>NW_022681467.1:55409789-56609789 GCF_009764315.1 Trachypithecus francoisi
AAGCTGTGATGTGTTCACGTGCCTGTGTATGTTTGTGTGTGTGTGTGAGGGTTGAAGCTGTGCAGGAGTGTGCGTGCCTGTGTGTGTGTATGCATGTGTGTGAGGGTGTGAAGCTGTGCATGAGTGTGTGTGAAGGTGTGCATGAGTATTACATGCACAAGTGTGTGCATGAGCAAGTGTGTGCATGCGTGTGTGCGTTCATGAGTGTATGTGTGCATGCGTGTGTGCGTGCATGAGTGTATGTGTGCATGCGTGTGTGCGTGCATGAGTGCATGTGTGCATGCATATATGGATGCTCTCTCTCTCAACCTAGTGTGCCAGCCTCAGCACAGCCCTGCTCTGACCAGAGGCTTAGGAGGTCCTCCAGCCCCCAGCCCTTAACCCTCCATCTAAGCCAGTCCTCCACCGTCACTCCCTGGCCTTCACCCGTGCTGCTCCTCCTGCCGGAAGGCTCCTGGCCTCCTGTGGAGTGTAGCCATCTGTCAAGGCCCAGCAGTGAGACCTCGTCTGTGAAGCCTGTCACCCCCCATTCTGGGGTGATCTTTTCCCCCTGTAAACTCTTACTGTCCAAATCTCTTCTTCATATAGGGATGCCAGTCAGATTGGATTGGGACCCCCACCCCCTCAGCAGCCTCATTTTAATGTAATCACCCCTTTAAAGAACGCCTTCTCCAAATATTGCATTCTGTGTCACTGGGGATCAAAACTTCAACACATACATATTGGGGGGATACAGTTCAGCCCCTGACAGCTGGGAGCTCGGCTAGGGCCATGAGCTGGACCTTGGGTCCTTTCCACTCTGGCTTTTGCATAGGCAGCTTGAGGTGCAGAAGTGAGCAACCCGAGAGAAACAGACTCCAGTTCTGTCACCGCTTATGATCTGGCTTTGGATCACAGTCTCACTCCTGCCTTAGAGTCGGCCTTCCCTGACTCGGGGTGAGGTTGGCAGGAACCCACCTCTCAGCGGGAGGCTGCAAAGCCACACTGCGAGAAGAACGTATGAGGTTGGAGGTGATGTTGTGGCCATTTTTGGGGAAAATCTCCAAAAATGTGACTGCATTGGGAGGGACCCTCAGATGCTTGTGCCTGGTTTCTGGCAGATTTCGCCCCAGGCACGTTTTTCTTTGCCGGGTGTGCTTTGCCTGCGGTTGCTATAAATCACAGTTGTGAGTACAGCTGCAGCCGAGTCCTGTGAGTCCTCTAGTGAATCACTCAACCTGGGGTGGTCATGAGGGCCCCCAGCACAATAATCATCCTGTTCACTCTCTCGTTAATGATCCATCTTCTCCACCAAAGGTAAACCCAGGGCAGCAGTGACTGGCTCATTTTTGTGTGCAGGGCATGCACCCCGTGCCTGGCACCTAGCAGGTGTGCTGTAAGCTCTGTGTCCAACGGAGAGCGTGATGGGGAGGCGATGGTGGGGAGGTGGGGTTGGTGGCAGGGAGGCCTCCTCTCCTCATCCCGTGCAGAGGCCCTTCTTGCAGCTCACAGTAGTTTCTTCAAGTAGTGTCGCTCTGACATTGAGCTTTTCACTTCTCCCTAAAGGAGAGCCATTTAGCAAAAAGAATCTCCTAATTTAGCAACATTATCTCTCTCAAGTTACAGGAAGTGGGCATGTGGCCTCTTTGCGTGAGTCTCTCAGCGGTAGAAGCTGGCTCTTCCTCCCGAAAACATGTCATATTTTTAGACCGTCTTGAATGATTTACACACCTTTTCTACAAGCAGACCTGGAGATGGGAATGTGCAGGCCTGCCTGGATGTCTTCTCCAATACCCACCCTGTGTGTTCATGCTGTCGCCTGACAGGTGCCCTTGGTAGCCCTTCTTCATCCGAGCCTCCATCCAGGTGGCCTGCCCTGGCCTGCTCTGTGGTCAATCTGCCTCCTGGAGGCCGGCACAGACTCCCTGCCTCCCGCACATTGCACATTTGGACCTAAGTTCATTGCCACTCACCCAGAGGGCAAACACTAAAAATAGACTCTCTTCACTGCATGAGGTTTCTAATACAAGCTAAGGACTGTGTCTCTCCACTTACGAGTGTCCGAAACAGCTGTATGAACTGCACGTTATCCATCTTCCAAGACTAAATCCTCTTAACAACCCTAATTCACTCTAATTCCGGTAACCAAGACGCTCCTGCACTTGAGGCTTGGTGCATGTTTCGATTTTTATTTTAATGGCTTTGCTATCTGTGCCTTTTCCTATAATCCATGAGAAATCATGATAAATTAACTCCATTTTTTTTTATGGTTTGGTTAAACATTGCAACAACAAAAAATAAGGAAATATTACTCTTATTTGTAGATTAATGTGATTTCCAACCTAGAGTATTGTGGTCACGGGTGACAGTGCAGAATGTTGTACACTGATCATTTGCGTTGTTTGCTTGGGAGTCACTGCAGTGGGCGATTGGAAAGCAGCCACCCTGCAGTCACTGTGCAGGGACAGTGATAGCCACACCAGCCAGGACCTGTCCTCTGTCCTGCTCACTCATCTACACATCTTTGTGGGAGGTGGGCTCTACCTGGTGTGACCCCATTTGACAGGTGAGGAAAACCAAGGCTGAAAGGGATGGAGTAACGTGCCCAAGGTTACAGCTGGTGAGCTGAATTTGAGCCTGGACAGTCTGCTGGATTCTTGGTTGTTCTGTGATCATGTCTTTCATGAACCTGGATTTATATTGTATCCCTTTGGTTCTGGAAAGCGTCTGACAGCAGGTCAGTGCTTGTTGTTACTGCCTGCTTTGGAAGCCCTTAAAAGATACCCCAACTCTGGTTGTCCCTGTGGGATGCCTGTCTTGGAAATGAGCAGGCTGCTGACTGAAAAGAGCCTTTCTCTGCAGATGGGATGTGGTGCCCCACAGGTGGGACCCCGTATGCCCTACAGGTGGGCACTGGGGTGGTTCTCTCCACCTGTCCTCATCTGTGGCTTGTTCCCTTTGTTGGAGTCTTTAGTTGATGTTGGATATGAGCACACCTTTCTTCTGAGGATCGTCTAAGCAGGGTGGAGGAGATGTAGGTAGCACAGAGGTGGAAGAAGGACCCTTGGGGCCAGGAGGCAGGTGTGGGGTGTCCCCAACTCTGCCCCGGGTCCCAGTGTGACCTTGTACATGTTCATCCTTCTCTGAGCCTGACTTTCCTCGTGGATGGAATGTGATTCCCAAACCAGTGTTCACAACTGGTCAGGAGGATCACAGGAGTGATGTCTATCGCTGCCAGAACAATTTACCACCAACTCAGCAGCTGAAGCAACACTGATTTATTGCTACACACAGCCTGTGGGTCAGGGGTGCAGGTGGGCTTGCTTGCTTCCCTCTCTGGGTCTCCACAGCTCTGTGCTCTTTGCCAGACGCTCTGGGAGATAATTCACTTCCTGCTCGTTCTGGTGGTTGTCAGAATTCAGTTCCTTGAGACTGTAGGACTGAGGTGCCTGTTTTCTTGCTGGTTGTCTGCTGGAGCCGGGGCTGGGGCTGGGGCTGGGGCCCGGGTCAATTTGGTTCTCAGCTCCAGAGGCCGCTGCCTTACCTGGCTCATGACCACCTTCAAGGCCAGGAAGGGTGGCTGAATCCTCTCAGCCTTCAAATCTCTCCTCCCTCCCTTCCACCCTGTCCACTCCTGCCTTCCCCTCTGCTTCCTAAGTGATTCCATGAGGCCCATCGGGTCTTCCAGGTTCATCTCCATATCATCAGGTCTCCTGATTATAACCCTGATACAAGCTGCAAAGGCCTTCACATTGGTGCCTACATTGGTGTTTGATCGGGTCACCGGGGGTCGGGAGTCCTGAGGGAATGAATGGCTTTCCAATTCTGCTGTCCATACTGTGGGTATGTGGCTGAGGGCTGCTTGAAGGAACCTCACAGTGGCTGAGGGCTGCTTGGAGGAAACTCAAAGTAAAACAAACAACCTCTCACTTACACAGCACATAAACTCCTATGTGAGAGTCTGATTTGTAGCATTAATAGTGCACAGGAAGTTTTTTCATTCATTACAGATTTAGCTGCAGGGGGCTTTTGATAAAAAGACTTGGTTGAATATTGTTAAAGTGAATATAGTTAAAACAGATCTGGGATCCGCCCCCTTGCTCAGCATTTCTGTCAGCCCTGTGCCAGTCCCCGCTGCCCCATCTCTCCCTATCCGATGCAGCAGCCCCGCACCCCTGGTCCCCGGGGCCATCTCTGCTGTTGCCCACTTTATCCTCTATCTGGTGGCCCCAGTGCCCTTCCAGGAGAGGTCAGTCTGCTCTCAGCTCTTCCTGGCTGGAGACCCTCCCAGGTTTCCTGTTTCTCCCAGGATAAAATCCATACTTCCACTCATGCTGGGTCAAGTCCTGAGGTCAAAGGTCCAAAGGTCAAGCCCAAAGGTCAAGTCCTTTGAGTCCTGAGGCCTGTCCCCATCCTCAGCCTCCCGCCATCTCCCAGTACTGCCCCATCCCACACTCCTGGCTGCTTCTCAGCCCCTCCAACTGCCCTGTGCTTGCTAGTCTTGCCACTACCACCCCCCACCCCCGTGGCCTGGCCCCCATGCCTGGCACAGGCGCTGTGCTCAGTGAATACTGGTTGAATGAGTGAGCACAAGAATTGATGAATGAGAGACTCAAATGATCAAACATAAAGCAGGGCCTGCATCTCAGGGACACTCTTCCCGCCTGGCGAGTCTGCGGTCTTCAGGCCCGTTTGCTGAATGAAGGCTCCATGTCCCATCTTTGCTGTGAGTCCCAGGTTTCCACGAGAACAGAACCTGCCTACCTTGTTCTAATGTCTGCACCTTCACTCCCAGCTGCTGATGGAGCTCTGGGGCCCATCCCCAGGAACAGGGAGGCTCCCTGTATGCCGCAGTGTGTAGACTCACAGATCCCCCCCAAGTAGCAATTGAAAAGAACTGGCAGGGTGTGTGACCCCAAACTGCAGCCTGAAGTACCAGGTGTAATCTTTGTCGCACCCCAAGTTGTGGGACCGCAGAGCCCTCTGCCAAATAGAGAAGTGAATGTTATTCCCCCATAGGCTTTGGAAAACCCTTGCACTATTATTAATATCTCAGAGCGAAGGCTGGTGAGGGCGCCAGAATTTAATTGCCTACATAATTGCTTTCCCCAAATGCGAAATCCCGATGGACCCACCAGCTTCAGTGTGCACATCGGTTTTAATGAATGGTGGGCGCCAAGAGAGATCACAGCTTCTGTGCAAACACAGACAGCCGTCACTATTTATAGGTTTGTACAGGCTGATTCTTGGGATCATCATTGCTACGGCTGTAGAACATATGATCTATATTTAAAGCACTACCTATAAGCCTAGTGCTATGGATTTTCTGTAATTTATAGCTCAGGCTACGAGGCTGCTTTTGAATTGTTACTCTGTAAAGTACTTAATCTAGAGTTGCTGCGATGGGGTGCTGGTGGCATGAATCTGCGCTGTGGTGAGTCCATAAGCTCCACGGACTCTGCTGGGAAAAGAAACAACTCTCTTAAGTATATAAATCCAGTAAACATAGGAAATGTACACATTGAATTGGCAGGAGAACATGTTTGGGTGACAAAGGGCATTATTTAAACATGAGCGATCTTCCTTTAAAAGTTAAAGAAGAAAACACCTAACAGTGTGTACAACAATGCTAATTCTAGAAGAGGGTTATAGATTTGCTCTTTTATTCATTATTAACATTCTAATTATATAAGTATCTCATGGGCTCCTCCTCCTGGCAAAAATGAAAGCATTTTGAGTAGGGGCACAGGGAGCTCGGACGGTTGCCATCCTGGAGTCCAGGCCCTTCTCTCCACTTCTGTAGGCAGCTGTTTTACCACGGAGGACAGAGATGCCCAGAATATCTGCCCTGTGCTTCTGTAGTCATATGTGTCTGTGGGAAATATATGGTACTGGTGAGTGTATATGCACTCATGTGTGCACGTGTGTGTGTGAGTGTGATTGTGTTCACCATGAGTGATTATGGCATTGTTATGTTATTCTGTCGTGTACTAGGCCAGGAAATAAGAGCTCCAATGATGTTAGACTACGAAGATCTTTTGCAGTAAAAAGAGGCTGCTGAGTGGTATTCACTAGTGTGGATATGCCACAGGGACAATTAGGTTGTTTCCACTTGATCGGCCTCATGCATACCTTCCTGTGTTTGGGGTTTCTCTGGAGTAGATGACAAGAATTGGATGAGCTGAGATAGGACATTTTCTATTTGGGCAGATGCAGCCAGTCGTCCTGATTGCTGGTTTCAGTCCCACCTGCATTTGCAGTGCCTGTTTCACCACCTCTTCACCAGCATTTGGTGTTAGACTTTCAACTTTGCCTGTTTGTTTGTTTATTCTTTCCTTCACTGGGGACAGAGGATAGAGCCTGGTGGTTAAGAAGGAGGCCTGAGGGGACAGATCCATGCCAGCCCTCCTGCTCCCTGGATCTGTGGCCTCCAGGAGCTCTACAGGTTCCTGTCTTAGACTTTTTGGGCTGCAACAACAAAATATCTTAGATGGATAATTTGGAAACAGCAGAAATTTATTGCTTACTGTTCTGCAGGCTGTGAAGTCCAAGATCAAGGTGCTGGCAGATTTGCTGTCCAGTGAGTGCCGGTTCCTCAGAGATGGTTCCTTGCTGCTACATCCTCACAAGAGAAAGATGTACACAGGGCTGCCTGGACCCTCTTTTATAAGGCACTCATCATTGATGAGGGTGGGGCCCTCATGACCTAATCACTGTCATCTCTGAGCGCTGCGCTGTCCTGTGCAGGACCCATGTCCCATATGTGCCAGTTGAAATTTATTTTAATGTTAAATGAACTAAAATGAAATGAAATTAAAAATTCAGGTCCTCTGCAGCATGCACCACATTTTAAGCACTCTCAACACTCGTGGCTTCCATGATGGGCAGTGCCACATACAGCATCTTCATTCTTGTAGAACATTCTAGTGCATAGTGCAGTGCCAGGGATGAGGCAGCCTCCCCAGCAACTTGCACCAGCCCAAGCCTGCCCTTGACAGGGCTCTGGCCATTCTTGTCCCTCGCATGGATGCATCTCATCCTCTCCGAAGGCCCCTGCTCCTCCCTCCAGGCTGAGCCATCACAGTCCCTCGCACAGGGCCCCAGTGCTTCAGTTCCCCACTTCTGGTGGCTCCCGTCAGCATCCACTTCACAGGTCTCCACCTGGGCAAGGCTCCTCACTCATCTCCCTGCACCAGCTCTGGGCTTGGCCTCCACATCTTCCTGAGTGACACCATGCAGGGAACTTGATGGGTATTTTAGGGTACAGATGAGGAAGCTGAGGCCTCAGGAAGACAGCTGACGCGTTTTTGGGTAAAGTGGACCAGAGACCACATTGGGGCACCAGCAACTCCAGCTCCTCATCACGGGAGCCAGGGCGAATTCCTTTCTTTAGGGGATTCTGCCTTCTTTTTCCCACAGTGCAGTGCCGTTGGGGGAGAGCTCATGGCTGATCTCACCCATTGAGACCATGAGATGCATTGTGACTCCATTTCTGCAAAGTTCTCCAGACCCTTCGCCCATGGCATCGGGAGAACTGTGAATGTTAAAGGGCTGAGGGTGTCACTGAAGAAACCATGTGGCTCCCTGCAGCAGGGCCAAGGCCTCTGTTACTTCATTTTGTGTTGTTTTTCTATAAAGTGATAGATGTATATGGTAAAAATATAAAGAATACAGTAGGATATATGGCAAAAATCAGCTTCTCTCACCCATCAACTCTTCAGGCCTCCGGGTCTTCTCTGGCTGCTCTCATCACTCTAAGAAGTCACCAGTGTTGCCTCTGAATCCTCTGGAAGGTCTACACAAAACTTTTGTGCACAGCTTTTGAAATACACATACACACACACAGACACAACATTCCCATTCTGTGTGTGCTCCCCCACACCTTGATATTTCTTTTAACAGTGTATCACAGCAGTTGCTGTATATGAGCCTACAAATGTCTTCCAAGCAGATCCCATCTCAGGGCCTTTGTGTGTTCTGTTCCCCATGCCTGGCATGCCCTTTCCTTAGAGAGCCCTGTGCCTAGGGCTGATTCCCTTATTCCGTTCAAGACTTTGCACCAGTATTTCTAAACCACGACCCTTCTTTCTTTCTAAGACCAGTGTTAGGTTCACAGCAAAACCGAGAGGAAGGTACAGTGATATTCCATAGACCCCCATGCCCACATGCATGGCCCCACATGTTATCAACATCCCCCACCAGAGCAGTACATCTGTTAGAACTGATGCACCTACATGGACTCAGGAACATCACCTGCAGTCCATGATTACATTAGGGTGTGTTCTTGGTGATGTACATTCACTCATTCTTTAGACCAGTTTGTTCATTTTTTAAAGACAAAATCACTCAATTTTCAGACAAATTTATAATGACACCTACCCCTCATTATAGTATCATACAGATACTGCCCTAAAAATCCTCTGTGCTCTGCCTATTCATTCCTCTCTTCCTTCTCTGCAACCCCTGGCATCCACTCATCTTTTTATTGTCTCCATAATCTTGCCTTTTTCAAGAATAGCATAGAGTGGGAATCATACAGTGTGTGGCCTTTTCAGATCGGCTTCTGAATGTGCATTTACATTTCCTCCATATCATTTCATGGCTTTATAGCTCATTTTCTTTGTACTGAATAATATTCCAATATCTGGATCTACCATAGTTTGTCTAGTCACCTGCTGAAGGACATCTTGGTTGCTTCTGAATTTTGACAATTATAAATAACGTTGCTATAAAAAATCCATGTACAGGTTTTTGTGTAGATATGAGTTTTTGACTTCTTTGTGTAAATACCAAGGAAGGCGATTTCTGGATCATGTGGTAAGGTGATTTTTAGTTTTGTACGAAACCACCAAGCTGTCTTCCAAAGTAGCTGCACCATTTGGCATTCTCAGGAGCAGTGAATGTGAATGAGAGTTCCTGTTGCTCCACATTCTCGCTAGCATTTGGTATTGTCAGTGTTCTGGATTTTGGCCATTCCAGTGGGTGTGCAATGGTCTCTCGTTGTGGTTTCAGTTTGTGTTTCTGTAATGGCATAAGGTTTGGAGCATCTTCTCATGTACTATTTAGCATCTGTAGGTTATTTTGGTGAGATGGTCTATTCAGGCTTTTGGCCCATTTTTAAATCAAATTGTTCATTCTCTTGTTGAGTTTCAAGAGTTCTTTGTATATTTTGGATAACAGTCCTTTATTAGGTATGTCTTTTACAAATATTTTCTCCCTGTCTTCAGCTTCTCTTTTCAATCTCTTGACAGTGCCTGTACAAAGTAGACATCTTTTTATTTTAATGAAGTCCAGTATATCAATTCTTTCTTTCAAGGATGATGCCATAATATTGTATCTAAAAGGTCCTCACAAAACATAAGGTTTTCTAGACTTTTCTCCTATGTTACCTTCTAGGAGTTTTACATTTTTTGTTTTACATTTAGTTCTATGATATATTTTGAATTAATTTTTGTGAAGGGTATAAGGCCTATGTCTAGATTCAGTTATTTTTTGCATGTGGATGTCCACCTGTTTGAGAACATTTGTTGAAAAGACTTTCTTTTCTCCATTATATCGTCTTGGATCCTTTGTCAAAAATCAGTTGACTATATTTACGTGGATCAATTCCTGAGCTCCCTATTCAGTTCCACTGATTTATTTGCCTGTTTTTCTGCCAGTATCACACTGTCTTGATTAATGCAGCTTTATAGTAAGTCTTAAAGTCAGGAATGCCAGTCCTCCAACTTTGTTCTTCTCCTTCAACAATATGTTGGGTATTCTAGGCCTTTTGCCTCTCCATATAAACCTTAGGTTCAGTTTGTGAATAGTCACAACTGATTTTGACTGAGATTGCATTGAATTTATGGATCAAATAGAGAAGAACTGACATCTTGACAGTATTGAGCAGACTTCCCATCCATGAACATGGATTCTCTCCCCACTTATTTGTTTCTTTGATTTCTTTCATCACAGTTTTGTAATTTTTCTCAAATCTTATACATATTTTGTTAGATGTATACCTAGGTATTTTATTCTTGGGGGTGACTTGCTTGTTGCTGGTTTATAGAAAGAGATTAACTTCTGTATGTTATCCTTGTATCTTGCAACCTTGCTATAATAATTTATTAGTTTCAGGGGGCTTTTTGGTAGAGTTTTTTTTTTTTTTAATTTTCTACATAGATTTTCGTGTCATTTGTGAACAAAGACAGTTTTATTTCTTCCTTCCTAATCTAGGTACTTTTTTTTTTTCCTTTTCCTGTCTTATGGCATTAGTTGAACTTGAACAATGTTGAACAGACACACAATTGAAAACCTGTCTGAGTTTTGTCAGATTGTGTCTTTCAAGGAGTTGGGTCATTTCATCTAGGCCGTCAAATTCGTGGACATAGAATTATTCAGAGTATTCCGTCATTATCCTTTTAATGTTCATAGGATCTGCAATGTGTGTTCCCTCTTTCATTTCTGATATTAGTAACTTGTGTCCTCTCACTTATGTCCTTAGTCTAGCTACAGACTTAACAATTTTGTTGATTTTTTTCAAAGTACCAGTTTTTGGTTTCATTGATTTTCTTTATTGATTTTCTATTTTGAATTTCATTGATTTATGCTCTAATTTTTAATATTTTTGTATCTCCTTGCTTTGGATTTAATTTGCTCTCCTTTTTCTAGTTTGCTAAGGTAGAACCTTAGATAACTGATTTTAGATCTTTTTCTTTTCTAGTATATACATTCAATGTTACAAATTTCACTCTAAACATTGCTCTCACTGCACTCACAAATTTTCCTAAGTTGTGTTTTATTTTTGTTTAGTCTAAAATATTTTTAAATTTCATTCAAGATTTCTTCTTTAACCTGTGTGGTGCATGAAGTGTGTTGTTCAATCTCCATGTTTTGAGATTTTCCAGTTATCTTTTTGTTATTGATTTCTAGTTCAATTTCACTGTGGCCCGAGAGCAGATATTGTGTGATTTCTTTTAAATGTATTAACGTGCCGGGTATGGTGTCTCACACCTGTAATACCAGCACTTTGGGAGGCCAAGGCGGGCAGATCACGAGGTCAGGAGTTCGAGACCAGCCTGTCCAATATGGTGGAACCCCATCTCTACTGAAAAAATACAAAACTTACCGGTCGTGGTGGTGGGCGCCTGCAGTCCCAGCTACTCAGGTGGTTGAGGCAGGAGAATGGCTTGAACCTGGGAGGCGGAGGTTGCAGTAAGCTGAGATCATGCCACCACACTCCAGCCTCTCAAAAATAAAAATAATAAGTAAATAAATTTGTTAACGTGAATTTTGTGTCCCAGAATGTGGTCTATCCTGGTGAATACTTCATGTGAGCTTGAGAAGAATGGGTATTCCACTGTTGTTGGATGAAGTGGTTTATAGATGTCTGTTACATCCAGTTGATTGATGGTGCTGTTGAGTTCAACTCTGTCGTTACTGATTTTCTGCTTGTGGGTCTGTTCGTTTATGATAGAGGGGTGTTGCCGTCAACAACTTTAATCACGCATTCATCTATTTTTTTCTTTGAAGTTCTGTCAATTTTTGCCTCATGGATTTTGACGTCTGTCATTAGGTGCGTACATGTTAAGGATGGTTATGTCTTTTTGGAGAATTGACTCCTTTATCATTATGTAATGCCCTTTGTTGTCCCTGGTAGCTTCTCTTGCCCTGAAGTCTGCTCTGCCTTTCTTCTTTACTTTACTTTTAATTTTTACTCTTAATTGTAAGATTCATGTTGAAAAGTGCACATACCATAAACATTCACCTTGATGAATTTTCACCAAGTGAACACACCTCGGTAGGCAGAACCCAGTTCAAGAAACAGAACATAACCTGGATCCCAGAGCCCCCTGTGTCCCCTCTTAACAAAATCCCTCCTCCATGGGTAGCTATTCTCTGCAGTCTAACACCATCAAGTAGTGTTGTCTGGTTTTTATTTTTCTTAGTTTTCTTTCTTCAGACAGCTCACTCTGTTGCCCAGGCTGAAGTGCAGTGGCATGATCTTGGCTCACTGCAACCTCCACCTCCTAGATTCAAGCGACTCTCCTGGCTCAGTCTCCTGAGTAACTGGGACTACAGGCACACAGTACCATGCCTGGCTAATTTTTTTGTGTGTATATTTTTAGTGGAGACAGGGTTTCACCATGTTGACCAGGCTGGTCTTGAACTTCGGACCTCAAGAGATCTGTCCACCTTGGCCTTCCAAAGTGCTGGGTTACAGGCATGAGCCACTATGCCTGGCCCTGGTGTTGAACTTTCTGTAAGTGGAATAAAATAGAGCATAGTCTTCTTTAACGGAATATTGTGATACCCAGGTTTTTGTCTGGTTAATTTCACTGTTGTATGGTATTTCATTTTGTGAATATAGCACAATTCAATGCCTGTTCAAATTCTTAGGTTAAAAATTTCAAAAACGTTTTATTGTCTGATAATTATCTTTGATTTGGATGAGTTATTCTGCATGTGACACCTCTGGACACTGGCATGCATAGTTTGTGCATCTGCTGAGCAAATTCCTCTGTGTCCTTCCGAGGTCTGCACAGCAGGGCGGTGGTGTATTTTTGCATCTGTTTTGTGTACTGCTTGATTGCCAGTGCCTGGTGCACAGCAGATACTCAACAAATATAGGTCACGTGCAGGTACCAATGCAAGGCCATTTCCTGGAGCTTCCCTGAGCTTCCCAGCCTGGCCAGTGGCTCTACACACTCCTACCTCTCCATGCTGTGATGGTGTCGGGCATGCCTTACCCCTTCACCGTGCAGACTGGGCCAGGCCATCCTGTGCCTGGCAGCACACAGGACAGGACCTGGTGTGGTTTCAGTGTTTGGTGCATGTTTGTTGAGCAAATGTCTTCTTTGTAAGCCAAGGTTGCTGGTAGAGATTTTGGTGGGTTAGGGAGGCCAGAGGGATGAGCTGGAGCTGGTGTTACAGAAAGAATGTAGGAGTCCTTTTCTGTCCTGTTGCTAACCCTTGTTAAATACTGAGCCTCAACTTCATCGTTTGTAAAAAAGAGGATGATTAGTCCAACCTCACAAGATTATAAATCAATGCATGCGAGGTCCTTGGTAAGCTCTAGGCTCTACAAAAATGCTGTCATCAGTAATCTTGTTACCTCCTCCTCTTCCTTTCATACTTCCTCCTCCTTTATCATCATCAAGTCAGTGACTTTTCGGGGAACCCAACAAAAACATGAGGTTCTTGCCTGTGGGAGTTGGGGTATATTTGATGCAATAACAGCCTGAGCTCTGGAGCTGACGACATGGGATCCAGTCCTGGCTTTGCAGGTTTGTGACCTGGGGCAGGTACTTAAGAACTTTGCCTCTCATTTTTCTCATTTGCTAAATGGGACAATCACAGTTCTACCTGATTTGGGTAGTTTCAGCATTAGCCAAGTCAATCATTGTAAAGTTTTTAGAACAATGACTGGCACATGGTAAGAGCTAAGTGTTAAGTAAATGAAAACCCAACCATCAGAGGCCTATGCCAGCAGGATGTTTGGCCCCTTTACAAGAGATCAGGGAGGAGACAGGTGAAGGTCTTCCTCTGCTGTTAGCGTTTCATCCTCGTGTGTGTCACTACAGGGTCACAGGCTGGCTGCTGCAGTTCCAGGCCCCATAGGGCACTCCAGGGCAGGAAGCAGGAATGCAGTCAGGACTGCAAACTGCACCTGCAATGGTGACAAATGCTTTTTCTGTAAGTGGCTCTCTCTGTCTATCAGCAATCTTTCCCAGAGGCCCCAGAAGCCTGTTCTCCTCCTTTCATTAGCTAGAGTCAGAGCATGCAGTGTCTGTCACTGCGTGGGGGGACCCAGGATGGAGGAAAAGTCACCTGGAGGTCTATAGCTGTGTTCTGTCAACATACAAGGTGGGTCAGTGGCCCATGACACAAGAGTGCAGGGGCCAGTGCGGCTGCTTTCCGCCTTCCCTGTCAAAAGCCTCCCAGCCCCGGGTTGTGATTCTCTGCTCTGTATTCTGTCTTCTATCTCTGCTGCCTCATAGGCCTCTCTCCCAGCCACCTGGATGTGCTGGGGGCACAGAAGGAGAATATCAAAGGGCAGATGGTCTCGCACAAGGAACTTTTTGTTCTGCTAATGGTGAAAGCATATTGAGGGCTTCTGTGTGCTGTGTCAAATGCCCAAACCCTGTAAGGTAGGTTCTCTTCTTCTCACTTACACCCCGAGGCTCAGCGGGGCTGCACCGTCAGAAAATGTTGGGACCCGATCTTGTGCCTGGCTCTGTGGCCCCTGCCCTAGACAGCTTGAGTGGACTTGACCCTAAGGAGGGCTGGGCACATCTCCAGGAAGCCATGGGATGCCCACACCACATTTTTTCAGGGCAACTCTGGCTGCCAATGCCTTTCAGGGCAGAGGTCAGGAATGGCAAAATCAGGGATTTGGTTCTAGAAGAGCTGGGTGTGTTGTTTTTAAAAAGTCTTGGTTGGCATTGCATTGAGCACCACTCTGGGTGGTCTGTGGTCACAGCTCTAGGTACAGAGTCCCTCAAGGATGTGGTCAAAGGTGCAGGAAGTGAAGTTCAAGGTTATGTCGTCAAGCCAGGTCCAAGGACCATTCGCACCCGCCACTACTTCAGGTGTTGTTTTCCCAGGTGCCCAGCAGAGGGCGCAGCTGCCCACCTAACGAACCTGGCCTCCGCCAGAGTGGTTGTTTTGCCTTCATCTTTTCTTGGGTCCTGGAACTCCCACACTGGTATTTTGCCTTCTTGTTTCTCTTTAGATGGTTCCCTATGAGTTTAGCCTGAGATGGTGGCTTGAGCAGTTCTTCTTAAGCATTTGAAGTTTGCTGAATGAGTTATTTTTACATTAAGGGTGAAGAAGGGTTCCCTGGAGCCCCAGAGAAGAAACCAGATTGTCCTGGGGGACTGAGGCAGCAGAGGGAGGGTGAGCCCCTCAGTCCCACAAAGCCTGGAGCCAGCTTGGACCATGGGGAGGCTGAGCCTTCACTCCTGGAGCAGGGCAGTTGCCTGGCTAGGCTCCGCCATGCACATTCATTCATTTATGCATCAATGGATATTTATGTACTAGGAGATGACGACCTCCCAGGCACATTCTTGGGTGAACAAACACAACAAAAATCCCTGTGCCTGTGGAGCTGACATTGCCACCATCCAGGTCCTTGGCCCATCAGCTCCTCCAGGGGCCTTCAAGGTTGCCAGGGCCCTAGGAAAGCAGTTGGTAGCATAAGAAAACTGCAGAATTGAGCTAACCGTCTAAGTGCCTGCAAGAAGTAGCCTCAGGCCAGTGGTTGGTTTCAATTTACAACCCCATCGCGACACACTCTGGATGCCTTAAAAGTGTGTTGGGTTGGATTGGAATGGTCCTTCAGAAGTTGGGTTTACCTGGAGCTGAAGCCCCACGGTGGGTGGGTCTCAGGAGAACCACCACCACAGTTGGTTTATCAGCTGCCCTTTGAGCCATGGAAAGGCCACGATGGAACCGTGACCATGCTCATTTGCAACTGGTATGAGCATGTGCCCTTCCATTGCCTGCCCTGATCAAGTAGATGGTGCCTGTGAGTATCGATGGTTGTTGAGCCAGGGCAGCAGACTCTTCCACATCACCCCAAAGGCTGCTTGTCAAATGGGGCTCCTCCTCTTTTCTGCCTCATCCCTCCCTAATCTGATCCTCCCCACCCAGGAAATAGCATCACACCCACCCTGTTGTCAATATCAGACTTGTTGGTTACCTCAGTTCTACCCCCTCATAAATGGTTAATTAGACAGAAAAAAAAAAAAAAAAACCCTGGAGGTATTCTTGGCTTCTCTCTCTAGTCCCCCATAGCTCATTCATCGCAAACCTGTGGGAGCCACCTTCAGGGGACACTGAGTCCAACCTGTTGGGTGCCTCTGACTATCCCTGCTGGGCCAGGCTGCTGCCATCACCCACCAGGATGATTTCCAGCCTCCTAGTCCATCCTGCTGCTTCCTCCCTTGCCCCATGTGCCCCTTCTCTAACAGCAGCCAGAAGAATGCTCTGGGGACCCACCACTGCCTCAGTGGCTTTCTACCATCCTTGGAACAAAATCAGGTTCTTCCTGAGGTTCATGAGATGTTGCATGGTCTGGGTCATCACCTCTCTGTGGCTGTAGACCCTTGCTCTGGCCTCTTTGCGGGAACTTCAGGGCTCCATGCTGCTCCCACCTCATGGTCTTTGCTCAGGCTGTTCCCTCTGCCCGGGGCACCCTTCCTCGCTTGCATGTCCAGTTGGCTTCCATTGGCCCTCGCACTTCCAGAGCATCGCTTCTTCAAAACAGGTTTCCTCTCTGCTCCAGATGAGGCATTTTGCACTCTGTACTCATTGAAATTGATTGATCCATTGATTCATATTAGTCAATCTTGTCTTCTGTGCTAGACCTCAAGCTCCACAAAGCCAATGTGCAATCATTGTCTCGTTCATGGTGGTGTTCCTGGCAAAGTGCCTGTTTGGGCACAGAATAGATGCTTAGGAAATGTTGGATGGTTGGATGCATCCATTGGTCTGTACCTGCTTTAAGAATGAGACCAACTTGGGAGGTGTGTGGGGGTGGAGTTGGTCTTGGGGTACCATTCTTCACCACTCCCTAATGAGTGGGGGTACCTCATACATGCACTGTGTGTTGGAGGGAGTCTGCCATCCCTGAGCCACCTTTGCAGTGATGTGCTCCCTGGCTGCCCCTGGGCAGAGGAAACTACCTTTGCCTTTGCAGTTTTGTGAGTTTTGAAGGGGACTTGGGCAAATTGGACTGACTTTGTCCCACCTTTGTGGTTCTTCAGGGAGTGGTGTTGGCTTATCAGGGCTGCCCTGAGTCAGGAAATGGCTTTGGATTTTCTGACCAAGGCGATCAAGGAGCAGAAGGAGGGCCCCTCGATGAGCTTCTATCTGATCTGGAATCTGGGTGGAGACGGAGGGTTTCAGTGTGATTATGCCCACCAGGGCAAGAAGCAGAACCCAATCCTCCAAATTCAAAGCTCAGCCTAGTGCCTCTATGTGCTTTTTTTTTTTTTAAAGCTTTATTGAAAGAATTTACATACCATTAAGTTTATGCATTTAAAGTATAAAATTCAGTGGTTTTCAGTATATTTACAGAGTTATAAAACCATCACCATAATCTAATTTTAGAACATTTAGAACATTTCTAGCACTCAAAAAAGAAACTCTGTAGCCATTAGCAGTCAGCCCTTCTCTTCCCCCACTCCCCATCCTCAGCATCCACAGATCTGCTTTCTGATTTGATGGACATTGCATATAACTGGGTTCATGTGGCATGTGGCCTTTTGTCACTGGGTTCTTTTACTTGTGTAATGTTTTCCAGGTTCACCTGCATTATGGCACGTGTCAGCTCGTCCCTCCTTTGCATGGCTGCATATTGTCCTACAGTAAGAATGGACCACATTTTATTTACCCATTTATCAGTCCATGGACGTTTGGGTTCTTCGTAATTTTTTGGCCATTATGAAGCTTTGTTCCTTCCAATAGGATTTCTGCAGTGGCCCTCCAAATCCATCCCTTGCCAGGGATCTTGTTGAGGAGGGACAGTTGGTGACTTTCACTAAAACCTCTTGAGGGCCCTCAGGGCTGGAAAACCTCCTCCAAACAGATGCTTTTTGCACACCATGGGGGCCAGATCCTCACAGGGTTCAAGCCAGTCATGGTCTGGAGATGACCGACTTTGAAGGCCAAAGTCTCTCCTGCAGACAATTTACCTGGAGACCTTATTATTTTCCATTGATCAGTAGAGGTGGGATTGCTAACTTTTGTTAAATTTAAAACTATTTTTAGTATGGAACATCTCAAAGCCAAAGAATAATATAATGAACAGCTCCATCTCTACCTACCTTTAACAAACCACAGTGCTTTGCTAAAATATATACTTTTAAGAAATAAAACCTGGTTGCATCTCATCTTCCGCTTCCCCACTCCGTGTGGGCTCCTGAGCTCAAATGCCAAGTCTTACCCTTTTACATGTTTTTAACCCTCATCCATACACAGTTTGGTGGAGTAGGTGAATGCGTGCTGCAGTGTAAACCATCTGAAGGGACTAGGGATAATTTCTGGTGGCGCACGGACAAGGCAGTAACATTGGCTTAGACAGAAAGTTCCTTCTGGTAACATTAAGGAGGATGTCTCTATTCGGTGCCTGCCTGGCTGACCTCCTCTCTCACCCTTGGGGCCTTTTTAACCACACAGGAGCCAGCTCAGGCCAAGAGTGGACTCAGGTATTGAGTTAGCACTGTGGTCCTTCCCACCAATGCCAGTCAGCGAGGCTGTGCTCCATCAGTCCTATTGAAGGCTTCCTTTAACATGCATGTCGGCCTGGTGTGGAGGTGCACACCTGTACTCCCAAGTACTCGGAAGGCTGAGGTGGGAGGATTGTTTGAGCCCAGGATTTCGAGGCTGTAGTGCACTGTGATTGCCCCGTGAATAGCCACTGCACTCCAGTCTGAACAACAGAACAAAACTCGAAAGAAAGAAAGAAAGAGAGAGAGAGAGAAAGAAAGAAACAACAAAAAAAGAGAATGAGAGAAAGAAAAGAAAAATGTGTTTAGGTGCAAAGAGTTGATTTAAAGACAGATCTTAATGGAAGGATAGGTTTTAAATAGGGAAGGCTAAAAAACGTAGGGGTGGTTGGCAAATGACAGACAGCTGGAGACCTCTGGTATGAACTTTCTCCTCTCCCCCACCTAGAGCCAGTCTCTGGCCTCTATCCCTTCCTACCCGTCACCACCATCTCTGCACCTGCCACGGCTGGGTCAGCTGCAGGCTTCCTTCCAATGGAACTGAACTGTCTCAGGTGTTCACTCACCCAGACTCGGAAGGGGCCCAAGGCATGGTTGGGGGGCAAGGATTCAGAAACCTTCCCGTGGGGTACTCAGTGTGTCAGGAGAGCCCCTGGGGCCTTGGAGTGGGAGGTGTTGAATACCCACTTGGAAAGACCCTGGGCCAGGGGCATTGGCTGTGGTCCAGCTCTTCCATGTGCTGGCTTGTGACCTGGGCAAGAGTGCTCACCTCTCGAAGTTGCCCTCATCTCAAAAGTGGAGACCACGGAAGCTCTCACCTACCAGGGCAGTTGTAGGAAGGAATGAGGTCCCCATGCAAAATGCTCAGTCCAAGGCTGGCAGGCCACGTCACCATCCGGCCAGCACATTTTTATGTGGATAAAACTATCTATTCCTAGCAGTTTCCCACCAGTTTCCTCTTTGTTTCCTGGTCTTAATTGCCAACTGTAATCAAATGATTATTTGGGCATCTTATTAGTGTCTTGGTGACCATTCTTGGCTTCACCCTCCCCCTTTCCCGGAAGACTCGAGTTGGGGCGTCTCTGTGTTTGTGCACTGCTGGGTCGCTAATGCCTGCTGTGGTGCCTGGCACACACTTGACTCTGCACATAGTCTGAAGGAATGAACGAGTCCTTTCTTTAGAGGTGACCGATGCTGCTGAAGTAGCTGCTGCTAAAAGCCCAAAGCTCTGTATGGAGTGAACATCCACTTTATTCCTCCTCCCCACCACCATTCTGCTCAGTTCTGTCCTTGGCACTTAACCGGGATTTCGTCCACACTGCCAGTGCTCACACTGCACTCCCAGGCCCTGCTGTAGGTGCTAATCTGATGGGGGCAGCCTCAGGGAGGGCTCTGTCCCCAGCAGGAGGACCCTTGGTGAGCAATTCTCCCCTCCCCCCCCCCCCCCCCAGTTCCAGCACCTGCAAAGGGGACTTGGATCGGGGCTGCCCCATGGGGTTGTTTGAGAAACTGAAATGGGGGTGTCCTCCCCCAGGTGTCTCTGTGGCCCTTGAATCCTGATGTCTGTTGAAATGCCTCCTCCTCTGGGCACCTTCCAGGACCAGGCCAGGTGACAGCACCATTCCAGCCCCCTCTCTACCCTTTCCTGGACTTTCTTCCTTCCCTGCCCTGGCTTGGGAAGCAGCAGCTGCCTGCCTGTGTTCACCCCACACCACCGCCGGGTTGTGAGATTCGCTCCTTAGCACCCTGGAGGACACCTCTGTGAGATCTCCGAGTGGCAGCCCTAGGTGGTGCCGCCTCCCTTGCCTGCCCCCTCCGGTTCCTAAGGGCGTCTGAGGAAAAGCCTTATTGGAAAGCGCCCGTGCCCTCCTCCCTCTCCCTCCCGGCAGGGAGGAGGGTTCAGAGCGAGGGTTCGGAGTGTGGTGTGGGGGTTCCCTAGCAGGCCCAGGCCAGGTGGTTGCGGAGAAGAAGCCTCAGGTCGCTCCCCTCCGGTGCCGGGGTGGGCGCGTCGGGACCCTCTGGCCTCCGCGTCCCAGGAGAGGAAGGACCAGGGAAACCAGCTGCCTGCAGCTGCTGGGGAATTTAGGGGCCCTCAGGGTTCCCTTTTGTCCGGGAGGGGAGGAAACGGGACTAGGAAGCTTTCTTGTTTCTAGAGCACAGGTTGGTGGGGTGGGCGGCTCCTAACCCGGGGTCCAGCCCCGCCTCCCCCACCCCGGCGCGCGGTCCAGGTATGTGCGACCCCTCCCTGTGGCCACGCGCCTTCTCACGCCCCTCTCCCGTGACGTCATGCTCCTCTCGCGCGGCATGATGGGAGAATCCTAATGTTTTCCAACAGATGCTCCAAGAACAGCTTTCAGATTAAAGCAATTGCAAGAGCAAAGATTCTTCTTTTTCCCTTTTTTTTCTGGGGGGTGGGGGGTGGGGTGGGGGAGGGAGCGCCCCCAGACTTTCCAGGACATCACCCCCTGCCCCAAGCACGCAATAACACTGACAAGAAAAAGTTTTTATTTCCTGGTTCAACTTTTTTTTTCCTGGAATATATAGACTGAAGAATGGGAATAAATACGAATAAATAACAAAGCGAGGCCGCGCACGCCGGGATGCGCCTGGCTGCAGCCAGCGAGGCTATTGTCTCCCCGCCCTGAAGCCAGCCCCGGCGTCTTTCTCCAGCTCTTTTCCTTTCCCGACCCTCTTTTTTTTTTTTTTTAATTTTCTTTTTTTAAAAAGACGCCCCCTCCAGCCCCCTCGCCAGTGACCTTGGCCGCCTCGGATGCTCTGATTCCACGCGGCTCGCTCTAACTTGTCCCCGCGCCGGCCGGGCCCATGGCCGCGTCGGAGGACGGGAGCGGCTGCCTCGTGTCGCGGGGCCGCTCGCAGAGTGACCCCAGCGTCCTCACCGACTCCTCGGCCACCTCCTCCGCGGACGCCGGGGAAAACCCAGGTAACGGGCTGGGCGGGGGGCGGCGGGCGGGGTCGGGGAGGCCCGAGGCAGGTGGCCCTGGGAGCAGGACCCCGCGCGGCTCCGCGCCCCGCCTGCATTCGGGGAGCCGCAGCAGGAACCGACTCTCGGCCCCGAGGTTCCTATCCCCAGTCTCACAGGGCTGGGACGCCTCGGAGCCCTTTGTCCATAAAAGAGCTGATTTCCTGGGTAGAGCCAGGCGCTGCAGCCTCCCCTCCTTTCCGTTTGGTGAGCTCTGCCGTCCTCTTGAAGGGGGCTTCCCTTCCTCGGGTGCTGACCGGCTGGGAGAAGATAGGCAGAACCGTGGCCGCCTCCGCCCAGCGCCGGTTCTGGGCCCTTCCTTCCCTCCCTCCCCACGGCTGGGCCCCAGCTCCGGACGTTCCGGCTTGGGCATCCGCTCCTGGAGGGCAGCGCTCCGTAGCTGAGGCCACTGCGCTGAGGGCTTCCACCGGGCGCCTGACTCCAGCGGGGCCTGGCGCACCTGGGCGCGCCAGCCCCCCGGACAGGTGTGCTGGGCAGAGCCGCCAGCAGGGAGAGGAAGGGCGTGCGCCAGGACAGAGCCCGGTTTCCTGACAGTGTGTGGACTCCATCCACTCTTCCACCCCCATGGCAGCGTTGATTGTTTAGGTGATAAACCGGTCACAAAGGCGTCTATAGGGCTTGATTGATTACTTTCCAGAGAGGAAGAAAGGCCTAATAAAGCAGGAGGGGGGTGGGCTGTGTGCGCCTGTCACTATGGAGACGCAGGAAGCAAAGTGATCATTAAAACCTCTCTCCACCAGAAGGCAATTTTCACTTCACAGGGAGAAGTCTGGGCTTCTGAAATGTAGGGTTCAAAAAAAGAATCAAAGCTGGTGTTTTGGTATCAAGCCACAGGACTCAGTTTTGTGTCTTAGAGAAGCACAATTCCTTCGTAGATTCTGTTTTGATAACAAGTTGCTTTGCCTGTCTTTGAGGACTTATTCTCTCTAAATGCAACAACCCCAAATGGGGACTTGATCATGTTAAATGGTGGGCATCAAAGTAGAGATAATCCCTGGGGCCCGGGTGAAGACTGGCTTTGTGGGGAGGGATTCCTTCACTGGAACACATCAGAGCTTCCGGATAAACTGCCTAGAGGACCCATTACAGGCAGCTGTGTGGGCACTGGAACCCCCCCCCCCATTTGAAAATTTAAACAATAAACCCGTGTAAGTATTGGAATATTTCTTTGTTAAGACTATTGACACTGTGTCACTTGGTCAAACTAAGTTACCAGCCTGAATAAATCTCTGACTTTTCTTTATCTGGGAGGGCAGGTTAATTTCCTTAGAGTTTCAAGCAGAGGCTGCCATGGCAGACCCTTAAGGCTTTAATTAATCCTTTTACTAGGAATGGGGGATTCAGCCTTCAGCACTCCATGATGGATTGCCTTTCTCTGGGTTGGAGAGGCGCATCCACAACTGTTCCAATCGTGGAAATTGAGTGGCTCCTCATGAGAATCCTTCCCAGCTCCCTTTGTCTCCCTGGCAGTAAAAGGAAGCAAACTTGAAATGGAAATTATGGAGGACTTGGCTTTTTGGCTGTCTGTGAGTTTATGCCTCTGTGGGTGGGAGCGGAGGGTTGGGCAGGTGGTGCTGGTCCATGAGGGAAGGAGGAGGAAGGGCTGGGATGCCTGTGATTAAGTTATGCGTGGGAAGGCGCAGGCTTGAACTCTCCTCTGGTGCAACTGGTCAAAATGGGACCCAGGGAGCAGGTGTCAGAGGTGAAAAGTCTAAAGTATGTGCAATTCTGTGAGCAGTAAAACCTTACTAAGAAGCACCAAGCAATTAAGTGTTTATGGATTGTGTGAAGCAGACTGTGTTTCTGTTCTAGCAGAAAGAGAATCAGAATCATCAAGTTGGAAGGAACTTGGAAACTTGATGGAGGAAGGGCAGACTCAGAATATTTTCTGTAAGCACCTTGCCTGGCTGGCCTGTTGTGTGCCTGCATACCTCTTTTGATGGTGGACTCACTTCTTCCTGATGTAGTGCATGCTTGTCTTTGGGCAGATCTATTTAAGAATTCTTTTTCCAGTGGTTCCAAGGGGTCTGGTATTCATCAGTCCTGATGGGATCTTCTCCTGCTGCGTGTTACTCTGGGCTTTGAGAGAGCCTGAGGTTTTAGGTATTGAAACAGCCTCAGTCACTTCTTGAAAAGTCTAGGCCCTTCACCTGCTCTCCCTAGATGGCCTCCCTTATTTGTCCACCTGCTGCTCTAATGTGAGACTCCTGAAAATTGAACCTGGAACTCCAGCTGTGGAATAATCTCACACATAGTAAAGAAGCAGAGCTGTCTCCTCCTATCTAAATTCTATAATTTAATGAAAGAGTCCAAGGTTGTGTTCACCCTTTCCCTGCAAGGGAATTTTTAATGCATCAATATTCCCTTTGCAAAGACTCCAAGCATTCCTCGAAAGGTGAGCTGTGTTTTGACACGTCTTTCTCCCATTCTCTTTCTCCCATTCTCCCCTGCTGGGAATTGAGTGGCATCCTTTGGGAATTTTCCGAATGTTTTATATACTTGTGTTGCTTGGAAAATGGCACACGGGAATGCGCTGGACTCACGGCTCTTCCATGAGTGGTTCTGCTCCACACTGGGTCTTGGAGATCTTGCCTCATTGAAATATCCATCTCCCTTTCCCTTTTAACACCCACACAGGATGCCAAGGAACATATTTTTCAGTTTAGCCATTGGATATTTGTATTGTTTCCAGGTTTTACCCACTACAGACAATATAGCTGTAATTACCTGGGCACAAACTGCCTTGTATTCACCTGAGAATTTCCTCTAGGGTGTGTGTGCACCAGCTCGTGGGATGTTGAGGACATAGGGGACCCACATATTTTATTTTAATGATATTGCACCCTCCTAGAAAATGTATGAATTCACACTCTTTCCATAATCTATGAGAGTGACCTTTCTCCAAACCCTTGCCAACACCTGAGATCATCAATCTATTTTTCTCTAGCACGAAGGGTGACAAATTGTTTCTTGTTGTGTTAATTTGCAGTTCCCTGATTGCTAGTGAACGTAAGTGTCTTTTTGTGGCCTTATTAGTGCATTAAATCTGCCGTGGCCAGGTCTGTGGCCATGGACTGTGTGGCGAGGATGAAATATTTCCCCTAGGCCTGACCTTCCTGCCGCTCTCACCACTGCTTCATTAATGGGCCTGTCTGCACCTTCACAATGTGCCTCTCTATAAATCCGTGCTCCACACCCATGAGCATGGTTAGGTGTTCTTCCAAAATAGAAATTTAATCAAAGATAAGGAAGCATCCCCTGATCTTTCTTCCTTTGAAGGAGCTCATGGTCATGAGGAGTTTTGCTTCCTTTTCTTCCGTCTGCTCTCAGGCTCTGGGACTAGGCTTCTGCCCCCTCCACATCCTGGGGCCAGCCCTGGCATCGGCTTCAGCACGATGGTGGCCTCCTTCTTGTTGGGTCCCAGGCTGCCTCTTGGGCCTTCCTCAACATGATCCCATCACTGCTCCTCACCAGCCATCCCCTGTCCCTCGGCTGTCACTGCCTTGCTCTGTCCTGGCTCCATGCCTCTCCAGCTCCTTTCTCCAACTCCCTGGCTCTGAGCTCCAGACCTTTGTGTCCTGCTGGGTCCTTCCAGTCCTTCAGACCTATGCCCCACCCCAGTGAACTCTGATCTCATTTCTGATTTGCGCCTAGCACTCTTCAACACCTGGAGTTCTTGTCGGTTTCATTCTCTGTGGAGTGTCTCTTCTAGACTGGGAGCCTCTTGAGGACAGGGAGCTTGACCGTCACCTGAAGTGCTGCACCCCTGAGCTCAGCACAGAACTCAGATGCAGGAGACTTTCAGTAAGCATTTGTAGGACGAATGGGCACAAGCCCCAGGCGCTAGTGTCTCAACCTATATGGCAGTGCCTGACCAGGCAACTGGTCACTCCTGCCAGCTAGATGGGGCCAGAGAGTGCTTGAAGGGCGAGCAAGGAGGAGCCAGCAGCCACATTCTTCTGCAGGGCCGGATCCAGGTCTGCTTTACTACCTGGAGAGGGAGAAGCCTCTCAGAGCATCCTCCCCTATCGTGAGCTACAGGCGGATGCACAGACACATTCCCCAGGCCCTGGGCTCAGGGCATCCCATGCTGGCCCCTTCCTCCTTCATGCCACTCTGCTGGCAGACAGGTGTGGGCTTATGCCTATGGCCACTTCCCTCATCACCTGCGCACCCTTATCAGCCACACACCTTCAACACCAGGCTCTGTTCTTGACACCTCCCTCTCCCACGGTCGCAGGTCCGCTGGACACTGGCCTCCTGGAGCCCACCCACTTGTTTCAGGTCTCCCACCCCCACCCTCACCCCCACCCCCACCCGGGTTTAGCTCCTACCTTCCCTTTCCTGGACAACCTCAACATTGAGTCTTGGTTCTCTTCCTCTTACCGGTTTTCCTGTAGAACAGGAAGTTTCCAAAATGCAAATCTGGTCTAGTCTCTCCTTTGCCTCAAACCCTCTAATGCTGCCCCCTGCCTGGGCATGGGAGAGGGCGGAGGCAGGAGCCTCTTTTGTCTGTACTGTGGCTCTTTCTAGCTTTCTTCCTCAAATGTTCTCTTATTCTGGAGTCCTGGGTTCTGAGGATCTCCCTCTGGTCCCTTGTAGAGTGTCTACATGGCTTAATTAGTAGTAGAACTATGCAGTAATTACATTGTCAGCTTCTTCAGGGTTATTAAAAACATAAAAGCTAGATGCTTAAAAAATACTGAGTTTGAGAACTTAGAGTTTTTTTTTTTTTTTTGGATTATGAAGACATTGCCTGTTCGTTATAGAAAATGGATGCTTTAAAATTCCTTTTCCCAACTGGGCATGTTGGCTCACACCTGTAACCCCAGCACTTTGAGAGGCCTAGGTGGGCAGATTGCTTCAGCCCAGGAGTTTGAGACCAGCCTAGGCAACATGGTGAAACCCTGTCTCTGTAAAAAATACAAAAAGTTAGCTGGGTGTGGTGGTATGCTCCTGTAGTCCCAGCTACTTGGGGGGTTGAGCCAGGAGGATCGCCTGAGCTGGGGAAGCAGAGGTTGCAGGGAGCCAACATCACGCCTCTGCACTCTAGCCTGGGTGACAGAGGTAGACCCTGTCTCCAAAGGAAAAAATATCGTGTTCTCTGCCCCCTTCCCACCCTAATACCACACAGAAGCCAATGACAATGAACCCCTTTGTGTTTAGGACCTGCCAGGTACCAGGCGAAGCTGTTAGCACTGGAACAGCAGACATGAGGAAGTCAGGCCTGGGGCACTCTCCAGCCTCACCTGCCTTCCTCATGGTCATAGGAGCCTGTTTTCAGTACCTCACTTGGCACTCTTGGAGATGATCTCATTTGTTTATTAGACACACTTGTTTATGGTCTAATACAGTAGCCACTAGCTACATGTGGCTATTTAAATCTAAATAAAATAAATTAAGATTCTGTTTCCTCAGTTGTAGCCACATTTCAAGTGTGCGGGAGCCACATGCAGCTGTGGCTGCCATACTGGATAGTGCGGATCTAGAACATTCCATCCTTGCGGACAGCTTTGTTGGACAGTGCTGCTTGGACTGTAAGCTCCCTGAGGGCAGGGCCTTGTCTGTGGTCTTCTTGGCTGTGTCACCAGTGCTAGCACTGTGCTAACACCTGGTAGTTCCCCAATGAATGCTGATGGAATGGATGTGTCAGAGTGATTGGTGTGGTCTTGAACACTCCTGCAGGAAGGGACCCTCAGCCTCCCTAGTCTCATCATCTCATCCTCTGAAAGGGAGGGTACATAGCAGAGATAATTTCCTATCCACACAGGACTCATTTATTTCAATTCAGTGAGTTTTCCCAGAGAACCTGCAGTGCAGCACACTTGGCCCTTGCCAGAAGGGCCTCTTTGGACAAGAGAACAATGAGATGCAAAGAGATTCTTTCCCTGGAGCTAAATAAATGTGTCCAAGTCCTGGCTCAGTCATGGACAAGCTGTGTGACTTTGGGCAAGTCCCTTTACCTCTCTGAATCTCAATTTCCTTTAATGTAAAATGGCAGGCATTATTGTCCTTAAGTTCAGAGTGAGTGAGGATAACTGAGCTGTTGTCTTTAACAATGAGTAAATTTTGAGATGCAGCTTTAGGAGGCAGATACCTCCCCAGACATTCTCCAATCCCCTTGAGGTAATTCCATCTTTTGTTAACAAAGTCATGGCGGCAGTGACCACAGTGATGCATACAGCAGGGAGTGGGAGGAGGAGCAGCCTGCGGGTCGACCCCAGCCCTGCTCTGTGCCTGGCTGAGCTGGTGAGCCTCTATGAGGTCTGTGAAATGTGAGTAAGAGCAGGACTGATCTGGCTAGGGGCCAGGAAGGAGTCATGGGACCGTGTCCCTCAGTGATGCAGAACAGCTTCAGGCACCAGGGTCATTCTCAGCGAATGGTGGAGGAAAGAGGAGGAGGAGGATGTGGTTCCTGCTTGGTTTCTGGATTTTGGGACCCTGGCTCTAAAAGGCTCCTCCCTTACACTTTCCCATTCTCACCTTTTTGGAGGCTGTGCCTCCCCTACCCCTGCCTCCCTGTCGGGCCCCAGGTCCACCCAGCCTTGGATGCTACTCCCCAGCTCCCTTCCTGGCTCACCACCTCATGACTGGAAATCTCCTAGAGTCCCCTCACCTTCGTACATTATTCTCTCTGGTCTGGTGATTTGGGGATAGCACACTGGTTGTCTTGAAATGGGATTTGAATGTGTGTTTTTGGGGATTGTTTTACTCTGATGAGTTTGTTTCCTTTTCAAGTGTATCTTCAGGGAAGGTGCTTTATAGGGGAGGGTGTCTGTCTAGAATGACACAGGTGAGCCTTGTTGATGCTAGCCCTGTGGCATGGCCAAAGCATGCCGGAGGGGACGGTGCAGATAGTGGCTGTGTCCTGGGCCCTCCCCGGAGGTTTAGCCAGGGCAGCATTTAGGGGAGGATATGAAATGTCACAGGAACAGAGGTAAAAAGAAAAAGTTTGAAAAAAAACCAAGTATATTAGTTTGAGACCTTTTCTTATGAATTTGAGAGCTGGGTTCTATTCCATGTACTAGAAAACTCTTTAACATAGGGTACCAACCTGCAGTGTCTGCAGGGCCAGGACTCCCGACGTGGGAGGGTCAGGGTGCATGCCTGCTGGGGCAGAGCTGCTTCTTGCCATGCAGAAATGTGGGCCCAGGCAGGCGAGACTGTTTTTTTTTTTTTTTTTTTTCTGAGACAGAGTCTTACTCTGTCACCCAGGCTGGAGTGCAGTGGCACCATCTCAGCTCACTACAACCTCTGCCTGCTTGGTTCAAATAATTCTTGCCTGCTGGGTTCAAGCAATCCTCCTGCCTCAGCCTCCCGAGTGGCTGGGACTACAGGTGCGTGCCACCATGACTGACTAATTTTTTGTACATTTAGTAAAGATGGGGATTCACCATGCTGACCAGGCTGGTCTTGAACTCTTGACCTCGTGATCTGCCCACTTCAGCCTCCCAAAGTGCTGGGATTACAGGTGTAAGCCACCGTGCCTGGCTGACCATCCTGTTTTAAGAGCGACACTGGGAATCCAGATTTTCATATGAGATGTTGTGTTAGGTGTTTGTGTTGCTATAAAGGAATACCTGAGACTGGGCAATTTATAAAGAAAAGAGGTTTAATTGACTCACAGTTCTGAGGGCTGTGCAGGAAGCATGGTGCCAGCATCTGCTCCTGGCCAGGCATCAGGAGGCTTCCAATTATGGCAAAAGGCAAAGGGGGAGCCGGCATATCACACAGTAATGGTGGAAGCAAGAGAGGGACGAGGAAGGGAGGTGCCCTGCTTTTTTAAACAACCAGATCTTTTATGAACTGTCAGAACGAGAACTCCCTCAGCACCAAGCCATTCGTGAGGAATCCGTCCCCATGATTCAAACATCTCCCACCCAGCCCCACCTCCAACTTTAGGGATTCCATTTCAACATGAGATTTGGAGGGGACAAACATTCAAACCCTATCAGATGTGATTTTTAAATATTGGCAAGTTTATCTATTAGAGATTGGGTTGACTTTATGTAATAGAAAACCTAAAGAACACTGGCTTAAAGAAGATAAAGGTTTTCCTTCCACCAGAAGTCCAGACAGCATAATGGCGTCCCTGTCGCAGGGTGAGGTGCTCAGTGAATTTCATACTGAATTCTGGTTGCAACACGGTTGCTTCACCTCCAGCAACAAGTACATTTTCTAGGCAGGACAAAGAGGATAGTGAGAGCCACAAGGGTGTCCACCTGCCAAGTTTGACATTGCCTTCTTGGGAGCCCTGCCCAGTGACACCCACTTATACCTCTTTGGCCTGAGGGCATCAAATGGCTACTCCCAGCTGCTAGGGAGCCTGAAAAGTGTAACTTTTTCTTTTTGTTTGTTTGTTTGTTTGTTTAAGATAGGTGTATTGCTACCCCTAACAAGAGCAGGTTCAGAGGAAGGGGAGGGTGTGAATGACTATCAGGTAGTGAACTACAGTCTCTGCCCTATCAACTTTATAAAAGCACCGTGTGACCAAAACAAAACATGTCTGGGAGCTGCATGTGGCCTGCAGTTGCCCCTTCAAACCTCAGATAGAAAGAATCTCATGGGAAGACTGAAGCAGTTTTTATGTTTTGTGCCATTACTAAGACATTAAAGGTTGAGCTAAGATGTGTGATCCAAGCCTAAACATTATGTCCATTCAAATTTTATTTAACGATGTCCAGGGAACAAGATAGGCAGGGTCACTGTTCCTCATAGAGCCAATCATCTGGTCAGTGATCAACGGCTGGAGTGAAAATGTGCTTAGTGTCAACTCTTGTTATAAAAGGAGCCATCATGCTTCCTTTTATTAAATATTCCTCTAAACCCCTGAGGTAGGGCCAGAAAGCTAGGGAGGCTGAGTAACCTCCCTGGTCACATTTATATAAAGGGGTGGCTTAAAGAGGATCTTGAATCCAAGTGAGTCTGAGGCCTGGCCCATCCCTATCTGCACCACCCAGCTTCTGCCTCCCTCATCCTGCATCTTACTGGAAAGTGGTCCTCTGTTCTTTACATGGAATAGATACGTGTGTTTCACCCCCATTCCTGGCTCCAGCCATCTAGCTGACAGATGTATACATACCTGTAGTCACAAAAGCACACAGAGGCAGATGTACTCTTTCATTTCCCAGTTCATTTAACCAGAATGGCCACTGGGACAAGATTTATTTATTGAAAGTCAGGCAAGGTAATGGCAGCGAATCAGCTGTCTGCAGAGTCGTTGAATGTCCCATCTTTAGTGGGCTGGGGCTTGTGTTCCTGTTTGTTAAAGCAAGTCAGTTGGATGGGTAGCTTGGCAGCGCACCTTATCTAATGGGCACGACATCTGTAGACTTTGACATTGATTAGTTGGCAGCCACGAAATGGATCTGCCCTGCACTGAGAAAATGGGAGCTGCAGCTATATTACTTAAGAAGTGTACTTATTATATGTACTATGCTCCTGTTTGTAATACAACCCTTTTAAAAAGTCACCATTGGTCTTGCAATACTCTTCCTAATGAGCTGTATTGTTATGGCATTACTTTTTGGTTCAATTATCTCTTGAAAGTTTGTATCCATGTATAGAAAAAGTCGTTGCCTTATTGTGATCACTAGCTCTGGGGTTTCAGTGAAGTCAGGAAGATATGCCAGAAATGATCTTTCTGCTTCCCTTTGGCAGGAAGACGTTGTCCCAGGCAGCGTTACTCCTGGGGTGGCTGTGTTTCTTGAGTTACATGGGTCAAGTGGTTGCTGACTTTGGCACATTTATTGGCTGGGATTTTTGTGCACAGCTTCTGAGATCTGATGACCTCCACGGAGTCAGGACTGTCTTGTCACCTGTTTTTCGGGGGTCTGCCTGGCTCCTGCCCCACATTCTTTATTTTCCTGTTAGTCTCTATATACAACCAGAGATACAGGTTTTCCATCGAGAGGGGTCCTATAGGAGTGTTCTTTCCAATCAAGCTTATTTACATAAAAAAGAATATGACTTAAAAGTAGTAATAATGTACTGGTGGTAATACACAGAAATATGTGAAGAAACCATGCTACCTCCTTGGAAGACACAGGCATGCCAAAAACCACAAAGCTGGTATACAGGTTTCAGTGAAATGGGGAAATGCTGTTGTAAATTTTCATCTTGGTCTTGTGGCCCAGCCACGATTACTTACCTATTTGCTGACGCATTAAGCACTACTGGGTGCACGGAGCATGGTGTGAGGGCGATGTAAAGAGGCATCGTGCATCCGAGAGGCTCATGGCCTGGCTAGGGGCATAACATTTTCACAAGGAAAATGACAGGACATGTATATAATAAGTGCCAGGTCTCTTCAACTTGTCCCTTTCTGTGCTGGTTCCCATTCATTCTCTGGCAAGTGTCACAGGCTTCTGCAAAAGAAATCTCCAGACCTCAGTGGCCCTACAGTATTGAGCTTTCAGTCCTTGTGTTTCTGAAGGTTGGCAGGGTTGAAAGTCCAGGCTGGCTCTTCTCTGTGCATCTGTTATCCTTCTTGGACCTGCGTTCTAAACCAGCCATGTTAGTCTTGTGTAGTGGTGAAGATACGTGGGACCTCTTAGGGCCTAGGCTGGAAACCTTCACTCATGCTGATTCCATTAGCCTATTGGCCAACTTCAGGTCAAAGGGAGGGAAATACACTTGACCCCTTTGTTTGGAGGCGCAGGAAAGTCATATGTAGACACAGGAGAGGTGGAGAAGTGGGGCCAGTCTGGTAATCCACACATTAGACTTATTTCCCTATGTAGTCTGTGGGCTCCTGGAGTCAGAATCATCTTGGAATCTCCTGCCACCTCTGATAGAGTGATGCCTTGACATTGGATGCCAACAGACAACGTCTGTGGGGTGCTTGCAGATACGTGGACTCTGGTGTCAGACTGCCTGGGTTCACTGTGTGGCTTTGGAAGATCTATCTAACATCTCTCTGATCCACAGTTTTCCCATCTGCAGAGTGAGGATTACTTTACTTACATTAATACCCCCTTAGACGGGCAGTCATGATGCTGAGATTAGATGATTTCTGTAAAGCATTTAACTCAGTTCCTGGGACACAGGACGATCCTGGTCACCATGAGCTAGCATTCACCTCCTCCTCTCACTGTGGAGAAGCTTTCACCAAAGGCCATGTCTTGGTGGATGAGAGCAGGAGGCTCTGATCTGGTGCAGTTTTGAGGCTCCCAGATGCCCTTGTCTCCCTTTGGTCCTCAAGATGCAGGAGGGAGGGTTTTCCTGGCCTGAGCTGCTGGGTGAAATTGGGCATCCCTCTAGAACTTCCTCCCATCACCCTGTACCGCCCTGGAGCTGCTTCAGGAGACTGTTGGCATGTGCCGGGAAGCTCCTTTCAAGGTGTTGCACCACCCTGATTTCCTAGTGGGGGAGCTGGCTTGAGGCAGTCAGAACGCTGAGTTGGGTGAAAGACCCAGGGTCAAAGACTGAGTCTCATTCTAGCTGGGACGTGAGGCTGTGGCCACGCTGAGCTGACCACGAGCCCCTGGTCTCCTTAGGATTGCCTTTGGGCTCAGGAAGGAACCTGCATGTGGACACTGAGCTAAGAGAGCACCAGCTGTTTGCTTTGGTTGGTTCTTTCCCCTAATCCTTGCAAGTAGCTGGTTCTGCTTTGATGTGAAATAACAAAAGATTTAGGGAAAATTTATAATTTAGCTCATTTTTTTTAAATGAGAAGGGTGAGTTTTGGAGCAAATTTAATACCATGCCATGTGGGGTAAGCTCAGAGCGTCCCTGTGCTCTCATTCACCTGGGCTGGCTTTCCCCGCTTGCTTCCCCACTGGGAGTCTAATACAGCCTGTCTTTTCCTTAAGATCATTACTTCAAGCAGTGTTGACATTTTAATGTGATTATTTTCCTGCAATATTTTTCCAGCCCTTTTCCACTTGGGGACTCTATTTGAATCCTTTTTCTTTGGGGATTTGTGTTGTTCCAGCTCCATCCTGGGCTGTAGAATAGAGCTATGCTCATAGTAGGTGCATGGTAAACAGTGACTGACTCTTGGGTACATGCTAGTGATGCCTAGTACCCCTCCTCAGACCTATTCCCATGTTCCCATAAAAAAATTAAAATCGGCCGGGCGCGGTGGCTCAAGCCTGTAATCCCAGCACTTTGGGAGGCCGAGACGGGCGGATCACGAGGTCAGGAGATCGAGACCATCCTGGCTAACATGGTGAAACCCCGTCTCTACTAAAAATACAAAAACTAGCCGGGTGAGGTGGCGGGCGCCTGTAGTCCCAGCTACTCGGGAGGCTGAGGCAGGAGAATGGTGTAAGCCCGGGAGGCGGGGCTTGCAGTGAGCTGAGATCCGGCCACTGCACTCCAGTCCGGGCGACAGAGCGAGACTCCGCCTCAAAAAAAAAAAAAAAAAAATTAAAATCGAGGGGGAAAAACCCAAAACAACAACAACAAACAAAGAGTTCCATGATGGCTTCAGGTTAAATAGTCTCACCCTGGTGGAAATTCCTGGAGCAAATGAGCAAGCCGGTGGCCAGGAGCCTGAGTGTGACTTCTCAGGAATACGCATCACGGAAAGTGAGCCCACACATTCATTAACAATTGGTCTCTATGTGGTGTTACAAAATTAACTAATAACCATTTATTCCAGAGGATATTAGCGTAGAGCAGCTATTTTCTTACAGGAAAAGAGGGATTCCAGTCATTTTTTTTTTCTGTTTGTTGAACTGATGGTTGCATCTTGCCTGGTGAAATCTTTAGCAGGGAGGAGGTGGAAGTTTTCACTTTAGCACCCAGGGGCTCAGCTAACGTCTCACGGGGCTGACATTCAGGGTGCCTGTGCTAGGTGCAGAAGGGAAATTAAGTGGCTTCTTTCCACAAATGAGAGCCTGAGTAGAAAAAAGAGGCATGGCTCATGGCACATGTCATTTCTCCCTTCGTCCCTCCTTCCATCCCTCCCTCTGTCCTTCTTTCGCCTTCTCTTCCAGCAAATTTAGTGCCTATGATAATGTCAGGGGTGAGGCTGGGCTTGGGGAATAGCACAGCAAGCAAACCTGTTGCCTCATCCCCGTGGGCAGATAGTCTGGTGGGTGATGGGCTTGGATCATATCAGCTCACAGGCAAATGCCCCATCCAGCTGTGGGGAGGCTGCCCTGGAGCCCTGCGGGCTTGTAGAGGGATTGGCATGTCTGGAGATCTGAGGGAAGGGTCCAGGGGAGGTCACTTGAGTTAGAGCCAAAAAGTGGCTTGGAATTAACTAGCCCAGCAGGGAAGGGAAAGATATGCTAGGCCGAGAGATTGGCAGTGCTAAGGCCATGTGGTGGGGGCAGCTTCGGCTGGGGCCAGAGGCAAGAGAGAAGCAGGAGTATGGCGGGATGGGGATGCAGGGGAGCTGGGAGCCAGCCGGTTGGGGACCCCCGGACTGGGGAGGAGCTTATCTGCCATGGAGGAACCATGGGATATCTGAAGAGAGAGGTGTGAGTGTGTGCGTGTGTGAGTGTGTGTGACAGAGACCAAGAGACAGTGTGATCAGGCACATTTCCAAGCCATCACTCTGGCTGGCCATCCCAGGCAGAAATGGGTCCCAGGAAGGCAGCAGAGTGAGACCAGGAAAGAGGGTGTGGCAGCGACACATGGTGGGACCTGGGCTGGGGTTTGCAGAGCTCATTCAGAAAAGGGGCTGGGCCTACATTGTCTGGAATAGAATCTGTGCAGGAGAAGAGGCTCAATCTCAGCTTGGAAGAGAAGGGCCGGAGAGGGAAGGGGAGGACGTGTGCCATGAGGCACCTATGTGGTGTCTGGGCACCCCATGGTGCAGCCAAATGCTCTGCCCAGGACCCTCATGCAGAAGCCCTGAAGCCTGTGCAAGAGTTGCTGTCTCAACCTGAGCAGGGCTGAGAGCCTGGACCTGTTTGGAGAGAATCTAGGGTAGTGCAGGATACTCGGAGACATTGCCTAGGGTGCCCTAGGATGGACTGTGTTTTCTTCCTTATACATAAGAAGCTGGAAAATGGGAGTTGAATGTGGATTCCTTGGACAAAGTTTCTTTTCCTGGCACAATGGAGCAGGGCTGCTGGCAGGGGTGGATGCTCACTACCTCCTGTGTGCTTCTCCTACTGTGAGCAAATGAAGACCCTCCATGACCCATATCCTGTATAGTCCCTCCCCTGAGTTTGGCAGGGACCAGCGACTGTGACCAGTTTCGCCCCCATGCGTCATGCGTAGGCTGTGTTACAGGCACAGGTGACTTAAGAAAGTATGAGCCTTGGCGGGCCTGCCCTAATCAAGGGAGCCTTAAAGTGGACAAAGTTCTTCCTGGAGATTGAGACTGGAAGCGCAGGATGGAAGCGGGGGGTGCTGGTTTGAAGATGGAGGGGACTATGTGGCAGGGAATGTGAGCGACCTCTAGGAGCTGAGAGTAGCTCCTGCTGGTGGTCAACAGAGAGATAGGGATCTCAGTCCCATAGCTGCAGGGTTCTGACTCTTGCCAACAGCCTGAGTGAGCACGGAAGTAGAGTCTCCCCTTGAGGGAAGATGAGAAGGTACCCCACTGACACACCAGTTTCAGCCTTTCGGACCCCGAGCAGATACGAAGGCACCTGGGCTGACACACTGATTTCAGCCTTTGAGACCCCAAGCAGAGGACCCAGTCCTGCCATGTCCTGACTTCTGACTTATGGAACTATGAGCTAATAAGTGGGTGTTATTTTAAACCCGTAAGCTTATGGTTTTGTGTTATGCAGCAATGGAAAACTAATACAGGGAGGGAGGTTTACTGCTTCCATATTACAGGGGAAAGCCTCAGATTCAGAGAGGTGAAGGGCTCATCCTGGTCACCTGGCTACCCTGACGGAGCTGAGATGCAAAGCTGTGCGGCCAGATTCTGATGCTTCTGCTCTGTGCTGCCTTGGTTTCCTGAGCTGTGAAATGGGCTGGTCATGGCATTGTCCTGAGGTCACAGGAGGGGTGGCCTGGAGGCTGTGCCAGCTGTGAAAGTGTCAGGGCCCTTGTGACTGTTGTCACCCTCCCTGTGGGCACACAGGACCTGGAGGGGTACCCCTCCGAGGCCCTCCCTGGCTCCTCACACTCACCCTAACCCCAGAGTGTTTCCATGGTTACCTGGTGGCTTTACTAGTGTGACTCTCAAGCTGGCCCCATATTCACTCCTTTTTATGTGTATTTCTAATTTCCTTTAGAACATTTTTAAACTTTTCACTTTGAAATATTTTAGACATCTAAAAATATCACAAAATAGTAAAAAGTAACTCCTGCATACCTTTCACCTATATTCCCCAAATAACATCCCACTTAAGTACAGTAAGTCATCAAAACCAAGAAATTAGCTTTGGTACAATACAATTAACTCATCTACTGACCTTATCTGAATTGAGTCCATTTTTCTGCTAACATGCTTTTCTATTCTGTGATCCCCCAGCATCCCACGTGGCATCCGGCCAGCACGTCTCCTTAGCGTCCGCCAATGTGGGACAGTTCCTTAGTGTCTGCATAGCCTGATGCCTTGGAAGAGGACTTTCAGTTATTTTGTAGACTGTCCCTAAATGAGGGGCTGTCTGATGTTTCCTTCTTATTAAATCCAGTTTATGCGTTTTTGGCACAAATCCCCCATAAGTGATATCGCTGGAGACCCCTAGGTCAGTTGTACCGATCCTGGTGATGTTGACTGGTTGATCAGCCAGATGTGTCTGCTCTAAAGTTAACACTTTCTTCCTCTTTGTAATTCGTCAGCATTTTGTGGGAAACGACCTTGAGACTGTCAGACATTGTTTCTCATCATACCTTTTCCGGCCCTGGGAATCCTCGCCTGCCAGTTGTCACCATGGTGTGTGTTCAGGGGTGGCTGTCTTTCCGTCATTTCTCTTAAATGTATTAGTGAGTTCCATTACTCACTAATAAAGGAAAGCTTCCCCCACGCTTCCCTGTCTTTATTCACCTGTTTACTTATGCTAGTGTGGACGCCTGCATGTATGTTGATCCTGTGGAGTAGAGTCCACTGCTGTCATCTTCTTGTTGCTGGAACTGTCCCAGACATGGCCACTGGGAGCTCCTTCGAGTCGGCATCTGTGCCAGTGGAGTGCTCCCATCATTGTCTGAGCTCTTTCTTGCTTTCTGGCAGCATAAGACGTTCCAGGCCTCCAGGTCCTCGCCTCTGCTGAGGTGCTTGCTGTGTAGAATTTGGGAGGGTGCTCTCAGGGGCTGTGGGCTCCCACGCCTGCTTCCTCCTCATCCTTACAGACCCCTGTGCAGGTCGGTTATTTGTAGGTGAGCACCCGGTGCACACAGACTGTGATGTAGCCGGGTTCCCCAGGGAGCAGGTGGCAGGGTTGGGGCTTGTCCAGACTCCTGCTCTTGCCCTGTGGAAAGACCTATGAGTCAGACCCCACACGGGGATTAAGTGGGGCCATGCTGGGCAGCCCATGTCAGCCTGGCGCATCTTGGGAACTGTCCATGGTGTCAGAGCTGGGAGCATGGTCTTGGCACACATAGCATGCCCTGTTTCTCTCTTTCTTCTGGGGTTCAGGCATATTTCTGGTGCATGATAAGATCTTTGCCTCCTTCCTGTCTTTCTTGCCCTCATGGGTAGCCCAGAACCCTTTGTAGATTTTCCACGGTGGCCTTTCCCAGGTAGGTACTGGCTGGCAGTGGCAGTCTAGCCTCCCTGCCTGCCTCAGTGGCCTTCCCTGCAGGAGCTGTACACAGGTGACAGGGAGCACAGGCCACTGGCCCCTGGGGAGGTGTGGGGGGCACAGTGAGCCACATCCGCCACATACTGTGTGCCAAGCTGGAAAAGAGTTTGGGGTTGCAGAGGACAAAGGAAGAGAGGTCACCTTTGCAGAATCACATGGCACTTAATTTGTCTTACCTCTTCCCTACCCACTCCCCTCCTTTCTTCCCAGAGAGAAGAGGCAGCTCCTGGGAGAAGGCATAGCCTCTGAGACTCACAAGCAGATCTTTTAAGGTCAACTTTGCCATCTGTCTTTTAGGCGATAACCTTCACTATAGCTTTTTCTGCTTATTTTTGTCGAAAGTCATTGGGAGAATGAGTCATTGCGTGTGTCTGCATGTGTGTTTGTACATGTGTATATGTGTGTGTATGTGCCTGTACAAGTGTTTGTGCAGGTGTGCACGTGTGCATATGTCCCCTGATTTTTTTGTGATAACTTCCCCTCATTTTTTTTGAAAGGCTGCAAGGGACTCAGGGTCAGGGCCATGGTGCATCCCTCCTGCAGGGAGCTGGAGCCAGTGCGCCCGGGTGCCTGAAAGCTGGCCTTTGGGTCGGGCTTCAGCCTCAGCCCTACTGACTGTGCCTGGCCAACCTCTGTCAGTCCCTTCATCAGGCCATGCTTTGGGATCTTCCTCTATAAACTGGGGACAATGCTAGTTCCTACTCCTGGGGTGGGTATGAGTTCCAGATAAGGCACGTGACCTTTGCAGGATTTTGACATTACAGTAATATAACTGTAATTTACCTTCTGGTAAATGCTCTGTTCATGTCAGTTAGCAGAGTAGAAAGTGCTGGCCCTGCTGACACAGCAGCCATCTCCTGATTTGCAATGGTCACTGTCTCAGGAGGAGGCTGCTGTGCGACTGCTGCAAGGGGTGTCCCTGTTTGCTGGGAAGGCCCAGAGATTGTCCCAGTACCTCGCTGCACACAGAGAGGCCATGTGTGTCTCTTGACCCTTCAGCTCCACACTGAGAATGAGGGAGACCAGGGGTTAGAGACGTCTCGGGACCTGAGCTGGACACCAGCTCCCATCTGTCCATCTGCCCTTGGCTACTGGGGGAGCCAGCTCTGGCCAGGGCTGATGATTCCTGGCACCCACCAGGAGATGCACATCCTGTTTGAAAGCTGTGAACTGCTATCCAGAGTGTCTGGGCTTATCCTGTTGGAGCAAAACCCCTGGGCTAATATGTAATCCCATTGTGAAATGGATTTTGAGGAGGGCTTCTACAAGGATTCTAATTTTACAGCAGCTTTGACCAAAAAAAAAAAAAAAATCTTCAGCAAACACTCAGAACCATGGTTCCTGTATGCTGTATAGCTTTCAAAAACACTCCCCCACCCCTTGGAAATATAGGCAGGGAAGGGAAAATAAATGCTTTTTGTGGGAGGCAGGAGTATTATTGAAAAAAAAAAACTCAACAGGCTTTTTAAAACTGGAAAAGTAGAACACGCGCATGTTGAAAAATTCCAGGGCGGCTGGAGATAGGATGGGGTGGGGCAGCTATGCCAGCTCCACATGGATCAGGCTTGGTCCAGCCCACGTTACGACCTGCCAGCTGTCTGCTTCTCCTCTTTGGCTTCAGTTTCCTCATCTACAAAATGGGAATTATAGTATTGTCCGCACGATGGAGTTGTTGTGGGCGTTAAATGGTATGATCTGTCACGTGCCTATTATATGTATGTATGCATATATTATATGTATATATTCAACAAACATCGACTGTCTTTTTCCTTAGTGAAAACCAGGTCTCTCTGGCTGTGCACCCGTCTCTTGTCCCGTGGTAGCTGCTGATGGGTTTTGTATGTACGCTTTCAGGAAATTTCTACACATTTTTTTCCTCTTCTTTTGTTTTTAACATGAAGGGAAACATACACTAGCCCTTGTTCTGTGCCTGGCTTTTTCCTCTTAAAACTGTATCTGGGGCATATAGATACGAAGTTTGAAGGATATGTGGGAATGGACCAGATGAAGGTGGGGTGGGGATAGTGACCACTGTCCCTGGCAGAGGAACAGCGGATGTGGTGGCCCTGTGGTGGAAGGGGCACTGTGTGAGCGTGGGCTGAACAGCTGGTGCATGGGAATGGGGAGGTGGCTCGGGTCTGCTACGCAGGACAGGGAAGACCAGGTTGAGGGTTTTTGTCTATATCATGTGGAGTGATGGAGAGCTGCTGACACTGATGGAGCAGAGGGTGACCCGCTGAGCTGGGACTCAGAAAGGTCACACCACTTCTGCTTTGGCGCCCCTGGGTATTGTGTAGAGGGGGTGTCCTGTTTTGGTTTCCCAAGAGGGGAAGTGGACCTGCTGGCAGGAGAAGTGGTGGAGAGTGGATGCGAGCTGTTGGTGTGTCGCCTCTCGATTTGGAGGGTGGGGACATAAGAATGGGAAATGGGGCCGGGCGCGGTGGCTCAAGCCTGTAAACCCAGCACTCTGGGAGGCCGAGACAGGTGGATCACGAGGTCAGGAGATCAAGACCATCCTGGCTAACACGGTGAAACCCCGTCTCTACTAAAAAAATACAAAAAACTAGCCGGGTGAGGTGGCGGGCGCCTGTAGTCCCAGCTACTCCGGAGGCTGAGGCAGGAGAATGGCGTAAACCCAGGAGGCGGAGCTTGCAGTGAGCTGAGATCCGGCCACTGCCCTCCAGCCTGGGTGACAGAGGGAGACTGTATCTCAAAAAAAAAAAAAAAAAAAAGAGTGGGAAATGGTTGGGGCAGTGTCTCTAGAGGGTGGCTTTCTTTGATGTGGGCCTGGAAGTTGGTGAAAATTGCCTCTCTTTTGGTGCTCTCATGGGTGTCTGAATATTTTGATCCCAGGTCATCTTTCAAGCCAAGTACAGCATGCACCAACTCCTATGTGGCTGCATCCCACAGACCCTGATGCACTGGCGGACTGCTCCACACCTGCTGCCTGTTGGGGTCTCTGTCCTCCTGGGTGATCTTCTAGAGCGGGGGTCTCAAGCTTTAGGGCATATGAGACTCGCCTGGGGTCTTGTCTATGCGGCATGCTGGGTGCCTTCCCAGAGTTCCTGACTTGATGCATCTGCCATGAAGCCAGCATGAACATGCATTTCTAGCAAGATCTCAGGTGCCGCTGATGCTGCTGATCTGAGGACACCCTGCTCTGGAGACTAGAAATGTCTCTGGCCTGGTCTCCCTCCCACACTGCTCCTGTGTAGCCTGTGGGAGACACCTCCTGGCAGCCGGGTGTGCAGGCTGGTCCAGCGCAGCCGCCTCAGTCCCTATCCCAGTGGTCTCTGGCACCTCAAGTGCCATTCTGTGGGCCTACCCAAGGAACATATTCCAGTGGCTGGAGCTGACCTGCTGGAGCCCCCTAACTCAGTCTGATAGAAAGAAGATTTTTAAAAACAACTTTTAATGTTAGAGTAATTTAAATTTTATATAAAAATTGTGAAGCTAGTACAAAGACTTTACCTAAGCCCCACACCCTGGTTCCCTTTCATTCTTCTAGTAGATTTGCATCACTAATGAACCACTCTTGAAACATTATTATTAACTCAAGTTCATACTTTATTCCAATATCCTTGGTATTTTTCTAATGCCCTTTTTTCATCCCAGGATCCCATCCAGATCCCACATGACATCTGGCCATCATGTACCTTCGGGTTTTCTTGCTGTAACTCCTTTTCTGACTGCTTGTTCTTGGTGACCTTAGCAGTTTTGAGGAGCACCTGTAGGGTGTTCTGTAGAATGTCCTTCAATCCAGAACTTCTTTTTACATTCATCATCTGCTTGCAGGGCATCTTGAGTCATGGAATGGATTCTCATTTGTTTTCTTTGTAAATTCTGCCTAGAGCCAGGGTGTGCAGAGATCTCTGGAATCTGATAGGTAGAGGCCTCAGTTGACCCTGAGGCAGGCCCCATTCCTGTTAGAGAAGGTGCGTGGAGCTGGTGTGGTTGGGAGGAGTGATTGAGAATGGTCTCTGCGGGCACAGGGCTTGCCTGGCAGGTAGCTGCCCAGTATGGCTGCCTTTGTGGCTGATGTCATGTTCTCATCCCATCTGATGCACTCTCTGCGAGTCACTTTCAGAAACTGGAATATCCCACTTAATTCTGCTCTGGAATATATTTAGAAATCTATTCATGGCCCTCTCCCAAAGCTGATGTTAAAATTAAGAGAGATCATTTGTAGGATGTCATGGCTGTGCGGGAGGAACGCACTGATGTCTCCCTGGCCGCCTTTGGCTTCTTCTCTTGCTTAGGAACTTGCCCAACTCCCGCTGCCCATCTGAGCCCAGCTTTCCCCCTCTGAGCCCAGTTTTCCTCCTCTCACCCCAGTGTCAGAGTGGGCACATCCTCACCATGGATGCATGCAGGCTTTTCCTCTGCATGCACCGTCTCTGTCTTGCGTGACAGCCCAGGGCTGTTTCTCACCCTTGTTACGCTGAGGATCTTGGCTGAGAGCTCCTGGGCAGGGGCTGACTTTGAGATGAGACTTCTCTGTTCGTTTCTGGCTGGTTCTGGATCTGGGAGGCACTTGGAGGGTTCACTGCTTATATCTGTGGCTGCATACCTCAGGGTTTACGGTGAGGGGTGTGGAGATTCCTGTGCTGCAAGAAATCTCAGTGCTTCCATTATGCTGTGGAACAACCCACCTTGAGGTACCAGGGCTGGACCAAACTGTAGAGGGCATCTGACCCAGGAGTTGAGAGCCAGACATATTATTTGCAATACTCTGCAGGGAATTTAAAAAGGAAACCAATCTGAACTCTCCATGCAGAATTCATGGTCACCAGCCATTCAACAAATATTTACTGGACACCTGTTTTAAGTCTGTCACTGGTTTCGGAGTTTGCATATAGCTATATGTGGCAGGTTGTGGTGATGACTGATGTCTCTGCCTTCATGGAGTGAGTAGTCTCGTGGGATGAGGGGAAACACACAGGATAGAAATAGATGTGTGATAGGACTCTAGGTGGTTACAGATGCCTTGAATGATGATCAAGTGAGGCTGGAGGAATGAGACTGGCAGGGAGGAGAGCCAGACTGTCTGTGATCGTTGGTCAGAGAGGACCTCAGAGCAGGGCATCTGTGCAGAGACCAGGCAAAGTGAGGGAGCTGGTCATGTGACTACCCTTGAGAAGAGCACTAGGGCAGCAGGAACAGCAGGTGCAATGGCCCTGCAGCAGGCATGTACTTGGGTGTGGGAGGAACAAGGATACCAGGGAATCTGAGTGAGTGATGGAGAAGGGCAAGTTTTTGATGCCCACAATGCCAAGAGGTGGCTAGGGGAGGATCCTGGGGAGGTGCCAAGACCTGGGGGAAGACCTGGGCTTTATTTTCAGAGCTGCCCGTTGCAGGAGATTTGAATGGCTACAGTGTGAGATGAGATTGTGCTGGGCAAGGGAGGATTCGAAGGTCATTTAGTCAGAAATGCTGGTGGTTTGGAGCAGTTTGTTCACAGTAGATGTTTTTGGTGCCTGCATCACAGCTCCTTGGACCAACTCTGCCTTGGTCTTCAGCTGTGGCTTCAATCAACCAGCATGTTGGGTGATGAGCGCTGTGCTAGAACAGGTGGTTACATTTTCATGAATGATGCAAGCTGGCCGCAGGGGGAAATATTTACACCATGGCAATTGGCAAATGTACATATCAGCTCCCTTATAACACTCAAACATTTTCCAGCACAGCACAGCCATGAGCCCGGTGCTGTGGATATTCTCCCAAGCATCAAAGTGCAGCCAGAACATTAGGGGAGCTAATGTCTGAAGGACAATCCTCAGCTGACGGAATGGGAGTAAACATCCTGGCCATGCATCCTTCAGGTGGGTGCTTCTTGGAGCTTTCACAGAATGCAGCCTTGCTGCCTGCAGCTGTGACCTTGGAAATGCACCTGTGTGTGGGTTTGCCCCTCCTCCCTCCCTCACTCTCCTTGCTCTCTGGCTTCTGCTTCCTAAGACATCTCCCAGATAAGCTACCTGCACCAAAGCCTGCCTGCAGCTCTGCTTTTCGGAGAATCCACTTAAGATGGTGGTAGAGCTAGGTGTGGTGTGAGAAGGATCAGGTGGCTGGCATGAGAGAGAAGAGTCCTGGATGACTCGAAGGGTTCCAGCCTGAGCAGCTGGAAGGATGGAGAGGTTCTGGCAGCAATGGGGAGGAGCCATTGAGATGAGCAGGGTGGGGGCTGGGCAAATCAATGCTCTGTTCAGCTTTGGACAGGTTCTGTTTGAGAGACCTATCAGATCCCCAGGTAGAAATTGTGCCTGGCGATGGGGAGAGGTGTGCGGTTGGATAGAGATATCTGGGACTGGACAACACGGATTAGGTCAGGTGCCCACCTGCATCTGTGACTCAGTTATTCCCTCCTGCTTAGGAAGCATCTGTGTATCTATGTATGTGTCTGTCATCCATATATTTATCATTTATCTCTCAATGTATCTATCATCTATTTATAAATGTATCTATATTCTAGCATCTAGCCATCAATCTATCATTTATCTATTTTTATTTATGTATTAATATATCTATCATCTATTTCTCAATATATCTATAATCTATCATCTATCTGCTAATCGATCATCTACCATTATCTTTCAATCTGTGTATCTATCATCTCTCTCTCTCTCCATCCATCCACCCCTATCCAGGTAGTGCTTGCTTCCTTCCGCCCCTTCCTTAGCCCATCCCTGCCCAGGAAAATTCTTGTCCCTGCTCGAATGCCTTCAGTGACAGGAAACTCACCAACCTCTTAAGGCTTCAGCATAGAAGTTTCCAACTCATGTGGCCACTCCAGAATACTGTCCTCTGGGGACTGTGTTTCTCTCTCATGTCCTCCTCCCAAGATTTATTTACACTCCTCACTTGCCGGGAGAGAGTACTTGGGAGCTCTGAGCCATGCGTGTTCCCTGGCAGGGTGGCCTGTGTGCTGGGGAAGAATGGGCCCAGTCATGGGTTGGAGACGCCCCCCAGCTGCAGCCCTGGCTCCCGAGCAGAGGCGGCTTTGTGCTTCTCAGGGACAAGGGTTGCCATTGAGGCAGGCCAGGGATGCTGTGCAAGCTAGTGATGGCTGCAAGCTGAAATCGGGCATTTCACAGAGAGCAAGCGCTGTGCTGTCCCCGCAGCCTGCGCATGAATGGAGGCTTTGGCCCTCGGAGTGCAGCCGTGCATGGGGCCACGTGCAGGCATTTCTGGCTCCTGGCTCCCGGGGAGAGAGGCGAGTCCTGTTCTCTCCCTGAGTTCTGTTTGACAAAATTCACAAAAGCACAAAGAAACACAAAGTGGGGGAGAGGATCAGTTCATTCTCCTGGCTCCTGGTTGGTCTCGAGACCTCTCCTGTTGCCTGTGCTCTGGAGGATTCCCCACAGCACCTGCTAGGTGGGCCGGAGGAGGATGGATTTGCGGGACCCTGGAAGGCTGGGAAAAGGACTGAGAAGCCGCAGCCCTGTGCCAGGAAGAGCCACAGAGGTTAGACCTTGTTTTTGGTTTGTTTGTTTGTTTTTATTTTTGGTACAATTGTTTACACTTTCTAAACTTTTTTTTTTTTTTTTTTTTGAGTCTCGCTTGTTGCCCAGGCTGGAGTGCAGTGGCTCGATCTCGGCTGTCTGCAAGCTCCACCTTCCGGGTTAACGCCATTCTCCTGCCTCAGCCTCCCGAGTAGCTGGGACTACAGGTGCCCGCCACCGCGCCTGGCTAATTTTTTTTGTATTTTTAGTAGAGACGGGGTTTCACTGTGTTAGCCAGGATGGTCTCGATCTTCTGACCTCGTGATCTGCCCGTCTCGGCCTCCCAAAGTGCTGGGATTACAGACGTGAGCCACCGCGCCCGGTCTAAACTTTTTTGAAATAATTTTAGACTCACATGGGGGTTGCAGAGCTTCCCTGAATGATAGCATCCACCTTTCCGTGGTTCACTGATTGGCACCGGGAGGTGGACATCAGCACAGTGATATTAACTAAACCAGTGGCCTTAGCGAATTCCACCAGGTTTTACAAGCACTTTTGCTGTTTTTTTCAGTGAATAATTGTATGAAATTTTATCACATCTATAGATTCACAACAGCCAGGTGAGACTTAACTTTTAAATAATGAGGTGCCAGTCCCCTTGGTTCCTGAGGTGGCATGGGCGACGTGCGTGGATGCTGGCTCGGGGGCAGCCTTTGCCCACCTGGTTCCTTTTCTCTATGTCGCACCCCCACCATGCTCTGGTGGCAGGGGCAGCCTCCTCCTGGCCCCCAGGCCTCTGCTTCTCTGGTGCCTGTGGAGGCTCAAGCCTTTGCCCCATCTCCCTTCTTCCCAGGAAGGCCCTGGCTGCCCGAGAAGGCCCAGCCTTCCCCTTCTCCCTCCCCTGTTCTGGCTGAGCCCATCTCCTGTGGCTGCCCTAGCACGTGCTGTAGACTGGGGAATTCCACAGCGGAAACCTACTTTCTCGCAGTGTTGGAGGCTGGAGGTCTGAAATCCAGGTGTCAGCAGGGCGATCTCCTTCTGAGGGCCGTGAGGGCAGGATCTGTCCCAGGACTCTCTCTGTGGCCATGAGTGGTCGCCTTCCTCCTTGTTCTCTTCACATGATCATCCTGCCCTTCCAGGGTGTGAGCTCCATGCCTGTCCCCAGAAGACCTGGAGGCTTCCATCTTCTGCTCCTTGTCAGACAATGGAGCAGAATAAACAATGGTTGCCTCTCTGGAATTTGAGCTTAGTGCTCATGAAATAGAATTCTCTTAATCTCACAATTGTCCTCAACACAATTGCAGTGGGTGGCACTGAATGAGTGTCCTGCTTGTCAAGACTGCCACTGTGGCCTTCTGTCTTCCCACTGTGACTGGTGGCAAGTCACTAGAAGGAAGCACCCAACTCCCCATGATGGCATTAAGTGACACCCGCGGGTGTGGCTGTAGACTGGGGGTTCCATGCAGCCAAAGGAAAGAATAAACACTTTCATGCAAAATGCATGAATACAGGGCCAGGTCCTAAAGCCCAGCCCGCGGGCGAGTGTGTCCTGGTGGTCACCACTGTCCAGTCAACTCATTAGTGTCAATCATGACACTGATTTCCTGGCAGTGTGTGAGATGATTTTAGGCAGTAAATGAACTATTAATTTTATAAAGAACATTCATATCAGATATATGTCTGTTTAATTTTTCTTTTTCCTTTTCTTGAGATGGAGTCTCATTCTGTTGCCCAGGCTGGAGTGCAGTGGTGTGGTCTTGGCTCACTGCAATCTCTGCCTCCCAGGTTCAAGCGATTCTCCTGCCTCAGATGACAGGTGCCCACTACCACACCTGGCTAATTTTTGTATTTTTAGTAGAGATGGGGTTTTACCATGTTGGCTAGGCTGGTCTTAAACTCCTAACCTAGGGTGATCTGCCCACCTAGGCCTCCCAAAGTGCTGGGATTGCAGGCTTGAGCCACCATGCCCAGCCTGTTCAATTTTTCATTTGAAAAATATTGCATTTCCATTAAAGTAGATGTCAAGTTTTCATTTTAAACTTTCTTAAGAAAGCTTTATATTCATTTTAGACCAAGTGGTTCTATTAGAGCAACATCCATAAGAGTGGTGAGAGTGGTGATGCGAGAGTGAAGTTGGGGAGACACCGGGTGGTGCAGTTACCCAGCACCATCTAGAGGAAGTGCCCCTGGGGTGGGCGGTTACCCAGCACCATCTAGAGGAAGTGCCCCTGGGGTGGGGGTCCTTGCAGAGAGGCGGGGTTCAGTCCCGGCCACCCTCTTGTACTGTCGAAGTGGGGAGGGAGGCATGAGAAATGTTGACTCAGGGGCAGAGGGTCCTTAGGCTTATCAAAGAAGCTCTAGGGTTCTTGGTGTTCTAGGGGATTCGAGGAGGAAAGTTACGTATGCAGGGTAGACAGGGGTGGTTGGAGGGATTTGGTAAAACGTTCATGAAGAAGGGATGGGTCTGTTGGGCTTCTGGAGTTGAAGTGACCACCACCAGGGATGCTGGCATGTGGAACCAGCTTCATGACCGTTAGCTGTCATCATGGAATGGAAGTCAAAGTGTGGGTTTAGCAGGGCTGAAAGAGGTGTAGACCTCCCATACTGGGAGAGAAGCCGTGCTCAGGGAAGAATGCCCAGGGGCTAAAAGTCAGGGGCAGATGCCCATCTTAGGGGCCCTTGGTTGCCATAATGATCAAGATGAGGTCCTTGGATAAAGTCTGGTCCGGCGCCTCTGAAACTTCTGTGTGCATACACGTCACTGGGAATCTGGTTAAAATGTGGATTCTGATCCATTGAGTAGGGCCTGAGACTCTGTATTTTTAATGAGCTTCTGGGGGATGCTGCTGCTTAGATGCCCCACTCTTCTGTCCCCTAGCCCCCGGCAACAGCAGACACTTAGTGCCTGCCTTTCTGCAGGGACACGGGAGGGAGGTTTGTTTGCAGTGACAGTTTTTGGGTAGTTATGGAGGGAGGAGAGAGGTAGGACTTTGTCTTGGTGCGGTTTATAGGGGGCTTGACAGGCAGAAGGGGTGGGCAGGAGTTGCCAACTTTTATATTTTGGTCAACTAGCGATGTTTAAAAACAACAATGAAGAAGAACCCCAACATCCTTGGTTTTGCAATAGTGTAATAATAACACTGTTATCACCAGTCTTTCCTAAAAGAAATGGAATTTCAAATCCAAAGAGTCAGGAAGGCCTTATACGCCAACAGAGGACAGTCTTTTCGAGGACACAGAGCCAGCCCCCAAAATGCCTCACTGTGTCATCCTCATTTTTGAAGGGACTTGGGAAACGTCACCCCAGGCTGGTATGGATGATTGGGCTGAGGCTTGGGGCTCCGGCTGTATAAACGGGAATGCCTGTGGTCCTCAGAGCTGAGGTCTGTGTTCCCAGAAGCCCCTGTGGAGTGGCATCTGGTCCCGGCCTGTGGTAACCTCTGTCCTTTCCCAGGAGGGAGGTTGCCAGGGCCTGAGCAAACACTGACCTGGAGTGTCCCTGCTTCTGAACCTGCTTCCCCATCGTCCTCACCCTGCGGTGTACGGGATGTGCGGGGACTGTATCACCTGGGCTGTGGCTGGTGGCCTCTCATCTAATGCTACCACATGCCCTTCACAGGCCATGATGAGCCATGGGCAGTGCTGACTCTGTTCTACCACCGATCCGGGTTCCCGAGGTGGTCACATCCTGGGATGTGCTGGGGTTGAACAGCAAACCTAGGGGAGGTCCTGGTAGCCCACTCCCGTTCCTCAGGCCCCTTGCATCTGCTGGGAGAAGGCGCACCTCCTCCATCTGTATCCACGTGGAATTGACCATCATCCTCCAGGGTCTCTGCCCCTGGAAGTTGGTTCGTAAGTGGGCCCATGACTCAGGCTTCACAAATGACAATCTGTTCTAGGACTTCAGCTGGAGCTTTTGGAATGAGTTGTTTTCCCTCCACAAGAAGTCACAGAGCTGGTCGGATGTGGGCTTGGAGTGCTGGTGGCCATTTTCCCCAACCCAGGTGGAGCCTGCCTGAGAATGGAACCAGCCCAAAGGAAAGCTGAGCAAAGACATTTTGAGGATTGATTTCCCTGTGGCGTTATCTGCATCCCTGGCTCCAGCGTGTGTGAAGCTGATGCACCCCCAGGCTTCTCAGTTAAACACTTCCTCCCTTTCAGGCTTCAGCGGCTTTGATTGGGGTTCTGCCATTTCTGATTATTACAGGGGCTTAGAGGAAGGAAGTGGCTTTGCCCAGATCACAGGGCTCATGAAAGTGCCCAGGCTGGAATCCAAATGCCCCCCTACTTCCCCTCACATCACTCTCCCTTGCCTGCTTTAAGCGCATGCCCAGTCCCGGGGAGACCCATCTTCTCCATCACTCTTTGGGGATTCTGCCTAACCGAAATTTCTCGAAGCTGCTTCAAAGTGGAGTATCCCAGTACTTCCCGGGCGAGCGGTCACCCAGGGACTGAGAAACACTGACCTGCAGTGCTCTTGCTTTTGCACTCTGTCCCCCACCTTCATCCTGGGGTGCATGGGGGCAGGAAGGGGAAGATTGTGGAGTTGATGGGGAGATGAGAGGAGAAATTTACCCATAGCCTCTGCTTCTGGGGGGTCCTGTCACACTCCAGGTGACAAAGAGTGTGCTAGAGATTAGGCTTTTTTTTGTGAAAGTAGGGTTTTGAAATATAAATCATTCTACTATAAAGACTCGTGCACATGTACGTTTATTGCAGCACTGTTTACAATAGCAAAGACATGGAAACAACCCAAATGCCCATCAATGATAGATTGGATAAAGAAAAGGTGGCACATATACACCGTGGAATACTATGCAGCCATAAAAGGGAATGAGATCGTGTCATTTGCAGGGACATGGATGAAGCTGGAAGCCATCATCCTCAGCAAACTAACACAGGAACAGACCACCAAATACCACATGTTCTCACTTATAAGTGGGAGCTGAACATTGAGAACACATGGACACAGAGAGGGGAGCATCCCACACCAGGGCCTGTTGAGGGGTGGGGGGTGAGGGGAGGGAACTTAGAGGACAGGTCAATAGGTGCAGCAAACCACCATGACACGTGTATACCTGTATAACAAACCTGCACGTTCTGCATGTGTATCCCGTTTTTTTGTTTGTTTGTTTTTGTTTGTTTGTTTTTTTAGAAGAAATAAAAAAATAGAAGCTCACTTGCCTGGACACTTTAATATGGCCTGGGTTTTTGTGTTGTAGAGGGCTCTGTAAGTCATGGAAAAGGTATTCTCAGGAGCTGCTAATGACATATTTAATTTTAATAATGAGTCACCCCATGCCCACAATTTATTACCTCCTGTGGCTCTAGACTCTGGTTCCTTGAGTGGTGTAATAGGGCGGAGGTTAATGGATAACACGATTAATTATTTAGGAGGTTCTTACAAAGCCAAAGACTTTGTAACAGATGAACTAATAGGTTCCTAACTTCATTATCATTTTGATTTTTCCAAAGAATATTTTCTCCCAAACCACTCAACTGTAGAACATTATTGGGAAATGTCTAATTTTTACATGATTCCTCTGCTCAGTTTAAATACTAATGTTCTGCTTCATCCATCACCGTTCAGCGCCCAGCTTTCGGTCTTCACCTTATCGCCTGGGAGGTAGATATAATGGATTCAGACTTTATGAGCCCTGGAAGGGTTTGTAATGCAAAGCCGTATCTTAATGCTCTCGGGGCCAGAAATATTTCAGGCAATGTTTTAATTCTCACGAGAGACGAAGTGTTGTGGTTGCAGGTGCAGCCTCTGAAATCAGGCTGAGCTGGGTGTGAATCCCAGCCTCTCCATTTAGGTTGGTTACATCACCTCTCCAACTCAGTTCTCTCCTTCATAAAATGGGCGCACTAGTGGTATTCACCTGGTTGCATTGCAGTGAAGATTCCATGGGAAAATGCAGGTAAAACACTTAATATGGTGCCCACCACAGAGTAACAGGTTAGGAGTGTTGGCCATGAATGGTGATGGTCATCTAATCACAGCCGCTGGGACAAGGAGGAGCAAGCCCTCACCCTGGCCTGCCGCTCCTTTCTGGATGAAGGAGCCTGTGGTTGCTTTCACACAGCAGCAACAGAATTGAGCACTTTCCCAGAAAATGTTCCCAGTCTAAACTGTTTACTTTTTGGCCCTTCACAGTAAAAAAGAATCACTACTCCCTGCCCTCCAGGCAGCCTCTTGTGCTTTTATCTTCTCAGGTCTCCTGTCAGAGGCCTCCTTATAGGTGAGCGCCGTCCAGCAGAACGTCGTGTGATGATGGAAATCTTCTAGGTCTGTGCCATGCTGCCCGGGATTGCACCGCTGGCCGCAAATGGTTGCTGAACACTCAAAATGTGGCTTGTGCAACCTCAGAATGGAATTTTAAAATTTTTACTTAGCTGTAATTGATTTAAATTTAAATAGCCACCTGTGGCTAATGGTGACCATATCGGGCAGTGCAGTGACACCACACCAGCTCAGAGTAGAGAACCAGTCAACCCCATTCTAGAATCCTTTCAGAGTGCCGGGTGGAGGGCGCCGGCTTTGGCTGAAATAAAAGAAAGGGAGAAGGCTGCTCCTTGCATTTTCTTTTTCTATTCTTTTCTTTTTTTTTTTTGAAACAGAGTTTCACTCTTGTTGCCCAGGCTGGAATGCAATGGCACGATCGCGGCTCACTGCAACCTCTGCCTCCTAGGTACAAGCGATTCTTCTGTCTCAGCCTCTCAAGCAGTTGGGATTACAGGCATGCGGCACCACGATTGACTAATTTTTTGTTTTTAGTAGAGACGGGGTTTCACCATGTTAATCAGACTGGTCGCGAACTCCTGACCTCAGATGATCCATCTGCCTCAGCCTCCCAAAGTGCTGGGATTACAGGCATGTGTCATTGCACCTGGCCTGCTCCTTGCTCTTTATTATGTTTTTGCTGATTCAAAGCATCTGTAAATATAAAAATTGAACTTACTCTTTTATGTGAACTATTTGGTAAACATACACAAGCATGAAGAAAAAAGTTAAGATGTCTTAATCCCATCTTAAAAGTTAAGATGTCTTTATGCTGCAGAGATAAAGGATTTTGAGCAGTACATTTGCTGTCACTTTCAAATATTTGTGTGGTGCATAAGAGGGGAGTCATAATGTCTGCATGGGGTATGCCCCCACTTTTCTGCTGGGACAGGGACTACACAGAGCTTCATATTATCCTGATTAATGACTGCAGGGTGCTCAGTGTGCACTGGCCTCTCTGGGCAGCTCACTGGGCTGCACGCAGCTGGGGACTGTTTTAAGCTGCTCAGTGATGAGTGTCCTTGCTGTGAAGTATTTCTGTATTTTTCATGTTTGTCCAGAGTGGCCATGAGGTCCTCCTAAGAGACTTTGATCAATGCATGTTTCTACAGAAAATGTTAGAAGCTGCTGCTCCTTCACGTTAGCTAATGCTGGATCTTGCCCATCTTTCTTCCTTGTGCCAGTCTGCTGGTGAAAAATTACTTGTCTATATGTTCATCACTTTTATTTATTTTTAAAAAGACATGTTCCAAGAAGTCACTGCTTGGAAATGTCTCTGGTCATTGCTTCTTTTAGTTTCTGGGTGTGGCCAGTGGTCATAAGCCAGTTCTTGAGTCTTTGGACAGTTTAGCAGGGCCATGGATCAGGTCTGCAGATAGCAGACTTTGATAACCCTTTGATTTAATGAGGGCCTACTATGAGCTTAGCAGGTTTTAGCTCATTCAATATTCATAACCACCTGAGGAGCCAGGTGCTATTATCCCCATTTTACAGGTGAAGAAACTTAGAACTCTCTCGAGTCCTGGTGGGTGAGGGACATAGTCTGGATTTGAACAGAGCATGTTGCCACCTGAGCTCACACTCCTGGTCAGCCCACCATAGGCGGCATGGGGAGGGGAGGGTGCGGGAGATGGCCAGGAAGACCTGGTCTGGAACTGGGCTCTGCTTATTGGCTGTGAGGCTCTGGACAAAGTTATGTGACCTTTCAGGGCCTAAGTTTCCTCAGTTCTCAAATGGATATCAGGATATTTACCTTGCAAGGTTGTTGTAAAGAGAAATGGAGATGTGTATGAAGGCCCTGGCATGATTCAGATACTTCACCGATGTCTGATAAATGATGGCTGTTTTCTGTACTATTAGCAATGATTATTAATACAGTGATGAAAAATACAGAGCAAAGATGATAAACAGAAAGTGTCTAGAAGATAGTTGCTACATGAGAGTTCGCTATTATTTATTCTGTTAATATGTTACAGTGTAGGTATTTCTACATTCAGTAACATCATAAGCAAAGAAGACTGCTTGCCAAGGGCCCTGTTGAAAGCCCTTGATGGGTACAGGCTGTTATCTCACCAACACAGACTCTGATCCAAGGTGACCAGGAGAATTTTAGAATGATCTAGGCAAGGAAATTGCCATGCTTCCAAAGCAACCCACTCCTCAGGCTCCCCGTGGGGCTGTCTGCCCCAACTTGCCACACCTCTGCAGGTGTGTGGCTTTGTTTCCTGTACGGGGTCTGAAGGTGAGTAGCACCTTTGTTTCCTGTATGGGGTCTGTTCTGTGTTCAGAAGCAGGACTCAGGGCTGCTGGAGCTGGAGCCTCTGAGTCCTTGGGGTTCTCCCACAGCTCCTGACCAGCTCTGCTAGAGCGATGTCTCTGGCAGATGCCTTTTCCCTGTTGCCCTGTGGTCTGGCCCTTCTGCTGTAGGTTAAAGACATCACAGTGTGGGCGGGTGGCCTGGTCTGTAAGTGTGTCCTCTAGTGACCTGTGTTTTAAATCTAGCCATGCTTGCTGTTTATCCTTTCTTGGGATTACATAGTTGGCCAGGCCAAAACATCTTAGCTCACATGAATTCCAAGTTCACTGCTGGTAAAAATGCCACACATTAAATGCTCCATAGAAATTCATATCTATGATGGATGCATTTCTCCTGGGAATTCACTCCTTAAAAAGGATGACCCTGTCATTGATTCCTGTCCCTATCCTCAACCCAAACATGCCCCACGTGAACAAATTTGAAATGATCCTTAATCAACCAATGTACTAGAATAAAGAAAGAAAACATTAAAAAAGATACCAACAAACAACGGGGAGGGAGGAGTCATTCTTTTGGCAAAACTTTATTCCCTATTGTGGTTGATGTGGGTGCATTCTTTTTGCTTGTTGAGAAGTTGCTAGAAGACAGGGTCAGTGGTGGTTCTATGAGGGCGGCTACCATTTTTCTTGGGGGACTGCTGTTATCTGCCAAGCACATAGTTCTTTACATACTTTATCTTCCTGAAGCCTCATGAGAGTTCTAAAAGATTTCCATTATTATTATCCCCATTTTGAGCATGAGGAAACTAAGGCCCAGGGAAGTGTGGGAACAGAAAACTACATGGCCAGGGTCTGAATTCAGGCTGTTTTGCTTTTGGCCCCAAGGTCTTAGCCCCAGTGCATCCACTGGGGCTATTAAATGCTGCCTGGGTTCCTTGACACCTGCACCACTACCCCTCCTCCCACCAACCAGGTGGGGTTCGCTGGTATAAGCTGTCTTAGCATGTTGAAAGTGCTTTTGTAGTACTCAGAAACACTGTCATTTAATTGCTACTTAAGTTCTTAGTAGTTGTAGCTATGTTAGGTGGGGCAAGCCATAGCCTTGGGAGGACAGGGACAGTATCTAGTTTGTTCTCCATGCCTTGTCTATGCCTTATACACAGTAGGGTCTCAATAAGTGTTGGTTGGATGGATGGGTGGATGAGTGGATGAATGGATGATGGATGATGGCTAGGTAGATATATGAGTGGATAGGTGGGTAGGTGGGTGGATGGATGAATGGATGGATGGATGGAGATTGATAGATGGATAGGTGGATGGATTGGAGAATGGGTGGATGGGTGGGTGAATGGATTGATGAATGATGGCTAGGTAGCTATACCAGTGGATAGGTGGGTGAATGGATGGGTAGGTAAATGGACAGATGGATAAATGGAGATGGATAGATGGATGGATGGATAGATGGATGGATGGGTTGATGATGGCTAGGTAGATATGTGAGTGGGTGGGTGGATGGATGGATGAGTGGGTAGAAGTCCAGACAGCTGGAAGGACAGTGGTGTAAGGACAGGTTGGAAGGACAGTCATCTGAAGAGGAAACAAAGACATAGTTTTTGAGGGGGGAATTACCTGCACACCCCCCAATTTGCTGACATTAGCTCCTGGAGAAAGGAACACCTGCAGGATGAGCTTTACACACCTGTCTGTTCTTTTCTCTTGGCCAAGAGGACCTCACTGCAGTGGTCTGGTTACAGTCAGGGGAAGGCTCTACTGACCACACAAAGTTCCAAGAGGAAATAAGTATGGTGTGACCTCCAGCCAACTTGACTCTCTTATCTTCTCCCCACCTTCCTATCTTGGGCCTCTTCTGGGCTGGCCAATTGAAAGAGAATATTCATTAAGCTGACTTTGAGGAGTCTTGGGAGGCAGGCACAAAGAGTATTGGTGTTGAGTCTCAGTTCTATAGCTTACTAGCTGTGTGACTTTGTGCAAGTTAATCCCTCTCTCTGAGCCTCAATTCCCATCCTGATGCCAACCTTGGATACTGCTGAGGGAGGAGAGGAGAAGGGGGATGCACATGCATGGAAGGCAGTAGCAGGTGTTAATTCCCCTTATCTGACTTTCTACTTTACTATCTTCATTTCCTTTCTCTTAGACTCATAGAAGAAATGGACTGTGCTGGGATATAAATTTTTGAAACCTGTTATCTTTCCTCCTTGATATTCTCCGTGATAATGCAGGAAATAAACCTTGCAAACTTGGCCATGATGCCCCTAGGCCAACAGAGGCTTTCCTAGTTCCAATTCTGGCATTATGAGAGAGAGCTCTATGGAATAGTTAAAAACAGGCACTCTTCATCCTGTGCCTGCTGGGGTTGAGGCTGTGGGGTGTGCAACAGGACAGTAGAACATAGCAGATGGGTTGACGAGCTGTGATCTGGATTCAGACCTACTTGTCTCAGACCCTGGGTCAGGCCCTCAGCAGTTGAGCAATCTTGGGAAAGATTCTTAACTTTGGATGGTTGATAGGATCCAGTACAGTCAGCGTAGAAATGCTTAGCACATCACATGGACTCAGGACATGTCAACTATCCCTGCGTTGGCTATAATTACTATCCTACTGTCAAGGAACTTTCTCTCTAGTTGGGCTAGGTCATGTGCACAGAAGGGTTGGAGGACAAGATAGTGAAGAAAGATTTCCCCAAACAACCTGGTTGGATGTAAGCTGGATAGTGCAAGTCTGGAGAGTGCAGATGCCCTTGGGGCCAGGTGGTCTTCAACCAGTCTTGGTGAGAAATAGCAGCTCAACTCAACTTTGGGGTGCAGAGACACTGGGGAGGAGTGGGGACTGTAGCAACCTAAAGTGCTCCTGCCCTGCCTGCAGAGGATGATGCTGCACATCCCTGCTCATTGTGATGACATGAGAATGTGAGTGACTGTCAGCTCTTTGGTTTTCAAGAGAATTTAGAAGTCTAGGTTTCCATGCATCAGACCAGTAGTAGAGAAGGCAATCATGGGGAGAACCTAAGTCTTGTTTCTAGAGAGATCAGAGTGTTGTAAATTTTACCTTGCATCTCAGAGAAGGGTAGTGCTATTTTAGATCAGGGAGGCTGCAAATGTGATGAACTCCAAGAACACTGACAAATACCATTATCATCACAAAAAGATCTTAAATGTGTTTTTGAAAATCAAGCATTTGGCCTCTAAATTATTAAAATGGACCAAAAATGAAGCAGCAGAGTAGGACTTATAACCAAGTTTATGCCATTATTGTAACAGATTTCTTTTACTGTGTTTCTCTCTATATATATGCACATCGATATAAATATAGATACATAGATATATGGGGAGAAGATATAGATAGAGATAATATATGCATATATATATATATATTATATTTGTCTGGGTTCTCCAGAGGAACACCATCAATAGGATATAGAGACTTATCTATTGCCTATCTATTCATCAGTTTATTTATCTGTCTACCAGTCCATCCATCCATTCATCCATCCTTCTCTGTTCATCTATCCATCATTATCTTATTGATCATCTATCCATTCATCCATCCATGTATGTATGTATGTATGTACGTATGTATGTATGTCTCTCTATCATTTTCATCCATTCATCCATTGTCTGTCTATCTGTCTATCTATCTAGATGTATTAGAAGGAATTGGCCTGTGTGTTGTGGAGTCTAAGAAGTCCCAGCAGTCAGCAAGCTGAAGACCTGGGAGAGCCAATGGTGTAGTTACAGTGCGAGTTTGAAGGCCTGAGAAACAGGAGAGCTAATGGTGTAAATTTCAGTCTGAGTCTGCAGAAGATTGATGATTCAGCTCGAAGACAGATAGAATTCTTTCTTATTCTGTCTTCCTGCTCTTTTCAGTCCCTCAATGGATTGGATGAGGCCCACTCACGCTAGGGAAGGCCATCTGCTTTACCCAGCCTATTGATTCAAATGTCAGTCTCATCCAGAAACTCCCTCATGGGCACCTAAAATAATGTTTCACCAAATGTGTGGGCACCCTGAGGCCCAGTCAAGTTGACACATTAAATGAACCATCCCATGCATATCTATAGATGTGTGTGTGTATGTACATTTGTGTATGTAGAATATATAATTATCCTGTTAAGGATGTCTCACAGCCTTGAGGCAGAGATTAATTGTGACCTGGTGGTTTCCAGTGGTTCTGTATATACAAATAAATTATGCAGCAACGATGCCCTAGTCTCATTTTATTAATTGCTCTTCTGTTAGTCTGTTTAAAGTCAATTAAACCTCCCAAGGTCCCTCACGAAGGAACCTCTCATGGAAATCAGTCTCTGTCACTTAGGAATCCTGAGTGGATGATGCATGGCTGTCCTAGCTCTTGGGGAGGGTGCAGACAACATCTGTGTTGGAACTCCTGGGTCTGTGGGTGATCATTGTCTTGAATTTGCCAGCGGCATGGCCTGCGAAGGTCTGGATGTAGAGAAGGCAGCCTTTCTGCAGAGCGTTAGAATTTGGAAAGAAGTGGTCAGGATTAGAGAGGAAAAAAAAGAATTAGACACAGACAAGCATGCTGCCCCAGCTTACTCTCCCTCTAGTTTCCTGGACTTTTAGGGGATTTGGTGGATAATTAGTTATCTACTTGTTTGGTTGATATCTCTTCACTTTTATTTATTTTAGACCTTTTTTCTGATTAGAACAGAATTATATTTATTATTGAAAATTCAGAATACATAGAAGATTATTAAGAACATCAAAAGTAGTCACAAACTCTCCTGACCCCCACCCCAGAGATAACACCTGTGGCTACTTTTGTATGTGTTCCTCCAGCACTTTTCCTATAGAAACATTTTTACCATATAAGGATCGTTCAGTCTACATCCTTTATTAAATTAATACATCAGGAGCTTTTCTCCACACTGCTTAGGATACTTGGGACCCAATGCTCCAGAATAGGAATTTGTCACTGTTTATTTTCCCATTCTGCTTTCACTGGAAACTGAGTCTAGGTGGAGGCTTCTGTTTGCTTCTTTCTTGCTATAGTAATTGGGACGGACTTAAGGCTGCCTGCCTTTTTGTGTACATCTCTAATTGTTTCTTTAGGCTAAATTCCTAGAAGCAGGAACCCGGGGCAGAAGGAATGAAGGTTGGAAACCCTTGGTGCATGACAGCAACTTGCTGTCCTGCCAACATTGGGGTGTTTGCCTTCAGAAAGAGCTCTCTGGTTGAATCAAATAGTTTTAAGAATTTAATTCTTCTTCTTTGTGTTTTTTTGTTTGTGTGTTTTTTGTTGTTGTTGTTGTTGTTGTTGTTTTTGAGACAGTCTCGCTCTATTGCCCAGGCTGGAGTGCAGTGGCGCCATCTCGGTTCACTGCAAGCTCCACTTCCCAGGTGCACGCCATTCTCCTGCCTCAGCTTCCCGAGTAGCTGGGACTACAGGTGCCCGCCGCCATGCTCTGCTAATTTTTTTGTATTTTTAGCAGAGACGGGGTTTCACCGTGTTAGCCAGGGTGGTCTCGATCTCCTGACCTCGTGATCCGCCCTCCTAGGCCTCCCAAAGTGCTGGGATTACAGGCGTGAGCCACCGTGCCCAGACTGATTCTTCTTCTTCTTTTTTTTTTTTTTGAGACGGAGTCTTGCTGTGCTGCGCAGGCTGGAGTGCAGTGGCCGGCTCTCAGCTCACTGCAAGCTCCGCCTCCCGGGTTCACACCATTCTCCTGTCTCAGCCTCCGGAGTAGCTGGGACTACAGGCGCCCGCCTCGTCGCCCGGCTAGTTTTTTGTATTTTTTAGTAGAGACGGGGTTTCACCGTGTTAGCCAGGATGGTCTCGATCTCCTGACTTCATGATCCGCCCGTCTCGGCCTCCCAAAGTGCTGGGATTACAGGCTTGAGCCACCGCGCCCGGCCCTGATTCTTCTTTTAAAAGTTGGGGATCATACAAAACATTAGCCGGACGTGGCGGCGGCGCCTGTAGTCCCAGCTACTCGGGAGGCTGAGGCAGGAGAATGGCGTGAACCCGGGAGGCGGAGCTTGCAGTGAGCTGAGATCGCGCCACTGCACTCCAGCCCGGGCGACAGAGCGAGACTCCGTCTCAAAAAAAAAAAAAAAAAATGTTGGGGATCAGAGAAGGTATCCTGCACAGCATCAGTGCACACAGCGCACATTAAATGAGTGCTATTCCACTTCTTCACTTGTAGTATTTTTTTTTTTTTTTTCATTTGTGGGAACTACATTTGTGCCTGATTTCCTTGTTGCTTTAAATTAGCCTTAAGGAAGTAGTGTTGGGGGAATTCAACACACACAGAGCGCTTGGTCTTTATTGTGATTTTAAGCAGCCTGTTTTCATGTGAGCACCCCAACTAAGTTTTGAGTAATTCTGCACAAAACGGTGCCCTTGCTCCAGGAGAACAGACATTTGCTCGCTCTTCACAGGATAATTAGACTCTAAAATTAGAAGGCAAACACTGCATGTGAAAATGCATCTGAATAAAATCCCAGCGGGAGAATTAATCCTTCTTGGCAGTGCAGGGGAACTTGGGTGCACGCCTGATGGCGCGGCGAGAAGCTGAGAGGGAGTGAGGCAGTCCCTCCGCGCGGAGTTTTCAGGGCAAATGCACGGGTGCTGGTGACGCAGTCTCTTGTCTAAAAGTATTGGATTCTAAGTGAAAAGGGAGGTGGGGATAGAAAGCCTTCTGCCACGCCTCCCATGGTCACAGTTTGGATATCCTGTGAAAATAGCACTTAGGCAGGTATACGGTCCTGCTTGGCGTTGTTTGGTAAACTTGCTAGAGAACATTCCTGGCTGTGTTTGAGGAAGGAGGTGGAGCAGAGGGTTCAGGGCTTAAGCGGCGTCTTCTCAAGGGCAGCAGCAGGCCTGGAAAGTTCCAGAGCAACTCCTGCCTGCATCCATCCGTCTTGCCAATACATACGGAGCAGCTGCTAAAGGTTATGGATGCAATGGAGGGCTTCTGGTATAGTAGGGAGGAAAAGGCTCCATTATGAAGTCAAAGGCCATCGCATGCCTGCAGTGTGCAACACAGAGCTAGAGGTTGCAGCACCCTGATGGGCAGAAGCCTCCCTCACAGAGCTCATGGCGATGGAGAAGGCAACCGCAAATCAAGTCATCACCAGCAAGGTTATAGTAAAAAGGGAGTGATGTTTGCTGTATATCTAGGGAAACATGTGTGTATGTATTTCATTTTGAAGTGAAAAACAGTTTTGAATTAACTTCTATTTGCTTTGATAAAAACAGCCGATATAAAAAGATACAAAAGGAAATAAACAGTGACTGTGGCATTGGTTGTTCAGTTTCAACACTATCTTCTGTTTTCCTAGTCCTTGTCCTCACTTATTCCCCTCCCCCACCACTGAATTGTAAACTCCAACAGAGGGCGGGAACTGAGTTTGTTTTTGCTCCCAGCTGGAACTCTAGGGTCTAGCGCTGGCCTGGTGCTTCGCAGCCTGTAGCAAGGATGCGTTGAATGGGCAAATGTACACTTTGGCGGTATAAGACAGAAACGGGTGGTCCTGTGCTGCCTGTGGCAGAGCACTTCCAGCCTACGGGGCCAGGACACATTTGCCCTGGTGTCCCCACACTGCTCCAGGCTCAGGCTGCACCTCCTGGGGGCCCTCCCTGCACCAGCCTAGCGGTTCTCTGTCGCTGCTCCTGCACCCTGCACCTTCCCTTTGTGTCGCATCCCTACCTCATCACTACTCATTTGTTGGCCGGTGTTTTTAGAAGATCTCTTTTTTTTAAATTTCAGTTTGTATTTTAGGTTCTGGGGGTACATGTGCAGGTTTGTCACCAGGGCACATTGCCTGATGCTGAGGCTGGGGCTTCTGTTGATTCTGTCACCCAAATAGTAAACAGAGGGCCTGATAGCACGTTTTTCAGCCCTTGTCCCCTCCTTCCCTCCCTCCCTTTCTCTTTTGGAGTCCTCTGTGTCTGTTGCTCTGTATGTTTGTGTGTACTCAAGATTTAGCTCCCACTCATGAGTGAGAATAGGCAGTATTTGGTTTTCTATTTCTGCGTTAATTCGCTCAGGATAGTGGCCTCCAGCTGCATCCACGTTGCTGCAAAGGATATGATTTTGTTCTTTTTTATGTTAGCAGATCTTTTTTTTTTACCCACTGTCTGATTCTCCATGCATGATGAGTCCCCCAAAGGCAGGGCTGGGTTAACCTCCCTGGGCCCAGAGAACAGGTGCTCAGTATTTTTAGAATGAACAAAAGTTCTCTTGTGGAATCATGAGGGAGGTGGAGGGAGGAAGGAAGGAGGGAAGACCTCTGCCCTGGCTCTTTCTCCTGCCTGAAACAGCCTCCTTCAGATCCCAGCCTGCGGCGCCTTTCTCATCACGTGTGTGTCCGCCCCACACCGCCCTCCCTGGCCTCGGAGGCTAAAGCGCTGGCCCCTGCCAGCCTGGACCTCTCCTAGTCCTGCTTGATTTGATTCTGAGCGTGCTTATCACCATCTGGACATATGTTATTTATGCACAATTAAATGTTGCTTATATTACACTTAAAACATAAATTTATATAATGATATACATGTACATATGTGTGTGTGGTGTGTGTGTGTGCATATCCCTGTCGACACCACCAGAATATGTTTTAATGAAACCGTCATGTTTTAATGAAAACAGAAAGCTTTCTGTTTCATGTCGTGACGCTGGAATGAAAACAGTCTCTCCCGGCATCTAGCTCAGTGCCTGGCACATCATGAAAGCTTAATAAATATGGCTAGAATTAATGAATGAGTTTCTTTCCCCTTCCCTGTCCTGTATTTTTAATGAGGCTGTTGAGCCTAGGGCCTCTGCCCTCTGCTGGTCACTTACCTTCACGCAGCCCCACTTAGGAGGCCCCTGGCCCCGTTCTGCCTGGAGTGTTGGCAGGTGGCAAGGGTTGTAAGCTCCTGCCCAGTCCCGTGGGCAGTTCTAGGATCTTACCCCCAGCCGCTGCTATTCTGAGGGGACCAGTCAGTCATCCAGCCTCCAGCCAGTCCCTGGGGATGTCCGAGGGAGGAAGTAAGTCTCAAGTCCCACGAGGTGGGTGGCTCCTGTCATCCACAGCCGCTGCTTATTAGTGGGAGCCCTGGGTAAATGTCCTGCCAGAGCTGGGCTCATTCCGACCTCCTTTGTGTACCTGGGGGCAAGGTTTAGCTATTCAGCAAGGGCTGTTTTAAAAAATTGGGTTGGTTCTGGATATAATACATTTTTTTTAAAAGACCACCAAGAAAACTACATTTTCTTAAAATGACCTGTGGTGACTTTTACAATAGGAGCAAGTTAAATTTTCTTTCTCCACTGAGTTGTCATTGTTGCCTTTTTTTTAAAAATCAGTTTTTCCCTGTCAAAAGAAAGTACCTTACCATGTGATCTACTGAAAATATAAGAGTTACATTGAACGATGTGAAAATGAAGCTTGTTTGTCAGTCCTTCCTGCTGACTTTCTCAATCTGGGCCCAATGTGCCTGGGAGGCACAGCCGGAGCCCAGGGAGTGAATCCAATTGTTCAGTAGACGCAATTCCCCAGTGCAGGCCCCACAACTACCAGTCCAGGCCTGGAGGGGAGCATGCATCCCCCAGGAACATGACTTGGAGCTGGAACCTGACCAGGCATAGGAGTTAATTGGGCGTGAGGAGGGGAGGGTGCTAGGAAGAACATTCTAGGGAGAGCAGACAGCATGCATGTGTGCACACGTGTTCTGTGACAGAAAAGTGTTGAGTGTTTGGGGAGGTATGAGTGACTCTGAAAGGGTTTTTCCTCGTGGAGCACAAAGAAGCCTGTGTTATGGGAGGAAGCCCAGGGTGGGACCAGGCAGGGCTTATTAAAGAGATTTTTGTCTTTATATGAAGAGCACCAGGAAAGTCTCTGAGGATTTTAAGCATGGTGGTTGGAGTCGGGCAGATCAGCTTGGCAAAGATTTGATGACTAGGGTATTGGTCTGTTCTGAGGCTGCTAATCAAGACATATCCAAGACTGGGTAATTTGTGAAGGAAAGAAGTTTAATGGACTCACAGTTCCACATGGCTGGGAAGGCCTCACAATCATGGTGGAAGGCAAACGAGAAGCAAAGGCATGTCTTACATGGCAGCAGGCAAGAGAGCTTGTGCAGGGGAACTCCGGTTTATAAAACCATTGAATATTGTGAGACTTATTACCATGAAAACAGGATGGGGGAAACCACCCCATGATTCAATCATCTCCATCTGGCCCCACCCTTGACACGTGGAGATTATTACAATTCAAGGTGAGATTTGGGTGGGGACACAGCCAAACCATATCAACTAGCATGGAGAGGCCAGTGTGGAGTTGAGGGTACCAGGTAGGAGGCCCCCTGAGGTTGGGGAGGATGGTGCAGGGCATCAGGTGGCAGCCAGGCCCTTGGGGGTCCATTGGCAGGACTGAGCAGCAGGGTGATGGAGTGACATGCAGGTGGGGATATAGTCTTCTTCATTCTTATTCACATCTTTTCTGTTGATCCCTTTCCATCTCTTTCCCCACTAGTTTCCTGTGTTCTTTTGGTCCACAAGTTCCACGCCTCCTGAAAGAAATGAATGCCGTTATGATCACATACAGCCACGCACACACCCTGTAGAAACTCATCTCCCACAATGCCCAACTCTGTAAGCTGATTGCCTAAATCAGAATTAGGGTCCCTGGATTCAGGTCTCAGTCCCACCTCTGATGTGCTTGTGAATCTCAGTGAGGTGCTTGGCCTTTCTTGGCTGCGTTTCCTCCTCTGGGAAATGGGAGATTTTGCACTGTTTTATTTTTCTACTTTCTGCCAGCCTTGAAACTTTCCATAGGACTTTACTTCATCTAGACTATTGGTGTAGGAAAGCATCCTTTTGGTTAATGGATGGGTGTTGTAGGCTACGTGCCTTCCCCCCAGGAGGTTCCTCATCTTATTAGTGAAGATTCTTTAGTTGCATATGACTTTAGTTGCCATTGAGAAACCTAACCAGACTGGCTTCGCCATCAAAGGTATTTATTGACTGACACCATTTTGTGATTAGTCCAGGGGGAGTATGGCTTCAGGCCCATTGACCACAGGGTCTAATTATATTGTTCACCATTGCTTCTTGTCCCTCTCACTGCCTGGTTCTCTGCTGGCCTGCTGTGAGGCCACGTTTCCTTCTCCTCTGTTCCCCCAGGCTCCAGCCGTTTTGAGGAAGGAGGAGAGTTTCTCTTTCCTATTAGTGAAGAACACCAAAGCTCTAGAAATCATATCTTAATGGCCTGGAGGTGGTCAGCTTCTTTCAAATCGCATGACCGGATTGGGCAAGGGGTAGGTCCCTTGAGGGAAATCGAGGTGTTGTAACCAGAAAAGGTTGTGATGGCAATTGGGTAAGTAAAAAAGAGTCCATCTCAGAGTCTTCAAAAAAGGTCTTTAAAATCTCCTCATGATTTCTTAATCAGCAAGAAGGTAGCCTAATCTGTTTATCCCAGAGGCCAGAGATGGAGGGTCAGGGAGGGGTTGACCTTCCTTGGCTGATGATAACATTTGTTTTTCTTCCCAGTCCAGGCTTGCACTGACCTTGGTACTTAAGGCAGGGCCTGTCCTTTCCTCTGCTCAGCAACATCCATCACTGCCATGTCCTTTTGGCACTAATTAAGAGGACACACTTGGATTAGGAAAATGATGGATTGGGTTGATGTGATTCGATGTGAGGTGGAGTGAATGAGTGACAAGCTCGCCCTTAGAGAAACCACCTCGGAGTAGCCACAGGCAGCCTGTGTCCCCCATAGGAGGGGCTGGGACAGCTTTGCAACCACCTGCCCCAGAACACCTGCTACGAAGAGAGAGACCTGTTGTTCCTGCTTGGGAATGTCTGTGTTTACATGGTGAGACTGGGAATATAGGCATTGAAGCATCAGTTTCCTTTGCTGCATCTAGATCAGCGTTGTTGATGAATGAGTATGGTAAAGAGTTGGATGATTTCCCCCCAGAGTTTCCATGCTGGGCAATTGTTTATTTACTTGAGCTAATTACCGAAATTGTTTTTCTATGACTTGGCCTAATATAAAAGAAGAGGCTAATGAGAGTTAGATTTTATGGTAAGCATATTGAAAAGCAAATAGCAAATAACCCATCTATGAAATTGTTATAAGAAAAGTTATTATGGTAATGGTTATAGGGCACAACAACTCTATTAAATGCTTGATGCTTATGGAGATTCCAGCCAAGATATGTGTATTTTTCTTAAAAATATTTCTTTAAAGCATGTGTCTTAATTTAATGCTGTTATACACAGGCACATCTATTAATGAAGTAAATTCAACAAAGTTAATTATAAGTAGCAGCAACATGTTTTCTTTCTTTAAATATTGTATGTATTTCATGTTGTAACTTGGGGACTAAATTATACTAGGTGGATTTTGTGGTAATATAAAGGACAGTTGTAATTTTATTGAGTATTTACTTTTATTTGGTTTTGAAGAGCTTCTCCATACCTCAGACTATCAAAAAGCATCATTCTGTTAGAGTCACAGAAATTCCAATTAAGAACTCAGATGCCAATACAGACTGATTATTTTGAAGACTTTTTTCAGTTCATGACTCAGTTAATATTCAGTGGTGTATTTTCCATAGTTTAAAAGTATCACTGATAAGTTGGGAGTATGCCTTCCATGTAAGATACAAATTGTCCCTAAGCACTCAATCAATGTTTACTTTACATGTTAAAAATAAGAAACTAAGACCTCATAATGTGGTTATATAGGTTCCTGTTTTTTGCCCTGAAGGTCCAAAGGTAAATTTGGCACATTTGTCAAAATATAGGTGAATAATTTATAGATGTACATCTATTTTATTTTTATAAGTATGGAAATAGACATAAAGGGATGCTGGAAGAATTTCTTTTGGCAAATGAGCAAAAAAATTAAACTATAAAGAATGAAATACTAGGTTCTGGGTATAGAATGATATTCATAATGCAATACAAAATGTGCAGTCATTTTTGGTCATATTTTCTAAGACAGGTTTCTTAGAAATCTGTGTTTCTATTATGAAACACATAAAACAAATATTTACACATCAGTAGAACTATAAATTCAAAAATTCAGAGAAAATTCCAGATGGGTGTGATGTTGATGCTTGCATTTTTCTCTAAAATTAATAAGATATGTGTGTATATATCTGCATATACCTACGATTCACATGAAGGGTTGCAGATACAAAGATTCTAAATTCATAGTTATGAGAATAAATATATATAGCTGTACCCTGTCTTTTGCATTATGTTGATTGTTCTTGTTGGGGGGAGGGATTTAATTTTAAAAAGCCAAGTGAAATTAAACTTTCCCATCAAAGGAAGGCACTATTGCTTTCAAACATCGTCTTATTCAATACAAATTAAAACAATGAACTACTATGTCTACCCGTCAGACTAGCAAAAATCAAAGCATATAACAATGGCAAGTGCTGCCAAAGGATGGAGACCAGCTGAAGTTAGTGTAAATGGGTGTGACCGCTTTGGAGAGCAATATGATCTATCCCCTTGAGCTGGGGACACTATGACTCAGCAATGCTTCTCCAGGCCTTTGCCCTGGAGAAAATCACATTTGTGAGTGGCAAGAGAATCATCCAGGAATGTTTTCCAACACATTGTTTGATAGCAGAAAAAAAAAAAAAGAAAAAAAGTGACAGGGGCTGGGGGTGGTGGGACAGACCATTGACAGTGGGATGAGAAGTCATGAACAAGAAGGATCTACATGGAAATTGCCTAGTTGTTGCCTCTGCAGTGTGGCAGGGTTGGGGGCTATGATACAGCTTCTGAGGTGATGGTGGGGGCTTACATTTGATCTATAATGTTTTGTTTTTTTCTTGTGTCTTTTAACAAAAAGAAAACCTGATTTAAGCAAGTATGTCAAGATGTTAATCTTTGTTAATTCTGGCTGTTGAATGCATCAACGTTGTGTGTGTGTGTGCGTGTGTTGAAACTGTTAAAAAAATATATCATCTCTGGGCCAAGCATGGTGGTGTGCACCTGTAATCCCAGCACTTTAGGAGGCCAAGGTGGGAGAATGGTTTGAATCCAGGAGTTTGAGGCTGCAGTGAGCTGTGATTGCACCACTGCTCTTCAGCCTGGGTAAGAATGAGACCTTGTCTAAAATAAAAAACGTAAATGAATAAATACATCCTTCCATTGGATTACATTTTCTGAAGTAGCATAACTTTTCATGTCAGAAACTAGAATAAACTAAGTCACTGAATCATGTAGTAAATTATGAACTATTGCCTCTATAGTTGGTTGCCAAAATGGCCTGCCAGTGTCTATTAATTAATATAAAATATAAAAATAGAACATTTAAAAATTAAAACATCATGTCATATTGCCATTACCAGCTAGCCATGTAAACCTAATGGAAGGAAATCTGGCTATATTTAGCAAAATTACGTAAGTAGTCCCCCTTTGGACCAGTAATCCCACTTCTAGGAATCTATCCCAAAATATCTTGGTAAATGGTAAAATAGCACACAGGCAATGGTATTTGTTTTGTCATTATTCATTATAGCAAAGTGTTGGAAACAATGCACATATCATGAAGAGTGGACTGGCTGGATAAATAATGGTATATCCAGACAAAGGGGTATTGGAAGACAATGAAAGAAATGAGTGTGTTCTCTCTCCTCACATGGAAGTCGTCTCCAGGATATGTCACGGTGTTTATTAGTCAGAGTTTTCGAGAGAAACCCAAGCAACAGGATCTCTTCGTAGGTAGGTAGGTAGGTAGGTAGGTAGATAGATAGAGAAATAGATAGACAGACAGACAGATAGATATGGAGATACATACAGATATAAAAGGAGATGTATTATGAGGAATTGACTTATGTGATTATGAAGGCTGAGAAGTCCTGCAATCTGCTGTCTGCAAGATGGAGCCTCAGGAAAGCTGATGGTGTAATTCTAGTCTGAGTTCGAAGGCCTGAGAACCAGGGGAACTGGTAATGTAACATCCAGTCTAAGGGCAGGAGAAGGTCCCTATCCCAGCGCAAGCAGGCAGGCAGGAAGGGAAAAAGACTGACTTCCTCCTTCATCGACCTTTTTGTTCTATTCAGGTCCCCATCAGGTCGAATGTTGCCCACTCACATGGGGGAAGGTCATGTGCTTTACTGAGTCCATCAATTCAAATGCTAGTCTCTGAGAGATGTGGTGGCTCACACCTGTAATCCCAGCACTTTGGGGTGGGGGTGCCTAGGAGGGAAGATCACTTGAGTCCAGGAGTTCCAGACTAGCCTGGGCAATATAACAAGACCCCATCTCTGAAAGACAAAAATAAAAAAATTAGCTGGGCATGGTGGCACACACCTGTCTGTAGTGCTAGCTACTCAGGAGGCTGAGGCAGGAGGATCCCTTGAGCCCAAAAGTTCAAGGCTGTAGTGAGGTATGATTGCACTTTGTGCCACTGCACTCCAGCCTGGGCAACAGAGTGAGACCTTATCTCTTAAAATAAAAAAAAAAAAAATGCTAATCTATCTACTCTATAATTTACATTAGATTCTTTTAAATAATTAGATAATTTCTATCTATTGACATTATCTGTCATCATATCTTCTCTTTCTTCTTTAAGAATGTACATATTTTCATGGAGATTAGCAGTTTTTAAGATCTGAAAATACCCTCAGAGACACATCAACAATCCATAATATGATTTAATCTGGAAACCTGTGGCCAGAGTGACACATAAAATCAACACCACAATCATTGAGTGAAAAAACATCTGGATATTTTTATAGAATACTGCCTTTCATGTAAGAAGATGTGTTCACATGTGCATTTTCACGTGTGTGTGTGCTTAGATTGTTCAAAATAAATGCTGGGAGCAAAAAGTGAGCACTCTAACGGTTGCCTATAGTGGAGGAAGTAACAGGGGACGGCAGATAGAGAAGTGAGACTTCCATGAGTGCACTTTGTTATTTGATTCTGAATTTTAAAGTGTGTAAATATTTTTACATATTCAAAAAGTTAAAAGGGAAAAATAGTCTCATAATTGAAGACAGATGGAAATAATTGAACCTAACTGTATATCAAGTTGGTAGCTTAACCTGAGAAAGTAATTTTTTTTTTTTTGAGATGGAGTCTTGCTCTGGCACCCAGGCTGGAGTGCAGTGGCACCATCTCCACTCACTGCAACCTTTGCCTCCCGGGTTCAAGTGATTCTCCTGTCTCAGCCTTGTGAGTAGCTGGGATTACAGGTGCCCGCCACCACGCCTGGCTAATTTTTGTGTTTTTAATAGAGATGGGGTTTCACCATGTTTGTCAGGCTGGTCTCGAGCTCCTGACCCTGTGATCCACCTGCCTCAGCCTCCCAAAAGTGCTAGGATTACAGACGTGAGCCACTGCACCCGGCCCTGAGAAAGTAATTTCTTTAAGTAACGTTAAAACTCAGTATTTTAACTGTATATCCGTAGTGGGGTGGAATTTAAGGATGCTAGCATATGTAAATAAAAAGAATCATGTATTTCATGATTAGTATTATTAGCTGTAATATGGATATTATTATTTTGAAATTATAGGACTAACTTGGAGAAAGCAATTAAGCAATATGTTAATGTTGTTATGAATCAAGATTCTTATTATAAAAGAGATAAGGTATAATATTTTTTAAAGTTACCTGAAATCCTAAAATCTTAAATTTAAATTAGAAATATTAATATTCATGATATTCTTTGCTCTTAAAATATCTATTTCATAACTCTGTCTACTGAGAAAACCTCAAAGCATTGACAACCCTATAACAATGAACACTTTCTACATCCAGATTTTGTGTACAAAATACCATTCCCCATGAAAAGGAAGCAGAGTTCCTTGGAGAAATGACTGCTTCCTGGTCTAGGATACTTTATTATGCTAGAAAGCAAATAAGCTATCAAAGGTTAATGGGATTATTGCAAAAGAATTGAATGGTTTTCTGCTGGCAGAGAGGAAATACTTAATACATTTCCAACAAGACAATGACGAGAATTGATTGAAACACATCAGAATTATAAAAATCTGTGCCTTCAGGTGGTACTTCAAAAAATAATTGGTCACCATTGTGTATTGCTAGAACACCAGCTCTCTATTCTGAAAGTTGCGAAAAAAAGGAGTAAGAAACAAGCTTTTATTCTGCCTTCCTGTTTTATTTATATTTCAGGGTAACCAAATAGCTGATGATTGAAAGTCTTCTTTATAAAAAAATTTTAATTAATAAATGCAAAAGGAAAGAATGAGAAAATTACCATGTGACAACCCCAATGAAATAACACGTGTAGGCAATTATTTATTTATTTTTATTTTATTTTATTTTATTTTTTTTATTATACTTTAAGTTCTAGGGTACATGTGCATAACATGCAGGTTTGTTACATATGTATACTTATGCCATGTTGGTGTGCTGCACCCATCAACTTGTCAGCACCCATCAATTCATCATTTATATCATGTATAACTCCCCAATGCAATCTCTCCCTCCTCCCCCCTCCCCATAATAGGCCCCAGTGTGTGATGTTCCCCTTCCCGAGTCCAAGTGATCTCATTGTTCAGTTCCCATCTATGAGTGAGAACATGCGGTGTTTGGTTTTCTCTTCTTGTGATAGTTTGCTAAGAATGATGGTTTCCAGCTGCATCCATGTCCCTACAAAGGACGCAAACTCATCCTTTTTGATGGCTGCATAGTATTCCATGGTGTATATGTGCCACATTTTTTAATCCAGTCTGTCACAGATGGACATTTGGGTTGATTCCAAGTCTGTGCTATTGTGAATAGTGCCGCAATAAACATACGTGTGCATGTGTTTTTGTAGTAGAGTAATTTATAATCCTTTGGGTATATACCCAGTAATGGGATGGCTGGGTCATATGGTACATCTAGTTCTAGATCCTTGAGGAATTGCCATATTGTTTTCCATAATGGTTGAACTAGTTTACAATCCCACCAACAGTGTAAAAGTGTTCCTATTTCTCCACATCCTCTCCAACACCTGTTGTTTCCTGACTTCTTAAAGATTGCCATTCTAACTGGTGTGAGATGGTATCTCATTGTGGTTTTGATTTGCATTTCTCTGATGGCGAGTGATGATGAGCATTTTTTCATGTGTCTGTTGGCTGTATGGATGTCTTCTTTTGAGAAATGTCTGTTCATATCCTTTCCCCACTTTTTGATGGGGTTGTTTTTTTTTTCTTGTATATTTGTTTGAGTTCTTTGTAGATTCTGGATATTAGCCCTTTGTCAGATGAGTAGGTTGCAAAAATTTTCTCCCATTCTGTAGGTTGCCTGTTCACTCTGATGGTAGTTTCTTTTGCTGTGCAAAAGCTCTTTAGTTTAATTAGATCCCATGTGTCAATTTTGGCTTTTGCTGCCGTTGCTTTTGGTGTTTTAGACATGAAGTCCTTGCCCATGCCTATGTCCTGAATGGTACTACCTAGATTTTCTTCTAGGGTTTTTATGGTATTAGGTCTAACATTTAAGTCTCTAATCCATCTTGAATTAATCTTCGTATAAGGGGTAAGGAAAGGATCCAGTTTCAGCTTTCTACTTATGGCTAGCCAATTTTCCCAGCACCATTTATTAAATAGGGAATCCTTTCCCCAATTCTTGTTTCTCTCAGGTTTGTCAAAGATCAGATGGCTGTAGATGTGTGGTATTATTTCTGAGGACTCTGTTCTGTTCCATTGGTCTATATCTCTGTTGTGGTACCAGTACCATGCTGTTTTGGTTACTGTAGCCTTGTAGTATAGTTTGAAGTCAGGTAGCGTGATGCCTCCAGCTTTGTCCTTTTGACTTAGGATTGTCTTGGCAATGCGGGCTCTCTTTTGGTTCCATATGAACTTTAAAGCAGTTTTTTCCAGTTCTGTGAAGAAAGTCATTGGTAGCTTGATGGGGATGGCATTGAATCTATAAATAACCTTGGGCAGTATGGCCATTTTCACGATATTGATTCTTCCTATCCATGAGCATGGTGTGTTCTTCCATTTGTTTGTGTCCTCTTTGATTTCACTGAGCAGTGGTTTGTAGTTCTCCTTGAAGAGGTCCTTTACATCCCTTGTAAGCTGGATTCCTAGGTATTTGATTCTCTTTGAAGCAATTGTGAATGGAAGTTCATTCCTGATCTGGCGCTCTGCTTGTCTGTTACTGGTATAAGAATGCTTGTGATTTTTGCACATTAATTTTGTATCCTGAGACTTTGCTGAAGTTGCTTATCAGCTTAAGGAGATTTTGGGCTGAGACGATGGAGTTTTCTAAATATACGATAATGTCATCTGCAAACAGGGACAATTTGACTTCTTCTTTTCCTGACTGGATACCCTTGATTTCTTTCTCTTGCCTGATTGTCCTAGCCAGAACTTCCAACGCTATGTTGAATAGGAGTGGTGAGAGAGGGCATCCCTGTCTTGTGCCAGTTTTCAAAGGGAATTTTTCCAGTTTTTGCCCATTCAGTATGATATTAGCTGTGGGTTTGTCATAAATAGCTCTTATTATTTTGAGATACGTTCCATCAATACCGAATTTATTGAGCGTTTTTAGCATAAAGGGCTGTTGAATTTTGTCAAAAGCCTTTTCTGCATCTATTGAGATAATCATGTGGTTCTTGTCTTTGGTTCTGTTTATATGCTGGATTACGTTTATTGATTTGCGAATGTGGAACCAGCCTTGCATCCCAGGGATGAAGCCCACTTGATCATGGTGGATAAGCTTTTTGATGTGCTGCTGAATCCGGTTTGCCAGTATTTTATTGAGAATTTTTGCATCGATGTTCATCAGGGATATTGGTCTAAAATTCTCTTTTTTTGTTGTGTCTCTGCCAGGCTTTGGTATCAGGATGATGTTGGCCTCATAAAATGAGTTAGGGAGGATTCCCTCTTTTTCTATTGATTGGAATAGTTTCAGAAGGAATGGTACCAGCTCCTCCTTGTACCTCTGGTAGAATTCAGCTGTGAATCCATCTGGCCCTGGACTTTTTTTCGTGGGTAGGCTATTAATTGTTGCCTCAATTTCAGAGCCTGCTATTGGTCTATTCAGGGATTCAACTCTTCCTGGTTTAGTCTTGGGAGAGTGTAAGTGTCCAGGAAATTATCCATTTCTTCTAGATTTTCTAGTTGATTTGCGTAGAGGCATTTATAGTATTCTCTGATGGTTGTTTGTATTTCTGTGGGGTCGGTGGTGATATCCCCTTTATCATTTTTTATCGCATCTATTTGATTCCTCTCTCTTTTCTTCTTTATTAGTCTTGCTAGCGGTCTGTCAATTTTGTTGATCTTTTCAAAAAACCAACTCCTGGATTCATTGATTTTTTGGAGGGTTTTTTGTGTCTCTATCTCCTTCAGTTCTGCTCTGATCTTAGTTATTTCTTGCCTTCTGCTAGCTTTTGAATGTGTTTGCTCTTGCCTCTCTAGTTCTTTTAATTGTGATGTTAGAGTGTCAATTTTAGATCTTTCCTGCTTTCTCTTGTGGGCATTTAGTGCTATAAATTTCCCTCTACACACTGCTTTAAATGTGTCCCAGAGATTCTGGTATGTTGTATCTTTGTTCTCATTGGTTTCAAAGAACATCTTTATTTCTGCTTTCATTTCGTTATGTACCCAGTAGTCATTCAGGAGCAGGTTGTTCAGTTTCCATGTAGTTGAGCGGTTTGGATTGAGTTTCTTAGTCCTGAGTTCTAGTTTGATTGCACTGTGGTCTGAGAGACAGTTTGTTATAATTTCTGTTCTTGTACATTTGCTGAGGAGTGCTTTACTTCCAATTATGTGGTCATTTTGGAATAAGTGCGATGTGGTGCTGAGAAGAATGTATATTCTGTTGATTTGGGGTGGAGAGTTCTATAGATGTCTATTAGGTCCGCTTGGTGCAGAGATGAGTTCAATTCCTGGATATCCTTGTTAACTTTCTGTCTCGTTGATCTGTCTAACGTTGACAGTGGAGTGTTGAAGTCTCCCATTATTATTGTATGGGAGTCTAAGTCTCTTTGTAGGTCTCTAAGGACTTGCTTTATGAATCTGGGTGCTCCTGTATTGGGTGCATATATATTTAGGAGCGTTAGCTCTTCCTGTTGAATTGATCCCTTTACCATTATGTAATGGCCTTCTTTGTCTCTTTGGATCTTTGATGGTTTAAAGTCTGTTTTATCAGAGACTAGGATTGCAACCCCTGCTTTTTTTGTTCTCCATTTGCTTGGTAGATCTTCCTCCATCCCTTTATTTTGAGCCTATGTATGTCTCTGCATGTGAGATGGGTCTCCTGAATACAGCAGACTGATGGGTCTTGACTCTTTATCCAGTTTGCCAGTCTGTGTCTTTTAATTGGACCATTTAGTCCATTTACATTTAAGGTTAATATTGTTATGTGTGAACTTGATCCTGTCATTATGATATTAACTGGTTATTTTGCTCGTTAGTTGATGCAGTTTCTTCCTAGCCTCGATGGTCTTTACATTTTGGCATGTTTTTGCAATGGCTGGTACCGGTTGTTCCTTTCCATGTTTAGGGCTTCCTTCAGGGTCTCTTGTAAGGCAGGTCTGGTGGTGACAAAATCTCTAAGCATTTGCTTATCTGTAAAAGATTTTATTTCTCCTTCACTGATGAAACTTAGTTTGGCTGGATATGAAATTCTGAGTTGAAAATTCTTTTCTTTAAGAACGTTGAATATTGGCCCCCACTCTCTTCTGGCTTGTAGAGTTTCTGCCGAGAGATCTGCTGTTAGTCTGATGGGCTTCCCTTTGTGGGTAAGCCGACCTTTCTCTCTGGCTGCCCTTAAGATTTTTTCCTTCATTTCAACTTTGGTGAATCTGGCAATTATGTGTCTTGGAGTTGCTCTTCTGGAGGAGTATCTTTGTGGCGTTCTCTGTATTTCCTGAATTTGAATGTTGGCCTGCCCTACTAGGTTGGGGAAGTTCTCCTGGATGATATCCTGAAGAGTGTTTTCCAACTTGGTTCCATTTTCCCCCTCACTTTCAGGCACCCCAATCAGACGTAGATTTGGTCTTTTTACATAATCCCATACTTCTTGCAGGCTTTGTTCATTTCTTTTTCTTCTTTTTTCTTTTGGCTTCTCTTCTCGCTTCATTTCATTCATTTGATCCTCAATCGCTGATACTCTTTCTTCCAGTTGATCGAGTCGGTTACTGAAGCTTGTGCATTTGTCACGTATTTCTCATGTCATGGTTTTCATCTCTGTCATTTCGTGTATGATCTTCTCTGCATTAATTAGTCTAGCTGTCAATTCTTCCACTCTTTTTTCAAGATTTTTAGTTTCTTTGCGCTGGGTACGTAATTCCTCCTTTAGCTCTGAGAAGTTTGATGGACTGAAGCCTTCTTCTCTCATCTCGTCAAAGTCATTCTCTGACCAGCTTTGATCCATTGCTGGCGATGGGCTGCGCTCCTTTGCAGGGGGAGATGCGCTCTTATTTTTTGAATTTCCAGCTTTTCTGCCCTGCTTCTTCCCCATCTTTGTGGTTTTATCTGTCTCTGGTCTTTGATGATGGTGACGTACTGATGGGGTTTTGGTATAGGTGTCCTTCCTGTTTGATAGTTTTCTGTCTGACAGTCAGAAGGACTGTCTGTTGGTCTGTTGGAGATTGCTTGAGGTCCACTCCAGACCCTGTTTGCCTGGGTATCAGCAGCAGAGGTTGCCGAAGATAGAATATTGCTGAACAGCGAGTGTACCTGTCTGATTCTTCCTTCGGAAGTTTCCTCTCAGGGGTGACTCCACCCTGTGAGGTGTGGGGTGTCAGACTGCCCCTAGTGGGGGATGTCTCCCAGCTAGGCTACTCAGGGGTCAGGGACCCACCTGAGCAGGCAGTCTGTCCGTTCTCAGATTTCAACCTCCGCCTTGGGAGATCCACGGCTCTCCCCAAAGCTGTTAGACAGAGTCGTTCGTGTCTGCACCGGCCCCCGCTGCTTCCCCTATTGGACTTCAGCTGTGCGCTGTCCCCAGAGGTGGAGACTACAGAGACAGGCAGGCTTCCTTGAGCTGCTGTGAGCTCCACCCAGTTCGAGCTTCCCAGCGGCTTTGTTTACCTACTTAAGCCTCAGCAATGGCGGGCGCCCCTCCCCCAGCCTCGCTGCTGCCTTGCGGATAGATCGCCGCAGACTGCTGTGTTAGCAGTGAGGGAGGCTCCGTGGGTGTGGGACCCTCCTGGCCAGGTGTGGGATATATTCTCCTGGTGTGCCTGTTTCCTTAAAGCGCAGTATTGGGGTGGGAGTTACCCGATTTTCCAGGTGTTGTGTCTCTCAGTTCCCCTGGCTAGGAAAACGGATTTCCTTCCCCCTTGCGCTTCCAGGTGAGGCGATGCCTTGCCCTGCTTCAGCTCTCGCTGGTCAGGCTGCAGCAGCTGACCAGCACCGATTGTCCGGCACTCCCTAGTGAGATGACCCCAGTACCTCAGTTGAAAATGCAGAAATCACCGGTCTTCTCTGTCGCTCGCGCTGGGAGTTGGAGACTGGAGCTGTTCCTATTCGGCCATCTTGCTCCGCCCCCGAGGCGTGTAGGCAATTATTATCAACAGGTGTTAACATTATTAGGTCACTATCAATGGGGAATTTTATAATGGGTAAATCAAGTTGATATAACCTTAATGTACTGATCTCATTTTACCTCTCTAAAAGTAAGACAACCAGACGTTATATGCCTCCTGATAAGCAATTGGAAATATACACTACTTCCTGTAAAGGATTCTTGCCTAAAAAATTAAGCCTAAATGTGACCAAGCTTTTAATTTTTACTACTGGTTTTCAGGAAATGTGGGGGCTAAAGGAATGCGTTAACAAATTGACCAACTTCTCAAATAAAATATGAAAAAGTCACATCACTCCAGAAATTTTCCCAGTTTCCTCTTTGAGCCAATTCCTCCTTAGCTCATAGAGACAATTACTTTCCATAGATCTGTCACCATAGATTATCACATAAGTGGAGTCATACAGTTGGCATTTGTGTGCGTGTGTCTGGATTCCTTCATTGAACATAATATTTTAGAAATTCATTCAGTGTGTGTGTGTGTGTGTGTGTGTGTGTGTGTGAGTGCATGCATGTGTTGGTTTCTTTTTTTTATTTAGTACTTCATTGCATGAATATCCCATAATTTGCTAGTCTCTCATTGTTGCATATTTGTGTTTTTTCCATTTTCTGGCTGATGTAAATAACGCTTCTGTGAGGATTCTTGTACAAGTCCTTTTGTGGATCTATGTTTTTATTTTTCTTGTGTAAATTATAAAACTGAAATAGCTGGAACATAGGGTAGGTTTATGTTTAACATTATAAAGAACTTCCAGATAGTTCTAAATGGCATGAGTTCTAGTTGCTTCACATCTTTTTCCAAAGTGAGTGTTGGCTTTCATTTAATTTTACCAGTCAGGCTGATGTGAAATGGTATCTCAGTATGATTTTTTAAATTTATTTTTTATGTGTAGCTTTATTGAGATACAATTCACATACCATACACTTCACACTTTTGAAATGTAAACTTTAATTGTTTTAAATATCTTTACAGAGTTGTGCAACTATCATCACAATTTGTAGGCTTTGGCTTTCTAGGAGTTTGTCCATTTCATCTGAGTTACTACTTTATTGGCATGCAGTTATTTATGGTATTCCCTTATAATTTATTTCTGTAATATTGGTAGTGTTGGCCCCTTTTACACTCCTGATTTTAGTAATTTGAGTCTTCTCTCTTTTTTCTTCACCAGTCTAGCTAAAGCTTTATAAATTTATTGATACTTCAAAGAACCAACTCTTGATTTTATTGATTTTCTCTGTTGTTTTTCTATTTTCTATTTCATTTATTTCTGCCCTAGCCTTTAATTCCTTCTGAGTGCTTCAGGCTTAGTTTGTTCTTTTTCTACTCTCTTCAGGTGGAGGATTTGGCTTTTATTTGGAGATTTTTCTTTTAAATATAGGAATCTAGAGCTATAAGCTTCTATTTAAGCATTTCTTTAGCTCTGTTTCATAAATTTTTGTTCATCGTTTCTTCATTTTCATTCATCTCAAAGTACTTTCTAATCTCCCTTATGATTTATTCTTTGACTCATTGATTATTTAGGGGCATATTGTTTAATTTCCATATGTTTGTGAATTCCCTAAGTTTCCTTCTGTTATTGCTTTCTAATTTCATTCTATTGTGGTCAGAAATTTCACTTTTTATTATTTCAATTATTTTGAATTTATTGTGGTTTGTTTTATGGCCCAGCCTATGATCTGTCCTGGAGAACGTCCCATGCACATTTGAGAAGAATATGTATTCTGCTGTTTCTGGGTAAAGTGTTCTATAGATGTCTGTCATATGGTATATGATATAGTTCATTTATAGTGTTGTTCATCTTTTCTTTTTTCTTCTTAATCTTCTGCCCACTTACTCTATTCATGAGTGAAAGTGGGATGTTGAAGTCTCCAATTTTTATTATTGAGTTATTTTCCCTTTAGCTCTATCAATATTTGATTCATATATTTTGGGGGTCTTATATTAGGTATATATATTTATCATTTTTATGCTTCCCTGATGGATTGACTCTTCCATCATTGTTTCATCATCATCTCTCTATATCTCTAGTTTTAGAGTAGCTTTATCTGATATTGGAATAGCCACTCTAGCTTTCATATGATTGCTGTTTGCATGCTATATCTTTTTCCATTCTTTTACTTCAACCTGTTTGTATCTTTGAATCTACAGTGTGTCTCTTGTAGCTAGCATATAGTTGTATCAGATTTTTATTCAGTCTGACAGTCTCTACTTTTTGTTGGATTGTCTAATCCATTCACGTTTATTGCTGTAATGGATATAGTTAGATTTGCATCTACCATTTTACCTTTCATTTTCTATGTCTCTCATGGCTTTTTTGTTCCTCTGTTTTTCCTTTACTGCTTTACTTGGCCTTAAATGAGTATTTTTAGTGTAACCTTTTAATTTCTTTAATAATTTTTTAAAAATTTATTTTCTTAGTGGTTGCTGTGGGGATTACTATATACATCTTAACTTATCAGAATTCTTCAGATTCATACTAACTTAATTTCAGCTAGATATAGACACATTACTCCTGAATAGCAGGTTTTTTTCTTCTGCCTCCTTTTTGTGCTATAATTTTATACATATTACATCTATATGCTACAAACTTTACAATATATTGTTACAATTAATTATTACTTTATATGAATTTATGTCTTTCAAGGAAGCTGAGAGAATAAAGAAGAGCAAGTACTCATTTACAGAGTCTGTTATCTTAACCTTTTAATTTACCATTTCTGGTTCTCTTCATTTGTTCCTGTGGTTTCAAGTTACCGTCTTGTGTCATTTCCTTACTCCGATTCATCGTTGCTCCCACATACTTCCTTTGTGTTGTTATTGTCAAACATTTTACATTTCTGTATATTATAGGCACAGTGATAGAAATGTATTGTGTGTGTGTGTGTGTTATTTTATGCAATTGTTTTTTAAATCAGTGAACAGAATACAGCAGAAGAAACATGCATTCAGGCTGTCTTTTATAATTACATCATTACCTTTACTGGAGCTCCTTGTTTTGTGTGTGTGTAGATTTGAATTACTGTTTGGTGTCACTTGATTTCAGCCTCAAAACTTTCCCAGCTTTTCTTATACGGCAGATATTTTAGCAATAAATTATATTTTATCAATCTATAAATGTCTTGAATTCACTTTCATTTTTGAAAGGTACTTTTGCTGGACATAACATTCTTGGTTAACAGTTTTATTTTCTCCTTCAGCACCTTGAATATATGTAATCCCACTGCCTTTTGGACTCCATTATTTCTGATAGAAGTCAGCTGTTAATCTTATTGAGGCATCCTTGCAGTGATTAGTCAGTTTTCTCTTGCTATTTTCATGATTTTTCTTTGTTGTTTTTCAACATTTTGATTTTGATGTGCCTGGGTATGGGTCTCTTTGCATTTATACTATTTAGAATTCGTTGAGTACCTGGGATGTATAGATTAAGGTTTTTCCAACTAAATTTGGTAGGCTTTAGCCATTATTTCCTTGAAAATGTTTTCTACTTCTTTTTCACTCTTCTCTTACTCTAGTACTCCCATTATACATATGTTGGTCCACTTAATGGTGTCTACAATTTACTAAGCATATGTTAATTTTACTTCATTCTTTCCCTCTGCTCTTCAGAGTCAGAGATTACTGGGACAAACCTCTCCAGGGCATTGCAAGTCTTTACTGAGGGCAGGATAGATGCCCTACAAAGTCTGAGGAGCAGGGCAGAGGGAGCTCTCTGGTGGGACTAGAAAACAAAGGTAGCTCTCTGTGACCCCTATATCTGCTGGCCAGGCTGTAGCATGGTCAAAGCACTCCAAGGTTCAGAAAGCTATTACTGCAGATATAAAGTACAAAGAAACCTCTCAGTGCTCAGAGCCTAAGCTGTGGTAAGGGAAAAATCCCTCTGCTCTTGCAAGTCAGAGATTGAATAATCTCTGACTGCCTTCAAGTTCAATGATTCTTTTTTCTACGAATTCAACAAAGCTACTATTGATCCTCTCTAGTGAATTTTGAACTGTAATTATTGTAATTTTCTATTCTGTAATTTACATTAGATTCTTTTAAATAATTTCTATCTCTTTATTGACATTATCTATTTGCCAATGTACTTTCTCTTTCCTCTTTAACAGTGTACATATTTGTAATATTTTGGACATATTTATAACAGTTACTTTGAACTCTTTGTCTGCTAAGTCTGACACCTGGGCCCTTTCATAGGCAGCTTCTTTTGAATGCTTTTTTTTCTTATGTATTGGTTGCACTTTCCTGTGTTTTTAGACATACTAGATTTTTTTCAAAGCTGGACATTTTAGTAGATAATATATTTTAGCAACTCTGGATATTTGTTTTCTTTTCCTCTGAGTTTGCCATTGTTGTTTGCTTATTTATGTGTTTTGTCACAGGGATAGGCTATTTTAGTGTTTACTTCTTCCCATAGTGTGGAGCCTTTGGTGTTGCTTTTCTAATGCTGCAGCCTTGGGAGTGTGCACAGTCACCTTGAGATGATAATAGTGTTAGCAGGTGTCTCTTTGACTTCTCTTCTCTGCTTCCTCCCCTAATCTCCCTGTTAATCTGTCTGCATCTGTTGGTATCATACCAAGCTATTAGGCTCCACTAACTGCCAAATTATTGCTCCATTATTTTTGACAATGTCCAGGGCACATACATTCCTCTACAACCTGATCCAATTAAATTTGAACCCCTTTGCAAAGGTATTTTTTGAGGTTAGTCTTTGAGGTTTGGCCAGGAGGGCTCTTCTTAGTTGTCTTTCTCTGATCCTCTCTGATAAACTATCTGGCCTACAATGTAGCTTGTTGCCATCATGGAGCTATCAGCCTTCTATACCTGTTTTCATGCTTGCTTGTTTTATTTTTTTTTGTTGTTGTTGTTGTTGTTGTTTCTCTGCCTATTACGTCATGAAGACCATATAGTGAATGTTTTAAATGATAATATCTTTTTCATTATAGCATTTCCACTTGGATATTTATTACAGTTTCTTTGTGGTTCATTTTAAAAACCTCTTCATACATGTTTACCTTTCACATACTATTTTTAAAAACTGCTGTCATGGTTATTTCAAAGTTGTGTCTGATAATTTCAATAGCTGGGCTATTTTTGAATCTTCTTATGTTGTCTGTTTCCTCTTTTTGATCATGAATCAAATGTTCTTGCTTCTTCAGGCATCATAGTTTATACTACATGTCAGGCATTCTGTGTCAAATAACAGCATATTCTTTTTCTTTCCATTTATCAGAGTTGGAGCACTGAGTCAATCTTACCTGTAGATCAGTTGGGTCTGGGACTTTTTTTTTTTTTTTTTTGAGACAGAGTCTCGCTCTGTCACCAGGCTGGAGTCCAGTGGTGTGATCTCAGCTCACTGCAACCTCCGCCTCCTGGGTTCAAGCTATTCTCCTGCCTCAGTTTCCCAAGTAGCTGGGATTACAGGCACTCACCACCACGCCCAGCTAATTTTTGTATTTTTAGTAGAGACAGGGTTTCACCATATTGGCCAGGATGGTCTTGATCTCTTGACCTCATGATTTGCCTGCCTTGGCCTTCCAAAGTGCTGGGATTACAGGCGTGAGCCATTGCACCTGGCCAGGTCTGGAGCTTTTTGTAGCTTTAGTTTGATTCCATTTATTACCAGCTTCAAGTGCTTAGAGGGAAGGATCAGGATTTTTCCCTTACCACAGTTTAGGCTCTGAACACTGAGAGGTTTCTTTGTACTTTATCTCTGCAGTACTAGCTTTCTGAACCTTGGAGTGCTTTGACCATGCTACAGCCTGGCCAGCAGATGTAGGGGTCACAGAGAGCTACCTTTGTTTTCTAGTCCCACTAGAGAGCTCCCTCTGCCCTGCTCCTCAGACTTTGTAGGGCATCTATCCTGCCCTCAGGAAAGACTTGCAACGCCCTGGTTTCTCCCAGGTTTTTCCCAGCTGTCTTCCCTGCCCCCAGCCTTCAATCATTGAATGTCCGGAGTTCCCGGGATAGATTTCTCTTGAGTTTCCTCCTTAGCCCCCCACTTTCAGAGGGCAGCTGCTGTTTCCTTAGGTGAGGCCCCAATATCTCTGGGGTTCTTGCAGGTTTCTTGCTTTACCCCCAGGAAGACCTGTACAAAACAGTAGCCAGTGATTAAAAACTCAGTCTGTGGCTTGGGCTTCTTCACTTTCTAATCTGTCATCTGGCCATCAGAATTTCATTAAAGTATCAGCAGTCTTCCTCCAATCTATGGCAATTCCCTGTTATTGCACTACTGTCAGGGGTGAAAGCAGTCAGCTGGCAAATGCCTTAGATAGTGTTTTCTATCACTTCATCTCCATAATCTGGATTTCATACAAAAGTTAGTCATATATAAACACTGAGTATCTACAGCAAGAACATCGTTCTCTTGGAGAGCCAGAAAGTGAGTTGTTTTATGAAACATTTCTAATTTAGTCAATTTTCTAAAAATAGGGAAATTATACAATAGTCATTGCCTTTGCCTATGAAAATTATAAAGAAGGGAAATCAGGAGGCCGTTACTTCATCTGTGGGAAACGCTTGCTATTTGTCCTTACTTTTGTTCTTTGTGTTTCCGTAATTCTGATGGACAAGGAAAAGAATGTGGCAGCCTGAATGTCTGTTTGACTGTATCTCTTCACACTATGATTCTCATTTTCCTAATGTCTGTTTCAGAATTTTAAAGTGGACAGTGGGTTACGCCAGTTTCTAGACACTCCTGTTACCTTATAGGAAAAGGAAAATCGGATTTGATTCTAGAGGCATGAAGAAGGGCACACCCAGGTAGCGTGACTTTGTTCTGAATTAAGGAAGTTTGAGCAAGAGAAAGCACTTTTTCCTGCTGGACTGGGCTGCTTGTTGATGGCTGTGCCATTAGGAATGTAGTTCCACAGCCATTCCCTATTGTGAGAACCAGATGGAGTGGCTGAGTTCATCCTAAAACTCAATGGACAACGGACAGGAACCCCTTTTTAGGACTTTGTTCTTCAGCCCCCACGGTACAACGTGTACCAGCAAAAGGATTTGGCCAGGTCCTCTTAAACGAGGTTCAAAATTGTCCAACTTGGACTTCCACTGGGCTTCTTTCTGTGGCCAGAGATGCCAATACATGTGGTTTTCTGCATGTGTGTGGCCTTGGCTCCTTAAACTCCAGGTTGGCCATGCAGCGACAGACCTGCCTCTTGGTGGGAGTTCTCAGGAAGTCAAATCAGATGGAAACCTGATCTGTATGCACGACTGGCTTTGGCAGTTAGGTGGTGCGAAAAATGAAATTTCTGCTGGCTCCTCTTGTCCACAGGGTGACCGCTAGTGGCAGGGCTGCTTGCTGCGTCTCCTGATCTCCTTGTGGGTTGCCTTGGATTGGATCAGTTGCTCTTGGCCCCTGTGAAAAGAACTCACGGTGGAATATTGCATTCGATGCTGCACAGGAGACCATTTAGAGACATGGACCTTGTGCTTGAAGGGCACTCTGTGCAGCTACAGACCATTCGTTCATTCCTTCATTTATTCTCTTACCCCAAATCTGTCTGCATCTACTATGTTCCAGGCACCGTGCATGGCACTAGGATTGTGGTGGTGAACAAGAGGCTAGTCTCACCCTCAAGGGCATGTAGTCTTGAGAGAGACAGACACTAGATAAGAAATGAGACATGGGTGTTTGTGAAAATGCTTAGGATATGGTGGAGGCATTTAGCAGGGAGATTTGACCTAGCTTGGGGTAGGGTCGGGGACACAGAGGCAGATTCTATAAGGAAGCAGCCTTTACCCTGAGACCTGCAGTAGGGGAGTGTTCCCTAGCTGAGGAATGAGAGGTGGACAGGAACGTGGAGCAGGATGGTGTTTTAGACAGAGGTCCTGAGCAGGAGAGAGCAGGATGTATGGACCAATGAAAGGCCCATGAGTCTGGAAGCAGCTGCCCTCTGAAAGTGGGGGGCTAAGGAGGAAACTCAAGAGAAATCTATCCCGGGAACTCCGGACATTCAATGATTGAAGGCTGGGGGCAGGGAAGACAGCTGGGAAAAACCTGGGAGAAACCAGGGCGTTGCAAGTCTTTCCTGAGGGCAGGATAGATGCCCTACAAAGTCTGAGGAGCAGGGCAGAGGGAGCTCTCTAGTGGGACTAGAAAACAAAGGTAGCTCTCTGTGACCCCTATATCTGCTGGCCAGGCTGTAGCATGGTCAAAGGTGGAGAAGGGGGAGGCATGCATGTTGCTAATGGAGAGAGCACGTCTCAGAGGCTGCATCCTGGAGGCTTTGTAGCTTTGTGAAGAAACTGGGATTTTATCCTTAAAACAAAAGGGAAGAAGTTGGAACTGTTCAGTAGGGAGTGACGTGATTCTATTGCTTTTTAAAGAGAGCCCTCTGGAGGAAAAGAGGCTGGAGGGGGCAGGGGGTGCAGGGCAGGGTGGCCATTTCTGCAATCACTGAGGCAGGAGGTGCTGGGGGCCAGTCCTGGGCTGGAAACAGGGAGTGGGTGAGGGAACTGGACTAACCCAGAGTGATGCGTGAGGTGACATTCATTCCACTTGGTGACGGACTTCACAGGGAGAGTGAAGGAGAGTATGTGAGTCTCCTAGGGCCGCTATAACAAATAACCACAAACTAGGGGCTTAAAACCACAGAGATGTGTTCCCTCACCGTTCGCAGCTCTGCAGGCCAGAGGTCTGAAGTCAAGGCATCAGTAGGGCTGAAACCTACCCTTGAAAGTTTCTGGGGCAGGATCCCCCAGGGCCTCTCTCGCGTCTGGGGGCTGCAAGCCCTGCTGGGCTACAGCTGTGTCACCGCAGCCTCTGGGCACCTTCACTTGGCCTTTACTGTGCGTGTCTCTGCACATCCTCTCCTCCTCTTAGAATGACACAGTCATCGGGTTTAGGACCCACCATAGGCTAGCACGGTCTCATTTTAACTCATGATATCTGCAGAAATCCTACTTCTAGGCAAGGTTCTGGGTAGACATGAATCTTGGCAGGGGGATCTATTCAACTTGCTACAGAGAGGGAGGCACACTTGCTAAGGATGGCTCCGGGTGGCTGTAGCAACTGGGTGGAGACGTGGAGGACAGACCGATGCCAGCAGAAGGACATCAGGACCACTGAACCAGAAACACACATGGATGTGTGAGTAAGGGAGGTGACCAGACCTAGTGAAGCCCCCAGGTCTTTTCAGGTTTTTTGTCTGTTTTTAACAAATGAGACTGAACATGTTTCAGTTCCCTCTTACTTAGTGAAAGCCATTCTTGTGAAGCTGACATGTAGCCCAGCAACAATGACTCAGGTTAGTAAGGGCTGTGTGCTTTTTATGGCGTGTCCACACTGAGCCCTCGCGCAGAACAGGCTGACCGCTGCTGCCATGTGCAGGCGGTTCCCTGGCTCTGGGGCCGGCTGACCTGGGCTGTCATCGCAGTGCTGCCACTTTCGAGCTGTGTGGTGGCCTTGAGGAGGGCTCTGGGCTTCTCTGAGCTGAGGTTATTTCCTTGTGCAACGGAGGTGGAAACACTTGGGAACAAGACTGTGGAAAGACTCATAGCATGGTTGCACATGCTTGGCAAAGAACCAGTCTGTTCAGCTTGCTTGTTTATTTTACTTTTACTGAAGGCACTATGTATAAAGATTATATTGTATATTCTACCAAACACATCAACAAGAGTGTCCAAGTGTTTGATGCATATTGAAACGTCCACATTCCTCTTTAGCATAAATTATTGACAACTGCTTGTTTTCTTGTGGTTCTCCCTTTTTCCTAAACACTTAGGGGAGAAAACCACACTTAACTGTAGGTTCTTACTTACTAAGGATAGTCTTTATTTAGTAGACTGGGAAAGTGGTGGTAGATGGATAAGTAATTAACAAATGGGTAAGAAAAACAGTAGGCTTCCCCACAGGAAGGAGACGAGGCAGTGAGTAATCCACAAAAGGAGTGATTATAAGGACCTTTTAATTTTGAGAGACATTGGAGACATAGTTGTTCTCTTTCTGTTTCCAGATTCCCCCAGCAACCCACCTCCATGGCCATAACCTTGTTTTTTTTTTTTTTGAGACGGAGTTTCGCTCTGTTGCCCAGGCTGGAGTGCAGTGGCCGCATCTCTGCTCACTGCAAGCTCCGCCTCCCGGGTTTACACCATTCTCCTGCCTCAGCCTCCCGAGTAGCTGGGACTACAGGCGCCCGCCACCTCGCCCAGCTAGTTTTTTGTATTTTTTAGTAGAGACGGGGTTTCACCGTGTTAGCCAGGAGGGTCTCGATCTCCTGACCTCATGATCCGCCCGTCTCGGCCTCCCAAAGTGCTGGGATGACAGGCTTGAGCCACCGCGCCCGGCCAACCTTGTTCCTTGGATCAAGCAGAATGGCTCTGCCTCCAAAGTGAACCTTGGGCAGACTACTCAGGTTGCAGCCCTGCCTGCCACCACCTCCTTCTGACCTTGTCCTCCCACCCACCCTCCTGGAGGCTCCTCCTCCGGGGCTGCTTCTCATGGCCCTTTCCTGGTGTGGCTTCAACCACTTGCTGACCCTGTCTGGGTCCCCAGGATCATACTTGGCTTCACTCCCCATCGGACCGCAGCCTTGACCTTCTCCTATGCCCCCTTTCCCAACTCCAGACATCCCCCTCCTGATCCCGGGAAGCCAGTGCCTCACTGCTGGCAGAAATCCCATAACCAAGCTTCAATACATTTTCCACAGCCTTGGCGAAAGCCAAAGGGCTGCTTGCCAATCCTTTTGTGTATCTCAGTGTGGCAAAGTTGTTAAGACCTTGGTTCAAGTCTCACCTCCACCCCTCACTGGGGGCACCATACGTCTTCTGCCGACCTGCCAGATGCCGCCTTTCACAAGTCAGCCCCTGAAATCTGACCTTGCCTGTGAAGCCTTCTGTCCGACTCATCAGAGGAGAGTGAATGTCCATGCGATCTCCATTGCGGGCTGGGTGCAGGATTCTCCTGGCCCTTCTGCAATGTCAACCCTCTCACAGGAATTAGGCACTTGCTCTTGTCTCCTTCCCTAATAGTATAATATGCTTACTTTGCACCTGATTTACTTGGTTTTATTTTATAATCAAATCAAATAATTTATTCCAAGTGGTCTAAATTGAAGTTTTATTTTCAAAACTACAGGCATAAGTAAGCAGTCTTGCAGTAGAATACCCACTGTAGTAAAACTTCCTGAATGGCTCCCCTTGTGTTGCAGATTTTCAAGGCTTCACCATTTTCAGTGTGATTACTAATAGAGCAGGAAATCCTTCAAGTATGTGGCTTTCTCTCTACCTAGGACTCTTTCTTCAGGATAGATTCTCAGACACGAATGTCTGCGGTTAAATGCCCTGTGCTTTTTGAGAAATGATGCAGGATTGCCATTCGGAAGGGCCATGCTGACTTGTGATGCTACCAGCAATACTCGAAGGTGTTTGATTTCGCTGCACCTCTATGATAATTGGGAAATGGGACAGAAAATCATCTGGGGATAATTAAAGAACCCGAAGGTCCTTAGCACCTTGCTCAAGCCAAGTAAAATGAGTTTGTCATATTATGATTTTTTTTCCCAGCAGATTTTAAGCTATATACTTGGGGGCAGAAATAAGAAAAAGCAGGTGGTAGGGGCAATGAGGTTGTGTTGGAGTTCGAGGGAGTGATTGAACCTTCGGTGCTGGTTGGAAATACTGCCCATGGGGGTCTGGGTTGAATTGGATGGAAACAACACTTGGAGAAGCCTGCAGAGGGGCTGAGAGGGAAGGGAGAGCCTGTGTGGACTGGAGGCTCAGGAGATGAAGGGCGGGAAGACTGAGTGCAGGGTGGGACTCAGAGGCTTACATTCTTATGTGTGGGGAGTGCAGGACCCACCACAGGCTAACTCTATGTTGGCCATGGTTATGGTTATCAGGAGTGGGGTTGGTGTTGAGGACATCAAGGCTTCATGATGCCAGGGGGCTGCAAGGGTCCCCCTCTGTGGGCATTGGGCAACCCAGGAGATGGCTAAGGAGACTGAAGCCAGCTGCTGGGCACCAGTGGCCACAGGGGGTAGCCAGGATGAGGACGAGTGAGGGACAGAGCTGGGGATTACAGGTTCTGAGCTTCTGAGAAAGAGGGGCTGCTGAACAGCAGCAGAGGGACGTGGGGTCGACCGAGCAGAGGACACAAAGATGAGGCCAGTCAGTCCATCCTGGCTCCAGATCTACCATAAAAGGAGGAAAATCCGATTGCAGTTCAAGTGCACAGGTGGTAGAGAGGACCTGGACACAAGGGAGTTTGTCGATAGTAGCTTGGAGGTTCCTGGGACCCAGTGAGACAATCAAGAAGAGCTTGTAGGGCTCAACAGAGGTTGTTTGAGTGAGGAGAAAGAGACCAGAGAGGACTGGGGCCCAGGGCCTGGGACTTAGGGGTGGAGGGGGCTGTGAAGGTCTGTCCCACTTCCATCTGCCTGCTGGAGGTCCCTTGCAGGGAGGCATGGCGGCCTGAGCCTTCTCCTCACTTGGACTTTCTGTGGCTGAGATGGAAATAAACAGAGATGGACATCAATGTGCTGGCATGTGAAGGCACCCCACGAGGTTAGCTCCAGGCAGACCTAGGCATTGTGTCCTGTCATCTCTTTCCTGACCCACATCTCCTGTTAAACTCTGTGGAAGCCACAGCCCCACACGTCTGCCCTCTCCCACCCTACCTAAACCAGGCCACTGGTCTATTTTACAGGAAGATAGGGTTAGACATAGCATCAGGGGTCGCTTGAAAGGCACAGGGCTGGAATGTCAGGTGAATTCAAGGCCTGGGGCTACCCTTCTGTGACAGCTGAGCTGTGGGCACATTGAGCTGTGGGCAGTTGGAGCAGAAGGAACTCAATTTCAGAGGAAGAGAGAGACAGAGACAGAGGTAGAGAGAGAGACAAAGATAGAGACAGAGACAGAGAGACAAGGAGAGAGAGTAAGAAAGGAAGAGAAACAGAAAGATGGAGAGAGACAGAGACAGATAAAGAAAGAGGGAGAGAGACGAAGACAGAGAGATAGAGAAAGAGGGAGAGAGAGGGAGAGAGACCTGGTTCCCACATGCAGACTGAAGCAGGGGTGGCTCCCGCTCCTGGAGAGGAAGGGGACATGCAGGGCAGGCTGGTGGTCCAGGTCCCCTGAGATCCAGAGAAGTCCCATCACACCCCTTCTGATCAAACTGGTCTGAATGGGCTTCTGGTCCTTATGGTGTAATCTTTAAAACAGTAAATCTTATTATTATCACACGAAACTGCAGCACTACTTCCCTTTCATTACCTTTGAGGGTCATTTATTGACCAACAAAGAGACCCATGCTTGGGGAGCGACGTCCCAGGTGCCCCGCCGAGGCACAGCAGTGCTGACAGTCCTGACAAATAACATGGGACACAGACCACCTGGAGATCTCAGCCTGGAGGTGCCTCAGTTGCTCAGGGTTTTGATATTCTATTGTAAGTCCCCAGATTGTCATTTAAACCTCTCTCTTCTCTCTTGGGATGGGTTAACGGTGAGATGAGGTGATCGCAGAGCATGAGGCAGGGGAGGCTGAGGTAATAACGTCAGAAGTAAAAGTAAAAAACCAACCAACCCTCTAGCCCAGTGGGCGTGGCTAGCCCGGTGACCTGTGGGGCTCCCACAATGGGAGTACAAGCAGCAGGCCCTGCCAGGGGATGTGCTCCAGTGTGCTCTGCCTCCCAAGTAGCCCATCTCATTGTCTCCTTCATCGACTCCTCCCACTTGCCTTTTCATGCATATGACTTGAAGACCCTTGGTCTAAGCTGTGAATCCTAAACATGTGAGGCCTTGTAACAGAGGGCCCTAAACATCACAGGGAACAAAGCAGGGGCACCCTCGCCACAGAAATTCAGCTTTTCTGATTACAAGACAGAAGGGATTTTTTCTGACGTTCCTCTGTCTCCAGAAATTCATGCAGAATCCTGATTTCATCACAACTCACCAGATTTTCCTTCCAGGCCAGCCTGCCTCCAGGGCTTAAGTTTTAGACCAGAGAGGGGGTGGAAATACAGAGGTGGCTCCATTGCCAAGAAAGTCCTGAAAGGCTTCCTGTCCTGCTTCCTTTCTCTTGTGCTGTGGATGGCCTTTCTGTCTAAGCAGATGTGTGTCACGAGGAGGGGCAGGTGTGTGTGATGGTCATTCGGGCACTGCTCCTGCTTCCCCATTAAGATCTCCTACTTAATCACTGGCTGGAAATAAGCAGTGAATTCCGCAGGGCAAGCCACAAGGGCAGTGCTAGGAAAGTTGCTCTCCTTCCTAGAATCACAGTTGGTTTTGCTAGTTTTCTAGAGGTGGGTGTATACACCTGTACACGGGTAGAGGCAGGCACGCACACCTGTACAGGGGTAGAGGCAGGCACATATACCTGTACGGGGTTAGAGGCGGGCACGCACACCTGTACGGGGTTAGAGGCGGGCACGCACACTGTACGGGGTTAGAGGCGGGCACGCACGCCTGTACGGGGTTAGAGGTGGGCACATACGCCTGTACACAGGCTCCAGGCTCTTCTTCCTGCGACAATGAGCTGCCTCATTTGGTCACTGGTCTTTCTCACGGTTTGCAGGGGCTGTGCAGATACGACTCCTTGCTCAGACGTCATTTCAATGTGTTTCCTGGGAACAAAGCTCTCCCCCATTAAAGATACATCTTTTTTTCTCTGTAGGACCCTTTGTCCATATGAGGCCAGGTCCTCAAACCTCCTTCCTATTAGGCGGTTCAGGAAATGACATGTGCCTTAGATGACAATTCAACAGAACAATTCAATGCCTAATGTTTTTATTATTATTTATTTATTTATGAGCTGGAGTTTCTTTCTTGTTGCCCAGGCTGGAGTGCAATGGTGTGATCTCGGCTCACTGCAACTCCGCCTCCTGGGTCCAAGTGGTTCTCCTGCCTCAGCCTCCCAAGTAGCGGCAATTATAGGTGCCTGTCACCACGCACAGCTAATTTTTTTTTTTTTTTTTTTTTTTGTATTTTTAGTACAGACAGGGTTTCACCGTGTTGGCCAGGCTGGTCTTGAACTCCTGACCTTAAAGGATCCTCCCACCTTGGCCTCCCAAAGTGTTGGGATTACAGGCGTGAGCCACTGAGCCCAGCCCAAAGCCTAAGTTTTAGTATAAGACTGATGTGTCTTCAGATGCCGCCTCTGCCATTTGCATGCTGTGTGACTTCAGCCTGGCAGCTCAACCTCTCTGAGCCTCAGTTTCTGCAGCTGTAAAATGGGGACGAGAACTGTCTCTACTCCCTAGGGTTGGAGGGAGAGCCCTCAGTGTGACCCCCGGTGTGGAGTAGGGAGGGGTTCAGCACTGAGGAGTTTTCTCAGCATTCCCTGTCTCAAGACTGTGTTGACTACTGAAGATGGGGTCAATTACTGACCCCTGGGGACTTAAAATAATCAGTGCTGCTTTTCCTCATTGCCTAATTTATTATACTCAGGAAGTGGCCTCCATATGAGGAGAATCTGATCCATGGCCAAGCTGCCTTGAAAGTTTTCTTTTAATTCTTTCGGTAACAGCTGTATTGAGACAGAATTCACATATGCAGCTCACCCATTGGCAGTGTGCTGTTCAGTGGTTCTGAGTATATGAGCAGTGTTTTGCAACCATCACTGTGGCGAAATTTAGAACAGTTTCTTCTCCTCTAAAGAGAACTCTGTGTCCACTAGGAATCACTTCCATTTTCCTTTCCCCCAGCCCCTGGCCACCTCTAATCCGCTGTTTCTTTAGATTTGCCTATTCTGGACATTTCATAGAAATGGAACCACACGATATGTGGCAGTTGCGACTGGCTTCCTTCATTTGGCGTCATGTTTTCGAAGCTCGTCCGTGTTGTAGCATGTGTCAGCCCTCCATTCCTTTTTATGACAGAATGATATTCCACTGTCTGGCTACACCACACTTTGTTTACCCATTCTTCAGTTGAGGGACATTTGTGTTGTTTCTATTAATTGTTTTAACCTAAATTGCCTTTCACAACGTTCTTGTTTTGATATAACTGTCTGCTTATCAATTGTGGAGTTCATTAATTCATCTCTTCGTGTGCCCAGTGAATATCTGTCGAGTGCCTAGTGAGTCTGGGGTGCTGTGCAAGGCATTTTGATGAATCTGTGAACTAGGCAGATAAGACTCCTGCCATCACGGAAGGTCCCATTCTAGTGGGGGCCATTTAGACGCTGTTCTTTCTTCTGATCTCTAGCGGATGACCAACAGCAGATACCTATTAATACATACCATGACATCAGTGATGATGAATGTGGTGGGAAGTGGATCTGGCTACAGGGAAGAAGGAGTGACGGGTGCCGTTTCAGATGTGGGCACCGGGAAGGTGTCTCTCTGGGGAGGGCAATGGGTGCAGAGCCGTGGATTTCACTGGTCTGGGTCCAGTTCAGAAATGGGTGGATTGTGATGAACCTCTGAAGAGCTGGAGATGGGGCCACCTTTTGAGGCAGAAACCTCTCTTTTGTCCTTGAGAAGCCTCACTTGGCCTCCCAGGGTGCAGTCGTCCCCTGCCCTGAACAAGCTCATGGGAATGGCCAGAGTGTGGACACTCGTCCACCAGCCTGCATTCTCAATTACATTGAAGCCTCCGTGTTCTCTCTGCACCTGACCTTCTCTGGAGGGTAAATGAGATGCCTTCTCTTCTCAGGCGCCTTCTGGGGGGCAGGCACTTTTACTGTTTCCATCCTGGAAGGTCCGGGAAGACCCCAGGCTTTTCTACTGTTAAGGTCTCCTGGAGGGAGCATTCAGGCTTGTGTTTGTTGGGCCTGTGACAGCACGTGGTGCTTGTGTTTACAGCCTGCTCCGTGCTCCATCTTCTACTGCACTTGGCTGCTTACAGGTCCATAGACCCAGATGGTCCTGTGGTTTCTGTCTCCAGAACGCCTCCCCAATCCGGCACTTATTCCCACTCTCACTGCCGTCTCCTGGGCGTTGCTCATCAGCACCTTAAATGTTCTTTCCACTTCTCCTCTGCAATCTCGTACTTTCTGCTCCCAGACCAAGGGCTGGAGGCATGCTTTCTGCGCTCATGTGCTCATGCTTTCTCGGCAACCTTGTGAGGCTGCCCCACCCCCTCCTCAGCTCCTCCCTGGTCCAATGGGAGAGAGCATTTGGTTTCAGAGAGAGCCATGTGGTTCTCCTTCTGTTTATTCTGAGCTTTTTTTCTTCATTTAGCATCAATTCCCGTCATGGAAAATCACAGGAGCCAACTGAAGGGGGATTTCCAGAATATTTGGCCTTCCTTGGGCCTTGGTGAAGTGGCTTCCTTGGCCTGGGCAAGTGGGGCTGTGACCATCTGTGCATTGACAAGAAGGCTGGGGGTGCGGCTCCATGCTGGGTGAGCCTGCTCTCTCCTTGCCGGGGAAGGGTTAGAGTAACAGTTGGTTTCTCCAAAGCGATGATGCATTCTTTCTCTTATGGGTCTGGCTTGGAAGCCACAGAGTTCAAAGGCAGTGCTGGGAGGTGGCTTAGCCTTCCTCTGTTTTAGTGGGTGGAAAGGAAAGGTAGAAACCTGAGGTCACAAACAGGTGGCCCGTGGGCCCCGGTCAGCCTGCAGACTTGGTTGGTTTGATCACAGTGTTCGTGTGTTTCATTGAACCAACATTTACAAGTAGGGAGATTTCACACCAACATCTGGATTTTCTTTCTGGCTTGGCTTGAAAAACTCAGAGCTCGGGTACTGCTGGCTTTTGCCTGGTTAGAAGGTTCATGAGGACAGAATTGTCCAGCTGTGATATTGGCTGTCTCTGGGGCCTGCACCGTGCTTGGCAGGTGAGGTCCATCCACTTAATGAAGGAATGGACTGGCCATGGCTCTTGCCAGGCTGTGTGGTTGCTGCCTGCTTTAGGCAGGACCTGCCTTCTCCAGTTAGGCCAAACCTTTGACCACCTACACGGAGAGTTCACACCTGGTTCACGTTACCTACTTACCTGTGTATCCAGCCTGGCCTCTCTAGGACATCTGCGTCTGGTCCTTGGGAGTAACTGTAGGTACAAGGAACGTGCTGAAAGGGATCCTCCTTTATTCTGAAATGTGGCCCAACAGGCTGCAGCTAGAGATTCTGGCCCGAGGAGGTCTGGAGTCCCCTGGCTGTAACCACAGCTTTCAGAAGCAGTTCTCAAATGTGGGCAGTTTGGGCACTGTCTGGAGACATTTTCGATTGCCGCAGCGGGGAGGCATGGAGCCACTGGCATCTCGTGGGGAGAGGCCAGGGATGCTGCTAAACACCCCACAGGGCCCAGGACGGCCCCCGCCACAAAGCGTCATTTAGCTTCAAATGTCAGTATTGCTGAGGCTGAGGATCCCTGCGCTGGAGTCACAGTGCCCTGAGTTCCTGTCTCAATGCTGCCCTTGCTCTTGACCTTCCTGCCTCCCCAAGCCTTAGTTTCCCATCTCTAAAGTGGCGTGATCCTCACATGCACCTCTCTCAGCTAGATGGGCAGGAAATGCCATGGCCTGCATGTGGAATCACACTCAGTGGTCTGGGTTGCAGCTCTGATGTTCGGAGAGGCCCTAGCCATGGGGTCTAAGATCTGGGCTGCAGAATCCACCTGTGTGACCATGGGTGGGTCATTTGCCCTGCTGAGCCTCAGTTTCCTCATCTGGACATCAAGAGAGGAATAGGGCAGCCTCTAAGGATGTGAGGATTAAGTGGTTTAATGTCTGCACTCGTCACATGGAACCTGACGAACGTGCATGAGCAGCGCCATCCTGACTCAGCAGTGTGGTTCCGGGGTCTCCTGAGACACCACTGCTTGCCCGACCCCCAGCTCACAGCCTCCTCCCCTGCACTGTCTCTCTCCTCATCCACGAGTTGGGTTAATCCTCCCCCTTGACCCCACACATCCCAGCAAAGTTTTAGGAAGTTGCCTGTGGTTGCCCTTTGGTGCATGGACTCCAGGGTGGGAAGACCTCTGGGGGCTTCTAGGCAAGAGAGGTGAGTGGGGCTTGGCCTAGGCTGCGGTGGTGGGTTGGAGGAGGGGAGGAATGGAGAGAGGCCCTGGACGTAGAGCCCAGAGGAGATGCCTGCAGGTTGCACGTGTCTGTTACGGTGAGCTGCAAACAGTCTGAGGGCAGGAGGGTGCCTCCTTTCCCTCAGCGTCTCTCCAGTGCGTGAGGCTGTGTAGTTTGTGGATTTGAATAGACTTGGAGCTTTTGGGGCATCTTCCTGGGACAACCTCAATTTATTTGGTGTCTTCTCAGAGTTTATCCGTGGGCGTGCCGGGAATGACCCCAGACTGGGTTCAGCCCTCTCTTCCTGGCTGAGCCTCTTTGGGTCTCAGTCTCCTCATCTGTAGAATGGGAATAGAATCCTTCACTCTATGGCCTGTTGTTTTAAGTTTTCAGTAAGACCTGGTGTTGGAAGCCCCCATCAAAGTGAGGAGCTCATGAAGCACAGGCGTTGGGCACCAGACGCAGGATCTCCTCCTGATGGCGGAGCGGCGTAGTGCTGAGTGGGGTATCTGCGGTTCGCCCCGTCCAGGTCAGCAGCATGGCAAGAGGCAGGCCTTGGATTCTCTTACACCTGCTCACAGCCTGGGCTTCTGGGGCCATGAATGTGGCCAGTGCTCAGGTGGTTGGGAGCTGGCCTGGCGACACCTGGGGCTCCCAGACACAAGGGAACACAGGCAGCTGGGATGGTGACCCTGGGGACCCTGCTATCCTGTGGAGGCCCCAGGATTCTGACTTGTACCCAGGCTTGCTTGGTGCTGTCTTGGGACTGTCTCTGGGCTGGGACGGTGAGCTCAGGGCCCTTGGGTGTCAGTGTCTCAGAGCTGCGGAAGGTCAGAGCCAGGCCTGGGGTGGACCAAGTGGTATCTACACCCCTCCCAACTGTGTCTGAACTGGGTAGCTTTGTGCAGCTCAGTCTGCCTCTCTGAGCCTTGGTTTCCTCACCTGACCTGCACAGTGGAATAGGAGAAGAGCCTGACAGGGAGGCCGAATCAAGCTGCTGGGACTTCAGTGCAGCCCCTGGGAGAGCAGCCCCGAAGCTTGGGAAGGCCAGGAAATCCCAAGTTGGTCTCCAGACCCGACTGCCCCATGAGTTGATCTTCTGGCGAAATTCAGCTGAGATTTCGGTTTTTTATTCTGTGTACCCTAACACGGGGCAGGAATCAGGAGCCAGCCTCAGCTGTCAATGTCCTGGGCCGGCTCCCTCCCATCTCCCACTTAAAAGGTGTCATTAGCAAGGGCAAGACCTCTCCTAACAGGTGGAAACAATTTGTCAAGACAGTCTGTGGCTGCTGCGTTTAGAGACCCAGAGACCCTAAATGTGGACTGATGCCCCCAGAATGTTCAGAATTAATGTGCTTCCCCAGGCAGTGCTGGGGTGGGGGGCATGGCTCTGACTCTTGCCCTTGGGTTTACCCCCCTCTGCCCTCTTCCCCTTCTCCTGTCCCCCTTCTCCTGTTCCTTCCCCTTATCCTGTCCCCCTTCTCCTGTTCCTTCCCCTTCTCCTGTCCCCCTTCTCCTGTTCCTTCCCCTTATCCTGTCCCCCTTTCTCCTGTTCCTTTCCCTTCTCCTGTTCCTTCCCCTTCTCCTGTTCCTTCCCCTTCTCCTGTCCCCCCTTCTCCTGTTCCTTCCCCTTCTCCTGTTCCTTCCCCTTCTCCTGTTCCTTCCCCTTCTCCTGTTCCTTCCCCTTCTCCTGTCCCCCCTTCTCCTATTCCTTCCCCTTCTGTACCCCCTTCTCCTGTTCCTTCCCCTTCTCCTGTTCCCCCTTCTTTTCATCCTCCTTCTCCTGTTGCCCCTTCTCCTGTCCCCCACTCTTCTGTCCCCCTTCTCCTGTTCCCCCCTTCTCCTGTTCCCCCCTTCTCCTGTCCCCCTTCTCCTGTTCCCACCTTCTCCTGTTCCCACCTTCTCCTGTCCCCCCTTCTGCTGTCCCCCTTCTCCTGTTCACCCTTTTCCTGTTCCCCCCTTCTCCGGTTCCCTCCTTCTCTTGTTCGCCCTCCTTCTGTTTCCCCCTTCTCCTCTTCCCGCCCTCTCCTGTTCCCCTTCTCCTGTTCCTGCTTCTCCTGTTCCCCCTTCTCCTGTCCCCCAACTTCTCCTATTCCTGCCTTCTCCTGTCCCCGCTTCTACTGTCCCCCCACTTCTCCTGTTCTTCCCCCTTCTCCTGTTCCTCCCCTTCTGTTCTCCCTTCTCCTGTTCCCCCTTCTGTTCCTCCCCCTTCTCCTGTCTGTTCCTCCTCCTCCCCCTCTCCGTTCCTCCCCTTCCTATTCTTTTCCCTCTTCCCTTCTCCCTTTTCCTCTCAACTTACCCCTCTTCCTCCCTGTCCTTCTCCCTCTTCCCAGCTAATCGTATTGAGGCTGTACCTTGTGATAGGCACTTTGGGTAGCTCTCTTAGCTCATGTTGCACCACCCCTGGGGAAGGGTGCCCCATTGTACAGGTGGGTACACAGAAGAGGGGAGAGATGTCCCCACTACAATGTGTTGGGAGCAGAATTTGGCTCTGAGTCCAGCTCCCCCATCCCCTGCAGAAAGGATCTGGGCTCCTATGGTGTCAGGGGGCAACTGCCTCTTCATAGCAAAGCTTCATTCGTTCAGTTCCTGGCTCTGGGCTATTACCCCTGTCTCTGAGGGTCAGAGAGGTGAAGTCCCTTGCCTGAATTCAGATGGTTATGGAGTGGTGGTCCTGGTTCAGACCTACAGCTATCTTTCTTGCCAGCAGCACTTATCTCTTTGGGGTGATTTTCCCCCCAGAGGACACTGCAGTGCCTGGAGACATTCTGGTTGTTATAACTGGGCTGGAGGGTGCTTCTGGCCTCTAGCATGTAGCTAACAGGGATGTGGCAAAACCTCCTACCATGCACAGGACAGCCCCCACCACAGAGAATTGTGTGGTCCCAAATGTCACCGGCCCTGCTCTGGGCCCCTCCCCAGCTGACCCTGTGTTCCTGCACCTAAGCCAGCAACAGACATACCTGCAGCAGCTGGCATTGGGGCTACAGATGAGCCTAGGTCCTCGACCTCCCCATCTGTCTGCCACCTGGGCTTGGGCCTGGAAAAAAGGTGCACCAAGGGTCCCTGGCTTCAGCATTTTTTGTTTTCAGGTTGCATATCAGACTCCTTGTCTCCTGAGGTTCCTTGGGGCTTGGCTCCAGGCAGCCTCGCTGATCTAAGACTTCAGCAGCTGCCTCAGGACTCTGCATGGCCAAGGTCCCCTCTGCCCCATGTCACCAAGGTCATCGTGGTAGCAGTGGAAGCAGGGGAAGGAGAAGAGAGGGCTGTAAGAAAAACTCCAGTCCTGCTAGTTCCTGGAACTTGCCTAAGGCCAGGAAAAGTTGCTGCCATTGTGGGTTCTGTACATAGGATTTAGGGCTTTGGTTCAGGTGGTTTCTGCCAGGCTCTGGCCAGATGCCAGCCTAGGCAGTGTTCTGGCAGTGCTGAGTGACACATCTCAGGCACGGAGAGGAGCACGCACCTGTCCCTGAACAGAGGGGAGGCTTGTTGGGGGCCAGCACTTGATCTACTGAGCCAGACACTCAGACCCTGGGTTGCCCTCCTCACCCCCACCCCTGCCCCAACTCTGCCTCCTGCACATCTATATTTAAAAATGTTTACAGATAATAATGGTGTTCAGCCCCAAAATGCAGACGGGAGCTTCCTGACAATTGCAGTGCTGTGCCGGGTTGGAGGTTTGCTCAGGGAGCGGAGCTAGTCCCCAGGAGCAAGTGAGAGCGCCAGGGCTGTGGGGGCTCTTTGCCAATCTTGACCTTTCAGGGAGGTTTGAGAGAAAGACTCCAGAAGCCCGCGGGGAGAGCAGGGGTTCTGGGGAAGATGAAGAAGCCCTTCGTCCAGGATCCCTCTGTGACCATAAGGTGAGTTGCTTTGCCCCATGTCTCTGGTGAGGCAGAGGGCAGGGACTGTGTTTAGGGACAGGCTTCTTAAAGGCAAAGCGTTTGCAAATTCTAGCAGCAGCAGGGCCCTAGGAGAATGACTTTTTTTTTTTTTTCTTGAATCAGATGACTGCATTTGGAGTCTGGGGTGAGGGGTGGGGGCTGCCCCTCTTGGAGCCACAGATGGGTCATTTTTATGTGTCTAAGGGGTGAGACCAGGATCAGCCTTGGGTTTCTGCCACAGAGTCCAGAAAGAGCCACGAAGGCCTTTTGTTTGCATGTGAATGTTATTTTAACCTATTACTTCTGGGCTAAAAATAAAATTTTCACTCGGATGCCTTTTTGTCTCTAGATTGTAAGATCGTTTCCAGGAAATAATAGATTGTCATTGATGTGCATTTTGACTGCATGGTGTCCTATTCTTAAGCCAGGTTTTGTAAAAATTCAAAGTAGAGGTTTCCCACAGCGGAGGTTGATGCCTTCATTTACTGTCAGGAACATATGCTCCACTATCAGGAGTCATTGTTCTTCCGGGATCTCCACCACTGAACTCTGGGTAGGAGTGCGGGTGTGGGTGAGGGAGAGGGCACACTTGGCTTTTGTGTGGTTTTACATTTAGTATCATTTGTGGACTTTTGGTTCTGAAAAATGGTTTGCAAGTACAGTTGGATGTCTGGAGTTGGAGGCCCAAGAAGGAGACGGAGAAGTGAATTCTAAGTGTTAATATGGGTCATGGTTAAGTTCTTGGAAGCAACATTGCTTTCCAAAGGTGCCTGCTGTGTTTTTAAGCTGCAAGGTTTTATTTTATTTTTTGACCCAGTGGAAAATGGCAATTCAGGATCCCAAGGACTTCAGGAGAGGTTGTCTGAATGTTAAACCCCCTTCCCTGAAATGCTTGCTTTCTTTTTAGAGGACAGGAAATATGGGAAATTAAGAGTCCTTTTGTGGAGTGTGGTTTGCGCGTTGTTCTTTGAGGAGGAATTACGGAATTATGCGCATGCATAACGATGGTAACCACATACACAATCTAAGAATAACAAATCAGAAAAATCCATGGTGAGGTTCATTCAGAAATAATCAAGAGTATATTGTTTAACTAAGGAGAGGATCAGAGGAACGCAGTCCCGGAGCCACCATTTCGGCTGTCACCTAGGTGCAACTCTCAGCAGAAGTAAGCATTCCCACTAAGATGTTCTGCAAATTTACTGCTGTTTCATCTCACAACTTTTACACCACAAGCTGAAATAATAGGCCAGTATGAAAATGCGCTTTCTTTCCCATACATTTTCTTCCATTCCTGAGCCAAGCCCATAGGTAGCTTGGCAGTTTGCAATTCTCTGTCTACACGAAATAGATACAGATTTTTTTTTCCTGTATGTTTTGGGTATTAACTCTTTGGTTGCCAAGCTGTTCAGCCCTGAGTCTATATTATACACCTTCAGGCTGTGGCTTACAGGGCTCAACACGTCGTTGTTATATAATACAGTAGTTTTGCTTGTGGGGTGACTGTTCATATCGTGTATGCTCAGAAATTCTATTTTTAAAGTATAAAATACCACTCTTCAGAGCAGCCTGCTCACTCCTGCCTCCCCGGGAGCCACACGCTTTGCACCGTGGAGTTGTTGGCATGAAGGCACATGACATATGGACGGGAGCGCGTTCCTCCTGTCTAGGGCCTCTTAGGACCCGAGGAATGGCTGGAGGCAGTTTCTCTCCAGTCCTGAGGTTGATGATCCGGAAGCTCTTGGTGCTGAGCCTGTGCTGCTATTTTTAGCTTCCTTTCTTCCTTGCATCTTGACATAATTCGACATGTCGCAGCTGAATCTCATCTATTTGCGGAGCTTACTGTGTTTTGTAATCTGTGTTTTGTGGGGCAGAAATATGCTCCTTGCTGGAGCATATTATATCGTTGTTATTCAGGGAAAGTTATGATACTATCAATTAACTTTAAAAGATGCAGAACACAACGGATCCTTTGATTTTCTTTCTACTGCTAATTTCCTGCCCGGGAGCACCTGAAGGGTAGGCACTGCTCCTCCTCCTGCTGGACCAGAAGGCAGCAAGCAGTGGTTCTTACATCTTGGGAACCTGTATCAGAAACACCTGGAGGGGCTGTTGATTGTAGCCCCACTGGCAGAGTTTCTAAGTCAGCAGGTCTGGGTGGCTGCGGCGGGGGGAGGTGGGGGGCAAGTAATTTGCATCTCTCACAAGTTCCCAGGTGATGCAGACGCCGGTCCAGCACTGCACTTTGAATCACAGATGGAGATCATGGTGGAGGGTTGGTAAATATTTAGGGGGTGGACGATGCCTACGTCCAGAGAGCCAATTTAAGAAATATACAGATGGTGGAGCAGGAGATTTTCAGTTGTTGTGTATCCTGTCCACGCAGTTGAAGATGGACTTGATTGAAAAAGAAATTAAAGTTGAAATAAAATTAGCTGACTGAGAGGATGGCTCCTGACAGTGTCCGATGCTGTGATGTTATTTAGGGAGGATGAAACATCACGACTCAGACAACTTACTTTGAGATGGCCAACAGCACACGCAGACATAAGTGAAGCGCATGTGCATGCGCACACACGAAACTCAGCAAGATATTAATTGCTGAAACAATGGGTGTTCATACTATTCTAAATTCATACTATTTCTATTTCTAATACTTTTCTGTATAATAAACATCATATTAACATGGTAAACACAATAATAGGGCTTAGGACAGCTTTTCTTGTGTGTGTGCATGATAGTGAGTAAATCAAGATCACCCACATGTTCACAGCTGTGTTGCTCTGGGTGGCGTGGGCACTGGCACTATATTAGTCCATTTTCACACTGCTGGTAAAGACATACCCAAGACTGAGTAATTTATAAAGAAAAAGAGGCTTAATGGATTCACATGAAGCCTCTGGGGAGCCCTCACAATCATGGCAGAAGGGGAAAGGCATGTCTTACGTGGCAGCAGACAAGAGAATAAGGACCAAGCGAAAGGGGTGTCCCCTTATAAAACCATCAGCTCTCATGAGACTTATTCACTACCACAAGAATAGTATGAGGGAGACTGCCCCCATGATTCCATCACCTCCTGCTGGGTCCCTCCCACAACATGTGGGAACTGTGGGAGCTACAATTCAAGAAGGGATTTGGGTGGGGACACAGCCAAACCATATCAGGCACACGCATTGCTTTTGGGAGTTCTCATTTCCTCCCATTCTCCCTGATCCTTTATCTCCTTGTTCTTTCCTCCTTTCCCTTCCCTTCTCTTTCACTCCCTCCTCCCTGGTTTCCCTCTCTTCTGCTCTCCCTCCCTCCTTCCTTCTTCCTGTCCCCACCTCCTATCTTCTGGTGTTTCTGGGTCAGAGGACTCTGGTCCAGAAGGGCTCTGTGTGGGGGTGTGTTGTGCTGAACCCCATTAACCTCAGTAGGGAAGGTACCAGGTTCAAGAGGCCAAAGAAGAGACCTGGAGCCAGCAAACAAGACATGCAGTTTTATTAGGGACTTACATGCAGGGGAGAGAGTCCAGTGGTGGCGGGATGGAGACAACTGTCTTAACATACAGAAACGGTCCAGTGGTGGCAGGCTGGACAGGAGAACTGCCTTAATGTTCAGAAACGATCCATTGGTGGCAGCCTAGACAGGAGAACTGCTTTAATGTTCAGAAATGGTCCAGCGGCAGCAGATTGGACAACATATCCACCTTCCTACAGTTCGGTGGCAGCAGACAGGGCAAGAAAACCACAACTGCAACCGCCTGCAAACATCATGCAGTGTATACAGCATTTTCACTTAGCACCCACCCCTAACAACCTCCACCTGGCAACCTTCGTGTAACCCAAGCTTGTCCAACGCAAGGCCTGTGGGTCGCATGCAGCCCAGGATGGCTTTGAATGCAGCCCAACACAAATTTGTAAACTTTCTTAAAGTGTTATGAGATTTTTGTTTTTTAGCTCATCAACTATCATTAGTGTTAGTGTATTTTATGTATGGCCCAAGACAATTCTTCTTTTTCTAATGTGGCCCAAGGAAGCCAAAAGATTGGACACCCCTGATAGTAACCCAAACCTCAGGGCCTCACTCCCCTGTACGGCCCGTGTTCCACAGGACAGGACGGAGGCTCAGATGTTCATCGTAGATAGGAACAGATCTCTGGGTGGACCACTCCCGGGTTCCCTAGTTTGGAACACACATTCAGGTGCATCTGTCATACAGTGTCATTCTAAGGGTGTGCTTAAAATATTGATGTCAGGTGTGTTTACCCTACAGGATGCTGTGGCATCTGCCCAGGAAAAAGTTGAATTATGTGCCAGTTATCATTTTCCCAGGGTTTTCAGGCTGCCACCTTGTTTTTTAAATAAAGTTTTATTGGAACACACACCCATTTACTTACACACTTCTCTGGCTGTTTTCCAACAGAGTAGCTGAGACAGAGACCATAGGTCCACACAACTGAAAATATTTACTTCTGGCCCATTGCAGAAGAAGTTTGCCCATCCTAATTTGTTTCTGTGGGCTGGCTGTCTTGGAGATTCCGCACACACACACATGTGCACGTGTGTATATATACATACTCATACTAAAGACATGAAGCACAATATTAAGAGTTGTGGAGTCTAGAGTACATGTGATTGTTCATTATACTATTTTTTCTACTTTTTGACATGTCCAAAAAATTTGTAAAACATTTTGATGACTGTGGCAGTGACCACCCCAGGGTCTCTAAAGGAATGCCACAGGGCTCCATCCCAGGTTCTGAGTCTTCAACATTTGCCTCACCCACTTGGCAGGTTAATCGAATGGGTAGATGACACAAATCAATAAAAGCATTAACAAAGCGTCCCATATACTCAAGGGCCAAACAGATAACAGACTGTTAGGGAGGCTGAGACAACAAGGAGAAGTTTAATGTTCATAAGCTTCAGATTTCCAGCTCAGATTTACAAACATCTTTGCCCAGGTCCTGCAGGGAGCAGACTTTGATAGAAATCAGGCCTCTGGGCTGGGCATGGTGGCTCACCCCTGTAATCTCAGCACTTTGGGAGGCCGAGGCGGGCGGATCATCTGAGGTCGGGAGTTCAAGAGCAGCCTGATCAACATGGTGAAACCCTGTCTCTAGTAAAAATACAAAATTAGCTGCGAGTGGTGGCCCATGCCTTTAATCCCAACTACTCGGGAGGCTGAGGCAGGAGAATCATTTGAACCCAGGGAGCAGAGGTTGCAGTGAGCAGAGATCACGCCATTGCACTCCAGCCTGGGCAACAAGAGCAAAACTCTGTCTGAAAAAAAAGAAAAGAAAAAAAAGAATCAAGCCTCTTGGCCAGACACGGTGGTTCATGCCTGTAATCCCAGCACTTTGGGAGACCAAGGCAGGCAGATCACTTGAGGCCAGGAGTTCGAGGCCAGCCTGGCCAACATGGCAAAACTCCATCTCTACTAAAAATACAAAAACTAGCTGGGTGTGGTGGCACGTACCTGTAGTCCCAGCTGCTCAAGAAGCAGGAGAATCGCTCAAACCCAGGAGGCAGAGGTTGCCGTGAGCCAAGATCATGGCACTGCACTCCAGCCTGGGCAACAGAGTCTCAAAAAAAGGAAAAGAAATCAGGCCTCTTAACGGAACCAAAGTCTGTGGGGTCCCTAGAGTGTGTGCAAACTGTTCCAGCCACTAGAACATCAGTGTGCAAAGCCTCTTGGAGCTTGCATGCTAGTGGGGAGGACAATGAATGGCACCTATAACCAGTAGGGGATCATCCTGCATGTTAATAATAAGTGTTGTGGGAAATGAACAGGAGAAGTAGGGTGAGGGAAGAGAAGGTATAAATGTGGTGGGCAGTAGACAATTGAGTATTACATGGAATGTCAGGATTGGCATCATTACAGAGGTGACATTTGAGCAAAGCCGTGAAGGCGGTGAGGAAGTGAGCCATGTGGCTATCTGAGGCAAGAGCCTTTGGGGCAAAGAGAACCTTCAATGAAGATTCCCTGAGTAAGAGCCTACCTGGTGAGTTCCAGGAACAGGGAGGAGGAGCCTGTGGTGGCTGGAGTCAAATGAGATTGCTGGGGAGGGAGACGGGAGAGAAGTAGGGACATCGTAGGGAGGGGCCTCTGCCAGCCTTTGGGCTTTTGCTCCAAGTGTGATGGTGGGGGCGGGGGGGCATTGGAGGGTTTGAGATTTAATTATGATTCATCAGATAACTTGAGAACTGACTAGTGCCCAGGGGGCTGACCAGCCTAGCAATTATTGCTGCAATCCAGGTGGGAGATGATGCTAACTGGCCACAGTGAGGGTGTGGACATGGGCACTTCTAGAAGGTGGAACGATGCAGTTGGCTGAGGGAGCAGATGGGGAAACAGGGACAGTGGAGTTTCAAGGGAGGACTCTCAGGTTCTGTCCTGAGTACCAGAAGGATAGAGCGTTGGTCCTGGCCTATGAGGGGAAGGCCATGGTAGAGCAGGTTTCAGGGAGAGAGCAGTTCAATTTTGGCTACAGTGAATTTGGAGCATCTATTTGACATCCGTGCAAAGATGACAAATTGGCAATTGGCTGCACAACTCTGTGCTTGGGAGAGAGGTTTGGGCTGGAGCTGTGCATTTGGGAGGCCGCAGCTGAGCAGAAGCTGAATGTGAGCTAATGCGCTCTCTCCCTAACTTAGTCATTTGTCTGCCACCTGTGGTCTAATTTGCCAAATACTTTCTTTTAAACCAGGTCTTTTTTTTAAAATTCAAAGTAATTTTAAAAGGATGTCTCTATGTTGCACTTTTAAGTAGGAATCCAATATTGCTTACCTTTGATAAAAGGTAACCATAAAATAAAACAATGACAACAAAACAACATTTAGTTCAAGTTAGGCATAGACGCTCACTAAGGATTTCGAGCCAGAGGGTCCTCTGTATTATCCAAACACAGAGATCAGCAAGGATCAGATGCCAGGGTCATCATAATGCCGAACTAACACTCTCCTCTTGAAGTTCTTGGAAGATGGGAGGGAAATTGACAAGAAATTAGCTTCTGTTGCTTTGTCCTGGGTCCATGAATCCCTTGAAGTCACCTTCTTACCCTCTTATGTGCCTGGCCCTTGGGGAGATGATGAGCTGAGCAGCCGTTATAGTGGATACAAGAAGGAAGCTTGGGGTCCAGCTTGACCCTCTGCTGGAGTTTGGGTTTGCTTTAGGACCATGTGTTTTCTGAAAGGCAAACAGCAATTTGCAAGAACGCACAGAGGGGCAATGGCTATTTATTCTAGAACAGACTTGGGGGATGACAACCTTGAAAGAAAGGGTGGGATTTTTCCTGCATGGTTCTAGGATGTGGCCCTGCAGCCAGCTGGGAGGGATATAAAGGATACTGGGGGTTGGTTTCACTTCCCTCTGGGCACAGGCTTTCTCTCTGAGAATTCTCATTAGGGCTCATATTTTTTAAATTAAGTAGTCTGCTCCTGAATAATATCTTTCTTTGGGGCTGTTTCTTTTTTCAGTTTATATGTTGGGGTCCCTTTTTGACATTACAGGCTTTCATCAAATGCCTGGTGAGCCAGGATCGACCTTGTTCATTGCAGAATGAAGCAGCAAAGAGCTGGTGTGTGCTCACCGTCTGTTTCAGCTGGTGGGTTTTGCTTCAGGTTGCCCAGGCCTGGAGGTGGCCTTGGTGCTGAGGGGCCTTTGCAGAACCTTCTCTTTGTGGCTGGTCTGGAGACAGGCAAGGATACTCCTATACTTTTTGCCTGGAGATGGGAGTTGTCCATGTTACCTGCAGTCTACCCTAGGATGATGGTGAGGGAGGGAGTCTGCTGTCCTAGGAAGCATGTAAACAGACTCAGGCTTCTCTCAGCACGAGAAGGGATTTTGGATCTCTGAGGTCCTTCCTACTGTTTCCCTCCACAACCTCATCCGCAGGAATCCAGAAGTGTCTGACGCCTTCCCTGGGCTGGGAGCCCCTGGAGAGGAGGATCTGCTGAGGTCTTATGACATCGTGCCCACAATTGCGCAGGCATTTGGGAGATGCTCTGAAAATGCCGGATGAAGGGCTCTGAGGATGAAAGAATCTGCTGCTGAACACACACTGCTGGGCTCCAGGCTACTGAGCCTGACTCATTCCATGGCCCAGCATGTCCCATGGCTCAGCATGTCCTGTGGCTCAGCATGTCTCATGGCTCAGCATGTCTCATGGCTCAGCATGTCCTGTGGCTCAGCATGTCTCATGGCTCAGCATGTCCTGTAGCTCAGCTCTCACTCCTTTGCTTCTGCAGGTCCCTTGGTCTGGCGTGTCCTCCCCACTCTTCCTGAGTTCTCTGAATTCTACTTGTGCCTCCAGGGCCCCCTCTTTCATGAAACCTTGACTCACCACTTCCACCTCTTTCCCCACTTCACCCACCTCTGGCTACTCTGCCACTGTCCTGCTCTTGGGACCCTGTACCCCCCTCCTGCTGGGTCCCTGATTCTGCCCTGCAGTGCTGTGGCCCCCTTCCTGCCCAGCAGCTGGGAAGGCATCCTGAAATGCATATCAGACCTTGCCCTGTCCCTGCCTCCCATTGCCCCTGGACCACAGCCTCTGAGATCCTGCCTGCCTTCCTCATCTTGTCTTCCATTCCTGGGGAACAGTGGCCACATAGCCAGGTGGCTGGCAGCATGGACTTGGGAGACCCTACCAGCCTGGGTTTGAACCCTGGCTCTACCGCATGCTTGCTTTGTGACTTGGTTCCTCATTTTCCCCATCTGTAAGATGGTGGTGGTGAAAGGACCTGCCTAATAGGGTTGTTCTGAACGTTGAGATATTCAAGTGCTGAGAATACTGCCCAGCACAAGGCTGGTGAATGCTCCAGGAGGGTTCACTGCCACCATTGCCATTTTCCTGTTGATCCTGGAGTTCCGGCCACTCTGGCCTCTGCTCACGTTGCTGGAACTCGTCAGACCATCTCCCACCTCAAGGTCATTGCCTCTGCCATGCCATCTCAGGACACTTGTCCCCTGCCTTACCATTTGGTCAGCCCATTATCTTTTGGGGGTCAGGTTGAATGTCACCTGCTGAGAGCAGCCCTCTCTGACCGTCCTTTTAGAGTGGCTTCCACACCTCACTTTCCCCATCACAGTCTGGCCTGATAGTGTCTGCTGGTGGGTTCTGCTTCACCCAACCAGAACTTGCCCATCATGAGGGGGCAGCCTTGCCTGTTGTCCCCTGCACTGCATCAACACTGCCTGGACCAGAGGCCCTTGGTAACTGCCAGTTGGCTGAATGAATGCAGGAATGAGGCATGAATAATGCAAAGATGCTGAACCATGATATGAGGGACTCTTTCATTCATGTGGCATGGGGGTGAGCTCCACCCCATACCTAACTTTTCCTATGTGAGGGTTTTCCTTCTGAATTTATAAGGTGCCCACCTTAAAGACAGGAATTCAGCTCATATCTTTTAATAGACCCTGCAAGGTATCCAGTTCCTAGGACACAGCATTTTGTTGGTTATTGAGTGAGACTGAAAGGGAATGAGAAGAGTGGCCAAGAGCATGGAGCTGGGGCCTAACTGCACACATGTGGTCTTGGCCCCTAGTATTTATTAGCCAAGTGTCCTTGGCCAACTTCATTTTATGCCACAATACCTCAGTTTCCTCAACTATACAATGGGAGTAATAATAATACCTTTTCTAGAGTTAGAGGGAGGATTAAATAACTCAGTTATGTTTAAAGTCCTGGAACAGTGCCAGTGCCCACCACATTACATTTTTGCGTAAATGTGAACTGCCTTGACGATGGTGATGATGATGGTGGTGATTGTGATGATGATGGTGATGATGATTGTGGTGATTATGATGATGATGGTGATGATGGTGGTGGTGATTGTGATGATGGTGGTGGTGATGGTGATGATGATGGTGGTGATTGTGATGATGGTGGTGATGATGATGGTGATTGTGATGATGGTGGTGATTGTGATAATGGTGATGATGATGGTGGTGGTGATGGTGGTGATGGTGATGGTGATGATAGTGGTGATTGTGATGATGGTGGTGATAGTGGTGATGATGGTTATAGTGGTGATGATGATCATGGTGATGGTGGTGGTGATGGTGGTGGTGATAGTGGTGATGATGGTGATAGTGGTGATGATCATGGTGGTGATGGTGGTGGTGATGATGGTGGTGATGGTGGTGATGATGGTGGTGGTGGTGATGATGATGGTGGTGATGGTGAGGATGGTGGTGCTAGTGGTGATGATGGTGATGATGGTGGTGGTGGTGATGATGGTGGTGATTGTGATGATGGTGATGGTGGTGCTAGTGGTGATGATGGTGGTGCTAGTGGTGATGATGGTGATAGTGGTGATGATGGTGATAGTGGTGATGATGATCATGGTGGTAATGGTGATGATGGTGGTGGTGATGATGGTGGTGATTGTGATGATGGTGGTGATAGTGGTGATGATGGTGGTGATAGTGGTGATGATGGTGATAGTGGTGATGATGATCTTGGTGGTAATGGTGATGATGATGGTGGTGGTGATGATGGTGGTGATTGTGATGATGGTGGTGATAGTGGTGATGATGGTGGTGATAGTGGTGATGATGGTGGTGATAGTGGTGATGATGGTGATAGTGGTGATGATGATCATGGTGGTAATGGTGATGATGATGGTGGTGGTGATTGTGATGATGGTGGTGATAGTGGTGATGATGGTGGTGATTGTGATGATGGTCGTGATAGTGGTGGTGATGGTGGTTATAGTGATGATGATGATCATGGTGGTGATGGTGATGATGATGGTGGTGGTGATTGTGATGGTGGTGATTGTGGTGATGAGGGTGATGTTGTTACCTTGTAGTGGATTTCAAAAAGTGGAATAGAATGGAATTAAAGAGAACACTACTGAGTTAATAAGAAGAAAGGTAGGGCACAAGAAGGGTTTGCTAGCAAATGGAAGAATCCAGCTTATTCCAGTATCAGTTGAATGCAGCAGACTCATGAACTTTACCGAAACCAAAATTTACTGAAGCTGATGAGAGGATCATGATTTCCCAGAGTGTGGACTGAAGCCTCCAGGAGGTGTCAGAGATGATTTTGGAGTAGTGCTTTTCACACCCTCTGTAAAATAGGGCCCATTTAAAAAATTTTCAATCTGTTGCAAACTGATAATTTCATTAATGTGTAGAGAAACATTTTCACACTTCACCCCTAAGAGAAGAAGGTTTGTGGACTAGTACCTGGAACAGATACTTATCTTGTAGCTGCCAGCAAGAAACACTTTCCAGATGGGCACTGTAGCAGGACACTGCTAGGACACGCTTTGAGTAGCGCTGTTTCAGAAGAAAATCACATCACGTGGGGCTTTGAATTTCACAGAATCCTGTGGTCTGCTGGATGCTCCCCTGTGAATTATCTTTCAGTTGTGTGGTTGTATATGCAGGAGAAAGTTGTAGTTTGTGGCTCATGTGTCACTGACTGGTGATGTTGGATGATTTCTCTTTTCTAACAAGCAGAGAGCAGCCTCAGGCACAGAACCCTTGATGGACACAGTGTCTTGCCAGAATGGAATTACACTGACTTGTTTCCATTGCAATTTATTTTGTGGCCACTTAATATTTTTGGATATTTATTCTGATTTTCCTGTTAGAGCCAAGATGTAAAGTTTCTTTAATAGATTATTTAGGTGCAAAAAGTGAGTTGCCTTAAAACATTATGTACATTATCATGCAGCTACGTGTGCGTATATGACAAAAATCACGAAAGTGGTACAAGGCAAATTTGTAGAGGACTCCAGTGGAAGGCAGGATAGAGGAGTGAGAATAGACCAAATGGATGTTTGGGGTCATTTGGGACCATGTAAGCCCCTCCCCCTTATCCCGGGTGGACTAGCATTAAGGACATCCTCTTCTTCATCCCAAACATCTGCTTTATGGGAAACCACAGGACTATATTGTTGGTAGTACTGGAAAAGCCTAGTCGGCTTTATCTTCTGGATTCTGAGAATGTTGTCAGTGATCATGTTTCTCTCTTCACTGGGGTTGCTAGGAAGTCCAGCATCCAATTTCAGTTCCAACCTCCAATCCCTGCACAGAACCCTACAGTATGTGTTTTGTGTATTGAAGCCATGGAATCATGTATTTTTCTTCCTTCATTTATTTTCTCCCTGGCCTTTTTTTTTTTTTATTTTGTCTTGTTTTTCTTAACTGCAGTTTCATTTTTGTAAGCTGTCTTACATCATTGTCTGGAACACAGTGGGGGTAATTCATAAATGCTGAATAAATAAATAATGACGAAACTTTTTCCTCAAACTGCGAGATTAGGGCCACTCCATTGTTAGAGTTATTTTAATGTGATCGGGACAAAGAGGCCAAGAGTGTTGTAGGAAGTAAGCTTTGTTCTCGCGGGCTTGGGCTGGGCAATGCTGCGGTTGTTGGGAACGCTAATTTCTGTTATTTGGTGGTGCTCATATCTCAGGCCTCTGTTTGAGAAACAACATAGATTCCTCCAAGGCACATATTTGCATCCTGTGTGGGCCGAGGTGCCTGGCTTCATTTTTTCTCCAGATACCCACACTATCTCATGGGTATTTTTAAATGCGTGTCTTAAGAGCCAACTTCTCTGCTGTGTGCAGGCTTTTCATGATGCCAGGGGAGTTGCCACGTGGATTTGCAGGGGCTGAGGGCAGAAACAAGGCACGGGCAGCATCAGCTCAGTGGGTAGGACCCACTGTCCTTTCAGCCCTTGATGGGGTGGCCTTGGAGGAAGGGTCATTCTCCAAGCGGGGCAGAACTCAGTTCCAGGTTGGCCAGAAGGCCAAATGGACTGTGGGGTAGGTCTGAGGTCGGGTAGTGGGGTGACCCAGAAGCGGGAAGATGGTGTGTCAAACGTAGAGTGGGACAGAGATGGCAGGGGCTGGGGAGTTGTTGAGTCCTGCGTTTTTTCACACTTGTATGGGGATCTTGAGGAGTTTTGCAGAGGTGCTGCAGGGTCTGCCTGTTGAGGAGCAAACCAAGCTGACCGGGTTACAGGTGCCATCCACTGTCCCCTCCCATCTGATTGGTTTGGATACTAGGATGTTGTGTGGATTTGCCTGGAGTCCAGACATAGCCAGTGAAACAATTTTGAACCCCCTGCAGTAGTCCAGCCCCTCATTTGGCACTAAAGGAAACTGAGACCTTGCCAGGGATCCCAAAGTGGTAATCCCTCATCCTCTTGCAAAGTTCCAGGGGAGGGCACCACCCTCCACCTAGCTACTGAAGCCAGAAACCTGGGCATTCACCTGCCCCTTCCATTTTCCTCCTCATCCCCATCCCTGCCACATCCCTGCATCCTGGCATCTCCAGCCTTCAGCACCTCTCCAATTCATCTGCTTCTCATTATCCCCAGCCACACCACGAAGGTCCAGGCCCCCCTTCTCTCTGCACTGGGAGGGTATAGATGCATCCTGAGCCTTCCAGCTTCCTCTATTAGGCCCATCTAATTGGGTTTCTGCTGGGCAATGGGAGTGATCATTTGAAACTTCAAATCTCATTATGACAGGCTACACTCCTTCCTCCATGTTCCCATCTTGTTTCAGATCTTTCAGTGGTTGCTCATGGCTTGTAAAATCAAACAAAACAAAACACCCAAATTCCTCACCAAGCCCCATCCTGCACCTCTGGCCTTATGATGGCATGATTCTTTGAGTCTGGGGACCTGGGCACATGGTCTGAGCTGTGCTAGAACTCTAACCCACACCGCCCCCTGCCATGCACAAACACAGATGTTTGCTGGCTGACTCCAGCTCACCCTCCCATCCTAGCCTCAGCATCACTTCTGCAGGAAGGCTCCTTCCAATTTCACCAGGGTCCATCACGTCATCCTTCCTGATGCCCTTTGGCATTCTGAGCTAATCCTTCAGGGCCCTCAGACCCCATCCCCACTGTCTTAGTTGTCTGGCTTGCTCTGTCTCTTCCCCCACCGGGTTGTCAGCTTCCTGAGAGCCAAAGTCACATTTAGCATTAGCCTGCGTCCCCAGCCTTCAGTGCGGTGCTTCTTTGGGCACAGGAGGTGTATGCAGAATGGAAGAAGACTTTAGTTTTGTGGGGAGACTGTATTATTGAGAAGTGATTTCATGCTCCAAAGCAGGAAATATCTTCCTTCTCCTCCTCCTCTTCCTCCTAGTAAATTCTTCCTCCTTACTGGGTGGATGAAGCATCTCATGGTGGAATAGTTTCAGATCCAGGATTCCCAGGAAAGGGATCCACCTCGAGTTCACCATCCCCTTCTCTGTCCTGGGAGGTCTCTGGTGCTTATGCTACTAATAATGAACATTTAACTAATGAGTTGCTACCTGTTCATATTACAAAAGCTTCCCTGCCAATGGCCACGAGAGACATTCCTGGGATCAAATCAGATTAGATTTATGGAGCTTCCTGCATCACAGGGTAACACAGCATTGAGGGCCATGACAGCATCCCAATATGCAGGACTGGGAGGGCTTTTTTACAGGGCTTGACATATGAACTGGATGATTCTAGAAGAAATGAAAGAAGCAAGGACCGAGTCTATCTGATACTATCAAGAAAGAGGCCTCCCACTATAGGATATCTCAGTGGTCTTTGTTCAGGAGGTTGGAGGAACTAGTTGAGGCTGGGTAAGAGCAGGATCCCTGCACGTGGAGGGGACATCAGTCACATTTGTAGCTTCTATATAGCCTCAGGTGTCCTGGTGGTGACCTTGGCTCTCCTGTCAGAAGCTTCCTCTGATTGTCAACAGGGGTGATTTTATTTTACTCTTTATGCTTTCATCTTTTGTATTTAAAACTTTGATCAGTCTAGAATTTCTTTTGATATAAAATGTGAGGGATAGAGCCAACCTACTTTTCTATTTTAGATTGCCATCAATTGTCCCAACTCCATTTATTGAATGATAATTGCTTTTCTCTGATTTTCTTGCCTCCTTTATAAATATATTAAATTCCATACAATTTTGTGTCTATTTTTGGACTTTTCGTTTTGTCCCATTGAATTCTGTCTATCCTTGCAACAAAGCCACATTGCTTTAATTATTATCACTATATTATATGTTTTAATAACAGAAGTCTCTTTCCCTCATACCTTATTCCTTTTGCAGCTTTTTCTACTTCTTGTTTATTTTTTATATAAATTTTATCTTATTTCCTATATGTCTTTTAAATATCTGATAACTTTAGCAGGATTTTAGTTGTGTAAGAAATATAGAATTTTAATCCTGGAAGGATGCTGAGGAGGTTTCTAACTCTCTCATTTTCTGGAGAGGATATGATTTTATCAAAGTGATGCTGTGAGTTTATGGCAGTGAGAAACCAGGGAATCCCCAACCCTGAACCCCCCTCCAGATCCACTCGCCCCACCAAGCGTCCAGCTTTTGACCCTGCATGTTTTTAGGTACCCAGAAAGAACTTAATATTTAGCTTAGTGGACTGCTACGATTTAAATCTGACCTTTTGAATCCAAGCACCTCCTTCTGCTATGTTGCTTTTAGAAGAAAGGACAAAGCTAAGGAATTCGACCTTTATTTCCATTTATCTCTTAGCCTTCCGAGATAGGCTGCAATGTAGCCAACACCACTCCTTTGTCTCCATGGTCAAAGTTGGAAGGAAGTTCTTTCAGAGGGATTGGCTTCATTGATCTTGTGGGGAAAACCGTACAAGTACCCAGGGCACGGTGTTTGATAAGGAAGTGAGTGGTGTGAAATCCAGTCTCAAGAACAAAAGCCCTACAAGCCTGTACCCAACAGGGCCACTGGCCTAGAATGGTAATAAATAGAATTGGGTGACAACCCTGAAGGTAACCCGTGGTTCAGCTCCGAAGGTGTCCTTGTTTGTACTCACTTTGAGTTACCATCAACTTATAAATAGTCTCAGGCCAATTGCCCAGTGATGATTTTGACTGTCCCTTGCCAGGGCCTGGGCTTGTGGTTTGGTTGTGAGTCTGTCATGATCTCTGTGACCTCAGAGGAGGAGGAAGGAAGATGACGATGGATGCTTCTGGTGATGCAAGCAATGAATATTTTTGGACAATGTGCCCGATACCATTCTCTGTACTCTCCATGAGTTAACCCTTCAGTCCTCAAACAATGCTTTGAGGCAGGTGAGGAAACTGAGCACTAAAAAGGTGAATGCAGAGCCAGTGTGAGCACAGAGAGCCTGGTGCCCTGCTAGACCTTGCCTCCTCTTGGCTGGAGCTCTATGGCAGTAGTTGGAACCAGGGAGCCTTGGTTAAAATATCAACTCCATCCCTTATGACCTTGGGCAACTTATGAATCTCCGTATCTGTATTTTTGCCTTTTAACTAGAATAATGTATGTCAATTATAGGGTGTTAGGATTAAATGAGAAAATGTATATAAAACCTTTAGGATATTGTCTGGCACTGGGTAAGTACTCAATGAAAAAAGGTAATGGTTTTTATAACTTGTTTAATGTTTCTAAGCCTTAGGTTTTTCACTTATAAAATGAAAGCATCATTATATATGGTGTGTGGCTGTCTTCTCTTTTGGTTTGGTTTGGTTTGAGGATTTGTTGGGTTCATGTCACTATCATGACCACCTGTATGACCTTGAGCAGATTCCTTAACCCCTATAGCTGCAGTTGCCTGCACTCTAAAGTGGGGGTCCTGATAGTGGCTGGCTCAGGGTTGTGTGATGATCAAATGAGAGATGCTTAGAGAATAAGCATTGGCGTCTGGCACAGACATCCTTATCCTCCGAGATCCTGTGACTTGTTGCACCTATGTGCTTGACTTAGCCCACGATCCATCCCCATCTCCCTTCTCTTCTCTTTGTTCTGGGAATCTTTAAAAACACTTGTTGAGCTTGGGGTCGGTTTTGGAATCATCACCTACTTTTAGGGTAATCTGTTTCATTTGGGGTAAACATTAGGTTTCTAAGACATTGGGACAGTACTGTTTGACTTCACATCTATTCATGTGCTCTCACTGAACTCTGTGAATATGATGTTTTCATTCTCCCAACTATCAGAAATGACAAAGAACCATTTATACAGACTCAGTAGGCTCTTAGGGGAGGCACCAGCCCTGTCTGTAGCTTCACTGCTTCTGAGACTGAGATGGTACCTGGTGTATAAGTTACCTATTTCTGGCAACAAATTATTCCAGAATTTAGCTTGTGATTTTGTTGACAATTAGGCTGGGCTTAGCTGGGTGGTTCTTCTGGTCTTGGCTGGACCCCCGCATGCATCTGTATTCAACTGCAGGCTGGGTATAACACTGTCTGATTTTGGTGTCAGCTGGAATAACTGGGGTGACTCAACTCTGTTCTGTACTCTTCATCTTGGGCCTGTTCACATGGTAGAGGCAGAACCCCAGGCAAGAGGGAAATGTGCAAAGCCCCATTAGTCCTAGGCTCAAATCAGGCCCACCATCTCTTCTACCTGCAATTGGCAACATAAGTCCCAGTCCAGCCCAGATTCAAAGGAAGGGGGCACACATCTTCTGTTGATGGGAAGAACAGAGTTCACTGCAGAGGGGCCTAGTCTGGGGAGATGAAGAAATGTGGCCATTTTTGCAGTTTGCCTCACTGACCATATAGAGGCTGACTGGCCCTGTGTTTTGTGTCATATGACTTTATAGAAATGTGTCTCCCAGCTGAACTTTGCAGAGATGCAGACTCTATCTGTCTTTCTGTTGTGGGCTGTCTACCTTGTCATGAAAAGGCCAGAAAATTCCTGAAATGAGCATCCTTTTCAGTCCTTCAGGTGAGAGGCTCATCAGGGACCCACAGACCATTTTTTTGGCTTCTGTCTCCCTCTGCTTGTCACACACGGATCACATACACAGGTGGAAGTGAACTTGTTTGCTTTTCTTCCCAAACTGTAAGCTCCATGAAGACAGGAATCTCCTTGACTCACTATTATATCATTGGCACCTAGTAGGTCACCGCAAATATAGGATGAAAGAAAGTGGAAAGGCAGGAAGGGAGTGAGTGAGTTATGAAGTTAGGCATCTAAATAGGAAGGAAATGAGAGAAAGCCTGGATGGAAGAAGGAAAGAAAGACACTGGAGGTAAAGGTTGGAAAAGAAAGAGGTGAAGAAGGAATTTAAGTTATTCTTCAACAAGCTAGGTTTGGGGCAAGGCACTGGCCTTTCTGAACCTCACTGACTGCGTCTGTATGATGGAGTAATAGTAGCACCTACCTGGCTTGTAATGAAATAATACATAGAAGCTTTTAGAATAGTGCCCATCACTGATGGCTGCTCTAGTTGTTATTCTAGTTGCAGCTGATGAAGGCACTGGGACCCTCAGCATGGAAGACACAGCAGCAGGGACAGGGGGAAATGCTGTGGGTCCAGGGAGGTTGTGCAAGTGCTCAGAGGGACATGGAGAGAAAGAAGCAGCCCAGTGATTGCTGGGTGCTCTGCCATTCAGTGCTTCTTCTAGGCATAGCTTTGAGCAGCAATTGGCCAGGTTTCCAGTAACTTCAGAACAAGTGGACTATGAACTCTCTGCAAGCTAGATGCTGTAATATGCATTTTCATAACTCCCCCAAGGATGTGGACAGGTGAAAATAAACTCGCAGTCACACAAAATCCCACCGCCCAGAGATTAATCTGGTTGACATCTTGGCTGAGTTTATTACCATAATTTTTCCTATGGGTACCTATATAAATATAGAAACTGTAGACAAAATTGGAATTGTACCACTGATATGGTTTGGATTTGTGTCCTCATCCTATTCTCATGTCAAATTGTAATCCCTGGTGTTGGAGGAGGGACCTGGTGGGAGGTGATTGGATTCTGGGGGTGGAGTTCCCCTTGCTGTTCTCATGCTAGTGAGTGTGTTCTTATGAGATCTGGGTAGCACCTCCTGCTTCGTTCTCTTCTTCCTTCTCCGGCTATGTTATGTGAGATGTGCCTGCTTCCCCTTTGCCTTCTGCCACAATTATAAGTTTCCTGAGGTCTCTACAGTCATGCTTCCTGTACAGCCTGTGGAACTGTGAGTCAACTAAACCTTTTTGTCTTTATAAATTACCCAGTCTCAGGTAGTTCTTTATAGCAATCCAAGAATGGACTAATACAACCACTTACACTGTATCTTAGGTTTTTAAAATTCACATTATTTTGTGAGTATTTTCTCATTGACTGAGAATTTTGGGGTCAGTCATTTTTCTCTTCACCTCTTAGACACTCAATTTCTGTTTGGAAAATGGGGAGAGTAAGAGTATCTCTCTCATAGAAGTTGTCTGTTTTTTTTGTTTTTGTTTTTTTTAATTTGAGATGGAGTTTCACTCTGTCACCCAGGCTGGAGTGCAGAGGCACAATATTGGCTCCCTGCAATGTCCACCTCTCGGGTTCAAGCAATTCTCCTGCCTCAGCCTCCTGAGTAGCTGGGACTACAGGCTCACCTCACCACACCCAGCTTAGTTTTGTTTTTTTTTTTTTTTTGAGACAGAGTCTCGCTCTGTCGCCCAGGCTGGGGTGCAGTGGCGGGATCTCAGCTCACTGCAAGCTCCGCCTCCTGGGTTTACGCCATTCTCCTGCCTCAGCCTCCCGAGTAGCTGGGACTACAGGCGCCCGCCACCTTTCCCGGCTACTTTTTTGTATTTTTTAGTAGAGACGGGTTTTCACCGCGTTAGCCAGGATAGTCTCAATCTCCTGACCTCGTGATCCGCCCGTCTTGGCCTCCCAAAGTGCTGGGATTACAGGCTTGAGCCACCGCGCCCAGCCTAGTTTTGTATTTTTAGTAGATCCAGGGTTTCACCATGTTGGCCAGGCTGGTCTCAAACTCCTGACCTCAAGTGATCCACCCACCTCCGCCTCCCAAAGTGCTAGGATTACAGATGTGAGCCACCACGCCTGGACTATTTTGATTTGATCTGCGGAGGGTTAAATAAGTTAATATCCTTAGTCCAGTTCCTTAACATCCACTGTAAGCTTTTCTATATATCCTTTATTTAGGAAGAGTGAACATAGTGCCAGGTTTTGCTTAGAGAGAAGTGCTCTGCATGCTTTGGTGCTAGCACACAATAAAATTAAACAGAGGTCAAACAGAGAGCACTTAGGGATTCCCGAAGCATCCAGAACAACAGTGGATGGTTATAAAGGACAGCAATAGTACAATGACACTGCCTCCAAGATGAAGTACAGCATTAATTAGTACTGGGCAGTGGATGGCCAGGCTCTTTCAGCGCTTTACTGAGAGCGTCTGAAGGGTGGCAGTGATGGAGAGTGGGGCCATGAGTGACCATCTCAGGCCCGTCGGGAAGATACTTTTCATGTGGTTGACCCATGGCAGAAGGAAGGACCTGTGTCATCCCTGAGTGTCTGAGCATGTTGGGGCTGTACCTCAGGACACAGGGTTTTTCTCCTTGGTCTCGCTGGGATGCTCTTCACACCTAAGCAGGGTTTGCACATTCAGACCAGGGCTGTTTGTATTCCAGCCAGCATTGCTGAGAAGGCCGGGGAGCAGCTTGGTGCATACTAAGGAGCAGTCCCTGCTGGCTCTGTCCACACCAGGCTCTCTGGGCAGCTGTCCATGGAGAACACAAGCCAGCAACCTTTGAGGAGAGCTAGGCCAGCATTTGACCATTTGAGGCTGAAGGAACCCTGGGTGGCCCCTCAGGGCCTCGGCTCTGCTTTTGGGGGACCTTGAAGGCCGATGCATTTCCTCCCCAGCCCCACTCTTGGTTTACCTGGATTGCTGCTGGGGCTTTGAGACAGACCACGCTTTCCTGTTGTGGAGGCTCTGCCTTGCCCAGGGGATGGAGACTGAATATCTTGGTGATGATCCAATAAAGAGTCTCAGAGTTCAGCAGAGGGTGCTGGGATTCACCCCAAATATTTGGGCAGAGGGAGAGAGACAGGCTATGAAACAGAATGAAATAATGATGTGATAGGAAGCCCTACAAGCATTGGCCCCTTTAATTCTCCCTAGGACTCCATGAGGTAAGGACTACCCCGCATGCCAGCATATGAAACAAAGGCTCAGAAGGCTCCGAAGGTGGAAATAAACCTCCCAGGTTTGACCCGGAGCCCAGCAGCCCTTCCCAAGAGCCTGTTGCAAACAGTGCAGGCATGTGCCTGTCTCAGGAGGTATCTCCTGCCTGCTTTCTTCTGAGCATATGGTTGCATCATATGTATTGATTGCTGCTGGAAGACCAAATTCAGAGGCCTTACAGATCTATATCATGACTTTATGGAAATAGAAAAAGAAAAAGTATTTTTCATGGTGGCTCAGACTTACTTCTTTATCCCCATCCTTGCAAGCAGAGGCCCCTAACAAATATCAAAGGATGACTGAGGGGGCTTTGGAAGCTAGGAAACTTGGCTGTGGATCTCCTCTACCACTTCTTAGCCATGAGACCATTGGTAACTCATCGAACCTTCCTGAATCTCAAATAGCTGCTATTGCTATTTGTTACCCATGAGACCAAGGAAATAGTTGTTATGCATCATGTTCTAGGCACAAGCTAAGAAAGGAGCAGAGATCAGAAGAAGAAAAGAGGAAAAAAGAGCAAGCAGGACATTTTTCACCTAAGAGATTGATGAAAAAAATTTAATCAATAAATTACCCAGTCTCGGGTAGTTCTTTATAGCAATGCGAGAATGAACTAATGCAACCATTTATGCTGTATCCTGTGTTTTTTTAACTCACATTATTTTGTGAGCATTTTCTCACTGACAATATCAAGTGTTGGCAAACACATGGGGAAACAGCTCTTTTATACATCTCAGATATAAATTGGTATGGCCATCTTGCAGACACAGTTTGGCAATATCAAGTAAAATTGGAAAAGCAAATGCTTTGACTCCCTGTGACTATTTCTAGGTAAGGAGGCTTGAACCAGGATGTTCATTACAATATCAACATTGTGTGTAATTATGAAAAACTGGGAAAAAAATCCTAAATGGCCATTAATAGGGTACTGGATACATCAAATGTGGCATATTCTTACCATGGGATACTTGGCAATAGTTAAAAGCAATGAACTAAATTTCTATTGGAGAAAAATGAAGTGGACAGTATAATATCATGTTTGTAAACCTACCCACCCCAACAAAATAATATCATGTACAGCATGTCACTGTGAAGTGAAAAAAAGACTGGATGGAAGAGAGGGGCAGGGAGATTGAGAGGCAAAGACAGAGACAGCAAGCAAGAGAATGTGAGAGCTGTGGGTATCAGTCTAAAAAGATACATACCAAATCTCTGATAATTGTTCCTTCTGGGAGTGTTGAATGAGAAAAAAAGGATTTCACCTTTATCAGGAATACTTTATTATGTATTATAGTAGTTATACATATAAACACACACCAGATGACAGCTTCAGTAACCTCCAGTTTTGTGCATTTGATATATGGTTCCCTGTGCTTTTAGTTTTTTTTTTGTTACTCAAAGAAATTGGAGAAATAATTGTTAAAACGAGATTTATTTAAGGAGCTTAGAAGGGAAGGTGAAAAGTTTGGATACCTAATGATTTTTATTTTAAGGTCAAGGTATGATTTGACTTTGCTCTGTAAAGCAATTTTCTTTTCTCCAGGAGAATGTTTGCAGCAAACATTTATTAATTACCTACTATGTTCATGGCCCACAGAACTTTCCATGGTACTAGTTCTCCATCAGGCACACAAATAAATCCTCAGTTAAGTAAGTTTATCTTTGATGACTTTTTCTCTCAGTCTCATAAGAATTCAGTTTGCCATCCTCTGGCCCAGATGAGCCACAGGATGTTGAAGGAAGATCAGTGCTGTCTGGTAAGTACATTCAGAAACACAAGTTCCCCCAGATATTCCAGTATTTCTGCTGATCTCAGATCCCAAGTTCATGTCAGTTATAAAACATCAACAAATTTATGGAGTATTAACTGGAAAGGAGTATTGTTGCTTCTTATTTTTTATCAGCACAGAAGATTCTAAGAACAGGGAAAATATCTAAAACCAAGCCAGAAAAGGACATAAGTGCTGAGCCCATTGGTGACTGCCATTATCTGCTTTGAAACCCCAGGAGTTGGTAATGTTGTTTGCAAGGAGACAGCTATGCTTCCATTCTTGTTTTAGTCTTGGGCTGAGACAGATATGACATTTCCTAGATTAGGGGCCCAGAGCTACAGGAAACATGGCCCCAAACCAAAAACTTCAGATCTTTAAGTCATTCATCCTCGAAGAATATGCCAATGCCTCATTTACCCCTTGTGACTGCTAAACCCCTGACATACATTTTTATGCTATTAAAAGAAGGCTCCTAGTTTTGTTTACTTCAGTCTCCTAGATGTTGTCATTCCCCTTGAATCTCCTTAGAGGCTGGAGATTATATTTGGTCTGACAAATGGTTTTCTTTCTCCCTGCTTTCTCCTTACATTTATTGTAAAAATACTTTAATACACAATATATGTATATGGTTACAACATTAAGCTGCATGAAAAGGTACACATTGCTATCATGAATACTCTTATCATCATCATCATCACCTGTATTAGATAGTGAAAAGTTTGCAGTGGGGCACGGTGGCTCACACCTGTAATCCAAGCACTTTGGGAGGCTGAGGCGGGTGGATCATGAGGTCAAGAGATCAAGACCAGCCTGGTCAACATGGTGAAACCCCATCTCTACTAAAAACACAAAAATTAGCTGGCTGTGGTGGCAGGCATCTGTAATCCCAGCTACTCAGGAGGCTGAGGCAGAAGAATCATTTGAACCTGGGGAGTGGAGGTTGCAGTGAGCCACTGCACTCCAGCCTGGCAACAGAGCAAAACTCCGTCAAAGAAGAAAAGAGAAGAGAAGAGAAAAGAAGTGAAGAGAAAACTTAAGTTTGTATACTAAACTTACAAACTTACTCTCTGGTTGACCAGTTCTCCTTCCCTGAGGCAACCACTGTTGCAAGTTTCTTTTTTTTGTGATTTCTTGTGGATTTATTCATGTCATCACCTCCCATGTCATTCATCATATGTGTGTTTTTGTCGCATGAATGATGGCAATCTACACATACTGTTTTGTACCTTTTCTTACTTTGTAGTATTTCTTGGAGATCATTTCATGGAGGTGAATGTTGGTCTTTCTTAGTCTTTTATGTGTTGCCTGATAATCTGTGGAAAAGGTTCTTCTCTACTGCCCTATTGGTTGACACCGGGATTGTTTCCAAACATTCATCGATGAATCAGTGCTACCTCAAATAATCTTTTAACCATGTATGCATCTTTATTTTCAGGCTTGAGTTTATTTGTAACAGATGTTCTGATGATTGCAATTGCTAGACCAAATTATATGTGCATTTTAAGTTTGTCTAGATGTAAAGCATTGGTCTGCAAAGATATTATATCAACTTATAAACACAGAAAAATTAATGGCAGCACTGTTTTTCAATGCCCTCACCAAACTAGGTCATTGACAATTCTAAAAGATGGGTCTACAAGGGTAGTGCTTAAAAACGTCATTTTTGGTTTAGGTTCAAGCCATGTTTACACTTGAAATGGTATTATATATTACATTCACTTCAACATAATCCTGTCGGGGTGAGAGTGAGCAGGTGGGGGCATATATGGAAAGAGATCAGCATTCTTTGGTAGTTGTTGAAGTGAAGCTGAGTGATGAGTACATGGTAGTTCACATTTCCAGGCTCTGTACTTTTGTAGGTGCTTACATTTCTTTATTATTCTTTTTTTTTTTTTGAGACAGGGTCTTGCTCTGTCATTTAGGCAAGAGTGCACTGGCACAATTATGGCTCATTGCAGCCTCGACCTCCTGGGCTCAAGGAATCCTCCTGCCTCGGCCTCCCAAGTAGCTACAATTACAGTTGCACCACACTGTGCCTGGCTAAGTTTTTAAAATTTTTTTGTGGCGATGGGGGTCTCACTGTGTTGCCCAGGCTGGTCTCAAACTCCTGGGCTCAAGTGATCCTCCTGCCTTAGCCTCCCAAAATGCTGCAATTACATGTGTGTACCACTGTGTCCAGCTCCTTTTCCTTTTTATAACAGAAATGTCCAAGCCATACATGAAACAGATCTGACTCACATAATAAAAATGTGGACAATAAATCATCACGAGTTGTTTTCTCCTTGTATTTAGCAAAAACTCCTCCTGTGCTCATGACAGGCTGAGTGCCTGGCCCGTGTCTTCTTACTCTGCACAGCATCCTTGTGAGGCTGAGATCAGTGTTTTTATTTCTGTCTCACAGATGAGAAAACAGAGGTCCAGAGAGATTAAGTAGGTAGCAGAACCAGGGAATGCAGACTTCTTACAAAGCAATATACTGCTTCTGCCTGACCATGACTTTGCCTGGCTGCTGCCTCTCTGGCTACCATCTGTCTGCCAGGCTCTGGGGACACTAGTTACTCTGACAGTCTAGCTACCAGATAGGCTCCAGTAAGATGGGAAAGACCTGGACAGAAATAAAGGCATTCTATGAACATTACACCAGCAACTCTTTTTAAAAAATAGATTTTATTTTTTAGAGCAGTTTTAAATTTATACAAAAATTGTACAAAAAGTAAGAGTTCGCATATACCTCTTCTCCCCTTCCCAGTTTCTCCTATTATTAACGTGTTGCATTGTGTGCACATTTGTTACAACTGATCAACCAATGTTGAAGAATTATTAACTCAAGTCCACAGTTTACATCAGGGCTTACGCTTGCTATTTATATTCTACAGGTTTTGAGAAACGCATAATGGGATGTATTCACCATTACAGTATCATAGAGGATGGTTTCACTGACCCCCCAATCCCCTGTGCTCTGCCTCTGCAGAACCACTGACAGCCACAGATCTTTTTATTGTCACTATGGTTTTGCCTTTTCCAAGATGTCATGCAGATTGAATCATGCAGTATATGGACTTCTCAGACTGCATTCTTTGACTAAGCGAGATGCCTTTAAGGTTCCTCCACGTCTTTCCTGTCTTGATAGCTCATTTCTTTTTATTGCTGCTTAATATTCCATTGTCGGGGTATACCAGTTTGTTTATCCATTTACCTGTGGAAGGACTTCTTGGCTTCATCCCAGTTTTTGGTATATGGTCATTTTTCAATATTTTCCAAATGGTTTCATACGTGAATCTCATTGCTCTTAGAAGGTCATTCAGATGTGCTCCTGACCTGGGCCTAAATGGCCTGGACCCACCATCATCACCTCCCTGTCTGGCCTCCTCTCCCACTCCATCTTCTTTCCCCACTCTGCAGACCCTGCAGCCCCCTTCCTGTTCTTTTGTGCACCATGTTGGATCCTGCACCTTCATCCTTTCTTCTTCTTTTTATTCAGAGGACTCTCACCCCAAGTTTTCTCACTGTCCAGATCTCAGCTGAAATGTCACATCCTCTAAGAAGTCCTCCCTGACCCCCTTACTGAAAGGGTTGCATGCTGCCAGGCAAACGTCCCTCACAGACTCCTCTTGGGATTTCCTTTCTTGCACTTTTCACTCTCTCAAATGACCTTGCCTGTTTAGTTGGCCATCATCTGTCCCCCACCTCTGGAATGTCAGCTCCACAGAGGGAGGGACCACATCTGGCTTATCCCCGGCTGTATCGTAGCCCTAGAACAGTGCCTGGGGCCTCACAGAATATTTGCTGGATAAGTAAATGATGGATTGATTAGTCTGACTACTCCAGTGCTTTTCAAGTTGATGGCTTTCCATCTACACAGATCATATTCATCCATGAAAAGAGAGAAGAAACCAGGAAAAGCACATCTCCAGTGATGAGGGTTATGTCTCTGGCAGCCTGTATTTTGGACCTGGGTGGGACTATGGTGTGTGTTCTTGTAGCTTTTGCTCGAGTTTTGTCTACATGGCCCTCCCTATGGAGTCCAAGATGGAGCTGACAGTGTTGTATTATTCTAAACAAGCATGTTGTTGCAAGAATCAATTTCAAAGAGATCCTCTTTTAAATGCGACTTCTCTCCCTTCCTCTTCATCTATTCTAGCCTTTGAAAGGTGTTTATGTTGATTCTGCCGTTCTCCATTCCTGAGGCACAGATAAGCATCATAAATGTGTTAGTTTTGAACAGGTCCTGAAACTTGCCGACATAATTCCCATCTTGTCGTCAGTATTTCCAAGCATGAGTGGCCTGTTTTTTATTTTATTTTATTTATTTATTTATTTATTTTTGGTATGGTGAATTATCTACAGTTAGGGATGTTTTAAAGGTATTTTTATGAGGACGTTTAGTCATTGGGATCACTTGTTCCTGAGTCATGCATTTATTTTAAGTCTAAGTCTTTTGAAAGGTCATTTAGATTTTTCAAATATAGTAGTTGTATCGTTGTCTCATATTCTTTCTCCTGGCCCATTTTTGTTTGCTTTTAACAAAGGAAATTATTTTCAAGGAAGCCATCTTCAGATAATGCGCAACCAGCCCCAGGGGAAACATGGCTTTATAGACACACTAGTGAGATCGTTGTATAATTTTATAGGGGGAAGTTTGTATTCTGGGTAGAAAATGGTGAGATTTTAAACCAAAGTTTTATTCCAATTATGAAAATAAGACATGTGCATGATAAACATTTTCAGACTAGTGCAAGAAATAAAATAATTTTTACTCATAGTTACTCTAGATATCATTAACATTTTGGTATATTTCTTTGATGTGTGTGTGCGTGTGTAATTTCATCACACTGGAAACTCAAAGCGGTCAGAGTTCTTGTCTGTCATGCTTATTGCTCTATAGAGAGTACTCCTGAGAAGACACTCAGTGCCAATTGACTGACTGAATGAAAGTTAAGTATATGTGTGTCACATATTTCAAAGTTTAAATAGTTCTCTGTATTTGATTTTGTATCCCACCAGCAATTTCTCATTTTTAACTTTTTCTTTGAACACAGGATTTCTAAATAGTGGGCTGTTTTTTCATGGTATGAAAAGTTGTGTTGGAAAGCCCCTTCTCACCGGAATCTTTGAAACCATCTTCATTCATTTCTTTACAAAAGATCTTTAGCAGTGAAATTCTTGGGTTAAAGGGCCTGAACACTTTAAAGACTTCCATACATTTTTGCTAAGTAACCCTCAAGAGAGAAGGGGCCAAGTGGCCTTCCCATCGGCAAGGAATAAAATGGCCTCTCCTTTTATGTTCCCATTAAGAGTGGCTTTAAGGGTCCTCCTGTAATGATGTATTTTTGTTGTCTACATTAGACATGTTGTCCCTAGTTTCTTAGTAGCATTCTGATTTTGCTATGGTATGTTTTCATGTTCAGAAGTTTGAAAAATTGTTAGGTCCAATTTAGTATTTTTGCTTTAAGTCTTTATTAATTGCTCCTATACTTAAGAAGGTCTCCATCACCAAGTTAGTTACCCATTATTTTCTTCTGCCTTTCTTGTAGGTTCCTTTTCTTTCCACTTCAGCTCATGGGACATGCATCTGAATGTGAGGTGTAGCTTCCTGACTGTTCTGGGCAGCCCAGTGACTCAGCACTATCCTTGGAATAGTCCTTTTTTCTTTTTCTTTTTCTTTTTTTTTTTTTTGCCACTGATTGGAAATACACATCTTATAGTATTCCCATTTTTTACATTATACTAAATACTCTTTCTGGACTTTTTTTTTTTTTTTTTTGAGACGGAGTCTTGCTCTGTCGCCCAGGCTGGAGTGCAGTGGCGGGATCTCAGCTCACTGCAAGCTCCGCCTCCCGGGTTCATGCCATTCTCCTGCCTCAGCCTCCGGAGTAGCTGGGACTACAGGCGCCGCCACCTCGCCCGGCTAGTTTTTTGTATTTTTTAATAGAGACGGGGTTTCACCGTGTTAGCCAGGATGGTCTCGATCTCCTGACCTCGTGATCCGCCCGTCTCGGCCTCCCAAAGTGCTGGGATTACAGGCTTGAGCCACCGCGCCCGGCCTCTTTCTGGACTTTTTATTTTAATTGTCTGGATCTGTCATGTCTTCATATTAACTGTTTTGACAACTATAGCTGTATTATATATTCTGATATCCAGCCAAACACCTCCTTCATTATATATTTTTTCAATTTTGGGAGCCATTCTATTATATATATGCTACAAGAAGACTATTATGAATTAGATCAGATTATAAAATACAGTGAGAATTCTATAAAAGTTATAAAATCATTTTGGAGAACTGATATTTTTACCAAATTGAGTAATCCCATTCAAAAGCCTGGTATATGTCTGCCCTAGTATGTCAGACTTTTTTTTTTTTTTTTTGAGACAGGGTCTCACTGTGTCGCCCAGGCTGGAGTGCAGTGGTGCCATCTGGGCTCACTGCAACCTCCACCTCCTGGGTTCAAACAAATCTCCTGCCTCAACCACCCGAGTAACTGGCATTACAGTGTATACCACCATGCCAGCTACTTTTTGTAGTTTTGGTAGAGACAGAGTTTTGCCATGTTGCCCAGGCTGGTCTCCAATTCCTGAGCAAAAAGTTATCCGCCCGCCTCAGCCTCCCAAAGTGCTGGAATTACAGGCATGAGCCACTGCTCCTGGCCAGTATTTGAGAATTTTAAAGTCAATATAATTCTAAGTTTAACTGTTATGGTTTCTTCTCAGGGAGCCCAACAATTTATCATGAGTTTTATTTCTATATGTTAATATTTTGCATTGGTTACTGCAGATGAGATTTTTGCTTTCCTGTTAAACAATCTGGTGATTTTGCTAACATTAAAAAGAAATACTGATTTGGATTCATTCATTTTGTAACCTTAAAAGAGTGATTCATCTTACTCTCTTAGTATTTATCTTATTACTTATTATTTAATATTTATGTTAAATACTCTCTTAGTATTTAAAATAGTTTTCAATTTGGTTCTCTTCAGTTCTCTGAGTGTAGATTGGCTCATCAACTGCTCAAAGGGTGAAAAATGAAAGGGGTGCTTCCTGTGAAATGTTTCCATGGGGCTCACAGTGCCCCTGAGCCGAGGCACTCCTGGTTCAAGGGCAGTTCTGCTGCCTCTCTCTGCGGAGAAGGCTTATCTGTTGAACCTCTCACTGTCCTTTCCCTTCCTGCAGGCTGTGGGCCCAATAATCAAGGGCTGCTGGAATCCCGGTCTTTCTGCTTTGCTGTGAGAGGAGTTGGTCGTGGCCCCCTCATCCTTGGCCTTTGAGCCTGAGGAGGGATGAGGATCTTCCCTGGGTGTCCAGTTACTCTTTGAGCCAAGTGGTGGATGAAGACCTTGGGGGTGTGGTTGACTCAGAGGTCAGAGCTCCAGTGAGCAGAAGGAGCCCACACCACCTTCCAACGCACCAATTCCAAGTCAACAGGTGACCTTCCAGAAGAATTGTGCAATAGGCTTTAACTTTTATTGTGCAACCAAGTTTCTCACATAATTAACTTAATGGCCTCTAGATGAAAACAGTGACATTGAGACCCCACTGGCCTCCTCTGAATTCCTTGACCAACTCGAACTTTTCCCATACTGGCTTGTAGTATTTGGATTTCTGCAAAGGACAATAGGGTTGATTTCGGAGTTTCAGACTGTGAGACTCTGTCCTAGTTAATGAGAAGAGTCTGGTAAGGCCACTCAGAGGGCAAGTGAGGTCTAGGACGCTGCCTAAACAAATTAGGAAATGACAGAGAGGTACCAAAACCGCAGCACGTTTCAACTGTGTGTTCCTTTCTGTGTCTCTCTGATTCAATGTGGCCAGTGTTTTCTGGAGATTTTTGCAAAGGTGGGAATAGGGACACATGGCACTGTGACCCCATCTAGGTGGGTGGGCCTGGAGGCTGCTCATCAACCCACCCAGCTCCCAGGAGCCAGTGCTGCTCCGGGTTCCTGCTTGGATCACATGAGTGTTCATGGTCGTTAAGCTTATGCCTGTAGAGATAATTGAGTCGTCTCCCCAAGAGCTGTTAATTGGGGAAAGGAGGGGTTTTGTTCTGCTTTGCTTGTTCCAATCTTGTGTTTTTGCTTAGAATATGAACACACACGGTCACACACATACATGAACAGCCAGAACAACCAGAGGACCTTCTGTTTGAGCACCCAGACTAGACACACAGCAGGGAATCCATGCCCAGCCTGGTTCCCTGGGGTCTGGGCTCTTGGTTCTTTCCTTTGTGATTGAGGAGGAGGCAACCTGCTTTCTCTCCTGGGTTTAAAACACCCTCTACCTCTCAAGTCCTCACATCATCTGTGGACTTTATCCTCAGTGCTTCTCTAGAAATGTCTTATTGTTTTCTAACAATAGAAAGAATTGTGAGAGAATATGAAACAAAGAGAATATGAAATCTGTTAGCGTAAAGAATCTTTTAGTAAAGAGTACAGGAAAAAAAAAGTCTGACTTGAACTGGTGTAAATGAAGAGAGGTATTGATTGGTTACTGAAAAGCTGAAGGCCTCAGGCAGGTGGCTGCATTCGGTGGTGTGGACCACGCCAGTAGGGCTCTGCTCTCTTGTGCCTGACTCTGTGTCCATCTGATTTGGCTTCATCCCCCAGCGTGTTCTCCCCACAAGGGAGGAAATGACTGTGTAGAGCCCCTGGCTCATATTCTCAAAGCTTTGCAATCCTTACTTGGTGACACAGTTTGGAAGTTTGTCCACTCTAAATCTCCTGTTGATTTGTAATCCCCAATGTTAAAGGTGGGGCCTGGTGGCTTGGGGCCCTCCCCATGGTGATGAGTTCCTGACAGTTGGTAGCTAGAGTCTGGGGCCTCCCTTCTTCTCTCTCTTGCTCCCACTTTTTTTTTTTTTTTTTTTTTTTTTGAGATGGAGTCTCTCTCTGTCACCCAGGTTGGAGTGCAGTGGCACAATCTCGGCTCACTGCAACCCCTGCCTCCTGGGTTCAAGTAATTCTCCTGCTTCAGCCTCCTGAGTGGCTGGGACTACAGGTGCATGCTACCATGCCTGGCTAATTTTGTATTTTTAGTAGAGACAGGGTTTCACCATGTTGCCCAGGCTGGTCTTGAATTCCTGAGCAAAAAGCGATCCTCCCACCTCGGCCTCCCAAAATGCTGGGATTACAGGTGTGAGCTGCCTTGCCTGGCTCTTGCTCCCACTCTTGCCATCGAATGTGCCTGCTCCCCCTTCACCTTCCACCATGAGTAGAACTTCCTGAGGCCCTCACCAGAAGCAGACATCAGTGCCATATTGCTTGTACAGTCTGCAGAACCATGAGCCAACTAAACCTCTTTTCTTTATAAATTACCCATTCTCAGGTGTTCCTTTTTAACAATGTGGAATGGACTAACCTGGGAAAACACATTTTAAAAATTTTCCTGACAGTTCCATAAAAAGTCCTGGAATCGATTCTCAAACCAATCAGTGACATGTGATGCTCTGATTTGATTGGCCAGGCCTGGGTCTGTCTGTACAGCTGGGTCACTGGGGTGGATGATGGGAGAGTCAGCTCCGTCCAAGCCAGTGGGCGGCAGATGGGGAGCGGAGAGTTCATCAGGATAAGCTGGGCACATGCTGCTCTAGTGGTCTGGACTTTTGAGGGGCTCACAACCATGGTGCCTGTGTCTCTCTAATTCGACATGTTGATCATGGGATAGCAAAGGGACGCTGCTTATGGAAGTTCTCTGGATACCAGCTGGACTGAGGCACCACGTTGACTTATCCTCCACAATCACAGAGGCAGGAAGGGGGAGCATGGAGAACTGTTCCCTGGCTGGGAAACCATCCACCCAGAAGGGCCAGATGCCACTTCCACTCCTATTCAGTTGGCCAGACTAAGTCCCATGTGCAGGCCTGGGTTCACAGGTGGGGATGTGTAATTGCCTCCCGTTGAGAGGCACAGAGCATTTGTGAGTCAATAGAGTCTGCTTTCGGTTGCCCTGCTGGTCCCCAGATATTTAGGTCCTACTTCACGGGAGACAGCCCCAAAGTCCCATTCAGTCACTACTCACAGCTCATTGTCTAGGATCTTTGAGTGATGAATCATTATCTTTACATCATGGTTGGACATGGCTCTTCTTGATTCAGAGACTTATGACAAGTGATCTGCCCCCCACCATCAAACACCTAAGATTTAATGGTGAAACAGGGATAGGATAACTGCGGTAAATGTTCAGAAAAGGGACGATGGACTGCCAAATGATTACCACCCTGAAGTTCTCACATGAAGATACAGTGACATTCCCTTCTCTGGGGGAAAGAGAGTTCCTTGATTAAGCCTGATTTGGCTCTGGGGGACTTACCTTCCAGTCTTCATTGACCTTCTTCTTTGGCTTTAGTGCCACCTTTCTGAAGTCTTCCCTTTTTGGTTATCCTTGCTGGCTGAATCAAAAGAAGATATTGGAAGACATGCTCTTCATAGAGTATGAGCAGGTGTCTCAGCCTAGAAAAATGGAGATCCAAGGATTATTTTCTACAGCACTCAGTCTCTTTTATTTAGTCTGGTGATGGCTTGGACAATATAAATCTCTCAAAACTTTTTTGGTCCCAGTTGGCTTCATCTGCCAAAACCACATCTACAGTTTTTTTTGTTTTTTTTTTTTGAGATGTACCCTTTCCATAGATCTAAGATCTTGTCAGGCTCCCGTAGAAGAGCTATAACCATGGTCCCTTTGCTGATGAATTTTGTCCTAGTTTGCTAACACCACATCAATCCACTTGGGATTTTTAACCATAGGTGTGACAGCAGACCAATTCTAAACCACCCTTTGCCACTTAAAGACTTTTTGGCTTTCTTTTGTTGCTTTTCTCATTGGTTCTAAGAAGCCAGGGGTTTTTCCAATCTTACAAAACCTTGAAGTTCTGAATTCTCTTTTATTTTTGCCAGACCCTGTTATCTGCATAGGCACTTTCCAAGAAGTACTGGTTGTATTACAGAATAGAGTAGTTTGTTACCTTCATCTTAGGAAGGGCAATTTGGTAACCTCAAATGTGAGAGTTAGCACCTACTTGGGAGTAAGAATTGTCCTTAGTATGTTTTAGGAAGAAATTAGATTTATCATGCCTTGAGCCTCCCCTTTGTCCAGGACGCATGAAGGACCTGATGGGAATCCTGGGTGGTGCTGGGGGAGTTGGTGCCGGTGGAATACTAGTTTCCTGAGATTGACTCGGCACTTTCTATTCTGCTGAGTCAGTCTTGGTGCCTTCCTTGATTAGATAAAGCCATCCCTTGGCATCTCTGAAGTGCAGCTTATGGGCTACTTGTAGCGATATGGGACATGGCCATTTATGGGGTCAGGTATATTGTGTCATCCCGTCCTTTTGCAGAACCTGTTGTGTTCTGACATTCCCGAGTTGGCAGAGGAAGAAGTCGGGTCTCAGGGAAGGTGTTGGTAAGTGGCAAAGTCAGGGTTGTTGCTCAGGTCTTCCTGGCTTGAGGTCTTTTCTTCTTTCTATTTTTGCAGATTTGTTTCTGGAAAGATTTATTTAAATCCTCTCTAGTTCACCCCTATAGTTCTTGAATCAAAAGGCTTATCTTAACAAGCACAGAAAGCCCCATTTATTCAGGTATTGTAAACAAGAATGGAAAAGATAGATGTGGCCTCATTTACTCATCCCATTCTCCTACTTTTTATCCCACACCAGGAGTCTCCCAGGCTCTAAGCAGACCTCAGGAAGGATGGGGCTGTCAGACATGAAATGTTAATGATCCTCATTGGATTGTAACTGGGTTCTGGTTTTTGAAGCTTGTTTTGTCTCTTGGGAGGCAGAGATAAGGTCAAGCTGGGGCTCAAAGCATCATCGTAACCACCAAAATGGGGACCACAGCTGCTGAGTTCACTGGCTATGCCATTTAAAAGGCAGGACACACTTTCAAATTTCCCACTACTTTTAACCAGCTTGCTTGCTTTTAAATTCATGTGTGGTTCCTGGAGACACTTGACCTCTTTCTACAGAGCCTTCCCTTCTGCCATTTTAATGAACAGCAGCATCAATGACTCCCTAACTTCCAACTGCATCTTCTTCATCTTCATTAGCCTTTACCTTGGCATTCAAGCCTCTTCCAGGTCTCCTGCTCCCTTTTCTTCCTCACCTCTCTTACCATGGCTTTCCCTCACCCCCTCACCCACTTCTTGCTGTTTCTGCATCATACGTTCCTTTATGGGAATGCTCTTTTCCACCTGTCAGGATCCTAAATGCTACACCTTCAGAAAGATTTTTGGGGAAAAAAAAAAGTCTTTTTTCTTTTTGAGTCTGAGAGTATTGCACACTCATTATAGAATATTTATAAATAAAAGTCTTTCCCAGTCGTATCAGCCAGAGTTAATCACTACAAATATTTGCATATTTCCATTCATCTTTTTTCATGTATACATACATACAGAAAATATTTATACTACTGATACCATATTGTATATATAATTACATATCCCAATTTTAAATATAGCATGCATCTTGAAAATTTTTGGTATCATTAAATGTTTTTCAAATACATAATTTTTACTGGATACTTGAAATTCTGTTCTACCTCTCAGAATTGTAGAAACAATTATGTAAACATTCCTCTTACTGTTTGGTTACATTGTTTTCTTGTGCATAAGGCTTTGTCTCTATCTCTGATTATATATGTATAAATATAAGTATTTTTGAACAGTGTAAACTCTTTTAAGCTCTTAACACACATTGCCAAACGTTTTCTCAGGAAGGTGGTATTTGTTTGCACTCCCATATGTACTGTAAGCTTATCTTTCCAAATCTTTTCCAATCTGATGAGTTGAGTTTTAAGAAATCAACTACCAGTTTGGCAAAAATGGAAACTCATTACAGATTCCCCTCAACTTACAGTGGGATTTTGTCCTGATAAACTCATCTTAAGTTGACAATATCATGTCAAAAATGCATTTAATATACCTAATCTACTGACCATCATACCCTCGCCTATGATAAATGTGCTCAGCACACTTGTGTTAGCCTACAGTTAGGCAAAAATCATCTACCACAGCCTATTTTATAATAAAGTATTGAATATCTCATATAATGTATCAGATACTATTGACTCTGTCAAAATTGCAATGGTTTCACGCCATTGTAAAGTTGAAAAGTGTTACATAGAACCATTGTAAGTCAGGGATAGTAGGCTTTTGGGTTTCTTGTTCATTTTAAAGAGGTCTTTATATATTAAGGACTTTATTTTTTTTCATTGATTGGGAATATATTCCAGAGTTCATTGTTTGACTTTTTTATATGGATTTTGAATGAAAAGTTTTTAAAATTCTTATGTAATTTGGACTAGCCATTCTTTTGTTCTTGATTGGTTCTATTTCCTTTAAGCTTAAATTTTTTTTTTTTTGAAACAGAGTCTCGCTCTGTGGCCCAGGCTGGAGTGCAGTGGCTGGATCTCAGCTCACTGCAAGCTCCGCCTCCCAGGTTTACGCCATTCTCCTGCCTCAGCCTCCTGAGTAGCTGGGACTACAAGGAGCCCACCACCTCGCCCGGCTAATTTTTTTTTTTTTGCATTTTTTAGTAGAGAGGGGGTTTCACCATGTTAGCCAGGATGGTCTCGATCTCCTGACCTCATGATCCGCCCGTCTCGGCCTCCCAAAGTGCTGGGATTACAGGCTTGAGCCACCGCACCCGGCCTAAGCTTAAAATTTTATCTTAACTCTAAATCAGTTTTTTTCCCTAGATTTTCTACAATTGTACTTTTCAAATTAAACTGAAATCTATCTTAGTGGAAGTATGAAATATTTCCAATGTGACTTTTCCCCAAATATCTGATTATGATTCTGCTATGCATCACATTGTTGAGAAACATTTTTCCCATTGGTTTATGGTGCTTTTGTTCATCTTGACTTAACCTATCCCATATTTCATATAGATGCACCCCATGATCTGAGTAATGACACTTCTACCATGGCCATGCAGTTTTGGTTATTATAGCTTTGAGATGCATTTCCAGGTCTGTTAGATACTTTTCCTTGTCATTTTTTTGTACTATGGTCCCCTCTCAGTGAAAACTTTGCACATTCTCAAGGGTTCCAGTGACTGTTGCAAACACCTTTAACTCTTCAGCTCACTGTGAGCTTCTTGAGGACAGGACTCAAGTTGTCCTCATCAACTACACATTCCCCATAGCATAGCCCATCATAGCATTGACTAGATAGAATTCACTAAAAACACATTTGTTATGTTGATAATTTCTTTCTGGTCATTTTCTGGGTGACTTGTATTTTTAAACAACCTATAATCAGGTGTATTATTTGATTAAATTTAGGAAAGAAATATATGCTGTATTTAATTGGCTTGTGTTTCTCAGCTTCAACCCAAGTTAATTTAACTTTCAGTGTTGTTTGTAATTGCCAGACATTTAGTACTTTAATGAAGACTTTTTTCCAGTAGCCCATTTATATTTACTCTTGAAAAATGATTTACTTTTGATTTCAAACCAAAAACATTATCATTCTAATTTCTCTATTCTCTCGTTTCTATTTTCAACCCAAAACATTCTGTTGAGATATAAAATAATATTGGATCAGCCTGGAAGGAGACCTTGGATGAACAAAGTGAGGTTGTTTCGTTTCTCACAACAGGGTTTAGGGTCTGAGCTCTCATTTTGAATCAATCAGGGTGGAGGTGGGAAAACAGCTCTCCTGGGTGCCTGTTGAATGTGTGCCTTTTTGGGCATCTGTTTACATTCATGAGGGTCCACGGAGACCCAGAGAAATTCCAACCACTTGAGTTTGTTTTTCTATCTACATTTTAACACTTAAGTTGATTCCTGGACGTATCTGATACTTCTTGTGTTTTCTACTAGGCATAGGACATTACTTTGCACAGAGCAGGTGTTCAATAGACAGGTTTCTTTTAATGTAAAAAAATTTATTGATTATGACCCTCACATAACAAAGCAGCCCAGTAGTCCTCTTGTTGTACCCCCACCCAGGTATCCCCAAAGAGAACCACTGTCTTAATTTACATCGTCTTGATTAGTTTTACTTGTTTTTGAGTCTTACACAATTGGAACTGAACAATATGTAATGTTTTGTATCTGTCTTCTTTTGTTCAACATTACATTTCTAAGGTTGGTCCATGTTACTGAGTGTGACAATATTTCATCATTTTCTTTGCTGGATAGTATTCCATTGTGTGAATATATTCTCAGTTTATCCATTCTACTGTTAATAACATTTCTTTTATTTCTAGTATTTGGCTGTTATGAGTGATACCTCTGGTAACCTTCTTGAGCTTGTTTTTGTCTTTCGCCTTTTTTTTTTTTCTCTCCTTTTTTGGTAAAGAATTGCTGGGTCATATGGCTTGCATATGTTTGGCATTAGTAGATTAGTAGATACTCCAAAATGTTTGAACCAGGGTCAGCTCCCACAGCAGCATGGAAGTTCTAGTTGCTCTTTAATCTCCCCCACCCTTGATACTGTCAGCTTTTTCTAAACATTTTAGCCATCATGTTACTTGTATGGAAATATTGCATTGTGGTTTAATTGGTATTTCCTTGAAAACGAATGAGACTGAGCTCCTTTTTATTTTTTCATGGCTATTTGTATGTCTTCTTTATGAAGTACCTGTTCAGTTTTTTGAAAGTTTTAAAAATTGAATTCTAGAAATTTAAAAAATATATATTCTGGATATGAGTCTTTGGTTGAAGTTCCTCAATGTGCTTTGCCTTTACATTCACTTAATTATATCTTTTCAGGAAAAGAAATATTTAATTTTAATGTAGGTCTATTTAGCAATCTTTTTTCCTTTTTGTATCTTATGTAAGGAGTATTTGCCTACCCACAAACCATAAAGCTTTTCTCCTGTTTTCTTCTAGAAGTGTTATTGGTTTTGCTCTGAAATTTGGAATCAGAATCAATTTTATGTATGGTATGAGGGAGGGATCAGGAATCAATTTTCCCATATGGATATTCCATTGATCCTCCACCATTTGGTGAAAGGACCATTCTTTTCCTACTGCACAGCTGTGTTCCCTTTCTTATAAATCAGTCAGTACAACTGTGTGGGTCTATTTCTGTGCTCCATGTTCTGTCCCATCAGCCTGTCCGCCCTTGCGCTGATAGCACATCATCATAGTTGTTGGAGATTTAAAATCAGTCATGATATCTGATAGTGGAAATCCTACCACTTAGTTTTTTCTTCAAGGTCATCTTAGTCATTCCTGGTTCTAGACATTTCTATATAAAAATTTGAATTAATTTATACACATACACATAAACTTTCATAATTTGGATTGGAATTACATTGAACTTGTGGGTCAATTTAGGAACAAATAAAATATTTAAAACATTCGGTAATTTGTTCTGTGAACATGGTATATCCCACCTTGTATTTAGGCTATTTTTCTTTTTTCTCAATAATGCATTCTATGTATAGGCCTTATGCACATCTTTTGCTAGATTTATTCTGAAGTATTTTATGCTGCTTTAATGACATTTAAGTTATCTCGTTTAAATATAATTTTCTAATTCTTTGGTTCTGGCATATAGAAATACAATTTATTTTTGTATATGGACTTCCTATGTAAGAAACTTGCTAAATTATTCTAATTAAGATTATTTTGGATTTTCTAAAAACATTTCTCTGGAGAAAAAAAGGAAAGCTTCATTTTTTCCTTTCCAATCCTTAAACATTTTAGTCCTTGTTGTACTGGTTAAAATCTCTAATACAATTTTAAATAAAGACATTCTTGTCTCATTCCCAATCTTGGAGGGAAAGATTTGAATATTTCATCCTTAAGTATGGGTTTGCAATAGGTTTTTTGTATATATTCCTCATGAAATTAAAGACATTTCCTTTTATTCCTAATCTGCTGGCAGTTTCTAATCATAAATGGGTTAGGAGTTTTATCAAATGCTATCTCTGCATTTGTGGAAGTGATCGTATAACTTTACTTCTAATTTATTCTGTTAATGTGGTGATTTCCACTGATTATTTTTACATGTCAAGCTAATCTTGCATTTTGAGAAAAACCTAACTTGTTTTCCATGTTTTGTCTTTCTGCATGTCTCTGCCTCTGGTTTACTAATGTTTTCTGTAGGATTTCTGTACCTATGGTCATGAAAGATAGGCCTGTCATTTTCATTTCTAGTGATGCCCTTTTCTGGCTTTGGTATTAAGGTTATGCTGGCCTCTTAAAATTGATTCCCTCATGTTTTTTATTCTCTCCGAGACTTGTTTAAGACTGGTATTATTTCTTCCTTGAGAGCTTGGAGGAATTTACTGTGGGGCCCGTACATCCTTCAGCAGATACTCAAATGTTTAGAAGAGGTGACATCCTTTACGTAAGGTTGCAAATTAAGAAAAAACTGTTAAAGGTAGAAGCAGAAGTGCCTGTCCATATTTTCTCCTAGTGGGAATGATTCATTTGTATATTTATTTATTCAGCAAAAAATATCCTAAATGTTTGTAGCACACCAGACACTGCAGCCGTTAAGGAAACACACGTGCCTTCCTTCTAGGAGTTCACATTCTGGACCAAGGAGTGTTTTCTATTCCAGTTTGAGAGTGTGTGTCCATGCACCTGGCTGTGAGCTCTGGGTCCCTGTGTACTGGCCCTGCCCCTCCTCTGGCTCACAGTGCTCACTCCACTCCAGGACTCCACCCCATGTTTTCAGTCTCCTGAATGTACCCCACCCAGCATTGCTTCAGGACCTTCCGCAATGAGGTTCCCTGCCCCTGCTTTGCTCTTCCCTTCACCGTGTGTGTGTGTGTGTGTGTGTGTGTGTGTGTGTGTGTGACAGAGTCTCGTTCTGTTGCCCAGGCTGGAGTGCAGTGGTGCGATCTCCATCTCAGCTCACTGCAACCTCTGCCTCCCTGGTTCAAGTGATTCTTGTGCCTCAGCCTCCCAAGAAGCTAGAATTATAGGTATGTGCCACCACACCTGGCTAATTTTCGTATTTTTAGTAGAGACAGGGTTTCACCATGTTGCCCAGGCTGGTCTTGAACTCCCAACCTCAGATGATTCACACACCTCAGCCACCCAGATTACAGGTGTGATCCACTGCACCTGGCCCTCTTCCCTTCACTCTTCATCTGAGAGTCCTGCTCATTATTAATGTCACTTCTTTAGAGAGGACTTTCTTCGTCCCCTGGGCTAAAGAAGATTCTCCAGTCCCCTAGGCTCAGAGGCCCCATGCTCTTCTCTCCTAGCATTTACATGTTCATAATTCACACATTTATCTGCGTGATTATTTTTGTTTTAATGTCATTTGTTGCCACCAAATTGCGGGCTTCACGATGAAAAAATTTGCAACTCTTCTACTCACCAATGATACTCTTGTGCCCAGTGCAAGACCAGGCACACAGTAGGTGCTCAATAAATGTACATTGCTTTCCTTCCTTTCTAAAGGGTTCCAGAAGGCCATTAATAGGCAAAAAACACAAGTGTAGACGAAGGCTGAGTCTATCATGCTCCCCGATGGGTCCCCATGCCCAGCACTGGGTGCTCACTTAGTGTTGGTAAAATATATGAATGAATGAATGAGTGAATTAATGGATAGATGAAGTGCAATTGAAATTTATTATGCTCATAAAGAAACACAAAAATTAAATAGATTTATTGCATTAAGATTATTTTAAGAAGTTGTTTTATTCCTGCATTCATTTTGTTTCCAACACAAACAGTACATAAAAATAATTATTTCTTGGATTCATGAAAAATTGAAAGGGCCCTTGAGTGTTTATTCAGTATCTCCTTTTTGGCAGAATTAGTGATCTTAATAATGAAAACAGCACTGGGTGACTTTTTCAAATTGAAATTTTTGTTGAGATAATTGTAGATGTGCATGCAGCTATGAGAAATGGCAGGGAGACATCTTGTGAACCCTTTACTCAGTTTTCCCCCAGTGCTAAACTAGAATATACACACCTCACTGGGATACTGACACGGATGAAATCCACTGAACTTATCCCATTGGCTAACTTAATTCACATTTGCCGCACTGTCCTGAGTGCTTTATCTCATTTAATTGTGACAACAGCCCTGTAAGGGGGATAGCATTATCACTCAGGTTCTAGAGCCTGGGACACTCGTGCTCAGAGAGGCGGAGCAACTCACAGCCTCGCACATGCTTGGGGTGAAGCTGGAATCCCCACTGGAAACCCCCTCTCCAGCCTGTGTTCTTCCTGGGGCTGGCATAAACCATGATATAGAGATCTGTTCCTTGTTACAAATCTCTAAAGAAGAAAATTACTTGCTTAACAAAAATGACTTTGCTATATAAAGGTGTGGTTTTTTGGACTATTCCTCCAGAATGGCATTTTTAAGAAGTCTGAAGTCTAAGAAATCCTCTGCAAAAATTCAAGGCACTTAAATCTCTGATGAAGCACTCAAATGTATTCATTTATCATCCACAGTCTTTCAGTTTTGTTGTAGACAGATTTATGTCCTTTGTGGTGGTAGCTCCATGTCCTGGAATGGACCTCCTGTCCAGGTTCACAGATACAGCTAAGAGGCTGGAAAAGGTCCCAAGTGGAAGGAAGCTTGGGTTTGTAGTTTCCTCACATATTCTTAGAAGCTAGGGGCTGGGGAAACCCAGAAGTTAGGTGGTCAAGGGCAAAAAGGTTCTCCCTTGTCTGTCTGTCTTCGCCAAACCTTGTCACATGGAAGATTTGAAATGGCTCCCCCAGGCCTGGGTCCTGGGCAGCTGTGTCACTGTGGGTGCCCACCTCCCACGCTGCTTGCTCTGCCCTGCTTGGAGAAAGACAACTTCTTAAGTTGTCATTCTCAGCCACACAGCACCCAGGGCCCCCGATTCCTCTCCTGGTTGCTGTGTGGCTGAGAATAACCCTGGATCATGAGGCATCCTGCCGCCCAGCCCAACATTTCCATCTGGTCCTGTTGGGGAGGAAGAAAATGCGGAGGGAAATGCGGATGCAGTATCTGTGGCTGGGCTCCAGCAAGACCCCTCCATGGTCTCGGCCCCAGTACCAGTGGTTTCACCCACCTGGACCATCTACAAGGGTCAAATCCAGTGTGTGCAGTGCTTGGAATTAGAGGAAAGAGACTTGCAGGTACAGCATCGTGAAAGGCCCCTTTTGATGATACAGAAAAATAAAAAAACTCCAAAATAATTTTAATCATTTTCCTATCTTTGTTTATATTTCATTATAGAATGAGGTCTGCTTTTGACTTATATTAAGGTGACCTGTTTGAAATTGCCAATTTTGTGGGTCGATGACAGCTGAATATTGGCAGTTTTAAATGGTTCAGTTGAATGCAAGTTAAATTAAAACCTTGAGGAATATACAACTTTTCACTTTACATGGCTCTGTTTTAAAAAGGGTGTCAACATATTTCAGCCTTGTGGAGATGGCGGCATATGTCTATCCTGTGTTGCAAGCAGCTGTGAATGGTTGCGTCGTTTTGCTTGGCCTACGCATGGGCGTGTTGTCACCAGAAAGCGTCTCTGCTCCTTCAAGTGGTGGCAAGCCCCTCCTGACAGCCATTCCTCATCCAGACAAAAACCCATCAGATCTTATGAAAATTTAATGTGTGAAAGTGTACAGTTGCATGAGGCTTTTTTTTTTTTTTTTAAATAAATTAGCCTGCAGCCCTTGCTAACACCAGATGAATGAATTAAGAATCCACCTCCCCCAGTGCTGTCAGACTGCTAAACTGCACACTGGGGCGAAATTCCTTCTCTTATTCTTAACTTATTCTTTTTTTTTTTTTTTTTTGAGACAGAATATTACTCTGTCCCCCAAACTGGAGTGCAGTGGTGCGATCTCAGCTCACTGTAACCTCCCCGTCCTGGGTTCAAGCAATTCTCTGCCTCAGCCTCCTGAGTAGCTGGGATTATAGGCACCTGCCACCACACCCAGCTAATTTTTGTAATTTTAGTAGAGACAGGGTTTCACCATCTTGGCCAGGCTGGTCTTGAACTCCTGACCTTGTGATCCACCCACCTCGGCCTCCCAAAGTGTTGGGATTACAGGTGTAAGCCACCGCTCCCGGCTTCTTAGCTTATTCTTAAAGGGAATTTCCTATCTTTTATTTTTCTTCCTGAGAGAGTTTCCAATTTGCCAGAGTCTGAAGGGTTGTTATGCTTTCAGCCAAAAGGATGCCTCAGTAGCCCTCTAGCCCACCTTCCCCCAGGGCAATGGTAGCATTGAACGTGCAATCCCTAGCTGACTTGAAGGATTGGACTTGAAAAAAATCAGCAATTCCTTCTGGAATCTGCAAGGATTGGGGAATTTGAAAGATTCAGGGGAATTAGTTCGGCTTGCCAAACTAATTGGTTTTAGTGACCCCTTCTTCTTCCAGTTTCATCACTGGTGTGACTGATGTTAACATTATTGTCATCCTGTTTTACAAATGAGGACCCTGGAAAGGCTTGGAGGGCCCTGGGGCTGCCTAAGGTCACAGGCCAGGAAGAAATGGAGCCTGTCCCAGGGCCTGCATCTCCTCATTCTGAAGCCCAGGCTTTCTCTATGTTTTCAAAATGCCTGCTGGTGCATTTTGTTTTTCCAGATGATATTGTAGATGCTAGAAAGTGGGGCCTGTGTTTCCATTTCTTGGTTTTCCTGCCCTTCCAGCTCGCTCATAGGAGGCATATGATGAGTACAGGAACAGGCATCTGTGCTGGGCAGACCTAAAACGAGGAAGAAGCATCGTGACCAATTACCTTGCAGTGGGGCGCGGTCCTATCTTGAAGACCAAAACATCTCTTGAGAGGCTAGCATATCTGGTCCGAAAAGTCGCCATTTCTTTGGGTGGACCTGTACAAAATGGTCCACATCTCACAGGGTGGTCTCCTGGGCTCTGCAGGCCCATGTTGTGTCCACAGTACATGATCAACAAACACAGAACATCAATGAATCCAGGTGTTCACTGGGACAGGTGTGGGAAACTGAGGCAGAGGCCACGGGCTCTTCTGTCTCTCAATTCCTGTCCCCTTTGCATACTGGGGGGCACTTACTGGGGGTAGTCCAATAATTTAATCTCACAGTGCCCCACCAGAGACCATGGTGCTGATGGCACCTAAGTGCAACGTGGCACCTACTAAGCACAACGCTGTGCTTGACTCTACCGTCTGAGTGTGCGCACTCAGGGTTGGTCTCCCTCATGCAGCCCGAGGCCTCCTGCCAAAGTCTACTTCAAGGGGAAGCCGGAGGTGCACACAATCCCCTACGTCTCCTTTGATCCAAGTACATCAGCCCTTCCAAATTTTGTTTGCTGTGCATTTTTTTCCCAGATACTTAAAAAGGATTTAAGAATCTTGCCAAAGTAGCCACTTCTCCTAAAAACATCTAACCCAGTCCTCGCAGATTCCAGAAGGAACTGCTGATTTTTAAATTCATCTTCGGTCGTTTGCTTTTGGAAGGGAACATTTATTGTGCTGAAAATTAAAGACTTGATAAAAAAAGTTTGCTTTTTGTGGTGTCTTTGAAAAGCGAATGACTTTCACCCAGGATTTCTGTACTGGGTGTCAGGGACCATGGTACACCACGGTGCTTAGAAAAATGGATGATGGAGATGGTGATGTGGCTGGCTAACATTTATTTACATTGCTATTGCCAGGCACCATGTCAACCCTTTCCTATGCGTTAGCTCATTTAATTCTTACAGGCACATAATAGGAAACGGAAGCTCAGAGATGTTATGTAACTTGTCCAAGTTTGAACGGTTAATAAGAGCTTGCCTTCAAACCCAGTCCATTCTGGCTTGTGGGGCCCAAGCCTTGCTGTGCTGCCCCAGGCTGTGTAGGATGCATCTGCAGTGACCATTCTTCTCTCCAGAGGTCCTTCCTAGGACTGACTTTGTGGAGATTCTGTCTACTAGGTGGCGAGGCAAGACATGCCTGCCTCTCCCCCTGGAAGGAGTCAGTCCAGCAAGAAACCTGATGAAACCAGTGACTCCCAGCTCTGCATGAGACAAGATGATGGGGCGATGGTGGGACATGTGGCAGCACAAAGCAGCTTCATCCACTGATGCCGGGAACAGTCTTTTGAGGGAAGAAAAGTATAAGTTGTTACCCAGAGTAGAAGACAGCCAGGCCAGGAGTTGGGAAGGGGATTCTAGAAGGCAGAGTGCATGTAAAGTTCTTGAAACTAGAGATACCTGAGGAATCGAGATGAGGCCAGTCTGGTTGGAGCAAAGGGTGATGAGTCGGGAGGCTGGAGAGTGACAAGGACCAGATTGCATGAGGACACTGCTGCTTGCGGGCTTCCCATCCTGAGGACGGAGGAACTTGAACACAGGAGTTACTTGCTATCAACTGAAATGTATTGAACCCCTGCTGCTCTGTGGACATATAATGGTTGGACAAACAGACAAAGTCCCCGTTCTCAAGGAGCTTGTATTCCAACAGAAAAGAAAAGAAATACACAAGACGACGTCAAAGAGTGACAAGTGGCCCAAAGAAAGTAAAACAAGGGGCCAGGTGCGGTGGCTCACACCTGTAATCCCAGCACTTTGGGAGGCCGAGGCAGGCAGATCACGAGGTCAGGAGATCGAGACTATCCTGGCTAACACAGTGAAACCTCGTCTCTACTAAAAAATACAAAAAATTAGCCGGGCGTGGTGGCGGGCCCCTGTAGTCCCAGCTACTCAGGAGGCTGAGGCAGGAGAATGGCATGAACCCAGGAGGCAGAGCTTGCAGTGAGCCAAGAACTTGCCACTGCACTCCAGCCTGGGCGACAGAGAAAGACTCCCTCTCAAAAGTAAAACAAGGTGGCACCTCAGATTGAACTGAGGAAGGTATAGGAAGCCACTGCAGTGATGTGGTGAGCAGGGTTGGCACCTCTGTGCAGTGGGCATTCAGGGCTGAGGAGTCAGCACTGTGGCAGTGTTGGGAGAAGGTATTCCTGGAAGAGAGGGTGGCTGATTAGAAGGCCCTGAGGCAGCAACAAACAGGGCATGATCAGGGACTGGCCTGTGCAGTCAGCGTGGCTGGAATGGAGGGAGCACGATGGAGAAGTCACCAAGTGAGGCCAGAGGCTCCTCTGGGGGGTTGGATTGGATCCTTAATGCAGGGTGGGCAGATGCCCTGGAGGGTTTCAGCACGGGATGGCAAGGCCTGCTGTGCATTGCTGGGGATCTCTTTGCTTCCATGTGGTCCGTGGACTGGGAAGTGGCCAGAATGGCAGCTGGGATGGGCAGGGGATGAGGGGAACACTCTTGCCATCGTGCGTGCCACACATGATGGGGAATGGGCTTGGGGGGCAGCCATGGTGGGAGAGGAGCCCACAGGGGTTTGGGAGAGGTTAGCAAATACTCATGCTTGTTTTGGGAGGAGCCGCTGCTGGGGTCAGGGCGTGGGGGTGGCAGAAAGGACCGCAGCTTGTAAGAGGCAGGCCGGGCTGCTGGGTCCCACGTGCTGTCAGATGGCCTCCTATATGGCATGTTGGGAAAGACGCCCTGTGGCTCTCGACCAGCTCAGCCTATGGCCCTGAGAGAGGATGTGGAAAGGCCCTGATGATCTTGGTTTTCTTTCTTTTTTATCTTTTTCTTTTTCTTTTCTTTTCTTCTTCTTTTTTTTTTTTTTCCGGCTTTACTGAACTATAATTCACATATTATACAATTCACCCTTATACAGTTCACAGTTCTGTGGTTTTTACTACGTTCATGGGTTTGTGCAACTGCACCACAGTCTAATTTTAAAACACTTTCATCATCCCAAGAGGAAACCCCCCGTCCATTAAGCGCTCACTCCCCATTTCCCCTTTCCTACCCCTGGCAACCGCGAATCTACTCTCTGTCTCTCTGGACCCTTCATACAAATGGGATCGTACAGTGTGGGGTCTGCTGTGACACGGTTATTTCACCTGGCACCGTGTTTTCTTTTCTTTTTTTTTTTTTTTCTGAGTATACAATGCTTTATTTATTTATTTATTTTTTACCTGAATATGCATCCTTTATTATTAATTAATTAATTAATTATTATTATTATACTTTAAGTTCTAGGGTACATGTGCATAATGCGCAGGTTTGTTACATATGTATACTTGTGCCATGTTGGTGTGCTGCACCCATCAACTCGTCAGCACCCATCAACTCATCATTTATATCAGGTATAACTCCCAATGCAATCCCTCCTCCATCCCCCCACCCCATGATAGGCCCCGGTGTGTGATGTTCCCCTTCCCGAGTCCAAGTGATCTCATTGTTCAGTTCCCACCTATGAGTGAGAACATGCGGTGTTTGGTTTTCTGTTCTTGCGATAGTTTGCTGAGAATGATGGTTTCCAGCTGCATCCATGTCCCTACAAAGGACACAAACTCATCCTTTTTTATGGCTGCATAGTATTCCATGGTGTATATGTGCCACATTTTCTTAATCCAGTCTGTCACAGATGGACATTTGGGTGGATTCCAAGTCTGTGCTATTGTGAATAGTGCCGCAATAAACATACGTGTGCATGTGTCTATAGCAGCATGGTTTATAATCCTTTGGGTATATACCCAGTAATGGGATGGCTGGGTCATGTGGTACTTCTAGTTCTAGACCCTTGAGGAATCACCATACTGTTTTCCATAATGGTTGAACTAGTTTACAATTCCACCAGCAGTGTAAAAGTGTTCCTATTTCTCCACATCCTCTCCAGCACCTGTTGTTTCCTGACTTTTTAATGATTGCCATTTTAAATGGTAGCACCATGTTTTCGAGTTCACCAGCATTGCGGCATTGCCACCATGTCATTCCTCTTTATGGCTGATACTATTCCATTGTACATAGACCATATTCTCTTTATCCATTCATCTGTTGATGGGCATTTGGGTTATTTTCCCACTTTGTGTCTATTATGAGTAGAGCTGCTGTGCATATTCATGTGCACATTTTTGTGTGAACACCTATTTTCAGTTCTATGGGATCTGCTCAGGAGTCAGATGGTCATATGGTGACCCAGTCTTTGGGGCAAGCTCAGGAGCAGAATCATCGTACGTTGACTCGGTCACTGGGGTCTACTAAGGAGGTGAATGGTCATATGGCGACTCGGTCTTTGGGAAATGGTAAGGAGTAAGAATGGTCATATGGAGTAAGAATGGTCATATGGTAACTTGGTCTTTGGGGTGTGGTCAGGAGTAAATCCTCATGGTGACTCGGTCCTTGAGGTCTGCTCGGGAGTAGAATCATTGTATGGTGACTCAATGTTGAATTATTTGAGGAGTTGCCAGACTTCTTCCGTGTTGGCTGCCTGGTCTCCTTCCTCCCCACTGTTTGTGAAGGCTCTGATTTCTCACCTCCTTGTCCATACCTTTTATTGAGCCTGAACGTCTTTGACATAGCCACATCTGACCTGAGCAGCTGCCTGGCCATAGTGCCAGCACATCCCTGGCCACAAGAGGTGGTGCCTGGGCCAGCTAACGTGCACCCTCGGGGTCAGGATGTGATATGGAGCAGGGCTTCTCTCATTCTGTTCCTGCCCATGTTCATTTCAACCCCCAAAAGGACTTGAGCTCCCAGGCTTAATTTCATTTACTTAATGCATGAGGGAGGAAATGATTTATGAGGCCAAGACCGGAGTGGTCCCCAAGGACCCCGTTTCAACAGTGTATTTAAACCACCACGTGGGGGGTTGTTTGCTAGACTGGGAACTGTGAACAAAGATCTTCCAATATTTCATGTTCATAAAGGCAGTTTGAGAGTAATGCTTTTTAAAAAGGTATCTGAATGGGGAGGAATAGGATCATTGTGAGGTTCACAGTCTCTTTGCCTTTGAAGTTTGCAAGAAGCAACTGAATGAGTTCCATGCTTTGTAATACTATGGTCTGGGCACCCTCAGGGGTGTGTGGCCAGCAGGGACCTGCAGGAGTCCTCTTCACCTGGGGAGATTTGAAGCCTAGTGCACATAACCAGGGCTGTCACCCAACGCTGTGTGATTCTGGGCTAGTCAGTGAGCCTTTTGCAGTTAGCTCATCCTTTTCACCTCAGTTTGAGGCATCTCTTCCAGGAAGTTTCTCCAGTTCCAATACATGCTCTCAAGTGACTCTCTCCATCTCCTCAAAATGCTTACCTGAATTTTCACAATGCAGTTATGATGCGCAACATTCACTAATTGATGTCTGTGAGCCCAGGTGGCTGTCTGCCGGGTAGGTGTGTGCTCAGGTGTGCTGTGTGCTCAGTGAGGCTGTGAGCCCAGGTGGGTTTGAGCCCAGGTGTGTTGAGAGGTCAGTGAGGCCATGAGCCCAGGTGGGTGTGAGCTCAGTGAGGCTGTGAGCCCAGCTGGGTTTGAGCCCAGGTATGTAGAGAGGTCAGTGAGGCTGTGAGCCTAGGCGTGCTGTGTGCTCAGGCAGCTGTGAGCCCAGGTGGATGTGGGTTCAGTGAGGCTATGAGCTCAGGCAGCTGTGAGCCCAGGTGTGCTATGTGCTCAGTGAGGCTGTGAGCCCAGGTGTGCTGTGTGCTCAGGCAGCTGTGAGCCCAGGTGGATGTGAGGTCAATGAGGCTATGAGCTTAGGTGGGTGTGAGCCCAGGTGTGCTGTGAGCTCAGTGAGTCCAGGTGGGCTGTGTGCCCACCAAGGCTGTGAGCCCAGGTTGGTATGAGCGTAGGTGGGTGCGAGCTCAGGTGGGCTGTGTGCCTTGTTGAGGCTGTGAGCCCAGGTGGCTGTGAGCTCTGTGGGGACAGACACCACACCTGGTTTTGCTCATGGATATCACCCCAGTACCTGGCTCAGAGCAGATGATTGTCTTGATTTGGGTTTTGGGGACATGATCCTGGGATGAGGGTTCGAGAGCAAGTAATTTATAAGAAAGCTCCCCCAGGAGAAGCTGGCACCAGTGCTGGGAAAGTGGCACAGGGAGGCCAAGGAGGGGTAGTATCAGGCACAGCTGTGCAGGGGCAGCTGCGGCCTGACCCTGAGGGGACTCTGAGTGTGAGTGTGTCAGAGTTTGTCTCTGCTGAGTCCAGAGGCTAGGCTACATTCTTGCCATCACCAGTCATTGGCTCTCGGCTCTGTGCAGGAGGGCAGAGAGGCTGAGAGCCTGGGAGTTGGCCTGTAGAGGTGCCTTTAGGGATGGAAGCACATGGGAGCTGGGAGGCTCCACAGCCTTGGACTAGAGGGGTGGGCAGAGCACTGACAGTATCCGCTTGGGGTCAGGCCTCGTGGATCCAATGTTCTACCCCGATCTTCTCCGACAGGCCTTCCAGAACAGGGTGTACCATGTGCTCCAGCACGAGGGAGACATGCTTCTGATGTCAGCTATAGCAGTGCCTCCAGGGTCGATAGCACGAGCCCAGTTGACAATCCCCACAGCCAGATGCTTTGAAATATGTGATCCTTGACAACTTTTTAATTTAGGGTAATTTTCAGTTTGCATATTGCATGAGACTTTACTGCTCTTTGAAATCTGCATAAATCATAGTCATGCTGCGTGTTTGGGTTGTCACTTGGTGTCCTGGCCAGCTTTTTGTTGGCCCCCGAATCCTACTTCTGCTAAGGGCTGGCCTGGTGTGTGTGGCCAGAATGCCAGGCCCAGAAGCCACCAGCACTAAGTCAATGGGAAGTGCTTTGCTCTTGCAGAGCTGCTGCTGCTGGAATAATTGCATCACTTCTTTCCCATGACACTGGGCCTCCTCAGCATCAGGTCAAGCCAGACTCAAGATGCAGGCAAACGGAAAAACGCAGAACTGTTTGCTCCTCCTCCCTCCCTGGAAACCCTGCTCTTACAGGTTGGCTGTGTTGGTCCAGCCCCAGCTTCTTGACCTGGCAGGGAGTTCCACAGGATGAGGACATGCTTTTTGTGTTTTTCTTTGTACTAAACTACATGTAACATCAGCTTTACCATTTCAACCATTTTAAAGGGTACGATTCATGTGTGCCAATCATGCTAGATATAATTTGCATTTTCCTGAATATTAATTAGGGGGAACATCTTTTTTATATGCTGTTGATGGTTTGGATACCTCCTTTTGGAAGGTGTTCCAGGACTTTGCATATTTTCCATTGGGTTATTTGACTTTGCTCATTTGTGGGAATTCTGATATTCTAGAAGCTGGACTATGTCCCTTAAATATGTTAGAAACATCTTTTCCTGCACTGTTTTGTCTTTTCATTTTACAGTGTTTTTGATTAAATTCTTAATTTAAATGACTAAAGGGTACAATTCAGTGCTCTGCACAGTGAGTGCAGTCACATTGTTGCAAAACCATCGCTGCTGTCTAATTCCAGAACCTCTTCATCACCTACAAGAAAATTGTGTGATACTCCTCATTCTCCCCTCCACCAAGCCCCCGATAACTACGCATCTACTTTCCATCCCTATGAATTGGTCTGTGCTGAACGTTTCATGTCAATGGAATCATACGCTGTATGGACGCTATATGGACTTTTGTGGCCGGCTTCTCCCGTGCAGCATGATGTTATCAGGGTCCCTCCATGCTATAGCAGGTGTCCAGGCCTCATTCCCTTTTATGACTATGGAATGTTCCATGGTCTGGATATGTCCATGGTCTTGATGTGTCCATGTGTCAGCTGATGGACATTTGGGCTGTTTTTGCTTTAGGTCATACTTTCTGCCTGATGTAAGTGCCAGTCATGTATAAGGACTGTAGTTAGCGCCACTGTGCCACAGCTTAGAGGAGAAATGAGGGACCTACTGGGTTGTCAGAGGTGCCATTCTTGACCCTCAGAGACTTTCTGTCTCCTGGAGGAGAAGTAGTTCTGTTGGGCAGGTTTGAATCTTGAGAATTCGCAGTCCCTGGGTTTGAGGCCTGGCTGTGCCACTTGATGCCATGTGACCTTGGGCAAGTCACCTCTCCCTCTGAGCCTTGCTTTTCTCACCTGTTAAATGAGGTACTTATAAAGCTGAATAGCCCAATTCAAACATTTTAAGTCTGAAATGCTCTGAAATTTGAAACTTTTTGAATGCTGACATGATGCTCAAAGAAAATACTCATCAGAACATTTTGGATTTCAAATTTTTGGATGCTCACCTGGTAATGCAAATATTCCCAAATCAGAAGAAATCTGAAAGTCCAAAACACTTCTGGTCCCAAGCATTTCGGATCGGGAATACTGTACTTGCAATGCCTGCCTCCTTAGTGGTGTGATGATTACGTGCAATGAGACATGAAAAGGGCCCAGCACAAAATCGTCTGGCATCAAATACTCAATGGATAGGGGATTTTGTTTACTTTGTTGTTATTATTGTTGTTGAGGTAAAATTCATGTAACACAAAATTAATCATTTTAAAGCATACAATTCAGTGGCGTTTAGGACATTCACGATATTGGCATCTGCCACATGTGTCTAGTTCCCGAACATTTTCATATCACACCCAAAGGAGATCCCATGCCCATTCTGCCCTCTGCTATCCACTGGCAGCCACCATTCTGCCTTGTTGAGTGGTCTTTTGTGACTGGCTCCTTTCACTTAGCACCATGATCTTGGGTTCATCCATGCTGCAGTGGGTGTTGGTGCTTTCTTCCTCGTACGAGCGTGACGTGGTCCAGTCATTGTGGAAAACAATTGGGTGGTTCCTCAAAATGTGAAATATAGGATTACCATATGAGCTAGCAGCTCCACTTCTGGGTATCTAACTAAAATAATTGAAAACAGGCATTAGGGGAAGAAAACACCTGCATGTGAATGTTCAATAGCAGCACTGTTGTTCACAACAGCCGGTATGTGGAGACAATCTAAATGGCCATCGACAGATCGATGGGTTAACAATTTCCATACAATGGACGATTACCTTTTGTTATTACTATAATTATAGCTTTCTTAACTCCTATTGATTTGTTCAAAACTGACCTCAGCTGTCATCTCTTTTCCACAAAGAGTCTTACCTGAGTCTGGAGACCATTCTTTTTTCTGACCACAGAAGCTTGTCTTAGTCTCTGTCATGCCTCTTCCATTCATTAATTCATTCCCTGATTCCTTCCAAAGTAATTTGGGTGCCTGTTATAGACAAGGTCACTCCAGTGGGGAGGGACCAACAACACCAAGTCAGCTGAAATAACAGCGCTGTTGAGGGCGTGTGTGCCATGCAGAGAATTTTGGGTTGAGTGGGAGGGTGCTTGGCTGTCTCACTGTTGCTCTGATGGACCAGGAGGAGATGTTTGCAATGAAACCCAAGTGATATGGAGGCAGCTTTGCAAAGGTGGAGGACAGCCTCCGTTGAGGGGCCGCTTACTAGGGTCCGGAGGTGGGGATGAGCTTGGGGAAGCAGCAGAGAACTATGAGGTTGGAGCTGCTCATAGGGAGAGGTCACAGGGCTTTGAGGGGCAAAGGGAGGCCTAACTCCTGTGGAAATCACTGGAGGGATTGAGGCAGGGTAAGGTAAGGTCAGGGGTGTATGCGATGTGACCCGAAGGCAGGGCATTACGGGAGCCTGGGAGTGATGAGGGAGACCTGGGCCAGGGGAGTCAGGGCAGGGCGCATGTAACAAAGTCACATTGTCCTGACTGACCGTTCACTTGGCTGTCCCTGCTCCTAGGCCTCAGGACTGTGAGGGCAGACACTGGGTCTCAGGCCCAGAGTAGATGCTCAGAAAAGGAAAAGTAGACCAGGGTACCAGTGATCCAGTGCAGTGTGCAGAGTGAGGGGGCAGTGGGCAAAGAAACTGCATGGCCCAGATCACTCACTGGAGACCAGAGACACCTTAGTGTCCCAGGATGATGAAGAGCGGTGGGCCAGAGCCAGGGGAGTTAGTGATGCATCTGCAAGCCAGGCTGGCGCTCCCTGTGGGACACAGAGAAAGTGGTACCTCAACAGCCATGAGTGACCTTTAAGGATGCCCACAGATGGTGCCATCTCAGGAGGAGGGTCCCAGAGGGACTGGCTCTGCCACCTGCTGGCAGCTGCTCCCAGAACGCCTGCACTGCATGACTTGCTGGTTTGTGGGAACGGTTCCGTCTTGCTCGGTCACTTCCACGACAATCACCAGAGGAACCAGGCCCGGGCAGGGGCCTGTGGTGACGTGAGCAGCCCTGATGACATCAGAAATGCAGACAGTTCCAGACATTCAAGCATGCTGCCCTTGGCTCTCGGGTGAAAGTCCTCCTCAGTGTGGCCGGGAAAGTCACTGAATTCACGCTGGACCCGGACCTGGTAAATCTTCAGAAGCACGCTCTGTTCTGCAGGATTTTAAGCTTCAGATGGGCCTAGACTGGTTTGCACAGGTAGGGCCTGTGCACCAGAGCATAGAAGGATCTTCAGCCCATCTCCTTTCGTTTCTCATATACTTGCTGAGCCCTGGCTAGGCCCTCCTGGGCTTTGTTTCAGGGCCTGCAGAGGCTGCTGTACAGGTCACACTTGGTCTCTGCTCTCACGGTCAAGTAGCCAGGATGGACATAAAACTAATGAACACATACATCAAGAGCTAATTAAAAATTATGCTGAAGGCCATGGTGGAAAAATAACAGGAAACCTAACAGGCGGGTAGGAAGGATGAGACCATGAGGGATGAATAGGAGTTCATCAGAGAAAAGTGTTGCCTCCAGAGGGAATGGCACAGGAGGCAGTCACCCTATGGTGGGAAAGCACTTCATGAGTGAGGAGGGGCATGGTGGTAGAAAAGCTTAAGAAATGGAGGTCAGGGCTCTGAGGTTACAGTGGGGGTTTTATATTTCATCCTAAGAGCTACTGTGATGTCGTGAGGGTGAGCAATACAGGGCCCTGTTTGCTTGCTTGCTTGTGGGGTAGGCAGGAGTTGAAGTGGGAAACCAGGGCAGAGGCTGCAGAGTTGTACAGGTGAAAGTGATGCTGGACTGCCCCCCAGGGGTTAGAAGTGAAATGAAGATAAGAGATCAGGATCCAAAACCATTTCTTCTCTTCCTTTTTCTTCTTGGGGCACCCAGTAGTATTTTTTCCCAGAAGACATTTCTTCAAGGATCATTTAAGGCAGAAACTGTCAAACCCACAGACCAAATTCACTTGCTACTAGTTTTTGCAAATAAAATTTTATTGCCATGTAGCCGTGCACATTAATTTATGTCTCCTCTGTGGCTGCTTCACACTACAGCAGCAGAGCTGAGTGGTGGCAGCAGAGACTGTGTGTCCCACAAAGCCTCAGAGTTTTATTATTTGGCCCCTTACAGAAGACATTTGCCAATTCCTGACCTAAGCAAAGTGAGTGAGGGACACATTTTCAAAACACAAGTCTGTTGGCGTAAAGTCTTCCTAGCACTTAAATGTGTTTAATTCCTCTGAAAAATGCTAAAGTATACACGTTTTCAAAATTGACTTTTGTTTTTCTTTAAGCTTTTGCTGATATTATATATGAGAAACTCACCTTATGCTTTAGGTTTAGAAAGTCAGGGTTGAAACTCAGACTTTGAAGATGTTGTGTGATATTATTTCTCTAAATTTCTACTCCAATACTCAAGTCCCTTGACGTGTTATTTCACTTTTCATCCTTTCTCTGAAATGCTCATTTTCCCTCTTTTCTGTAAAATATAATCTCTAGGAAGAAGTTTCTAAAAGTAGCTTTTAGCCTTTGCAAAGATAAAGGTGTGCTTCTTGTACAAGAATTTTTAGAAGAGTTTGTTCATTGCAAATGCAGACGCATCCTAGTAAGCCACATAACAAAAAATAATCACAATGATGACAACAACAAAGCCAGTTTTCCAGATTCCACCTTTCTCCTTCCCCATCCTCTTCATGTTTGAATTTGTGCTGCCAAATTCTATAGAGCATTTTCAGATCCACTTGATTTACAGATTTGAGCTGAATTTCACTTGGAAAACTGACCATATGTCTGGCAGGCACCAGCAACCATTGGCAGAGCTATGGGGTTGATACTAAACAGATGGGCTTTCTAGTTAGATGTGCTGTTTTTTCCACAATACATATGAGGAAGAAAAGAAGCCACTTTAATAATGTCTTGATTTTTCCACTGGTGTCAGAGGCATCAGTGATGCCCATTTATGTAGTCTTAATTTCAGCATCATTGTTGTGCAGGGTGCCTTAGACAGCTAGAAGAAGCTTAGTGACTTGGGAAATTTTGAGGCCCAACTTCTGCCTAGATCTTAGAGAATCCTGTTATCTTTGGAATACAGATAGTGGAAAAAATACTTGTATAGTCCAAAAAATAAATTATTAACACTATTTAGCAGGAATACATTCAAAGTGCTTAGTCCTGGGTTTAGTGCTCAAACTATTTGATAGCTTTTGTGGGGTTATTGCAGTCTAGGCAGCAAGGTGTAAATAGGGATTGTCTGATAGATCTGTTTAGGAAAATCTAGCCAAACAACTGAATACGATTTCTTCCTGCAGGACTTCTCAGAGCCTATACTATGCTAATATGGATTGGGGCTCTCATGAAGAGGCTTTTAGTACAGACAGCATTTTCCAACTACGTTAATCCTCCCAGCATCTCCCTATACTAGAGTTCCATGGAAAACACTTTGGGAAACACTGGTGTCATGCCTAGATGGTAAATTGAAGATCAGGGAGCCTGGACAGACCTGCCATTTACCAGCTGTGTGACCTTGAACGAATGCTTTCCTGCCCTGAACCTCTACTTTTTAAACCTAAAGTAGAGTTGAAAACATAGGCCCTGCCTGTTAGGGTTGTTTGCCTGGAACAAACATGCAAAATATTTTGGTGGCCTCCCTTTGGGCATTAAAATATAAGTTATCCTAAATTTAAGTGTTTATTCAATTCACAATTTTCCAGGCGCCAATTATTCACTCTGAAGCTTAGCCAGGCTTTTGTCTTTTCTTCTCCGTGCTTCTTAGCACCTCCACTAACCAGCAAAGGAGAGAAAGGAGATGTCCTTTGAGTTAAGGGCTGCTGAGGGGGTAGCTAGAAGAAGCCATGGCCAACATGAGGTCCGGAGGTGGCTCGGGAACTGTAGTTACCTTCCACTGTCAGGAGGCAGTGGGACAGCTCCAGGTCATTCCACTGTCAGGAGGCAGTGGGACAGCTCCAGGTCATTGCTAATAATCATTGGCCTGCCTGCATTTGATTCTGCTTCCGTTTTTGTACCACGGGATCAATCCATTCATTCATTTATTCATTTGCTCACTCATTCATTCAACACATCTGCCAGGCACTGTGCTAGGTGCCAAAGGAGGGAGCCGGCCCTAAGTCTAGGAATTGCACTGTGCAATTATTGAGGTCTCTGTTTCCCCCATACTGGAAAAGTCAGCAGTTATTCCATCAAAAAAGGGCTGTCATCAGATTACAGATTCTGATGAATGAACTTGCAGGGCTGTAGGAAAAAGCCTACAAGGTTTAGGGAATACAGCCCTGGGCATTTAGCAGTATTTTCTTCCCTTTTTTTGAATAAATTCACTCCTTTTTTTTGCATCCCTCTCTGCCCTCCACCCAACACCAGCAAGCAGTTTATTCCTCCATTATAAGCAATGTGACTATAGGAAACTTGTCAAATGGTCTCACTTTGTCCTTGGATGATGTGACCCTTGTTTTGTTTTTATTGATCAGCACACCCAAAATATCAGGCTCTTCAGTCATTACTTAGGAATTTTCTAGGGGTGGAGGAGGTCAAACCAAGAACTTTTACATTTGGGAGATTGAAATCTATTTTTAAAACTTGATTTTGGAGGTTCAGCTCCATTCTGGTGGTCACTCTCTGAAAATGCCCAGCACTTTTTCTGTACATGGCTGTCAAGCCACATCTCTTGCAGCCTGGCCACAAGCAATTGGTTTTTCAGTGCTCAGTGCTTCTGCGTGAGGTTATTGTATGTTGCTTTAATGGTTAACTTCTTCCTAGCCCTGTTTCTCCTTCCTCCTCCCAGATCTTAGACAGCAGTGTTATCATCTGCTCTGTGTCATCTAGCACGGGACTGGGAGAGAGGCGGAGTTGTCAAAGAGGCTGTTGGGTTAAGATCTCTTACAGCAGATGACCTGAGTTCTAAGCCCCACTCTGTCACTAACTAGCATGTGCCTGGGGAAATTATTGCACATCTGTGTGCCTTCATTGTCCTCATCTGTAATGTAGGTGATGAAAATAGTTCTCTGCTTGCTAGGGTTATGATGGAATACAACGAGCAAATTCATGCCAGGTGCTCAGAACTGAGCCTGTTGCCCAGCAAATGCTCAGTAGATGCTGCCATTGCTGATGACAGTGATGATAAAAACAAACCTTCGTATTCCTTGGCTCTTCCATATGTTTGGGTGCCCCCATGCCCTGCCTTCCGGCCTTCAGCCTTGTTCCCCCTACAGTCTGCCATCCTCACCAAGATTCCATGTGGTCTTTTCACAAGGCTGAACTTGCTCCAGGTCCCTCAATGACTCCACATTGCCCCCAGGACTCTTATCGTAGCCACACACAGCTCTTCTTGGTCAGGTCCCCACATGCCTTCCCAAGCTCACCTCCGTCAACTCTGTTCCATTGACCGCAAGTTCCAGCCTAAGGGTTCTCAAGTTCCAGTGCACATACCCATGCCAGCAAATTAAGAACACTAAGAACGATGCAGTTAGTTTTTCGTTTACAAATGTATAGTCAACTAATTTTTTTAAGAGACAGGGTCTTGCTCTGTTGTCCAGGCTGGAGCACAGTGGTGCAATCGTAGTTCACTGTAACCTGAAACTCCTGAGCTTAAGCAATCCTCCTGCCTCAGCCTCCTGAGTTGCTAGGACTACAGGTGTGCATAACCATACCCAGCTAATTTTTTCCTTAGTTTTTATAGAGACAGGGTCTCACTGTGTGGCCCAGGCTGGGCTTGAACTCATGCGCTCAAGCAGCCCTCCTGCATTGGCTTCTCAAGCCACTGTGCCCAGGCCTAAAAATTCTTTCTTTTTTTTTTTTTGAGACTATATTTTTCCTATTATGTGTAGTAAGTGGTGATGCTCATAGATGATTGCTTTGTGTAGTGTATGTGTGCGCGTGTGTGTATTCATCATTATTGGCATAATGGACATTAGCATATCTGTGTGGATCCCAATTTTATATGTGGAAATTTTACTGGGTTTCTGAGCCTTAGAGACTGGGGACCTCAGACCTAACTTCCCCAAATGACCCCCCGTTCCCCAAACACCGTGTACTGCCATGCATTTATGAATTTGCACTTTTTACTAAAATCCTACTCAACCTCCAGTACCAACTCAATTATCACTACCCACTACCTCCTCTACCTTCTAGTAGCCTTCTTAGAGTTATCCCACCCTCAAGCAGGAAAAGTTGCTTCCTCTACTGTTATAACCCTCTTTCTCGATTCTTCCTGGTGGTTCCACGCACCTTAGTTTTCTCTGTGGTCACTGAGTCCCCTGGGAGAGAGGGTGCCTAGCACCACCTTGTCCCTCAGGCCTGACACTGTGCTTTGTTCAAAGACAATGGCCACTATGAATTGGTGATACAGGTAAGGACTCAAAGAAGAAATAGAGGCCATATCGCAGCTTCTTATTTGCTTCTCTTGTGGCTCATGTCACATTATGAGGCTGCCTTACACTTTCTGTGTTTCTTCTTTTCTCCTCCATAAATACATGAGCTTCATGCAGCGGGAAACAGCGGGCATGTTGATGCAATTTACTGCTCTGTCGAAACTCGGAGCAGTCCTGACACATAGCAGGCCGATATGATGAATGGGTTTGTGAGTGAATGAATGAAACAAACAAGGAAAAAAGTATTTTCCAATATTGTCTGATAGAGATGGCACCTTTCTTCTCTAAGAAGTCAGCCGTGCAGCACACGGCACTGGGTACCTGACCTCACTCCCGCACAGATATGGGGCCTTCCTTCCAATATGTTTTTGGGGAATTCTGTGAAGTGGAAGGATAAGATAAGATACCTTAGTGGATAAAAGATGAAGATGAAAAAGTACCTGATGTCACTAAAGGGTGGACATCAAAGTCAGATGCATGAGCAGCAGACCCTGGGTCCAGCATTTGGCAGCCCTGCATCCGGATTCACAGGTCAAGCAGGTGTTTATTTGAGCACCCCCAGGTGCCAGGAACCAGCAAAGATGCCACAGACCCAGCAACAAGCACGAGAGTGACGGTTCTCGTTGTCATGGAGCTTATGTTTGTTCCCGTGGGAAATGCAGATGACAGTCAATGAACAGTGAATCCCAGGACACAATTTGAGAGTGATCAGAGCTAGGATGGAAGGAAATGTGAATAGAGGGATTGGCCCTGTGCCACGCATGGAAATTAGCCTGTAAGCTCCGTCAGTCCTAGAACAGTTCTTGCCTCGTAGCTCTGTGGCTGTTGATGGGGGAAAGGGATGGAGTCAGTTACCCAGGGACAAGTATACCAGCTGCTGTGAGCCTGAGGCCTGAGAGAGGGCTGGCTGGAGCTGCCAAAGAGGCTGGAGCCTGCCCCTTGAGTTGCAAGTGTGTGATATCAGCAAGGCAGGTCCAGCTGCCCCATCCATCATCTGAGGACTGAGGCCGTGTGCGGCACTGCCTCACACAGATGCCAGGTGTGAGAAACACTTCCCATTAATGAACCTCTAATGCCTCAGAGGTGGCAGAGGTGCAGTGGAACTTGGCACTGCTGTTATTCAGAGGCTGGGCGGTGGCTGCTAATGTGTTTGCACCTTCCAGAGTCTCCCCAGTGTGAGAAGGCAGTTCCTCAGGAACTGCAGGGAGAGACACCGAGATAATTCCTGGAATAGGGGAGGTGCTCCCCATCTGTCCCTTCCCTCTGTGGACAGGTGTGCATGGGCCACACGCACCCACCCACAGATAGTATCCCACCCATGCAGGTGCACACCCACCCATGCCCATGCACACTGGCTCTGCAGGTGTTCACCTGCCCACCCTCAGAGGTACACACCTACCTGCTCTGTGCACACCTGCCCACCAGCATCCGCGGGCCACACCGTGCCGTGGATGACCACACCTGCCCCGCTGTACACCTCAGTGATGCGCTCATGTCCTCTGCCCTTGGGGGTTTTGTAAGTAGTTTTCTCCTCCAAGCAGCACTTTTTTGAAGTTTCTCTTCTTGGGCGGAGAGTCATAGCTCTCACAAGCCCTCCCCTGGCACAGTCCTGGGCTTGAGCCACCCCAGGGAAGACAGAGGGGAGAGGGAACTTCCTCCCAAGGGGGATGCAGAGCAGCGCAGCCTCTACCCCAGGACCCTGGGCATGGGGTCTTCACTCCCCTGATGACACCTGACCCCTTCAGGAGCTGCTGTCCTGGTCAATGCATTGGATTTTTGGTTTAGGAGCAAAGGGTCTTTTAAGTCTTTTGAGCTGAAGACCCTCTAGTGGCTCCCTGATGAATTCTGAATCAGGTTCAAGTCCCTGCCTATGACCCTGCCTGCCTCCCCAGCATATCCATGCCTCTCAGCCACTGTTCCCTCCTGTCTGGGACAGCCTGCCCCTTTCCCATCACAGCCCCCGTCCTGTTCCCCACTGGGGCAGCCCTCGGGAGCACTCCCTGTCACAGTCAGTCAGTCGGCACCTGCCCCCAAGGTTCCCCAAGCAGGCCCTGGGTCCTGTCCTTCCTTGTGTCTGTAGGGATCCTGGTTCAGGGCTCTGTGTGTCCCCCCGGCACATGCCTGAGCTGTTGTTGGCACTGGAGATACAGCTGCAAACATCCATCCAGGGCCTGTAGTCAGGAGCTTCAGCTCGGGGCATGGGCAGGAGGAGTGGAAACAACTCCAAACAGGCAAACAAATAAGTGTGTGCATGCATGTGCGTGTGTGTGCATGTGTGTGTGCATGTGCGTGTGCATGTGTGTGCATGCGTGTGCGTGCATTGTGTGTGTGTGCACGTGTGTGTGCATGCGTCGGTGTGTGTGTGTGCACGCATGTGTGCGTGTGTGTGTATGCGTGTGTGTGCGTGTGTGAACGTGCGTGTGTGTGCATGTGTGTGCGCGGGTGTGTGCATGTGCACATGTGTGTGTATGCACACCAACTGATACTTGTGATGAGAAAATAAAGAGTAAGGCAAGAAATAGTGATGAGTGCTATCCCACATAGGGTGAGCCAGGACTGTTTAAATTCACACTTTTATTCATTGTTCATCTCCCACAGGCGAGTACAGCCCCACAAAGGCAGGCATTGTCTCTTTTGTTCACCTCTGCACACCCTGTGCCTATTAGGATACATGGCACATGGTTGGTGTCAGTATGTATTTGTTGAAAGTTCGAGTGAGTGAGTGAGTGAATGAGAGTGAGTGAGTGAGTGAATGAGTGAGTGAGTGAGTGAATGAGTGATGAATGAGTGAGTGAATGAGTGAGTGAATGAGTGAGTGAATGAATGAGTGAGTGAGTGAGTGAATTCTTAAAGGGAGGGAGGAGTGCAGTCTTCTCTGGGGCCAAAGTGCTCCCTCTGCAGCCCTCAGCTCTGCTGTGAGGACCACTGTGTGTCAGAGACGGGGTGGGAACCCCAGAACCTGTTCCAGCCACTAGGGCAGAAGTAGGGGAAGGCAGCTGATTAAAATAGTGAAGATGGTGACAGTGGTCCTGGCAGTGATGGTGGTAGGGAGGAGAAGCCACTGCCCCTCCTGCCCACTTTCCACCAGTGGAAGCAGTCACATAGCCACAGCAAGAAGTAGCAATCATGCCTCCAAGCAAGGCCCTGGCAAGGGGAATGCAGGGAGTGGGGAGTGGGGTCAGTGCTTCAACCTCCTGTTAGTAAGTGGCAGAGCCACGAGGGGAGCCTGGGGTGCCTGGTCCCAGCCGCTGTGTTCTTCACAGCTACATCACACTGGCTTCCGTGGCATGTGGCAAGCACTAACACACAGTAAGGATGATAATAAGGGGGAGGGGCAGCAGAGCACAGAGAGCTGCACAAGTTTAGTGATTAACTTGGATTTTGTCCTAAATGAGACAGGGGAGTGAGCAGGAAGTGATAGGGTTAGAGCTCTATTTCTAAGACATCGGATCACAGGAAGACCAGTTGCTGGGGCAGGGATGCTGGTGCCGGACCAGGGTTGTAATGAAGCAGGTGGCAAACAGAGTTGGGTTCAGGGTCTGATCTGTAGTTTATTTTATGTGCTGCTCCTTTTTGCCTTGGCTGCTAGGAAGCTCAGGGCACACAAGTACCCTTCTCTGGAGCCCATGTGGTGTCTGTCGTGGGGACCCCCTAACTCCTTGATGCTGTGGCCCTGAGCAGACCCTACTTCCTCCAGTTCCCTCCTGACACTCCCTTCATCCTACAGCTGTGCATGTGTTTCTGGTGACTGCTGCCGATCCTTTGTGAAGGAGGTGAGATATAAATAAAGCAATGATTATGCTCCATCCTCGTCTCCTCTGCCCATCCCTGGAGATCTTCGTCTTCATCTTCAGCTGAACTTGGAGGCTTGGGGAGACCCAGCCCATCCTTTCCCTTATGCCAAGAACACTCAGGACAGCCGGCTCCCCCAGGGCCATGTGGAGTCACAGTCTTGCTCCCATCTGGCGTCTGTAGGTGGAGGAAGGAAAGGAGAGGATGAGAACATGGAATGCACTGTCTCTGAGAAGAGAAGGACCCCAGTACATCCCTCTGCCTCTCGTGGCCTTGGAGAGAGGGTGACCAGGAGGATCTGTGGTTGATCGGTGTTCTGCAGCTGCCCTGGTTCCACACATTTCCTGGGCTCCCACTGGGTACCAGGCACTAGGTGCTGGGGTCACCCCAAAAACATGGCAGAGGATGCCATTGCTGTAGCTTCCTTAATGGTTTGCAGAGCCCAGAATGTCAAACATGACATTCCTGGGCTTGTCTTTCCCCATGGGGCTGCTCTGTGGAGCATCTGTGGACACAGCACCTAGCACAGTTAACACTGTGTTAGTCCATTTTCATTCTGCTACAAAGAAGTGCTCCCAATTAAACAAAAAAGAACTGCCTAAGACTGGATGATTTATAAAGGAAAGAAGTTTAATTGACTCACAGTTCAGCATGGCTGGGGAAGCCTCAGGAAACTTACAATCGTGGCAGAAGGTGAAGGGGAAGCAAGGCACCATCACAAGGCAGCAGGAAGGAGAAGTGCAGGGCGAAGGGGGAAGAGCCCCTTATAAAACCGTCAAACCTCATGAGAACTCACTCAATATCATGAGAATAGCATGGGGGAAACCACCTCCCTGATCCAATCACCTCCACCTGGTCTTTCTCTTGACACATGGGGATTATGGGGATTATAATTCAAGATGAGCTTTGGGTGGGGACACAAAGCCTAACCATCTCGGCACTCTATTAGTAATGCCTGGAGACAATGGCCTCGTGCCCCAACCCACCTGGGGCAGGCCTGGTTTATCCTCTTGATTTGGTGTCCCATCCTTCCATGTTCTGCTTTGGGTCCCCCTCGATGCAGCTTTGGAAGGTGAGAGGGGTCTCTGGAGTCAGGGTGCTCAAGGTCCTACCCTGCCACAGCATTTCCCAGCTCTGAGACCAACAACAAAATGGCTCATGGCTTTGATCCTCAGGGTGTTCATCTGTAAAATGGATATAAAAGTGAATGATCTCTAGCTCATAGATTTATTGTGCAGGTAAAATAGGACAATGCCTTAGGATAGTTCCTGGTCCTCCACAGGCAGTGACCAACATTTACCCCATCATAATTATTCTATTGCTTATATAATAGAAATTATTATAATAGAAATTTTTACCAAAAGTGACCCGCACTGGCATGGTATGTTAATCAGTGACTATAAAGTCTAGACACAGATAATATTATTTTACATGGATGATAACATAAACAATTAATAAACTGTGTATCATGGATGTTTATCTTTGTTTCCAGATTGCTTTCCATTTAAATTATTTTTAGAGACAGGGTCTCTCTCTCTGTAGCCCAGGCTGGAGTACAGTTGCAAATCATAGCTCACTGTAGTCTTGACCTCCTAGGCTCAAGTGATCCTCCTGTCTCAGACTCTTAAGTAGCATGCACCACCATGCCTGGGTAATTTTCAAGCATATTTTTTTGTAGAGGTGGAGTCTCTGTATGTTGCCCAGGCTGGTCTCAAACTCTTGGGATCAAGTGATCCTCTAGCCTTGGCATCCCAAAGCATTACAATTACAGGGATGAGTCACTGCACTGGCCTTTCCAGAATTTATGACCACACTGAGTCCTCCTCTCAACCTTACCTATCAGGAATGATTATCACAGTATCTTTTTTTTTTTTACAGATGTGGAAACCGAGGCTCCAAGGGGCTGGGTGGCTTACTCAAAGGCCCTGGGCTAGAGACAGGTGCAGCCCTTTGGAAGCCAGACCCTGTGGAAGCTCTAGAGGCTGCCAGGCAGGCCGCCTGTCACTGGGGGCACAGAGGTCACTGCCATGTGGGGCCTTGGGCCCTCGGGTGCTGACTCATATGACTCTTGCCCAGGCTGAGCGCTGCAGAGCCTGGATTCAGAGCAGGCCATCCTGGGCCTCCTTGGGGCAGCTGGTGGCATGCATGGGGTGCCTTAGGTGGGAAAGTTGGGAGTGGGACCCTTCCCTGGGTCTGAGGGGCCTGGCCCATTATCACCCCCAGCCCCTTGGACACTGGTGATGCCCCTTCCCCTCCCAACACTGGTGGCCTCCCTCCCTGTCCTCTCTGACAAAGGTGACCTCCTTCCTCAGGTGAGCCCTTGTGTTAGCCACGCCCTCCAGCCCTTCTCCCAGCATGTCCTGGGGCTCTGAGGTCTGCATCAGCTCAGGGCTCCCGGCCCCTTCTATAGGCAACAAGGCAAATTCACCTGCTGGCTATGGAACTGACCGCACTCTGACCATGGGAGGCTGAGCCGGCTGTGGGGGAGTGTGTATGCTCGCAGGGTGAGGGGTGCTGGCAGAGGTCTGGGCGCCTGTGGCAGCCGCTGTGCTGGGGAGCCCCCCGCGGGTCTGCGATCTTCCTCCCCTGGTGACACTGGGAGGTGAAATCGGAGTCTGGATGCGACTCAGGTCTTTGTTGCTGCCAGAAGAAACATCGCTTCCCTGTCCCAGGAGGCATCTGGGACAATGTGCTCATTTATTCTCAGTCCTGCCTGGGTGATGGCCTGAACTCTGGTCTATACTGTGACCGTGGGATGGAGGTGACACTGGCTTACTTCGTGAGCCCCTCTAACTTTACCATTTTGTTAGTTGCATTTTGTTTCATTCGAACTAATCTTTCTTACTAAGGGACACGCGGCATGTGCTACAAAAACAGCCTGTGAGGCACATCTCCCTCTCTCCCCTGCCTGCCAACAGCCTGAGTGCAGTGGCGCGATCTTGGCTCACTGCAGCCTCTGCCTCCCAGGTTCAGACGATTCTCCTGTCTCAGCCTCCAGAGTAGCTGAGATATCAGGCACCCGCCACCATACTCAGCTAATTTTTGTGTTTTTAGTAGAGATGGGGTTTCACCATGTTGGTCAGGCTGGTCTCGAACTCCTGACTTTGTGATCTGCCTGCCTCGGCCTCCCAAAATGCTGGGATTACAGGCGTGAGCCACTGTGCCCAGCCCCGGGGTTCTCCGTTTCTTTGGGGGGCCCACAGTCATTTTCTCTCCACACACCAGTGTGCGCCTGTATACCACCGCTGTTCACTCACTGGTGGCGTGTGCGTGTGAATTCGTGAGCTGGGGTTTTCTTTGGCCTTTTTATCTCAGATCAGTTTCCTGTCCATGCATGGAGATCCACTTTTTCTTTCCACATCTGCACACAGGCCGTTGACAGGACAGACGATGACTTACCCAGTCCCCTGTGAACAGGCATGTAGGTCGCTACCAGTCTCTTTTACAACAAACAGCACTGCCATGAGCTTCCTGGGACATTCATCTTCATGCGTCCCAGAGTCTACAAATGTGGCCATTTCATGGACAAGGCAGGGGTCCTAGGAGCACTGCTTCCTCTGCCCGCTCACAGACGTGCTCACTCTGCAGCCGTTCGCTCAGAATTCTCACCGGCCTGGCTCTGCGCTGGGGTCCAAGGCTGCCCGAGGCCTGGCCTCTGCCCCAGGAGAGATGGCAGCCTGGTGGGAGGGCAGGCAAGCAGAGGGCTTTGCAGCTGCTTAGTGCCTACATAGGTAGCTTCATGGGCATAGGACAAGGCAGTGACCCTGTCTGGGACAAGAGGAAGGTAAAGACTCTGGACAAAGTCCTATTCAATGGAGAAGCTGAAATGTATGAGGCAGAGAAGTGGCCGGGAGGCAGAGCAGCGTGGATGGAGGGCAGAACATGAGCAAGGGTCTGGAGCAGGCAGCGTTTCGTTCTGGAATTAGGAGTGTCTTCACACGTGGTGCTCCACATGGCGGAAGGCGAGGGCTTCCGGTGGCCATGAGTGGGGCGCAGGAGGGAGGGTCTCACAGAGGGAAATTCAGTGTACGCTGCTGAGCGGCCGTGGCCACTGTGGGCACACTGCTTGACAACCCTCCTGGGGTCCAGGCTTTGGGGGATCACTGGTGACCCCTGAGGGTGAGAGAGGTCGTCATCTTGGGCCTCCAGGAGTCACATAGGTTTGCTGGTCACTTGAGGTCCCCCCTTGGTTTTCGTCTTCCAGATGAGATGGACCAAGCGCCCCCGGCGCGTCCTGAATATCTGGTCTCAGGGATTCGAACTCCCCCTGTGAGGAGGAACAGCAAACTGGCCACCCTGGGCAGGATCTTCAAACCCTGGAAATGGAGGAAAAAGAAAAACGAAAAACTGAAGCAGACAACGTCAGGTAAGGGCCTGGTGCAGGCATGGGCAGGCTCTGGCTGGGACCAGCATCCTTGTCATGGTGCCACAGCCCCTGATGACCTGTGACTTCCCGGCCCCCGCACAGGAGGGGCACATTGTGCTTCATGGCCTGCGATGGCCACAGGAGCCATGCAAGTTACCCCGCTGGCCCCTCCAGGGCCTACCCGGCCTCCCTGAAGCCCCGGGGTGGGGTCGGCACCAGGCACCCCACGTGGGACGCTCTGCCCAGACCCTAAGGTGCCCACAAGTCCACTGGAACCTTGTTAAAAACGAAGCCTCTCATTCACTTAGGGCCGGGTTGGGCCAAGACACTGGCTTTGGAGCAAGGTCTCACTCGCTGGCCTCACTTGGATGGTGAGCCCCCGGCCCACGCGACTCCCGCATCACCTCACCTCTGGTACCTGCAGTCTCACTCGGAGGATGCTGGGGCCTGGCCTGCCCCCACAGATGCGGGTTATTTGGCCAAGAGCCCCCTGGTGACTCATAGGGTTGAGGCCCTCGGTTCAGCTTTGACCCCTCTGGGCCTCTCTTCCTGAAAGACAGGCTGCTCCTGGCTCCTCAGCTCTCTCAGCACGCCTTCCCTCAGCGCGCCTTCCCTCAGCGCGCCTTCTCTCAGCGCACCTTCCCTACAGCCTCCCACCAAAGCATCCAGAAGGTTCCTCCACTCACCTCCTGCTGCACCTCCCACCCTGCCAGCCCTGGCTCTGTGGGAAGTGGGATTGTGATGGCTGGTCCTGTTGCCCCTGCCTCCTCGGAATCCACGCTGGGAACTGCAGCCATGAGGCTGAACCACAGACAGGGTGGACACAGGCATTGATGACGGGACAAGCAGCCATAAGGCACATAACAGCAGAGCACAGCCCCCAGCATTTGGCTCGGAGAAGCCAACTCAACCCTCAGAACCTCCTGCTAGGTAGGCCAGCACTCCCCAGGACCCTGCCCCATCGTAGGGATGGAGAACAGGCCCAGAGAGGGAAGAAACTCACCTGGGGTCACACAGCCAGCAGGTGGCGGGGCTGAGGCTTGGACCCTGGGAGCCAGGTGTGGCGGCTCCTCAGCCTGAGCTCTGTGGATGGCAGTGTTCTGAGAAGCAGAGCCCAGAGGAGGCTGCATCACCACCCCAGGACCCCACCCCACCCCACCCCCCCGCTTCCAAGCCACACACCTGTGAGCGACACCTAAAAACAATTAGTGAGGGAGCTGCTGATGTAGAATCAGTCCTGGGTCTCAGGAACCAGCCCTGGCAAGTGCCCATCTCAGGCTGTTCCCTCGGATGGTCCCTGGGGTCCCATTTCCTTTCCAGCTCTGAAGAGGCACGGGTTCCAGGCATTGAGGATGGTGGAGACGAAGGCCAGGTGTTACAGCGCCCAGGCCCATGGCAGGAGCAGTGGTCAACACCAACAGCAGGCCCTCCACTCATGCTTTTGTGCATGCTTTACAAAATTATTACTATTTTTTTTTACCAACCAAGAAGTTGATAGATGAATTCTTGTTGAAATGAAAACAGAACAAGCATCATCATTCAGCAGATCTTGAGCACCTCCTGTGTGCCCAGTACCAACAGGAGGGGCCCAGGCCCTGCCCATCCAGAGCTTTCTGCAAAGTAGGGAGTCAAGTGACAAAGTGTGGAAGCCACCAAGTGAACCAGCATGCGAGTCAATTCCAGACTCTGACGAGGCTGCAAGGCAGCCCCCCTCACTGGATGTTAAGCTCAGCCAGGTGGGCAGGGTCCATGTGTTCCCCTGAATCTGGCAGGGCCCCTTGCACACACATGGCACCAATCGGCTCTTTGCAATCCAGGCTTAATGGCAGGATCAATGAGAAGGCCCTGGGGGTGGAAATGAGCAGGGTGGACACTGCTTTGGGCCCAGTGGTCTCAGAAGACCCAGGTGAGGAGGCTCCATTAAGCTGAGATGTCATTGGTTCATTGAGAAAGGCAGGGAAAAGCATCGCAGCAGTGGGAACAGCCCTCGCAAAGGCACTGAGCTGGGGAAGGCACGTCTGTGCAGCAGTGAAAGGCCGGGGAACTGGAGCAGAGTGACCTCCGTGACCTCAGGTGGGTCTCTGATGTTCTCAGAGGCCTGCTGCCCCCAGCAGTGGGACTGGAAGGCTGAGGTTTGTCTTCTGAGGACTCTGGGTTCTTTGGCCTACTCCAAGCTGTGCTGTGTGAGTTCACCAGCAAGATGCTCTGGGGACCCTCCTAGGGCATTGGAGTTCTCGAGGTTATTACCTGCAGCATCCCCACCTTCAGGACCATCATTTGGGCGTTGGGAAACTCGAATGCTGCATCTTGTTTACTTATTCCAAACCACTGTTTTCCCTTAAAGCGGGGGGTGTTGTTTCAGCATATCAAATTCCTGATTTCACAGGCATCACGGGTTAGGATGAGCTGAAGTGAATACAAAGATGATTGAAAGAGAAATATGTAGCAAGCAGTGGTTTTGGCAGGCAAGGCTGGGGGAACACGCTGAAGATGGCTCTCACGGGCTATAGGGTGGAGCGGCATCTCAGTCCATGCCTGCCCTGGCAGGTGGCTGAGATCCACTCAGCCATTTACATGCTGTACCACCTTTACAAGCTGCACCACCACTGATGTCCCCATCCCCGAGAGGGGGAGAGTAGATCCTCGCAGCTGTGTCTTTGGGTCATTGGGAAGTCCTCGAGTCAGTGCAGGCAAACACCTGTGATGTCTGAGGCTGATCACCATGAGCACCGCCTGGTGTTGGCCTGGGGACGGGGTCCACTCAGAGCTCGAGGCCTCCACCCCTGTTCTTCTCATCTGCTTTGTGAACCTAGCTGCCACCTCTTGCTGACACCTCCCAAGGTCAGCATTCACTTTGTCAGTTTTATCCACAATTCTGGCACCTGGAAATTGGCTTGGAAATTGGGACCACAGAAAGGAAATTCTGTTTTCTCTGCCCAAAACTGTCCCCACCCTGCTGGGTTTGGGTTTCCCTTTTCATCCTTTGGCTTTAGGGTAAATATCCTCAGAGAAGCCACCCCGGAGGTCAAGAGTGAGATGGCTTTCCCCAGACAACTTCCCCCCAACCAATCCCCCACCCCGGGCTTGACTTATCCCTCCTCACCCATTTCTAGACACTTGCCATCTGTCCTCCCACCTGTGCTGGCCTCAGGCAGAGGCTGTGCCTGTCTTGCTCACGGCAGAATCTCATGTGCCTGACATGGTGCCTGGCACACAGTAGGTGTTCAGTAAATGTGTAAGGGGTTTCGATAGATTGAACACCTGGTCACCATGGCCTGTTCCCCCAGTGGAGCCCACACCTGTGACCGTGAGGCTGCAGGGGTTCTGCCCTCTGTGACTCCCCAGCACCCAGCTCAGCACTTGGCACGTAGCAGATGCTCAGGAAATACTTTTGAACATGTGAAATAATTCCATTGCCAGTGCCTGTTTGTCATCTGCCTCCCCACCTAGACATTAAGCTCAGCCAGGTGGGTTGACTCTGTCTGGTCCCCGGCATCTGGCAGGGCCCCTTGCACACACAGAACACTGATGGACTCTCTGCGATCCAGGCTTAATGGCAGGATCACTGGGCAGGCCCTGGGGTGGAGATGAGCAGGGCGGCCACTGCTTTGGGCCCAGTGGTCCCAGAAGACCCAGGTGAGGAGGCTGCATTGAGCTGCATTGAGCTGAGATGTAATTGGTTCATTGGGAAAGGCGGGGAAAAGCATCACAGCAGAGGAAACAGCCCTCACAAAGGTGCATCTTTCAAAGAAAGGGTTGAGGTGGTTATGTGGTCTTGTATTTGGAAATTGGGGCTCACCTGTAGGCAAACAGTTTTCCTGATGGAAGGAAGAAGATGACTGTCAAGCAGCCTGAGGCCTGCCTGTGAGCGGAGGGAGAATGGGAGAAGGCGGGGGGCATCGCTCAAGTGTTTTGCTCCGGGAAGGGGAGGCAGGAAAGGCTATTCTGAAAGTGGAATTGGGAAAGATCTGGCAAATTAGGCTTGGTGGAAGGGGACTGGGGGCTGGCCTCCTCCCTTTCTGTCCATCTGGTAGACTGGAAGCTTTTAACCTGTGTTTATTGGAAGAAGCTCTAGTGAGAGAGCCGCACAGAAGAATCTCATCTGAGTGGATGTTAACAGGGACCAGGAGGCACTTAGCAAAGGCTAACAGGAACCACAGAAAGGAGCCTGAGGTGTTGGGGGCAGAGGGAGGGCGCTTTCCTTGGTTGGTAAGTTAAGCAGCATTTGGTGAAGGGCAGGAATGGCTGGCGGGAGCTAACTTAGAGAGGGGCGTTATATGTGGAGGGGCTTTCCAGATACATCACAGAAACAACTGCTGTAGAATATCCACGGTGTGCACTGTGCTTTAGCTGTGGTTTATGTACATTGCTTAGCAGAGTGCTTTGTAAGAAAGTTGGGCCTTGCCAGTGGACCAGGCCCCTAAGCCTGAGGCGCCTGCTAGCTCACTGTTTTTGGTCTGTAAACTTGAGCCTGGCATTGGCTGTGGCTTGGGCCCATTGACACCTTTGCCCAAGACTCACTGTGTGTTTGTGTGTTGGGCAGCGCTGGAGAAGAAGATGGCCGGCAGGCAAGGCCGAGAGGAGCTCATCAAGAAGGGACTGCTGGAGATGATGGAGCAGGGTAAGTGGGACCCGCCCCTGGCTTGGAAGGGCACGGTGCTGGGAATGCGGAATGAAAAGTCTCACATGAATCCAGGAAGCCCATCAGAAACGGAGTAGAATCAGAAGAGGGCTGTGTCCAGATGAAGCCTGCAAGGTTGGAGAAATGCCTCATGTCAGGAGCCATTCCATTGGTCCAGCCCCCAAGGGCATGGGAGACCCCATTACTGAGCTGAAGAGCTCCCCCTCATGACATGACTCCCTGGGGAATGTCTAACAGAGCTGGCTGTGCATGAAAAAGTTGGTGGTTTATCCCGATTCCTTTAAAGTGGCAGCAATGGTTTTTTCAGCATTAACTTTTTTTTTTTCATATTCACATTTCAATTCTCCATTTGTGCAAATTATTTTTAATTCCACTATTACCTACTCCTACTACCACCATGTAGAAAGCATTCAGGACATGCTGGGGCTGGGTGGGGTATTCTGCATGCCCTGTCTCATTGGTCTTCCCAGCATCCCTGAGGATGGGGGCAGTGGTTATCCCATTTGCAGATGAGGAGTGTGAGGGTCTGGGTGGTGACTGCCCCAAGTCATTGCAGCCTGAGAACAGAGACGCAGAACAAATCCTCATCTCTTGGTCTCTCGTCTAGAGAGTTTAATCTCAGTGGTGTCTACATAATCGTCTTTGTTTCCATCTTTCAGGAAGGCCAGTTATTATCGCTCATGCAATTAACTGAACAGAGTTCTTTAATTCCCAAGTCTTTCTCTTTGTGATGGCTTCCTGGAGGTGTGAGGCCCAGGACTTGGATGCTGACACTAGCCCTTGGTGCTTTCCAGTTCCCTGAGAGGCTAAATCTTGGTTAGGAGGTTTCATAAAACCTCACTCCTCTGGAAGACTGTCTGGAGCTGGACCAAGCTCTGGCCTCCTGATTTAAGGAATCTAGCCATGCACAGCCAATTTCCTGAGGCTTGCATGAATATATTGAATTCCTCTCTCCCTGCTTCAGCCTTAAAATATTACTAGTGTCTTTGTAATTTGGCCCAAATATCAGGAATTAGGAAGGAAGCTCATGAAATAAATGAATCCAGATTTTATGCAGCAGGGCCTGTCAGCGCACAAACCCGATTGTGGGCTCAAGCCTTTGTCATCATTTCCTTTCTTTAGACTCAAGGAGTGAAGTATTTTGATGATGCTATTTTTAGGGGAAATCGACATGGGAAATTGCTTAATAGTGATAATAAAACCTTACATGTGCGAGGAAAGCTTGGTGTCAAGTCCCGTGGCACTCAGATGTTTAACGCTCTGTTGTGATACTCAGATTTGGAGGAATGCGGTTGCTGAGTTAGAAATCTGGAGGATTTTAATTTGGATGGGGCAAAAAAGTGCCAAACTTCGGCATTTTGAATATGTTGCCAACAGGCATGACTTTGGATCTTAGGGAAGGAGAAAGGAAGATGAAAACAATGCTAGGGCCTGTTTTCATCTATTCTAAAAATATATTACTTTTGTTGAGGAAAGAGTAAGTATATAGACTTGATTCCTCTCAAAAATGAAGCTATAGTTTGAATAATTAAAGGGGAAAACTTCTAGGAGCATTGGCTTTTTTCCACTCTGAGTTTTTGCAGGATGATTTTTTCTGATGAAGTCGGAACAGAGGCTGGAGACGCATGCTTGGCTGCAGCCAGGCTGACAGCATGGCTTTCACCCTGCTGCCGTGGGAGCCTGGTCTCTGGCTTCCGTGCCTCTGACGGCGACATCACACACCCGCGGTCTTACAGAATCACTTTAGATCAGGGTCGGCAAACCTTTTCTGGAGAGGGTCAGATAGTGCATATTTTAGGGGGCTGTGCAGTCTCTGTTGCAACTACTTGTCTCTGCTTTTGTAGCCCAAAGGCAGCCAGAGACAAATCATGCATGAGAGGGCGTGGCTGTGTCCCAAGAAAACTTATGGCCACTGGCCTTTGAATTTTATATAATTTTGTCAACCATTTAAAGATGTCAAATCCAGGTGCGGGGACTGGAGTGGCCTCCATGTTGTGGTTTGTTCATCTCTACCTTCCATACTTTCTCGCTTGCTAAATGATTATGGACCAGGGACTAGAGTGACCTGAAACACAGTCTCTTTCCTTGAGAGGGCAAATGCGCTCCTAAATTGATGCCATGACATTTTATTGAGGGCCCACTATGTGCCAGGGTCTGTGCTAGCTGCTGAGGACACAGGTGAGCAAAATACTGTTCTGAACGCACATCCAGTGGGACCATTAGATAATCCCACATAGAGTCAGCTACTCACGACGGCGATGAGTGTGGTGAAGGACATGGCACCCTAAGAACACGAGACAGGACCTGACCTGGTCCTCTGGGGCCGGGAGATGGTTGAGTGGGGTCCACAGGTGGGCAGGAGGACCTAGCCTGATTCTCCGAGTTTGTTGCATATTAGGATCACCTGGAGAGCTTTAAAAACCCTCCACCGCTCAGGCAGCAGTTAAATTAGATGCTCTGGGCGTGGGACCCAGGCAGCAGCGCGTCCTCATCCTCCACAGCTGATTCCAACTTTGATGCAGGAAGGTTGAAAAGCCAAGAGACAGGGAAGCAGGGAGTGACTTCCAGCCCCCAGGAGCAGCAAGAGCAAGTCCCCGCGGTGGAAGGGACCTTGAGATGGTGGGTTGTGCTGGAGGAAAGGAGAAAGCGGAAGAGAGAGAGGGGCTTGGGTCAAGACGCCTCCCATCTTCCCTGCCCACACACCGGCTGGGGTGGCAGAGGCATAACCACGCTCTGCGGGAGGCTGGGGCAGCCACAGTGCGAGTGGGTGAGGTCTGCCAGGAGCCCGAGTGTCTCTGCAGGGAAATATCAGGCACGGGGCAGCAGAGGTTGCTCTGAGAGGGAACTTGGACTTGCTGTTCACAGTCGACTCTTCTGTGCTGCTTGAATCCTTTACTGCGTGCCACCTGTAATCAACCTGTAATCAACGTGCAGTAATAACAGGATCCATGCAGATGCTTGGCCACAGGCTCCGGGCTAAATCCTTCCCTGCACCGCGGTTTCCGTTCTGCACTGGCTTCAAAAATGCCTGTTCTCACTGGGTCGACCTGAGGTCAGACCCTCTTGCAGGATGACTGGAATTGGTGGTGGTGGCTGTGCACCTGCCCTCTCCGGCTCAGGGGAGGACCCGGCGTGAGGGCTGCCGCTCCGGGGTGGGCACGCAGTGCCGCCGCCTCTGCTGTGGGTGTGAGGACTCTCCAGGGTGAGGAGCAGAAGCGCTTTCCTGGCTTTGGGGTTAAGGAACCAGCTTCAGCCACCGCCTTCCACTGCCGGCAGGGACGCATCTGCAGTCGGGGGCGCCCTCCTGTGGCCGGCCAGGCTCATGCGCCTCCCTGCAAGGTGGCCGGGGCTTCATGTGGGACAGGCCCTGTGAGGCTGCGGGAGTGGATTGTCAGTGGCCCTGGAGCCTCATTTGAACCCCATCAAAACTCACATTTGAACTTCCTTGGCCATTACAAATCCCAGGATTGCCCTCTGCCCTACACACGCGCACGTATGCACACACGCGTGCGCATACACATCGGACACCCTGGAGCTTGCCCTGAAGCCGGTGGGCAGCCTGGTGGAGGGAGCTGGCCTCTGGGAACGGCCGGCAGAAAAGAGCCCGCCAGCTCCTGGGGGTTGAGGCAGCGTCCAGGGCATGAGTTTGCTCCCTCTGGGGTGTTATTTTGTGATCGATGGTCCGTTTTATGGACCACTCCGACCCCATCCCCTCCTGTTCTGTGACTAGTCATCAGCTTGGACCTAGGAAGGACCCTGCTGGTGGCATTATTACGTTACTAGATGTGTGCAGTGGGGCCAGTTGTGTCCCGGGGAGGGGAGAGGGGACCCCTCTGCTGTCTTCAGTGCTCCTTCCGCCCTCCTCTGAGATATCCGTGACCAAGCGAGGCCAGACCAAATCTCTAGCACAAGGGGTCCCTTCCCCAGCCCCTCGCCCAGCCCACGTTTCTCTGTGCCAGATACTGTTTATGTTCTGAATGGCTTTCCTCCATCTGCCTGTATGCGTTGACTTGGCATTTTCTTAAATAATTTAAGGAATTTCCTACCCTGTCATTGGGTATAAAAGAAGAGAGTTTGTTACTCTGTGCTGTGTTCAGTGACCTGAGATTGACTAGGCATTCTTTCCTCAGGGAATTGGACAGTGACAAATCAAGTCTGTCTGGTTTCCATGTGGTAGGAATGCGGGGGACACATGTCTGCATGTGTGCACACACATGCACGTGCACACATGTGCACCCACGTGTGCTTGCACCGTGCACATACATGTGCCATGACTGTACACGTGTGTGCCTGCATGCGCATCTGAGTGCGTGTGCATGTCTGCAGCACGTTCCCTCTCACTGTGGCTGCTCAGGCGCACTGTTCTGTGCTCCCTTCTGCAGCCCTCGAAGGAGAGTGGCCAGGGGGAAGCTGACCTTCCAGGGAGAGGAGCAGGGCCTGGGCTCCCACCACTCCCTCCACCCCTCCCCAACCCGCATTTCTTAGCAACAGCCCTGCCACCAGGGCTATTTTGGGAACTGAAACTTTTCATTGAACATGATTATGAGCTGGAGCTCTGACCGCAGCCCAGAGAAGTCCTGCAAGGGCTGCTAAGCTGCAAAAGCAGGGGAAGGTTCAGACTGTGGAGGGGTGTGGTGCTTTTTTGAGTCTGGAGACCTCTGGGCCTTCCAGGTTCAATGTTCTGACCCTTTTATGGTGGTGGTTGTGATGAGTTTGATGCTGCTGATGATGATGGAGGCATCATTATTAACAGCAGTGACAGGCGTGGCAGCAAAAGACCTGTGCATTCTAAGGTTTGGTGTCCAGAACTGCCAGCGGTGGGTGGCAGCCTTGCCTGTCACACAGGGTAGGTGTGAAGCTCAAGCTGGCGGAGCCCTGTGCTCCTTCACGCCAGCTCTCACATTCCCTGTGTGTGGCCAGGGGCCGGGTAAGCTGTGCTGTCGCAGTTGCATGTCAAGTACGAGGAAACCAGTCACGAGAAGGGGCTGATTCAGTTTTGAGCTTTGTGATCTCTGATTTTGTCTACTTGGTGAGCTCTCTTTGCTTGTATCTGGGTTGGCGGGCTGTTATAGCTAAGGGTCAAATCTGGCTCAGGACCTGTTTTTATGTGGCCTTTGAGCTAAGAATGCTTTTTAAATAGGAAAGACTTTCATAAAAATTAAACAAAAAATCAAGGAAGAGTTGTAGCATGGGGCATACGGCACGTGGCCCACAGAGCCTGGCACGTTTGCCATCTGCGCCTTATGGGAAGAGCCTGCCAGCCTCGCCTGGACCTCTGGGCAACTGATGCGTCTGCATGGATGAGATCGTCCGGCCCCAAATCTCCAGACTTATGGCATGGCTGACCTTTTCATTCTCTCCTGAGGAGACATGCGCAGCAGAGGAATCTGATTGGCAGTGATGACAGCTCAAATCTCTTCCAGGGCCCCAGGCAGGAAATGGGTCTGGCGTGAGTCCTGGGTGTGGTGAGGACTCTGTGGAGGGAGAAACGGTTCTGTCCTAAGCCTGCTGTTAGCAGATGGGCCCACAGGTGCAGACCAAGGGCCAGATCACTCTTGTCACCCTCCTCTTCTCGTTGTCAGAAACCATCACCACCAACATGACAGAAAGCATATGTAAAGTGCACACCTTATGCCAGACACATTCCATACCTGAGCTCCATTAATTCTTGTAATGTTGCCATGAAGCAAGCAGAAATATTATCCCCGTTTTATAGGTAAGGAAATTGAGATCCAGAGGAATTTGCTATTTGGGCCCAAAATGCCATTTGCAGGTGGTGGGACGCATGATAGGGTGACTGTATACTGTTGTCCAAACAGGACACTTAGGAGTGAAAGGGACACTGTTGAAGGACACAGGGATGGCAGGTGGGAATCAGAACTGACCAGGTCCTATGGACCCCGACCCTGAAGTAAATGTTGCCTCTTCCTTCCACTGCCAGGATGGGAGGCATGTGGAAGGAGGTCAGGGCAGGCTGGCATCCCCAAACGGCCACCTCGTGGCTGTGGCAACATGTGCAGGTCACACTGCCCTCTGCACCAGGCCTCCAGGAACTGCTGTAGGGATTGAGAGGAGTCCTGCAGGGCCATGTGGAGGCTTTGTGCGTGGAGCTGTAACGTGCATCTCAGTGACGTGACTGTGACTTGCTGGCCGAGGGCCCTGCCATCCTACAGTTGGGTAACTGGGCCATTTCTTTTGCTCTCCGAGTGCTGAGCCCCTCACCATTAAGGTGCAACCCCAGGGATGATAAGTGAAGGGCCGGACCCTCAGAGGCTGCAGCAGCTAAGCTTCAAGAGAGGCGAAGCACCAGATCCTTCCTTATGCCCTGCCAGTGCCTCCTCTTCTGGGAGGGCTGCCTGTCAGACCTAGGGACCCCCGGCTCTGTGTCCCCTCCATCCATGGGTGTGCCCCCGTTCTGGGCTCATGGTACCATGTGCGGTCATCTGCGTGGCTTCCTTAGAGTGTGAGCGCCCTGGGGGCAAGGACTGTATCTTATTAACCTCCACCTTGCCAGGGTCTATCACAGTGCCAGACACGTAGTGGGTGATCAGTAAACACCTGTTTAATGCCTGGCTGAGGGTCGAGTGGTGGGTGCAGAGGTGAGTTGGTTTTCTGCAGCCACAACCACCCCTGCATCTCAGAGGTTACAGCAATCACCGTTTGTTGTCCCCTGGTGTGTGGTGGGGGGAGAGAGGTGGGGGACCACCCAGAGCGTAAAATGGATACTCCTCAGGAAGGCTCTTGGGATGGTGGAAGGGATGAAGGGAGAGAGGTGCAGGCCTGGCTGACAGCTGCATTTCCTTGTAGATGCTGAAAGCAAAACGTGCAACCCCGATGGAGGACCCCGATCTGTGCAGAGTGTACCACCTACTCCCAAGTCGGAGATACTGACTTCAGAAGATGCCCAGCCTGGAAGCCCCTTGGCCACTGGGAAGGACCAGGTCTCCCTGGACAAGCCACTGTCCTCAGCCGCCCACTTGGACGATGCAGGTACTGACTGGAGACCGCGCTAAGTTGAGCTTCTCCTAGAATGGCCATATGTCCCTACGGGTGTCCCTGGCTATAGCTTAGGCAACGGCCCTCGTAAAACATTGTTCTCAAGAGAGCCAGGCCCGTGCTCGATGCGCTGCCATGCTGTGCTGCCTGGCTGGGTTGGACGGTTTGCTGGGGCACTTTTCTCTACTGTCTCTTTCCAAGTCTGGCACAGCCAATAAGTGAAGGTACTTAACGATGTTCATCTGCCTGGCACATCTTCCCCCCCTCCCAGGGCGTCTTTGGGTTTCTCTGGGAGCTTCTAGGCAGGAAAGTGCTCTCTGGAGGGGCAAGTGCCCAGTGGGGGGATTTTAGTGACCCGAAAAGGGGTAGGACGTAGGGTTGAGGGACTTTCCTGTGGCCGAAATCCTGCCACAGGGGTCCTCTTGGCCTAAAAGATGCTTAAGTCCCTGCATGTGTACATGCCTGGGAGCTGGTCGGTGCTGATGCAGGCTCAGCATGCTGCGGCCTATGCAGGACTCTTCCGCTGCTTCTTGAGGGGAGGTGGGCTTGGTGCCTTGCTCCAAGCCTCAGTTTCCCTCTGTTAAATGGGAAAAGTAATGGACCTACATCAGGGTTGTTTGGCGGGTGGGAGGAACTTAGCACAGTGTCTGCTGTGTAAAGCGACTATTATCAAAGGCAGTAGGGGCTTTGGGTAGTGGTGGTGGTTTTTATTTTAATTGAATAGACCAGGGCACCTCCCAAGGATGGGGAGAAGGAAGGAAGGACAGAAGGGAGGAAAGCAGGAACTGGCCACAGAAACCTGCAGGCGCTTCACCAGCTCCTCCTCCTCTCCCACCTGGCAGAGCGATTCTTTTGGAGCTTCACTGTTGACTTGGAATCCTGTTGTCTCATAAAATTTCAGGCTATAAACAAGTCTCACACAGTTTGGGGATGGGAAGGTGAACGCATCTCTCCGTGAGCGTAGGAAGTTGGAAATCCAGGCCCCAGGACAGCCTGGTAGGCTTCTGCTTCAGAGCGGGTGCACTGTGCCTGGGACTTCCTTCTGCCACAGAAGGGTGACACCCACAGCCTCGCAGGCCACCCGTCCACAGCACCGCTGTAGCGCTAGCAGGCACCTGCCCAGAGGCATGCTCAGCCCTCCTCGGGGGTGGCTGTGTCTCTCCAGTTTCACCTGGCTTGGAATTTGGGGTCTGAGAGTTGTGACCCCTGGAGGGTCCCAGCTCTCACGCAGAGGCCCCCTCCACACACACAGGTCTCTGTGTGCCCCAGGTATCTGACTTTGGGGCTGGCATGGTTCTTACGGCTGAGCAGAGCCTGGCTTTCCTGCCATGGTGTGGTCCCCGGAGCCCAGCCCTTGTGTATGGCCCATGAGCCTCCCCAAGGGAGGCAGGGCTGCCGCTCCCAGCCCCCGCTGGGGCTCACACTTCTCCTTGGCAGTGGTTTCTGTAGCTCAGCTCAGGGCCTGTGCCTGCTCCCCTCAGCGCCCTCTTCTGACCTCAGACACAGGGTCTCGCTCGCTCTCCAGATGCTGGGTGTGAGGATGGGTTCCTGAGAGCAGAGTGGGTCTGGTTGAGATTGCACATTTGTATCAAGGACCCTCTCCTGAATGAGGCCTGAGGGAGGAGTGGGAATCAGCCAGGCAGAGAGTGAGGTGCAGAGTATCCCAGAAAGGGGAATAACATGCAAAGACAGGGGACAGGAACACACACCTTTTCTGAAAAGGGCCAGAGAGGAAAGAGCATCAGTGCTGCAGGCTGGAGGTGTCTGACGCAGTCACTTGCCTCTACCCTCATAGCACAAAAGCAGCGTCGATGGTGAAAGGGTGCGGCTCTTGTCAGTGGAACTGTAATGATTAAAAACAGCCCAGGGCTTGGTGAGGTGGGTCACACCTATCATTCCAGCACTTTGGGAAGCCAAGACAGGAGAATCACTTGAACCTAGGAGTTCAAAGTCAGCCTGGACAGCATTGCATGACCCCATCTCTACAAAACAGTTTTGTTTTTTGTTTTTGGTTGACCGGGAGGTCAAGGCTGTAGTGAGCCTTGATCACACCACTTACTCCAGTCTGGGTGACAGAACCAGACCCTGTTTCAAAAAAATTTAAAATAAAAAACAGCCCACAGATTGGAGAGAGTTGGCCTGGCAGGTTTTCCCTGAGGGCAGCTGGAACCCCCAGGGATGGAGAGACAATGGGATTTGCCTTGTAGGAAGCGCTCTGCTGGTGACCTGGCAAGACCTGGGGGCAGGGAGACTGGAGATGTGCGTGGTTCCCTGGGGACTTGTCTCATTCCCAGCTTCCCCAGTGTGGGTCTTGTGCCCCTGGGGTTTGTGAGATGACTTCTTGTGAATGGCATGTGGACAGACAATGAGAAAACATTATTAACATTTAATTAATAATGAAAATGTTTAAACATTAATAATGAAAGTACTTTAGGGCAAGAAGTACTGACTTCTCATTGTGGGCAATTATAGAGATTTGCTTTTCCTTATAAACAGAGATAAAAATGTGAATTCACTTAAAGTAAAATATAGCAAACAGAAGTATAGAAAGCACAGAGGAATGTCCAAAATGTCTAAAGCAGGAGCCACAAATCTGGTTTAAGAAAGACCATTCCATTCCTTAGGGATGCAGCTGGCTTATTAGCAGTTAGTGACATTTGTCATCATACTGGGGATAACGAGCTGACACAGGTGGCTGCCTGTAGGCAGGGTGGGGGAGAGTGCTCTGCTAATGACTCCACATTCATTAGCTTACTTAGCCCTGGAAGCAGCCCCCAGAGATCTCATGCCCATGATGAGATGCTGGCACACAGGTCAAACAACTGGTCCAAATAACTGGAAACAGAGGACATCTTTGACATCAGGTGAGACACAGGCCTGAACTCCTGACTGAGCTGTGGGGCCATGGGCAAGTGACTTAACCTCTCTGATCCTGTTTGATCAGCTGTGAAATGAGGATAGTAGTCACACTGACCTCCCAGGGTCGCTAAAATTAAATTAAGTGATCCCCAGGAAAGGCTTATCTCCGTCTTAACCCACACTGAGCACTTGGAAAGTGTTTACTGCTGCTACTGTAGCATCACTGTTACTGTCACCATCATCATTGTCATCATCATTATCTGTCACCATCATTGTCATCTGTCATCATCATCTGTCACCATCATCTGTCGTCATTGTCATATGTCATCATTGTCATCTGTCATAATTGTCATCTGTCACCATCATTGTCATCTGTCACCATCATTGTCATCTGTCATCTTCATTGTCAAAAACAACCCTTGGAAAGGGACGTACTAACACACAGTATTTAGCTGCCTACAGATGCTCCCAGAGAGGCCATCTCTCTAGTAGCACGTGTGTTTTGGGATGTGGGGTCACCTGCAGTTTGCTATGGCTGGGACAACCCCGAGGCCTCATCCAGCCCTACAGACCTGGGATCCTGCACTAGGGACATTGTTCACCTCCACAACACCAGGTCAATGTTCAGAAGCTTGGCCATGAGCAACACCCCTATAAACAGGGTGTAGCTTAACACAGGGACATTAAATGTACTGGTTAAAAAATTTGCAAGCCAATGTTTAAAAATCAGGAGTGTTCACAGAAATCCAGATGTGCAGTTTCTTTTCAGTTGTCAAAGTTCAGGCCCCCCAGATCCCTGCTGTCACACAGCCAGGGTCACTGGAGCTGAACAGAGTCTGTCCCTGTAGATGCGCCTGGCACTTTGGATGTTGGAGTTTGCAATCCCTTCCATGAAGGTTAACAGCCTGGTCTTCGGAGCCAGCCCCTGTGTTACTGACTTTTAATTTTCTGTTTTGGGCCTCAGTGTTTTGTGATAGAAGGAGTTAAAGCCTGAGGCCACCGTGAGGCAACATGGTCCTTAGTTCTCCAGTTTCTACTGCAGAGCCCAAGAGGACCCGCTGTTTGATGCTTTGTGTCTGATGCTGTCTGTTCTCTTCCCACATTCTGCACCTCAGCACCCGAGGGAGCTGGCCACGTCTGGGCTCAGTCGCTCTGTGTTGTGGATAATTCTATGACAGACAGATGTCATCTAATGGCCGACAAAGCCATATCCTTGAGTGTCAAATGCGTCATGTGAGTGCTGGAGTCTGGGCCCTGCTTCTCTCCTTGACCTTGGACAAGTTCAGGGAGACCTCATGGGGGCCCAGAACGCGGTGTCCCGTGGGTGATGGTCTACACCTACAGGAGCCCCTGGGATCTCTTCAGTGGTGCTCACTGCTGTCCTGAAAGGTCAGGTGCTTTCTCTTCAAAAGTAAACCTCCCATGAACTTTGCTGGGGGTGGGCGAGAGGGGTCATCAAAAAGCACAAGGGGCTGTCCTAGGTCACTCCTGGCATCCAGGTGGCAACATCCAGGACTGGAGTTGCTGCTTCCCCATGCCCCAACCATGATGGGTGTGGGTGGCAGGGGGTACATCTGAATATTGCAAATCTCAGGAGGAGGACACTGTCAATGATTTTCACCATTATTTTCCTTGAGCCTTTGGTTTGGCGACTTGGGTTGACTTTCAGCTTTTGTGTTTGGGGTGATTTTGCTTTTCCTGGTTTTGTTTGGATGGTGCTTGATATGATTTGTCTATGTCCCCACCCAAATCTTATTTTGAATTGTAGCTCCCATAATTCTCACCTGTTGTGGGAGGGACCTGGTGGGAGATCATTGAATCATGGGGGCAGTTTCCCCAGTACTGTTCTCATGGTAGTGAATAAGCCTCATGAGATCTGATGGTTTTATAAGGGAAACCCCTTTTGTTTCGTTCATTCTCTCTTGTCCGCCACCATGTAAGATGTGTCTTTCGCCTTCTGCCGTGATTGTGAGGTCTCCCCAGCTACATGGAACTGTGAGTCCTTTAAACTTCTTTTTCTTTATAAATTACTCAGTCTCAGGTATGTCTTTATCAGCAGCATGAAAATGGCCTAATAATGAATGCCACACCAGCAACAGAGCATTCCCTACAAAGCCCAGAAGGATCTGGTGTTTTGACACAAATGGGAACAGGGTCCTGTTCAGCGTTTCTGTTGTGGGACAGGGGCTGAGTTCTGGCCTTCCCACGAGTGCACTAATGAAAAAGGAGAGTGACACTCAGGGATCATGTTCTGTGTGCACTCTATTATCTTATAACAGCCCCATATTTTGGGTGAGAAAACAGAGCCCAGAGAGGTTAAGTCACTTTCCCAGGCCATAGAGCATAAAAATAGATCAAACCCAGTGGCAGGACTGGGTTTGATCTTCACCATAACACTCTACAGCCTAAACTCTAGAGCCAAACAGCAGATAAACATTTGTTCTGCTTCTGGAATGTTCTGGAATGTGAGTCTAGAACAGAGACTGTAAATTGCAGACTGCAGGTCAGATACTGCCCGTGTCTGTGTCTGCATGGCCGTGGAGCACTGCTTTAGTGGGCTGGTCCCGGGAGCCAGGAGACCATGGTGAGGTGCCTCCCTCCCTGAGCCCTGCACTTGTCTCCCCAACTGGTGGCTGCCCTTCACCACTGCCTGGGGCCTATGCTGATACCAGCTACTCCTGGGGCGTGGGCTCTGGTCAACTACTGGGCACTGAGTGGAGGAACCTCATCTGGGAGTTGGTGAGCCACCTGGCCCACAGCCAGCTGCCCAAGCTGAGACCAAGGATGTGCTGGGTGTACGGGGGTGGAGTACAAGTGACCATGGCTCTCCACGTCCATCCTTGGGCTGGCCACCCTTGAACTCCAGAATGTCTTCAGTGGGTGGTAAATGGCTGCAAAGTGTGCCCCCTGCCCCGGTAGCCCTCTCGAGGCAAGTGGCAGGGCAGAGTTTTTCCTCCTGTTAAGTTCCTACATAATATTCTTGATTTTGCCTCTTAGCCTGGAAAGTCAAATGTTTATTGTCTGCATCTGAACAGAAAAGGTTTATCAGCCCCTGCTCTGGAAAATAAATGAGGATTACACAGAAGGGTGTCAGTGGAACATGCTTAGCAAAGAGTTACCAGTAAGCCGTGAACTTGTGGCGCTGTGGTTGAGCTTCAGGTATTTCCATTCCTAGCCCTGAACCCTGCATTGGGGTTTGTACAGTGTGGGAGCGTCTGGCTGATACTTCATTTGGTTAGAAGAAGCTTCTGCTTGTCCAGCCCCAAGGGATGGGTCCCCCAAATGCCGAGAACATGCAGAGCCAGTGTCTTCTTCCACTTTTTCAAAAATTGATTCAGCACTTGAGATGTGAAATTTCAGTTTTGACAAGATTCCAAGATACAACAGTGGCTGCACACTCACATGAGATGCAGAAGGTGGTGTCAGAGGAGAGGGAAGATGGGGAGGAGGGAGGGAGAGAGGAGATGCTAAAAACCATCTCCTGTCCTTAAAGCCATCAGGCAGGCCAAGGATGTGAAGGTTCAGGGTGTGGTGAGGACGGATGTGTTGGGGGAGACTCTGGAGATGGGTTTTGGTGAGCCTAGCTGGTGTGGCAAGTCTCATGGCCGTCAGGGTGAAGGGTAGGGAACCCAGAGTCCCACCTTGGGCAGGTGGAATGAGGGGACCTCAGAGGCTTACCCTTTACTCTGTGGCTTAAGGTAGTGGCACTGTGACCATTGACTCAGTCCTGGGAAATCCAGAGCTCCCTGTCCAGTGCAGTAGTCACTAGCCATGTGGCTGTTTGAAATAATTAAAATTTAAGCTTGTTTGTCACTCCAGCCACTTGTCCAGTGTTCAGTGGTCATGAGGGTCTAGTGGCCACCATACGGACAAGGAATAAATGTGTCCATCATCTCAGAAAGTGCTGCTGGGTAGTACTGAGGGTCAGGGTGGCTTCACATCTATTTTGGTGTGAAACAAGGAGAGATGTAGTTTGGATTGGCCAGCCTTCCAGAGTTCTCCATACTAACAGACTGTAAGAGCAACAAAGACCACATGGCCCAAGCTGGAAATACTTTCTACCTGACCCTCTGCAGGAAATGCCTGACAAACCCTGATTTGGGGAATGGGTTTCCACTGGGGTGGGACGCATTGTCAGGAGCTTGAGAGGCTGGAGAGGAGGCCCAGGCAGAAGTTCTGATAGCTCACACTGGGAGACAAGTGGATATTTCTGAGAAATTATTTGGAAGTAGAGTTCATGAGACTTGTCTGTGAATTAGATATAAGGGGTGGTTACTGGGTGGAGAGGACAAGAAAAGGGTGGCGTGGGGCATCTGGTCTGGCTGGACAGCTGGTGGGGCATGGAGCACTGAACCTGGTGAAAGTGGATGATGTGGTGTGGCTGTGTCCCCACCCAAAATCTCGTCTTGAATTATAATTCGCACAATCCCCATAATCTCCACGTCAATGGGAGAGGCCAGGTGGAGGCAATTGAATCACAGGGGGCAGTTTTCCCCATGTGTTCTCATGATACTGAGTGAGTTCTCACAAGATCTGATGGTTTTATAAGGGACTCATCCCCCTTAACTTGGTACATCTTCTTCCTGTCGTATTGAGAAGAAAGTTCTTGCTTCCCCTTTGCCTTCTGCTGTGTGTGTAAGTTTCCTGAGGCCTTCCCAGGCATGCTGAACTGTGAGTCAATTAAACCTCTTTTCTTTGTATGTTATCCAGTCTCAGGCAGTTATTTTTAGCAGCGTAAGAAGAGACTAATGCAGTAGGGATCTGGCTGGATTGGTGCCATGTCCACAGCTTCTAGAATAGTGCCTGGAACCCATGGTTGTTCAATAACATTTGCAAGATGGGTTGATGGTTGAATGAGTGAGAGGGAAGGGAAGGCTCAGGAGAATTTGTTGTGGGGACCAAGATTCAAGTTTGGATGTGATTGGCCTCCAGATGGAGATGCCAATGTGGCCAACTGGTAACATGGAAGTCTGGAGCTCAGAGAAACGGTCCAGGGTTGACAGAGAAATGGAATCAGTTCTGAAGCCAGAGGAGTGGATGAGGGGTAGACAGGGAAGAGGACCTAGGCCTGCATCTTGGGGCAGCCCAGGTGGACATTCATATGCAGGAGGTGGGACCTGCCAGAGAGGCTGAGCAGAGGTGGCCAGGGCTCCAGGGTAGATCCAGGAGAGTGTGTGTCAGGAAGCCAGAGGGGAAAGTGTTAAAGATGGTGGATGGCTGAGTGGTGTGGCCCTGGCTCAGTGAGGGGGCCAGGGCTTGCTGGGTGGAGATGCAGTGTTAAAAGTCATCTTTCATAAGTTTATTTTGCAAAGGAACAGATAATTGTAACTTAGCTGGGAGTGTAGACGAGGTCAAGATTGGTTTGATTTTGGGTAGAATATTTTAGATTTTGTTGGGATCTTAAAAAGAAGGATAAGTCAGTGATGCAGGCCAAGGGGGACAACATGTCAATAGCTCAGAGGGATATGGAACTGACCCAAGTCAGTGCTTATCTAGTAAAGTTTTACATGGAGATCAGACATAGAAGATAGATCCAGATGATTGGCTGGGGCTGACCCAGGAGTGGGGACACTGACCCCAGGCTGCTCTGCCTCCCTGGTAATGCTTCCTTTGGTGGTACCTCTTAGCACACCCTTGGAGCCCAGTTCAGATGCTGGCCACATTGTCCTGGAGGAGATGAGTCAGAGGAGTGCTGAGTAGCTCTAGACAAACCTTCCCTGCCGTGGTCTCATGTTGGCCTTTCCATCCTTGTAGTGGGCAGGGTTGGGTATTTTATAGATATTTGTACAGATGAGGAGACTGAGACTCGCTAAGCAAGGTGGAGACCAAGGTCACTCATCTGTAAATAGGTCAAACACATGGAGGAAGGAGGGGGATGCTGGATTCTGGTGTAATTGAGGCGAGGTGAGCCATTTCCATGACATCTCTGTCTCCCAAAAGCAGGACTTTGGAAATGTCCTGGGTGACCAGTCCCCTGAGAGCATGACCCATTCACAAAGAAGCAATCTGGAACAAGAAGTCCTGTAAACCCAAACAATCAAAGCAGGGTGTGGATGCAAGGACCACATTAAAGGGCTTCAGAATAATAGATGTGTGAATATCTGAAAAGAGGTTGGACCCCCAGGAGGAAACTTCCTGGGAGAAAACTAGGCCTGGGCTGGCTACTGAGAGCTCATCCCATGCCTGGTGGTCTTGGCCATGAGCTTGGCTGCCGAGGAAATGGGCTCTGAAGTGTGGTGTCCCAAGAATGAGGGTGTCCACTTGCCTGTGCTGATTTACACAAGACAGAAAACTCCACCAAGTTATAACTGGAGCCTACATAGAGAAAATGGGCATTTCTATGCTTACCTGTGACTTAACAATGAAACCTCACAACTATTTTTACCTAGAAAGCACAAAATATTTACTTTGATGTTATTATCAGGGCAAAACTTACTAAGTGAAACAACTAATCAGAGTTGTAGACTCTTAGACATTATAGGTTACAAGTCAGAGCATAGGAGTCTTAAATCCCTTTGAACAAGTAACACTTTTGAGGACAGTTTAATAGTAATAAGAAAAATAAAATGAAAACAGCACTTTCCTGTGGGTATCCATGCAGAACAAGAGTATAGAGCCAACTGTAATTATGGTTGTTCTCAGTTCAGGCTAACTTCATAACACAGAGCTGAGTCTGCCCTCTGCAGTTGGAGTATGTGTTGTTGGGGGAGAACAACACATACTCCATCTCTGCTTTCAGAAATTTTGTTCTCCAGGCATTAGGAGGGCTGGCCCTTCTGAGATAAGGACTCCATTGTCATGAACTTAACGCAAGAAAGGGCTGGGAATTAGAGTTTAAAACGTCCAACATGGGCAATAAAGGAACAGAAACTAATGATAGCTAATGGGATACAAGGGGTATGCAATATTTCCATCTGGTGTTTAGCTGGAGGCTCTCTGCGGGCAGGAATTAGGCCTGTTTTAACACTCCCTCCCCCACCACTGTGTTTTCAGCACCACGGACAGCACCAACAGCTCCTGGGTACCTCCAGAAACAGCAGCTGATAGATGAATGAACCCCACAGGAGCTAACACAGTGACCCAAGGACAAGCTCCAGCTCCACCAGGCTTTTCCCTCAGACATACAATGGGGAGAGTGTTTGTGTTGTCTTCATTGGGTAGTTGTAAAAACTGAATAAGATGATGTGTGCCGGGTGCCTTCCACGGGCCTTAGCACTCAAGAGTGTGCTGAGAGGGCAGGAAGTGAGGGAGTGCTGGTCCCAGGGAGACCACCTCTCTTGGATCAGAGGTAAGGAAGAACAGAGATACTGGGGACAGCAGTTTGCATTTGAGTCAGAAATCCAAGAAGATCCCCGGTCCGAAGACCTCAGTTTTACCTGTAAAGCTGCAGGTGAAGCTGTGTGGTAGGAGCAGCAAAGGTGGGAAGCTGGAGGTGGGGAAGGGACAGAAAGGGCTTAAGCAGTCATGCAGAGCACCTGCAGGAGGAAGCTCCTGGCCACGGGTCCTGCAGAGCAACAGTTCTTCCTGAAGTGGACTCCGTGGGCTCTTCCTCCTGCAATGCTAGGCGAGGGCAGGAGCAGACAAGTGGCAGCTTCATCCCCAGATGAAACTTTTCCAGAGAGTTGAAAGGAATCCAGGCAAATAACTTAGGGACTGTTGGTCAGATTGTTGTTGAAATAATGGATGGTGGAACCCAAGCCAGGTAAAAAGAGAAATAAGAAAGGGAAGGGTTGATGGGTTGAGGGAAAGCTGGGGATGGGCAGGCTGAGGGTGGTGGTGAAGGAGGTGGATGGAGCCTGAATGAGCAGCTAGGAAGGGAGGGATGAGGGTTCTGGGGTGGCCGAACCCTTCCTCCAAGTCGATCCTTCCTGTCATCACTCCCACCCTAGGCTGGCATACCAGACGTTAGCGCTGCTACAAACAGACAAATAAGAATGAGAGCTGCTGGACTGGAGGGTTACACTGTGTCATGGCCATTTCTTGCTTAAACTGAGAAACAATCCTGTGAGGGCCTGTTGGTAACACAATGCCATGCCTGAGTAAATGGAGTTTTGGAGAGATTTAGTAACTTAAGGTCCAAGAGTAAGTTCAGAGACCACTTGAGCCTGGGTGTGTCTGACTCCAAAATCTGGCATGGTGAACACTGCTCCTAGGTGAGGTGGGAGCTATGGCATGCACCTCTCGTGGAACAAAGAATGGAATCCCTCATGCTATTGAAATGACTTCCCTCTCTGCATCCTCCTCTCTCTGCTTCTGATGGTTCTGTTGAGAGTTGAACTTGCAGGAAGTCAAGTGCCTGTGTGAGGTGACTGCTCTGTATGCTCTTCACGATCCCATCCCACCAAACCCTCTTGCTTTGCTCTCTTACTTCCATTGCTGTCAGAGGAAACATGTTTTTGAACTCTCTGCTTTGCCTTTGAACCAGCCAAGATGCCATCTGCATCCAGTGGTGAAGAAGCAGACCCTGGCAGCCTCCTGCCCACCACCGATGAGCTCTCCCAAGCCTTAGCTGGGTCTGACTCCCTGGACAGTCCTCCCAGACCTCTGGAGAGATCTGTGGGCCAGCTCCCCAGCCCCCCACTGCTGCCCACTCCGCCACCCAAGGCAAGCTCCAAAACCACAAAAAATGTCACAGGTGGGTCCACATGCATCCTGTCCATCCTCTTTCCTTTCTCTGCCCCATGCATCCATGGATCCATCCATCCATCCATCTATCCATCCATCCATCATACATTCATCCACACTTCCATCATCTGTCTATTTATTCACCCATTCACTCATCCATCCATCTGTCCACCCATCCATCCATCCACCCATTCATCCATCCATACCTTCAGCCAGTCTTGATTGGGCACCCACTATGGACTGGTTCTCATCATTAGCTTCTGTGACTGGGGTTCAGTGCAGGCCCAGAGGAGTAGATCTTACCAAGGAAACTGTGGTTTGTCAGGAGCAGACTGCCTAGTCTCCCTCAAGCAAACAGGGGAGTGTGTTTGCAGGAGTCAAAGGGGGCATCTTCTGGGACCTGAATGCAAGAGATGCAGCCAGTTCCCAGGACGGGACTTGGCTTTAGCTTGGCTTGGCTTTTCTTTTTCTTTTTTCTTTTCCTTTCCTTTCCATTCTGTTCTGTTCTTTCTGGATGTTCATGTGTCTGTTTTTCTCTTTGTGCTTCTCTCTGAATCTCAGTCTCTTTCAGTCAGTCTCTCTCCCTTCCTCCTTCCCTGTCTCTGCTGGTCTCTGTTTTGCTCTTTCACTTTCCAATAAGTTCTGTCCAGCAAGGCAGAGCAGGAGTAAACAGCAGACATTGGTGGTCAGATAGGGGTGCACAGCTGGCCAGAGGCCCCCACAGTCATACACTTATGTAGCTTTTGTCACACTGGCAGAATAATCCTAGCAAGTAGAGATAATTACTTTGCAAACTTAGGTATTTTTTGTCTGGAATTTACTGCTGCAAACAGGACACATTGATGGTCTCAGGGAAAAAGGAGGCTGTTTATCAAGAGATGATGACTTTTCAGAGTAAAACCTTGCATGCTGTCTTTGAAGGCTGTGAGTGTCACACATGACACATAGCAGAGTTGGACAATTTTGTTACAATCACCTAACCTCTGATTAACCACCATCAGTAATTGCCATTTGTTGGGTAGGCACCAGGTGCCCCATTTGTAGCTGACAAAACAGGCTCAGGAAACTCCAGGAACTTGTCCCAGGTCCTGGAAATGATTGAAACTTTTGAACCCAGTTTTGGGCCCAAAGCTTGTTGCTACCACACGTGTGGCCAGGGGCTGGTGCCCTCCCCTCTGCGATCTCACCTAATCCTCACTGTGCTTCTTCCCAGCTTTCATGGAAGAGGGAACGGTCACCTTTTGGAAGAGGTGTCAGCTGCTGGGACAGGGAGAGCCTGGGCATGAGCTTGGGAGGGCTGGGTCCCAGCCCCTGGCTCTTTTCTGAGGACCTTACTGCCCCTTATGGGGTGAACGCTCAACCTGGAGGTGACTCTTGGGTGGAAAATGCTTTCAGTGGGACATTTTCCTTGTACGCCTAACACGAGTTAGGTATTCCAATCTAACTGATGATTCTCAACCAGACACCGCAGAACCAGAGGAGGTGAGATACATCCCACAGGGGCCTCTTTAGCTGGTACTGCAGATGCTCTGGATGGGATAGATGTGGGGCTGTGTGCCCTGTGGTTCCCCGACGTAGGGTTGGTAGGTGGGAAGATGTGCTGCTGGGTGGGTGGAGGGATGAGTGAGGGGGCATCCCCTCCACCCCACCATCCTGAGACTTGGCCCTGGCTGTTCTCCCTACCAGAACATTCTCCCTCCCTGCTTTGCCTGGTCAATACCTTTGCATGCTTGGGACCACAGCTCAAGCTGTCTCTCCCTCAGGGGAGCCAGCCCTGACCCCTGACCTCATAGCACCATGTGCCCCATCTTCCAGCATTTACCGCATTGCCCCACCTTGTTTAGTGGGTTGAATGGTGTCCTCCCGAAATTCCCATCCACCTGGAACCTCAGAACATGGCCTTGTTTGGAATAAGCATCTCTCAACTGTCAGTAAGTTAAAGATCAAGCTGAGCTCATGCTGGATTAGGGTAGGCCCCGAATCTAATGACAGCGTCCATGTGAGAGGCAGAACAGGACACACAGGGATGGGAGTGATGCATCCATAGAACACCAAGCATTTTCCAGGGAGAGAGGCCTGGGATGGCATCTCCCTCACAGCGTCAGAAGGACCAACCCTGCCAGCCTCTCAATTTCAGGCTTCTGGTCTCCAAAACTGTGCGAGTTGTTCTGTTGCTGTAGGCTGCCCAAGGAGTGATACATACCCTGTCTGTTGTATGGTTTGCCTCTCTCTAACCACCTGCCCCCCAGACAGTAGCCCCTGAGAACTGGCTACACCTTTGTGTGCACCATCAAATCCAAGTGCAGGCACAGTACAGGGCATACAGCAGGCACTCAGCAAGTGCAGATGACGGTTGCATGGATGAATGAATGGTGAATGAATGCATGCATGTTCTGAACCCTGTGTGTCTGCTTTCTGCATCTTTCTGCATCTCTGTAGATGAATCCAAATATTCAGTCTTTGTGTGATATGGCCATATAAATTACAGTACAAAGTTGGAGGCAGAACTGTGCTATGTTGCATTCTGTTATGGTCTTTGGAATAGCTCCCTTTTTCCTCGATTGAAACCTAAAACCATGGAAAGTCCATTCAATTAATCACCATTCACCTCATTTTATTCTGGCTAATGTATAATTTGTTCCTGGCCCTCAATAACTCAGTAACCCAGAGAGTTTCCCGCCTCTCCTGAGCTTGGGAAAGTCAAGCCTCAGAAGGCACAGGTCTTCACTCTGGCTCCACACGCCCTAAATTCTGGCATTCTGTCCCAAGTCTGCGGACACTTCTGGCTTCCACACTGCCCTCCGTTGCAAGGACATCAGGGGATGCTCTGACACTTATGCGTTTCCAAGGGGACTGAATTGAGACTGGGAGGCGGAGGAGGGTGGTTCCAAGCTATGGGCCCTGGCCTGGCTTCTTATTGCAGAGACTACATTTTGGTGACTTTGATTTAATTTTCTCAGTTCCTCTTTTTCCTTTTCCTTTGGGAAAAGGTTCATGTGCTTTAGCATGTGAACACTAGATGGCAGCAAAGAAGAAAGTTCCCTTACCTGGGCTTCCCTTGCTGCAGGAGGGACCATGGCCCAACTGAGTCTCCACCCAAGGCAGGACCGCAGGTGTCTTAGTTCATCTGAGTTACTTACAAACCACAGAAACTTATTCCTCACTCTTCTGGAGCCTGGAAGTCCAAGACCAAGATGCTGGCAGATTTGGTGTCTCTGATGAGAGCTTGCTTCCTGGTTCATAGGCCAAATTCCTGGACTTTCTTGAAAAGTCTTCATCTCTGATCACCCTCTGAGTCACCACAGGCCCATTAAGGTGGGCGGGTTCTCTCCGTGTGCTGTGGTCCCCACCCTCCCCTCATGGAGAAATTGCAGGAGGTACCTTGCATTCCCGGGTTTCACCTGCCTGGTCCCTGGAGATGTGTTTACCCCTCTCCCTTTGATCTCTCCTTTACCCCTCTCCTTTACCCGTGCTGTCACCTGCTCCAGTTGGTGACACTCAACTCTGAGGGATGGGAGTCCCACAGCCTCTGCCAAGTGTAAGTGGAGCTGGGTGCAATGTGCTTATCTCAGCTCCCGCCTTCTCCTGGTGGCCTGCCCCTGAGGTGGCTTCTGAACCTCAGCTTCCTCATCTGTGAAATGGGAGTGACAAGGGGTCCCCTGCACAGGCTGGGTGGGGCGAGCCAGGCAAAGCTCTATGGGGGCCGTGGGGTCAGTGCTGGTTGTCACATCTGGGATTGACAGTGGGGCAGAGACCCGGGTGGGATCCCAGCTCCACCAAGCTGAGCGAGAGCAGGCAAACCATGCTGCCTCAGTTTCCCTATTTGTACAACAGGGCTAGTGATTCCTTCCTCATGGGGCTGGGGTGAGGAGTAGAGGCAGTGATGGTTAGAGACAGAGGGTCTGGGGGATGCTGAGTGTCACCTGCCTGTGCTCAGGAGTGGGGCACTCTCCTGAGCAAGAGCAGCCTGGGGAGGCTGAGGCCAGTTGGGAGAGGACAGCGCAGTGTGCAGAAGCTGGGATGGGTCTCCCTGCAGCCCCTGCCCTGCCTGGCCACTTCTTGCATAGCTGGCTCCTTGTCATTTCTCAGGTCTCAGCTCAAAGGTCTCCTCTGCAGAAAAGCCTTGCCTGACCTCCCTCTCCCAAACCAGCCACCACCTCCCCCAGACCAGCCCAGTACTCTCAGCCCATCTGCGTGGTGCCCTCTTGCCCCCCTCCCCCTTCCTCTCTCCCAGCCCCTTTCTCTACCTCTCCTTCTGTCTCCTTCTCTCTTCTGTAATTATTTGCTCTCTCTCTGTCTGCCTGGCCTCTGTCTGGCTCCACCAGTCTAGGGCAGGGCCTGGGCCATTTCCCTGTGGCCTGGCCTTGTCTGGCCAAGCAGGTGCTTGTGGAGAAAGTGAAATAACTAAAATCCTTCACGAGGTTTACAGTTTCCTTTTGAGTTTTGAGGACTACTTTTTATTGATGCTGGCCACATCCTAGGATGATATTGACAGAGTTTGTTTCTGGCTTTTAGGGAACGGGGTAGCTTAGATCTGCTTGTTTTCCTGGTGGGATTAAGGGGAGCTGGTGTTTGTATCAGTCCTGCCAGGATACTTTTGGAATGAGAGTTTGTGCTGAACACCTAAGAACTGCTGGGCCTGTGCCGGCTGCTGGGCTCCTGAAAAGGAGCTGATGGCCTCATTTTACAGGCAGGGAGGCTAAGCCTTTGAGAGCTTCAGTGACTTTCCCAGAGTCTTGCCCATTGGGAAGTGGCAGATCAAGACCAGAGGCCAAATCTGCAGAAGACAAAGCCCAGGCTCTCTGCTCTTCTGGGCACCTGACACCCCTGCTGTCCTGGAGCACATGCAGGAGACCGTTGGTGAAGCAAGGAGGGGGTGTCCCACTGTTTTAGACTTGATTGAGCAAGTCTGTTTAGAATCATCTTCAAAGTCATTTCATGTAAACAAGTGTTTATTGCACGTGTTTTAAGTGCCAGGCCTGGGGAAATTGTAGGAAGGAAGGTGGACACAGGCCTGCCTGGGAGCAAGAAACAGACCAGGCAACGTGATTCACTCCAAGTAAGAGGAAAGGTGTCAGGGCAGGCTCAGGTCCCAGGGGCAGGTGATGGGGATCTGATCAAGGCCTCTCTAAGGAAATGATGTTCTAGCAGAGGAGCCGGGAAGCATTTCAGGCAGAAAGAACAGCCCATGCAAAGACTCAGATTGGAGGGAGTGTGGTGCCTTCAAAGACAGGAGAGAGATCTTCACATGCTGGAGGGAAGAGAGTGAGGTGGAGATGCAGCAGGGGAGCTGAGTGGGGCCACCCCCAGGGGCCTTGAGACTGGGCCATGAGTTCGAATCATGTCCTAAGGAAAATGGGAGAGCGATCCAATTCACCTTCTGGGGTGATGCTCCTGACAGAGCTACAGGAGAGGGTTGGAGCCCAGAAATGTATTCCTTACTGTTCTGAGGGCTGGAAGTGCAACCCCAAGGTGCTGCAACAGACGCTATGGCGAGGACAGAGCAGACCATGGTGTTTGTCCAGGCTGAAGAGTGGCTGCACAGTTTCTTCCGGGTTTCCCAAGAACAAGAAGCAGCTTCAGGAAGCTGAATTCATAGCAGAGAAGCAGGAAGGAGGCTTTTCTAAGCCGGACTCCCTGCAGGGAGGATGCCGGTGCTGGTGCCTGCAGGGCTCAGCCCCTGGCAGGGTGTGCCCTACAGTTGGAGCAGAACTGGATAGAGATGCACCCTGGCCTCCAGCTTTGGGAGCAGGGATCCTGGTCCAGCATCTTGGCATTAGCTGGGGTTGCCTCCTGGAGGTGCAGGGGAGTGTCCTCTCCGCTCACGGTCTCCAGTCTCGGCAAGACCCTTGGTCCCAGCTCCTGAAGACTAATGTTCTTGCTGCTTCCTCCCACACCCCAGGCCAAGCTGCACTTTTCCAAGCCTCCAGCATGAAGAGTGCCGACCCTCCCCTCCGGGGCCAGCTCTCCACACCCACGGGGTCTCCGCATCTCACCACGGTCCACCGGCCTCTTCCCCCAAGCCGCGTCATTGAGGAGCTGCACAGAGCGCTGGCCACGAAGCACCGCCAGGACAGGTGAGGCCCTGCCCCATGAGGGAGACCCGTGCCGCCAGAATCCCCGCCTGGCCAGCCTCAGGCTGTGCAGCTCGTGCTGTGCCCAGGGCCCTGGCTGGATCTCCTGTTCTACAGTCCCCAGCTTGAAATTCCTGATAACTTCTGAACAAGGAACCCACATTTTCATTTTGCACCTCGCTCAGCAAATTACATAGCTGACCTTGGTTCCCACATTCTGGGAGGGGTGCACAGTGAATGTGCACTGTGGGAACCTGGCCACAAAGTCCCCTGCGTGAGCCCCTCAGGACCCAGGGTGACGTGGGAGCTTGGCAGGAGAGAAAGACTTAGCCAGAAGTGGCTGTTCCACTTTGTCCCAGGACGCTGAGGCTTCATAGCTTTCACTGGGCAAGAGTGTAAGGCTGTGCCTGCAGCTGACTCTTATTTTGGATCACATGAGTCTCATGGACTGTGAAAGACTAGAGGCTACATCTGTGTAAGAAATAGTGAATTGTTAGAGGTAAAATAGGTCACGGGAGACAGGATGGTTTGGAGGAATATTAGACTAACAAAATGTCCTTCTCAGTTTTTGTGAAGTCCTCTCCCTGAACATTGATTGCCCTATGTTTTGGCAGGTTTTATTACTTGCATGTTCTGAGCTTTTCAAAACAGCATGTTGTAAACAGCCATTTGCCTTGAACTCAAAGCCTCATGCTCCTTCTGGTGTGTCCAGGATAAAAGCCGAGAGGCTGCATGCATTTTGGTGCTGCCTCTGTGATATTAATTATAAGCTCCGAAGTCAGTCGTGCTGGATTTCTGGGTGAAGGGGGCAACCTGTAACCTGAACCATCTTTCTGGTTTAGTTTTCAAGGAAGGGAAAGTAAAGGGTCTCCAAAGAAGCGGGTGGATGTCCGTCTGTCGAGAACGTCCAGCGTGGAGCGGGGCAAGGAGAGGGAGGAGGCTTGGAGCTTTGACGGGGCCTTGGAGAACAAGCGAACTGCCGCTAAGGAATCTGAGGAGAACAAGGAGAACCTGATCATGAATTCTGAACTCAAGGATGACTTGCTTTTGTATCAGGATGAGGAGGCGCTGAACGACTCCATTATTTCTGGTGAGGAAAGGATGGCCCATTAAGTGTGGGGATCTCGGCCAGAGGTCTCGTGTCACCAGGGGGTCGGGGACAGAGCTCATGCCTGGGGGAGGAACAGGTCGAGGGGCTGCACCTGGGGAGAAACAGGAGGAGGCTGTGTCCTCTGGAAATGAGCCTCTCCTGAAACAAGCTGGGATGGGGCTGCACAGCCAGGCTTGGAGCAAGGAATTAGAAAATACCCCGACAAAATTGTTTTGAGAGTTGTGTATTAGTTTTTATGTATACGTGGGAAAAAAAACAAAAACATGAAAGTAGTGTAGCAAGTGACTTTGAGAACGCCACCCCTGAGGATGGTGTGGCGAACAGTATACAGGTGGTGTACAGATGCTTGGTGTTTAGAAGTTATAGCAAACAAACAAACAAACAAAAACAAGTAAAGCAAGATGGGATGGAAGTGGAGGGAGAGGAGGGAAGAGAGATTGCTCTATTGATCCCAAATGGCCGTCTCAGAAGTGGTGTGAATGGGACAGGCAGCGGATGCTTGTTTGGGAGCAGGTGCTCACAGGGTCCTGGGAAGCCAGCTCCGTATTCGTCCTCGTGGTGCGTTCTCAAGGTCAGAGTAATTGCTCCATCCTACCCTTGAGGATTCCGGGGCTCGGGACGATAGAGGCCTGCAGACCACCCTGCGATGAAGGGAGAAGGAGGCTCAGGCTAGGAGGAGGAAGCACTGAGGGGGTTTCCCTCCCAGCTGGTACCGGCTGTGCAGGGCCCTCTGGTCACTTCCAGGAGGGTCCAGGGTGGCCGTGGTGTTTGGCCTGCAAGGGAAGAATCAGGAAGTATTCATTGCTGTTCTTCCTGGAAGCATTTCATGGTGACTGTTGTGGGCATGGGCAGAACTCCGGCCATGTCTTCCTGGGTGTCTATGGGGAGCGGGAAAGGGCAGCAGACGTCAGTGCTGACCCTGGCTGGTACTGAAGGCATGCAGTTGGTACCGTGATGGGTGGACAGACCAGCTGCCCAGGGCTCCATAGCCTCCCCCTTCCTGTTGCTTCGGAGCCTTTCTACCAGGTCCGAGGAAGCAATTCTGAATATGCGACTGCAAAACATGAAAGGGTGGGGGGGTGCTGTTACCCCTGTGTTTGGAGGAGGCTGACTTCCATCGTGGGACCAGTGTCTTTGTGGCAGAAACTTGGGACTGGTCACTGGCCTGAGGGCACCAATGTCTCTGAAGAAGCTGGAGCCTGTGGTGTTCCCCAAACCCGTTAGACCCTGGAATCCTTGCCCTTAAACACCTGTGAACCTCCAGCAGAAGGCTGCTATGTGGGTGCACTTCGGAGAAGAGCTGGTGTTGGGATGGTCAAGGGCTAGAGCAGGGTCCCTCAGCACTGGTGGCGTGAGGTCAGGCGATTCTCTGCTTGGCAGGGGGCTGTCCTGGACAGACTAGGATATTCTGCAGCATCCCTGGCCTCTCCACACTGGATGCCCCCAGTGGAGACAACCTAAAACCTCTCCAGACTTGGCCAGATGTCCCTGAGGAGCAGAATCACCCCCAGTTGAGAATCACTGGCATAGTCTGTGCTCCTGGTTTGGGGGTGCCCTTCCATAAGGCCCTTATCCGCTCCAGGACACAATGCTTTCATTGGTGAGAGGGAGATGGGAACTGCTTCCTCTTGACATTGACAATGTCAACAGCCAGGGCCCTTTACCGGGTGCTTCTTATGTCTAGGATGCTGGTCTAAGGTTATGACAAGACAGGAGCCCCATGAGGCTGATGACATCATAATCCTTATTTTACAGATATGTAAACTGAGGCATAGGGAGGCCATGTAACTGGCCATGGCCGTGCAGCTTATTGGTGCCAGGCTGAGACTTGAACCCAGGCTGCCAGCTCCAACTTTCTGCTCTGTGCTAGACCCTCTCTGAGGATGAGTGGATTAATCCACATCAGCCCTTGGCACAGGGCCTGGCTCAAGCTGGGTGCACCTCAGAGAGCACTTCTTCCTGTCCTCACCATCCACATGGGGAGGAGAGCTTCTAGGGAGGAGAGCTCCTGGCCCAGAAGGGTCTCGCAGCTTGACTTTCCTTCAGGGCATCATTAGGCCATCCAGATGCAGTGTCCTCATGCCTGGCATTAAAGGATTAAAGGTATAATGCAGTCATTTTATTTAAACACGGAAGAGGATGGGAATCTGCGTTTCACCTCTCGGGAGCCTCAGGCCCGGCCCGGATGTGCCCTCAAAACACTTTGTGGCAGCGCGGTTGAGACGCAGAGTTTCTGCACTGGAACTGGCATCAAAGCACATCTAGCAGCACCCTTGGCTCCCGCCTCTGTCCCTCCTGCCCAGCGCCCTCCTCCTCTGAGTGCTGTGCACAGGGATGCCTCCTGCTCAGTCAAAGTGGCCTGGTCATGGCCAGCTGTGCTGGCCTCTTGTGGCTGTCGTAACACCTTATCACCTGCTGGGTGGCTTCTGACCACAAAATTTTCTCTCTTGCAGTTCTGGAAGCTAGAAATCCAAAATCAAAGTGTAGGTAGGGTTGTGCCCCCTGTGAGTGCTCCAAGCAGGAGCCACTCTCTTCCAGTTTCTGGTGGTTCCTGCGTTCCTTGGCCTGAAACTCCCAGCCCTGCCTCCGTGGGCATGTGACTGCCTCCTCCTCCCTCCTTCCTCTCCCCTTATACTATTCGTATAAGGATAGTAGTCATTGCAGGCAGGGCCCATCTGGATGATCCTGGATGATCTCCTCATCTAGAGATTAACTTAATTACTTCTGCAAACATCCACTTTCCAAATAAGGTCACTTTCACAGGTTCTGGGGATTTGGACTTGGGCACATCTTTTAGAGAACCCCCTTTGAACCCCTGGATTCCACTCCTCTTGGTTAACTCGTTCCTCTTCTCATTGAGCCAGAGCTAGGCTCCGGGCTTTGACCCACAAATCCCCCTCCATCCCCGGGATCTCTGTGGCTGGGCCAGTCCGTGGCCTCCAACAGAATGTGCTGTGAATCTTGGAGTTGGCCCTGGGCAGGTCCCTCCCCTGTCCCTGCCCCATTTTCTTGTTGTCAGATCAAAGTCCCTCATTGTTGGCTCCTATGACAACACTGAACCTTCCTTCCTGGCTGGGACACAGTTGCAGATTCACACTAATTCTTGTCCTTCTCTATTCTCTGTCTCTCTGCTACCCATCAGTTACTTATTGTTGACTGTCTAGTTTTGTCTGTGTGGGGGATCGTGCTGGTATCTGTCTGTGCCCTGTGGTGTGCCCATCATCCCACGGTACCTGGTTCTAAGAGTCAGTGAGCACCTGTTGGATGTGTGGCTTTAGACACCTCTGTGACCCTGATGAGTCTCTGGTTTGTCTCTCCAGCTGACGGCTGGCCCCTGAGCTCTAGGGTGTCTCTGTGGACTCTGTGCATCCACGTGGGGGCTGATGCGCATTGCACAGCTTACATCTCCGGATTTCGGGTCCCATCTGTGCCCCGGACTGGGACTCTCCCTCATTTCAGTCAATACATCTAAGCCTCCTGCGAAGCTTTTGGCTTTGTGCTGATGTCCAGATGACCTTGAAGTCTTCTCTGCTCCCCTTGGAGCAGTTCTGGGGTCTGGCCAACCCCCTCTTCTCCGGCAATGGTTCGCTGTGCTCTCCTGCCTGGACTTGGCCTCCAGGCAGTCTCTCTGTGCCACCATTGCCCCATTTCCAGTTCATTCTCCACACAGGTGGCCACAGGACCGGGGTCCCATGGAAGTTGGATAATGTCACGTCTTGCTCAAATCCCTCTAGTGGCTCCCTGAGGCATTGAATGCCACATCCTCCCTAGTGCCTGCAGCCCCACCCCATGTGGCCTGCCTCCCTCCCCCGGCTCACCTCTCCCTTGGACCCAGCCCATGGGCCTCCTTGATAGTCCTCACACCCCAACCACAGCCCCTGAGACTCTTGCTGCCCCTGGAGGTGTGTATGGCTCCACTGTGTTTAAAACATCGCCCTGTGCAGGAAGCCACCTGGCCACTGTGTGGCAACACATGGCCCCTTCTTCTCACCCAACCTTATTTTCCCTATGGCAGTGTCCCTGACCCCAATACCATTGGCTTTGCCCATGCAGCCTCTCTGCCAGCGTGTGGGCTCCGAGGGACCAAGCCTTTGTCTCTGTAGTTCTTACTGTGTGCACAGCTCATGAGTGCTAAGTGCAAAATAAGTATCAGTTAAATGAATGAGCCAGAATGGGCCAATGGGGGATTAGAGGAGCCAGTGCCTGTAAAGTACTAACAGGTGCTAGGTCCAGGGAGCCCTCATCCCTGTACTGTTTCTCCCAGGGCGTGGCTCAGACCTGAGCCTCTTGTTATTTGTGCTTGAAACCTGGTGTCCACAGGTGAACGTGGAGTTTGAGCTGGGGTCTGAGAGGGGGGAAGGTAGCACTCATTGTAGAAACTCATCCTGGAAACTGCTGTCGTGAGCGTGGCCCAGGCCCAACGCTGTGGTGCACTGTATGACGTGTTACGTGGGGTGTCATCTGTAAACCCTGGGTGAGGCCCCCTTTCCTCCATGGGCCTTTTGTGGGCCAAGGTCAGGGTTCCTGTCTGACCCTGAGAAACTCCTTGTTGAGGGCTGGGCCCATTGCACAGACTGGCAGGTATGTCCGGGGTACAGCCTCCAGCCATTTGCAAATTGAGGCTTCTGTGTGCTGGTCCCAGGATACACAGTCTAGGGTCCCTGAAGCCCTGAAATCAAGTGCAGAAAGCAGTGCTTTGCTTTTGTCACATTCTCAGCTGTGTCCCCAGTGCTCCAGAAGTGATAAATCTCTGAGATAAAATGCTGTGGGAAAATTCAATATTGGTCATAGAGAAAGTCTATAAATGTTGCTTTTTTGGGGGAAAATTACTCGCAGTAGGAAAGGCCTGTAAGAGTGTTTTGCTTTGCCTGGTGCAGACAATGGTGAAAAGTGGTTGTTTTTTGCTTCTGTCTGCAGTGTGTTGAGTTCAAACCCCATCCCCACCGTCTCGCCTTCAAACCCCATCCCCACCGTCTCGCCTGCTACATTATTTTCAGATCTCCGTGGTGTGGAAGCAGAAAAGCACCAGGCAGTAAATAAATCAATTATTAATCACAACAACTACTATTTTATTCATTTATTTATCCATTTATTCTCTCTCCCTCTCCATCTCCCTCTCTCCCTCTCTTTCTCCTGTTGCTGGAGCCTTGGCAGACATTGTCTTACCCCATGTGAAAAAGAAAATTTTTGTTATCAATCATTTTTGTGCACTTCAATTCTCTATTAGAATGGAGAATGCATCTGCATCAGGATTTAATTTTTGGAAATGGTGGAGGCCCTATCAGAGGCATGCACACCCCCTGCAAACAAGCCCACATGCCCGCACACAGGCTTACATGCGGGGTGCCTTCGTGGGTGTGCCTGGTCAGTGGTGGGTGAGCAGGGCCTTGCGCACATTCTCCAGTCATCAAAAGTGAATTTTATGAGAAACAGTCTTTGTGTTGTCACTGCCCCAAGATTTAAGTTTTAAAACCTGTCAAGAAAAAGATGTTTGTGTTTTGTTTTTTCTCTGTGCTGAACCAAAGAGTCATGACCATACCTGTCTGGTTTGTCACAGTGTGCCGGCTCTGGGCCCAGTAGGAACATGTGATGAGGGGGAGCGAGGGACTGAGGGGCTGCTGTGGGAATCAGGACTGCAAGGGAAGAGCCTGCTGATGCAAGAAAGCTGACTTCTCCACAGCCCCCAGCTGCCTGTGCTGCTCCTCCTCCTGCAGACAGCTTCTCCCAGGTGTTCATGACAGCAAGGCTGCAGGCTGTTCTCAGCTGAGCCCATGTAAGGAGGGAGCAGGCCCTCCACTTCATCCATGCTGGAGTCTTAGTCCCTTTGAGCTGTCATAACAAAATCCCTAGACTGGGTGTCTTATAAACAACAGAAAGTCATTCCTCAAAGTTCTAGAGACAGGGAAGTCCAAGATCAAGGTTCTGACACGTGGGGTCTGGAGAGGCGCCACTTTCTCATAGATGGTGCCTTCTGTGTGCCCTCACATGGCAGAAGGGGCCACAGAGCTCTCTGCGGCCCCTTTTCTAAGGGCACCGATCCCATTGATGAGGGTTCCACCTAATGACTTAGTCACCTTCCAAGACCCAACCCCCAAATACCATCGCATCGGGGTTAGGCTTCAACATAGGAATTTTGAGGGACACAAACATTTGGCCCCTGGCATTGGGAATGTCTGTGCAGTCAGGTGGGCCTCCATCTCTGGGCTTACTGCATAGAGAGACACTGCAGGGTTTGACCACCCCACTTGCCTCAACATGTTTCTTTCTAGCTCGTGACGTTGGAAAAGTTTCTTAATCTCTCTGTGCTTCAGTTATTCCCCTTGTAAATGGAGGTGATAACAAAGTTCTTATGAAGGTAAACAGGGGTGGTCACCGAAGTATAGCTTTGTCTCGTTGTGCTCAGTAAGCATTCTGGTTGCCATGGTAATCAGCACTGTCATCATCACTGTGGTTGACAAGCGAGCAGGAACAGGGACGATCTGGGCATCCACCGCTCACGGAAATACCGCCTCACAGGCATGAAGCAAAGGTTGGCCCCCAGTTGGTCAATGTTCCGTAGCTGATTTGTGCTATTCCTCATTCCTTGGCCAACTCATCAGAGTGTTGATGTCCCTGCTGCTGCATAGGTACATCTGTTCTCCATCCGGATGTGCAGCTGATGTGTTTGTGTAACTGGGTGTGGTTTCACTTGCCTGCTTAGCAAGGAACAAGGGCAAGGAGAATTAATCGCTGGGGTCCACGTGCCGGGACAGGCTGGGGGGACCTTTGGGTTGGTCAGGAGAAACAAGCCTCAAGAAGGCCTCCTGATGGCACCTGCTATGAGTCACCTGTCCCAGACCAGGTTGGGTAACCCACAGTGCCCAGCCTCAGATCACTCTGCCCACTGGGTGGACCCTGGGCACGTGGTGGCACATCCAGGCCTTGGCTGCCTGTCGGTAGCTCACAGGTGATGTCACTGACCCTCTTGTTAGGTTGTCCTGGGGGCAGATAAGACAAGGCTCATGGAGTGCCTGGTCTGTGTGGTCACGTGGCACTCACATGGTAGCCCTGCCACCAAGGTTTTCGGAGGGTGTGTCCCAGGAGCACAAGAAAAATCCAATATTTGTACGTTATTTATTTATAAACTATACATTAGAGGTACCATACTAATATACTGTGTACTTTATAAAATATACATGCAAGATAGTAATAAAGGGTGACCCAGGAGAGTGACTATGTACATATTAATATGTTCTAGCACAGCCTGCCCCACTGTGTCCTAGGAGTGAGGTGCTAGGAAGTGCATTTCAGCAAGCACAGCGGGGGTTCTAGTGCTGGTGCGGGAGTGGAAAGTAAATCCTAGCCCCCACAATCCCATGAGTCAATTCCAGCCAGCTAGGCTGTACAGGAGTAAAGAGACGTGTGGGATTTCCCAGCTTTATAAATTTTTTTTTTAAAGCTTCTTAAGAAACACCCTTGCTATGTATTCAACAAGTACTGTATGTCCCAATCTAGGCCTCAGGATTCTAAGGAGAAACTAGACACAGTCTCCAACCCTATAGTAGCTCATGACTGATGTTAAAAGCTGATGTTCACCATAAACTCAACAATGCAAAAGAGGGCTGGGTCGGGAGGTGAAATCTGTATTAGTCCATTTTCACACTGCTGATAAAAACATACCTGAGACTGGGTAATTTATAAGGAAAAAGAGGTGGTTTTTTTCAGTCCCTCTCCCCCGCCCCAAGACTGAGCCTTGCTCTGTTGCTCAGGCTGGAGTGCTGTGGCGCGATCTTGGCTCACTGCAACCTCTGCCTCCTGAGTTCAAGCAATTCTCCTGCCTCAGCCTCCCAAGTAGCCGGGAAAAACAGGTGCACACCACCACAGCTGGCTAATTTTTGTATTTTTAGTAGAGGCAGGGTTTCACCATGTTGGCCAGGCTGGTCTCGAGCTCCTGACCTCAGGTGATCCACCCACCTCGGCCTCTCAAAGTGCTGAGATTACAGGAATGAGCCACTGCACCCAGAGAGAAAAAGAGGTTTAATGGGCTCACAGTTCCACATGCCTGGGGAGGCCTCACAATCATGGTGGAAAGTGAAAGGCATGTCTCACGTGGTGGCAGGCAAGAGAGGATGAGAACCAAGCAAAAGGAGTTTCCCCTCATAAAGCCACCAGGTCTCAGGAGACTTATTCACTACCACGAGAGCAGTATGGGGGAAACCACCTCCATGGTTCAATTATCTCCCATTGGGTCCCTCCCACAACACTTGGGAATTATGGGAGCTACAATTCAAGATGAGATTTGGGTGGGGACACAGCCAAACCATATCAAAATCCTAAGACAAATGTGTGACGCCAAGAATGTGGTGACACGGGGATTTGATGACATGGAGAACGTTACACAGAGAGAAGTGACACTCAGGCAGTCCCTGGTATTGTCTACCTGTAAAGAAAGCCCTCTTTGCAGGCTCCAGGATCCTTTCCCCAGCAGACATACTTGTACAAAGTGAATGCTAACGTGTTATTTGAATGCCATTTTAAGTGTGGAGAGGATGTACTTGAAAGACTTCGTGCAGTGTATCCTTCTGTAAAGTGGAGAGCCACCTGCAGCGAGTGAGGACTCCCGCCCTCAGTCGTCTCCATGGTGACTTCACAGAACAGCAGGCAACCCCTGCCTTTTCTTGAAAGTTGGGGCTAGAGATTTGAAAGGCTGTGGAAACCCAGCCACTCCCCGCACAGACACCAGGTGGCGCTGGAGATGCTCGCCAGGATGCAGGATGCTTGGGAGAATCTGGTCTCAGGGCGACCTGGCGGGCATCTTGCTGCGGAGGCAGGTCTGGCCCTGGGTGGTTCTGGCTGAGCACCAAGCAGCAGAGCTCTCAGAGTGGGAATGCACAGCCCCAGTGACAATCAGCGGAAACAGGGCTGCCCCCCTCTTTTTTTTTTTTTTTTTTTTTTTTGAGCTGTTACTTCCCAGCAAGTACCTTGATAAGCACTTTTCCTGCATTTTATTGCCTAGGTCCCTTGACAAGGTGATGAGACAGCTATTAGTGCTCCATTTTTTGTTGTTGTTGTCAACAGTTGAGGAAAACGAGGCAAAGAGAGGGGATGAAACTTGCCCATTTTGAATTCAAGGCTTTCCAGCTCCACAGACCATGACTGTAGCCCACTGTTCGACCAATGCGTGAGCACGTCATAGGTGCCAGGCACTGCCCTGGGTGCTGTGGACACAGTGATATAAGCCTGCAGGTGCCTGCAGCAAGGGGGAGGCGGGACCCCCAGGAGGTGATTTCAAGATTAGGGGATGAGCACCAGGTAGACACAGGCAAAGAATACTCTGTGATTTGTGCATCCAAAAGCAGCCGTTCTGGGCCAGCCATGTGCTGTTAAAAGCATTGGTAGGAACTGCATCGGTCTCCCTGGGGCCTGGGCCTCTGCATTTGGAAGTCTCTGCAAGGGTGAAGGTCAATCTTGTGTGTCTGCCTGGCTGGGCTGTTCCTCCCAGTTATTGAAATGCTAGTCTGCGTGTTGCTGTGAAGCTATTTTGTAGATGTGGTTGTCACCTGTAGTTAGTGACTTTAAGGGGCTTTGAGTGGCCCTCTCCAGTCAGTGAAAGGATTGAGAACAAATCAGAGTTTCCCAGAGAAGAGGAAATCTTGCCTCAAGACTGTGGCATCCACTCCAGCCACTGGCCTGCCCTCCAAATCTAGGACTTTACAGCCCCCACAATCGCATGAGTCAATTCCTTAAAATAAATTTCTTAATATATATATGCATATATATGTGTGTATATATAGAATGTGTATGTGCATACATATATATGTACGCATATGTATGTGTGTGTGTGGTGAGTGTCTATCCTATTGCTTCTCTGTCTCTGGAGAGCCCTAACCCAAACACCAGGTGACTCTCAAGAGCTGCCAGGATGGAGAACCAAAGCTTTAAAATGAGGAGTCCTGGGCATCAAGGTAAAGGCTTTCCACGTAGGGACGGCTTGAGCCTGGGTGTGGAGGTGAGACGCGAGAGGTGCACGGGTAGCATGCTTGTTACAGAGGCCAGTGTGAGACCTAGGGACTGGCCAGGGAGAGAGATCTTTATTCACCCTGTAAAGAAAGCTGGAATTTAAAAGACACCAAAGTGTGAAGCCTCTGAGGGTTGTCCCAAGTCACTCACCTCCTGGCTATGTGGCCTTGGGCCACACTGTGGGACACTGTCATCTGCAAAAGAGGAAAACTAAATCCTAGCATCTACCTCATAGGGCTGCCAGGAGATGACTTGGAAAATGCATTCAAAGGCTACGTCTGGGCCTGGCATACAGCACGGGCTCATTCAATCTTGGCTGCTCTTGCTGCCATTGGTGGGAAGTGGTGCAGGATCTCCTGCAGGTGAACTGATCTTTCTGGAGCACAGACCTGATGCTGTCATGATTCAGCCCTTGGAAAGAGCCCCAGGACTTTCTGAGGGTGAGAGGGCGGGCTCCAGAGGAAAGACAGGGAGGGGCCATGAGGAGGCCCAGGCCTGGCCCAGGCAGGAGGGAATGGGGTCTGCAGGGAGTGTCAGAGTCAGCTCCAGCTGCCATAACAGGATACCACAGAGTGGGTGCCTGAAACAACAGACGTTTATTTTCTTACCATTCTCGAGGCTGAAAGTCCAAGAACAAGGTGTTGGCAGAGTCGATTTCCAGTGAGGCCTCTCTCTGTGTCCTTACAGGGCAGTTCCCCTATGTGCTGGTTGGGGAGAGTGGGGGATGAGTGCTCTGGCCTCTGTTTCCTCTACAAGGACACCAGTTCCATTAGATCAGGGCCCCGCTTTTGCGAGCTCCTTTAATCTTAGTCACCTCCTTACAGGCCCTACCCACAAACACAGCCACATTGTGGGTCAAAGCTTCACCTTGTGAATTCTGGGGCAGAGCGGTGGTACACAGTTGAATCATAATGTGGGAGACTGAGGCAGAGAAGAGAAATTGGCAGGAGCTGGGGAGTGGGGATGGTGCTGCTGGACTCCATTCTTGGAGCTGTGGGCCCCTGGCTGAAAGAGAAAGCGCAGAGGGGAGGAAGCGGGAGACGTTTTACCAGCGACCTGAGTTCACTAGAGGGGCCCTGCCCAGCTCCACGTTGACAGGGACCATATAGTCATTCAAGAGCATTTATTGAGCACCTCCTGCATGCACTGTGAGGAAAGCCAAGTCACAGCCACAGAGGAAGGCTGTGGTCAGCAGCACCAGCATCTGCCCGGTGGGTATGCCCCTGGCGTGTTGCACCAGCACAGCCACTGACCTGTGGTCTGATCCTCAAAGCTGCTTCATTTTGTTTTCCAACAGCCCTCTGCAGCCCCTGCTTCTGGTGGAACCCAGGTAGTGCTAGACTTTTCTGTTTATTTGTAGCTAGTGAACAGCCACTCGGTCTGAGTCATAAATACTGTTTGGATTCAGAGGTCAGAATATCCTTCCCCTGTGACGCCCAAACTTCTAAAAGTCAATTCAGTGTTTTGCCGGCTCCCTCCTCAACTGAGCCCCTCTGTGGCGGGAGGCCTGGGGCTGGGATCCTCCCCTTTGCCCTGCTCACTCCCCAGCTTGGGCGTGTGTCCTCCCAGGGAGTGCAGTGGTGTCTGGGGCCCTTGGCTGGGCTCTGAGCTCTGTGTGGCCATTCATTTTGCCCACTTGGGTCCCAGTCTGCGGGGCTGGCACCTGCTGGAGGTTCAATTTCCCTTCAACAAAGGTCATGGTGACCCCTCTGAGAATTACTTTGAGAACCTCACAACTCAGTGATGTGAGATTGCCTGCTCCAAGGCCCTTCGTGTGGGGGAGAGCGAGGGCTGCTGTGGCCTCCTGCTTCTCTCTCCTTAGGATGAGCAGGTCCATCTGCAGCAGCCCAGGGAGCAGCCCTAGGGGCAGAGCCATCAAGGACCTGGTGGAGCCATCCTGAAGGTTCAACAGGTCAGGGTGGCCATTGTGCATGTTATGGTACTTAGCACAGCTGAGCAGTTAAAGGGGCATATGGAGGGCCCTCTGTGCAGTTGACAGGTATCCATGGAGCTCTCTGTGCCATTGACAAGTGTCCATGGAGCTCTCTGTGCAGTTGACAGGTCTCCACAGAGCTCTCTCTGTGCATTTGACAGGTGTCCAGGGAACTCTCTGTGTGCAGTTGACAGGTGTCCATGGAGCTCTCTCTGTGCAGTTAACGGGTGTCCATGGAGCACTCTCTGCAGCTGATGGGTGTCCATGGAGCTCTCCGTGCAGTTGACGGGTGTCCATGGAACACTCTCTGCATAGTTGACAAGTGTTCATGGAGCTCTCTCTCTGCAGTTGACGGGTGTCCATGGAACACTCTCTGTGCAGTTGACGGGTGTCCATGGAACACTCTCTGTGCAGTTGACAGGTGTCCATGAAGCTCTCTCTGTGCAGTTGACATGTATTTGGAGAAGTCTCTCTCTGTGCAGTTGACAGGTGTCCATGGAGTTCTCTGTGTAGTTGACAGGTGTCCATGGAGCTCTCTCTGTGTCGTTAACAGGTATTTACAGAAGTCTGTGCTGCTTGTAGAAGTCCTCAACAATGGTCATCTTCACTAATCACTATCTTTTTTCTGGAAGTATGCAGGACTTTTATAATCTGATGTGCATGTGTTATTTTAAATTTCATGGCTATGATGGCGGGGTGTCAGAGTAAGGGAAATCATGCAGAGTGGAAGCAAGAAGAAACCCTGTCACTTGTGCCCTGTTCTGTTGCAAAACCATGTCCCAGTGCTGGCCTAGACACGGGGTAGGAAAATAGACACCACCTTTTTGTAGGAAGGTTGGAGAATAGTGGTCTCCTTGCGCTTGACCTGCTATGAAGAGTTGATGTTCATTTCTCGATGAGTATGTAAATTACATCCATGGGCACAGGCGCTCTCACAGAGGATGCCCCACGCAGGCCTGTGATGGAACTGCAGTGCCCTGGCAAGTGCACTGGCTTCCAGGGCGGGGCTGGGGAGGACACTGAGCTGAGATCCAGAGGAGGAGCAGAGGTGGGAGGGTCTCACAGGCTCAGAAGCTCCAGGGTGGAAGGAAGCCCAGCCTTTGAGGGGATGAAAGGGAAGAAGACAGGCAGAGATCATTCTGGAGAAGCCAGCAGGGGCCTGGCCATGTGCAGCCTTGTCTACTATGCCAGTGATCTCTCTTTATCTAAAGAAAATGCACTAGAGGTATGGGGGCATCTGTAGGGCTGTTGTTCTGCCAACAACCGTGGCACACACAAAAACTTTTGCCCAGCAGGAGCCGAGGAGGAGAAGAGAGTCCCCAGTCCCACTCCTTAGTCAGCCCCCTAGCCAGGAGCTGGAGAGGAGTCTCCAGCACCACTCCTTAGTCGGGCCCCCTGGGCTAGAACTCAGGCTTTCAGATAGAGCCTGACTTTTCCACACCCACTTCCTACTGGTTTACAGCTACCGTGTAAAGCAAAGCACCCTCACTTTCCGCTTTGTGACAGGTAGTGATACTTTTTACAGAAACTAGACTTTATAGCACTCTGGAGGTGTGGAATGGTAGAGATCCACAGGACTCTGTAGTGAAAGTGCAGCACTAGCTCCCATCTGAAATACACACCCACAGATGCACTTTTTTCCATTTTATTTTATTTTTTTCATAAGTTATTGGGGTACAGGTGGTATTTGGTTACATGAGTAAGTTCTTTAGTGGTGATTTGTGAGATGCTGGTGCACTCATCACCCAAGCAGTATACACTGCACCTTATTTGCTGTCTTTTATCCCTTGTCCCCCTCCCACTCTTTTCCCCAAGTCCCCAAAGTCCATTGTATCATTCTTATGCCTTTGCGTCCTCCTAGCTTAGCTCCCACACGTAAGTGAGAACATACGATGTTTGATTTTCCATTCCTGAGTTACTTCACTTAGAATAATAGCCTCCAGTCTCATCCAGGTCATTGCACAGATGCTTTTTTCTCTAGAGAAAGTTCATCAGCCCAGAAGGCCTGTCTGGGCACTCCCCTTACCCTCAGGCACCCATTGCAGGGTCTGGATGCCCCCCACACCTGGCAGCCCCTCCTCCCCCGTTCTTGGCTCCCTCCTCTCACTAAGCTCCAACCCTGCTCTCTCCCTGGCTCCCAGGACACCATCCCTGCCTTTCTTCCTGCCATCCCGGCCCCTCTTCCCTGACTTGCCCCTAAAGGTGAGCAGGCCCAAGCTTCCTGGCTCCTTCCTTTGCTGGCTCTGTGCTCTCTCTTGAGGCTCAGCCTCATATCGTCCCCATCAGTGGATCGTTGCAAATCTCCATCCCTGGCTCCAGCTATTTCTGATGCTGAAGCCCCACATGTCCGTTTGTCCACGGTCCCTGTAGAGGCCCTGATGCACCCTGAACTCAGCAGAGCCAAGGCTAACCTTGTCCTCTTTCCCAGGAAACCCGCTCAACTTCCCAGATCCTCATACTCAGCTAATGTCATCTCCCTGTTTCCACATCAAAGCCCAGCCAGTCCCCTCCTCCAACATCATGGCCTCACACATTCATAAAAGATGTGCCGTGATGTATGTGTCAGGCATGGCAGGGAGAGTCTGCCCTCAAGACCCCCGGAGTCTGGTGTCAGCATCTATAACAGTGTCACTGTTGTTTCAGAAAACGTCAGGCACTTCTGCCTCTGGCCATGACAAAGCGATGGTAGCTGCCCTCCCTCTAAAATCAAATGAGAGACTGGACAAAATGAATGAGAGGACTGTTTTGAGGCATTGAACAGCAACAGTACATGCCTGTCATCCTTGAGAGAGAGGAGACCCCTGGGTTAGCCCATAATTGATCTCCCTGGTTTCTGGGGGAGGCGTCTTCCTGCAGGGTGCAGGGAGGTGGCCTCTGAGCAGAGTGGTGATCTCATTGAGATGAGGAAGCAGAGACTGGAGTCTGGACTACTGAAACAGCTGGAGTTTGTAGGACAGGAAGGAGCTATGTAATGGGTTCTGTGCAGATCCAGTTGGCCGTAGCCTGGGCTATGCCTATGTGCAGAATTTTATAGACTTAGCAGAGATTGCCTGTGGGCATGAGAACTGAAGGTCAGGGTGTGCTGGGAGATGTTGGGAGTTCAGCTCAAACAGAGTGAAGAGACCTCAGTGAATGCAATAGACTGTTGAAATCCCACAAAGACCAAGACATAGGAGTAAGGGGCATCCCTTAAGACTTTGTTCAAAACCAAAATGGGCCTGCAGTTATTATAAATATGTTAGAGGTCTTAGAGTGTCAACAAAATGATCATAATGAATGACCAGATGGAGAATCTTAGCAGAGAAACAGAAACTAAAAGAAAACCAAATGGAAGTTCTAGAATTAAAAGGTACAATATCTGAAAATGTCACTGCTTGTGCAAGACAGACTCCAGGACTGTTCTCACACAGGGACTTATAAAGCCAGGACATAGGCCAGGCTGGGAGGAGTTGGGGAATCCCTGCCACCCTCTTCTCTCCTGGGATTCATTACTCCCTCTACTTGAATGCCAAAGCCTCATGCACATCAATTCATGCAGCCTGAGCCCACCAGGATCCAGGACTGCCAATCCTGGCCTGCAGTTTGTGCTGGGAAATGGCTGCATTAGCAACGTGGAGACATACTTCCTTGTAACTAAGACTTTGTGCATCTCTGTAATTATGTCCTTAGGATAAATTCCAACATGCAGGCTAATTGAGAAAAAGACATTTCATGGTGAGTTTATTTTAACTCCAAAGCCTCTTTGCCTTATGTTCTTATTTATATACATTTCCTTTTTTTCTCTTTTATAAAATTTAACTTTAAAGTTCAGGGGTACATATGCAGGTTTGTTATATAGATAAACTTGTGTTATGAGGGTTTGTTGTCAGATTATTTCATCACCCAGGTATTAATCTTAGTATCCATTAGTTATTTTCCCTGATCCTCTCCCTTCTCCCACCACATTAGCATCCTTTTTCTTCTCTAGAGAGTACCTGAGACTGGTTTGAAAAGCAGTAGCCAGCCAAGTGATACAGGAAGAAATAGCCAAAAGAACTGTCAAAACCTACAGTAATCAGAAACTTTGACTCAGGAATTCCCCCCTTTCTAGGGATCAAGCTGACAAAAATATTCATATGCATGCAGAGAAATGCAGGAATGAGGACATTTCTGCAGCTTTGGTTAGAAGTACAAAAACAAACACTAACCTAAGTGTCCATTCATAGTGAGCTGGACCAGTAAATGATGGGATTATGTGATGTTCACACTGTGGGATTATTAACAGCTATTAAAAGGAAAGAGCTGAATTAAAACACCCTGCTTTGGAACCAGGACCAGCTGTGGTGTGGAGGAAACAGCATATTGCAAAGTACTGTGTATGGTATGATACCACTTTTGTAAAACATCAGAATTAAGTGGGAGTCTGTAAATTGTTAATTGTATAGAAATAGGTCTGGAAGTAGATACTGCAAAATGTTAGCAGTAGCTTTTTTTGGAGGTGAGATGTGGGCAGAGAAAGGGAGACTATTTTTCCTTAATACTACTGTTAGGTTTACATTGTTTGCAGTGAGCATACATTATTTTTGTAGCTGAGGAAGAGAACATAGTTCTTTGAGCTAAGCTGGGAAGCAGTCAGCTCTCTGGTCTCAGCTGTGACCTGAGACGACTCATATCTCCATGAACTTTGGTGTTCTTTTCATTAATTCACCAGCGAGGTGAGGGTAGGAGGAGAGCCTGGTGAGCACCTTTCAGCTCCAACATGGTATGAATGTTTATCCCCTCCAAAACTCATGTTGAAATTTAATTGCCATTATAGCAGTAACAAGAAGTGGGACTTCTAAGAGGTGATTGGGCCAGGAGAGCTCCGCCATCATGAGTGGGATTAATGCTGGTATAAAAAGTCTGGCCCTCTCTCAGCCTCTCTTTGCCCTTCTGTTATGTTATGACATAACAAGAAGGCCCCTTGTTATGCTGGTACCTTGCTCTTGGACTTCCCAGTCTCCAAAACTGTGAGCCAATAAATTTCTGTTCAATGTAAATTACCCAGTCTTGGGTATTCTGCTATAGTAGCACATAACAAACTAAGATGAGCTCTAATTCTGATGGTCAGAGCAAGCTCCCTGGTAGGTTGAAGGGTGGCTCTGACTGGAACTCCCCATTGGGAAGCAAATCACCCTACAACCTTGTCCTCTGGGAAGCCCTGACCTCAAGGAGCATTGCCCAGAGGAGTGGCTAGAAGGTCACTCTGGAGAAGCATGCAAGCACTTTTCATACTGATTGTATTTCTATTTATTTTTGCAAACAGGTGGTATACTCAGTAGACATTACAAGGGAACTAAAGACTACTATGAAAAGTCTCTCCTACTTCAACCTCTCAACCACCAGATTCCTTCCTCAAAGGAGCCCCAATGCTACTGGTTTCTTATCTGTCCCGTTGGTGCTGTTTTATGCTTATACAAGCACAGATGTATTAATGTATATTAAGCTTTTCCATCTTGGAGATTAGGTATCAGGGAGAAGATTGATGTGAGATCCTCCTCCGACGAGGTCTCACTATGTTTTCCAGGGTGCTCTTGAACTCTTGAGCTCAAGCAGTTCTCCACCATGGCCTCTCAAAATGCTGGGATTACAGGTATAAGCCACTGCACCCAGCCTGTAGTAATATATCTTGAAGTCAGGTGGTGTCGTGCCTCCAGCTTTGTTCTTGCTCAAGATTGCTGTAAATATTCAGTGTCTTTTGTGGCTCCATACCAATTTTAGATTCATTTTTTTCCTGTTTTTATGAATAATGTCATTGGTATTTTGAAAAAGATTGCATTGAATCTGTATATCACTTTGGATAATACAGGCATTTTAACAATGTTTATTCTTCCAAGCCATGGACAAAGGATATTTTTTCATTTACTTATGTCATCTTCAATTTCTTTCAGTGATTCATAATTTTCAGAATACAGATCTTTTATCTCCTTGGTTGTATTTATTCCCATTGTATTTTTTTGTAGTTATTGTGAATGGGATTATTTTCTTGATTTCTTTTTCAGATAGTTTGCTATTGCTGTACAGAAACAGTAGGGATTTTTGTATGTTGATTTTTGTATCCTGCAACTTTATGGAATTTGTTTTTTTGGTGGTGAGGTCTTTAGAATTTTCTATATAGAAGTTCATGTCATCTGCAAACAGGAACAATTTAGCTTTTTCTTTCTAATTTGGATGTCTTTTTTTTTCTGTAGCCTAATTGCTCTGGCTAAGACTTCTAGTATTGTGTTGAATGAAAGTGGTAAAAGCGGGCATCCTTAGCTGGGTGTAGGGGCTTATGCCTCTAATCCCAGCACTTTAGGAGGCTGAGGTAGGTAGATTGAGGGTAAAGAGTTCGAGACTAGCCTGGCCAACACAATGAAACCCCATTTCTACTAAAAATACAAATAAAAATCAGCCAGGTGTGGTGGTGCACACCTGTAATCCCAGCTACTTGGGAGGCTGAGGCAGGAGAATCACTTGAACCTGGGAGGCAGAGGTTGCAGTGAGCCAGGACTCCAGCCTGGGCAACAGAGCAAGACTCTATCTCAAAAAAAAAAAAAAAAAAAGACTGGTCATCCTTGTCTTGTTTCAGATCCTGAAGGAAAGGCTTTCAATTTTCCTTCTTCAAAATGATGTTAACTATGGATTTGTTATATATGGCCTTTATTATATTGAGTTACATTTCTTCTAAACTAACTTCATTAAGAGCTTTTATTATGAAGTGATGTTGAATTCTGTCAAATGCTTTTTCTGCATGTATGATGTAACATATTAATTTGCATATATTGAACCATCCTTGCATCCCTGGGATAAATCCCACCTGATCATGGTGAAGGATCTTTTTAAATGTGTTGTTGAATTTAGTTTGCTATTATTTTGTTGAGGATTTTTTTATCTATGTTCATCAGGGATGCTGGCCTATAGTTTACTTTTTTTGTTGTGTCCTTGTCTGATTTTAGTAACAGGTAATGCTGGCCTTGTAGAATAGTTTGGAAATACTCCTTCCTTTTCAATATTTTAGAATAGTTTAAGAAGAACTGATATTAGTTCCTTAAATGTTTGGTGGAATTCAGAAGTGAAGCAATCAGGTCCTGGACTTTTCTTTGATGGGAGATTTTTTAGTACTGACTCAATCTCCTTACTCATTATTGGTCTGTTCTCATTTTCTATTTCTTCATAATTAAATCTTGGTAGGTTGTACGTGTCCAGTAAGTGATCTATTTCTTCTAGGTTATCCAATTGTTCATACTGTGCATGTAATTGTTCCCATTTTATTTTTTTGTAGCTATTGTGAATGGGATTATTTTCTTGATTTCTTTTTCAGATAGTTTGCTATTGCTGTACAGAAACAGTAGGAATTTTTGTATCTTGAGGTTTGTATCCTGCAACTTTATGGAATTTGTTTACATATAAACATGTAATTGTTCATAATAGTGTCTTATGATTCTTTCTGTGGTATCAGTTGTAATGTTCCATTTTTCATCTCTGATTTTCTTTCATTTCTTAGTCTAGCTAAAGATTTGTCAGCTTTATCTTTTACAAAAAACCTCATTTTGTTAATCTTTTTTATTTTCCAGTCTTTATTTTATTTCTGCTCTAACCTTTATTTTTTTTCCTTCTACTAATTTTGGGTTGAGTTTGTTCTTTTCCTGGTTTCTTGAGGTATAGTGTTAGGTTGTTTATTTTGCATCTTATTTTTTGATGCAGGCAATTATTTTTATATACTTCCTTGTTACAACTATTTTTGCTGTATCTCATAGGGTTTGTTATGTTTTGTTTTTATTTTTGTTTGTCTCAAGATACTTTCTAATTTCCCTTTTAATTTCTTTATTGACTCCTTGGTTATTCAGGAGCATGATATTTTATTTCCTCATGTTGGTAAAGTTTCTGAAGTTCCTCCTTTTATTAATTTCTGGTTTTATAGCTTTGTTGTCAAACAAGATACCTCATATGATTTTGGTCTTCTTAAATTTGTTAAGACTTGTTTTCTGGCCTAATATATAATCTATCTTGGAGAATATTCCATGTGCAATTGAGAAGAATGTGTATTCTGCAGCTGCTGGATAGAATGTTCTGTAAATGTACTTTATGTCTGTTTTGTGTAGAGTACACTTTAAATCCAGTATTTCTCTGATCATTTTTTGTCTGGATGATCTGTCCATTGCTGAAGTAAGGTGTTGACATCCCCTGCTATTATTGTATTGCAATTTATGTCTTCATTTAGATCTAATTATATGTCCTTTATATATTTACATACAAATTTGTATGCATATATTTTTACAATGGTAATATCCTCTTGTTGAATTGATTTCATCATTGTATAATGACCTTTTACAGGTTTTGACTTAAACTCTATTTTATCAGATATAAGCATAGCTACTCATGTTTTTCTTTGGGTTTCAGTTTGCATGGAGTATATTTTTCCTTCCCTTCACTTTCAGTCTGTGTCCTTAGAGGTGAAGTGAATCTCTTGTAGGCAGCATACAATTAGTTCTTGTTTTTAAAAATCTATTTAGCCACTCTGTATGTTAGCTGGAGACTTTATTCATTTATATTCAAAATTAGTGTTGATGGGTAAAGACTCCTGCCATTTTGTTACTTGTTTTCTGGTTATTTTATAGATCTTTTGTTCCTCTTTTCCTCTGTTGTTGTTTACCTTTGTGGTTTGATGGTTTTTTGTAGTGCTAAGCTTTGATTCTTTCCTTGTTCTCATTTGTGTATCTGCTGTAATTTTTTTGTTACCATGGGATTATATAACAAATTATAAAGTTATAATACACTATTTTAAGTTGAAAACAACATGACTGTGGTCACATACAAATACTCTATAGACTTTTACCTTACCCCACCCCCACAATTTATAATTTTACTGCCTTAATTTACATCTTTTTAATTTAGTGTGTTTCTTAACAACTTATTGTAGCTATAGTTACTTTTGACCATTTTGAGTTTTTAATATTCATACTAGAGATTTGAAAGATTTACCTACACTATTATCATAATGTAGATTCTGATGTTGATTATGAATTTGCCTCTACTAGTGAGTTTTATACTTTCACATGTTTTCATGATAGTAATTATTGTCCTTTCACTTCTGGTTGAAGTACCCTTTTAAGCATTTCTTGTAAAGGCAATCTAGTGGTAATGAATTTCCTCACTTTATTCTTGCCTGGGAAAGACTGGATTTCCTCTGTTTCTCAAGGATAGCTTTGCTGGATATAGTATTCCTGGTTAGTAGGGCTTTTGTTCCCCCTCTCTTATCCCATTCTCTCCAGGCCTGAGAGGTTTCTGCTGAGAAGTTTGCTCATAGACTATTGGGGATTCCCTTATACGTGACTTTGTTATTTTTCTTTCCTTCTGCTTTTAGAATCTCTTCTTGTTTTCACCTTTTGGTGGTTTGATTATGATGTATCTGAGAGAGGACTTCTTTGAGTTATTTGGGGATGTTTGAGTTTCATGGACCTGGATGTCCGTATCTCTTCCAGCACATGGGAATTTTTCACCTGTAGTTTTGTTAAATAAGGTTTCTGTGTTTTTATCTGTCTCTTCTTACTCTGAAAATTTCATAATGCAAACATTTGTTTACTTAATGGTGTCTCATAAGTTTCACAGGCTTTCTTCATTTTTTAATCCTTTTCTCTCTCTCCTTTCCCCTCTGGATAGGTTGTTTTGAGTTCAGAAGTTCATTTTGCTTGATCTAGTCTGTCATTGAAGCTCTCAATTAAAAAAATTATTTATTGAATTCTTCAGCTATAAGATTTCTGTTTGTTCCTTTTTAAATGATGCCTCTTTGTTGACTTTCTTATTCAGATCATACATTGTTTTCCTGATTTCATTGACTTTTCTACTGTATTCTCTTGTATCTTGCTAAGGTTTCTTAAGATCATCATTTTGAATTTCTTCTCATGCAATTCTTAAAGTTTTATTTCTTTAGGGTCAGTTGTTGGAGAATTATTGTTTCTTTGGCAGCATCATGTTTCCTTGCTTTCTTGTTTATTGTGTCGCTGCATTGATATCTGCACATATTGTGGTACAGTCACCTCTTCGAATTTTATAGAGTGGCATATTTTGGGAAAAACTTTTACCTGTAGATGGGTCCTAAGGTGTCAGTAAGGTAGAGTGCATTGCTCTTGGTTCCAGGTGGGTGCAGTAGTGTAGTCTCTGTGCAGGGTTTTCAGCTGTAATCAGTGTCAGCAGTGCCTGTGAGTGCCTCTGTTGCCTAGTCTGCAGAAGTCTGTGGCAACAGTGGTAGTAAGCTATAGCATTAGTTTTCTCATTGGCTTCAAAATACTTTTTCTGTGTACATTGAGGTAATTCTGTGCTTTTCTTCTTTCAGTTTGTCAATTTTGGTAAATTACATTGTTGTTTTTTGAGTGATAAACTAATCTTGCCTTCCTGAAATAAAAACTCCACTTGGTCATGGTGTATCACAATTTTTATAAATTATTGGGTTTGATTTGCTAATTTTTTTAGAGTTTTACGTCAGTGTTTTTCAGGAATATTGGCCTTCCATTTTCTTTTCTTGAAATATTTTCTAATTTTACTTTGTCAGAGTAAATTCTGATTTCACAGAATGATTTGTAGTCTCTCTGTCTTAGTTTATTCATGCTGCTATAACAAAATGCCACAGACAAGGTGGTAATAAATAACACAAATTTATTTTTCCCAGTTCTGGAGGCTAGGAGTTGAAGATACTGGCAGGTTTAATATCTGGTGAGAACCCATTATTCATAGATGGCACCATCTAGTTGTCCTCACATGACAAGAGATGGAAGGACAAAAATATGTGAACTATTGTGAAGCCCTTTTTATAAGGGCCTTAAATCCATTCATTATGGAGGAGCCCTTAAGCCATTCATGATGGAGGAGATCTCCTGACCTAATCGCTTCCAAAAGTCCCTGCCTCTTAATACTATTACGTTGGAGATTAAGTTTCAACATGAATTTTGGAAGGGACACAAACATTCAAACCATAACAACTTCCTTTCACTTTCTTGAAATAATTTATATAAAATTACTGTTATTCCCTAAATGTTTTGTAGCACTCATCAGTTCATGTGTCTGAGACTGCAGTGTGTATGTGCATGAAGATTTTTAATTAGAATTCTATTTTTTAATAAATATAGGTCCATTCTGGTTACATATTTCTTCTTCATTGAGGTTTGGTAGTTTGTGTTTTTTCAAGGAATTTGTTCATTTTATATCAATTGTTAAATTTATTAGCATGAAGTGATTCATTATATTTTCTTGTATCTTCTTAACATTTGTAGAATTAAATGATGTCAGTGTCACCTCTCCAGTTTCTGATATAGGTAATTTGTGTGTTCCCTCACTGTCTCTTTTTTCTTCTTCTTCCTGATGAATTATTTTCTTTGTTATTATTTTTTATTTCATTGGTTTCTGATTTGATCCTTATTATCTTTTTCTTCTACTCCTGTGGTTTATTTTGTTCTTCTTTTTCTAGGTTCCTAAGATGGAACCTGATATCATTGATTTGAGGCTTTTATTCTTTTTTAATATTGACATTTAATGTCATCAAATGTTACCATTATTTTGATATATTGTATTTTCATTTGTTTCAAAACACTTTCATATTTCCCTTTTGATTTCTTACTGGAGCTATGAATTATTCAGTAATGTAGTTTCCAAATATGTGGGTATTTTTCTAGAGGTTGTTTTTTTTTGAGATGGAGTCTCACTCTGTCGCCCAAGCTGGAGTGCAGTGGCTGGATCTCAGCTCACTGCAAGCTCCACCTCCCGGGTTCATGCCATTCTCCTGCCTCAGCCTCCCAAGTAGCTGGGACTACAGGCGCCTGCCACCTTGCCCGGCTAGTTTTTTGTATTTTTTAATAGAGACGGGGTTTCACCGTGTTAGCCAGGATGGTCTCGATCTCCTGACCTTGTGATCCGTCTGTCTTGGCCTCCCAAAGTGCTGGGATTACAGGCTTGAGCCACTGTGCCCAGCCTTCTAGAGGTATTATTTCCGCTCTGGTCAGAGAACATACTTGGTAAGACTGAGTCCTTTGAAATTTATTGAAGCTTATTTCTGGTCCAGAATGTCCTATCTTGGTAAATGTTGTGTGTGTACTTGAAAAGAGCATGTGCTCTTCTGTTGTTTGGTATAATGCTTTGTAAGTGTTAGATCAAATTGGTTGATAATGTCATTCATGTCTTCAGTAGCCTTACAGGTTTTCTATTTATTCTATGAATTATTTAGAGCAGGGTTTTGAAATCTCCAAGTAATAATGTGTGGATTTATTTATTTCTTGCCTCAGTTCTATCACTTTTTGCTTTATGTATTTTAAAGCTCACATAGGTTTGTCAATATTTAGTATCATTATGCTCTCCTGATGAAGTTATCTCTTTATCATTATAAGATTACCCTTTTCAAAGAACCTGATGAGGTTTCTTGCTCTGAATTCTACCTTGCTTGACATTAATATGCCCATTTCAGCTCTGTTTGATCAGTGTTAGAATGGTACATCTTTTTAAGATTTTATTTTTAATCTATTTGTATCTTGATATATACAGTTTTATTGTTCTTTATGTTCCTTATATATATGACATGTTTTGTGGCAGCATATAGCTGTGTCTCATGTTTTAATCCATTCTGAAAATTTTTGCCATTAATTAGGATATTCTAACCATTTGCACTTAATGATTGCTTTATTAGGTTTAAATCTACCATCTGGCAATTTATTTTCTATTTGTTTCATGTAGTTTTTTCCATCTTTTCTATCTTTCTGCTTTCTTTTGGATTGATTGGAGTGCTTCTTTTATTCCACTTGATTTCCTCTGTTGGCTTATTAGCTATGTACCTCTGTAACTACTTCCACAGTATAATGGTTGCTTTAGTGTTATAGCATACCTCTCTATCTGCCTACCCTATGCTAATTCATTTTTAGTCTCATGACCTCACCAGAGAATACTTCTATTCTCCTTTCCCAACATTTGTTCTACTGTTGTCCATTTCCCTCGTGTTATAAACCTCATACTACTTTATTTTTATTATCAAAGTCAGTTTTCTTTTAAAGATAAATAATAAGAAAAAATTAAGTATCTATGCTTGTAGTTACCATTTCTATTACTCTTCTTTCCTTTGTGTAGATTCAGATTTCTATTGGCTATCATGTTCCTTCTGCCTAAAGGATTTCCTTTGTCATTTCTTATAATGCAGGTCTGCTGGTGATGAAATCTTCCAGCTTTTTTATGTCCAAGAAGGTCCTCATTTGTCTTTATTTTGAAAGATAGTTTTTCCAAGTCTGGAATTCCGGGTTGTCTGGGTTTTTTTTCTTTCATTACTTTGTAATTGTTGCTCCACTGTCTTGTCATCTGCATTGTTTCTCTTGAGACATCTGCTGTCATTCTCTTTGTTACTCTATACAGAGAATACAGAGAATGTCTTTTTATTTCTGTACACTTTTAATATTTTCTCATGGTTATAGATTTTGATTACCATGGTCCAGACACAGTTTTCTTTATGTTTCATGCATAAAGTTCACTGAGCCTTTTCCTGCTTCTTTGCAGGCATGGTAATTTTTTATTGGATGACACATGTGAATTTTATCTTCTTGGGTGTTGGATGTTTTCTGTATTCCTATAAATACTCTTGAGTTTTGTTCTGGGAAGCAGTTACGTTACTTGAAAATAGTCTAATTCCTCCCAGGTTTTACTTTAACATTTGTTAGATAGAACCAGAGCAGTGCTCAATTATTGAGTTAGCTCAATGGCTAACTCCCATTCCAGAGGCAGAAACCCCTGTGTACTCTATTCAATGTCCGTACAACATGAAGTTTCCTCTCTGGATGATGGGAACCAGCCCTCTGTCCAGTGCCATGTGTTCACTGGGCACTGCTGCCTCATCATTTCAGAGGATTCTTTCCTCAGAGGCACATATTAATCCACTGAAGGTTCAAGGGACCCTCTGCAGATCTTTGGGTCTTCTTTCTATGCAACTCTCTCCTCTCCAGGTCTCTTTCATGCTAACTCTGGCTGCCCTCATCCCCTTGGCATCTCAGGTTCATCTTCTCAACTCTGGGAGTTTTCCAGGTTCTTCGTGGGTTGCCCCTCCCTGGATTGTGGCCTGGCAACTCTCTAGAGGCAGTAGCTGGCCAGTCATGGGGCTACTCCATTTGATTCTCATTTCTCAAGGATCACTGTCTTTTGTTGCTGATTTCTACCATGTTGAAAACTACTGTTTTATATATTTTGACTTTGTGTTTGAGGTTTGAGTGAGAAAGACAGTTCAGTCCATGTTTTTCCGCCTTGGTCAGAAGCAGAAGTTAATGTCATAACTTTTTACTTTGAAGACTAAGACAAGTTTTCACAGCACATTCCTTCTAGAGAACAAAGTTAGGCTCTGCTATTGGGTGTCCCCAGATGGGAACCCCACTTACCTTTTAGGCTTCAGCTCAGAGGCTACTTCCTTCAGAAATCCCTTTCTGGCACACTACCTTCCTCATGTGGCTTATTTGTTTTCTCTTGCACCAGATCATTCCGCAGCTTTTGAGTTGGTATATGGCAACAGTGAACAAGGTATAATCCTTGCTGCAGATAAACTCACCATATTTGTTTTTCTCCATGGAGTGAAAATGTTTTAAGCTCATATAATGACTATGATTAGGGAAAGAGCCACACAAATAATTAGGATATGTTGTGACAATGCACAAATAGAAACACACATAATGTGCTTAAGAACATGATAAATGCCGGTTTTACCTTTCCTTCCCTCACGTGACCAAGCTCAGCAGGGCATGTGTGGCGTCTTCCTCATCTTTGCTCTTCGGTGCCAGGTATGGGAGAGGCCCATTATGCACAGGTGCCTTACTGAACTGAGCAGATCCATGAATGTCAGGCTGGGAGTGTGGTCGCTGGGGTCAGGCCTTGGTTTACATCCTGGTTCTGCCTCTTAACCACTGTGTGCCTCAACAGGAGAGCAGGAGGTCCTGCTTAGTTTTGTACATGCTAAGTTTGAGATGCCTGCTAGAGATCTGGGGAAGGCACGGTGAAGAAAGCTGAATGTGCAAGCCTGGAGTTCAGGAGGGAGGTGGTGTCCGGGGATGGAAATCTATAGCCAGTAGCAGTTGGTTCTTAGTGTCACGGGACACAGGAGGTCATATAGGAAGCAAATGCGGACAGAGAGTGAAGGGGTTTGAGGATTGGGTCCTGGGCACACCCACATCTGGAGGGAGATGATGAAAAGCCAGCAAAGTAAACTGAGACATGATCATTGAAGCAGGAGGATAGCAGGCTAGGGCAGAGACCTGGAAGGAGAGAGAAGAGAGCCTTTCACAAAGAAGGGAGTGACTGACAGTGTCCATGCTTCTGTGTGCTTGCGTACAGAGCGTGGGATTCTCCTGAGCATCCTTTGCTCCACTGGGATGGAAGATGGGACCTGATGAGACTGGGGCTAGGGAAATATCCTGAGCCCCACATGTGTTTGTGTCTGTGTGTGGGGAGTGTGGAAGGTAGCTCCTGCTTGGTGAGGTGGAGCTGAGAGCGATGCCACTTAGCTACTATCTGTGCTCCTCTGGTACCCGGAGAGAAGGAGCCAGCATTTGCCCATTCTTCCTCCTAAGCCCTATCAGTTGTGAATTGGAAAGATGCCCCCACCCACCACTTTTGCTGGAGTTGGACTAGAGCTGGTAATATCAGGGTTTTACTTTTTAGTTTAATTTCTTGCACAATGCATGGATTTTTATTGAGTTTTGCTAATAAAGAGCTCCATAGGGTATTACTGAACAGGACTGGTCTGAAGATAAATGAAAGTTGTGTACTTGGAAAGACAATGCTGTATTATTTTCAAACTCCCCTGAGAAAAAGGCTTTTTGCACTGGGTAAGCTCTGAATTAAGTCCAATACACACACCCTTGCAAAAGTGGTATTCCAGGAAACACAAGATGGGTCAAATGATGACAGTTTGTGGGGGGTGGGGGTGGGGAATGAGTCTTTGAAGAGCTGTAGCCCCTTTCTTTTCCCTCGGTGGCTGCCAGGCAGCTGGTCTCTACCACAAGTGCAGACTGTCACATGTCAAGGCTATTACATAGCTGAATAATGGAGCATAGGACTGGAAAAGGTGAAACATTTTTCTCAAAATTCAGCCAATTTTTCTGGAATAAACATTCCTTGTTTTGCTGTAAACATGTGCGCTTTATTTCCAGAGTTGTGAAAAAGTTGACTGCAATCTTTTTTGCCAGTTTTCTTTTTGTGTTTGCAAAGGATTTTTTTTTTTTTTTGCTATATTCTGTGATGTTATTTAACAATGTTCTTTCTAAGCAATGACTTCTTTTTTTAATAAGGAAACTATTTTAAAAAACAAAATACAATAACCAAAATTAAGTAAAATGATCAATTCTTGGCTTTTATATGCCAATTTATTATAACATATATTTACAAACTTGGACACATACACATAAATATTTCTACATATAATATACATGCTTTCTGTCATTTGCTTTCCTTAGCAATATATGGTAACTATCTTTTGTCATTCTGTAACATATACACTGCCATTTTTAATAGGTACACAATATTCAGATGAAACAGATGCATCGTAATTTAACATATATCCTCTTACTGGATGTTTACGTTGTGTTCAATTTCTTTTATGAAAAAGTCCAGGACGAACATCCTTTTAAGTCCTTTTTTTTTTTTTTTTTTGAGACAAAGTTTTGCTCTTGTTGCCCAGGCTGGAGTGCAATGGTGCGATCTTGGCTCACTGCAACCTCCACCTCCCAGGTTCAAGCGATTCTCCTGCCTCAGCCTCCTGAGTAGCTGGGATGACAGGCATGCGCCACCATGCCTGGCTAATTTTTTATATTTTTAGTAGAGACGGAGTTTCTCCATGTTGGTCAGGCTGATCTCAAACTCCCAACCTCAGGTGATCCGCCCACCTCAGCCTCCCAAAGTGCTGGAGTACAGGCGTGAGCCACCGTGCCCAGCCCTTTTATGTACTTTGTGTGTGCTTGTCCCAATCATTTTAGGAGACAGACTCCTAGAAGTGGGATTTCCAGATCAAAGGGTAGGAGAAAGCAAATGTGTTTAGGGGCATTTGGGGAGGGTGATATCTGTCCCACAATCTAGACTGAAAGGTCTTCCTCCATCCCTGCACCTGTTTCTCAGCTTCTACCTCTTGCTCCGTGCTAGGGAGCCTGCTCTGGGAAGACATGCTTATTTAGATTAATTCAGTCAGTGAGTAGAAGGGTCATTCAAATCCATGAAAAGTCCTCATTTTAAGCTATGTCTTTTGGAAATTTCCTCTTTTGGCTTTTAAGTAGCAAAACCTGGTAACCTTCTGATACCTTGGTGAGGATCTGTCAGATCAATAAGTTTTTGTTGTGGTCCTACTGTGTATCCTTGCTGTGTTCATAGAGGCTGGATTAATAAGTAAATGAGACTGACTTGCTCCTAGCACAGATTTCACACAGAGTGAGTTTTCATTTATGTCTAGAAATCTGCAAAGAAGGGAACTTTTTCTCAGTTAAGAACAAATGTGATTAAAAGTATGTAATGATAAGCCTGAGACTTTGCAATGGGCTTAAGGACTTGCTTCATCAAAAGCTGAAAAGATTAAACCACATTCAGTATAGTTTTATGTTTAAGCATATTATAGTTCTCTGAAAATGGCAGTTCCTTTTTCCTGTATTAGACCCTCCGCATTATGAAGGAATCTGTCCCGAGACCTTTGAGAGTTCTGCATTCATGAATGTCACTGTAGCGTCCAGTCTCTCTCATAACATGCAGTAAAGGCCAACTGAAAAATGGCCGTGACTCCTCCAGGCTCCTGAGGAGACTATAAATACAAGACTGCAGTCATTTATAAAGCTATTAAAACAAAGTGGGGCCGGAGCCCTTGCTGAAATGATTTTCACAGTTGTTATTTTCTCTCTAAAACACATGGCAAACAATGGCATGTTAGAAATTCAAGACTTGGCTGAGTTCCACTTTTTGTATCTTACTTTATCCCAAACTTCTGTGAAACGACCATGTTGTTCAACTGACTTTCTTGCTTTGCATTCCTGTCTGCACACTAGGAGTTGACTTCCTTTTGTGTACCATGTTTCTTAAGAAGTAAAACCTGCCTTCATCTATGGAAGCGACCCTATTGGATAATGACTGCAGCCCCCAGGAATTAAATCCTGGCCCAAGAAAACTGCAAAACCACAGACTGCAAAACCGCAACCTACATTGTATGTGATACTTTGGAGTTACTTGCAGGCAGCAGCACCTGCAGTGGCAGGGCAGGTGGGGACTGTGTTGTTGGGAAAGCTCAATTAACCAGCACCCACATTTCCTAGTATGCTAAGGAATGACCCTCTCTGCCTGTGAAAGAGCTAAACCCCATCTCTGCTCCCGAGTAAATATGAACATTCCATTCCCTAATACCTTCCTCTCATGCTGTTAATTTCACTCAGCTGATTTCAGACACACCTAGAACACAAAGGCTGGCCTAGCAGACCTGGAGTCAGCCCACCCTTCAGTTCACGCAGCAGTATTCACCGATGATTTACCATCTCCACGCCCTGCTAGGATACGGTGGGTGGGGAAAGGCTGTCGCTTAAAGTCTGTGCAGGAGACAGATGATAAACAAACTGGAAAGATACCAGCTGGTTGGGGGGATTAAGATAAGTGGAGTGGTGGTGAATGGAGGCTCAGGGGGTTTCTGAGAAGCTGGGTCCAGCCCTGGATGGTCCCAGCAGAGCCATGTGGCAGGCAGAAGGAGATGACACGGAGACCCTAAGGTGGGACATCTAGAAACTGAAGGAAGAGCCATGTGGCTGGGGGGACAGTGGGCAGGGAGAAAGTGCAGGGACCATGTGGAGCTGGGTGGGGGCAGCGGTCACCATGGGGAAAGTCACTGTGTCATTTTTGGTCCAAACTCAGACATTTTTGAAAGAAAAACGTGGCTGCTATTAGTAATCATCTGGGACAGCAGGTGTCAACCTGGACTGTACCTGGAAAACCATGAGTTAGGCGGCTTAGCGGACAGAGACGGTGACATCACCTTGTCCCTGTGTTGCCCACCGTTCCACTGGAAAGTGCCGCAAGCTGGCGAGTGTGTATCCTCTTGGTTCTAGCCACCATCACCCTGGTCCGGAGTCCTTCCGCTGGCAGGTGGGCAGCTCCATTGACAAGCCAGCCCTCCATTAAGACCTGTCTCCTGGCCGGGCGCAGTGGCTCAAGCCTGTAATCCCAGCACTTTGGGAGGCCGAGGCGGGTGGATCACGAGGTCAGGAGATCGAGACCCTCCTGGCTAACACGGTGAAACCCCGTCTCTACTAAAAATACAAAAAACTAGCCGGGCGCGGTGGCGGGCGCCTGTAGTCCCAGCTACTCGGAGGCTGAGGCGGGAGAATGGCGGGAACCCGGGAGGCGGAGCTTGCAGTGAGCCAAGATCGCGCCACTGCACTCCAGCCTGGGCGACACAGCGAGACTGCGCTCTCAAAAAAAAAAAAAAAAAAAAAAAAAAAAAAAAAAAAAAGACCTGTCTCCTTTGTTTCCTTCTCTCCTCTTGCCCTGGATGGGGCTCTTAGGAACACTGCCACGGAAATGCAAGAAGGAGCTCCTGGCTGTGAAGCTAAGGAACCGGCCAAGCAAACAGGAACTGGAAGACCGGAATATTTTCCCCCGAAGGACTGATGAAGAAAGACAGGAGATCCGGCAGCAGATCGAGATGAAGCTCTCCAAGTAAGTGGCAACGTGCGGGCACAGTCGGGCCTGTGCTCTGGCCTTGCAGGCTGAGCCCCTCTGAGATCCCACATGCTGGGTGTGCCAGGTCGGGGCGCACAACCCACCGTCTGCAGCAGGTCTCTTGACCCTGCCACCGTTGACGTTAGGGGCCATGTGGGGGCCCTTTCCTGTGGGGACTGTCCCGTGCAGCTCAGATGTTTAGCATCATTCTTGGCCTCTACACACTACACGTCCCGTGACAACCAAAACTGTCCCTGGACATCATCAAATGCCTCCTGGAGGGTGAATTGCTCCACTGGCCTGTAGGAGCCAGGCAAGGACTGGGCCAAACTGATGAGGACATGGCTTGTCAGTGTTAGAGACAGGGGACGTCTCTGTTCACCTCTATCTGATCATTTTCCTGCAAGAAGGTGGATCCGGTGTTGCCAGATCTTCTAAGTTTGTCAAGTAAAGCTACCTCCCTTCCCTCCCACCCCCACACACACAGTTATGCAGTCACATGTCATTTAATGACAGGATACATCCTGAGAAATGCGTCATTAGGAGATTTTGTTGTCGTGGGAACATCGCAGAGCGCACTACACAAACCCAGAGGGTGCGGTCTGCTGCACATCTGACTACGTGCTGTAGCTGATGGTTCCGGGGCTACAAACCGGTACAGCACATGACTCTACTGAATACTGCAGGCAATTCTAGCACATCATCGTATCGAAACATTTCTCAACATAGAAAACGTACATTAAAATATGACATACAAAATACTAAAAAGTTCCCTCCGTATAGAGCACTTACCATGAATGGAGCTTGCAGGCCTGGAAGTTGCTCTGGGTGAGTCCCGAGTGAGTGGTGAGCCAACGGAAAGGCTAGCGCGTGACTGTGCACCACCGCAGACTTCAGAATCACTGTACACTTAGGTTATGCTACATTTATAGAAACGTATTTTCTTTAATAATAAGTTAACCTTAGCTTACTGTAACTTTTTACTGGAAAAACTTTTAACTTTTGGACTTTTATAACAGCACTTAGCACAAAACATAAATTATACAGCTGCATAAAAATAATTTCTCCTTACCCTTATTCTATAAGCTTTTTATACTTTTCAATTTTATTTTTTACTTTTTAAATGTTTCATTAAAAATTAAAACACAAATGTCACATTAGCCTAGGCCTGCACAGGGTCAGAACCATCAATATCACTGTCGTCTTCCTCCTCCACAGCTCAGCCCCCTGCAAGGTCTTCAGGGGCAGTAACGTGCATAGGGCTGTCATCTCCTATGAGAACAGTGTCTTCCGGATTCCTTCTGAGGGACCTGCTGGAGGCTGCTTTACAGTTAACTTTGTTTTCATAAGTAGAAGGAGTACACTCTAAAATATTCATTAAAATTATAGTGGATACATAAAGCAGTAACACAGTCATTTAATATCATGGTCAAGTGTGATGTACTGCATGGTTACATGTACTGGACTTTTAGAGGACTCGGCAGCATGGTAGGGTTTTTTTACACCAGCATCGCCACAAACATGTTAGGAACGCGTTACCCCAAGGTGTTACATGACAGCACCAATGTCACTAGGCATTAGGAATTTTACAGCTCCATTTTTTCATCTTCTGGGACAACTGTTGTATGTGAGTCGTAGATGTCATGTATCATTGAAATGTCATGAGGTGCATGTCTGCATATATACACATACATGTCTATCTACATACGCATCATTTGCTGGACAATATGTGCACCAAGTCCACCCATCTGCCGTCTGGCTGTGACCCAGAGCCACGGGTGGGCACCTTCTGTGTTGCACCCCTGAAGGGTTCCCTGGGTGGTCCCTGTGGTCTGCTGGGCTGGAGATGGACTATCTCATGGGGCAGGACAGAGTGGAGCTGCTGCATCTTGCTGGTTGAGGTCTGTAGGGATCCAGTCATGCCCCTGAGACAGAATGGGGGCCTTCTTTTGGAAGGCAAGGCTGCCATGAGCCAGGTGGAGCTGACCTTTGTGGCATTCCAGGGTTGAGCACCTGCCTAGTTGCTTTCCACATTCCAGAGCCACTGGAGTTCAGAACCCCTCAGAGCTTGCTACGTACCCCAGTTTGTGCCCATTGACACTGCCCAAAGGTGCCAAGAGCCACTGAGCAGGCATCAGTGAGCTTTCAGGGGAAAGTCTTTCCATTCTGGCAGGGCGGGCCTCTGTTTCCTTTGACCGGGCCAGATGGCAGGCTAAGTTGTCCCGTGTGAGGTAGGAGAGGAAATTCTGATAAAGCTCGTGCACACCATCCCAGCAGCCACAGTCTGCATCTCCTGCCCATCCTTGTGAGATGTGAGCCGGTCTGTGCAGGGTTGGGCCTGGCAGACAGTACCCTGGACAGCCCCTAGTCCGCTCCTTCCCTCTTTAAACCTCAAAAGCCGACCCTTCCCTGGAGGGAGAGACAGTGTCCCAGGGGTGAGGGGAACCAGTTCTGGGAGCGCCACTGCCTCTGTTGATTTGCTCTTCACCCTTGCTGTCCCCATGCCCCTGAGTCACTGGAGACCCTGGGAAAATGCAGGTTCTGATGGTGTGGGTGTAGGGAGGCCTGAGAGTCTGCATTTCTAGCAAGCTTCTGGGGCTGCTGACGCTGCTCGCCCCTGGGCTGCAGGTCACACTTTGAGAAGCGAGGGTCTGCAGCAGGGTCCCCAGCCTGGGAACCATTGACGTTTGGGCCCAGATGGTTCTCTGTGGAGGGGCCGTCCCATGTGTGCAGTGTGTTAGCAGCATTCCTCCCGCCTTCCACTAGATACTAGTAGTACACCCTCCACCTCTGACCACCAAATGCGTCCCAGACACCGCCCAACGTCCCCTGAGGCCAGAGACAACAGAATGGTCCCCAGGTGAGAATCCATGATCTGAGGGTTGGACTCCCGCTCTGGGCAGATTTTCCTCTGAGCAGTGGGGCTCTTCATTTCTAGAAAGGGTTGTTTCTGGTCTCCGCTGGGGAGCTTGGGCCCCAATGTTCCCAACTCCCACCAAAATCCTTACTTGAGTGTTTTCACAGTGGAGGGCTGTGAATGTGAGCAGGTGAGGCCGGCCCGGGGCGGGGCTGTGCATGGAGCACGAGGTCCTTCCCTTCCAGGTGTTGCGGAGTTGTGCTTGGGGCGCCGTGCAGGTTGCATTTCTACCAGCGGCTGGGAAAGCCGTGCTGCTCGGCCTCTGCACCACCCTGTCCTCATCCCAGGCTTTCATTTCGGCGAGTCTCAGTGATGGGATGTGTGTTCCTAAGGCTTGGTTTTCCGTTTCTCTGATTTCCGGTGAGGTTGAGCATTATTTTCAGCATTTATCAGCTTTTTTGGTTTCTTCTTTGATTTATGGACTTTGCCTGAAGTTTTCTTTATCTTAATGATTTTTAGGAGTTTACTTTTGAAGCTGTGGCTTCTAATCCTTCCCCGTTTTGAGTTACATGATTCTTTCTCTGTTTGGGGCTTGTCTTTTCAGTTTTAAAATACTTTTCTTTGAGGTACAGAAGTTTTGATTTTTAAGGCTGTCAGATTGCCAATCACAAACTTCAAGAGCTCACAGCCTTTTTCTGTGAGGACCAAGTTGTCAGAATTTTGAGGTTTGTGACTCAGGCTGTCTCCGCCACCCCTACTCAGTTCGACCACTGTGGTAACGAGCAGCTGTAGACAATCTGAGGATGAGGGGGCACGTCTGTGTGTCAATAAAACTTTATTTACAAAAATAGCCACAGTCCATTGGGTCCAACTGGTGCTTTGCTGACCGCTGTTGTGCTTTATGGTTCGCACTGTTTGTACCGTGTTTAAAAATCCTTCCCAGCCTGGAGGTCAACAGAATTTTATTCACTTCTGTTATTTGCTGTTGCCTTTACCTGTGCCAGTTAATAATGGTTTTCTATTTCATAATCAAACTGAGTTCTTTCAAATTAAAATATTAAGTGAATTGACCTAAACAAAAAAAAGGTAAGTAATGGATGATAGTACATGTGATTCAAAAACCAACAAAAATTATGGTGGTGCTTGGAATGAGAGAAGCCTGGGGTCCCCACCCCAACTGTGAAGGTGGAGAGGGAGGTTGAGAGAAGGTTGGACTGCTGGGGATACCCCAAACGCCCCCCTACGTAAGAAGTACCAAAAACATAGGCCCTGTGGCTTGTTTTTACTCCACTACTTACTGAATCTGGAACGAATTTTAAACCTTGGACTGGAATGTAGTAGCTCCCTGGATGCCTGTCACCATGTTTAAAAACCCGGAATTAGACACAGAGAAAACAGCAGCAGAGGAGTTGCATCCCAGGAGGTCAGACATGGCTTCCTGGAGGCTCCGTTTGTTTTCCCTACAGCAGTGGCTTAATTGGTCTCCTTTGTCTCTGCTCTGCCTCCTTTCAGAGATTCCTCCACCGTCTCTTGCTAAGTAATTCAGCCTCTGGTTGCCATGGCAACGTGCTGTCTACTGTATCCCAAAGAACATTTGCCATTTCCTTTTTTTAATTTCCAGAACCTTCGTGTTTTATCTTCTGAGTGCTCCAGGGCCTTTTCCTGGTGAAGCAGTCACTGTTCCCCACGGCTACCCCAGAACACATCCGTGTGCTTGGTCTGGGACCCCCAGGAAAGTCAGGGTCCCGTTTGAAAGAGTGAAGCTATATGCTGATTTTCACCCCTCTCTGTGTAGGAGCTTGGCTTACCTTTAAAACTTGTGCAGATGCATCAGCAGAGTATGGAGGCCCGCATTTCCTGCACGGTAGGTGTGCCCTGGAAATTATGCACAGACGCACGGCCTCTATTGCCTCCATCCTGTCTACAGCCACCATCTCAGAGCAGTGGGAAGGACGTGCTGCCGGCTTTCAGCATAGGTGCCGATCGTGTGCTGCCTTACTTTCTTTCATTTACATCATCTTCACAGTAACCCAGTAAAGCAGGTGTTACTATCATCTCCATTTTACAGATGAAAAATTAAGACTTAATGAGAAGGGAACTGGCCCAGGGCCACGCAGCTTGCAGAAGCTGCTGTCCAGTGAGATGGGCCATTTGTTAGAGCCCCAGGCCTGGGCCTGGGAGAAGCATTCTAGACACAAAAGCACTGTGGCTCCTTGTTTATCTTAGGCATGGCTTTGAATTTTTATATATTGGTTTGGCTTTGATCAGGGTATCTGCTGGCAACCAGGCAGCATCCCAAGCCTCTCAGGCAAAGGACTTCACATTTGCTCTGAAGCAGTGCAGAATGTTGGCCGGGCACAGTGGCTCACTCCTGTCATCCCAGCACTTTAGGAGGCCGAGGCAGGCAGATCACTTGAGGTCAGGAGTTCAAGACCAGCCTGGCCAATATGGCGAAACCCTGTCTCTACTAAAAATACAAAAATTAGCCGGGTGTGATGGCAGGTGCCTGTAGTCCAAGCATCTACACGAGTTTTAAATGTAAGCTGAGCTCCTACACAGAGAGGGGTGAAAATTCTCCTGAGGCAGGAGAATCGCTTGAACCCAGGAGGCGGAGTTTGCAGTGAGCCGAGATCGTGCCATTGTACTCCAGCCTGGATGACAGAGCAAGACTCTGTCTCTGGAGTGGGGGAAGCAGTGCAGAATGTCAACCCAGCACAGAGCAGTAGGGAGTTGGACATCCTCAGGGGGAACACACAGAAAGAGACGCTGCCCAGCAAGGGCTCTGGAGCAGTGCAGCAGGTGGGCTAGAACCCCAGCTGTCCCTATCTCCACTGCGTGAGATAGGCCAGCGCCAGTGTCTCAAAATCTCTCTCCTTGTTTGTGAAATGGGGATGGTGGCAGTACCCGACTCAGGGCCCGCTGGAAGATTCCATGTTAGTCCCTGAAGAAAGTCATAAAAGCACATTTTCAGCAGGGGTGCTGGGGGCCAGAGCTGCTGCTGTCACAGTCAGGTTTGGATGCACTCCTGGGCGAGCTGTTACCTGCATGGGGCAGAGGCCAGCGGCAGGCCTTGGGGCAGGATGAAGTGAATGCTGCTGCATGAACAGCGATCACGATGCTCGCGGGCCGGGGAGTGCAGGCACGTTGCTGTTCATGGGGTGTGAGTGTCAGTTCCATTCGTGACTGTTGTGTAATTTTGCCCGAAGAGCGAAGAATAGGGTAGGCATCTCCTAAGTCATGCACAAACCTTCTATTGTCGCTCCCCTTGGGGCATTCTTTGCTCCCAGGAATGTGTGTGAGAAGCTGATTAATGCTCAATAGCATCTTTCAGGAGGGGGTACTTAGTGTGCTCACACAGCAGTTAGCGGATCTCTGAGCAGCTTCCCTGTACGTTTTGTTCTGTGGCCTCCAGAACACACTACACCCTCAGGTGTCCTCCTGGGCTGTGGCCTCCCACTCTGTCTGCAGGAGCAGGACACAGCGTGCAGTGGGTTTAGATGCTTCCTCCTCTAGATGTGCTTTAGGCAAGGCAGGCCTATTTTTGGTCCTGGAGACAGAACGCACAGAGATGTGGAGACAGACAGTGTCCTCGCAGAAGCTGTGGTTTGGGCTGCAAAGCGGAAACCGTGCCTGGTCAGCCAGGGGACCAGCCTGTCCCACTGGGGCCTTCGTTCTGCTGTGAGCTTTTACCTGAAACTGCATGGACAGAAATTTTCACTTCCACAGAAGTGGTCTTTGGTAAATTTCAGACATGTGGAAGGGGGAAAAATCAGCTTCCAATGCCGGCCTTTATAATGACACCACTAATAGCAGCATCTGAGAGGGTCTGTGTCTGTCCTGACGCTGGGTAGGCGCAGTGCTGATTGCCTGCAGTGGTGAGCAGGGACCATCATCCCTGCTCTGCAGATGAGGAGACCAGGCAGAGAGGCTAAGCAGTGCCCCCAGGTCTTACAATTCATGAACAGCGAGGCTGTGACCTCTAGGGCCCTCGCTCCCAACCACTGAGCCTTGCTGCCTGAGGTCAAGCATCTGGCTGATACCTTGTGGACAGGGCCAGGAAGCTGATGATATACTATATCTAAAGGCCAGTTTCCAGTAAATGTTTGTATTAATGAGGTGGTTGTGGTCCATGTTCACTGGACTGAGTCCCTTGCCCACCGATGTCTGCAACCCTGAAGCTCTGTGCTCGGTATGGTGTGGGTGTTGGACACATGCTCCTTCGTGGATCTTACTACATCCCCTGAGACCCTCACTGAGGGGTGAACACACCTGATGTGGGTCACTCCCAGAGCAGGGCTGAGCCGCCGCGAGCACTGAGGGTTTCTGTTGTCACAGTTATCGTTGCCATCCTGAAAAGTGGTTGCAAAGTTTGCCTTCTGCCTCAGGGTTAATCCGTGGCTGCTGGGATGGATGGTAGCATTTGAAATTACCTGCAGGGGAAGGCTGCACCTGCGGAATGGGCCCAGGTGATCACGCCACATCCAATGTCGCTGCCCAGCTCTTGGGGTGCTTACCCCCAATTATAGAGATTTCGAATTCATGTAGCGTGCACGTGCTCGGCGCTGGGGTGCAGAGATGAAAAGATGTGCTCGCAGGCGAGAAGTCATTGTGTATGGTAAAAGATGTACCGAGATAGATGTGGGGACCGGCTTCGGGAGGGAGGGTGAGGGTGTCCCAGGTAGACCAGCCAGCGAGAGCTCAAAGGCCGGAAGCAGCACCGCTTTCCCAGGACCACCCTGGGGGCTGAAAAGGTTCAGAGCTGGGTGATGGTGGCAGGGCAGAGGGAGAAGGCTGGAGGGGCCGCAGGGCCAGGTGGTGGGGGCTCCTGTGCTGCCCGCTATGGGTTCCCAGTCCACACAGAGCTCCTCTTGTCATCCTGGGCTCAGCTCAGATGTCACCTTCCTGACCATTCCCGAATGGCACAGCCTCGCTGTTACCCTGTGTCACATTGTCCACTGCTGTGTTCTTAGTCACTTCCACAGTTGCTGAAAGTGCCATTTACTCATGTGTTCTGTTCGCCTCTTCAGGGTGTGCCCACTGGCATGGCAGGGCCTGCTATACTGTTCTGTGAGGACCCTGCTCACCAAGGAGGCACTGGCAAAGCTGGTGGGAAATGGCAGATGAGGAGGCCTGGCTTTCAGGGCTCCCTGAGGGGTCAGGAGCAAGGGCATGTCTGGAAAATGCCCCTCTGCTGCAGTCTGGGGCTGGTTCCGGAGAGCAAGGCCAGAGATAGGTGGGCAGACGAGGGTCTCTCACGTGCGACAGTCCCAGGAGCCAGCACCATCCTGGGGCTGCGGGGCTGCAGAAAGTACGGCAGAGCTAGTGAGGATGAACGGCAGGCCTGGGGGCGAGGGAGGAGGGGCTGCCAGCCTGGGGGCGGGCGGGTCTGCAATGGTGATGAGGGAATCCAAAATAAGGCAGGCAGACACAGGGGAAAGGTTATGTGTCCACAGAGTCCCTGGGCCGTCAGGTCCCTGGGGTTTTTGGCAGTGGTTACATCCGATTGTGCAGTTGAGATTGCCCAAGGAGCACATGGGCTGGAAGGGGAGACTGCCCGGTCCATGCTGGACTCACTGATCTTAGCTGAGGTCAAGAGTATTCAGAGCCCTATATGGTCCTGCATTTCCTGTTATCCTTGGTCCATTTCCTTCTACACTATCTTCCTCCCAGCTTCGCACACTTGTACAGAAGAGAATGGTGAGTTGTTTTTCACTGACCACCAGGAGCCAGAACAGGCTTCTGTGTGCTCCAGTGATTAGCCCTATCCATCTCTCGGGAATGGAGCAGTGTTAAGCTTTTTTTAAAAGCACAATCTGAAGACAATGGGGGCTTGAAACCCATTTTTCTTGTTCTGAAGCCTGTGGGGCCTCAGCTATTGGACCTTGCTGAATAATTTGGGGTTTTAGGTTGGGCACATCAAGGGCAAAGGGCCTCTGTTTGGATAAAACAGGAGGTGAGGGGAAGGTGAGATCCCCTCGTGTTGCTGAGAAGGGAGCTGGGGGCTGAGTTCCCCGGCTTCAGAGGTGAGGTCTCACAAGCTGGACCTGGGGACTGTCCCTGTGGACCCAAGCTGGACTGGGAAGTCCAGAGAACCCTCGACTTGAAGAGGGCCCTTGTTAATGAACAGTCTTCAAGGAGCAAAGCCCAGACTGTTCTCCCCGTTTGGTGCACACGTGAGGAGGGGCCTCATTGGGGGAATTTGGCTTCCTGATATCCAAAAGCACATTTGTCTGCTCAGTCTCTGAAATTACCAGTGGGACAGTTTCCAAAGGGATCACCAGAAAGAAGGCAAATGCAGAGACGAACAAGGAACTCATCATGCCCGGGATCGTTCTTGGTCAAAGTGCCAACAGCTGGGCATCTTCAGACAAAAGAAATGCAGTTATGGCAGGAAAGACTTGGCTGTATTTGGGTTCCCGGTTTTTTGTTTGTTTTTGAGACGGAGTCTCACTCTGTCTCCAGGCTGGACTGCAGTGGCGCGATCTCAGCTCACTGCAACGTCCACCTCCCAGGTTCAAGCGATTCTCCTGCCTCAGCCTCCCGAGTAGCTGGGATTACAGGCATGTACCACCACGCCCAGCTAACTTTTGTATTTTCAGTAGAGACAGTGTTTCACCATGTTGGCCAGGATGGTCTCGATCTCTTGACCTCGTGATCTGCCTGCCTCGGCCTCCCAAAGTGCTGGGATTACAGGCGTGAGCCACTGCGCCCGGCCTGGGTTTCTTGTTTTATAGTGAACCCCAAGGTTGTAAAACAGGTGATGAGGCTTGTGATCATTTACCTTTTGGGATCATGGGTCTGCGAACTGGATGAGAGTTTTAAGCATGTCAGGTGTGCAAACATCTCCTGTGGTTCCAGGAATTTCTCCTTGCGTAGCCACCATTGTCTAGAGCAACAGTCCCCAACCATTTTTGTACCAGGAACCAGTTTCATGGAAGACAGTTTTTCCATGGACCATGGAGGAGGATGGTTTTGGGATGATTCAAGCACATTACATTTATTGTGCAGTTTATTATTATTACATTGTAATATATAATGAAATTATTATACAACTCACCATGATATAGAATCAGTGGGAGCCTGAGCTTGTTTTCCTGCAACTAACTGGTCCCATCTGGAGGTGATGGGAAATGGTGACAGATGATCAGGCATTAGATTCTCATAAGGAGTGTGCAACCCAGATCCCTCACAGGCACAGTTCACACTCGGCTAAGAATCCAATGCTGCTGCTGATCTGACAGGAGGTGGAGCTAAGGCAGTCATGCTTGCTTGCCACTGCTCACCTCCTGCTATGTGGCCAGGTTCCTAACAGGGTAGGTTCCCCCAGTTGGGTACTGGGGTTGGGACCCCTGTTCTAGAGCAGTCTGCACGTGCTGGGGACTCTGGGTCCATTACAGCATTTCCTTCCTGTGTGATAGGCCTCACAGTCTCCACTTTGCATGTGAGGAAATGGAGGCTCAGAACTGTCAGTGAGTAGCTGAGTGAGGACATAAACCTGAGCCTCTCCAGCTCAAAGTCCTTTTCCTTAGCCTATTTCACAACTCCCTGGAACTCATCCATGGCCATCCTCTAGTTCAAATTATCCTCCACCTAAGCAGTAAACTTTCCTTTAAGGAAGGAAGGAAGGAACTTCTTCAATGCTGTATCCTCAGTGCCTGGTACACAATAGGCTCTCAGCTAATTACTGGTGAATGGATGGTTGGTTAGATGGATAGATGGATGATTGTATGATTGGATAGATGGGTGTTTAGGTAGTTAGATGGATGGCCACCTGGATGGAGGGATGATTGAACGGATAAATGGCTAGTGCAGTAATTGCATTATGAGATGCATGAGTAGGTAGATGGAGAGACAGCTGGATGAATGGATGGATGGGTGGATAAGTGGTTGGATGTTGTGTAGTTAGACAGATGAGGTGGATAGACACATTGTTGAACTAAATTCTTACTAAATGGCATCCTATTCACTGTGCTTGATGTACCCTAATATCTGTCCATCCATCCATGCAGCTGTCTCAGCAGGCACAGTGGGTTGGATGCAATTCCCTGAGAGTTTAGTTCAGAACAATAAGTGTTTATTGAATGAATGCCTGTCTTTGTGTAGTGGGCTCTTCGGGTACGTTTAAGCAATAATTCCATTTACTACATTGATTATAAGCAACATATTCAGAAGTGTATTTGTGAATAGCGTGAGCCCTCAGGTCCTCAGTTGTCATTGCCAGTCTTGGAGACTGGTTCTCTGCTGTGTGTCCAGGCCAGGGTCCTCATACGTTTCTGGCGACACCACTGCTGTCTGGCTGCTGACCAGCCTGGGCTGTTTCTGGGCTGTAGGTCCTTAGGCCCTCAGGTGGGGATACTCCAGAAGCCCCCACTTCACCCTCACTGGAAGGAAGTCTCTGGTGGACAACAAGCTACTCCTAAAGCTCTCTGAGCACTTGTCAGGAGGAATAGGGGAGAAAGCTTTATCGGAATGAATAAGACCAATAATACTAACCCATGACTCGCCACAGGAGATAGGTGGGGGATGACATCTTCACAGCTCATTCAACAAAGTAGAAGTAACAGCCCCAAATGCTCTGTAAGTGACCTGGGCGGCAGGGCTGTGGCATCCTGGGGAGTGTGCACTCCCGCTCAAGAGGGCAGCTGTCACTCAGGTCCTATGAGCCAATGTGGCCAGAATTTCCAAGAGAAACTGAAGATTTGATTTTTTTGTGTGAAATAGGCTTCATGTAAATGTTGAGAGCCTCTTCAGATTTTTAAAAGCAACGTGTGCACCCAGAAAACATATTTGTGGATGGTATTCGGCCCAGGACCACCCACTGGCCACCTCTGATATGAAGTCACTTATGCACTTGTTTTTGGAGAAGTACATGTTTGTTTACACTGAGGTTAAGGGGATTTTCACCTCTTGAGTTAGTGGGGAAAATAAATGGGTCATCCTGTAAATTGACTGTCAGCAGCGGAAGCCTCCAGGGCTACTACTGTCAGTATCCCAGGGAGCCCCTGTGAACCTGTCTCCTTCCTCTCACACGTGAGGGGGCTGCCCGTGTGTGCGGCCCACTCAGCTCCACCCTTGCTCCGAGGAAGCAGCACAGTGCGCCGCTGAGAAGTCAGGATGGACAGAATGCCCTGGTTCCCAGCCAGCTCTGCAGTTTTCCAGCATGTGGGCATGGGGAAGTCATCTCCTGACATACGCCTTACTTTCCTACTCGGTGAAAGGGTGAGATTACAACAGAGCCTGTCTTGTGGGGCCACGGGAAGGATGCAATGAGCCATCCCATGTAGAATGGCTGCAATCATGCCTGGCAGACAGGAAGCTCTCTGGGAAGAAAAGGAAGAAATCTGAGCTCCATGAGGATAGGGAATTTGTCTCTTTCAGTTTTAACAGCTTGGTTGAGACATAATTCACACACCATAAGCTTCACGCACTTTAAGCGTCCAATTCAGGGCTTCCAACATATTCATAGAGTTGTATTTCTATCAGCACAATTGATTTTAAGATATTTTCCTTACTCCAGAAAGAAGCCTCTTTCCCTCAGCTGTATCTCCAGTCCCTAGAATGGTGCTGGGTCCTGTGGGTACTCAGTGATTTTGCAGCTTCTGCTGCAGGGATGAAGGGGAAACTGCATGGGAAGGCGTCTCCTAAACATGACCAGGTATTGGCGTCACCATTCCCTTTGCTTCAGCAACTTTATCTTCATCAGATCCTTTTCTTCTTCTTCAGCATCTTTTCATTGTCATCATTTTATCTTCATCACCATCGTCACCGTCACCACTTGTTTATCATCATCTTTGTCATTTTCATCTTTTTCTTCCTCATTATCTTTCCATCATCTTTAGCAACAACTTTGTCAACATTTTTATCCTCACCATCATTTTCATCCTTTCCGTAATCACGAATTTGCCCCATCTTTGCTCCCTAGGAGACACTCGGGGAACTTGGGCTCTCAATCCCCTTGACGTCTGGGGGCTTGGCCTGTGAGGGGAGTGAAGCCCACATCTAAAGCAGGTTCTGGAGCCCCTGCTGAGCCTGATTGTGCCTGGAGACAAGAGGACTCTTGAGAATGGTGGGGGCTGGGCGCAGTGGCTCATGCCTGCAATCCCAGAACTTTGGAAAGCCGAGGCAGGAGAATCGCTTGAGTCCAGGATCTCTTGCTATGTTGCCCAGGCTGGTCACCAGACCTGGGTGCCCACAGGCAGATAAGAGGGAAGTGCCTGAGTTACCAAGGGCCCACAGGACTGAGGCACGTCCCTCTTATCTTCCTGCTATTTTCCAGATCAGCCTGGGCAGCACAGCCAGACTCCATCTCTACAAAAAACAAAAATGTAAAAACAGCTAGGCATGGTGGTGCACACCTGTGATCTCAGCTACTTGGGAGGCTCAGGAGGGAGGGAGGATGGCTTGAGCCTAGGAGTTAGACGCTGCAGTGAGCTATGATGGTGCCATTGCACTCCAGCCTGGGCAACAGAATGAGACTCTGTCATTAGAAAAAAACAAAAAAAATGGTGGGAAGGTGAGTCTGAGCTGGGACACTGCAGATCCCACAGGTCCAGCTCGGGTTGCCACCCCTGTGTGTGGCTTGGTTGGGCCAGTGCTGTCCCAGTACTGGCCATCCGTCAACTGAGGCAGCTGGTTGGGCCGGTGCTGTCCCGGTACTGGCCACCCGTTAGCTGAGGCATGCAGGACTGTGCCATCTATAGCCTTCTTTGGATTCCGAGATCCCAATAACAGAGGCTGTTGGCATTTAGTAATTTGTATGATTTTCTTCCTTTTTTTGATGCTGCACATTTATCCGGCTGACTTTCCCAGCCCTCCAGGGGTACTGTTGCTGGGGCTTCCAGTCTCTCTTTGTTTAGAAATCTCAGGGCAAGCGGAGATCAGGTCTGTTCTACACAGATGCTCTTCCTGAGCACCAGCTCCTGCTTCACCGCTGTGGTGAGGGGTCTGCCTGTGAACACTGCAGAGCCTCCAAGGTCAAGAAGACCACCCAGATTTATGAGGGCACTTTCAAAGATTTGTTGCAAAAATGCAAAGGAGCTCATGAGGCAGTGCTGTGAACAGGCTCTGTGGGATGTTGTGGGGAGAAATCAACCTCAGTCCTAAAGGGAGGGTGTTGGTGGTCCTGCAAAGGCTGGGGCAGGCAAGGCCAGCATGGATCAGGCAAAGCAGTGGCTATCATGTTCGGATCTTGTACATTCTGCTTTTAGATGAAGGTAGCTAAGCAACAGAACACACAGCTTCCAAATCTGGACAAGTTTAAACTGGCAAATCTCAGCCCGAGAGGATATAAATATGAGGCTTCGTCGTCTTGGGTGGAAGTCCCCATGTACAGGGAGGGAGATCCCGTCTGTGTGTGGTATGCAGGGTCCAGGGAGTGGGACCCCGAGTCCCATCCTGTGCAGGGGAGAGGCTCAGGCCCCTTCTGTTTAGTGTCAGTGTGAAGTGGCCTTGTCCCTGCTGAGGCCTCCAGAGAGGGTCAGCTGCTGTTTGTTTTCCTTGGTTGCTTGGGAATCTGTAGAGGATGGTACAGCATGTTTTGTAAGAAAATGCAAAACAACATCAAGCCCCATTCAGTATCAATAAAACATGATTCCCAAACCAGGGAGCAGGTGGCTTGGTGGGCTTGCAGGCCTGGCTGAGGGTCATGGGCTGAGTGAGCCCAGGGAAGTCACTTGATGTGTCCGAGCCTTGAAATGGGTGTGTGATGTCTGCCTGCTCAGATGCTTGCAGGGACTAAATACCACACAGCCCTGCTTCACCCAGGATCAGGACTTAGAGTGTGTGAGTAGAAGTCATAGTAATAACAGCACAACCATAGCTCATTAACATGTATGAAACCCGTGTTACGTATGAGGAGTGGTATTTGCCTGCATTCATTTCAACATAAGATGTAAATGCTATTATTGGATGTTCTTAGCAGCTAAGGAAATGGAGGCCCAGAGAGATTAGTTAAGATGCTCAGAGCCACACAGCTGATAAGCTAGTGGAGCTGAGATATGACCCAGGCGGGCTGACTCCAGATACCATATTAGAGCCACCTCACTCTCTGGGATAGTTGCCTAGGCAGTCAGGACTGGCATGGTTGTTCCAAAATCAACAAGGATTCAGATTCCTCTTATCTTCCTGCTATTTACCCTCATGCTGGTGTTGATCCTCCATGGTCCAGGGTGGCTGCAAAGGCACCAGACATCACATTCAAGTCCCAAAGGGGCATGCATCTCAGCTGAGTCAGCTCTTCCACAGGGCTCCTCCCAGAAACTCCTCAACATCTACCTACTGCTCCTTGGTTGGACCCTCCTCATGTGGCCGTGGTCAGCTGGAAAAGAGACTGCTCTGAATAGGACCAGCATTGAGGCTTAAGAAGGGGAGAAGGGAGATGGGGTAGGAAACTCGCGGCTTCTGCTGCTTTAGGTGTTCAAGTTAATTTTGTTATGTTAAAGGAAGAAAAGAAGCAACAAATGAAGAGATGGATGAGTGAATGGAAAGCATTCTGTTAGGTAGCAATGATTTCTAAATGATTTCTGGAGCTGCCTGGTTTGAGGAGTGCATGTGGAGCCCGGTGGGCTTGGAGAGTGATGCCCAGGAATTTAAAAATGCCCCATTCCTGACCCTCCCATGCTGGGCCAGGGAGGGAGCTGCTGGTAGGAAGTTGAGGAGGAGGAGGGAAAGAACCCTGAGGGGCCTTGAGAGTGATGTGGAAAAACACGCTACCCCTTCCCCAGCAATCCCATCCCCTCCACAGCGATCCCACCCTCTCTCCGACATTTTAGTTCAGCAACAGATGTTTCCTGAACAGCCTCTATGTGCCACTCTCTGCACTGGGCCTAGGATGGGGGGAACGAACAAAGCAGATGCGGGGGGCTGCCTTCTGAAGCTTCCATTCCACCAGCAAGCATGGGGGAGGGGAGGTCAAGTGAACATGTGTGTGGTACATGTGGAATACGTGGCTATGACTGGACAGGGGAAGGGCTGCAGGGCAGAGTGACCATGTTCCATGCAGTTGGCTCCCAGCGTCCCCTCCTGGGCTGGTGGGCGCTGGTGCATGTCAGTGCCATTGCTGATGAAGGTCTGGGTCCTGTGGAAATGGTGTGGTCTGCAAATGAGGTGCACCTGTCTTTTCTTAACTCGAGGACACTTTCAGGTGGATTTGGTTTCTCTCTGACTCGGCTGGTTCAGTCAGCCTGACGGGCACCTACCGTGTGCCTCAGGCCCCATGCTGGGCAAGGCCCTGCCTCCAGCTCCCAGCCTCACTAGGAGGATGCCCAGTGGACATGCCCAGTGGAACACAGGACATGCCCAGTGGAACAGCCGCCAGGGCAGGTGAACCCTGGAGAGGGGTGAGCTGGGACGGGGACCCTGGGAAGCCACAGGAAGGAGTGCATGGGAGTGACCCTGGAAGCCCAGAGATGGAGATGGGGAGAGGAAGGGCTGGCAGGGGCCCTGCCCGAGCAAAAGGTCAGAGATAGGCAATGCTCAGCTTCCAAGGAGGAAAGCAGAAGGAGCTGGAGGGCAAGGCGGCCCTGGTACCTGGCAGATGCTCCATTGGTGCCTGTGGAATGGACCCGAAAGGATCTTAGCCCTGGGAGCAGGCAGTGGGGAGCATTACGTATTCTTTCCATTTTCAAAATTTGAAGAAGGGATTTATATACATTGTAAAAAATAAAACGGTACTTCTCACTCCCACCTCATCCATCTGTCCGGAGTCAGCCACTGTCCCCGAGACCATTTGTGACCATTCAGAAGTGGGTCTTTATAGGAGTCCTAATGCCCAGCACAGTAATCTGCAGATATTACCCACCATGTGCTGTGCCCGGCTCGGGCTGAGCCCGCACCTGCAGCAGGTCCTTCACTCGGCATCAGTCTCTGGAGGGAGGTAGAGTAAAGACCTGTCCTCAGTGCTCAGCCTCAGGTGACTACTCAAAAAGCCGTTTGAAAGAAGAGATCATAAGCATGATTTGTTCATGCTTTAAACACTATTTTAAACTAAATCATACAGATGTCACTTGCTTGGCCATCACTTTGAGGCAGAATCCAAGGACATTTCTTTGAGGAAGGATCTACCAACTTAAGTTATTTTTGCTCTGAACAAAGGCTGGATGCGTCTCCTACAAGTTCCACTGTCAGTTTCTTTGGAGAGGAGTGAGTATTTAAAGACACTTGGAAGCAATCAGTGCAGAATCCTTCCAGAGTTGTAAGGCCCCGCCTCCCCAGATCTCACTCCTCTCTCCCACGCAACTGCACAGCGGTATTTTTAGCAACTTGCCTCTACCGACTCCAAAGTTCAGTTTTCGTAGAAGTTACATTTTCATTTTACATCCATATGAGATCATTCAATCAATGTGCATTAAAAGCTTAATTAAATTACCTGATTACAGAAACAAGTACATCTGGTGCAATTAGGTTTGGGAACAAAAGCAACCAGTTCCTGATCCATGCACAGCTCAGCTGGTGTGGCCAGGCAGGTCTGAAATCCGTAGGGAGGCCACGAAGTCAGGACGGGACTCCCAGCATGACTGGGGCCACTGTCCACAGGAAGGATTTCTGCTTCAAGAAGCCTCAGCCTGTCTCTAAGGCCTTTCCACTGATCAGATCAGGTCTACCCAGTTCAGCCAGGACACTCTCCATGCCTTAAAGTCAGCTGATGATGGCCCTTGATCACATCTACCAGACACCGTCACAGCAGCACCTAGATGAGTGTTTGGTTGAGTAACTGGGGACTGTGACCCCACCTCCCCACACCCTTCAGGTTGACACATCAAATTGACCCTCACAGATTCAAGGTTGGCAAGAAGCTCGTGAGCAGATCTAAGAGTGGACTCAGTCTCTCACTCACAGCCTCTCTCCACAGGTGATTTGTAGAGAAGCCACTTTTCAAGCAAAGGGCAAGTTCAAAGCTTAGACTCTTGATGATGTGGTTTTGCAGTTTCTATACTCATGTTTATTCCCTTTTATCTTCCCCAGAGTCTGGTCGGGAGAGCCTTCCACATAAGGGCTAATGGAGCAGCACCCGGTTCTTTTCTGTAATGGCACTGAATTCCACCACGGGGTTGAACACAGCTCCTTTAGGCCCTAATGGGCATTGAGGCTCTGCCCTGTGGTTGGCTATCACGAACATCCTCATACGTGTGTCTGTAAGAGGCCCATGTGGAAGGATGTTCACACACGTCAGAAATCTTGGAACTAGACCTGGCAGGTTAGAGAATATATGCATCTGTCATTTTTGACCTGAGCACTGATCACCAGGGAATGCCCCTGATTGACAGCCCCACCAATGGTGGGGAGGGGCTCTGTCTACACTCCTGTCACCATTGTGGATTTTCCAGCTTTCTGCCCTCTGCTGATCTGGAGGTGGCACAGTGACGTGCTGTTTGGCACAACCATACACTCCATGTGGTTGTTATTTCCATGGAGGTCTGTGAATAACGATGAGCTTTGGACTTGCCCCACAACTGAAGCCCAGTTCCACCAGTAAGGCTGAGCTGTGTCCCACAAGCCCAGAACCATGCACCCTGCAGTGGGATCCCTGCATCGCCAGTGACTTCTCTGCTTATTTTGCTGTGCCAGCTTGAGAGGCTGTGCAGGGGCTGGGGATTCAGCAGTGACCAGGTAGACAAAGTCCCTGCCCTTGGAGGGGTCCTGAGTCCCTAACTGGCCAGCTTGGTGGCTTGTCCTGGGTTAGCACACGTACTGCCTTTTGCACTCTGGTGGCAGCTGCGCAAGCGTCAGACTGTGGTATGTCTTTCACAGGCTTGGAGGGTGGCTTGCCCGAGGTTGCCTTGTTGCTGTCAAAAGCAGCCTTTGGGCTAAAGTTTCTCAATGTAAACCTGGCCTTGCCTTGATGTCCCATTCATGTATCCACTCATTCATTCATTCATTCATTCACTCACTCATTCACTCATTCATCCAGTCACTCGTTTATTCATTCATTCACTAATTCATTCATTCAGTCAGTCACTCCATTCAGTCATTCAGTCACCGGTTCATTGATCACTTATCATGGGCCAGGCTTGGTTCCAGAGCCCAGAGTACACAGCATTGGGTACTACTGATGCAGTTCTTACCATTAAGATACTCAAAACATAAATAATCAATTCTGGCCATGAAGGCCACAAAATACACAAATGCACTGGGGAGCAACCTGTGCAGAAAGAAGCCAGTTACTTCAGCTGGAGGAGTGGGGGTTGGCTTTCCAGAAGAAGAGGTTTAAGCTGAACCATGGGGAGATCTGGGTAACAACTTCCTCAGCAGAGGCACTGGGTGGGAATCAGCTTGGCATGTGCCGTGGTCTGAATGTTTGTGTCCTCCCCAAATTCATGTGTCACCCCCAGTATGATAGTGGTTGTAGATGGGGCCTTTGGGAGGTGATTAGGTCATGAGCGTGCAGTGCTCTTGAGCGGGATCAGCGCCCTCATAAAAGGGAACCCTGAGGGCTGCATTGCTCCCTCCATTGTGTGAGGACACAGGGAAAAGATACTGTCTCTGGGAAAGTGGGTCCTCCCCAGAGGCTGAATCTGCTGGCACCTTGACCTTGGACTTCCCAGATTCCAGAACTGGGAGAAATGGATTTTTGTTGTTAATAAGATACTGAGTTTAGGGGACTGTGTTGTAGCAGCCCCGCTGGGCAAGGGCAGCTCAGCAGGTCAGCACGACCAAAGGAGGACAAGGTATGGGGAGGAGGGAGAGGAGAGGGGTGGGGGAGGGGAGGGGAGGGGAGGGGTGCTCCGCGGCTTTGAGGAGGCTGAAGCTCTGCTCTTCAGCAGGTTGTCTCCCTCCAGGAATTCCCTGCCATGGGCTGGGGCCTCTGGGTCCTGGTGGATGAACACACATCTTCGCTGAGTGTCCCTGGCCCGGGCCAATGTGGGGCCAGTGTCTTGGTTCTTCCTGGCTGACTCAACCTGGACTTGGCTTACCCTTGGCTGGGACCCAAGGATGTCAGGCAGGATGGTGGGGCCCAGTGGGACATGGGGCACATTCCTTCCAGTGCAACCCCCTGCCCCAGCCTTACACCTGGCATTACACTGCACACATTGTCCTCACCCTGCCTCTCACATCTGCTCTGTCTGAACACACCCTCCTGACCCTGCCTCTCTCACACCTGCGCTCTCTCTACACACACCCTCCTGGCCCTGCCTCTCACACCTGCGCTCTCTTCACACACCCTCCTGGCCTTGCCTCTCACACCTGCACTCTCTCCACACACCCTCCTGGCCCTGCCTCTCACACCTGCGCTCTCTTCACACACCCTCCTGGCCTTGCCTCTCACACCTGCACTCTCTCCACACACCCTCCTGGCCCTGCCTCTCATACCTGCTCTCTCTGCACACACCCTGCTGGCCCTGCCTCTCACACCTGTTCTCTCTAGACACACTGTCCTCATTCTGCCCCGCACACCCGCTCTCCCACACCCGCTCTCCCACACACTCTGTCCTTGCCATCTCTTATGCCTGCTCTGCACACACCGTCCTGGCCCTGCCTCTTACGCCTGCTGTCTCTCTGCTTACCTCTGCTTCCCTCTCTCATGTCCTTCCCTGCAGGCTGCCTCTCTCCCTCCTCTTTGCACACGTTCTTGGCCTTTCTTCCTCACTCCACTTTCCTCCTTTTAAAGATAGCATTGGCAGGGCTGGGTGTCACTGTGAATGATGTTCTCTGCGTTACCTTGACTGTGAGAACAGAAGGTGCCTCTCTACGGGTAGATGCGAGTTTGGTCCTGAAAGTCAAGGGCCTGGTTTTCCTCCACAGGATTCAAATCCCTCCCTCTCCCCGCTCCCCTCCCTTCTCTCCTTCCCTCCCTCCCATAGTTCTCAGGCACCAGGTGATTCCTCAGCACCTCTGAGAGTCCCCAAATGGAAGGTGACTTGGATATCCCTTGGTGTCCATGTTGCTGTCTTTAGCACCTGGAAGAGGAGGTGGAAGGGGCATGTCCATGGTGGAGTTGGGGAAGCCTTTTGGGGCAGCCAGGGAACCATTCAGAGAGACTGGTGCTGGTGACCAGCTGGCCTTCATGGGTGGGGGTGGAAGTGAACTTTGTGCCTCACCTGAGGCCTTGGAACACGGGGCTCCAGGCGGCTGATTGGCAGCAAGACCCCTCCCCAACACCAAGGGGGCTGTTCCTGGTGCAGAGGGTGAAGGACTCATCTGTAGCCCAGGGGCGCTAACTCATCCCTGGGCGGGGCAGTCTAGAGTCCCTTTTTGGCTTAGGGTGGGTCACAGAGCCAGGGTGACAAAACAGAAATAGCAACAGTGATGGAGACAGTGCAGTGTGCAGCTTGCAGAGCCCAGGGCACGCCGGCCTGGCTAGCCTCCCTACATATGGCTCTCTCCTTTCAGTCTCACCAGGTGAGACCATGGAGGTGCAGAGAGGGGACTGGCTGCACCCAGGAGGTGGAGGACAAGAGACACTGGAGAGTCTGGGAGGCCAACTCCACATACCTGGATTTCTTTCCTGCGCTGCCTGGGAGGGAGCCCAGGCTCCAGGGGACATATTTCTCCTGCAGGGTGGGGTTGGGAGGACAGAGTAGGCAGGAGCCTTTGGCCTGAAGGCATGCCACTGTGGGCATTAAGAGGCATGGGACACCTTCCTGACATCAGAAGCCCCCTCAGGACACAGGAGGCAGGCCAGCCATTCTCTGTGGCCTTTTAGAAACTCAGGGCAGCTTTGTGGATTGTCACAGCAACTGGGGCTCCTGCTGTATTTTCAGGATGGTCCCAAGAGGCAGCGTTCTGCAGCCATGGGGCACTTCCTTAGCAGTGAAGACTGGCCCCCCATTCCACTTGACTTCTGAATGTCCCTGGGACACTCGTGAGAGTCCGAAGCCCATTTATGATGACCTGAGCCTCAGCCTAAGTGCACTGTGGACACACACAGGAGGTATTTTGGTGGAGTTGTATTACAGGTGACATCTCCTGGAATGCAAATGCCAGAAGCCTCTCCCATAGATGGGGGAGGGAACTTTGCTTTGTCCAGAACTTCACCAAGAAGCATTCCTCCGCCAGTGTCTCTCAGGGCATGGAGTGACCAGTGTGGCAGCTGTGAGTCTGTCTGCATTTGTGGCTGGCACTGTGATGGTGATTTTTCTGTAGGGGCAGCATTGGCAGTGTGCGTTGTGTTACCTAATCCAGCCATGCCTGGTACTTACCTATTGGAATATGCGTTATTTGATTAAAACTTAATTTCCTTTTTCCTCCTTTATATTGCCGATCAGGTATTATGTTGTTTTTGGTTATGCGTATGAGGGATTTGGAGGAAAAGGGACAAGACAGAACAATTGTTTTAATGGGGGGGGGGGTACAGTGGGGCTGGGGACCCCTGTGTGAGGAGAAGGACATCTTTGCCGGACAGGGACAGTGTGAACAGCCATCTATCGGTAAACACAGCTCGGCGTGGGGCCATCACCGGGCACAGAGTTTTGGGAGGGGTGGGAGTAGGAAGGACTGCTGGATGGGTCAATGTGGACTGAAAGGCTTTGCTGAAGGCCTTGGAGGTTGTCCTGAGGATGGTGGGAACCCAGGCTTGAGCTCATCGTGGGAGTGGGAGTTAAGAGTTATGCTGCTGTGGGCAGGGAGGTGGACATTGTGGAAGTCTCCATCATCCAGGGCTGAGGCTTGTGGCCTGGATCAGGGAAGTGGCCTTGGGGACGGAGAGAGGCAGATGGATGGACAGACGGATGGATGGATGCAAGCAGAACTCAGCAGACTTGGAGCTTCCTGGGGTGCTGGACATGGGGAGTAAGAGGAGCCAGATCACCCAGGGGGCTGGTGAGTGCCTGGGTGGTGGCTGGAGCCAGCCTCTGAGCCCAGGATGCTGGGCACTGAGCAGGTGTGAGGAGGTGGGGACCTCTGAGCCCAGCATGCTAGGCACTGAGCAGGTGTGAGGAGGTGGGGAACAGGGTGTGAAAAGGTTGGCTTTGGACTCAAAGTGCCTGGGGTCACATCCTCCCTGGCATCCTAGAAGTCAGGACTGCTGGGTGCTGGAATGGGGCTTGCCCTGGGCTTGTGGACCAGCAGCCACCACCTCCCAGCTGAGCCCTCAGTGGCATCCCTGCTTGCTGTTTCCTAGTGTGGACACACTCCATCCCCTCTGCCTGGACACCCATCTCAGGTCTTTCTCTGAGCTGTTTCTTTCATCATCCAGGCCTCATCTTATGGCCTGGAGAGTCCTCTTCTCTTCCTGAACGTCTCTCCAGACACACCCATGTTGCTCTGATGCTCTGAGACATACGATCAACGTGCCTGTCATCCATGCACCCTGATGGTGAGCACCTGGGGGCAAGGAGAGGCGATATCTGCCCCATTCACCATCAGATGTCTGACGATGCATCGATGCATCATGTGAATGGTGTGTGGAGACACTGCCTCGCTGGGGAATCCCATCTCCAAGCGGGGGCTGCCAGCTTTTCTCAGTGACTCAAGGCGGCTGTGGGGCAGGATTGGCATTCCCAGAAAGGAGCCTCCCAAAATAGCGCAGGCGTCCCTGTGGGTGTAGTGCTGTCTGTTCTCTCTAGGAAGGCATTCTGCCTTCTATGGAAGGAATTGCTTCTCAATTTCTGCTCCACATTGAGGTGACTTTAGATGTTGATTCAAACCTCTTCTGTGACATCTGTGCTGCGGTGAGATCAAGATTTGGAGGATGTGTATTTAGGGGGCAGTCTGGCTGGCTGGGGCTTCATCAGGGAGGCAAAGCTTGGGGAGCTGGAATTACACTTCTCCTGACCCTGTGTGCTTCCACTTCCTGAAATTACTTGCAGCCCCTGCTGCTATGCTCATGGTGCAGGAAGGCAGTGAGCTGAGCAGTGTGTGCAGAGGACGATTCAGAAACTGGTGCAAGCTTGGCACTGAGACAGTGTCTGATGGGGGAAGAGGGAGCATCTGATGAAAGAGGCTATGACAGACACAGGAGCATGGGCATGTCTGATGGAAGAGGGTATGAGTGTCTGATGGAAGAGGGTGAGTGATGGACAGTGTGAGTAGATGATGAAAGACGGTGTGAGTGTTTGATGGAGGGTGTGTCTGATGGAGATGGTGTGAACGTCTGATGGAGAGGGCATCAGTGATAAAGAGGCTGTGAGTGTCTGATGGAGGAATGTGTGAGCATCTGATGGAGGAAGATGTGAGCATCGGATGGAGGTGTGAATGAGTAGATGATGGAAGAGGGTGTGAGCATCTGTCTGATGGAGGAGGCTGTGAGTGTCTGAAGGAGGAGTGTTTCCTGGGGATCCAGGCCTGCAAGGAGGCTCTGGGCAGGATGGAGCCTGCAGTTCTGCTGGCTGAAGTTGGAAGAGACCTGGGCTCAGCACGCCAGGTGAATAATATCAGTGCTATAGTAGTAATGATAATGCCACCTATTTGTGTGCCAACCTCCTCCTGTATTTAGTGTTCTTGACTCTCCCAGCATCCCTGTGGGTTTGGTTGGCAGGTGTTCACCTGGGGAATCAGAGGCTCAAGTAAGGGAGGGCGTGACCCCATCACCCAGCTGGCAGGGGTCAGAGCGGGAACTGGAATCCTAGCTCTGTGCCAGTGCTGGGGCCCCAGTGCTGACTGTGGAATAGACAGTTGACAGCCTCCACAGACCTGGAAATGTGGGTGGCACAGCTGCATCATGACTCCTGGAACCTCTCCATGTGTTCTAACTGTCTAGACTGTGGACGGTCTCATCGGCTCCACCTCTAGGCCCCTACATCCCCATCGTTTGTCCCCTGCTCTGTCTCCTCTAGTACTCACAGCACAGGGTCAGGTGTGTCATAGGTGACTGCCACAGATCTGTCTTGTGAGAGGCACACGGAACCAGAAAGTGCCTGTGGGGTCACCTGTTTGGCTGGTGCCCCCTTGGCCCCCAGGGCCCCCATAAATGACTCACATCCACACTTGAACATACAGACATCGTTTTCCAGGGTGTGGCGCACTCGATACCTTTAAGTCCTGTCTGCATTCCAGGGCCTGCTCAGCCTCTGCCTGGTTTCCCAGCCCAGCCTGGTCCTTCCAGACTCCCTGTCATCGCCACCTCTTGTGTGTGCACAAGCAGGGACCAGGTGGGGAGACCGGCAGATGCTGCTCTCTGTCTCTGGAGTTTCTTTTCTTAGTGTCACTCCCACACCCACGCGACGCTTTAATTAACTGCCACACTCAGGCTTTCTCAGTGGGGAGAGTCAGAAATAGACTGTGGCTTCCCCAGCTCCAGGCAGCACCAGGACATCACCCCATTTCTGAATCAGGAGTCTCGAGTGGCTGCAGAGGGTGGGGAGGGTTGGGGAATCCCACAGGGGTTCTGCACTCCCACCTGCCCTGCCCCACTCCTCCCCTCCACGAGGCCTTCTGCAGCTGCCATAGCGCAGCTGTGCTCGGGCCACGTCTCTTGTGGCTCCTCGGAGAGCACCTTAATCCTGAAGCTCAAAGCCCAGGAAGCCCTGGCGGCATCCCTGCCCCAGGTAGGTCCAAGCAGGCTATGTAGTGAGGGGAGGAACCGGCGCCCATTCCTTTGCTCCTCGACACAGGCTGCTCCCCTTGCCTGCACCGGCTCTAGGGGTCTGCTGTAGCAGAGCTTCATGACGCGTTCAACCTGACTGCCCTTTTCCTGGCCATGGTTCTGCCCAGAAAATATCCTGGGCCACCCTGGCCTGAGTGGTGACTGTGTGTCAGGTAGGGGTCAGCATGCTGCGGGGCAGGGGTGGTGACCTGTGATGCATGCCTCTGCCTGAACCCGACTCTCTGTGCCGGGAGAATGCTTCCTGGGCCTCATCCCAGCTGTGTCCCTGCTGGCTGGTTCCTGCCAGCTGGTGTTGCTGGGGTTCCTCCCTGCCTCGGTCCTCCTAGCATCTGGAACTTGCTGTGGGTTCTAATTCCAGCCGTAGTAGCTGCTGATCACATTCCTCTCTCTCTGAGCCTCAAGGGTCTTGCCTGTAATGTTGGCAAAGTAATTGTCTGTCCTTGGCATCAGGCTCGTCGCCATTTTTCCTTCTGGAAGCCCCAACTCTGCATGAAGAGTTAGCATAGCTTCAGGTAGCAGACAGACAAAAGGGTATCTTTTATATATACTTAGGGTAACAAGTATTAATTTGGAGTGTGGGGTGTTTTTGCCGTATGGCCAACTTCTTCCTCAAGTCTTGAACATTTCAGGGGCCCCTCACAGGCCTGCAGCACACTTTGTCCTTGGTATCTGGTGGGGGTCTGGGCAGGTCCGTATCTCTTGCTAGCGGGTTCGTCTCTGTCTTTGTTGGACAGAAATCTGGAAGAATCTCCAGAGAGTTTCCAAATGCAAATCTAGTCCTGGCACACTCCTACCCCATCTCACCCAGGTCTTCTTTAAATCCTTCAGTGCTGCTCTGGGGTTCCAGGAGTGAATCCAGACTCCCTCTCCAGGGATGCCAGGCTGTGTGCATCCTGCCCCTGCTCAGACTCGGTGCACACACACCTCCATGCAATCTAAACGACCCCACCTCAGGACCTTTGCACATGTCCTTTCCTCACCTAGCGATCCCCAATCATCCTCTGGATCCCAACTAAAGTATCACCTTCTGGGAAGACATTCATGTCCAGGTTAGAGCCTTGCCTGAACAGTGGCCTGGCCTTGTTGGGTTGGCAGCACCACCCTAAGACCCTGCTCAGCACCCTCACCTGGCAGTCAGGGGTCTTCTTGCTCACCTCAATCCCCTCTGCTGGTGAGAACCACAGGGAGGGTCTTGGGGCCCACAGTGCTGTCTGGGGCTCTGCATCCACCCTTCCAGCTGTGGGGTCCTGGCACTCTGTGGGTAGAGAGGCGGGTTGGTGACAAGCCAGTGGGGTTACCCTTTTGCTCTGCTGACAACCCTGTGCCTCCGGGGCTGTGTCCATCCAGAGGACTGCATATTCTAGACCATTCAGGGGTGCCCTGGTGGCATTCAGTGAGAAGCTTGGCAGCTAGATGAAGCCCTACAGTGAGCGATTGGACCACCAGACTGCCTCTGCACCTTGGGACCAATTGCGCAGTTTTTGCTGGTTTGATGTCCACGCTTTCCTGAGATGTATCAATTGGATGAAATGCCTTTCTGGGAACATGGTCCACGACCAGCTGGCAAGTCACAGGTTGGGTTTTCTTGAGAAATTACTATATCCCAAGCATGCATTGTCACAAACATTTTTGTGCATTATCTCATTTAATTCTCATTGAGAGGGTCTGGTACTAATTTTCATTTTAGATGAGAAAGATAAGGTTCTAACAAAGAGGGGGGAAAAGCCTTGTTTGGGGGCCATGCCAGTGGACACCAGCCTCCAGGGACATTCGGGGTACTTCTCAGATTTGAGGAAATGCACAGCCTCACTCCTCAGGTGTCCCTATGGGTGTTCCTTGCTGGGCAGCTGGCTCAAGAATTGTCTTGAGCCACACATAAAATACAAATGGCTGGGGCTAGCATCACGGACAGTGAAAGAGTTTATCAAGGCAGTTGTAGGTAAAGAAAGGCACATTTATTAAAGAAAGTATGAAGATCCGTTGCAAGGGTGCAACGGGCAGCACAGCAGAGAAGGGGCTGCCTGCAAAGAGGCAGGGGCTGGAAGGAAGTTTTATAGGGTTGTGCCAGAGGGCCTTATGTGCAGATAAGGTCATGCTGCTGAGGCCTCGAGTGGAACAAGGTATTTGGAAATAGGATGTCATGCCAGTGGGTTGTCTGTGATTAGCCGGCTCTCAGAACAATTCTTCTCCCCCAACTAGGACCCCTTCCTCATTGCTGCTTACTTATTAGGACTCCACGTTTTACTTCCCAGAATCCCATTCCTACACACAGCCTCTCCCTCTTAGCCAGAGGAGCTGCGTAAAGGAAGTACCTTTTAATGGGTAAAAGACATGGTGCATCCACTCTTGCTGGGCTTCAGGGATTTTTCATTTCTATTGCTCTAAAAGTGCCTGTGTGCCTTCGCCCTGCATCCCATCTCCTTCATGCTGCCGAGCCCTTCTGTGGGCAGCATTGGGGCCAGGGATCTGGCTGATTCCTGCTTTTCCTATGGTGGCCTGCCCCATCTTTATCCAGACAAAGTGGCTGTCAGGTTCTCTTGCCATTCCCTGTTTACAGAGACTCAGATATGTTAAGAAGCGAGCTAACGCTGGGTGCCCAGCTGTAAGGGGAGACCCCAGACAACTCCAATTTCCTGATTTCTCTTCCTTAACCTAATTCCTTCTTCAAGACCCTTGCAGACACTGCTGTACCAAGTGGATTCTGTATAACTCTCTCAGAAGCTTCCTCTTCCATGAAGCCTGTCTTGATTACCCCACCCCCGCCCCGCCCCCGTCCTCACTCCCTTAATGGTTAAGCCCCGTGTGTGAACAGTTAAGAGACGCTGTGGAGAGAGCTGTGGTCTTCCCACACTGGCTGCTTCTCTTCATTTGGGTCTCAGCAAAATGTATCTCTGCCAGATTCTGAATGTATCTGCCCCTGCCCAACCACTCACCCACCATATCCTCCATTTCCTCCACGGCGTTGACCACTCTCTGAGATGATTTTGTTCATTTGTCTGCCTTTACCTCTAGACCAGGGGTGTCCAATCTTTCAGCTTCCCTGGGCCACATATAAAATACACTAATGATAGGTGATGAGCTAAAAATAATTGCAAAAAAACCTCATATTGTATGTTTTTAGAAAGTTTATGCATTTGTATTGGGCCTCCTTCAAAGCTGTCCTGAGCTGCATCCAGCCTGCAGGCCACAGGTTAGACAAGCCTGCTGTAGACTATGAGCTTCCCAAGGGCAGGGGAGTCTTTCCAGATTCAGCACTGTGCTCTGGGGGCTTGGAACAGTGCCTGGCACTAGCAAATATTTCAGTCATTTCCTGAGTGCTTGAATGAATGGCCTTTGGGGTGTTTTGACCAGACTGCAGAAGCAGCACTTAGTGAGCGAGGCTTTGCATGCATTGTTTGGGACTGGGGAGGATTCCAACCAGGAACTGTCAGACAGGAGGTTCAAGTCTCACCGAACATGGAGATACGATGTGGAAGCAACCACCCACAGAGCCAGAAGACAAAGCCCCCAGGGGAGCAGAACCACAGAGGGTTGTGTTCTAGTGGGGAGGGAGGAGTGGCTGAGTCCTGCAACGTCCTAGGCTTTCTGCTGGGACAAGGATTATAAATAGGAGATAAATAATTTTTAAATGGAGGCAACATCCTCGCTGGGGCAAAATATTATGGCCCTAAATTCTGGGCATTCGAACACTGGGCCCTGTTGTCTCCCTGCTGTGGTTAGAGGATCTGGAAGTGGGAAAGTTTCTGGCTCTGGCCCAAGGACAATATTATTGTAGTCACAAAAATAATCAGAGCTTGGCATTAATTTTGGATAATGATGCCTCCTTCTCCTGACAAGCCCTTTATGTTTTTTGGTGGTGACTGTTGTTGGCTGCATCCTCCAACTTCTTCAATGAGAGACCACTTGAAAAAGAAATAATAATTTGTCTTCATATTGCACACCCCGTCTGGGCTGATGGTGGGAGGGGAATGCGTGTGGGTGGGCTCAGCTCTGTTAGCTGTGCTGGCTGGAAGAGATTCCCAGTTTTTATTCAGCGCTCGAGCTGAGCTTTATGCTTGCTGACAAGAGGCGGGAGGCCCCTTAGACGTCTTTAGACACTCCCCCTGTGCGGAGCTGGGCACAGGCGGCTCTACTCAGCCGTTCAGCAGGCAGAAAGCCGGAAGGAGAGATCAGTGCTCCCACCGCTGGTGTCTCCTCTGCTGACAACGGAGGCAGTGCTGGGAAGCATGGATCTCCCAGCATCTCTGGATCCAGAAGCCTGAAAACAGGTGGTGCTACCCACCCCTCCCTAAGCCAATGGGCAGGAAAAAGAATTTCCTGAACAGATCTCCTCGATGCTTAAATACACTGCTCTGGTGAACAGTCCAGACCAGGCAAGATTTGGGCGACAGATCAGAAAAATGAAGACCTGCACTTGCGGAGTTGCAACAAGGACTACCCTAGTATTAGCTCTGTGACGGGGCAGCTTTCACCCTCACTTGGAAGTCTGACTTGATTTGGCCAGCAAGAGGCAACAACCAAAGGTTCACTTTCTCTCCTCCCCATTTTGGGAGGCGATCTATAGGGGTGTGCCAGCCACCTCTCATCCTTGCAGACCCCAGGTGGAATTTGCAGGCAGCCACTATGGTGCAAAATGTAATTCTAGTGTTTTTCCGCAGACGGCTGAGCCAAAGACCTGCCGTGGAAGAGCTGGAGAGAAGAAATATCTTGAAACGTGAGTAGCTGGTGATTCCTCTAGAGGTTTTCCTTCACGTGTGGTGAGGCTGTTGCACAAATTCTGAGTTCCCGTAACCCAGCCCTTCTCTGCAAGCGAATGCTGTGTGCTCCCAGTAAACCTGAGCTGCTGAGGAATTCTGAAAGCAAGCCCCAAAGGAAAGCTGATATATCTAGAAACATTCTTTTTTTTTTAATTTAAAAAAACTCCTCTCCTCTTAGCATAAAGATGTTTTTATTTTCAGGGTTAGTTCCATATGTCTAAGCACATTAGGTTTTAAGCAGGTCTTCCTGGCAGTTTGGGTAGGGGTTCTTCTTGGCTACAGAAATCACAAAGCATGAACTGCATCATAAATCTCACTAGAGAAGGACACGCCCCTTGCCTGTTATACTTGGGAGGAATAAAGCAGTCAGCTCAGGGAAAGTGAAGCCATGGGAAGCTTTCATGTGGCTGAGGACTCCAGCCTTGCGCCCCCTTGCATTTCCCGTTAGGTGGACAATTAGAGCATCTGCTAAGCACAGGTGTTCATGAGTAACCTCCATGCTCTAGGGCACTATATTCCATTAAATATTCCATAAAGTCAGTGACTTAGGGGTGGCCAAACCTCTTGAAAAAGTGTTTCTCAAATAGTTCTTTAGTCATTTTCAGTTTTTAAAACATTTTCTACAGAAAGTGTCTTCTAATGGCTTGGATTTTTAAAGGACTTGTTTTTTCTCTTTATGTGATGAATACTGCAGACTTTCTCTGAGTTTCTTTTCTTATTTGTGAGCATCTTTTTACAAAGTTTTATAATGGTACCAAGCTTGACTTTCTGTCAGAAAATACGCAGAGCCCCTTGTTGGTCTGGGTACTGAACTTGAATTGATGCCTCAATGCCTTCATTAACTGCCTAAAACAATCCCCTCCTTTATAGATGGTTGAAAATAACCCTCAGATAAAGACTTCTTCCTTTGACTTTTTAAACTTAAGATATAGTGACTACGGTTCTGTGTTAACTACACCATCTCCGAGGATTTAAAGAAAAGCTTTTCATTGATAACATGCTTAATTAAGTAGGCAGAAAAGTCAAGCTGTTTCAGTTGCCAAATATTTGAAGTTTTAAAAATTAAGTCACTTATTTGTAAAGCTTGTAAGTTGCAGATGCTACTAAAAGTAGTAGTCCAGACTTGAACCAGGCAAGTTCAAGACACAGAAAGCACCACATTCCAAGTAGCCTTGGAACAGGAAGAGTACTACAGCCCAGACTTTTAACCCAGGAACCATGTCTTCTTTCAGTAGCAGCCTCTTCCTTCCTGGGTCTTCCTACCAGCAAGTGCTTCTAATTGTGTTATTCTTTGGAAATAAATATCAGAGCCTTAGAAATAGAACTGTCTTTGGTGACAGGGAGCCAACAAGTGCATAACTGAAACTGACTGCACTGACCTTCAGTGCACAGAAGGGAATATGGGTTTTCTCTGCGGTGGCCATGGCAATCCCGCCATAAACAAGTGGATGTAGGGTTGTCCTTAGCTTGGAAGCCCTCTCTGGTGTCCTCAGTGGAGGACCTTGTGGTGGGTGTTTGGTTTTTCTTTTGTTCTGTGGAGATGAGAATAGGGTAACTATATATAGCCTAGTATGAAACATCATACTCGTAGGCTCTTGATACACAGGACTTCAAGCACTTATACTATATTGCATTTTCTTCTTGTAATCAATCCTTAGAATATTACTTTTGTGTTTGCTTCAAGGGGGAACGCATGACTAATTGCAATTATATCTGAGGAGCACTCAAAACTCTGCCCATGTAACACTATAACCTGAATAGAAAAGCAGAGGAGCAGTGGCCCCTTTCTATGATGACGGTAATTCTTTATCAGGCCCAATCTGTACCATGGACTGTATTGAGTACTTGGTATATATTCCCTCATTTAATCACTGCAACATATTTGTGAGGTTTGCACTTTTTAACAAATGAATATTGGAAAAAGGATAGCACTAGAGTTCAACCCCAGGTCTGCCTAACTCCACTGCCCGTTTTCTTAACTACTGCATCAGAAGCAGTAATACGTTTTGGACATTCATGGAAGACTCATGTATAACTGTCCAAGCTGCTGGAGCTATTTCCAGAAAATATGGGTGTAGCAGTCCTGATTATGGGTCCCTTGCTTTGTATAATGCACAGGATTTTCTGGGTCTGGAAATAAGAGATCCACAAACATATCACTAAGGGGAGCTGAGAAGGGGAGGTCTGTGGGCTTAGACTAACAGGGAGGACTTCTTGGAGGAAGTATCCAACAGAGCGCCTGGCACGAAGAAGCACTCTGACAGGAACTTTCAAAGATCAATTCTCCGAAGACCCTGCTGGTGACCTTCATAGTTAATGATGACATTTTTCAAGATTAAAAAAACACAAAAAAACAAAGATCTGACTTGTTTCAATCTTTTCACATGGGAGTTGCCCATGGCCTATTTTAAAGAAATCTGAAAAATTTTGTCACGTAAATCCCTCATGGCTGGCCTTATCTGGACACTTTCACAATGTTTCTCTAATTGTATCAGCTTTCTGATGATACCTTAAAAGCATGGTTTCTTCTGGTTTCTTACTTGTATAAAGAATTAAGCACAAACAGGATTTAATTACTTTTTCTAAAACACCCTAGTCCAAGATGACTCACTTAAAAAAATTACTGGAAAGCACAATATATTAAACTCTCATATAACCAATCCCACAAAGGTATAAATATTTGAAATGCATCTTTTAAATAAAGGCAGATAATGTGAATTATGTTAATTGCAAGTGGCAGGATTTCCCTTACCGAAACCTAGCAGTGTTTCTAGGAATGCTGATTGTTGAAATCTCTTTCCTAGGAATGGAGCTATGTTCAGGTCAGGGACCTAAGGCTTTATTTAGCAACGCAGAACACCAGAAATAGGACAGCCATTATCTTGTATCCCGGGGGAAGCTTACATTTTATACTATATCTCAGCACTTTGGTCTATTTTTAGCTTCCAAGTATAGGTGAGAACACAGCTTGAATGTTAATAGTCACAACTTACCAAGCAAAGCTAATTTTGCTGAGGGACTTGGGCTCCTTTACAAGGCACTGTCATATAACAGTGTTCACGCTTCAGCAATGGAGAGTCAGCTAGGTTCATAGATATCTTAAGATTTGAAATATAGTCTGAACATATAAATTTCAGGCAAGCATATGCTGCCCAGGAGCTGAAGAAGGTGTTCCATGTTTTATGTTGGTTAAAAAGTCTGTATGCTTATTAAGGAAAAAAAAAAGTACTGGCAGTGCTATTTATATTGAAATGTACATACACATTTACTTAGTCTACTACAGGTATTTTTAATGTGGCATCCAAGTGCTAGATGTAAATATAAAGATATTTGGGGAGAAAGAAAATCAGTGAGAAAGACAGACACAGAGATGTCTACTTCCTTAAACAGCAGCCATATCTGTGGTTGCTTCTAATGCACAGAAGGGCTGAGGAGACCAGGAGGGGATGACAGCAAAGCTTCGCTTAGTACAAGTATTCTGTGTGATTCTGTGTGATGAGACCATGATCTCCTGAACAATGACTGACAAAGTGGGAAAAAGAAACCACAAAGAGTGATGTGGAAAAAGATCTCCTTAATATCTTACCTTCAGCTCCCAGAAATACGGATATCTTAGGTACACTTTCCTGCTAAAGAGAAGAACTTTTCAAACTGTTTCTGTTTGTTATTTTTTTTCCCTGTTTTAATCTTTCACAGAAAGGAATGATCAGACAGAGCAGGAAGAAAGAAGAGAAATCAAGCAAAGATTGACAAGAAAGGTACTATAAGCATTTTATTGCCTGAATAATAAAAGGTGGTCTAGAGAACAGCTGCTTCGGTAGCAGGTGGGATGAGTAATCTAGGTATCACTCTGTGATCATGAATAATGTTTTCCTGGACAACATGGCATCAGTTAAATCAGGATATTTGCTCAACAACAATGAATTAACTCCCTCTGACATTCCCTATGGACGAAGTCCTTCCCTAGCACAGTAGCACTTGGAGAGGTGTACAACGCACATGACATTTTTTACTTATGTTCAGGTGGAAGCCAGAAGTTGATTGGCATTTTCTTAATTTACAGTGTCTGGGAAAAGCATACCTGGGTATTAGTGTTTTAGTTACATTTTGCACTCATCACTTTTGTTCACCTCCAATATGTCTAGAAGTTCCTCAGTTGCAGAAAGCTTATCTGTGACTCAAATAGTTACCATTTACTAGGGCCAATACAGGTAGCAACTCTATACACCTTAATCTACTTTTAAAGCCCTGACCATTTCTAAATTCAAGTGTTCTGGATTCCCCTTCTTTGTTGTGCTGCTCCATAATAATTCTCTTGAAATTAACAGAATATCCTTCCTAAGTTGGACATATGATAACTTTATTAGCACTTTGAAAAAGCTTATCTAATTGTACCTGAAGCCATTGATGCCATAAACTCTAAGTTAATTCACTAACTATTCCTTGAGCTGGTGCTATGTACTACTGGGGGTGTGACTCCTTCTGATAAAATATGTTGGAGGAAGGGGGATTGTGACTTAAGGGTACAGTATATAATTTAAGCCCTTCACATTAGAGATTGCTTGTATTCAGGTTATATATCACAGTTTCAGTTTTATTTATTTATTTTTTTTTAGAAAGGTGCTGTTTGTTCAGAGTGCTTCAAAAAAGCTAGTTTGGCATGTGATACTTAACTATGATGATCTTTGATTTTAGCTTAATCAGAGACCCACTGTTGATGAATTAAGAGACAGAAAAATTCTGATACGATTCAGTGATTATGTGGAAGTAGCAAAAGCGCAGGACTATGACAGGAGGGCAGACAAACCCTGGACGAGACTGTCAGCAGCAGATAAGGTACATAACTGCCTGTGCTGGTGGGGGGTGTTGGATGTTATAATAAGGGCAAAATATGTCATGCCAGGGAGTTTATTCATAGACAACGGGAGTCCTCAACTATTTAAATTAAGGGTATACCTACAGTAAATATTGGTTTCTCAAAGACAATTCAGGGTCAGATTGAGAAGTGGTTCTCAGCTAGGGGACAGTTTTGCCCTGAGGGACATTTGGCAATGTCTAGAGACATTTTTGATTGTCACAACTCGGGATGCTACTGGTATCTACTGGTAGAGGCCAGGGATGCTGCTAAGCATCTCACAATGCACATAACAAGTCCCACAACAAAGGATTTTCTAGTCCCAAATGTCAAGACTGTGGAAATTGAGAAACCTTGGTATAAGGGATAAATCAAAGATGGGCAAGGCTGCCATAAGAGATCAACTGATAAGTTTAAACAAGAAGAGCTACAGTGGGGATAAAGAGGAATTCAAGAAAGCCTCTCCAGTATAGAAGAGGTTCTAGATTCTCTCCCTGGACTTCTGCAGTTTGAGGTATCTCTGAGAACCTCCTGAGGAGTCTGAACTGAACGGTTAGAGAAGGAGGAAGTAGGTCATAGAGTCTCTGCCTGACATTTGCTGAGCACAGAGAGGCTAAGTTCTTGTCTGTGATCAAACACTTGACTGGCAAGATTTAAGCCCACGAATGTCTATAGAGTCTTTTTGTCACCTTCTTGCTTCTATTAATTTTCAGAAGACTTAAAGCCTTTAAGAAGAGAAAAATTATACATTCAGGCAAATAAATTTGCTAATTGTTCTTCATTCTTCATATGCCGAGTATGAGCATGTACATAGATATTGCATCAACTTGGAGAAATGCGAACATGTTGGACTAACTTTCCTGGTTCTCTGTGATTGATGTGCTCAGAGGATCACAATGATACAAGGAGAAGTATCTTTGGTATTCTGTAGATGTGTTTGAGTATGAGAATAATATACCCCTAAAGTTCTTAAAGACTTTCCTTGTCCCAGAGGCTATGTTTGATGTTTTAGTCTCATTGGGTCCCTCAGGTGTTTATCTGAGAAAGAAGTACATGATGCAAGTGGGCCTGGGGAAGCCAAAATATTAATGTATGCTGAAGTTAGAAAGGCTTATTTCTAGATTATCTCTGATTATAAAATTCCAAGTTCACTGAAAGCTGCAGTTTACTCATTATCTTGGTGTTCCTGTTTCATTAGTGCCCTAAGCATGTGCTTGGTCCGTTTAGGTATGGAGTGAGTGGGGTTGGGGGAAGGGTTATCTTCCCACTTCAGTCCAGCAAATTAATTCATGGAAGACTCACATAATACGAGTCCTGGCCAGAGCAATCGAGCAACAGAAAGAAAGGGCATCCAAACTGGAAAAGAGGAAGTCAAGTTATCTCTCGTTACAGACAATATGATCTTATACCTAGAGAAACCTCAAGACTCCACCAAAAAACTTAGATCTGATAAATTCACTGAAGTTGTAGGATACAAAAATTAGTAGCATTTCTATAAACTAATAATGGACTAGCTGAGAAAGAAATCAAGAAGGCATTCTTATTTAAAATAGGTGCCAAAAATACCTGGAAATGAATTTAACCAAGGAGGTGAAAGACCTGTACAAGGAAAACTACAAAACAATGATGAAAGAAATTGAAGAGGCCACACACAAATGGAAAGATATCTCATGCTCGTGGATAGAAAGGAATAATACTGCTAAAATGACCATACTGCCCAAAGCAATCCCTATTAAAATACCAATGTCATTTTTCACAACAATAGTAAAAGCCATCCTAAAGCTCATGTGAAACCCAAAAAAAACCTGAATGGCTAAAGTAATCCTTAACAAAAAGAACAAAGCTGGAGGCATCACATTAACTTCAAAATATAGTATAAGGTTATACTACCAGCACAGTTATTGGTATAAAAGACACATAGACCAATGGAAACGAATAGAAAACCCAGAAAAAAATTCACATATTTACAGCCAACTGATTTTTGACAAAGGTGCCAAGAACATAAACTGGGGAAAGGACACTCCTCAATAAATGGTGCTGGGAGAATTGGATATCCATATGGCAAAAGAATGAAACTGCACCCCTATTTCTTACCATATACAAAAATCAACTTGAAGAACAAAGACTTAAATGTAAGACCCAAAACTATAAAACCACTAAAAGAAAACAAAGAACAAACAGTCCAGGACATTGGTCTAGGCAAACATTTTATGGCTAAGACTTCAAAAGCACAACAAAAATAAATGAGACTATATTAAACTATAAAGCTTCTACACAACAAATCAACAGAGTAAAGAGACAACAGGGAGTATAAGAAAATATTAATATCTATAAACTATTCATCCAACAAGGGACTAATATCCAGAATATACAAGGAACTCGAATAACACTAAAAAAAAATCCCATTAGAAAGTAGACAAAGGACATGAATAGACATTTCTCAAAAAGATGACATACAAATTGCCAACAGGTATATGAAAAAATGCTCAACATCATTAATCAACAGGGAAATGCAAATCAAAACCACAATGAGATATCATCTTATTCCAGACAAAAACATACTGGAAAGGATTAGGAGAAAAGTGAACTTTTATATACTGTTGATGGGGATGTAAATTAATGCAGCCATTATGGAAAACAGAATGGAGACTCCTCAAAATATTTTTTAAAAACTACTATATGATCCAGAAATGCCACTTCTAGGTATATAGCCAAAGGAAATCAAATCAGTACATTGAAGAGATAGCTGCACTCCCCTGTTCACTGCAGCATTAACAATAGCCAAGATACAAAATTATCTAAGTGTCCGTCAATAATGAGTGGAAAATGTAGTGCGTGTATATATGCGAATACAGTGCACACACACAAAATGGATATTCCACCTTAAGAAAATCCAGTCCTTTCTGACAACATGTATGGAACTGGATGTTATTATGTTAAATGAAATAAGCCAGGCACAGAAAAACAAATATCGCATGTTCTCACTCATGTGGGATCAAAAAAGTTGATGTAATGGAGGTAGACGGTAGAATGATAGACACCAAAGCTTGGGAAGGGTGGCAGGGTTTGGGGAGAGAAAGAGAGGTTGGTTAACGGGTAGTAACATACAGTTAGATAGGAGGAGTAAGTTCTGATGTTCTATAGCAGAGTAGGCTGAATATAGTTAACAACAATGTTGTGTATATTTCAAAACAGCTAGAAGAGAGGACTTGAAGTGTTCCCAACACATAGAAATGATAAATACTTGAGGTGATGGATATCCCAAATACTTGATCATCACGCAGTCTATGCATATAACATATCACATGTACCCTGTATATACGTACAAATATTATGTATCAATAAAATGTTTTACAAAGACTTCCAGAATATTAGCTACATACTAGCTTGGTAGGACTATAATAATGAGTATGGCAGTTTTAATGATGAACCAAAGATTACTTTTTCTGTTGTATTACATAATCGAGTCAACAAGTATTAGGAATGGTTAATTTATAAACATGATGCTAATTTCCTGATTTTTTAATATCCTGAAAATGTCTTGTTTTTAAATTTCAGGCAGCAATTCGTAAAGAATTAAATGAGTACAAAAGTAATGAAATGGAGGTACATGCATCAAGCAAGCACTTGACAAGGTCAGATTTGTTTGTATGAATTTCATGGTACTTATCTTTATTTTTGAAACACATACCGCCCCGCTGCCACAAACCATGTATCTGGCTATACAAATTCAGCATTTTTCCAGAGAACTGTATTGAACAAACAGAATGTACTTCAATTAAGAAGACTGCCTGCTCCCATTATTTCCTTTAGGACTTGGTGAAAGGTGATATGTATGGTAACAATATTGGTTTATTTAAGTAGTTAATGCATATTTAACAAAAATAAGCCTCAAGGCAATGAAAGTAATTTTTCTGTGTATTTAATTCCCCTCTAATATTCAGAATTCCTCCAATTTATAGAACTCAGCTATTTACACTTATAAAATGCTGTGAAATTAGTCACTCCCCACCCTCACATTTACTTTTTCCTATCTTAAATTATTAGTCACATCTTTAACACAGCCAGTGTTCTCCTAAAGCTGAGTATTTGTTTCCTCAGCAAATATTTGAGTAAGTGCTGAGAATGCAATAGTGAATATGATAAAGGAGGCTCCCATCTTCATGGAGTTTATGTTCCATTGGGAATATACTGGCTGATTCTTCCATAATCAAGACTTTTCCCATTAAGATGAATATATTCTCTGTCTATGCTACTATATGCAAGGGATGACACTGGGCTTCTCGGTGATGACAAAGTTGGGGAAAGATTTAACTCTTTACTTATTGAACTGAATATTCTTTCAGTATTTTCCCCCACTTCTTTTCTATGGCCATGACCAGTAGTAATTATGTGAAGTCCTCAGATATCTCTGATTCTAAAGCAGATGACTGTGATGCATGCTTTGTTCTCTCTCCTTTTATCTGAAGATGCTCATGCTCAAGGCCCACATACAAAGAGAAAGGAAATCCTGCATGTAGATACTGCCTTAAACTAAAATAGTTTTAGTTTTCTGTTTGTTACAAAGTGGCCACTGCAATTGTTATCTGAAAGATTTACTCTGTAAGATTAATATGGCTATAGAATAGAAACTAAGTAAATGGAATTCCATCTTAACCCATGGTTTTGGGGTGAATGTATCGAGGAGGAAGGGAAAGTTGGATGAATAGGAGAAAATTATGCAAATAGTTTGTTTTTTAAGGTTACCTCCCATGACTAACATACTTTTGGGGAGGAATAGGTCATATGAATGTTTAGGAAAGACAGTTCCAGTAAATAATGAACAATTTTAAACAGAATGACTACATATTCTTTATATCGTAATCTCAATTTTGTACGTTTTCTGATTATACATTAAAATGTTTAGTAAAGATGTTTATTGTCCTAAGTTGATAACTTTCTAAAATAATGACTCTAATACTTGAACATAAGGAAATAATTTTAAGATCTTTATACCACATTTTAACAATTCATATGAATTTAAGAGTCAGAACAGTATTTTTAGTTATGAGATTTTAAGTGTTTTAAAATTACTATGAACATATTACTCTATAAAAAGTCATAACTCTACTATAATTTCCAATAATTTATTAACAAATTCATTATTTCTACTGATTTTTTTTTTTTTTTTTTTTTTGAAGCGGAGTCTCGCTCTGTCGCCCGGACTGGAGTGCAGTGGCCGGATCTCAGCTCACTGCAAGCTCCGCCTCCCGGGTTTACGCCATTCTCCTGCCTCAGCCTCCCCAGTAGCTGGGACTACAGGCGCCCGCCACCTCGCCCGGCTAGTTTTTGTATTTTTAGTAGAGACGGGGTTTCACTGTGTTAGCCAGGATGGTCTCGATCTCCTGACCTCGTGATCCGCCCGTCTCGGCCTCCCAAAGTGCTGGGATTACAGGCTTGAGCCACCGCGCCCGGCCTATTTCTACTGATTTAACAAAGCCCTGGCCTTTCTGTGTACTTCAAGGGCTTACCTCGCTGTTTTAAAACTAAGTTCTAGGTAGTCCTAAGAATTCAGCATAAAATAGGGGCCTCAGAGTAGGGAGCCCTCTGAGACTTTACCCTATTTTAACTAGACTAGCTCCATCCTCATGTTTTACATATGGGACTTCTGAGAAGCTTTTTAATAGCAGCAAATTTAACCTTGTAGCAAATAGCAGCAAAAACTTTGTAGAAGGTTTTTGGCTATTTTAACTGCTAGAAATGTATAACCTTAAATTCTTTGTCTTTTTTATAATATCTAGATTCCACAGGCCATAGAGATTTTCTTCTGAGAAGAATTTGTGTTTAATTTTTTGATACCAACACTGAACATTCATCAGGGAACTTTCCTGAAGTTCAGCTCAAGACTACCTGCTGTGTTTGTGAGAAGAGCAGGATCACACACACAGGTGCAATCTTGACCACACTTACCTGCAAGAGGAGTAACCAGAGGACACACTTCCTTCCTTCTTTGGTGTCTGAGGAGTGTGAACTGTTGGGGTCAGTTAAGACCCAACATAACTCTATCAGAAGAAAACTGTTGTTTGCCTTTCAACCTTGTTTTACAGTTCTGCAGTGTAATGGAGGACGGGCAACGTGCATGTGCAGGCTCACCACTCCCAGGCCTCTGACATGAGGGACATGTGACAATGTCATTCAGTATTATGTTTAAAAGACATTTTTATCCTGATCATTATTAATTTGAAAACTCTAAGTTCATGTTATACAAAATGATTTACTGTATTATACTTTTCCTTTTTTATATAATGTCTAACAAAAAATACAGCTGCAACATTTTGATTCCTGTTAATTTTGTTCTTTAATTAAATGACTACTTATTGCAGGAAATTAACCCAGGCTTTACATTTTCTTGGGGTTGGGATGAGTGGTACTTTAGAACAGGGATCTGTGAAACAAGTCAATTCTTACTTTTGAGCCATCAGAATCCAAACACATGAATGAGAATTCCAGCTTTTTATGTGTTTGGTAAATTGTTTATATATGTGGTTTGTGCCTTAGAAAATCAAAATGAGTGCATTTAATCAAGAAATAAGCAATAATTTGTTGAAAAACTATCCAAATGAAAAGTATCCTCTTTAAGAATATTTTTAAGCTCACCTCTGCAAACGTTGTTAGACAAAGTTTTAGATGAAGGAGAGATTATAAAGAAAGAAAATTTACCCCAGCACAAAGGGGGAAACAAACAATAAAATGTTCCCTGAAAAATATTTTTAATTGGCTTTCAAATAAGTGTCCTTACAGAGATGAGCCTTCCCTCCTGGTATACTGGTGAGGCAGGAAGCACAGTAACTTGGAGCATGACTTTCAGAGCTTGCAGAACTTGTGCACAAATCCAAGCTCTGTGCTATTCAGCAAGTTACTTATTTTCTCTATAGGATGGTCGTATCTCTCGCACACAACATTGCTGTAGTATCTAAATAAGAGAAAGTAACTAACTAAAGTGCTGACACAGTGCTGAGGACATTCTGGGAATCCAATAAATGTTAGCTACTGATGACAGGGTTATCAGATAGCAGCTGGAGCAACTGAGTGTCCTCCATGACTTCTTGCCACACATGCTACCTCATTGACTTCCACTATCTTTCCTTTTCTACTTAAGACTGCTACTGGGTCAGATGCCCACAGAAACTACTGAGTCTTTATGTTAGCACTTTGTCCAAAGTGACTTATGATCAGTCCTAGAGACTAACAAAACACACTATTCATTGAATTATAGTTTTTTTTTTAAAATAAATTGTTACGGTAGAAAAATTCTAGCTCTACCTCTTAGTTGCTCTGTAACCTTCTGTGAATCAGTTGACTTCTCTGAGCCTCAATTTCTTCATTTGTGAAATGTATCTAAATCCTTTCTAATTAGAAGTCAGTTAAATTTAAAGGATTTAAGATGTATATATAATATATATATACACACACACACACAATTTTATGTTGTTCATAACCCATTATTTGTAGCCAACCAATTACCAAAAACTTTACCTTTTTTCTATTTTAAGCAACATATTAGAAGCTCTCTGTATTTAATATTCAATTTAAAATATTAATGGGAGCCCAAATTATGTAAAACTAAGATTTCAATTTCCCTCACATAGAAATATTAATATACTTACTAAGAAACAAAGAAAAGGAAAAGGTGCTACTGTTTAGAAACCACCTTGGCCCCCACTGCACCCCAACCGGGACAACAGAGCAAGACCCTGTCTCAAAAAATATAAAAATAAAGACTTTGAAATCATATCACCTAAGTAATTTTCTGACAATTGAAATGGTGGTGGGGGTGGAGGGCCGGGGGGGGGGAAGAACCTAACACATCAAGATATCCACCTTGTGGAAAGATATGGTAATTACAGGCCTACATTTTATTATACATTGGAAGTAAAGTCAAAGTTTTTAGCTATGTATCTAGTACTTCAACAAACTCAGGCTCTGAAATGCAAAATCCTAGCTGTACTATTAAAACTGCCATTACTATCTGCTTCCAATACCCATTTGTCTAGTTTTTTCCAGAGACCTTTTTCTCCATTTTTCATATGAAAACATCTCAGAAGATATTTGTAAGCAAATGAACATATGAAACTGAATATATGAAAAATATTTTCAAACAGATTTCTATAAATCCCTTTTGCTTATTTATCTGCAAATTTATTTACAGTGATGATACTAGGAACATACTACTAGTTCATATTCAAAAAATGTTTGTTAGAATGAACAACAGAAAGTACTGGTTAGCAGTTCCATAGTTCTATGAAAATAGAGGAGTATTTTTAAAGTAATAAAAATTTAAAAAACCTTTTCAAAGTTTTTATTCTCAACTGTAAATCTTAAAGATATAAATGGGAAAATTCTAAAAATTCAGTTTTCTTAATAAGCAATGGGAGGAAAGAAATCTGGATATATAGTATATATGGCAATAATTTAATGTTTCAAGTTGCAAACATGTTATATATGTGTATTATTCCTTTCTAAATGCAGTTTATTATCCCTTCTCAAAAATACATATACTGAATATATTACTACAATTCAGGTGTGTTCCCTAAAAGACTGGTCTACACCACCAGTACATTCTCTGCTTTCCAGACAGCCTACTTCTTAATTATAATGGTGACACCTGATGTGGCAGAAAGCACAATCTCCAGAACCACCTATCATCTTGCTTCAGTATTTACATTCCAAGTTAGATTTGTTTGTTGATACTATTTGCTGGTATTTTGCTCAAAATTCTACTTGTTTATTCATAGCATATATGATTCTTCCATACTTTAAGTTTTAATTAGATAAGAAATTTATACACTAACAGTATCTGGTTTAACTGTTAATAGGTGATAACAGAATGGTTAAAGAATCCCAGCAACTGTGAAGCTCCACACTAAGCACTGAGCTCAGAGTTGGCAGAATTTGTCACTGTAGACTACAAATTTCATGTTGAATTAAATGCTATATGAAAACCACCCCATCTATTATTAATTTAAAGGATCTGCTGGCCTTTTAAGTTGGTGTTGGCCATCCATGATACTACGATTTGGTGGCAATGAGATTACTATGTAATGGCTGTAGCTACAGTTTAGTATTTAGGTTTCTGCCTAGCTATACTAATGTAAAATTTCTTCTCTTCCATGTCCTTTTCCATATGTACTTCTGGGACAGTTACCAAACCTTACAGCTCTATTTGGTTGAGGATACGCAGTAAACCTACACCAGGGTGTTAGATTACAATCCAGGTAAGAAATTTAAGTCATTAGCTACAATGATCATTTATTTTTAATACGTTTGAAATAGAAAAATTAATAATTTTAGCTATATTAATTAATATACTCATTAGCCTCTGCTATGCAAAATTGATTTAAATCACTATTTCTGTGAAATAGTAAGATAAACTAAGGAAAAATTTTATAAGAACAGAGTTCTGATCTATAAGATTTCCCTTCTGTGGGTGCTGACGAGTTGATGGGTGCAGCACACCAACATGGCATAAGTATACATATGTAACAAACCTGCACGTTATGCACATGTACCCTAGAACTTAAAGTATAATTAAAAAAAAAAAAAAAAAGATTTCCCTTCTGAACTTGAAGTCTGCAAACTACAGCCCACAGACCAAATCTAGCCAGCCCTGCCCACCCCCCCGCCACTATCCTTTTAGTGGCCAGTAAGCTAAGAATGGTTTTTATATATTTAAATGGTTACAACTGAAATGATTATAATAAGCACCAACATGATACTCTGAAATTTGCCTTCTGGCCCACAAAGCCTACAACATTTTCTGTATAGCCCTTTAGGACAAACTTTGCTAGCTCTTGCTCTGAACTTAAAAAATTTAAATAAACATATAAGAGAACATTTTAGAAATGAATTACATAGAAGTCAAATAGCTAAATTGTTTTTAAATAAGCTTAAACCCTTTTAACTTCAAATCTATTCCAAATTTCAACACTCATTATAAACCCAATTGTCTTTGTATTTGACTTGTACAAAATGTACATCAAACTAGGTAAATAAAGCCTCATCATTATTAAAGCCAAGTGTTTCACTAATGTGACTTCCACTCCTCCAAGTTCCTTTTATTTAAAATTGTTGCTATCACAGTATAAGCTAAAAGTATATTATCTAAAGTTCAAGATGGTACAACATATTGATCTCACTCAACACATCTGTATTCCTAAAATGCTGTTCTCCTGTAGATGTCAATTCAGAATATCTTCATGCACCTTTATTTTAAATAGAAAAACTAAAGCTAACCATTACAAATACATTGTCTTAACAATGAAGTCTATGTATATTTGATTTGCCTATATGATTCCTCTAAGGGTCCAGTGAAATGGAAATCTGTATGATTCTGCATGACTTCAAAAGCACATAGATCCTCATTTTTAAGTAGGGAGTTCATCTCTGTTTTGAGTTGGGTGTTCTGGTGAAAACTGAAAAACCTACTAGACATAGTCTAAAAGAGCTGTAACACCATGGAAGGGTTCATTTATTACTCATTTCTGTATCTAGACCTGAGCTCAGTGCATATCATATAATAGATGTTCAAATGGCTGGTTAATACTTTATCAATTACAATGAAAATGCTGACACCATAAAGGACTTAAAAATTTTAGCAGACACATTAGTTCTCTTTGAACTTAGTAAATTCCTACTTAAAACTGCCATACTCATTAGTTTGTTCATTCACCTTGTTGTAAGCCTACTTTTCCAGACACTCTTTTAAGTTCTGAAAATTGTGACGAATAAGACATACAAGTTTCCTACCCCCACAGAATTTACAGGAGTGGAGTTTGTGGAGGGAAGGCAGAAATAAAGAAATTTCAGATACCAAAAACTGCTATATGATAGACAGAAATAGTAACATTAATTGGATGGTGAGGGAAGTGCTCTCTAAATAATTACCACTTAAATGGACATGTGAAAAACAGCAAGAGTTCCCAGGAAAATGGAATCTCAAAACCAAAGATTTAGAAAAAAGTAAGATTGTTCAAGTAATGCTTGAGGCATACTTAACAAGGGGGAAAGGAATGAAAAATAAGGGGAGAGAGAGACAGAAGTCAGCTCATGTGGGGCCTTCTAGGCCTTGATATAAAGGATGGGTTTTAATAAGTTTTAATAACTAGATGAAATTCAGATTAATAAAATAAGGCATTTAAAGTAGTATAATTCTGTGGTATTTAGTACATTCACAATGTTATGTAACTACCACCTCACCTCTATCTAGTTCCAAAACATTTCATCACAACATAACTTTTAAGCAGTCACTCCCCATTCTTCCTTTCCCTCATCCCCTGGCAACCACTAATCTGCTTTCTTTCCCTGTGGATTTGCCTATTCTGGGCATTTCATATAAATGAAATCCTAAAATATATGACCTTGTGTGTCTCGTTCTTTCACTTAGAATGTTTCTGAGGTTCACCCGCATTGTAGCATGAATATATACTCCTTTCCTTTTGTAGCTGAATACTATTCCACTGGATGGATATATACCACATTGTTTATTCATCATCAGTTGACAGCCATTTGTGGTGTTTCCACCTTTTGACTCTTGTGAATAGTATTGTTGTGAACATTCTCATCCAAGTGTTTGTTCAATCTGTTTTCAATTCTGCTATATTTTAGATATTTGTCCCTGCCCAAATCTCATGTTGAATTGTAATACCCAATGCTGGAGGTGGGGCCTGGTGGGATTTGTCTGGGTCATGGGAGTGGATCCCTCATGGTTTGGTGCTGCCTTCGCAATAGTGAGTTCTCACAAGATCTGGTCATTTAAAACTGTGTGGCACGTGCCCCTGCAACTCACTCTCTCGCTTGCTCCTGCTTTTGCCATGTGACTTGCCTGCTTCCTCTTTACTTTCCACCATGACTGTAAGCTTCCTGAGGCCTCCCTAGAAGCCAAGCAGGTGCCAGCACTTTGCTTCCTGTAAAGCCTGCAGAACTGTGAGCCAATTAAATCTCTCTTATTTATAAATTTCCCAGTCTCAGATATTTCTTTATATCAATGTAAGAATGGACTAATACAGAAAGTTGGTACTGAGGAGTGGGACACTGCTATAAAAGTACCTGAAAATGTGGAAGGTTTGGAACTAGTTAAGAGATTAGAAGAGTGAGCAGGGCTCAGAAAAAGAAAGATAAGGGAAAGCTTACAGCTTCTTAGAGACTGGTTAAGTGGTTGCTACCACAATGCTGATAGTGAGATGGACAGTGAAGTCTCGGCTGAAGAGGTCTCAGATGGAAATGAGGAACTTACAAGGAACTGGAGCAGAGGTCACACATGTTATGCCTTAGCGAAGAACTTGGATGCATTCTGTTCTTGCCCTAGCGATCTGTGGAAGTTTGGGCTTGAGAATGATGACCTAAGGTATCTGGTCGAAGAAATTTCTAAGCAGCAAAGTGTTCAAGAAATGACGTGGCTGCTTCTAACAGCCTATGCTCCCGTATGGGAACAAATAAATGACTCAACATTGGAAATTATATTTAAACAGAAAATGGAGAGTAAAAGTTTTGAAAATTCGCAGCCTGGCTGTGTGGCAGAGAAAGAAAAAGCTATTTTGGAAGAGGAATTCAAGCAGGCTGTGGAGCAACCACTTACTAGAGATACTGGCATAACTAAAAGGGAACCAAGTGCTACTATCAAGACAATGGGGAAAAGGCCTCAAAGGCATTTCAGAGAACTTTCATTGCAGCCCCTACCACCAGGGGCCCAGAGGCCTAGGACGGAAGAATGGTGTGTGGGCCAGGCCCAGGACCTACTGTCCTGTGCAGCCTCAGGACACTGCTCCTTACATCCCTGCCTCCTGCTCCAGCCTCAGCTCAAAGGGCCCCAGATACTGCTTATGCCACCACTCTGGAGAGCACAAGTCACCACAAACCTTGGTGGTTTCCACATGGTGTTAAGCGTACAGGTACACAGAGTGCAAGAGTGAATGAGGCTTGGTACCCTCCATCTAGATTTCAGAAGATGTATGAGAAGTGGGACATGGAGTTTAAGAATTATTTTAGAGCTTTAAGATTTAATGACTACCCTGCTGGGTTTGGGACTTGCATGGTGCCTGTTGCCCCTTTCTTTTGGCTGATTTCTCCCTTTTGGAATGGGAATATTTACCCAATGCCTATACTCTCATTGTATCTTGGAAGTAAATAACTTGCCTTTGATGTTACAGGCTCATGGGTGGAAGGGATTTGTTTGCTTTGTCTCAGATGAGACTTTGAACCTGGTACTTTTGAGTTGATGCTGGAATGAATTAAGACTTTGGGCGACTCTTGGGAAGGCATGGTTGTATATTACAACGTGAGACAGATATGAGATTTGGGAGGGGCCAGAGGTAGAATGATATAGTTTGAATATTTGATCCCACCAAATCTCATGTTGAATTATCATCCCCAATGTGGGAGGTAGGGCCTGGTGGGAGGTGTTTGGGTGGTAGGGGCTGATCCCTCATTGCTTGATGCGTCTTCAAAATAGTAAGTGAGCTCTCATGAGATCTGGTCATTTAAAAGTGTGAGGCACCTCCTCCTCTCTCCTTGTCTCTCTTCTCTTGCTTTCACCATATAACATGCCTACTTCCGCCTGCTTCCTCTTCACTTTCCCCCATAAGCTCTGTGAGGCCTCCCTTGAAAGTAAGTAGATGTCAGCACCATGCTTCCCATAAAGCCTGCAGAACTACAAGCCAATTAAGCATCTATTATGTATAAATTATGCTGTATCAGGTATTTTACAGAAATGCAAAAGCAGACTAATAGAAATTCATTTCAGCATATACCTAATAGAATTGCTGGGTCATATGGTAACTCTTATGTTTAACTTTTTGAGGAACCACCAAACTGTTTTCCACTGTGGCTGCATTCTTTTACATTGCCCTAGAAATGTCCAAGAGTTCCAATTTCTCCACATCCTCACCAACATTGTTTTTTTTTTTTTTGATTCTAGGTATCCAAGTGGGGACAAAGTGGCATTTCATTATGGTATTGATTTACATTCCCTAATGACTAATCATGCTGAATATCTTTCTATGTGCTTACTGGCCATTTGTAGATCTTCTCTGAAGAAATGCTTATTCAAGTCCTTTGGCCATTTGTATTTGGGTTGTGTTTTATTGTTTGGTTGTAACACTTCTTTAGATATTTTGAATACTAGACTCTCAAAGATATTTGCAAATATTTTCTCCCATTCTGTAGGGTGTCTTTCCACTGTTTGGGAGTGTCCTTTGATGCACAAAAGTTTCGAATTGTGCTACAGTCCAATTTATCTAATGTTTCTTCCATTGCGTATATCTATCATATTTAAGAATGCACTGCAAGATCCAAGGTCATCAAGATTGACTCCTGCATTTTTTCCTGAGTTTCAGAGTTTTAGTTCTTACATTTAGGTCTCTAATCCATTAATTTTGTATATGATATGAAGTAAGGTTCCATCCTCATTATATTGCATGTGTTTATCCAGTTGTCCCAGAACAATTTAAGAAACTATACTTTCCCCCATGGAATGGTCTTACACCCCTGATGAAACTCAGGTGACCATAGATGGGTGGATTTATTTCTAGACATACAATTACATTCTGTTGGTCTATATGTCTATCATTATGCTAGTACCACATGATTTCGATAATGTAGGTTTGTCATAAATTTTGAATTTGGGAAGTATGAGTTCTCCAACTTTATTCATTAAATTTTTTTGGTTATGCTGTGTCTCTTCCATTTTCATATGATTTTTAGGGTTAGCTTTTCCATTTCTGCAAGAAGGCCATTAGGATTTTGATATGGATTGTATTAAATCTGTAGTCTACTTCAGGGAGTATTGCCATTTTAACATATCAAATCTTCCAATCCGTGACCATGGATTACCTTTCCACTATTTAGGCCATCTTTAATTTCTTGCAACCATGTTTGTAGTTTTCAGTCTTATACCTCCCTTGGTTAAATTTATTCCTAAGAATTTTAATCTTTTTGATGCTACTGTAAAGGACATTGCTTTCTTCATTTCACTTTTGTATTGTTAATTTCTATTACATAGAAATATAACTGATTTTTCTGTTGATATTGTATCTTGCAACTTTGCTGAATTTATATTAGCTTCTAATGATTTTCTTGATTCTGTAGGATTTCTTATACATAAGATCAAATCACCTGTGAGAAGAAATAGTTTTGTTTCTCCCATTCCCACTTGGATATCTTTTTCTTTTTCTTGCATAATTTCTAGATCTAGCTAGAACTTCTAGTACAATATTGAATATAAGCAGTGAAAGCAGGCATCCCTGTCTTTTTCCTGGTCTTGGCAGGGCAGGGGGGCTTTGAGTCTTTCCCCACTGAGTATTATGTAAGCTATATGGTTTTCATTCATACTCTTTATCATGTTTTGGAATTTCCCTTCTATTTCCAGTTTTTTGAGTGTTATTATAAAAGGGTATTGGATTTTTGTCAAATGCTTTTTGTGCATCAGTTCAAATAAGAATGTTTCTTTTTTGTCTCTCATTCTATTGATATGGTATATTACATTCATCTTCATATGTTGAGCCACCCATGCTTGGCTGGGATAAATCCATTTGGTCATGGTATGGAATGCTTTTAATTTGCAGCTAGATTTGGTTTGTTGAGGGTTTATGCATCTATATTCATAGAGAATATTTGTGTAATGACACCATTGTGTGGTTTGATATTACAAGGTGATAGTGGCCTCATAAAATGAGTTTGGAATGTCCTCTCCTCTTCTGTTTTCTGGAAGAGTTTAAGAAGGACTGGGCTGGGCATGGTGACTCATACCTGTAATTCCAGTGATTTGGGAAGCCAAAGCAGGAGGACAGCTTGAGGCCAGGAGTTCAAGGCCAGCATGGGATACACACAGCAAGACCCCATTCTCTACAAAATATTAAATAGCTGAGCATAGTGACACATTCCTAGAGTCCTAAGCTTACTTAGGAGGCTGAGGCAGGAAGATCACTTGAGCCCAGGAGTTTGAGGTTACAGTGAGCTAAGATTAGACCACCGTATTCCAGTCTGGGTGACAGAGTGAGACTCTGTCTCTTCAAAAGAAAAAAGAAAAAGAACTGGCATTATTTAAATTACAGAATTCTTTGTTGGGAGGTTTTCAATTACTAATTCAACCTCTTTACATGTTATTGGTCTGCTGATAATTTTTATTTCTTCTTGAGTCAGTGTTGGTAATTTGTTTTTAGGAATTTATCGATGTCATCTAGGTTAACTAATTTATTGGCATATAATTATTCATAGTATTCTCGTAGAATCCTTTTTATTTCTGAAATTTCAGTAGTTATGTCCCTAACTTTCATTTCTCATATTAGTAATTTGAGTCTTGTTTAAGTCAGTCTGCTAAAGGTTTATTTTTCTTGATCTTTTCAGAGGACCAAAGTTTGTTTTTATTGATTTTCTGTGTTGTTTTTCTATTCTGTTTATCTCGGATTTAGTCTTATTTCATCGATTCTGACAGCTTTAAATTTTTCTAGTTCTTTAAGGTATAAAGTTACTGATTTGATACCTTTCTTCCTGTTTATTGTAGGTGCTTATAGCTATAAACATCCCTCTGAGCACTGCTTTCAACGGATCACATGTTTTGGTATGTTGCATTTTCATTTGCCAAAGTATTTTCTAATTTCCCTTATGAGTTGTCCCTTGACCCACTGGAGAGTTTTAGGTAAGGGAGTGACATGGTATGATTTATGCTTTAGCAAGACAATGTTGGCTGCTAAGTGAAAAAAGTGTGGACGGGAAAGTATAAATGCTGAAAAGCCATTTAAGAGGCTGTTGAAATTGTCTATGTGAGAAATGATACCGACACTGTCACAGAGACAGTGGAAGTGGCAGAAAGTATTCACATGTGGGTCATATTTTGGCAGTAAAATCTATAGGAATTGTTGATCAATTTACTGTTTAGCTAAAAGGAAAATAAATCAGGAATTACTGTTAGGTTTTGGTTTGAATAGTTGGGTAATCAAAAGTAATTTTATTGAGATAGGAAGACAAAGTTTACTTTGATGAAGAGAAAGAATGGTGAGACAAATCGAGTTGTTTTGAGAGTTTAGATTCTTATTCGAAGTGTCAATACAGCAGTATTTATAATGTTTTGATGTCCAAAGTGAAGGTCAGAACTTTTATAAATTTGAGATCAACACAGAAATAGTTATTATATGGGACTAGATGAAATTACTGAAGGTGAAAGCACTGACTGAGGAAAAGAAAGAGACTAGGAATGAACCCAAGGAAAAGACATAGAAGAGTAGCAAACATATGCCAGCAGAGGGTTTTAAGTGTGAAATGCCACTGAGAGGCTAAGTAAAAAGAGATTAGATTTGGCAACATAAATGACTGTTGATTATGATAAAAGTAGTTTTGATGAAATAGTATGGGCAGAGCTGCATTGAGGAAAGGAAGCAAAGAAGTTGAGATAGTAACCTGAGAAGATTATTCTGATATGTTCTCTGTAAAAATGAATGGATAATTATATGGGTAGGGCAGTGGTTTCAGGAGAACTTGATGTCAATGGAAGGCCTATTTATTTACTTATCTAATTAACATGGACTATAAAAATCAGGAGAGGAAAATCAAAGATACTGGGATTCAAAGCACTAGTAGGGTGATTGTTCTTAAATAAACAAATTTGCTATTGGACTGAAAGAGAAATCAGAAAATGCTGGTATTGATGCAGGAAACATTTTAGATTTTAGGGTGAAGATGAGAAAATGAGGTGAGACAATCAGCTCAAAGGTAAAGAATCAAGGAAAGAGATATTTATATGCAATAATACTCTGGAAATGTGGTAAAGTCAATTAAAGAGAGCAAAGATTGTTGAGTACCCATTTGAAGTACATGGCCAAAAATGTAAAGCCTGGTTGTATTATTTTCTCCTGTGCTGTTCAATTGGTAGAATGACAGCTAAGAATTAGTGGATAAGGTTGACAGGAAGAGAAAGGGCAAGAGTATTATTTTGAACTATGGCATCTAGAATGGGTAAGGAAGGAAGGATAGACAAGAAGGTAACAGGCATAGGGAAAAAGTATAAATAGCCTGAGACTACTATAAATAGCCTGAGACTACTATACAAAGCAAGTTGGAAAGATAGGCCGGAGTGATAAGAATGTTGGAAATTGAGATTTAGAGGGGCACAATTGCTGGTAATAACAGGATTTTAGAAGAGTTGGAAAGAATAAAGAAGCTGGGATGGATTACACATATAGTACAGTATTGAAATAAGTATGAGGTATGATTTAGCAGTCTTGGAAATTTGGCTGACGATGAGGTAAACAGGGTGATAAGACATGATGGAATTAGTCTCACAGGGCAACATGGATTTGCAAGTCCTGAGTGGTATTTAATATTATAACAGCTGTCACTCTCTTAAAATAGCAACCCCACTGCCCTATCAATAAATCTTAGCTGATGCTAATAATTGCATAAAGCTGACTAAAATGAGAGGGTTTTAAGAGGCCAGGTTTCCCACTGTGTTTAATTACTGGTATTATTTTTGAATAATACTCTGCTACCATTAAGTAGACAAGGGATAGTAAGGCTACGTAGTATTACACTTTCGATCAAATAAATATCCTTCTTCAGGTACCCAATGTTCACAAAACAGGAATATGATGATTTATATTTATTCAAGTGACATAAGCTTTTATTTCAACTTCATTAAAAGCAAATCAAATGTATACTCATTTTTATAAATTAATCTAGCAAGATATTACAATGACTACAAGTATTTGTCAAACAGCCTGCTTATGAAATAGGACTTCTATATTGAATTAACATATTTAGGCAATGTAGTAGCTTTTTTAGGCCAGAGCCATAACTGAATAAATGTTTCCAACAGTGTGCTGAAAGTACTGATCTACCACTCAGGTATACATTTTAAATTAGGGACTTCCTCCCCCTTGTAAGTGTGGCTAAATTTTTATTAGTTGAATTCTAAGCTATTAAACATTTTAATTATATTCATCCCCAAACTGCATTGATTCAAAAATACATTTTATGTAATACATTTTACACAATAAAATTTAATTTATTAAATAAACTCATTTTATGAGTATAATTAACTCAAAAAGTTTCTTGAAGCTTTCATCTCCAAAATTAAAAAATAATAGTGTATAGACAGAAGTCTTCTGGGCTTGGAATCATGTTATAGTGGGTCTTTCTCATCCATTAAAAGACTTTTTTTTTTTAATTTTGAGGGTTCCTATAAAGGGTACACTTGCTTGGGTAACATGTATATTTTTCTCTTTGTAAGACTACTCTTATTTCCTCGGTTATACACAGATAAGAATAATTAGATAAAATATGTTGATAAAAACTAGATTTCACACATTAACATTTTTTTCATGAGACATGAATACTGACATCAGTTCTCTGCGTACATTAAGAAGCTCCTCTTCTAGCTATGGCCAAGAAAAAAAAAATCACACTTAGAAAAAAATTCAAGTTGTTATAAAACAACTTCTTTCATGAAGATATTGCATTCTAACAGATCTATATCTAGATATCTACAGAATTCTGTGATCATTACTGATATTCGAGACAATCAGTTGAGAGAGGGCTCTAATCTTTTAAAGCCCCAAATCAGTGAAATTTAGATTCAATTTTTAAAGGAAGAGAGTAAAATAAAAAGTCTAGAAAACAATTTCAACAAGGATCAACCTAGTTGTTTCTTTTTTGCTTGAAGCTAAACTAGCTTAGCCACAACATCTTGATCCTATGTCTATGTCAGCATATTGAGGTTCATATTAAAATTTTGTAAGTACATTAATATACTGTGTATACAAAGATCAGTGTACTTAAAAATGCCTTTCATCTTTAAGAAAACTCCAAAGACATTATCACTTAAAGCAGTACCTTTAGTTCCTTCCCAGGTCCATGTTTCCCCCCCAGAATGCAGCTGCTGGTCTGCTAGGCCATTGGAAAGTAAACTAATTTTATCCTCAAATCTAAGTAAATGACATCTTGTCCAAAGAGACAATAATTCTTCTACTAAACTACAGACTTTTTGGGAGTTTTGTCCTGCCATATTTTCTCCTTCAGAAGACAGAGCAGGACAGAGGCCTGCTGCAGTACACAGTGTTTAGAAACTGCAAACAAGTCATTCTTTCAGCTAATTTTTCAATTTGCAAATTGATATTCTCTTTTATTCCTTAGGAGGGCCTGTTTAAATTACCCCCATTCTTTCATATAAATATGCTCCCATTATTTAAAGAACTAAAAGTAATTGGGCTAAAACTATCTTCTCTCAACCCAAAAAGAAAAAGAAAGACATAAAAGCAGAAACAAAAAAAATCAAAAACAAAAGTCAGTTGACTTACCATGTCCTTAAGAAGCCTGTCTTGCAGCACTTTCATATCTTCTTTCATCAAACACATCTGTAAAAAAGTAAATATATTTCACCCAGGAAATTTACCATAAAGTTTTCACAGCAAAGTTAGATTAACAAATTCTTTTTGTAATCAAGAAAGGTTACCTATAAAAAGCATAAAATGTATACCTCAGATGTAAAAATAGTTTCTTCATTATCAGTAGTACAGAAGACACTTTTAGCCAATGAAGTTTTCAAAAGATGAAGCCTAACAAGTAAAATAATAAGAATTAACTTTATATTTATCAATAATTCAGAGTGCTATAATATAGTATTCATAAGTTTTCAAATAGAAATGTATTAATTTAAAAATCTAATTTCAAAGATTATAGTCATTAAGAATGTCATACTAACCTCTGTTGTTCACTTTTTTGATATGCACTGAACTTCTGAAATATCTTTTCCCAAAAGTCCTACATTGTAAGGTATAAAATCCAGTTAAACTTTAATATTATTAAAAATTAAAATCCAACAGTAGAATTACTCTATTTTTATTATTACAAATTTAAATAAACAGTATGGCTATATGTTAAGAATATTCCAGATGTCACACACTCTTTCAAATTAAAATAAAATTGAAAGTAAAATCTCTCAGGATTTCTCATTTATCAAAGATATTCATCATAAATTTAAGTTTGTACTTCAAAACTAAGATAAAACTAAATTATTTTCTGAACAAAAAGCTTTAGGATGTGCTCCCAAAAAAGAAAGTTTTTCCAAGTATAGCTCTTTAAAAACAAGGTTTTAAACTTATTTTTAAAAAATTTTTAAAAGTAACAAACCACAAATTCCTTTTCCAAATCTTTTAAAGACTGTGAATCTTTTTCAAAATTCTCCAGCTCCTCTATGATAATGAATTGGAATTTATCAAGGTTTTTAATCCTATTACAGAAACAAAATGAGATTAATTTTAAAAACTGTAGCATTCAGAATATGTAGCATTCAAAAGTCTTCAGAACAGATTTGTATTACAGACCTACAGTCCTGACTTTGATGATTCATTGTTCTCAGATGTTGTTGAGCTGTTTTCCAATGTTGCGTAGTAAAATAACTCAACATTTTATGTCGGATCTGAAAAATACTCATTTTAAACTTAAAATATCCTTACAAAATAACAATATAACCAAGACTACAGTAAGAGCAGATCATTTTCCATGAAATGTAAATTACTAAGAACTTGGAAAAGTGAAACATTAAAAAACTCAGTTATTTAAACTGAAGTGTTAATAGACACTGCTCTGAGTGAACTTATTTAACTCCATCAGTAAGTCTTTGACTAAGGGTTGAATTACTCCTCAACTGTTTTCATAAGAACACCATACTCTACAGTATTTACCAAAATGCTGATGGTCATAATTCTCTTCAAAGACACAGCCTAAAAGTCACACTCAGAATTTTTTAAAACCATTTTTTTTCACAAAAACATATATTCTAATATGTATCTGTAGCTACATTTGAATATATAAGTCAAAGCTTCTCTATTCAGATTAGGTTGACCCTGGGCAAAAAAAAAAAAGAAGAGAAAAAACAAGCAAATTCTAATTTTAACCCTGAATATAGGAGAAAGGAAAGCAAGACTGCAGGGGCGGGGGGTTGGGGTTGATAACCTGTGCCAAAAAAATCTTTTATTCAAAGGAGGGCATAAAAAGCTATTGATTCCAAATAGAGGCATGTGAAAGAGATAGGCAGAAAAATATCACCAATAATTAAAAATTGTTTTAAACAGCATTTTTGCATTATCTCACTGGAACCTCAAAAACTAACACTACGTAAGTATAATACAGAACTAGTAAAACAAAGTGAAATGGTATTTCTCTGACTGCAGCTGCTTATTCTTTATACTATACTACCTTCATTAATGGTCACCTCCATGAGATAAAAAATGTCTTGAAAAGTAGCATGAAAAGAAAACTGTCCAGTAAAAAAAGAAAAATCATAGAAAAGCCAAAACATTAAATTGAAAAGGAAAATAGGACAAAAGAGAAAAAAGTAGTAGCAAAAGAAAGAATATGGATAATATACAGATTTTGTTCCAAGTATTCACATATAAGGAAAGTTGGTTTCATGAATGGATATTTTGTTGCCAAAGGATCCAACAAGCCAATGGTCTAGTCGAAAGTGTGGCATATTATTATATTATTGGGTATAAATCATAATTTAAAGAATAACTCACATTATTCCTTCTCTTAAATTCTGAATTGAGCCTCTCATAAGTCTCATAAGTCATCTCTATACCTGCAAATTCATTTTGCCAGGTCTCCCAAGGAATAGAAAAGTCATTTGTTGATAATGAAGATATACTTTCAGACACTAAAAAATAAAAACAATCTGCTGAAGTTAAAATATGCATTACTGTAAATTTAGCCTTGTAATTAGGCTAAAAACAAAATCTTATTTTCTGAATCTATGTGAAACCTACGGATTATGAAATCAAAGGCAGAAGAGTTCCTTATGTTTTTTTAATTTAAAAATGAGATTATTCTGATTTATAAAACAAACTTTTTGGTATGGCTATTACAGCAGAAATGACTACTTTAAGCTGGAACATTTATGGATTATTTCTTAACTGCTTTTAAACTAGTTCCACATTATTGTTAAGTATTTAATGAGGTACTAGCACATCAGTAAATTCATACTCTAGTAAAACCTAAATGTGATAATAAGTGATAGAATGATGAGGGAGATCTATGGGTATATAAGACCCTTACTACAACAATTATTCATATAAATGTGAACTTTGCAATAAAGCATCATCCATCTTGGACATATCTGAAGTTGTCTGTGATTTGTTTTCTAAATAGACTCATTCAAAATATAAGAACCACCTTCCAAATAACTGCATTTTGATACAGGCTACTGATCTACCTACTTTTGTGGATATGATGATCTGCATCTTCAATTTTACACAGTTTTTTGGGAAGCAAGTTTGCTCTCCTTTCTCCTTTCACTTCCATTTCTACTTCATTGGAACTACTCAGATTATCTTCTATGTATATCCGTTTGCGACCAAGATGTTGAGTGGGGCCTTAGGAATAAAGAAAGTTAAAAATGCTACCATTTTCATTAAAAATACCTAATATTTTCTTGCTTTTATTTTAAAAAGCCTTTGTTTCCACTAAGTATTTTTATTACGTTTTAGGTAATTATGCATTCAATTCTACCTAGTTTACTTATTTTCTTTTTCCATTAAGTTGAATAATGGTATGACTTAAAAATACGTAATTCCTTTAGATGAAATATCATGCAGCATTTCAGTAATCATTTTTTAAAAAGCAAGACTATGACTACAAACCTGATACATGAGTAGCATCACAGGGCATGTCAAACCACGTTTTCTCTCTTCCTTCACTAGACTTGGATAATGAAGATGCTGAATGACTTTCCTAAAATATGTATTAGAAATTAGAAAATAATTCTGTAAATATGTTTCGATTCACATTTCATCCTCTTTCTCAAACCCAAAAGCCAATAATTTTAAATGCTGTCAATTATTTCTCAGAGTGTTTCTATCCCTTCCTTTTCATCTCTAATATTTACCATGTGTTAACCTTGATTCTAAGTTGACCTCAATCTTCTTGTAATAGCTGTGATGTGAGCTACTTTTTTTCTATTCCTGCTTTTCATTTCTTTGAGTCAGGAAATGAGGAGCCACAGAAAACTAAAGTTTAAACTATTCTTCTTTCAAACCAATCTTTCACATCTAACCTTATACTATTTGAATATACAGGTTTTTTTACTTAGTAACCTTTACATAGGTTACTGATTTTTCTCCACTTAATCTACATATACCTACCCATCCACTTAGGTCTAGCTCAAATCCCAGCCCTCTCCAAGTTGTAAAATTGTCTTGATTTTCTATGTTTTACAGGTTATTAAAATATTTTTATTGATGGATGGATAGGCTTTTACGGTGGCAGGAAGTTCAACCAAATACCTATATATTCATGAAACCAGAAAGTGCCAATTATAAATATGCAACCCGGAGTTCAGCAGTGATATCCTCACTATTTAAGACCTTACTACTCCCATTTTAAAAGTTTCAACTTTTTTCTATCAAAAAATATTTTTCTATGATCAAGCCATTCTATATACTTTGAAAATCAGATTTGCAGGTAATAACAGTTGAAAGGCATTAAAATACTAGAATTACCACTAAAGGTCAGTAATCTGAGTCTTACAAGAACTATTGTAGTTTAAGGAAAATTTATAAGTTATAGTACCTTACCTCTCTTTTGCTTTGTATATAATTTTCATTGATGTTTGGAGATTCAATTTCCATAAACCGTTTTTCTGAACTATAACTGCTTGCGTCTGAATAGCTGTTATGGTTTTGTGTTTCTTGTGTAAGTACCAGAGGACTTTTTTTTTTTCTATTTACAATAGTATTACTCTTAGTTGGAGTATGTCTGGGCTATGAATGAAGACATACAAAAACCCAAAAGTAGTTACAAAATTGTTCAAGCCCCCCCTCAAAAAGAGTTGAACATAAACATAATACAAAACATTAAAGCAAAACTTCAAAACTACCTAATTCCCTGCAAAAATTCAATTTCAATTCATAACTGAAAATAAAAAATCCTTAGGCAAGTAGATTGTTACTTTGATGACCAAAACCTGTAGATAAGGATCCCTGCTAGTACAGTTTCTATGCTCCAGAGGTCAAAGCCACCTTAACAAGAACATGAATAAGAATTTTTTTTTTGCATTTTCTGTTCCAATCTTTATGTGTAACAGTTTATATGGCTGTCTATACAGAAAAGCCAAGAGAATCTAGGCAATTATGATAAAATTCAGCAAGGTTGTTGGAGATAAAACAACCAGTAGTTTTTCTATATAAAAATTTTAAAACTCAGAAAATGTAATTTTTAAAAAAAGGTCTGCCTGTAATCCCAGCACTTTGGGAGGCCGAGACGGGTGGATCACGAGGTCAGGAGATCGAGACCATCCTGGCTAACATGGTGAAACCCCGTCTCTACTAAAAAAAATACAAAAAATTAGCCGGGCGATGTGGCGGGCGCCTGTAGTCCCAGCTACTCGGGAGGCTGAGGCGAGAGAATGGCATAAACCCGGGAGGCGGAGCTTGCAGTGAGCTGAGATCCGGCCACTGCACTCCAGCCTGGGCGACAGAGTGAGACTCCGTCTCAAAAAAAAAAAAAAAAAAAAAAAAAAAGGTCTGATTTTTTTTAATACAGCAAAAAGAAGACCCATAAGATACTTAAGAATTAATCCAACAAGGTGCATAATTTCCTTTGTAGAAGTCTTTGTCCAGCTTTGTAGGAAATAAGATGAAAAACTGGAGAGATAAATGATGTTTAGCTAAGAAAGATCAATATCAATATTGAAAAATGGCAATTCTTCCCTTAGACAAATGAATTCTAAAATGTATATGAATCAGTAAAGGGCCAAAAGAATTCTGAAGAATGGTGGGGCAGGGGGTATGTGACACCCTATAAATGTAAAATGACCCTAATTAAAGCAATGGTGGTATTAGCACAGAGACAGATAAACAGGCCAGTAAACAGTAAAATCTAATAGTGCCTAATCTAGGCCCATGTGATCACCGGCCTATGACTAAATTAAGATTATTCCACTCCTGATATTGCACTAATTTGATATCCATATGAAAAAGAAAGCCTGGAGAGACTCAAACCTAAAATTTAAAAATCAAAACTAATATTTTTATAAGAAAATATTTTTGTGACAATAGCTTAGGGGAAGATTTCTTGAACAACCCAAAAGATTGGTAAATTTGATTATATCCTATCTTTTGTCATAGGGAAGTTGTGTAATTAAGTGAAAATATACATAGTAGGAAAAGAATCTTTCCATCATATACAACAAATAAAGAATATCCAGAATATATTAAGAACTCATACAAATTTTTAAGAAAAATCAAACAGTGCAATTTAAAAATAAGAAAACAGGGAATTCACAAAATGGCCAAAATCATGTGAAAATACTCATTGATGCCATGAGTTAGAAAAATGCCAATTAAAGACACAACTTTATGCTTACCAGACTGGCAAAAGCAGAAACATCTGATAACACCTAGTTAGTTAAAACTGTAGAGAAATGAGCACTATCTCATAGCAGTGTTGAGAGTGTAAGCAGGTTCAACTACTGCATAAAGCAAATTTCCAACACCTTATTAAGAGTTGACAGTAAAGGGGAAGCATGGGGGGAATGTCTCATGAGTGTCCAGCCAATGAATATAACTATTAAAATTCCATCTAATGCAGAGTAGCATCAAAGATGATGGGTGGGGATTACCTAGGTTTGGAGATTTTGCAAGGGGGCACACTGACGGGATTCAAGGATGTGGGGCAAATGAGAATGACAGAAACACTGGGATTGGTTCTAGGACCTCCTGTGGATATCAAAATCAGAAGATGTTCAAATCTGTGATACAAAATGGTTCAGTATTTGCATATAACCTATACACATCCTCCCATATACATAAGTAATCTCTAAATTACTTATGCTACCCTAATACAATGTAAATACTCTTAGTTGTTATATGTATTGTTTAGGAAATGGTGACAAGAAAAATAGTCTGTACATGTTCAATACAGACACAATAAAAAATATATAGTGTTGTCTGTGGTTGAATCCACAGATGTGGAACCCACAGATATGGAGGGCCGACTATACTGATAAAGGATCACAGGAGAATTTGTGTGAATTTCACTAGTGTGAAAATGGGTTTCAAATTGTGGTCTGTAGAAACTCAGTTTTGAAAATATGCCTTGGGGATTATTTGAGGGAAGGAGGTGAGGGAGGCTAGGTAGATCTAGGGTTTAGATCTCCTACCTCGACTTTAAACAGCATAGTTCCACTTTTATCTGTCTGACACACAATGGTCCCCCTTAGCTGCAGTTTTGCTTTCCAGGGTTTCAGTAACTCATGCTCAACCATAGCCCAAAAATATTAAATGAAAAATTCCAGAAATCATTTATAAGTTTCAAATTGTGCACCATTCTGTGTGGTGCCATGAAATCTCTGGCCATTCTGCTGTCCTGCCTGGGATCCAAAAATCATCACTTTGTCCAGCATATCTATGCTGTATATGCTGCCTGTTAAGTCAAGTAATAGCCATCTCAGTTATCAGATTGACTGGAGATATTGCAGTGCTCAAGTAACCCTTATTTTACTAAATAATGCAAAAGCAAATAATCCAAAAGCAAGAGTAGTGATGCTGTATTGGTATAGTTGTTCTGTTTTGTCATTGTAATAACTTATAAATTGCATATTTATAAGTTAATGTATAAATTAAACAATCATAGGTATGTATGTATAGGAAAAAAAGATAGTATATATAGGGTTCAGTACTATCCTCCATTTCAGGCATCCATTGTGGGGGGGTCTTGGAATGTATTCCCTGAGAATAAGGGGTGATTACTATACAGAGTACAGATAAGAGTTTTGTAGTAGGAATGATCACTTCCTAAGAGATACTATTAATTGTTCTACACATTAGAACTACATACATTTTCTAGATCTGAATATGCTTATTCTTGCAATGCAAGTACTTCTTTCAGATTTCACCATAAAGTCTATGGCCTTTAATAACCTTTAGTTACAAAAATTACATGTTGACAAAGTAAATGGACAATTCAGTTGAAAACAGTGTAAAGGAAGTTTAACAGGTAAATGGTAGGAATATAAAAAGTAAATATATGTTGAAAAGAAATTCTTCATTCTTCCTCATCTATGTATCAAATTATATGTACCATTTCTTCTTAAAATATAGTAGACCCTTCTGAAACCATGGATAGTACCTAACCCTATTATACTATGCACAAATTTCTTTTTCCTAATTTCATAGAAAGAAGATTCATTCTTACCATAGATCTTAGCAACTTCAACATACCTTATTTTTGGTTCCTTATTAAGCACAGAATATTCACCGTTTCACTTAAAGGAATATTTTATGGCTTTTCTTTGGCCCATCTGAATTGTCAGCATCAATACTCTTAACCTTTGGCGGTATTGTTAAGTAAAATAAGGGTTACTTTAACACAAGCTCTGCAATACCCCTACGGTTGATCTGATCACCAAGATGGCTACTATGTGACTAACAGGCAGGTAGGATATACAGCATGGATACACTGGACAAAGGGTTGATTCACGTCCCAGGAGGGACAGAATGGATGGCTCAAGATTTCATCACCCTATTCAGAATGGCACACAATGTTAAACATATGAATTGTTTATTTCTACAATTTCTTAATATTATCAATGAGAAACTACTGTACTCTCCTGCTACCACAATCTTCCTCCTGTATAGCTATATATTTATTGTCTGTTAGGTTCATCAAGACTGGCAACTATCTCTCTCTTGTCATTATGTCCCTCTCCCCCAAGACCCTAGACTAAACCCAAAACCTTAAATAGACAAGCAATGTGTATCCGATTAAGATAGGGAAAATGACTTACTACCTTCAGATATATCTGATAAAGAAAAAAATGTATATACATTCTCACCAAAAACAGTGGTCGTGGAATTGGTGAACAACTTTCACTTGCACACAGGAAGTTTTTCTCATTGTTTTTGGGTGACTTTATTGTACCTCCAACTCCACTGTTACTATTTAAGGATTCAAGTGATGAAGTTTTTGGATAAGGTGATATAGATTTTGTTATGCAGTCATAATCCTGAGTAAAATCCTTTTCTGTTATTTTCTCTACACCTACATTGCATCAAAAACACAAGAAAACAGATGGCAAGCGCTATCATTGATGTCTGCTTTAGAAATAGCATGATTAATTTAAATTCTAAGAATATAAAGATTTGTCAAATCTTCAAATCTTGCCTATAAAAAAGGATACCTTTTAAAAAACTTAAAACCAAGTTATATTTAAAATATTTATAAGACTGAAAAACAATAATGGCTGAATTTAAAATGTACTTGTAACCACAAGAACTTTCAAAACATTTTCCAACAAAAATATCTACAGTATGACCTGAAATATAAGGATCAACCTAATTATTATCTTGAGTATTTTGACATCATAGCTGATAGTGTTGTATATTAATGTAACAAAATTTTATGATTGAAAAAGCCTTGAGAAATCATCTGCTCTACATCTTTCACATAAAAATTGGAAAATTTATTGCTGGAATAAATCTTAATATAAATAAATCCTCAGACAATTTTCAGATCAAATCAGAGCATATACATCTGTCTTCTGAGTATGTGCTTATATGAAATTTTATAGTGGTCCTTAGTACTGAGAACACAATAGCTACTTTAGAGGAAGCAGAAGTATACTAACTAAGTCTTGCATTTTAACTGAAATGATTAGCATTTAGAAATGCTTCAAAATGTCCTTGCAAGGAAACAAAAATGGTATAAAAAGGGCAAGCTCATACTTTCTATACTAGTAGGCATACACATATACCAGGGCTCCAAAGAATATGAATTTTTCTTTACCAATTATTTAAAAGTAAAAGCAAAACCTCAACTGTATACAGTATTAATCCACTGTGGGTCCAAGATATTCCTTGGACTTTTGTCAATGAAATATAAATAGAAAAAACAGAATTATCCCTAAATTCTCATGTTATTAAATATATATTGAGCTAAAAAAGCATATTAAAATTAAGTATTTAAGATTTCAAGTTACAATTTGTGACTAAATATTTTCCACATTAAAGCATTTGATCTTTAACTTCCTAACATGAAAAACTTCAGTATCTTAGTAGCATTGTTCCCATGTTATCAAAAGTCAAGTTACTAGCATTAACTAGCTTAACAATGAAGTTTTAAGTACTATAATCACAAATGCCCCTCAAAATTGTATTTTCCTATAATTAGAGTTATAGAAAACTATTGAATATTCAAGTAAAGAAAGAACGAAGTTATTACTGACATCTCGTTACTTCTATAGATGATGGACTGCCAGATAAAGATCTAGGAGATAAGTCAAGGCAATTATCTCGTATAGTATCTTTTAGTAGACATGAGTTTTTCCAGTGTTTTGATAGTTCCTTTTCTGTTTCAGCACTGAAGACTTTCTGTTGTTTCTTGGGTAGCTTTACGGTTTTCATTCTGGAATGGATATTCTCCTCCTAAATGTATCAATAACTTTCAAATTATACTCAAGTACAAATATTTACACTTGGACACATAAAAAATGATATTCAAATATTTATTAAAGGTTGTATATTACCACATACAGGTACAACAAGGACCTAGATATGAGTAGTGAAAGACTTTCTAATATACTAGAAGCCATAAGACAAATTCCCAGGAGAATATAATACATTTACTATAATAAATATCTTAAGAGATACAAATAGCCTTCTTTGAGGGTTCAAAGAAGATTAGCCCAGCTACTAGGCAGACTGAGGCAGGAGAATCACTTGAACACGGGAGGCGGAGGTTGCAGTGAGCCAAGATCACACCACTGCACTCCAGCCCAGTGACAGAGCGAGGTTGTGTCTCAAAAAAAAAAAAGTGATAGAAAATTAGGAAGTCTTTAAAGTCTTTTGGGTAAGAGATAACAAGATTGCGAACAAGAAGAGATGGAAGTTTATGACGTCAAATCAGCACACTGTACTGGTCAGAAACCTGTCTTTAGTGCGAGACTCTCTGGTTTCATATCCTAGATCTACCACTTCCTAGTTGTGTGACCTTGAGCAAGCTCCTTCTCTCTGAGCCTCAATTTTCTCAGTTGTAAAATGGGATGACAGTAATAGTACTAATTACCTATAGTACTTATGAGATTTTAAGACATTAAATCTGTAAAGTGCTTAATATAGCAGCTGGCACATTGTAAGCACTACATATATTTATATACTATACACATGCACTATATGTGTATATGTACAGTGGTTACTATATATAGTAATATATGTAAGTATATATATTTTTCCCATAATCGGAGTTACAGAAAACTATTGAATATTGATGAAAAAATGAAATTATACTGACATCTCATTACTTCTATAGATGATGGACTGCCAGACAAATAAATAACTTTGCTTTCAAGAACAGGTGACTGGGAAAGTGTCTGGACATTATGAGACATTAAGGAAGAAGTCAGGGATGGTGACAGGTGAGCCAGTGTGTGAGAAGAACCTCAGACACCAATATTTTGCTTTCACTCAACAGATGGACAACTTCTCCATGCTATACTTTATTAAAGCCTAATTTTAGAAGATTAAGTACTTCTCCATTTCAAAGATACTATCATAAGGTTATAATTTCACTAGATGCAGACATCTTTTTTATAACAAAAATGCCAACTATTGCCTAAGGACAAATTTCTAGAATTATTAAATTTTGTCACATAGGAAGTTAACTCTTAAGAAGTAACAAGATAAATTTGACATTTTTTACAAAAAGATATGTTTAATATTTTAAGAGGCTTTTAGAAATTAATCTGAACTGTATTTACCTTTACTAGCAAGTTCTCTTTAAATGAATGTGAAAATTCTTGTTCACACTCTGATTCTGAATTTGAGAGATCTTTATAATTCTTTTTTGTTTTGGTTGCTTTTCGTGGAAGTCTGATTCTTCCTTCCGGAACTGTCTTGTCCATCTTTTTGGTGATATTTTTACTGGGTGTCTTTAGGAAAAAAATTCCTGAATACCATTAGATCAATATTTGAGGCACAAGAAATACAAGCAATTTGCTATAAAATTGGCACTGTGACAAGCTTTACGTAAAATATTTGTAAGAACGATTCTTGATTAACATACTTTAAATTAATGGATTTTATCTTCCCATTCCAGTTACCTTCTTTACTATGTCTGTATCCCTACCATTAAATCCCTGAGAAGCCTGATATATACTATCTAACTGAAGTAAAAGAGATTTAAAAAAATACCTAAAAGCACAGAATAAAATGGAGTCAAATAAAGGCCAATGTGATTTAAAAAGAAATAAGTCAGGAGAAAGTGTGCAAAAGGAGGAACAAGTACATAAAACACATAACTGATAACAAGGATAAAATTATGAGATGATGAATTATTTTCATATGACAAGAAAAAGTAATTGTAAAGGGATGTTTGAACACAAACTTCTTGGCTTACCATTTTAGAGCTTGGTTGTCCCTTTTCCAAGGATGATCCTGCAATTCAGAAAAATAAGGTTAAATTTTCACAGTAGATAAGAATGGGCATTAAATTTATTAGAACATCATTTCAGCATATTTAAATTAAAATAATAAAAAACAGTTAAGTTTTTAAAGCATTTGTTAGCATTTAATAAGTGAACCTCCATGTGGCTTCAGGCCACCAGGATACCAGCCCTCCTGACACCATAATCTTCTCCTCACCCCTTCTGCTGAAGAATCTGGCCTCACAATGATACACTACTTTGGAAGCTTTTCCTTTCCCAGAACTTTTCAGTAGCCCAACTGCACCGCATCTCTGATTGGCACCATCTTTAAACTCATCTAAAAATGTAATTTTCAAGAATTGATAACTTTTACTGTATAGTGTTTGGTATGATATGAATTGCCAGTTTTCCTCCCACTCCTTTATTTTATAGAACTTTTTAAACATATAAGAGAATATGTCAACATAAGTTATAAAGTTAACACCTATAAATCTACCACTCAATTTAAGAACCAGATTGTGGATAATGCTGAATCTACTTACATATGCTCTCTTATACCATCCTCTGTGTCCCTTCTGCTAAAAGGTAATTACTGTCCTGAAACCTGCAGGTCTTAGTTACTTGCTTTAAAAACAAGTGTTATTACACAGATATGTATCTCTAAACGATATAATGAGATTTATAAAATATCATGTCCTGTATAATATCCTATGATTTATTTTCCATCCATCACTATGTTAATAAGATTTATCCATATTATTGATAGCAGCTTTAGTCCCACTTTCCTTTTTTGCCTTTCAAGTATCTTTCCAAATAGTCTCTGAAACCTAAGAAATGAGATTATCCAAGCAAAGGAAGCAAAGCTGTTTTGGAAGAAAGGTCCTCTAATCTTGGAAATAAGTCAACTCAAACACATTAACTTGTAGTTGTTCAATAAATTTAAACAAAAGAATTCATACAGAATTTCAATTTCATAAATATTTAGTGATGACAGTATTCTAACCTCTAACGTCTTCCTGAGATCTCTCATCTTCTACTTTATGTTATAAATGTTTTTATTTGTACATCTTCCCACTAGACTGTATGGTCCCTGAGGGCATGTGAGTCTTATTATATTTATCTTTGGCTGCTTCAAGGTTCAGACTACGATGCAATCTAGCCTCACCTTTCACCATTTTCCCACAAATATGATCTATGTACCAAATACCTTAATACTGCATTCCCTGATTATACTATGCCATTCCATACTTCTCTCCCTTTTATATATGATAATCCTGCTAATGTATCTGGTGACCTCTCACCTAAAATTTCAAGATTCAGCTTCATTTCTAAACACATGCCAAAATTCACTTCTACTTTTAGGTAACTACTGGTTATTTTTAATCCTGAAATAAAATAAAAGCTGATGCCTTTAAAATAAATATACATTTAATTGAAAATCACAGAGTTAAGTCTTCTTTTAAAAATGCAACATATAAAATCTTTGTTTTAGCCAACATTGAAATTGATGTTCAGCTTTGAAAATGGTAATTCTCTCTAGCCAAAACTTATACCTGAAACTCACACCAACTACTTCAAGAGATTCACTATCACAAAGAGAAAGCAGAAACCACTTTCTAGGAAAATACTTTGTGGAAAACTTAGGCCAAAAAAAAAAAAAATCTGGAAGAAAATTGTTTGCCTTTTGATATATTTTTTGTGTCTATATAAATTCCTTAAAAAGGATGCATGTTGGGTGCAGCAAGAAGATGGGATATTTAGTAAAAATATATACACACATATAAATATATATATTTTATACAAAAACACATAAATGTAAATACATGTAAATATATATAGGTTAGTGTCCAAGTTCAAGCCTTGATCTTAAAGGTGTTGAGTTCATGAGTAGTTGGTATATTATTCACAATAATTAGCTAAATAACTGGATAATACTGGGCCATGAGTAGACAAGTGATGAGAATCATGAGCCAAGGATTATGATAAATCATTATTTGTGTCCCTAAGGTCCTATTAAAAATAAAATTTAAATATAACCATATTACCAAAATAACAAAAAACATAAAAATTGTAGTGTTTTGTCCTATCCATGAAAGTATGTAGTAATGAACAGTCTAAATAAAATAAGCTTATATAAAGCATTTTAAATAATTGAAATAAATTGTGAAATCATTTGCAACATTTCTCCAAAAGATAATTTCTTACTTGATTTTCCACTTTTATGATTCTTCACATTTTTCTTTCTGCTATAGTCTATTAGCTGTGGTTTTGATTTGGGTTCTCTTAGCCAGCTAATATCAGTCTTGCTGTCATCACATCTGTACTCTGTTTCAGTATCACTAAATAGATTTTTCTTTTGATGATTTGTTATAATCTATAAAAAAAGTTTGAAATGCATGAAGAAATACTACATCTCATTATATCATGCAAGGTAAGTTAAACCAAAACAACAACAAAAAACAACATCCTAATTTAGGATGGCATTAATAACCTATCCAAGAAAGTCACTTGGAAAACCAGATCAGATAGTGGTATTTGCATTTTGGTGTTGATGTTGTTAATTCAAAGTTAAAACAACTTACTTCCAGAGAGATATAACCTAATAGTACATATAGAAAAAAAACTAAACTTGTCATTTCTTTTATTAGATGATTACAAATAGCTGAAAGACAATAAGAAAATTCATAATAGGAATGTGGATAGTTGCATAAATAAAACAATCAAAATATTTTTTTCTTGTTTTTGATAATCTTTAACATTAAAAATTAAGAGAAATACTATTTCTAATAGACATATTGAGATATTATAACTTACTTTTTTATCTTTTGTTTTGACAGAAGATTTAAGTTCATCATGATTCCTTGGACCTACCCTTAAACAAAAATATGTATTAATTAAAAAATACCCTTCATACTTGTTTTCTTAAGGCAACACACAATGGACAATTAGACCTGCGTTTTCAGTCTTAACTCTTTCACTAATTAGCTATATTATTCTGGCCAAGCCACTTATCCTCTCTGACCTCAGTTATAAAATAACTATATGTTAGATTAAAGAACTACTAAGTCTTTTCAGCTTCATGATCTAGGATACAACTAATATTCAAAGTGATGATAATTTGCACATTAATTTAGAGTAAATGCTGAAGTAACAGAATCATAATGGGAGTAATAATAACTGGCATTTTTAATTCACTCTTCTCATTTGTTAAAAAAAAAAACCCTAAGACTGGGAAGAGATATTTAAGAGGAAAAAAAAGATCAGAATATTTTAATCGAATTAAAAATACCTACAATCTAATCGACTTATCCGCACAGGCTTCTTTAGCTGTAGCTTGAAACTCTTGGATCTGCATTGTAAATAAACATTAAAAAAAGAGTTGTCAATGTCAAACAAGAATTAAAAGGAATAAACATAAAATCTAGTTTTGCTTCACAAAATAAGATTTGACATAAAATTAACTTTACTACAATATTTGTATTTGAAAAGAAAACTAATATAATAAAAATAAGAGTTTTACTTTTCATCAATAAGAAAGGTGATTTTCTTGGTAGTGAAGGCTTTCTACCCCACAATTGCTTGTTTTTCTCTATCTTATTCCAAAAAAAAAAAAAAAAAATTGAAAAAAAAGCCACCTAAATATACATACGCTGGTTATCCAAAATATTATTACCTATTTCTTAAAAAACTTAAAGCATGTAAGAGGATGCACATTAAAAACATACTATCTAATAACCGCATGGTAAATACAATGTAACTTCTCAGTAAATACAAAGTATCTATTGATTTTTAGCTTACTCCAAGTTTTATGATAGGGTCATCGGCTCCGTTCAAATTAAAATTGTAAACATCATTCCTGTGAAAATGAAGAGAAATATTAGCTCCACTTAAAAACATGTAGTCTCTTCAAATATGAAGAAAATGAAAATTATTTACAAAAAATACTTACAATGGGCATTCAGAAGTAACACTGACAAAAGTAGTCTTCAGTTTTCTGTAGCTTTTTTTCTGAATTTTTTCCTAAATACAAAAGAGGGTTATAAAAAAATCATTAAATGGATAACAGGTATATGAAAAAATGCTCAACAGCACTAATCATCAGAGAAACGCAAATCAAAAACTGAGATGTCATCTCACCTCAGTTAAAATGGTTTGTACCAAAAAGACAGGCAATAACAGATGCTAGTGAGAATGTGGGTCTCATACACTGTTGGTGGAATGCAAAAGGTGGTACAACCACTGTGAACAACAGTGTGAAGATTCCTCAAAAAACTAAAAATAGAACTATAGTATGATCCAGCAAGTTACTGAGTATATATCCAAAAGAAAGGAAATCAATATACCAAAGAGGTATCTGCACACCCATGTTTACTGCAGCATTATTGAAACCTAAGTGTCCATCAATGGATAAATGCATAAAGAAAATGTGGTCTGTGTATATACAATGGAATATTATTCAGCAATAAAAAAAGAATGAAATCCTGTCACTTGTAGCAACATGGATGTAACTGGAAGCCAAAGTAAAGTAAAATGAGCCAAACACAGAAAGACAAATATCGCATGTTCTCACTCATAAGTGGGAGCTAGAAAAGTGAATCTTACAGCGATACAGCATAGAACAGTGATTATCAGAGGCCAGGAAGAGTAGGAAGGAGTGGGGGGGAACTAAGGGATTAAATATAAATATATGTAAAATATATATAATATATATTATATGTAATATATATAATATATATTATATAAAAATATATAATATATTAATATAATATATATTATATATAATTATATTATATAAAATATATTTTTATATATTATACATATATAAATTATATAATATAAAATATATATTTATATTATATATTATATATAATTATATTATATAAAATATATTTTTATATATTATACATATATAAATTATATAATATAAAATATATATTTATATTATATATTATATATATAGCCAGTGAAATGCACACTTAGAAATGATAAAGATGGTAAATTTTATGTGTATATTTTACCTCAACAAAAAACTTGTACATTACTCTGTGCCAAACAAATAATGTGCGATTAATTTTTAAATATTTTTCTAGTTGTGCTTTCACTAATATAAATCTGACATTTGTAACATTCTCCTTAAACTGAATAAAAATATATGCAAAATAAATTAAATCACCACCCATAAGTATAATTGCACTCCTAGGGCCAGGTGCAGTGGCATACACCTGTAACCCCAGCACTTTGGGAGGCCAAGGTGGGTGGGTCACCTGAGGTCAGGAGTTCAACACCAGCCTGACCAATATGGTGAAACCCTATATTTTCTACTGAAAATATAAAAATTAGCTGGGCATGGTGGCATGCGCCTGTAGTCCCAGCTACTCAAGAGGCTGAGACAGGTGAATTGCTTGAACCTGGGAGGCAGAGGTTGCAGTGAACCAAGATCACGCCACTGCACTCCAGCCTGGGGAACAGAGCAAGACTCTATGTCTAAAAAAATAATAATAAAAATAAAAAAATCTGCATTCCTATGTTCATTGCAGTGGTATTTATAATAAGCAAAACATGGAAACAAAGTATTCATTGACATATGAATGGATAAAGAAATTGTGGTGCATGTATATATACAACAAAGAAATACTGAGCCTTAAAAATAGTATATCCTGAAATTTGCTCTAACATGGATGAACCAAGACAAGAGGACATTATGCTAAGTGAAATAATCAGACAGAAAGAAAAATACTGCATGATCTCCCTTGTATGTGGAATCTTTAAAAAAAAAAAAAAAAGAAAAGTCAAATCTATAGAAATAAGAGAATAAAACAGTGGTCACCAGAGGATGGCGGGGGGGAAGGAAAAAGGGAGATCAAAGGATACAAAGTTGCAGATATGTAGGATGAATAAGTCTAGAGATATAATGCAGAACATAAGGACTATTAATAGTATTGTATAATAAACCAACTTTATATAATACAGTATAACAGGTTGTTGTGCCAACCTATTATATTTGGGATATTTGCCAAGAGTAGATTTTATGTGTCCTTGCCACATACACACAAAGATGAATGAATACATTAATTTGATTATAGTAACCATTTCACTATGTATATCATGTTATACACCTTAAATATATACAATAAGAAAACTACTTTTTTTAAAATACTGAAGACTTAAATAGTAAAAATATAATAGAAAATATTGTAAATCTAATAAAATCCTTTAACCTTAATACTTACTGACACTGTTGTATGTAGATAAATGACCTCCTTACTGGAATTCTATCTACAAGCTAAATTTTGGTGATGCCATGATCACAAACCAAGCATGCTTCTACTTTGTTTTGGACTTTCATTTGCTTTAAAATCTTAAATAGAAAACTTTGAGAGGCTAAGGTTTAAGTAAAATCTCATATAAGAGAGTCAAAAAGCTATCAATTAACTAGTATTGTTAGGAAAAAAATGTGTTAGATTATTCATACAGTCTACAACTAAAAAGATATACAACCAGATCTCAAAGTAGTGAGGGCAGAAAAGAAGTTAAATAAAATAACATTTAATAAATTATTAATTGTAATATGTTGTATTAATGATTACTGATCAGAAATAATTAGACTAAATATCTAGTAAGTTAGAAATATTAAAACCTAAAGTATTAATTTTATTGTGTGACTCATCTTCAATTTATTTCTCTCAGCTATTTTATATAGAACTATTTGCATTATTTTAAAAAGGTTCTCTCAATATATTACTTCTCTGATCATTTATCTGACTTATCCTTCCCAGTATTGTTTTTACCAGTGCTTGCATACACGTGTTCATTCATCTGTTGCATCTTTTGTGTGCTGTTACAGAATATGTAAAAATGAGCAAAGATGTTAAAGAAGATAAGCCAAAGGTATTAATGGTATTATAGAGGATACAAAGGTGAGCACAAAAATGTTACAGAAAATACCAAGATGATTCAGAATAAAGTGTAGTGAAAAAATAGAAAAAAAAACCCATGAGTAAAATAGCAAAAATAAATAAAAATGTAAAAGGTACCAAACACTCTATTGTACAGATTCAGAATTATTGCCAAATGGGTTTTTGAGCCAGGGCATCTTGGAAAGTTTTCATAAGGAAGGTACAAAGCAAGACTTGCAAAGAGAAATATTTTAATAATCAGATAAGAGGGTGAGAGAGCCTGCTGACTTAAGTTCAAAGTTCATTGCAAAGGGAAAAAGAATAAATACTTAGGAAAGACTTACTTCAGGAAACCTCAAGTTATCATGTTTCAGTTAAACATGACATGCCTAGAAAATTAAGAAACAAGACAATCTTTTAAAGGGACAAGTGAGCCAGTCTATGTTTCCATTTAATTCAATAAACAACAGGGACCAAAAAAAGGTTTCTGAACAAGAAAGTGGCATGATTGGAGCTGTGTGCTTTGGAAAGAAAAAAAGCTGGTAGTGAATGTGATGTATGGGTTGACACAGAGAAATGCTAGAGACAAAGAAAATTATTAATACATAAAGCCTATTGTAACAATCCAGAGATTAGAAATCAGAACCGAAACTGGGCTAATAGGAGTTGGCCTAGACAGGGGAGAAAACATTCAAGAAGAACTTACAGAGGGTGAACTTCAAAACTTGAAATATTAAGTGGACACAGAGAGCAACTGTGAGGAATTAGAAAAAAGATAATTTATATTATAAGCCTGGATAAAGAGTAAAGGTTTTTTTAAACAAAATTGGAACTTCAGTAGGATCTAATTGTTAGGAGAGATGGGATCGGCTATTAACACACACACACACACACACACACACATATACATACACAGTGGAAAGGATATACTGAATCATATACCAAAAAGTAAAAATATTATGCTCATATATCTAATAGAACCATTTTATTTGAAAAACAGAAGGTTGGAGGGCTATTCTGAGTACTTGCTACTAAACCTGTCAGTGGTTATCATTCATTTAGCAATATGCTAAAAACATCATTATCAAATTCCATTTTACCACTATGCTATTTTAGTGTTTATGGTCAAATACTGAGCCTGACTACACATTTGGTGAAGTAAATAACACCTACCTTACTGAGTTGTACAACAGATTTGTTTGAAAAACCACTGTAAAAAAAGATTTTGTCAAAATTGAAAAAGCAATTATCAATAGAATATTTTTCATAAGTCATTTTATTTAAGATAAACCATATTTATATCACTAAATCTATATTCAATATGTTAAAAATAACCAAAATGTAACAGTAATAGTCTGATATTTTTTCTACTTCACTCACAGTAAATAGCACTTACAATAGAGCATTCAAAGCTGAATCATTAATGCAGCAGAAAGTGTGAATTTAAAATGAATGATTCTGCCATAAGAGTCATTTATTCATGATCTATAGTAAGGCCAGAATTAACGTAAACTTGAATTAACAACCTGACAGACTGTAAATGGACATTCTGTAATAAACACAATCTTTAGAAAGACTGCAAAGAATGTACTATTTACTACAAAAAAACTCTCATATCTGGTTAAATTTTGTATTTCATTAAGCAATGTATTTAAATATATTTAGTTTATTCATTACTAGATTCAGTAAGTACAATGTCTACATCTTAAAGATTTTTAAAATGGTATGTTGTGTTGATATGTGTTTGATCCTATATAAAATGTAACTAGACAATAGAATGACAAATTTCAAATTTAGTTCCCTTCCTGTGTAATTTAAACACCTACTATTTATAAAAGTATTAAGTAACCATGTGTTTTCTACTGAAAAGTTACATTATCTGAACCTATGTTTAAAATTAACCTTTTTAAAATTGTGTAATATAGTTATATCGGTCAGAAAAATATTCATGTCTGAAATTTAAGAACATACCTGTTAATCAAAGACTCCTTTAATTTTCTTGTAGACTTGATGTCATCGTTTGTTTTGTATCTTTTATTGATTTGGCTTATCAAGGATTCTGCTGCATGGGTAAATTCTTTCCCTTTTGACTTTTCTCTCTGAAAAAATTTGTAAGTTACTTTTAAACTCTACCAGTTAATCTTCAAAGGAAAATAAAGATTGAAAAAAACTTTTAAGATAAATATGGTTCTATTTATACCTGCAAAGAGAAATAAAGAGAGTCAATTATTTAATAAGTTTGAGCTTTGTTAGGCACTGAAATAACTCAAGATAAATATTTTAACAGAACTTTACAGAGTCCTTTGTAGACATTTTAAAATATGTTTCTACCCGTGAGAATAAAAAACTGAAAAAAGGAGAAGCCATTTCTTTGAAAAGATCAATAAAATTGATAAACCTTTAGTCAGATTAACAAAGAAGAAAGAGAAAAACAAATTACTATCAGAAATGAAAGAAGGACCATCACTGCTGATCACATAGACATTAAAATAATAAGTCAATATTACGAACTCCATGCCCACAAATGTGATAGGCTAGATGAAATGGACCAATTCCTTGAAAGACACAGTGTACCAAAACTTATGTAAACAGAAACAGATCATCTGACTAGGCCTATGTCTATTAAAGAAATGGGATGAACACTTGATATCCTACCAAAACAAAACACCAGAAAGAGTTCACTGGTGAACTCTATCAAACATTTAAGGAAGAAATTATGCCAGTTCTCCACAATCTTCTAGAAGATAGAAGAGTAGGAACTACTTCCTAACTTGGTCTATGAGGCCAATATCCCCTTAATACCAAAACCAAAGACATTACAAACAAGTAGAAGTACAAACCAATATCTCCCATAAACACATATGCAAAAATCTGTAACATCAGCAGTATCAGCAAATCAAATCCTACAACCTATAAAAATAATTACGCACCTATTACCAAGTGGAATTTATTCTAGGCATGCAAGACTGATTCGACATTTGAAAATTAATGTACTCCATCATATCAACAGACTAATTTAAAATAATCAATATAAATTGATACACAAAAAGCATCTGACAAAATCCAACACAAACTCATGATAAAAAACTCTTAGCAAACTAGGAATAAATGGAAAGTTTCTCAGCTTGATAAAGAACATCTACAAAAACAGTTACAGCTAACATCACACTTAAGGGTGAGAAATAAGATGCTTTTCCTATTAAAATCAGAAACAAGGCAAAAATGTCCCCTCTCACTGCTTCTTTCTAACATTGTTCTGGAATTCTTAGCTAATGCAATAAGTAGAAAAAGGAAATAATAGGTATATTAATTAGGAAAGAAGAAATAAAACTGTCTTTGTTCACAAATGACCTTACTGTCTATGTAGAAAATCTCAAAGAATTAGCAACAAAACTACTGGAAGTAATAAGCAATTGTAACAAGATTGCAAATTACAAGGTTAATATACAAAAGTCAACCACTTTCTTATAAACCAGCCATGAACAAGTGGAGTTTGTAATCAAAAACACAATTTACATTAGCACTGCCAAAAGAAATACTTAAATGTATATCTAACAAAACATGTACAAGAGAAAAACTACAAAAGTCTGATGAAAGAAATCAAAGGAGATCTAAATAAATGAAGAGATATTCCACATATATGGATAGAAAGCTCAATACTGTCAAGATGTCAGTTCTTTCTAACTTGATCTATAGATTTAATACATTCCTAGTCGAAAGTACAAACAAGTGGAACACAGGGGAATGGTAAGGCACTGAAGCTATTCTGTGTAATACTGTAATGGTAGATATATCACTTCACTACATATTTGTCAAAACACACAGAATGTATAACAAAGCATGAAGCCTAATGTAAACTAAGCATTTGAGTTAATAATCATTATGTATCAATAATGACTCATCAATTCTACCAAATGTACCACAGTGATGCAAGATGTTAACAACAGGGGAATGGGTAAATTAGTGTATGAGGAGTCTCTATACTTTCTACTCATTTTTGGGACTAAAATTGCTCCAAAAATAAATTTTTAAAAGTAAAAGGACTACAAAATAAGAATTATTGTCAGCATAATTTAGATAACTTAGTTTTAATAAACTACAGTAGTATTCTTAAAGACATGAGGTCTCCTGACTTTATATTTACTTTTCTCTGGTTATAAGGCATATTGGTTTTTTAATTATAGTGATATACACAAAACTCTAGTAAACACAGAATTTACTATTTTAACCATTTTGAAGTCCATATGTTCTTATATATAATAGGTACTAAGTTATTAATGTTCCCTTAAGATTATCAGAGTGCAAACATGGTTTACTTGTCTTGATAGAAATGTACCAAAATGAACCTTCTCTAAAATACTGTATGATTTCAGAAATTCCAGTATAAATGGAGCCAGCCTGGGAAATCTGTGCCATTTAAGAACATAGGTTGCTCTGGGGTGATCCAATAAGTAGAAAGACAGTATCAGACAGATGGCTACCTTAGAAGACAGTGATCATCTCACACCCATTAGAATGATGATCATTAAAAAGTCAAGAAACAACAGATGCTGGAGAGGATGTGGAGAAATAGGAATGCTGTTACACTGTTGGGAGTGTAAATTAGTTCAACTGTTGTGGAAGACAGTGTGGTGATTCCTCAAGGATCTAGAACCAGAAATACCATTTGACCCAGCAATCCCATTACTGGGTATATACCCAAAGGATTATGAATCATTCTACTATAAAGACACATGCACACATATGTTTATTGTGGCGCTATTCACAACAGCAAATACTTGGAACTAATCCAAATGCCCATCAATGATAGACTGGATAAAGAAAATGTGGCATATATACACCATGGAATACTATGCAGCCATAAAAAAGGATGAGTTCATGTCCTTTGCTGGCACATGGATGAAGCTGGAAACCATCATTCTCAGCAAATTAACACAAGAACAGAAAATCAAACACCCCATGTTCTCACTCCTAAGTGGGAGTTAAGAACACATGAACACAGGGAGGGGAACATCACACACTGGGGCCTGTTGCGGGGTGAGGGGCTAGGGGAGGGATAGCATTAGGAGAAATACCTAATGTAAATGATGGGATGATGGGTCGATGGGTGCTGCAAACCACCATGGCACATGTATACCTATGTAATAAAACTGCACGTTCTGCACATGTACCCCAGAACTTAAAGTATAATAAATGAATAGATAGGTAGGTAGGTAGGTAGGTAGATAGAAGACAGTGATTCATGGAACTGGTGGGAAATCCTAAATAGGATACAGGTAGTGACTCTAGGAAGGACTGAAGACAATTTCTGACAACAGGAAGTTGATTTTTTTTTTAAATCAGAGCACAGCTTAGAAAAGATTATTAGGTTTTGTGCTCCCAGAAAAAAAAAAATGACTAGCTCAGGGAAATTATGTGAAATTATTCTAAATACCAAAGAAAGCAATTTAAAATTTAAATTTAAAGACAGATCTGTTTGGACAAAAAGAACCTTATTTCCCCTGGGACTAAGGGAAGTAAATAGCAGCTGAGAAAGAGAAAATAACGTATTAGGATCCAAGAAAAAAAGGGACCCAAAAGAATATGATTAAAGAAGTAAACAGTCAAATTAGGCACAAAAAGTGAGCTGCAGGTGTAAAAAATATTTTAAAGGAGACTGGTAGAGAAAAATAATGCCTAATTTATATACAGTTGCAAATTATCTTTTAAATGTAATTTGCACACTGAGATGTTACATTGTGTGAACATTTTACATTGACTCTAGAAATCTGGCTACGCAGGTATCAGCATTACTACCGAAGATAAATGGAAGTAAAAGTCTACAAAACCTGGATTATTTTAGAAATATCAAAAAGCAGATTGCATTACTTGCAGTGCAAATGTATTCTAATTAAAATTTTTTTTCTTAATCTGCATTTTGATAGTTAAGAAAAAATGATTTACCCATACTGTTACAAAAAAGTAAAATTTTCTTCCCTGGAAGTCTGGTGGCAAAGTAGCTAAAAATGTCTTAGAGATGTTCTCCAGAGATGATTAGTCTGAAAAAGAAAGTGGGAGCTCTAATAATGATGAGTAACAGTTACAACAGAAGGCAGTCTCTTCCAACCCATTTACATACTTTCTTGCAAAACCTTCTCAAGGTTAAATGCATTCATCCAAAAAATATTTGAGATGCTACTGTGTACAAGGCTGTGCTAGGACATGCAGGAAAACAAATGTTGAATAAAACATAGTCTATGGTTACAATCAGAGAGAGAAAAAAAAATAACCATTTATTAAAAAGAAAGGTAAGAATTATAAGAAATGTACAAATAGTTCTATATGCACGTCAAAAGGAAAGAGTGGGAGGAACCCAAAAAGAAGAGATAGGAACTGCATGGTTCATTAATTCTATACATATTTACATGTCTGATATGTGCCTACTACTGTTCTGTCAGAGCTAGGACAAGAGAGAGGTGAGTGAGGAGTTTAAGAAGGAATTCTCAGTCTGGGCACTGAATTCAACAACAAGGTACTACACATGTTAAATGTGTAGCAATTAATCAAGCTTCTTTCTTATGTTATCAAGTAGGCATCTTATGGATATGCAAAAATCAAAACACATTGAAAGCTCACCATTTTTTTTTGTTTCAAATCCCAGGAATTAAGCTCAGAAGTCAATTCTTTCCCTGCTTTTCTATGACTTTGCAAATTTTTGCTAGCAGAAGGATTTTTATCACAAGTAGCAGTATTCACATCTTTTGACAATATGCATTTCTTCCTATAAATCAGCGATTCTTCAATTGTCTTATTTAGGAGAACTGATTTAAAAGTAGTTTCAGATTCAACAGGCCAATCACTCTGCTTGGCATTTTCAGTACTTTTCTGCCCTGAATATTTAGGATGATTTTGTTGTTGATTGTGTTTCTTGCAAACTTCTACTTCTGCTTTATCTATTTTGAGATGGTCGGTTCGTTCTTTCTTATATTTCACTTTTCCTGTTTCTTCAGAATTATGATCAGATATTGAAGAGGATGACTTTTGTTTAGTAAGTTTTTTATTTATAACAATATCTATTGGGGAAAATGATAAATTAATTTTTTAAATTAAAAAGTTGACAATATGTAAAATTTGTTAAATTTGTTTTAATGCTTGTTAGACATTTGAGGAAATTAACACTGAACTATTATATATAGATAAAATTAAGTTTCACCTTGATTAAATGTGTCTCCTGATGAAGTACTTGCTCTTTGGTTATTACATAGTTCAATGTTTGTTACAGGTGTCCAACATGCCCATTTGCTGTGCATTGTATTTCCAGAGATGTTGTCTAAAACACCAGGTAATCTAGAAAATAAATTACTTTGCTTACTATGTTATAAAACATTACCCTATGACTTTAAGACCTTGATTTTTAATGTAGTCAAAGTTTACTGAAAGCAATGTATTACATGCGTGTAAATAATATGTAAATATATCTTATCTTACAAGTTCTACTGTAAACTAAGTTAAATTTCTACACATTCATTGTTTATACATTTTAAAAATCTCATTCATTTTAAGTCTCTCCACTTGAAAAGAGTTATATTGGTCCATATGGGGGAAAAAACCATATACACCATTTCCCATTGTGTTGTCGTAACACTTAAGAGATGATTAATGCTACATTCTAATCATATAAAGTCCTTTTCCTTCAAATCTGTTGTATTCACTAAAAACAGCAATAGTATTAGACTAAATGATTTGATGATTTTCTCATACTTACGCAGTATGATCTCCTTTTTCCACTGCCTGTGAATCAGGTATAACATCCTGGAGTTCATCTAAATAAAACAAATATTATTATATTTTCATTTTTTTTCACGCAGTTGGCAGTGGGATGGGGAGTTAGTATAGAAATTTATAAAGGTTCACATATTAGGATGAATGGATTGATCGATTTTGCGTCCTCTTAGACCCAAACTTCTGGGGAACAAAGGTTGTATATTTCTTTGTAACCTCAAAAATTCCTTGCACAAAGTCAAACAAATTCTTTGTAAATCTTTTTCAAATCAATGAAAGCCAGTGGAGTTAAAGGAAAATACAGGGAGAAGTATGTTTTCAAAAAAAAAAATGACTAAAATTAAATTAAACCACAAGGTACTTACTAAAATTTTGGTTTGGGAATTCAACGTTCATATTTTCTGTGTTTTCTACACACTTAGCAGTTTTGATGTGCTGTAAACACAGGAAACATGTTAACGTAAACTTAAGATGTTACATGAAAACAACTTAAACGTTAGAGTATTAAGGTTTGAGTCTTTTAAAATAAATCTGCCTTGATATTAAAAGTTGGATACTATTTTTATATATTTCATAAACGTTATGCCCATTTCTGAATGTTCCCTATCCTAAAACACAAGAAGAAAACTATCACTGCAGATGACGCAGAATATTGCATAAATTTTCTGATCACATCCACAGCTAGAATAATTCAATTTTCATCTGTAACTGACAATTTCTAGACTCTCCATGAGAAATCTCTCCTGCTGCAATTGATTACATAGCCTGCTTTGTCGAGTTTGATATGGTCCATTCTTTCTTATATTTCACTTTTCCTGTTTTTTGAGAATTATCATCAGATATTGAAGAGGATGATTTTTGTTTAGTAAGTTTTTTATTTATAACAATATCTACTGCATTGCCCAGGTAACTTCTTTCCTACAGCTTGCTTCCCTATTTCCATAGCCAAAGATACACACTTAATCCAGATCAAATAGAAATCTGCCACTATTGTCAGAAAAATATTCCCATTAGTCTAAAATATTTTGCCTCATCCTGGCTGCCTCTCCTTCTTACTCTAGCCAGTGATTCTCCACACTGGGAGGGGAACGTTACGGAAATATGCAGGTGTGGTTTTGGTTGTTACGACAGAGGGTTTCTCCTGACAATAGGTAAGCACGATCCTAGCTAGGATGCCTATCATCCTACAACATTTAGGACCATGTCGCACAACTGAAAAATAATCCCCTTATTAAGAAACACTTAAGACAACTTGAACCATTACTTTGACTATTTTCTTGTAATATCTTCAACTTTCATACTCTTTATCTTTCTGCCACATACCCATTTAAATTTTAAGAATCCATCATCTGTTCTCATCTTACTATCAACACCAAGGCTACTAAGCTTTGAGAAAATTGCACATATTTATGAACATATTTATGCTATAAAAGTCATATTTAAACTGTGTCCTCAACATTGTCTAACAGTTATTCTTAGGCCTCTCCGTTACATTGCACATAGCTTTACATGTCCCTGAATCCTGTACTTCAACAGATCTCTAGGAGAAACTCACCATCTTCACACTTCAGAAAAAACAAAAGCTATTAGATGTTCCTCCTTTACAAGCTTATCTGCATCTCTGATTACCTCCTGTTTCTTGAAGAAACTATTCTCTCTTATCCTTTCCTGCTCTGTCTTTTCAACTACCTGGAACAAATGCCCTTCTCCTCAATATCCATTTGACTCTTTATTGACCTTTCAAAAGTCAATTCTCTCTCCATATTTTCTTAAAAAGCATCTCCTGATCTTCACCCTCACATCTAGCTACAGGGTTAAGCACTTGACCCTCTACTTGGTTCCTACTGCATCCTATATGTGTACATCTGAGAATGCTTATAACTTATTATCTAATTTTCGTGCTAGATTTTGAGAAACTTAAGGACACAGTCCACTTGTATCTCACATTCCTATACCACAGCCTTCCCTATAGCAGTCACTAATTTGTATAATAAACTATATAATTATAGCAAGTTCATTTATGCTCCCAAATGTGTAAATCAAGTTATAGTGAACATTCATAAGTTTTATTGTAAGCACAGTAAATGAGTCATATGCCAGAAGGACTCTACTTTCAAGAGCAATAAATGATACTTAGGGGAAAAAAAGGTAATGCTTTAAACAAAATGAGACATTTGCAGCTTGCAAAAGAAGTTAGTTAAATGCTTATTTCCACAATTACTTGAAAAAAATTTTTAAAAATACTTTTAAGGTAAAGTTACTTTGTCTGTATTATCTCTCCTATGTCTTTCTTCTGATGGTCTAGATTTCAGTGATGCAGCATTATCCACTCCATTTTCTGATGTTTGAGAAACACTAGATTTCTCTGCAGAACTTGTCATTTGCAGTGGTGGTTTAATTCTTCTTCTTCGTGGTGGTATTGCTAAAAAGGAGGACAAGGATTGCAGATTTCTTTTTCTTTTTTTTACCTATCGCTATTGTTGAGGTACTTTTCAGATGAGGAAGGTAAGAAATGAACATTCTTAAATGGTTCCCAGGTTTCTGGCTCAGATAAGTAAGGGAATATAGATGTAATTTACCAAGATAAGAAGTGAAGGAAAAATTTGCAGGGAGGGTGGAAAGATTAATTTAATTTTGGACCTATTAAGTTTGAGGAGCCTGTCGGATACTAGGCAATTGGCCAGTAGGCAACTAGATTTTTAGAACAGAAGGTCAATGTTAAGTTGTCATATAGACTAAGGACTTTAAAGAAACTAGTACACAGTATCAGGTTTTTAAAAACTTTTATTTAGCTCTTAGTATGTATCAGGCACTGTTTAAAGTTTCACTAGATTCCTTATTAAATGAGTGATTTTTATTTAATCCTCTAAACAACTTGATGAGATACTTGAGTGCTACTTATAGAAAAAAACTGGTTCTAAATTTAGCTAGAGGATAACCTGTACAAAGTACACAGCTGGAAGTGGGGAGCTAAGTCCACCTGGCCTGGTTAATTCAGTGTTTTAACCAGTAAGATATGCTGTGTCCTGCTTAAATTATAACAAATTATTGTCAAATATTAGTATTTTGAACACTGTTCTGTTCGTATGTTAGCATTATACTTTTCCTCCCATTAGAAGACATTTGTGATTCATATTTTATCAATTTTTATATACCAAACTTATCCTTTATGTAAATTATGCTCATTTTTCCTCAAATTAAAAAATGCCTCCTTTAAAATAATTGTTAGAAATCTTTTAAAACTATAAAACTTACATGTGTTGCTGAAAAGTACTGGACTTCTCATAGTGTATCTATCTGCCCCAGAAACAATCATTGATGCTTCAGACATTTTTCTTTTGCTAGGAGTAATTATCTGAAACCATGATGAAAAACAACCACTGTAAACACAGTCTTTTTGAAATTAAATATCCTACAATTTTACTTATAACATTTTGCCATGATACATGCCAAAGATATGTTTTTTTAAACAAACAACACAATATCCATAAATTTCCATGTTTTAGGCTGATATAAAGGCTCATCTTCATGTTTGATATTAAATAAGTAGCCAAAACAAGTAAGGAACACTGTTTTAAAGAATATTTATAGAATATCCATACCTATGCAGTACCTTTATACGCTAGCTGAAAATATTTTATCAATATTGAGCTTATCTAGTTAACCATAGCTTGCAATTTCCTATTCTATACCATGAGGATGTTTGGATTACATCTTTATATAAAATTATTTTGAGTGCTTTCATATTAAGCTTCCTTCAAAATATTCACACATTTTTGAAAATTGTACTAATAATCAGTGAAGGCTAAACTGGAGAAGTAGCTGCAGGAATTCATAGATTCAGTGGCACATAATTTAGTGGTTCCAATAAAGATTTGTTTTCTCCTATATCATCTCACACTGATTTATAAGAGGGACAGAAGTAGATAAACAGAGGCAGGGACTACAGGAGACAGGAGTTTCAGAGGATGCCATGTTAAGAAGTAGATGGTGACATACTGCATAGAGGCATAAAAGAGCTGGTTTTAAGGCACCTGTCCCTAGAACAGGGGAAAAAATGATGCAGTTGTGAGTATGTATATGAAATGTGAGGGAAGGATGGAAAGGATAACAGAAAAAAAAAATTATAAGATTAACTAGAAAACAAGCTTCTGAGCCAAAAGATTTTTCTTAGAGAAATTAAGTTTTTAGTGGCATAGTGAATGGGACCTGAAAAGTTACTTATTCATATAAATGCCTCAAACAGTTCATCCTCATTGAAAACAGAGCACAAGTATTTAACAGTAGTGTGGTGTTTTTCAAACTTTGGTGCGCTTAAGGCCTTTCCAAGAGTTTATGATTCAACAGATTTAAGGTGGGGCTAAGAATCAGCATTGTTAATAAGCACCCAACATGATTCTGACATAAAGACACCAAAAATAGCTTTCATGTGCTAATTGTCTAGGGGAAATAAATGACACTTTTAATTTAATTGAGAACAAAAGACTAAAAAACAAAATAGTAACATAAACATGCCAAAACGTATGGAAGTGCCTGTGAGAGTTATAGTTACCTAAAGGTGAGAGCCTAGTAACAACTGAAATAATCAGGCAAAGCTCCATAAAGAAAGCAAAAAATGGGCTGGGCGCAGTGGCTCATGCCTGTAATCCCAGCACTTTGGGAGGCCGAGGAGGGCAGATCACCTGAGGTCAGGAGTTCGAGACCAGCCTGGCCAACAAGGGAGACCCTGTCTCTACTAAAACAAACCAACAAACAAAAAACAAAAATTAGCCAGGTGTGGTGGCAGGTGCCTATAATCTCAGCTCCTTGGGAATCTGAGGCAGGAGAATCACTTGAACCCAGGAAGCAGAGGTTCTGGGAGGCAGAGGTTGCAGTGAGCAGAGATTGCACCACTGCACTTCAGCCTGTGTGACAGAACAAGACTCCATCTCAAAAACCAAATAAAAAGAAAGAAAGTGGAAGACAGTGTGGTGATTCCTCAAGCATCTAGAACCAGAAATACCATTTGACCCAGCAATCCCATTACTGGGTATATACCCAAAGGATTATAAATCATTCTACTATAAAGACACATGCACATATATGTTTATTGCAGTTCTATTCACAATAGCAAAGACTTGGTTTGCCAAATGCCCATCAATGATAGACTGGATAAAGAAAATGTGGCATATATACACCATGGAATACTATGCAGCCATAAAAAAGGATGAGTTCATGTCCTTTGCTGGCACATGGATGAAGCTGGAAACCATCATTCTCAGCAAACTAACACAAGAACAGAAAATCAAACACCCCATGTTCTCACTCAGAAGTGGGAGTTAAGAACACATGAACACAGGGAGGGGAACATCACACACTGGGGCCTGTTGCGGGGTGGGGGACTAGGGGAGGGATAACATTAGGAGAAATACCTAATGTAGATGACAAGTTGATGGGTGCAGCAAACCACCATGGCACATATATACCTATGTAACAAACCTGCACGTTCTGCACATGTATCCCAGAACTTAAAGTATAATAAAAGACTTCCTACAAAAAAAAAGATTTGTAAAATGTTTTAAAAGGAAAGCAAAATAAGAGAAAGTGAAAATGAACAAGACTTGCAAATGTACGTATGCTTTAGATGGGTAAAGCCAAAAAAAAGAAGTAATGTGAATGCAGATCTAGAGGCATGAATGAACATGGCATGCAAAGAGACAGTAAAGCAAATTACCTTACAAAAGGGGAGAAAATATAAAATTAAATTATACAAAGTCTCAGAACTGAGCCAAAATTTATTCAGTCAGTGGGATGAACACAGAAATCACAAAGCTTTTGGAGTAGAAGAATGCTATCAAGATACTGATATTTAAGGAAAATCGCTGATTCTATGGGATATCTCACAGGATAAAACAGTGGTGACAAAGTCCTACAAGGGGGCTACTGTATTAACCTAAGTGTGCTGAGATGAGTAACGGTAGAAGAAATAAGAAAGAATGGATGTGAGAGATAGATACTATGAAAGAATAATCACAAGCACCTTGGTTCCAGATATAAGGGGAGAAGAGGCTGGAATCAAGCATGTTGCCAAAAAAATTAGGCAGATATTTTTGTACTGAAATACAGATGCAGATTTTAGGCAAAAGATAAAATGTTTGAGCTTAGACTTCAGGAAAGGTCTTGAAGAGACATAAAAATGGAAATACAGAAAAAAAAAAAAAAGTAGAGACGCAGCTATAGAATTTTGAAGAAAAGTCTGCTACATTTTAAGAGCTCACATCATGAATATGAAAGCAGCTCTCTAAGAAAGAAGGCAACAAGATGTTCCAAAAGCTGGATATCAAGGTTTTGGGTTTAGAGCTAACCCACAAAGAGGTATAGAGAGAAAGTTTTTCTGATGTAGTAACAGAAGCAGAAAGGGAACTGTGGTATACAATGGAAGCTGAAGGAGAGGACCTTAAGAAACAGAGGGCTATCAACAATGTCAAGTGTCACAGCAAGGTATGGTGGTAGGGGTTCCAATTATGAGAAATGGTTCTCCTGGACGTGACCTAGAGGAGGTCCTTCAATGGAAGAGGAAGAAAAGGAGTAAAAGAAAAAACCTCATACTCTTTTTCTTCTCACGCAAATAAACAGAACATTATACATTACTATTCTACATTATAGCCAAATGCAATGATAGAACAAAAAGGATAAATGCAAGAAGCAGGTTATCTTATCTCTAATTTGTAATTTACAAGTGTAAAGTATATCTTGTTCTAACCCCATACATGTACACAATTTGCTAAGACACACACTATCTTTTGTTTGCATTTGTCAAAGGTAGGAGAAAAACTCTGAAATGTGATTAATCAAGGCCAATAATATATAAATTATAGATGCTTCTTTCTGTACTTATATATAGCAATGATGTGATCAATGGTAGTTTTATAAGCCAGTATTTTGACACCGTCTTTACCTCAAGCTGACTATCATTTCTATTCCCTTCGTTACTGTTTTTGATATATTTTGAAGGTTTAGCAAATTCCTTTGGGGACTTTGATTTTTCCTTTAAACTAACGAGTTCTCTGACTGGTGAGATTTGACTTTCTGGCACTAGAATCTGTTGGAGAATATGAAAAAAAAAAGTATTAAAAACTGCAAACCACAGAAAGTAATCAACAATCACTGGATGTCTTAATAAAGCTTATACTCATCTCATTCAAATATCAATTGTTTCCCTTTTCTATCTATGTGCTGTTATAATTTTTACAAAGCGATCCAATAAAAAGTATCCATGTTTTCAAACACTAATAGACACAAAACAAGCTTGGCATTAATGTAAGGACATTTACTGCTTTATTAAAGTTTTAAAGTTACTAAACTGGTATTTATTAATAACCCCACTCTTTACACTAAAATTATCATTTATAACATGTTTAAACATCATATACATTTTATTGGGGTACTGTTTATATTGAGACCATTTGTTTTCTATATATTCACTGTCCAACAACACCTTTATTCCTGTTCTGTTAGTTATGGTTAAACTTAGCCCAGTGATAAAAATCAAGTAAGTCTGAGACATACCTGTGATCCACTTGCATCAAAAAGTATATGCAGCGATGTTTTGGCAACTGAAATACCTTGTTTTCTGATAGATTCCTAAAATTAAATCAATTCACGGTGATGACATTTTATTTTCTTTCCATTTTTATATGTCATTTTATATTTTATAAAATAATGTACTTTATAAAATAAAATAATGTAATTATTTTCTACCTGTTTTCCTCCAAAATTGCCAAATATCCCAAATATTATTTTGCATATATGAATACCTTCTCAGAACACTGCAATCACTCCCCATTAACCAGTCACCTTAGCTTGTCATTTGTGAGGAACCCTTGTTCTAATATTCTGCAACACAAATCTTTTGCACTATTCAAATTTGTCCATTGAATATCTCCCCAGCACATCACATGAATTGTCACCTTAAATTCTCAGTTAAACAATATTTGGCTCGTAATGTCTTCTACATGCCTGCAAAGTATTTTATCTAAATCCTTTCCTTCAACTTCGAAGGCCATTTCAAGTCCCATATCCATAAGAATGCCTATCTCCAAACCTGACTCTTTATGAGCCTTCTCTTTCTTCAATGTCTACAACTCTTGTTCCCTATGCCATTATTTACTTCTTCTTATGTATCATGTGTGTAATTCTTACGATGTTTAAAATCTTGAAAACAGTGCTTTCTCTCATTTTACTTTTTAAACACCTGGCAGAAATTCATTAAATGTTTTGAGCAGCTGCTGCTAATTTTGTCATCTGAGATACTTTCTAATGGGTATATCAATGGATATGACTAACAAGCTGATGACTCTTCACCAGTACAAATTTAAAGAACTAAAATCTACATTTTAAGAATTCTAGAAAGGAAAAACTGCAATAAAACTTATAACCCCAAACTGAGTGTTTCCAGAATTATGAAAACAGTAAATATTTATTAAGTTTAAAGACTTACCCTATGTTTGTTTGCACCAAAAATTTTTTGAGTCACATTAGTGATTTCTAGTGATGCATCAAAATACAAAAGCAATTCTTTCCCTTCTCTTTTGCTAATTTTTACTATATTTTTCAGAATTATTGTTAGTAGCTTCTTTGATTCTCTCACTGTATACAAACAAATAACACTGATTAGTTTATGTTTCTGTGATACTACTCTGCAAGTATACTATGAATAAGACATGGATGTAGCATATTAATTGAATCCAAATTCAAATTCTCAATGTTGAACAGTGTTTAAATCAATCAATTCTGGCACTACTTACCTAGGTAAATAAATCAAGTCAATTTAGCTTTCCTAGCCTCAGTATTCTTATCTATAAAATACGGGATATGGCTATACCTGATAAGATAGAGTCCCAAATACATTCTGGACCCTAACAAATTCTTAATAAAATATTCCTTGAACACATCTGAGAATACTATTTTCTTAATTTAAACAAAGGCAAACAAAAACAACTTTAATTCCATATAATTACCATGTTTCTAGACATATGCATATAAACATTTCTATTAAATCCACAGTTGTTATAACATGCTGACAATAAACAACATTTGATAAAAATTAAGTGTCAGGAAATTGTGAGGTGAGAAGGATCTAGCACTTGGCCTCAATGAACTTACCAATCCAGTAAACAGAGAATACAGCAAGTACCAGTTTATAAGAAATAGTCACACTCTCCCTCCCTACAAAAGTTACCAAAAAATTACCTGGCACCTAATAAAAGGACGTGTATTACAGATCAGAGGCCACCATGCTCCTGTCCTACTTGTGGCAGGAATTCTATTGCTGGATGAGAAGTCTCTAACCCTGCCTGCAGGAGAAAAACTCTGAGGGAGCAGGATCACACAAAATAAGGAAATTTATCTCTACATCTGAAAAAGCTCTGCAGGCTACGCCATGATGTGGCCTAAGGGACAAATGTCCTACAAGCTATGAAATGTCCTGATTCTTATGAGGCCTGCCCAAGCAGAAAATGTTTTATTTGCTTTTGCAAAAATACGCTCATGAAACATTCACAGTAATGCCCTTTGAAAGTACTAAGAATTAGCAATTGCTTGAAAGTGGTAACCATAGTTTCAAACTCACAGAGTGCTAGTAGTTTTTAAAAGTTAAACAGTGACAAGTTTTCAGGTTTCAGAGATGAAAATTTAGGTGGCTTTAAAGATGATAATTTTTCGTGTTTTGATGAAAATTAAAACATTTGTAATTTTTAGGTCTATTTCTGCTGATTGTTTTATTCCTCTGACATGCATTTGACTTTTTTTCTATAGCTTACTGTAAATTATATTAAATGTAATATTTGCTTTAACTCCTTGCTTGTACATGGTATTAGAATTACTTCAAATTTACTATTTCGCTGAATGCTTTGTGCCTATTTGTACAAAAATTTGTCTGCCTATGTTATGGCTACTTACATAGAAATTTATGAATATTTGTTGTATTTTAAAGATTGCTTTGTTGAAATTCCTGATATTTGCTCTGTCTGGATTATATAATGGCTTGGTTTCCCTTTTAATTAGTTAGCAGTGTTACTAGGATACAAGAAAACATTGTTGTGTTGCTTGCTATAAAATGCAAGTATTTATGGGTATCGATATATCAAGATTTTATAACATAAGAATAAATAGAGAAGGAAAGAGTAAAAACTATTCTCTCAAAATTGGCTTGAATGGGGAGAAAAATATAGCTTCAGGAAGACATAGGATAAAAGTAGGCTTTTTGTTTTATGATATAGACATTTGAGCCCATTGATATACTGAGAGAAAAGAGGTACTGAAAGAAAGAAGATACAAGAAATATGAATTGATGGAGCAAAGACTTGGAGAATACGTATGGAGAACTCAGACAGATTACCCTTCAACAAGAGTAGATACATATCTTCTCTTTACAGGAGAGATAAAGGAAGATACAGATGCAAAGATGTTTGGAGATGGAGGGTCTGCAGGGCCAAAATGTATAGGTGTTCTTACCTGAAAAATTCATGTTCTTCTGAATTACCACATCACAGTGAAAGCAAAAAAGGCAAGGTTCTTAAGGATAACTTAAAAATTTAAATAGTAGCTGTTAGAGGACTGGAGAGGGATGGCAACTATGGACATGGAAGACTGCCAAGTAGCAGTGAGAGTCCAAAGTTGGAAGCTGGAGACTTCCATTTCTGGGGAAAATATAGGATATTGTGGCAGGCTAATATCCTGTTTTAAAAAATCAGAAGGATTAAAATATCATGTGTTTAAAGGTGTCAGAGAGCTGTACATGTAACAAGATCTCTGGCCTTTTTTTCTCTAAGGAAATTTGCTAATTCTGTTTGTAGGCTTAAGAAGAAAACCTCTGCTGGAGAAAAGAAGACAAGCAAGTATTTAGTGAGCAGTAGTGCCTGGAGTAACAAATAGGACACTTAAAAGCTTTAAAGGCATAACTAATTTTCTCTTCATTCTGGGGCAGCACAAGGAGCTGGACCAAACCTGATAAAAGGCAGAGTTAACTATTAGTCTCAGGGGCTTGGAATCAATGTACTGACTGATACATGTATCATCTTCAGGCAAATACTCAGTGTCCCGCTCAAAATATTTGCCTTTGGACTGAGTAGAGTGAACAGCTGGAGAGCTGAGCTGGAAACCTCTAAGAGGCAGAACTGTATCTCCCACAGTCTCTCAGGTTCAGAAGGCACAAATCTAATAGGCTCATCAACAGACTGGGATGGCCACACCTGAGTAACAGAGGCAAACAAGACAAAGAGTAAATTTAAAACTAGAACTAAACACAGACCAACATCCATGATTGGATCAGGCCTTCAGCCCCTCCGCCTAAGAAGAAAAAAAGAAACTCTTCTGGCCGAAGGACTATCTGGAGCATCTATCGTTCCTGTGTATGCATTATCTATCATAAAATTACTTGACATGCATAGAGACAATAACACATGACTGATCAAGAGAGGAAACAACAGATCTTTTCAGAAGAAGACTATATTAGTCTGCTATAATGGAACACCTGAGGATGGGCAACTTACAAAAAAAGATTTATTTGGCTCATGGTTCTGCAGGCTGTACAGGAAGCATGGTGCCAGTATTTGCCTCTGATGAGGAACTCAGGAAGCTTTAATCATTGCAGAAGGCAAAAGGGGAGTGAGTGTGTCACATGGCAAGAGAGGCAGCAAAAGAGAGATGGGAAAGTGCCATACTCTAATTAAACAACTAGTTTACCTGAATTAACAGAGAAATTGTCACCGTGAAATAATTATAGAAGAAAAAATAATCCTCTTCACCGTCAACACGAACATCATAAACTAGGCAATTATGTCTGCTCTTATAATTTCTACTAACATTGTACTGAAGATTATACAGCCAGTACAACAAGGCAAGATGGTAGGAGGGACTGACCGTAAGAAGTGTTAGGAAGGATGTAGAACAAATGGAACTCTTAAACACTGATAGTGAAAATGTAAAATGGTAAAATCACTTTGGACAACATTTTAGAAGTTTCTTCAAAAGCTAATCATATGCCTGTGGGTCTGAACTAACCACTGAACTCCTTAGTATTTGCCTAAGAGAACTAAAGACATATTTTCAGAAGTAATTAATTATACATGAATATTTACAGCAGCATTTCATAATAGCTAAAAACTGGGAACATTACAAATGCTCATCAACAGGTGACTATAGAAACCAAATGAAGTATATCTATACAATGGAATAACACCCAGCCAAAAAAAAGAATAAACTACTGATACATGCAACATGCTTGAATCATTTTTTTTTAAAGTGTTCTAAAAGAAAGAAGCTGGACAAAAATTGCTACATACTGTATGATTCCATTTATATAAACTCTAGAAAATGTAAAAGTATCAAAGATGAAGAAAACATCAGTAATTGCCCAGGGGTAGAAGGATGGATTAAAAGAAGAACAAAGAAATTCTGGGGGTGATATGTTTATTAACTTGATTGCCATGATGGTTTCACGTGCATAGACAAATATGAAGAGTTATCAACATCCTTAACCTGATGAAGGTTATCTACAAAAGACTTCTGGCTAACATCATGCTTAATGGTAAAATACTGAATGCTCTTTCCTAAGCAAAGATTGGGAAGTAGGCCAAGATGTCCACTTTTATCACTTCTATACAATATTGCACTGGAGGTTCTATCCATTGCAATAAAGCAACAAAAGGAAACGAGGGAGGAAGTGTGTAAGGATCAGAAAGGAAATAGTAAAACTACCTCTTTTGCAGATCCCATGACTGGTAAAATTAAAGATCTATTCTATTTATAAACATATAGACTGAACACTTGGGAACAAATTCATCAAAAGACTTATACAGTGAAAACTATGAAACACTGTTGAGAGAAATCAAAGACCTAAACAAATGGAGAGATACACCATGTTTATAAACTAGTTACTACTGTTAACATGTTATTTCTCCCCATATTGATCTAAAACCTGAGTCATAATTCCAACAAGCAATCGATAAACCTATTCTAAAATTTATATAGAAGCTCAAAAGGCCTATAATTTCCAAAACAGTATTTTTAAAAATCACAATGTTGGAAGACTTATACTGACTTCAAGACTAACCGCAAATTTACCATAATCAAAAGTGTGGTACTGACATAAAGAATAGTAAGTAGACCTATGATAAATAGAACAGATTGGAGGACCAAGAAATAGACATGCTATTACTGAGTCATGATTTTCAACAAAGAAACCCAAGAAATCCAATAGAAAAGAAAAGCCTTTACAGCAAATAATCCTGGAATAACTGCATATCCATATGAAAAAATGAACCTCCAATCTCTACATCACACCTTAATCAAATATTAATTTGAGATTATAATACTCCTAAACATGAAAGCTAAAACTATAAAATTTTTGTGGAAAAATAATGGAACATCTTAGTGATTTAAGACTAGACAAAAATTTCTTGGGTCACAGAAAGCAATAACCATAAAAATAGATCAAGTAGATTTCAAAATTTAAAACTGCTCACCAGATATCAATAAGAAAATGAATAAGCAAGATACAGTTTTGGAGAAAATATAGAACATATATCTGTCAAAGGATTAGAATCTAGGATACCTAAGAACTAGATAGTCCAATAAAACATGAACAAAATATATGGCCAGAAAGCACATGAAAAAGTGCTCAATATCACTGGTCGTTAGAAAAATGCAAATAAAAATCATAATGAGATATTATATGTCTATTGAAATAACTAAAATATGTCTTAATACCTAAATTTGTAATACTACTAGTCTGATTTTGTCCACTAGTGTTATGCAGTTCCAGTTACAGGATTGGAGAAACCAGATATTCAGATTTAATCAAGCAAATGGGATGGAAGGTCAGGAGCCTTGAACATAGAAACAAGAATGACAAACTGGATCACTGTTTCTAGACTAGACAGGGAAGGAAGGAAGTACAGGTGTAGAGTTGGGAGATTAGTAGGGAAACATGGGATCAAGGAATTTGATGAATTTCTGAATGTGAACATCTGAAAATACTTATTTTGCTTTCATTAGTCTGTTTTTTTCTAATATTTCCATATTAGAAAGGATGTAATATTTGTTCCATATGGTAAGAATTAAGAAAATTATTTAAAAAAAAAAACAAGTTTAATACCTTCAATGCTGTATATTTGTACTTTTTCCTCTGGCACAGTAACTGCTTCCCATTGATGATCCTTAAATTTAAAAACAGGTTTTGGCCATAAATAAATAATTTATTTCTGATTTACAGTTTCTTTAAACATCAAATTTTAAGTTACATGAACGATCAATTTTTTTTTACTAGTCACTAACGAGTTTATATAACACCTTTCTTGCTCCACCAATTAACTACATATTATACATTACATTTAATGTATTTGTTCATTCTTAAAACGAAATGTTTTTGACAATTTCCTATCCTTAACCAAAAAAGGAATGACTGTTAATATTTATTAGAGGATACCCTTTTAAAAAATGTTACCAAGTCTTTTTATGTTTTCTTTGAAATATTTTATGAAGTCATACTCATTCCTCAATTCCCACTCCTACTACCTATTCCAGGTCCTGTAACCACAATACTCATTAACAGATTGTCCTTTGATTTAAACATGAATGTGCATGATAATAACCTAAAATGTTTGCTCCAAGTATTTTCATTGAAAATTTGTATAACTGAATGATACTGAATTCACAAAGTTATAGTAAAAATTAAATACCATTCCTGGCTGGGCGTGGTGGCTCACGCCTGTAATCCCAGCACTTTGGGGGGCCGAGGCAGGTGGATCACGAGGTCAGGAGATCGAGACTATCCTGGCTAACACAGTGAAACCCCGTCTCTACTAAAAATACACAAAAAAAAAATTAGCCGGGCGTGGTGGCGGGCGCCTGTAGTTGCAGCTACTCGGGAGGCTGAGGCAGGAGAATGGCATGAACCCAGGAGGCAGAACTTGCAGTGAGCCGAGATGGTGCCACTGCACTCCAGCCTGGGCAACAGAGCAAGACTCGGTCTCAAAAACAAAAACAAAAACAAACACAAACAAAAAAACCAAAAAAATTAAATACTTTTGTTATTTAAGGACAACTCATTCCCGAGAAATTCCTCTAAATCCTTATTATTTTCACTAATTCCCTTCTCTTCTCTACCTTTATCCATTACCTCAAAACCTCAGGATCAGGAGGAAAGGGGTGGTATTCTAATTTTTCCCCAAAGCTTTGAGCAGCCTCATACTTCTCTGTGTGTAAAAAACTTGCTCTTTTGAGGAATATCTCAGCTGGCATACTCTATTCCCAATAATTGCTATCATCTACCAACTTAAAACTGATTCTTCCTTAAATATCAAGGCACTTAGTTCACTTTTAAAAAAACACACATAATGGCAATTTTCAAACAGAGTATTTTAAATCAGAAATCACAGTATTATAAACCCAAAATATGCCCTCACCCAGCTTCAACAGTTATCAATATGTTATAGTAATTTTGTTCCATTTTCACCTCCTACTCTCCCTCCATTATACTCCTTCCTCCTCTTGATCTCAATTTTTTCCTTCAACCTCTCCCTATCTGCCCTTCACCATTAATTTATGAAAGCTCTTATTAAAATATCCAACAAAAACCCCTACTTTGAGTCCACATCTCATGCTATCTCTTTCCTTAACTTGATGTCTTTACTTCCTTAGCAAATATTTTAACTTTCTAGGAATGCCTAAACTCTTCATCACGTAAGTGAAATTGCTCTTTCATGGGTTACAAGTTTGTATTTAACCTCACCTCTCAGGAATATCTCACTGTGTCGATCATTTCCTCTCATAAAACCTCCTTTCCTTTGTTGTCCATAACACTATACCCTTTTAATTTGTTCCCTTTTGGCCGATTCTTCAAGTATCCTTCTAGCTAAAATCTCTTACTTATCCTGTAGAAATTTGTTTTTCATAGTTCTTTCATGTAGGCACTCATTAAAAACCATGGTTCTGTCATTTATATACAGATAGCTTCTATATCTTTACTTATGACTCAATTTCCATCTAGCTACCCAAATTTTAGTAATCCTTCTTCTTCTTTTTTTTTTTTGTGAGACGGAGTCTTGCTCTGTCTCCCAGGCTGGAGTGCAGTGGCCAGATCTCAGCTCACCGCAAGCTCCGCCTCCCGGGTTTACGCCATTCTCCTGCCTCAGCCTCCCGAGTAGCTAGGACTACAGGCGCCCGCTACCTCGCCTGGCTAGATTTTTGTATTTTGTAGTAGAGACGGGATGGTCTTGATCTCCTGACCTCGTGATCCGCCCGTCTCAGCCTCCCAAAGTGCTGGGATTACAGGCTTGAGCCACCACGCCCGGCCATCCTTCTTCTTTTTAAAAAAATTACAAACAAATCAAGTTTGCTCAGTTCTATCTCCTCTCAAGTCTTTCTGTATTCTATCAATTTCCATCCATGCCCATTGTTATATCTCAAAACCATCCCACAATTATCTCTCACCTGGATTATTGCAAAAGCCTCCTAACTGCCTCTAGTCTTGTTCCTTTGTAATCCATTCTCCCCAGTCTATTTTTATCCATTTCCCCTACCAGGGGGCATCTTTTATACAAATGTGTTCTCCAGTGCCTAGTACATACGTGACACATAGTTCTCAATAGATATTCATTGAACTGATGTTACCTCTTACTTAAAATTCTCCTTTGGCTCCACACTTCTGTATTTTTCCAATCCCCTATGCTTTCTATATATCTTTCAATTCTTTCAATGTTCTGTTTACTCATTCTTGCAACAAACATAAGCCACTGAATAGCTATAAACAAAAAAAAAGTCCCTGATCTTATTAATCTTACACTCTATGCAGGAAAGGAGACAACAGACAACAAATAAACAAAATGATTTTAAATAATAACTACTATAAAGGAAATAAGACAATGTGGAATAATGTGGCTGTGAGGCTACTTTATATTGAATAACCCGAGAACACTCTATGAGAAGGCAACATTTGTGCTTAAATCTAATCAGGAAGGACTAAGATGCAAGGACCTGGAGGCAGTGGTCTATGCAGAAGAACTAAGAAGTAGAAAGACCTAAGATGAGCATAATCTGTGTTAAGAGAAATAGAAAAATAAATGTGACTGGAACACAGTCATCATAGAAAATACATGAAATGTCAGAGAAACAGCCAGAGACCAGGCCACAAAAAGCCTTGTATGCCATGTCAGAGAGACAGAAGAAGGATTCAAGGAGCCACTGTGGAGAATGGCTTTTATGGAGAGCAAGAGAAAATAAAGGAATAACATATTACAACTATGGAAATTCAGGAGAGAGAGGGTTCTAACTACAGTTTTGGAAAGAAGAGTCCCCCAGCATCTTGATCAGTGTCTGGAACACAGTAGGCATTAAATACTTATATATGCATTTTATACTTTCCCTATCATGTATACTGCTACAGTGTAATTGCTTATTTTCTTCTTTTTTTTTTTTTTGACTCTCACATTGTCGCCCAGGCTGGAATGCAGTGGCCAAATCTGGGCTCACTGCAAGCTCCGCCTCCTGGGTTCACGCCATTCTCCTGCCTCATCCTCCTGAGTAGCTGGGACTACAGGTGCCTGCCACCGCACCCAGCTGATTTTTGTATTTTTAGTAGAGGTGGGGTTTCATGGTATTTAATTGCTTATTTTCTTATCTCAATAATAATCCAATTAGATCAAGCTGAATGAAGGAACATTGCCCTATTTATTTCCTTTATAGTAGTTACTGCCATCTAATAACAATACTTTTCTCCCAAAATGAAATTCTACTAGGTTGGTGCAAAAGTAATTGCAGTTTCTGCCATTGAAAGTAATGGCAAGAACCGCAATTACTTTTGCACCTGCCTAAGTAGCTCCTCGAAAAACAATCAGCTTAAAACACTCCTACAAAACTGCAGGAGAAATACACTAATGGAAACTGTCAGTGCCCCCTGAGAAGCAGTGCTAGTCATTGGAACTCAATTTTAAGCATTCTAAGAAGGTACTTTAAAATGAAAAGCAATAAAGGCATGTGGAAATCCTAAAAGGCATTTGGTTAATGTTCATCTCTAAAATGTTTACCTGGAACAAATAGCAGGATTCTATAAGAAACAGACTAAAAAGACTAAAGCCTTATTATAATATCACCAGCCACAACCAGATTAGTAAATGCTGATCAACTCTTACTCAGATTTTGGCAAATAGACTACACAATTTAAGCTAAATGTATGCAAATGTATCAAATATGAGGTGGTAGCTATTATGAAATAATGGCTCAAGGATTTTCCTTAGGTAAAAAATATTCAGGTCAGCAGAAAACATGACACCTATTGGGAAGATCTGAGCACAGCTATGATAAAGCATAGGAAGAAAAAAACTAAAATTAACTCCCAATCAAGTCCTATTTCCAAAGAGAAGATTTTATGAATGATTAAGTTAGAACCACTTGTCACTCTGTTAATATTTTCAATAGAGTGCCTCTGTATTTGAGTAACTATTCCCTTTTCTAAAGTCAGTTCACTTTGTTTATGTGAATATAAAATTGTATGTCATGAATTAACATTTATTTTTGAAAAGCTTATGTTAAAAAAATTAGTATTAAAATTTAGCATTATTTTTTCTCATACAATAAAACATTAGAAGTAATTTTCATTTATAATTAGCTTGGTAGGTCGCTATGCTAATCAAATTACTAGAGCTAATGTTAAAATCTATGTAGACTGGCTAGAACATAAAAATAAATCCACATTCTTATAGTGAGTAAAAATCTTATATATACATATACATAAAGAATAATACCAAGGAAATAAAACTTACATCATTATCTCCAGCAATGTAGAATGAGAGAGTCTGACTCCCAAGATTAAAATCAATCCAAAATTCCTCAAGTTTTTCATCTGATGGTATTTGCAGCTAATAAAATAAACATACAAAACTGGCATATACAATGATTTAAAAATAACAGAAAATTACGATGTTATATTCATGGCTAAAGCAAGAAAACAAAGCTAGAAGGGGAGAGAAGAGAAAGAATAGACAAGTATAATATTTAGATAAATTTAAAAACAATCAAATAAAATGTTACTTTAATATTTTATAAAAAATCAACTAGCTCCAAGAAATCATGAATATTCCAAGTGCTAATGAAGGTTGAAAGTACTAGTTTGAATAAATTCATAATGATAAATCAATAATGGTCTTAAGGAAACAGGAGAAAATTTGGACTACAGCCTTTATTTTTCAGTTATTCTTGGCAATGAATACGCTGTTCCATAAAATTTCTCCTGGTATCACTGTCAGATACAGAATACTAGATCAGCTATATTCATGATCTAATTACAACTATTTTTAATGTTCTTATTCATTTTTAACTCATAATTCACTTGACTATCAAAATTCATACAGTAACTAAAATAATGTGTTAAGTTAAAATCTTACCTCATATTTATCAAGAAATGCTGATAAACAAGGAAATGTAAAGACCCTGAAATAAAAAGTAGTTTAAGAAAAAAATAAATAAGCTTTCACAGCATATCTTGTCCAGCAATAGAAATCATGCCTAGAATCAAAAGGAAATCAGGCAGTGGTCATAATAATTGAAATAAAATAATATTTCTCTAATACTTTCCAAAATACATGTTTAGTGGACATTTATGTAGAGAAAACCATATTACTTTGAGGATACTATTCAATCTACCATTTTGACTAAAATGATTGCACCAAATGTTTGTGTGTGTGATATGAGTTGGCTCTGTGTCCCCACCCAAATCTCATCTTGAATGGTACTATCATAATTCCCACGTGAGGGACCAAGTAGGAGATAACTGAATCATGGGGGCAGTTTCTCCCATACTGTTCTCGTGGTAGTGAATAAGTCTCATGAGATCTGATGGTTTTATCAGGGGTTTCTGCTTTTGCATCTTCCTCATTCTCTCTTTGCCTGCTGCTATCCATGTAAGATGGGACTTGCTCCTCCTTGCCTTCCACCATGATTGTGAGGCTTCCCCAGTCACGTGGAACTTTAAGTTCAATTACATCTTTTTCTTTTGTAAATTTCTCAGTCTCTGGTATGTCTTTATCAGCAGTATGAAAAGAGACTAATACAGTGTACTATCAAATATAAGCAGTTTCCTAATTTAGCTTATTAATATATGTTTTCACAGAACTTAAATCAGAAAAGAATAATTATGTTAAAAATGGTTAAATTCACAGAATGCTTTCTTAGATACTATTTTAAATATTTAGCATATTATCTCATTTAATCTATACCACAAACATATGAGGTAGTTATTAATATAACAGCTAAGGAAACTGAGGCATGTAAGGTTAAATAATTTGCCCAATATTAGAACAGGAAGAGAGGAACTTATAGATTCAAATCCAGGTAATATGACTTCTTGCACAACCCTGACAATACCTTTAATTTCTTTAGTAAGTACAGTAAATGTGAACTCATTCATCCAATAATTGTGTTGAACATCTATAAGGTGCCAGGCATTGCAAATTCTGCTTTTCGGTCGTTATAAAAAAATGATTAAAATTTACATTACATATCCTTTCATGCCCCTCAGAAAGATCCTACTTACTGTATGTTAATTATAAAGGAAGATGATTTGTTTCCTATATATTTACATTCTAGTATGTGGATGAAGGAGACGATTCAAGTAATAAATATATCTAGATTTTTATTATCCCTCAAACATTAAATAATAATGGATATGCAACTCAGAAATATATCCAAAGTTATTAATTAATATGAAGTAAACAGAAATGAACTTTTCCCTCTAAAAAGTACAAAATAAAACAAGGCCAGTGCAGAATTATTTCAGATTACTGGTGTAGTAATTTGCTAAAATCATATCATTGTTTTAAATTATCTAAGAACATTTTACACTCCAACATACAAGAGCAAATAAAGTTAAATGTATAAAGATGCAACATTGGGTGCTCACTCTTGAGCTCTAGTTCTTTATCAGTAAATGGTTGTATCTTGCATTAAGTTTACCTTCTTTTGTCTCCAAGCATGCCATTTACAAGGTTGAGAAATATCCTGCAATCCTAATTTTAAAGAGAAATACTTTTAAAAAATTATAATAATTTTTAAAAATTCACAAATTTCTGTTATTGTTATACAACTTACTGTTTCAAATTCAGAGTTCTTAATTCTTTTAAATGCCTTAGCAACAAAATCCATTGAAAACCACTGATGTGCCAGTTCTTGCCTTTGTTTTTCTGTGGTCATTCTACATAAAGCTTCTACAATGCCTACCTGTAAGTCATAATCTATTAAAAAAAAGTTAATGTTTGATTTACAATTATGAAAATTAAGTTCATAAAAGACCAGATGTTTTATAAGATATTAAAGTAAGGGAAATAATAATTAGTGTAATTTATTAATTAATATTTTCTTCATATGGATTAGAAATCTCATGATTTGAAGAATTAACACAGCCCAAATAACAAGTGTGCTAACAGAAGAAATACGTAAAATGTTTTAAAAATTTGAGACTTCTAAATATTCAAAGACACTGCCATAAAATGCGAAGTAACCCATACAGTTATCTGTAAGTTACAAAATCTGTTTTTCTCTCGTGTAACATGTTTACAGTTATCCCACAGTACTTTAAACCATGATTTATTCTACATGTAAATCACCATATTAAAATTCATTCACAAAAAGCTTAGAAAATAAATTTTAAGTTATTTTAATAAACACATTGTTTAAAAACAAATACATCAATACCAAGAATATTAGACATCCTAATTTCATAAAATACTGTCTGAGGAATTTCTTAGCACAAGTAGTTCAGGTCTATTGAAAAATTAAGATATTATATTACGCTATTATGTTAAGCTATTAATTTAAGTTTTAATCAAGCTATTACATTAAGCTATTAAATTAAGCTATTAATTTAAGCTATTATCTTAAGCTATTATATTATTCATAAGTCTACCATTAGGTACAAATTGCATGTATCTAATGCCTACTGTCAAATTATTTTTGGCCCAAAGATAAATTTTATTTATATTTATTAAAAATTGCTTAATTGTACCTAACATTTATAATTCCCTCAGTCTCACATTGCTATGCTAATATTTTAATTAAAAAATACTATCTGCTATTCATAAATATGGAATAATTTTAGATTTTGAAAAGACATACTTACCTCCAGCATCTAAAATCCTTTCTCCCATACTACTCCTGTGAATTAAAATAACAGATTATAAAATGGACCAGTATCAATTAAATAGGAATTCCACATGTTTAGGAGGAAAAGAAACTTCACTAAAATTTACAGTTGGCTAATATCATCGACTTTTGCAGAAATTATATACATATACTAAATTATATTAAAAAGCTGCAACAGTTTATCAGTTTCATTATTAATGCAAACTCATGGTTGTCTTACTGTCTTATAAAACATTCTGAAATTATTGATTTTAAGAATAAAAACAGCTGGGCGCAGTGGCTCACGCCTGTAATCCCAGCATTTTAGGAGGCCGAGGTGGGCGGATCAAGAGGTCAAGAGATTGAGACCACGGTGAAACCCTGTCTCTACTAAAAATACAAAAAATTAGCTGGGCGTGGTGGCGGCCACCTGTAGTCCCAGCTACTCGGGAGGCTGAGGCAAGAGAATGGCATGAACCTGGAAGGCGGAGCTTGCAGTGAGCCAAGATCGCGCCACTGCACTCCAGCCTAGGCGACAGAGCAAGACTCCATCTCAGAAAAAAAAAAAAAAAAAAGAATAAAAACAATATAGTACAGATTATTACATGAGAATTAACATTTCTTGGTTAGAGAGTATTTTCCGGGCATCTTGAGGCATTTTGTCAAGCATAGCATTCATTTTTTTAATTATCTAGAAAAGAAAAAAAGATAATGCATTAACTTTATATTCAGTGAAACACTATTTAGAGAAATACTCTAAGCACATAAACTTAGAAGCCTAATTTTTTCTTAATCACTGAGTTTTATTACGGGAATGGAGTAGAATGGAGGAAAGAATATATAAAGTATAAAACAGGCCAGGCATGGTGGCTCACGCCTATAATACCAGCGCTTTGGATGGCCGAGGTGGGTGGATCACTTGATGTCAGGAGTTTGAGATCAGCCTGGCCAACATAGTGAAACCCTGTCTCTACCAAAAATACAAAAATTAGCTGGGCATGGTAACGTGCACCTGTAATCCCAGTTAGGAGGGAGGCAGGAGAAGCACTTGAACCTGGGAGGCAGAGGTTGCAGTGAGCTGAGATTGCGCCACTGCACTCCAGCCTGGGCAGATAGAGCAAGACTCTCTCAAAAAAATAAAAATAATAAAGTATAAAATAATGAATATAAAAACAACATAAACTAGAATATCAAAAATAGAATATAACATGACTCCTGTACTTAAAGCACTTGTACTTTTTGCAATAAAAGTTATATTTATTTTAACTCCATTATAAGATCTGAGGAAGCCAAAAATGTTACTTTATTAATTTTGTTCTTATGATTATAGTACATGTACACACATAAATATACTAATACAGATTATTTTTAGCATTTAACTACTTAAGCACCCGAAAAATCTGGATAGTATAATTTATTTCCATTTGAGCTATATACATACATAAACCCATATGGTTATAAATTTTCAATAACTATTTAGGAAATATGTCAGGCAATAGATTGTTAAGATGATAGAAATATACTCCAAGGTAAGTAATTTAGTCCTAGATGAAATACATTTTCAATTTAATTGCTATTGATTTTCTTCACTTTCTCATTTTTAGTTTTTAAAACACAAACAAATAAATGACTTTACCTCTTGCTGAATACAAATATTCACTCTTGAGTCAATAACCAGGGAACAAATGCGAGGTACGAAACTTTCCACTACTTGTTTTTTACCTGAATGAAAGTGTTAAATTATTGATAAATGTTCATTTCAAATCCTCTCAACTGTCAGTCTTTTCTTATAAGAGTTAGCAGAAAGGGGCCAGGCATGGTAACTCAGGCCTATAATCCTAGCACTTTGGAAGGCCCAGGTGGGTAGACTGCTTGAGCCCAGGAGTTCGAGACCAGCCTAGGCAACATGGCAAAATCCTTGTCTGTACAAAAATTAGCCAGGTACCTGTAATCCCAGCTACACAGGAAGCTGAGGTGGGAGAATCACCTGAGCACAGGAGGTCAAGGCTGCAGTGAGCCATGATTGTGCCACTGTATTCCAGCCTGGGTGACAGAGTAAGACCTTGTCTCAAAAAATAAAAATAAATTTTAAAAAGTTAGTGGAAAGGATATACTACTGCAGTCCAGAAGAAGGCCCAATAGGGCTTGGGATGAGAAAGAATGAAATTAAGTCCTAATTCTATTTGGCCTTGCAAAAAACACCATTCAACAAATGTGACTGATTTTAATACTGTCAAGGGACAACTCTAGATCTAGTTTCTAACTGCAGGCACATAGGAGGTATTTTCTTTTTAGATTAAGTAAACATAGTTCAAAATTGAAAAGTTCAAATCTGAGGCTTTTACCAAAACTGACCTCATTAATTTTTAGTTAAACATCAAAAATTTTTATACCCGTTAAGACCAACACATCTTAACCCCAGAAGTTCTAAATGATGTGAGCCACTTTTAGGTTAATGCATTTTTGAAAGATGAGGCTTTATCAATACTAAGTATATTCAGAGGAATGTGTACATGCTGTTTCATAATGCAAATTCTAAAAATAACTTTAAACAATGGAAATACTGTAACGACAAATGTACAATTTTCCAAAGTGACTACATAAAAAGAAAAAAAGTACTCAGATGAAAAGATACAATTATTTACTTTAAAAATCAGGTGGATCACTTTATAATTAATTGCTGGTGTTTAGGACTGTTTTTTCCCTAAAAACTTAAAAATTTAAAGAACATTGTTATGTAGCAAAATCAATCAATGAAGAGGTAGGATTAATTATTATTTAAATCAATGGCAATCTGTTTAAAACTTTTTGGCTCTGAAGGCAGCAAGTACTTTATCTATAAATAATTCACCACCCTCACTGACCAATCCTAGGTAAGTCTTCTTCAATCAACACAGAGCTAAAATAACTTGGATCTGATTGCTTGGCACAAGCAGGCCACAAGTCAAAGAATAAGTAGTAACATATACTGTATTCTCAATTTACTATTGAAAAATTGTTCCATTAGATCAAAGGTTGGCAAACTATGGCCCACAAACTAAACGTAACTCACTGCCTGTTTTTGCATGACTGTATTACTCACCAGCAAGTGCTCTGTGAAAACTATTTGAATCTATCATGTTTTACTAAAACAGTACTGTCAAAGGTGAACATCACTCACTCTTGTCAATTTAGCCATGGTCAGTTATTTGAATTTTTGTCAGAAGCAGAAGTTGAGTATTCAACTTTCCCTACCACACAGCCGTCCAATGGCAGTGGGGTTTTATTGTGACTTTTTGATATCCAGCACCAAGACTGAAATTTTTCTGAACAAGAACTATCCTCAACCCTTATTGTTGAATACTGAATGGCTTTGGTAATTAACACTGGCTGCAGAGTTGACAATGTTTCTAAATGAATTGGGCACAAAATTACAAGACAAAATAATGCTTGTATCATGAACTTAACACTGCAATGAAGTCATTCTGATAACTAAGGTGATCTGAAAGGCAAGTAATGCTATGCTGCTTTATACACTTCACAGACTGTCAAAAGTTAAAACAGGAAGCAACATCTCCATTACCACACAAATTTGCAGGGGATATATTTTTTCCAAACTCCAACTACAGGTCTAGCAGTGTTTCTGGGCTTTGTTGTAAGTACTAAGGAAATTTCCACATTTCAAAATTCATTTAATTGTGCAATTGGGAAGCTTCCACATAACCTTCAATTGGAAGTGATTAATCTGCAATGCAATGACATTCTAAAATGCAAATGTTAAGAACCTAACAATTCTATTAATGCCTTTCAAGTGATGAACACGCTCAATTAAAAGCATGCTCATGCAGTGATATCAGTATTTGGCATTGTCTGCATGAAAAGCCATTTTCTAATGTGACATACATAAAACCTCATTACAGATAGGGATTAACAAATGAACATTTACAATCAATTTTGCAAACAAAACACTAACTCTGAACCCTAATTAAGTGAAATGTTATTCTCTCACAAAAAGAATGCAAGTTTCCTTATTAGTAGACCTATATTACAAAAATTGTACAACTATTATATTTTCAATGGCATCAATAAATTATTTGTAGAAATTTGTTTTTCTTTCTTGTTATACAAGTACCTACATAATATTCTTAATTGTTTTTCTCTTGGACTACAAAGTCTAAAATATTTCTATCTGGCCCTTTACAGGAAAAGTTTGTTGATCCTTGAATCAGATAATGGGTTCTTAATACTAGGACAATACTGTGGGAATTGTAAAATTATACTAAAGCTCTAACGGTAATTTATTGTTCCAATAGAAAATAAGTGTTTATTATACCTTCATCACTGACATCATGTATGACCTGAAAAAAAGTGAATAATATTTAATTTACAAGTTACTATATATTACAAACCATTACAATATTATAAACCATTACAAATGGTACTGAAATGACAGATTACATTTTAACTCATAGCATATTTATTTTTTATTAACTAACCATTTAATTATATTTACCAGAATAAATGCTTTATACAATCTGAACAGACCAATCCAACCAAGGCACCAACCAATCTGTTAGTGACTTTTAGGCTCAGGGCACAGAGATCATAAATTGTTTTTTAAATAAACACATGCTTTATAAACATCAGTGTAATCAATGTGATTTTTACCAGCAGAAGATCAACTAAGTCTTCTATCATATTTAGAACAGCTTCATCTTTTGAATTTCCTTGACTCTGAATAATCTCCTTGGATTTTTCAAACCAGGCAACCATGTAAAAAGAGGAATGAACTTATTACTTTGAGTTTCATTTTAATAATTTTAAGAATGTACTTGTCTTTGTATAAATAGTAAGCCTAGGAATAAAGACACACTAAAACTAAAATTTTAGTACTGTATCAAAATAAATTCATGTTTTTAAAGATCCTTTTTTTTTTTTTAAACTATCTTTTCCCATTGCTTAAAATGGGAATAGATGAAGTTAATCTTGATTCCATGAAGAAGATCCTTATTTCCCCTTCAAATTCCTAGTTCGGGTACATTTATTATAATAGAAGTAAATTATCATCACAATTTAGACCATTTTTGATATTGTTACTATATGAAAAGTTTTCATATTATTTTACCTTAATCAATTCAGATATTTGAGTACATACATCTCAGATACTATTCTAGGTGCCAATAATGTAGCAGTGAACAAAACAGACAAAAATAAATATCCTACATTCTAGCATGGGAGACAGATAAACAATATAAAAACAAAAAATGAAGTTAGAGAATAAGAAGAGTTAAAGAGTTAATAAAGCAAGTAAAGGCCTTGAGCTTAAACTCACATGATTATCAAGGAGTCTGTCTTTGTACAGTTTCCTTGTGATCTTTATATTTGTAACATATATCACAAGTTATAGAAATGTTTTATTCCCAAAATTGTACATAAAGTTCCTAAATTTATTTTCAACAATTTGGATAATTTCTTATTAGAAAGCGTACCTTTTATAATATTTCATTCACATGAATATGTTACATATTCTATACTTATCTTTTGTATTAGTCCTTGTTTTATCATCGTTAGAAGTCCAGCTTGCCCCAATACACTGATATTTTTGCCACATCTTCCAACAGAAACCAAAATGGCTGAAACATTGTGAAAATCCTCTTTATTAAGTTCCTGAAATAAAAGCTATAATTAAAATTTCTGTAAACACAAAACAGTATGAAACAGACATTGTACAAGGAGCATTGCACACATATTTTAATCTTCACAAATCCTGAAAGATGGTCATTTTAATCATCTCTATATTGCAACAGATGAAAATGTGGTTTAAGAATGTGTCCTGCCCAAAGTCATACAGTCAGGGAATGACAAACTCAGGACAAAAATGGAAATCTGTATAAATCCAAGAAACTTTATACTATGATACAATGAACTAGCTACTTTCCATTCTAAAAAGCTCCATGTATTTAACAGAAACAAGAAACTTTTATTCAATTTCTTGGATTCATAAGGAATCTCAGATACTGAGGGGGATTATCAATAATCACCTTTTATCATGTAAGAAAATACCTTAAATATGATCAATTAAATTTAAAGTTTGGGGTGATTTTTTTATGTTTTAGTTTTGACAGAAGTAGGCATTGTCTATGTAACATCAAGTATACACTGATAGGTTTTTTAAAAAATCTATCAACTTGTTTAAACTTCAAAGAGCTGAAGTATTTTTTACCCAATTTCAGCCACAGTTGATAGTAAAGCGCATGTGAACACATATTTTTGTATTTTTTATTTGGGAAATGACATTCCAATGAGTTGAAATTCCTCAAACAAACAAACAAAAATAAGCAAATGGTGAAATAAGCATTTATTTATATAATCATAACTGAGCTTGCCCAAGCCTTTCTATTCATTTTTTTCTAATGGAGTACTTCCTTCTAAAACTAGAGTTCTATCTAATAATTGTAACAACCATTGACCAAAAATGAATATTTACCCTGCATATAAGGTTGTCCACCTTGTGGAAAAACTGTTTGCTGCATTTAATCTTCACATCTTCACAAATATCAATTTGCAAAAGTGTTTTCAAAGGTTTGAAATCATTTTTTCTTAAAGCATCATCGATGCATTTTTCCAACTGCTAGAGAAATATATTTAATGGCACATATTGTATCAAAACCAAAATTAATTACCTATACAATCTAGTAATTTGAGAACTGTTTCCACATGAAAACTCTCAAATGAACTCAAATTATTAATTCACTTATTTTTTAAAAATATGGCCACTATTAAATTTGGAACAACTGAATTAGAAATTACATTTCTTTGACAATAAGACTGATTAAAAAATATTTTACTAATATTTCCAATTCATATCTTTTATTACCAAATTCATCTTTATGTCAAACTCAACAGAAACTTGATGAAAAAAATCAAAAAAACTTTAAAGTAACTAATACTTAATACAATGAATAAAAGCCTAGTATACCTGACTACGAATCTCTTAACAGGGTTTAAACAGTAAAGAAAAAAATGCATAAAGACAGGCAAAAGCACCTTTTAGAAATTATACCGACTAACATAACTTAAGCATTACCATTATATAATATTTATAACCTTAATAAAATCTGCCATCCTTGCTATTAAAGTACAACTTCATTAATAACAAATGTTCACACTACAACCTGATCACTAAACAGGTTTGGCTGTGAACTACATACATGTTGAATAGATGATTAACACTTACACTTTACCTAAATATACAGTATCTTAATCTCTAAAACTTAATACAAAAATATCCAAGCATAAATTATGCATGAATCAATGCATAATTCTTTTCAATGTAAAAGTTAGGTATAAGGAATCAGCATCTTTAATACTTTATAAATATTCTTAACATAGCTTTTGCAAACATCTATTGAATATATGAAAGGACACTTTAAACTATTCTTGACTATTTCATAAAAACATGTAAGCTTTGTCATTGCTAAAAACATAGCACTGAATACCTATAAGTAAACAAAAAGTGATTTTCAGAATTCAAATACTTTTGGTCTAGGACTACATACCTGGAGATCTGGTCTTATTGGCATTTTGACTTCATTAAAAAAAAGCAAGACAAAATAAACACCTATAAAAGAAAATATATATTTTCTGTATCTCACAATCTGTTTCATGTGTTTAACAGTTTAAATATCTTACACACATAAATAAGCATGTTATTTATACCAAAGGCAATATTGTTTAACTTCCTCACTAAACATTTACCTGTTTATAAAATTACATATTTGAATATGATCAAAGAATTTTCCAGAGAAAAGCCTGAATATCATTTACTCAAGCTCTTCCTTTTTATAGATTACTTAAATTAATGTCAAATATCTTGCCAAAAGGTCAGAAAGCTAGTAAAAGAATAACCTGGATCTCCCATTCCAGTGATTCCCTGCTATACTTGTTCCACCTTTGAGAACAAGGAAAAAAAAAAAAACTCTTGAATTAATGTGTACATGAAATTTGGACTATTAATATTCAAGAAGGGATATACAGATATGCTAACAATGAACAGGATCAAAATATGAAGGAAAAGAGTGAGGAAAAGATAACCCAAACAGATTTCATATATCCACGAGAGTGTTCAGGAAAGAAAGAACCCCCAATTTCTGGTTGAATGCTGAAATTAAGGTGAGGACCTCACTTTCCCAAAGTTATCTGGATCCTTAAAGACCATGGGGTGCAAATATAAATAACTGCCACAAATTAATATATTGCAATATGGCTAACAGAAAGTATCTACCAGGTTCTAAAGAGAGATTCCATGCTTATGAAAACAGGACCAAAAATAGATTAAATCACTTCAAACAATCCTATCTGGTGTATTTCTGACAAGGATCGAAGATAGAGGTCATTTATTCTCCCTGCCATGAACACCTAAGGAATTAACATTATTTTGGTCAAGAAAATGCAAATCATTGCTGTAGTCATCCTCAAAGCTCTGTATCCCTATTTTGTTTTGTAGAATATGCGTAATTATTTGCCTGCCTTTTTTGGAGCAAAGTACTAAAGGTCATTCTGAGAGGAACCATGTGCCTGATAGTATTATTCATTTATAAATAATAAAGTCCGATGATGTTTTTACCATCTCATTTTAATAATTATGGAAATTTTTTAAAAAAAAATATTGTATGTTACAAGACTCCATGTCTACAAAAAAATTTTTTTTTTAATTAGCTGGGTATGGTGGTGTGCGCCTGTAATCCCAGCTACTCTGGAGGCTGGGGTGAGAAATTGCTTGAGCCTAGAAGTTGGAGGTTACAGTGAGCTATGGCCACAACACAGTACTCTAGCCTGGGCAAGAGAGGGAGACTCTGTCTCTAAAATAAACAAAAAGAATGCACGTCATCATTTCCAAGGTAACCACTAAATGAGCAGTGAAAGAATACATAACTACTAAGCTAAGTGGGGGAGGGAGGCTGTAATGTTTTCATTTTAATCAATCCAGAGAGAGAGACAGAAAGAGAGAGACCCAGAACAAGAAGGAAAAACAGAAAACACAAAGTAAGGTGAAAGTAAAATATATTAAATACTCTAAAGAGGTAAGAATATGTCACCCTCCCAATATGCTGATCTGACATACTGACTATTTTAAATAGTCATTCTGACCTTACTTGTTTCCTAAAAGCAGGAAATGAAATTCCCATGTGAAAGATGTCCTCCCTATACCAAAAGGGAAGTAATCTTATAATCAAGGAGGGAAAGTTAAAAATCAAGAAAATCTGTACAACCAAACTTTGTTAAACCAACACATCTTCCTAGTCATTTCTCCACCCAATTAACTACCCTAGCCTAAAGCTTCTTTGCCTTATCTTATTTCACAACTTAACTATTCTTTGTCCAATTCAGTATATAACTGACTGACCCTAACTACTTCTTTGGGTCTTCATTTTCTTATGAGGGATCCTGTGTCATGTAAAACTTGTATTAAAGAAATTTGTGTGCTTTTCTCCAGTTGATCTGTCAATTCAACTCTAAAAGGGAAGAGGTAAGTTTTGCCTCCCCTACAACTCCAATTAAAAGTCAGATTGTCCTCAAAGGATCAATGCTTGAGGGATGGATACCCCATTCTCCATAATGTGCTCATTTAACATTGCATGCCTGTATCAAAACATCTCACATACTGTATTGACACCTACTATGTACCCACAAAAATTAAAAAGAAAAAAGTTGAACTGTCGGGTAGGTTAATCATTTTTAAAACTATATGCTGCCCAAAATTATACTTTTAAGAGATATACCTTAAATAAAGGGCTATAAAAAAGTTGGAAATAAAAAGAAAAGATATCTACCACATAAACATTAACCAAAAGAAAGCTAATAAAACTCTATTACTGTTGGATTTAACATAAAAGTCCAACACAGATGGAACTGAAAAGAGAATCCAGAAACAGACCTATACACATGACCTGATTTACAATAAAGGTAGAACACAAAGCAGTAAGGAAAGGGTAAGATAATCTTTACAATTAATCTATACTGTTCAACCGGATGTTCATAAGAAATACAACAAAACCTCACTACTTCATACCAACCATCTCATACCATACGCAAACACCATTTCCAGGTGGAACGAAAATTGAAAACAATTAAGTTTCTAGAACATATTAGAACATCTTCATGACCATGTAATAAGAAATAAGCAATAAGCAAGATTATAAAAAAACTAACTATAAAAGACAACTGCTAAGTTGGACAACCTTAAAATTAGAAACTATTGTTCAATGAGAATACATGGATACAGGGAGGGGAACAACACATACTGGGGCCTGGTGGGGCGGCAGGAGGGAGAGCATCAGGAAAAACAGTTAAGGCATGCATCAACATTTACAGGTTGACAGGTGCAGCAAACCACCATGACAAACATTTTCCTGTGTAACACAGCTGCACATCTTGCACATGTAGCCCAGAACTTAAAATAAAATAACCTATTGATTTTCTCAATCCATGAGCATGGGATTTAACAAAAGAAAGAACTCTGTTGGAAAACATCATTTAGAGAACAAGGCAGGCCACAGAGATGAAAATATTTATCTCTCATACATTATTCACTTGTGTGAATATTCACAACGGTTACTAAGTTATTTGGTTATCAGTTAATGTAAACATACTCTTGGAAATATGAACTGAACAAAAGGATCCTATTTTGGCACCACAGCCTATTTAATGTCATAGCCTCTGACCTTCCACCTTCAAAAGAGTCTATAACTCTGACTAGTTGCCTCACTTGTTAATGTATTGCCCTGGTAACAAGGTTATAATTAACATCTTTGATTCCTAAATGTTTTAAATACAGGTAAGATTTCTCCATCAAACAGAGGATTACTGGGACTACTACTTCTCCCAAATGCATGTAGGTACTATAATTGATTATCAATCTGTTAGAGTTCATTTTTTAAGAAAACCAGAAGTTCATGAGTGTTCATTTAGATTATGTGAAGCACACAATATGCCTGCTTTAAAACTTCACTAGTTTGTCAAAACCTCACAGAGAACTGTGGAAATAATAGCTCTGAATTTATGTTTGTCTATAGGCTCAGAATTCTTCCTAATCCCACCTCCTAGTATTAAGGAAATAAACTTCAGAAGCAACAAAAGCAGCTTCCATTCAGGAATCTGTTGGGATAGAGTCTGCAGCCAAAACAAATATGGATTGAAGAGGAACCTTCTCCTTTAAGACAGGTTTCATAAATCTGAGAAATTCCAAAAGGGATGGAATTTTGCCACCTGCTTCTGTAACAATAAGAAAAAGGTTTGCTCACAGCTATGTGTGGACTCCATGTCACTGTATTAATTTCCAGGGTTGCCTTAACGAAGTGCCACAAACTGGTTGGCTTAGAACAGCAGAAATTATCTCAGTGTGGAGACAAGATGTATGAAATAAAGGGGTCAGCTGGATCATACTGCCTCTGAAAAGTGCTAGAGGAAGCATCTTTCCTGTCTCCTTAAGCTTCTGGTAGCTGCCGACATTCCTTGACTTGTGGCAGCATAAATCCAGTCTCTGCCTCCTTTATCACATGGTATTCTTCCTTTTAATTTTCACCTTGTCTTCTATGCATAGCGGTATCCAAATTTCCCTTTTTTATAAATATATATCAGATTAGGGCCCACCCTAATAACTTAAATAACTTAACAAGTTAATAACTTAACTCTGTTAAATGCAAAAGACCCTATTTCCAGAAAAGGTTCCATTCTGAGATACTGGGAATTAGAATCTCACGTATCTTTTTAGGGGAACACAATTCAACCCATAACAGTCACTACATAAAGCCCAAACTTAATTCACTACTGGAATGCCAAAAACATGGGATTCAAAGAAGAAATCAAAGTTGAGGTTTTGAATGTACTGGATGGGGAAGGAAAACACGTCAAATACGAGCTAGTAACCAGGGCAGACCAGGTTACCTCTGCACATAAGGCAGCAAATGCCATCACAGGGTGACATAATCATAGAAACATTCCTCAAATGTAGTGCCAAAATTAGCCTCTTGCTGAAATATTTTCTCCATTTCAATTAAAGTGAAGCAAGTCAGATTCTGGATAACCAACAGAGATTGGTCTACTGGAAAGTTTTAAGAAAAGAAGACCATCATCTCAGGCTACTCTCTTCCCCTGCCCCCATACCACTGAGACAGCTCAATCAATCTTTGGCAGTGCTAAGTACTAGGTAATAGAAATTTTTTATTTTCTGAAATTACTGCAACAGGGACCAAGCATTGGCAATTTTCCTGTGTTGAAACAGGTCCAGTAATGTGCTAAGCATAATGTACTACTAATTTTTGAATGCCTTAAAAGATAATGTATACCAGAACTTTGGCATTGAACTAATATAGTTTCTGAGAACACATAACTGGTACTTCCTTTCCATGGAAGACAGCTCAAGCTACAGCTGATGAAAGAACTCCAACTCCACCAAAGAATCTGACAGCATCTGAACATAATAAGATTTGTTGAGAATGCGTATTTGGGACTTTAACTTAAAAATTTTGGCCTTTAGACTTTTAAATTCAGAAGCACACACAAAAAAAATGATTCTGGACATGTAAATCTTTCAGTCCTCCGTCTTGAACTTGTAAAGGGTTTTAATCTTTCAACCTTAATGTTCCCTGAGATGTTCAAAACAGAAGATCTTTATATTCAAATTTGTTGGCATTTTACTGCTGAAACATCTTTATGTATTGCCAAATACCTTTATTCAGTACAGTGCATCAAAGGCTCTACCACATATCTAGAGATAATTTGGAATGGGAAGTATAATAAACAATGACATTTCTGCCTTTCATTTATGATTAATTAAAATTAAAATTTAATTTTAATCTTCTGTTCTAACCCCAAAGTAGAATCTTCCACGGTCAACATCTAAAGTTCTTCCACAATCCAAAGAGAATACCCAAAAGAAGGTAATGGCCTCGTGAAGAAAGGAAAAGAACCATCCAGATAAATCTCCTCCAAAAAACAGGTTAATAATTAAGTGAACAAAAAGCTAGGAAATGTTAGAGAGGAAGAATACCTTTTCCCTACTCCCAGCTTCTGTAAGAAAGGCTGAGTATACTATTGGCCTCTCTCTATTCCTTTAACTTACGTGATGATCACCACAGAGGAGCTGGAAGTATTTGGTAACTTTGGGAAAGAAAATGAGCCAGGTTCAGCTCAACTCCACCCTTTTTTTCACATGAAAACTGAAAGAGGAGTTTCATGTTGTTTTCAGGTTTGTTCCTTCTGGAAGCTCTGCCCCTGTGAGAAAGTCAACATTTTGCTCATCCTTTTTCTATGGAGTCAATACAGTAAGCTTTCTCTTCCAGGGTGGAAGGTAAAAAATGCAGGGCTGGAAAGGTCTAACTCGATCATCTCGCAGTGCCTCGGGCAATAAGTTTGCTTAATTCTGGAGCTCAGTATTAGCAAATTCACTAGACCAACAACCTAAACTCACACCCATGAACCTAGCCAATATAGGACTAATGAAGGTTACTTTTTTTTCCTACTTGGTCAGAACCCAGGAAGAAAGAGGAATGCTGTTTGTCAGAGGACCTTTGAGAGATTCCAGCAAGGCTCAGCATAAATATCTATAGTATTCCTTTTTATATTAGCAATATCAGACAATTGAATTTTTTAATATAGAAAACTAAAATGAATAAATCTAACAAAAAAGGAAACATGATCTTTATGAAGATAATATACCAAAGACCTTAACAAGAGATACGAATACATGGAGTTGTTCCTATTCATTAATGGAAGGACTTAACATTATAAAACCATCAATGCTTCACTAAAATAAATATCTGAATTTTTAAACTTCAAAGCAATTCCAGTAAAAAACACAAAATAATAATTTGACAGATTTGGCCAATTCTTTTAAAATGTGTATGGAGGAATAATGCTGCTCTAATACTAAAATAACTTTTAAAATAGCAAAGAAAGATCACCTTATTTGATATTAAAACATATTACAAAATCACAAGAAATAACTATAAACAGTGAAGTATTAATAATGGAAAACAAATGATCAATAAAACAAAACAGAATTAAAATGCATAGTCAAGCATATGTTGGAAGTTCATATTTGAGTCAGATGGTTTTGCAAATCAGGGAAAGGTAAACTGGTCAATAAATGGTCTTGAAAAAGTGAATTGGCATGTGGAAAAAATAACATTAGAAATCTACTTTGCCATAAAAAAAAAAAAGGTCTAGATAAATTAACTACCTAAATGTACAAAGTAAATGTTTAAAAACTATTAGCAGAAAATAGATGAGGCTATCACTAAGATGTTCCAACACGAAAGAATTTAAAACAAAATGCACAAAACATAAAAAGTAATAGATTTTAACTTTTTATGCATCACTATAAAAGAAAGGCAGCATACTAGGAAGACATTTGCAATGGAATAAGAGACTAAGGATTAATATAAAAAGAATTATTATGAAGAACTTAACAAATCAAGGAGAAAAAAGCAATAACCCAACAGCAAAAATGGAAAATAAGAAGAGGTCATTCAGAAAATAAAACTCAACTGGCTAATAAAGAAATGAAAATGCTACCTCCAATGCTAAGTAAAACAACCAGTCCCCTCTCCACCATCCACCAGATTGGCAAAAACTAAAGAGACTGATACTACCAAGTCACAGTGGGAATAAAGGAAATTGGAAATCATGTATATATTTGATTTCCTGGTGGGAAGTAAATAACTGCACTTTGAAAAAGAGTTTGATAGCATTGGGTAAAAATGTAAACTGGAATACCATATGACACAGTAGTTCTACTTCAATTTTACACTTTAGAGAAACTCAAAAGTACAAAGGGAATATAAAAATATTTACTGAAGCATTTCTTCCAATATCAAGAAACTGAAACTGCCTGTGTCAGTGTGATGGGGGAGGAGGTAAATAAACATGAAATGTGGTGAGTGATGCAACTGAATTCAGTAGCTGAATATAATGAAGATCTGTATCTCAGAATACGGTGCATCTCAAACACAATATAACACACACAAAAAAAATGCAGAATGAGATAATAATTTATGTAAAACCTAAAATATACTTAATAAAGGCTTATACGACTGTTATTGATATGTGTGTGTCTGTGTAAGACCAGAGGGTACTTTATTAAAGAAGGATACAAATACTGGGCATATGAACATTGGATGATTTGCACAAGTAAAGAAAACAACCCTAGGGATAGGGAATCAAGTGGACCAAAAGACACACACACACAAAAAAAGAATTTTAATTGTTTAATTTTTTATTTAGAGGAGTGTAGTAAAGCATGGTGTCTGGACTGAGAATACAATGGATTAAATTAACTTAATTGTTTCCTAAGGTTCAACATACACTCATATATACCCTTTCAATCACCCCTACCATTAGGACAAAGCAAAAGGGGCCCTTGCTATGCGCTCTACATAGTGCAATCTCTTTCTCACTCTCTCTCTTATTATGGAGCACACAGGCATCTCTATGAGCTCAAAATCCAGGACTCAGCCGTACCCCCAGAAAGTCTATAACCATGAACACATTATTCATTCTCATAACTCTATCCTTCAGGCCCCTGAGAAACACTTCCTTTGCTTATGCCTATGAAAGAAGGGGACTGCAATTAATTACACTATTCTGCTTACTTTATGCATTCGAATTTTCCATAATAAAAAAACAATACTTAAAGAAGTCGGACAGTGTGAAGCCACAATTGAATATAAAGAAGGTTTCAGATTATGCTAATGCTAATATTTTAGTCTCTGCTTCAGAACAAAGATAGCATGTAAGCAAGTGCTTAGGTAAAAGAGATATTGTCAAATCTTTCCCCTGCAAAGCAAGAATACAGCTGATTCTTGCATAAGATACTTCTTAACAGTGCCAAATGCCCATCTTCTTCCTTCTCTTTTTATTCCAATTTGTGACTCTAGAAATACTAGCAAATTAGTGCACGGTATTTGCAACAGTAGCACACGGTGGCTGAGGAACATTTTGTAGTAGCAAGCAATCCATATTAACATATATGTAGATCTAGACATAAACTATGTGAACATGATATGGATTCTTTACAGTAGACAGTAAGCAAACACTAAAATAGTGAATAAATGTACTGTTATAAAATATTTAATATCATAATTATTCAAAAATAAGCAATTCCAGTGTTAAAATTTTAGGGAAACTATTCATTAATTACAATTCTATGAGAATTTTAATATTTAAGAATTTTTTTAAAGAAAAATACTTTTTATATCTATTTTGTTTGTGATATAAACCCAAATTTGATACATTTTGAGTATAACACATTCTGAGTAATTATAGTTTTAACCCTTAGATCATGGCTGTCAATAGCAAATAAGTAAAAATCTTCATTATGATTTTTAAAATAAAAATGAACTATATATAGTAACTTATGAATTATGTAAATATTTTATCACTTATTCAGAGATTACCAGTCCATCATCAGATATCCGTAATAAATGCATTCAGTTATCTTTGATACTTTTCAGGATTCAGTCATAAAAATAATAGCCTTGGCTGGTGGCTTATGACTGTAATGTTGGTGGCTAGCACTGTGGGAGGCCCAGGCAAGATGATTGCTTGAGTCCAGGAGCTCCAAACCAGCATGGGCAACATGGTGAGATCCTATTTCTACAAAAATAAAAGCCTGGCCTGGTGGCTCGCAGCTGTGGTCTAGCTAATAGGAGGCTGAAGTGGGAGGTCCAGGTTTCAGTGAGCCATGTTCACGCTACTGCATTCCCACCTCGGCGACAGAGCAAGACCCTGTCTCAATAATAATAATAGCCATACATCTATTTTTCTATTTTGATGCAGTGAAAGTGTGTTTGTGAAATTTGAGACTATATTATCTTACAATGTGAAAACTTGATTTAAAACTTTAAATACTTAAAATGTGTTGTCTCCATTTATACTCTTTCCCTAGGGCCAGCAACTGTTGAGGCAGGCTTGCCCATTAGCTTATGCTTTATCTGTTTTCACAACTAAAGCAATTTGAAGCAGTGTATTTTACAAAGTGCCCTGAGACATTAATTACAGCACAGAAAAAAGTACAAAGAGGCACATAAAGCTAACAAGATGGTTTTAGTTTCTAATCTACTTTTTCATGAAGTCAGTCGGGGAAAAACAAACCAAGGAAAGCAAACTGAATAATCCAGTTACACACACATACACACACGCCTCAAAGTTGAATGTATACAGGCCACAATAGTGTCAAAAGCACAGCACTATCCACAATATCAAACAAGTTAACATTTGCAAATGAAAGAGAAAGCTAACTCTAAAAAGAAACAAAAGTTACACACTTATTTTTCCAGCCTCATGAGGAAACAATCTAAAAGATCTTTAGGAACTACTACTATGTAACAGAACGACTTCGGAAACCGAGAACAGAATAATAATGTTTCAAGAGAAGCGAGGACTTACGTGTCAGGTAAGCAGGTTTTGAGGCCCCGTTTACCGAACTGGGGGATTGGTTAGCGAGCAACACAAAAAACTAGTAAGAGGATAACTGTGTATCTGCAGGCAGATAAAGTGGTTACGGTTAAAAACAATAACAAACAAAACAATTTGGCAGATGGGGGAGGTAAAGATTTTCCCCCAAAGGAAAAATTGCTGAATGAACGCAAGCAGGAGTGGATTATTCAAAGTCCCCTCTGCCATGGTAACCAACACAGCTAAGGTGTCCAAAAAGACATTAAAGGCGAATGAAGGGGAGGGAAAGCGTCCTCCTCCTCCCATCATGACTAAAATAAAAATGTAGGCCGGGCGAGGTGGTTCACACCTGTAATCCCAGCACTTTGTGAGGCGGAGGCAGGTGGATGACCTGAGGTCAGGAGTTCGAGACCAGCTGGGCCAACATGGAGAAACCCCATCTCTACTAAACACACAAAATCAGCCGGGCGTGGTGGCGCGCCCAGTAGTCCCAGTTACTCCGGAGGCTGAAGCAGGAGAATGGCTTGAACCCGGGAGGCGGAGGCTGCCCCGACCCGAGATCGCGCCACTGCACTCCAGCCTGGGTGACAGAGCGAGACTCCGTCTCAAGCAAACAAAAACAAGAAAAAAGGAGACGTCACCGCGTTGGCAGATGCTGGGCCCGCCTGGGGCCTAGTCCAGGAGAGGCCGCACGTGGAGCCACGTGTCACGCACTGAGCCGCTCCGGGCGCGCCAGGCCCAGCGGCGCGGAGGGACCCGCGGCCTCACAGCTGCGAGGAGAGGCCGCAGGTGGAGGCGGCGGGAGGGAGAGAGAGAGAAGGGACTGACGGCGCGAGGGAGGCAGAGCGGAGAAGAGGAGAAGGGACGGCCGCGCGGGGCGGGAGGGGCGTTGCGCGCGCACTCCCTTTTCCCCAAGTGGAACTGGCAGTGGCAACAAGGAGGCCGAAGGCTAAGTCCCTGCTCCCGTCGCCCGCCCGGTGACCCCTTTTTCCAAGGGTCACCCCCGAACCAACACAGCACACGCACACCCTAGACGCGCCCCAGGCTGCAGCGCCAACCCCCTCAACTCTGGTGCCCCGGAGGCAGGCGAGGAGCCGCCCCCAGGGGGCTCCCGGCGCCACCGCTTCTCCCTCAGCCGCCTCGGGCCGGCGACACGCGCAGCCCCAGGCCCGCTCCCCGCTCGCCAGCCGCCCCGCCCCGCCCCGCGCCTCAGCCACCGTGACAGAGTCGCCAACGCGCGGGGCGGCTCCCAGCGCCCATGTCCTATCCCCGAGGCCGAGGCTGGCGAGGCAGGTGCTGATGGGGAGCCTCGCGCCTGCACCAACAGGATCCTGCACCAAAGGGATCCCGCCCAGGGCCGGCGCCCACCCGAGCCACCCTCGCCGCGAACTCTGCACGGCCCACGCCCCGGCGCCTCCCCTCCGCCCCGTGGCCTTAGAACCGCGCCCCCTCTCCCTCGGCAGCTTCCACAACGGCTCCACCTCAACCGTCCGAAGCTTCTCGCCTGCCGGCTTGGAAGACCAAGCCGAAGCCCGCACCCTCCCTCCGTGCCCCGCCGTCGGGGAAGCCCACCCGGACACTCTGCTCAACCTGCCGGCAGAAGGAGGCCTCCGCGTAGTGTCGGTGGAGTCGCCCCCGAGGCCGCCCAGCGTCGCAACTCTGCCCCTCAGGGACCGCCGCAGCGCCTCAGGCGGCCGGCGGAAGGCGGGAAGCGCCCGTCCAATCCCCGCCAGGTGCGGTCGTTAGTGCGTCCAATCGGCGTCGCCGCTAGCTAGCTAACCCCGCCCCTCCAACGCTCGCCGGAATCGCCCGAGGCCTGAGCCAAGGGGGACGCGGCGGGCGCGGCTCAGGCCGGGGCCCTCAGGTTAGTGGGTCCGGGCTGGCCCCGCGCTTCGGCCTCATCCTCCCTGGCTGCCCTCTCCTGATGAACCCCCCGCGAGCGGAGTCGCCACCGCCAGCGAGGAGACGCGCCGCCTTGACTAGGGCCCTGGCCCCGGGACAGGCGAGCAGGAAGGGATAGAAGGGACGGAAGCGCGGGCAAGACTAGGAGGAGCCCATCCCCGAGCTATGCGTCCCCAGAGCCACTGGGACCCGGGGCTCCAGCCAGCCCTGCGGAGGCGAGCCAGACTGGGGACCAGGGCTCCGGGGACCAGGGCGCCGGGCAGACGACTTCTGGGTGAGGCTTGGCTCCTGCCGGCAGGGGACGCAGGGTCGCCTGGGCGCCGGTGCCGGAGGGCAGGAGGGACCGCAGGTCCTGGGACGGGGTGCTGAGCTGGGTACCCAACTGCGTATTCCTAGGCTCTTTCAGACGTTTCCATTTAAGATATCCGCTTAACTTACGCAGCCAGCGGGTGCTTCTGTAAAAAAAACGCAAGCCCTTTGGAGACAGGCACAGCCGGGAAAGGGTCCCCTTGCCCCTTGGCTCGCAGAGGGCGTCGGTGTTCAGCGCTCAGTCTTCTGGGTGTTTTCCCCGTGCTCCCGTTCTGAGATGGGAACTGTTCCACGTGCACTGAGATGCAGCTCGGTCTTTTTAACAGCTTCGTAATTATTTAATCATGTGGATTAACTTCATCCGAGGAATTCAATCCTCCACTGATGAGCCTGCACTTCTATTACAAATAATACGGCAGCAAACCACCTTTGGATTAATCAACATTTGTATCAGATAAATTTTTAAAAGTTGAATTGTATGTGTAGTTAAACTTTTTATAGGTGTCCTCAAAAATTTAAAATTATATTTTAGTAACATTTTAATTTCCTATCTAAAAGGCACTAATTGTTTGAAAATATGGGATTAGGATTTAAATGTGAGGTGGAAAGCACCTGAAAAAAATAAACACAAGGCAATAGACTCAAAACTCAGTTGTGGACCAGAGCAGATCAAATCACATTAAATAAGCTCTCAGAGGTGTTTTAAATATTCTGCTTAGTTAGAATTACCAGCTTCTTGACAACTTTGTAACCTCCCCGTTGAACTTAATTTTGATATCTTAGTTTTTTAATTCAGAGCTGATAGATTACATATGCAATCGAAGGTACACAGGTGTACGCAGGGATTTGAGGGGATTTTATATGTTCAAAGCTTTCAATGCTTTTGAATTCTTCATACGTTTAAGTATTAATAATGTATAACACAAAATGTAAGAAGATTGTAGAGTGTTTCAAAATTGTGACCCGACAATTTTGCATAATTATTTTCACACCTAGTTTTCCGCCAGTAGATTTAAGTTCCTTCATGATGGAGTTGCATACAGGAATTTTCCCAATACACTTCAAAAATTAATAGTGATGATTTTTTACCTTGCCGCTTTTTAGTTGAAGAAAAGTGATAGAGCCTTTTTTATTGCTTCATGTGTTCAGGAAGCCTGCGGATTTAGTAAACATCAGTAAACCACAACATGGAAGAAAAAAAGGATATCACTAATTTTACTGTTAATTTTTTTTTTTTAAGGTTTTAGACTGGCGTTTCATGAAAAACCTTATCAATTACAATCAAAATTTGGAAACTATGTGCAGTGGTTCACACCTATAATCCCTTCACTTTGGGAGGCTGAGTTGATGGGATTGCTTGAGGCCAGGAATTCGAGACTAGCCTGGGCAACATAGCTAGGGCCTATCTCTACGAAAAACAAAATTAGCCAGGCGTGGTGGCATGCGCCTGTGCACCTAGCTACTCTACGCCAGAGGCTGAGGTGGGAGAATTTTGCTTGAGCCCAGGAGCTGGAGGCTGCAGTGAGCTATGATTGCACCATTGCACTCCAACGTTGGTGACAGGACAAGACCTTGTCTCGAGAAATATCAAAATTTGGCTTTCAATTAATTCAGCTTTCTGAATCAACAAGCATTTATTTGGAATATTCTATATGTCATATAACAGGTAGAGAGAGCACTGACTTTGAAATAGATTTGAATGCTCAATTTGTTACTTACCAGCTATGGGACTTTAGGTGAATTACAGTTATGCATTGCTTAATGATAGGGGTAAGTTCTGGGAAAGGTGTCCTCCTCAAGCAATTTTGTTATTGTGTGAATATCTTAGCATTTACTTACAAAAACCTACGGGGTATAGTGTACTACACACCTCAGGTATATACATATAGTACAGTCTATTGCTTCAAGGCTGCAAACTTGGACAGTATGTTACTGTAATGAATACGGTAGACAACTGTAACACAAGGGTATTTGTGTATGTAAACACAGAAAAGATACAGTAAAACACTGGTATAATTCCATGGACCCACTGTCATATATACAGTCCCCTGATGAGTGAAATGTTATGTGGCCTATGGCTGTACTTAAACCTCTCTGAGCCTTATTCTTTTCAGCTAAGAAAAAGGGGACATTGTCTCCCAGGTAGCATAACATTCAGAATTAAATGAAATCACAGATTTAAAGCATTTAGCATTGTGGCCAAGCAAATAAGACAAGACAAAATAAAAGTAAGTTTTCTTCCCCCATGTGCAAGACTTTGTACTTAGGTGAGGGTCATGATCCGGAAGGAAGGCAGACACACACTCATTGCTGCCTACAGAGTGTCATTAACTGTTGCAAGAGAAGCACATTAATGATCACATTCCCTGTATTCCTCTAGAGCTTTCTTCATGTCTCATGCTGACCTGGCATATAAAATTGTATTTCCTTTTCTCAAAGACATATGCAACAACTCTGCTACTGAAGCTGAGGCACAATGACAAAATTTATTTAATTTTTGCCAAGACTCTACATTTATCAGTGTTGTAGAAAGGATAATACTTGCATGTGAAATGATTTAAACAAGAAGTTTCTAAAGCTTGGTTTTCTGTAATTAGGCCACAAGAAAAATGTACTGCAGCATAATAGAATGGCTCACAGCTACTTTTGCATATATACTTTAATATTTAGGCTTGGGTAAAATCATTTTAAATAACATATTAAAATATGTTTGGGGAGACAACCCAGCAATTGCACAGTCCACTAGAAAATTTTACCATCTAAGCAGTATAACTGTTTTAGGGTCTGAAAGTTCTCCTTCAGCTGTTCCACAGCTTCTTTATCAACTAGGCAAATACATTTAAGCTTTTAAATTTCATAATGTTGATAGTTTTTAAAAGGCACAAGGAGGTTCACTTATTATTAAATATGTAACATTTAATTGATATTTCATGACCAGAACCTTTTTGGCAAGTGACTTTCACATAGATTATGAGATTCTCTACATGACTTTAAATAAAATAAATCTGGCAGCTCTTAACTCATACCTACATTCTCCAGACAATTGTCTTGCTCTCTGTTGGGGGACCAGGGGCATAGCAGCCAAGGCCCTAACAGGCTTGCTGACCTAATTGGACCGTTTGTTAAATAGCAGGAAATGTAACCAGGCTTCTCTCTCTCTTGCATGTCAATGTAGTGAACAGTGCTAATAGCCAGAGATTGTGCAATTTAGTCACAATATTTTAAGTCAAAATTCAGTGTTCTTAGATCAAAAGATACCAAAAGAAAGCCATCCCTGTTCTTTGAATTATAAGAGCACAGAGGTTGCAATGATCAGAACCAACTGGTTAAAAGCCGAAATGCATCTTTTCAGTATTGATTTGACAGATGCCAACAAGCATTCAAAAATTTAGAGTTAATTTCCTGGCGACAGGTATAAAACTGATCAGAACTGTTTCAACTGTATCATAAACAGACTTCAGAAATTGGAGATCTTGTCCTTCTTGGCTTTTTTTTTTTTCCTACACCTTAATTCTAGCACCTGTTGTCAGACCACTGTTGAGCACCAAAAGAACTCCTCAGCCTGGAGTTCTCTGGAGTTTTAAGCGATTGCCTAATTCAGCAGGGGACAGTGGTCTTGACTTATTGGTTGATGGTTTAAAAACATAAAAGAATTTAATATTTTAAAACTGACAAACTAGAAAATGTTAGAAACTCTATCTGAAGGCACAAAGTATAAAGTTGGTGGGTACCTGATAAAACATGATATATGTAAATACAGCTCTAAACAATTTAAAAGTATAAGTATCTGTCAATTATTTTTCCTCCAGTGCTCTGGCTATTGCTGAAAACACCTTCTAGTTCCACCTTGTAACTGGACTCCCAAAAGATGAATGCTGACATCTGATGCTTAACAAGAAATAAAAAGTCACCATAATCATCAAAAAGGTAATTGCAAAGGGCACTGTTGCCTGAAATTCTCTAGTCACCTGAAAACTGAAACAACTGAGGCAAGATTTCTTAAAATATTTAGGAAGGTTAAAACTTAAACAGAATGGCCTGATAATGATCAAACATGTATAGAGAAATAACATGAAATCAGAATTGTGAATGTAGAGAAATAACTGTTTTGCTAGTTTAAAAGTTTGAAGCTTTTCCCTCCTCCCTAGCTGTTAAAGTAGGAGACACACAGCCTAACCAGGACAGTCTCAATGCTCAGGAATGGTTGTGTGATGACTGATAAAGCAGAAATTTCTTGCCTATTAATAGTTTCCCACGGTTAGAAAACAGCCATTGGCAATCAGATGTGGTCTCAGGTTTTCCTTGTCCTGGGGCAGGAATGCCTGGAGGGACCTTGATGTGGGTCACACTGTACATTCTGTTTACTGTGGGCACAAACACACAACAGAACTTTTTTTTTTTTTTTAGCTTATTAAATCGAGAATATTCCTGAGGAGGCATCCGCTATGGGCTAACGGTCCCAACATCACAATAATAACTAACAGCTATGTTTACAGAGACACATTCAGGGCACATGCAAAAGCTTTTCCTAGCAGGAGGACTTGGGCCTTTGCAAAACAAGCTGCTTGGGCCTCCCCAGAGGGCCCACCCTCCCATGCACCTACCCCACCACCCTGCCCCAACTCATTACACAACTCGGCCTTCTGGCCACCTGAGGCTACTTCTTAGACCAAGTGACTCAGACGTTTCCAGTAGAAGACAGGATGGGCCGCTGCCAGGGGACCTTGTCACAGAAAATTAGGTCAGAGGACTTGCAGAGTGGTGAAGAACAACCGGATAGATGTGAGAGCCCAGCAGGGAAATGACAGGAGGCGCAGCTTAGGTGTGGAGGCTCCACGTGGCCGGTCCCCGCGTGACTCAGATGAAGTGGATCCAGCTCTCTTCGCACTCCCCGCGAGGCATGTGAAGCGCGTGGTTGCGACACGTGAGGCTGTAGTCTCGGCGGTCGTTGTTGTCCCAGTACTCGGCACCCGCCACTCGGTAGCGCACCGCAAAGTGCACGCGGGAGCCGAGCTCCAGCAGGAAGGGTGGCACTGGGAAGCCGAAGGTGAAGACGTCCTCCTTGCCCTCGGGGCCTGCGGGCCCGCGCCACCGCGCCACCGCCTCGTGGGTACTGCGCCAGCCTGAGAAAGTGTAGCGCACAGCCACCTGCTTCTCGAAGGCCACGTTGCACACGCGCACCGTACCGCTGATGCCAAGGTCCGAGCAAGTGACACGCTCCAGGCACACAAGCTGGCGCTGCAGGCGCTCGCCAAAGTCGGCGGCCTCGACGGGCGGCGGGAAATCGGGCACCAGGCACTGCAGGGTGAACTCTAGGTCCTGGCTGCTGCAGCACAGGTCAGAGTTGATGGCGAGCCGCGACAGCACGTGCAGCGGCACCGACGGGTCATCTCCCGCGTTGAACACCTTGACTTGCGCCAGCTCCAAGCCCAGGGCGTCGGCGAAGCGCACGCGGAGCTGCCGGCTGCAGCCTGGCCGACATGCAGCGCCCGGCGCGCCCGCGGCCTTCTGGCGGCGCTCGGGGGAGCTGGGCAGTGAGCGCGCCCGCCGCAGGATGATGGGCCGCAGGCGGGGGTCGCAGCCGGACGGCGCTGGCGCTGGCGGCGGCGCGCGGCCCGGGCTCCCCGGGGGTCTACAGGGCCGCGGCTCCAGGGCCACGCCGCCGTCCAGGTCCGACAAGCAGCTGAGGCTCCGGGGGGTGAGCTTCCGGGATCCCAGGGCGCTGGGCAGGACCGCGGAGCTCGGGCCTCTGGACATGGTCCCGCCGGCCGTCGGAAGATGGGGAGACAGGGATGAGGGACGGCCTCCCGACCCCGCGACAGCTCCCTCCGTGCTCAGAAGCCGCTGAGAGTTCTCCGTATCTGCAACCTGCGGGAGACCTCTCGGGCCCGGGACGCCCTACCCTTGGTTCGCCACCTTGCCCCTCGAGTCCTTGTCCAGGTCCTCCGATTCTTGCAGTTAAAGAAATTGTAAGAGAGGGGAGTGCTTCTTTAGTTGAAGCTTTCAGAGGCCTCCCGGGAGCGCAGGGTAGCGCCTCTGTTTTTTTTTTTCTTGCTTTCTTGGAGGTTCTTACAAGAAGGCTGCGTTCCGGGAGCGGCCCCTCCCACTTTCCCGGTCCGCGGCGTTACTTACAAGGCTGCAACTTGACCGGGTGCAACTTCCTAGCGAGCCTCCGCCCCGCCCCTGGTGACGCCGCCTGCAGGCGGGCCCCCGCCTGCCCCAGCTCAGCCTGGGAGCTCCGCTGAGCTGCGCGCCGCCGCCTCCAGCTCCCCTGCCGCAGCGCGCCGCAGCCGGGCCTCCCCGCGCGGGCGCCGGAGAGGAAGGAAGGCTGGCAGCCTCGTCACGTGTCCGCTGCAGTCGCGAAACAGGTCTGATCAATTTCTGTTTACGTCTGCCTGGACTGCGAGCCTATCGATTGTAGACTTTGTCTGCACAGACGGAGGACAAGGAAAATGCATGCTGCGTGTCCTTAGATTTCTGGGTTGTGGATGGGAGGAGTGGTGGTGCAAAAACCGGCCTTGCCGGGATATGGTCGCAGGCTAATTTTAAACATCGAGGCCAGCCTACCTACACTTTGGACAGGTTCACTGCAACCTGGACCCTTGGCCAAACCGAGGGAGCCTCGCTGCGTAGAGGAGCAGCGTCATGTCCACATCACCCAGAATGCTTTGCCGCACCAAATGGCCAGCAGATTCCCTTGAGGGTGGGGAGGGGAGGTGCTGCTGTTGTCTTCCTGGACTCAGCGCCAGAGAGGAAGACAGGGGAACAAGAGTTATTACTCGGTGATGACTTCTGCAGCTGCCCCTAATCAGCCTCTGCGCTTGGGAAGCATATTTGTAGCCAGAATCTCCAAAACAAATCTTTTAGCTTTGTTTCCAAGCAAGCCAGAAACACCAACAAGGCCTGGAGCTTGTTTTCTGCCTCTTTAGAACCCTGCAAGCATTCGTGTCTCTCACCCGGTAGCTTTGAGCACAAAATCCCACAGCCTTTGGTGTAAAGCTTACCAGGTGAAATGAAGTGGAAAAAATGCAAGTGCACTTTCCAGAGAGCAGTTTGGGGCAAGGCATTCCATTAAGAAGGTTCCTTTTTACTGTCCAGAGGGACAAAGCAGAAAAAAACCAGACTAATGAAAGGGGGTTGATTCAAGAACATTTTCTACGTCTAAAATGAGTGAAGGCTGTTGATTGTGGTATAATTCATTAAATGTGAGAGAGTGATTTTATTTATCATTGGATGTAAGCTAACTAAAAAGGCTTACATGATTATTGTGGAAAAAATACAGGAAAGTTTCAGGAAGAAAATAAAAATCTTCTGTAATCACATCTCTTATTTTACAGAGACAGGTGACATGGGAAAGAGAAGTATCCAATTTCCATTCAGTGCACTTTTAATAGGCCACTCAAAATGAGAGGGGAATAACAGCAATATGTGGTATGGGTCAACAATGTTTCACAAAGAGATAATATATAATATGTAATATGTATGAATACATGGAAAATCTTATAATGGATTGATGTGATAGAGAAGGCCGAAAAACGGAATGGGAACATTCCTCCTAGAGTTTAAGCTCTTTCAGAACAGGGACATGCATAATCACTGCCATTTTTCTGGGTACTCCTGTAATTATTTGTTGAATGAATGAATGATTGGGCAATACAATGATTGAACACTGGAATAAGACCTGACCTTATTGGCCTTCCAAATTTCTTCAACATGTTATTTCCAGGGAAGAGTATACCTGTGTGTGAATACGGAGAGAGAGAGAGAGAGAGAGAGGGAATCCACTCACAGTATTTATAGTAGTGTGATCCTGTGATCCTGTCTCTAATATCTACTGTAATAAACAGAAAAGACAAAGCTGTAAGCATAAGACAATGTCTCCCTTCCCCAGTATTTTACAACTCAACCACTATATGATCACAGCCGTAATATTTCAATATTATACAAGTATTAAAAAACAAACAAGTGAAAAACCAACCAATACTGGTGTTAGGACCATTTGCAATCAGTAGTTACTGACAATATTCTGTTGCTTCTAGTTCCGGTGGTGAGGAGACCTTTCCAAATATAAGAAGAATAAAGAAGTCACCTCCCCAGCAGCTGTCATCATCTTCCAGCAGATTGAGCAAGAATATTTTGAGCACTACAGGAAAAGTATGTAAATTTAGAAGAAAAATCTTACTTAGATTCATTCTGGGATTTTTGTTTGTTTGCTTGCTGGTTTCTTGTGTACATGTTCACAGTATTTATTACTGCATCCCTGTTTTTTAGACAGTCCGTCAAACCCTATATGATGATCAGCCATGTGATTTTTTCAAGAAGAGGAATAGGGTGAATGAATCTCATCAGAAAAGCAGGTAAATAGTTTTAGTATAATTGTTTTATCTTGCAAAAGGCTCATTATCTCTGTTGTCCAGATTGAATATGTGGAGTGGGGAAAAAAAGTAAGTCTATAGATAAGAAATATACATTTATGTATTTTTTTCTAGCAGAAGTGAGTGGAAAAGTGGTTTAAGCATAATAGTGGATAAGGATTCCAATGGTCATAATTCTGGCAGTTGTTAGCAGAATTATAATTTGAGTAAGTCCTTTAATGCTTTTCTATGTTAGTTTCCTTTTATATAAAAGGAGATGGACAATAATTAATTTTTATGGATGCATACTGACAAGCAGAAACAAAATGTTTTAACAGTGTTATGAATTCTGAGTAATGGAGATTCCTTCATTTTTTCATTCATTTATTCAACATTGATTGAGCACATATTGTACTACTGGCAATGATTTAATATCCTCCATATTTATTAAAGTGTAGCATGTGTTCAAATAGTTGCTTAGCTTATTTGAAACCACTGGGCAAATGAACCTCTGAGGTTTCCAGAAAGCATGTTTACCACCCATTTCTGTTCATTCTATCTGACTTATATTACAGAGAAGTATTATTAATCTTAAATGACACGTTCTTGGTAAATACATTGAAAAGAGGATATTTTCAACCCCGATGTGAGATTCGGCCTCAGAATAAATTATGCCAGAGAGAATTAGTTGCTATACTCATAATGCACACAGTATTCATTATTCCCTTTACCTGCTATTCACAAGGTAGCACTAAGACCCTGTGTTTTTATTCATATGTGTTACAAGGCACCATATGATTTTATTTCTGTTCTTTAGACACAATTTTCCCAAATTTGTTTTCTGTTTGAAAACATTTTAACAAGCTTTTGATTTAAGGTATAGGTTTGTATATGCAATACTTTTATATATTAAAATTTCCCTCAGCTCAGAATCACCACTAATCAGGAGTGATTAAACTGCAAAACTTGCATGTTGTATCATATTTATACTTAATTTAAAATAGGTATATAAAATAAAACTGTTTTTACTCCTGAATGTTATTAAATGCTTTTGATTGTAACAATTCCAGAGTCTACGACTGATTTTTTTCCAAACTAATGTTTTTTTTAAAGTACACACGATTGCATTAAAAGTATGAAACAAGCACTTTGAGAAATGTTTTTCCTAAATGCTAGTATTTGATATAAAATGGAAACTGTGCGTTCTCTTTTGTCACATGCGTTATATAATGTTTCTCAAATAGAGTATTATATGGAAAAATGTTCTGTAAAATTATGCTGTAAGGAGTTTGGAAGCTGACATTTCCTAATGCCTAGTAATAGCTGAGACAAAAAAGTACAACTAGAAGATTATTTTTGTTTAATTATAGCCAGACCATTTTTTGTCATATGTGGTAAGAAGTGCAGTTTTGTTTTCTCATAGCAATATGAATGCTGGCCCATCTTGGAGTAAAATGCAACATTCAAAGAATTCTTCAGGAAAAAGGCAGAGTAAATCCCAAGTACCCCATGCTTCTTCTCAGCTGAGAAGCAGCCTTGCAGCTGTCACCCAGCCAACTGAAGAAAAACTTAAAGAAAGCATTGCCCCGGAAGCAAGACGCAAAAGGAATCCACTCGGTTCCAGGTGTCAGGGGGCCTCAGGGAATAAATTGTTTCTTGATTTTCAGTCAATGAAAATTATTAAAGAGGATGCTGATGAGGACAGTGCAAGTGATCTCTCTGATTCGGAAAGAATTCCCATTCCTCCTTCTCCCCTCACACCTCCAGATCTCAATCTTCGAGCTGAAGAAATTGATCCAGTTTACTTTGATCTTCACCCTGGTCAGGGCCATACAAAGCCTGAGTACTATTATCCTGATTTCCTTCCACCCCCTTTCAGCTCCTGGGACTTACGAGATATGGCCCTGCTTCTGAACGCAGAGAACAAAATGGAAGCTGTGCCCCGAGTGGGAGGACTTCTTGGAAAGTATATTGATAGACTTATTCAGCTTGAGTGGCTGCAGGTCCAGACTGTACAGTGTGAAAAAGCAAAGGGGGCCAAAGCAAGGCCCCTCACTGCCCCTGGGACCTCAGGGGCACTGAAAAGCCCTGGGAGAAGTAAGCTAATTGCTAGTGCTCTGTCCAAGCCACTACCTCACCAGGAAGGGGCTTCAAAGTCAGGCCCTTCCCGAAAGAAAGCTTTTCACCATGAAGAAATCCATCCATCACATTATGCATTTGAGAGTGCCCCCAAACCCATTGATGTGCTTGGTGGTACCAGGTTTTGTTCTCAGAGGCAAACCCTTGAAATGAGGACAGAAGAAAAGAAAAAGAAATCCAGTAAGAGTACGAAGCTGCAACATTGGGATCTGTCCCTCAGTGAAAGCAGCTCTAAGGTGGAAACCAATGGTAACATTCGAATTCCCAAACAGGCAGCTGTGATTCTGGACTCAGCAGATTCCTGTAAAGCCTCCAAAACACAAGCACATGCACATCCTAGGAAAAAGGGAAAGGCAGAGAGCTGTGGTCATGCCACTGTATCGAGTGAGAAAAAACTGAAAACAAATGGAGTAAAGCAAAACACATATAAACTAAAATAAATACCTACAGTGATGAATTGCCAAGACCTGCAGGTACCTCAATATTAGAGTTCTTCCAGAAGTAAAAATACTGTGAATTTTAAGGAATTTTACAATTACTGACATTCAAGTAGTTGATTGGCACTTTTGTCCACCTTTATTTCAACCCCTAGTGGGGATATTTTCAAAGAGAGGTGTCTTTCAATAAGCCTTTCTTTGTATTGTCAGTCTTAGGCAAATGAGAGCCCTTTAGATAAAAATTACCTAAAACATGTGCCATGTAAAGGAATAAAATGGCACCTCTCCAGGGAAAGTATCAGTGAAACCTCAGCTACAGTAGCCAGCCTGTGTAGAGCAGATAGTGGTGTTATCTCTCCATTTTCACATGCACATAAGTATATAAAAGAGTACAGACTGTTTCAAATGGTGTGGAATCCTAAATGTTTAAAATAAGGCCCTTCTCGTCCACTCCCTCTCTTACTTTTTAATAAACTCCTCAAGGAAAATTTCTGTTCATTTTACCCTTAGGAGAAGCTTTAGTTCTTCCTCAAGTCAGGGAGTAGTGAGTTTGTATTTTGAGTAGTAATTTATCACTAAGCTGGTTGTTCTTTAGAGACAGTGGAATCTAGTACTTTAATACATTTTCTCTGACTTTTTTTTTTTTTTTGGTGAGGGTGGCATTTTAAACTTAGAGGTGGTAGTAAAACCCAGTTTTGAGTTCTCTGAACTGAGGTTAAAATAATTTGCAGAATTTTCCAAAGTCAATGGGCTTAGCATGATTACTGCTGTTTGGTGGGGCTAAGAATGAAATATTTGACACTCTGGAGTTGCTGACATGTAAGGCTTCTCCAGAGAGGCACCACAGGCAAATGACTCTTAGCAATTTGTAAAGGAAGGGCCATAAAAGGATCAAAACATACGGACCTACGTTCAATGTAATAGTTACAAAGTTACGGATTTGGGTTCCACACCCTGTGGTCCTTAGTCAAAAATAATGATCCGTTTCATTTTGCAAGAGCAGGATTTATTATTTTGCTTGGGGTGAGGGGTGGAGAGTAGAATATGAATAAGGTTGCTGAATGAATTCTAAACTCCCTTATCTGGTCTTCAGGCTTCCCGACTCTCTCTAACCCTTCTTATTTGACTGCAGTTGAATAACATCTTGTTCCTATAGTTGTGCTGTGAGGTTTCTGTTTATATTTGTGCAGTGTATTTTAATACTGCCCATGTCATTATAGTTGATTTTATCCCTTTAAACAATTATTGTATTTGTTTTTGACGTAGAGGTTTCAATTTTTTCACCTTTGGGGCAAATGAAAAACTTGGCATTTTTCATTTGGGAATATATAATGGCTTGTAAACTTTTCGGACAGCAGTAAATGTCTGAAAAAATATCAAAAACAGCATAAAGATTATGTAGCTATAATTATGTGTATATAATTATAAAAAGCAATGTGCAAAGGTTACATTTTAAGGTCTTTCAAAATCTGATTTTAATCATACCAAATGACATAAAATTTTTTATGGGGGCTTTTTCTTTTAGGACTTAATTTTCAGACTTGTACAAGTTCCTTCTTACATTCTTTCCCTCTCATACCATCCTACTGGAGAAAGCTTACTTTTACACTCAGATCTTACTTTAAGCTTTTTATGTGAACAAAAGATGTACATATAGTAAGCATTACTTCCGTAGTCCTCAAATATACTATAACATTTGTACTTAGTATGTGTTTTATATTTGGAAAACATCACTACTCTTAGTTTTCGTGTAGTTCCTGAGTGATGTCTGTGTGTTCCTTGCCTGCCCTATTTTGTGAGCACAGATTATTCTGTTATCCATGGCTGGCATTTCACTTATGATCCTTTCTCTGCTAGATTTTTATGCAGCTCTCTGTGAAGTTTCATGGCCAATAGATATTCAAAAGCATGATATTCTATACATAAGTGTATATGTATATATACTCCTTATATTAATACTAAAGGGTTTATGCTGAGTTGCTGCCTTTCTCTGTAATGTATCCATGTGCATGCTCTTAGAGACCTTGAATGGTTGAGGGTAAAGTGATTTATTAGTAATTCTACTTGCCTTGTGTATGTCTGAGCTGAAGACAATCATGATTAAGAAATTTAGAGGTGGCTGGGCACGGTGGCTCATGCCTGTAATCCCAGCATTTTGGGAGGCCAAGGCGGGTGGATCACCTGAGGTCGGGAGTTCGAGACTAGCCTGACCAACATGGAGAAACCCCATCTCTACTAAAAATACAAAATTAGCCAGGCATGGTGGCAGTTGCCTGTAATCCCAGCTACTCGGGAGGCTGAGGCAGGAGAATCACTTGACCCTGGGTGGCAGATGTTGTGGTGAGCTAAGATCGTGCCATTGCACTCCAGCCTGGGCAACAAGAGCGAAATGCCATTTCAAAAAAAAGAAATTTAGAAGTAATGCCTCATACTTCTAAATTTCTCAGCTTTTTAAATTGAAGCTGGTTGCATAATCTGGGGAATAGTCAGAATTTCATGTGTTAAACAGTTTTAAAAGCCTGCAAAAGTGACTTTGCTTGTTTACTTTCTGCCTCAGATTGACTATTTTAACCAATATTATCACGACTAGATCATAGCTCCTAGTAAATAACATGAAGTGTTTTAAAGTTAGGTCTATTACAGAATTAACATAAGCACAATTTTAATTTTATGATATCTGATACACCTATCTAATACATCTTAATGCACTAAATGCTGCAGATAAGAATCTTGCTATTTTTCAAGTAGACAACATTGGAAAGTTGAATCATGAACTCATTCAGTTCATCAAATCAAAAGCACTGAGTGTTTTGCTAGTCTAGTGACATGGGTCATTGTATTTCCAAGAAGTGCCTCTCATTTCTGGGGAGTTGTTTACATATACCCTGCATTTAAACCAATTAAAACAAGCCAAGTTTTTTTTTTTTTTTTTAAAGAACCAGAAAAAAAAAAAAAAAAAAATCAGGCTTAGAATTATCTAATGGAAAAAATGTAAAAAAGTACAAAAATGGACTAAAAAGATATCAGTATTTGCAGTATTTGCTGTGATTATTTAGGTTTAGACTTTCTCAACTTAAATGACTAAATGGGCTGAAGACTTGTAACTAACTTGAATAGGGTAGACTTCATACCCTGTGACAAAAAGGATGGGGAAGAGAATATCATTGGTCTTGCCATATACCTACTAGCTAAAAGGAAAATGGTCTGTAGTTGTTCTTGGGCCTATTGTGTTGCTTTTCAGAAGGGCATAAGACTTCCTACTTTATCCGATATGGATATTGTCTACTTCCTCATTCCTTTATGCTCATTTACTGAGTAGTCACATAGAAATGTAAAACTCTTGGTGGTACTGTATTTTAAGGTAATTCAGATGCAGTATTTATTATTTATATATGTACATGTACAGGACACCATTCAAAATCGCCTGAAAATAGTCAGCATGTTTGTTATTTGCTGTTATATTGTATGTTTAGTTTTGTATGTGATAAACAGACTTCATGTAAGTTTTTGTGGACTTGAATTTCTCCTTCCTTGAGATCAATTAAACAGCAGAAAAATATTGTCTGGATTTTTCTGGTATTGTTTTGTTTTGCTTTTCATGCAGTTCTCTTATGAAGCTTGCCTTTATTTTCTCCCTGGTTATTTAAAAGAATTGCCCAGGATGAAATGCTGTTCCAACTCCTGTCTTAAACTAAGCGACATGGGTGGCCAAAGCACAGGTTAACATAAATATATATGGAATTACAAATGGGATAGTCATAAATCTAATTGCCCTAGCTTAAATGAGATTTTAAAGCAAACAAGTAACACATATTTAACTTTTTTTTTTTTTTTTTTTTTTTTTTTTTTTTTTTTTTTTTTTTTTTTTGAGACGGAGTCTCGCTCTGTCGCCCAGGCTGGAGTGCAGTGGCCGGATCTCAGCTCACTGCAAGCTCCGCCTCCCGGGTTTATGCCATTCTCTCGCCTCAGCCTCCCGAGTAGCTGGGACTACAGGCGCCCGCCACATCGCCCGGCTAATTTTTTGTATTTTTTTAGTAGAGACGGGGTTTCACCGTGTTAGCCAGGATGGTCTCGATCTCCTGACCTCGTGATCCACCCGTCTCGGCCTCCCAAAGTGCTGGGATTACAGGCTTGAGCCACCGCGCCCGGCCCACATATTTAACTTTATATTTGAGAGGCATTGCAGTACATTTCTTGAGTCGCTCTTCCACTTATTACCCCACAAAAAGTGTTGAGGATTAATTAGGGGAGCAGGATGCAAATACAGTAAGCATAAATTAAGGTAACCTGTGATGTAATGAACTTGCATCTTTATGTACATATCCGGAAATGAGTAAGGTCTCTTTCAAGGAAGTGGCCTGGTTAGGAGATGGCAGTTTTGAGCAGCTCTGGCTGCAAACATTCTGAAAGGCCCATTGCTCTTCTAACTTCACTCTGACAATTGGTGCATTCTTTTGAGTCTACCAAATTGTGGCAGTAATGTTCAGTGGCTTAAAAAGTAAGTTTTTGGATATGTTTTGAAAACCATGCTGGAGGTTTAAAATTTTTTTTTTTTGTACAGGAAATGTATTATTTGGGGATGTTGTTGTTTTATTATCCACAAGGTGGCGACTAAACCCTTTCAGATAGCAGAGAATTTGGCCTGAGTGCCTTCTAGTCAAATAAAAAGGTTTTTACTGGAATGAAAAAGAAGTGGAGAGAAAAAGACTTTTTGACTTCAGGCCCAAAGCATGTTCTTTATTTAACTTCACTCTGCCATCAGAGAATACAGTGGTTTATTATGTGCAGTTACGTGCTGTGGAGGATTCTCTGATTCATTGAACATTCTCACATCATAAAACACTGTATCCAGCAAAGAACTGTGCTCAATGAAGTAACATAAATCATCAATTTATAAAAATCTGTACAGAGATCCGTGTTTCATAAAATACAATTTGAATATTTTTGTCTTCACCAATTTAATATATAAGGAATTACTGTAATAATACTGGAAAAATATATATGGAATTAAAAATGGGATAGTCATAAATCTAGTTGCCCTAGCTTAAATGAGATGTTAAAGCAAACAAATAACACATATTTAACTTTAGATTACATTAAGCGAGGACAATTTCATGCCCTGCTACTCAAATTGCGAGCTCCTCCCTACACCTACTGAGTCAAAGTCTGCATTTTAACAAAATCCTTGGCACATTAAAGTTTGAGAAACCTGCTTTCCTGGTACTTAAGTCTGCAAGTTTGAGTGACTGCCTTTATGGTATGTGAGTAGTTGGCAGGCCCTGTCTTCCCTCAAGCAAGCCATTTGCTTATCTAGCCCTATTTTCTCCATAGTTTAAAGGCACTGGGCTGGCTGTTTACCTAAGAGGTTGCCTGAATGAGTGATTTACGGCCTCTGATAAAATCTGCTCCATGAGTGAAAACTAAGGAGTTGAAGTTTCTTTTTTCTTTTTTTTTAAATTTCAATAGCTTTTGGGGTACAAGTGGTTTTTTGTTACATGGATAAATTATATAAAGATAAATTATGAGATTTTAGTGCACCTGTCATCCAAGTAGTGTACATTGTACCTAATGTGCAGTTTTTTATTGCTAACCTTCCTCCCAGCTTTCCCCTTCTGAGTCTCTAAAGTCCATGTGTCACTCTATATGCCCTTGCGTATTCATAGCTTAGCTCCAACTTCTAAGTGAAAACATAAAGATTTGGGTTTACCACTCCTATGTTACTTCAGCTAGAATTATGAGGTCAGGAGTTCCAGACAAGCCTGGCTAACATGGCGAAACCCTGTCTCTACTAAAAATGCAAAAATTAACCAGTCGTGGTAGCATGTGCCTGTAATCCCAGCTACCCAGGAGGCTGAGGCAGGAGAATCCGGGAACCTGGGACTCAGAGGCTGCAGTGAGCCGAGATCATGCCACTGCACTCCAGCCTGGGTGACAGAGCAAGACTCTGTCTCCAAAAAAAAAAAAGACCTCCAGCTCCATCCAAGGTTTTGCAAAAGACAATGTTTAGCTCCCTTTAATAGCTGAGTAGTATTCCATGGTATACTATATATATGTGTGTGTGTGTGAGTGTGTGTACATATATATCACTTTTTCATCCACTTAATTGATGGGCACTTTGGTTGATTCCACATCTTTACAATTGTGAATTGTGCTGCTATAAATATACGTGTGCAAGTGTCTTTTTCATATAATGACTTCTTTTTCCTTTCGGTATGTGTTAGTCTGTTTTCATGCTGCTATGAATAAATACCCAAGACTGGGTAATTTATAAAGAAAAGAGGTTTAACTGACTCACAGTTCCACATGGCTGAGGAGGCCTCAGGGACCTTAAAATCATGGCAGAAGGCACCTCTTCACAGGGAGGCAGGAGGGAGAATAAGAGCTGAGTGAAGGGGGAAGCCCCTTATAAAACCATCAGATCTCATGAGAACTCACTCACTATCAGGAGAACAGCATTCGAACCACCCCCATAATCTAATCACATCCCAAGAGGTCCCTCCCATGACGTGGGGATTATGGGGACTATAATTCAAGATGAGATTTGGGTGGGGGCACAGCCAAACTGTATCAGGGTAGATACCCAGTACTGGGATTGCTGGATCAAATAGTAGATCTACTTTTAGCTCCTTAAGGAATCTCAGCTCCTTAAGGAATCTCCATATGTTTTCCATACAGGTTGTACTAATTTACATTCCCATCTGCAGTGTACAAGCATTCTTTTTTTCCCACATCCATGCCAATATCTATTGTTTCTTGAGTTTTTAATAATGGCCAGTTTTACAGGAGTAAGGTGGTATCTCACTGTGGTTTTAATTTGCATTTCCCTGATGATTGGTGATCTTCAGCACTTTTTGCACATTTTTGTTGGCCATTTGTATGTCTTCTTTTGAGAACTGTCTACTCATGTCCTTTGCCTACTTCTTAATGAGATTACTTAGTTTTTTCTTGCTGATTTGTTTGCGTTACTTGTAGATTCTACATACTATTCCTTTTGTCAGATGTGTAGTTTGCAAATATTTCCTCCCATTCTGGGGTTGTCTGTTTACTCTGCTGATTATTTTGCTGTGCATAAGCTTTTTAGTTCAATTAGGTTCCATTTATTTATTTTTATTTTTGTTGCATTTGCTTTTTGGGTCTTAATCATGAATTCTTTGCCTAGGCCAACATCTAGAAGAATTTTTCCAGTGTCGTCTTCTAGAATTTTCATTGTTTCAGGAAACTGGCAAGCCACACGTAGATCAGGAAACTGGCAAGCCACACGTAGAGGAACGAAACTGGATCCCTATCTGTTACCTTATACAAAAACCAACTCAGGATGGATCAAAGACTTAAAATATAAGCGTTCGGGCTTCTTAGGTCACCTAACCACCTCATTCCATTTTCCTTACATTCAGACTCTTAGATTTTTGAACTCCAGGTGTGGAACATTCACTCTACCTTCCCTTTTCCCCTTCCTTTCACTCACTTGGTCATTTTGTCCAGGATTAGAAGAGTGTTTACCATTTGTCAGCAAGCTTTTCCTCTAAACCTATCTCTTGAGATACTCTGCCTAAGTAAAGTAAGGAGAAAGAAAAAGAAGGCTTTGCTTTTCTCATGTGGTGTTTTCGGTTTTCTAAATGCTGGAATGAAGTGCTTTTTATTTGTAGAATTTATGTAATATTGAAATAGCTTAACAAGTTTAATTGAAGATGTTCTGATTTTTTAAAGTATGTATTTTCACCTTAACAGAACAGTTTTTGATGCAGGAAGATAAAAACAGCTGTTTAAATCTTCCCCTTTTTTTTCCTTCCCTTCTTTTTCTCCTTTCCTAAAGAAGCATAAACAATTTATGTCAGGAGTGTCTATTCTTTTGACTTCTCTGGGCCATACTGGAAGAATAATTGTCCTGGGCCACACATAAAGTACACTAACAATAGCTATTGAGCTAAAAAAATGCAAAAAAATGTATAGTGTTTTAAGACATTTTATGAATTTGTGTTGGGCCACTTTTAAAGCTATCCTGGGCCACAAGTTGAACAAGCTTGATTTATAAACATAAATGATAGAAGAAAGAGCCTGTGATTCATACCATTGGTATGATCAGCGTTGGAATATACTTGCAAAAGGTGAAAACACCTTCAATATGTTATGTCTGGCAGTGTTTTTGTTTGTTTTTCTTAATTGCGTATCTGCAACTACATATTAGTTGAAAAAATTGGGGTAAGAGATTAAAATCTCTCCAAGGTAATTTTCTGGCCAGCTCTCAGTGACTGACACATACTAAAACCTAAGAAACTGCAGTCTCAAACCAATCCATGTGATTAGTAATCAGAACTGAAAAACAAAATTCTCAGTCCTTGAAAAAAAAACCCAGAAACACAAATGATGGATTATTTTATTTTAATATGAAGTCTAATGAACTTCAGCTCTTAATATATGTGACAAGCTATTGGGGTACAACTAGAGATGCACTATCAGGTATTGGGTAAATACCTCACTTAAAATAACTGCACTTAAAAAAATTGCACTTAAAAATAAGTGTAGTGTAGCTCACTTGATAATGATGAATGCTTCATGAGGGCATCCCTACCTGGCTTGGGCTTCTGCTTGGACAGTGGTCTGGCTGGTCAGGCCCCATGCCCAGCTGAAAAGAAGGGAACCGAGGTGGACAGCAGGACTGAGGGAAGATGACAAACACACCCAACTCTACCTGCATTTGGTGTTTCCCGTATGGTTCAAGTAAACCCCAGAGAAGTAAAGTGCTGGTGGAGTTTTCCTTGATGGAGTCAAATTCACCTTTCTGGTTTTTTCCCAATATGGCATGATAAAATTTTTCAGGCCGGACACAGTGGCTTACACCTGTAATCCCAGCACTTTAGGAGGCCGAGACAGGTGGATCACCTGAGGTCAGGAGTTTGAGACTAGCCAAGCCAACACGGTGAAACCCCGTCTCTACTAAAAATGCAAAAATTAACAGGGCCTGACAGCACATGCCTGTAATCCCAGCGACTCAGGAGGCTGAGGCAGGAGAATCACTTGAACCCGGAAGGCAAAGGTTGCAGTGAGCTGAGATTACGCCACTGCACTCCAGCCTGGGTGCAGAGTGAGATTCTGTCTCAAAAAAAAAAAAGAAAATAATTCAAGCATACAGGAAAGTGGAAAGAGCTTCACAGCTTCGCATGCCTACTCTCACAACCAGACAGTTGCCACCTAGCTCTGTCTGCTCCATCCGTCCCTCTAGCCACCTAGCAGTCCCAGCTATGGCCTATTCCAGGCATCGGAATCCCTCCAGCTTCTGCCTGCCGTGCTCACCCTCCAGGGCCTCCACTCTGGGTAGCTGTTTTATATTTTATTATTATTATTATTATTATTATTATTATTTTGAGACAGAGTTTTGCTCTTGTTGCCCAGGATGGAGTGCAATGGCTTGATCTCGGCTCACTGCAACCTCCACCTCCTGGGTTCAAGCGATTCTCTTGCCTCAGCCTCCCAAGTAGCTGGCCATGTGTCACCACACCTGGCTAATTTTTTTGTACTTTTAGTAGTGGAGGGGTTCACCATGTTGGCCAGGCTGGTCTCGAACTCCTGACTTCAGGTGATCCACCTGCCTCGGCCTCCCAAAGTGCTGGGATTACAGGCGTGAGCCACCGTGCCCGGCCCTGTTTTATGTTTTGTTAATAGCTGTTATGTCTACAGCAGAGTTGAAGCTACTACACCACTACTGGAAGCAGAACTCTTCCCTGATTATTTTAAAAACCCTTCTCAAGAGTGTTCTGGGAAATTAAACTTTTCTTGTGACTATGAAGAAACACGACCTTGAATTCAGAAGTGTTTGGCTGGAAAATTATTTTTGTGTTAGTGAACATAGAAAGGTCTTGACTTGGGACGTATAAGCATGAGCCATTTTATTCTTCCTTAATCTGAGCCTTCACCCAAACCATTTCAATCCCTCAGTTACCACTGGAGTTCATCATTACCCAGTCACGTCAGTCAGTAAAACCAGCCCAGCTTAAAACTTCAATGTCAGCCTTGATGGAAATCTAATCTCTTCCGTCCGCCCTGGGTGGGCTGGACTCCCGGGTGGGTGTGTTGGCAGGGGAGGCTTGTGCAGCCCCTCCTAACCTTCCAACCCAGCACTGAGATCCTAGGGCATGGCGGTGCTTTGCCATCGGGACACCTCTGCTCCCTCTTCCAGGCTCTGCCTCCCCCAGCGTTGGTGACAGAAAGACAGACTAAAGGGAGAGCCTAAGGCCTGTCCTCTGTAACAGGCCACTCTCGCAGCCTTATGCTGCGGCTGGCTCACCTCTGCGGAGGTAGCATCGAATGCCAGCCTTCTCGCCTCCCCAGCCAGGAAAGAAGGCTCAAGCCCAGCGCTTTACTTCTCTGGTGTTTACTTGATCCATATGGAAAATGCCAAACGTAGGCAGAGTCAGGTGCATTTGCTATCTTCCCTCAGTCCCACTTGTCCACCTCAGTTCCCTTCCTTTCAGCTGGGCATAAGGCCTGGCCAGCCAGACCACTGTCCATGCAGAAATCCAAGCCGGGTGGAGATGTCCTCATGATGCAATCATCATTATTTAAAAAAGAACAGTGAGAACTGGAGGTGGCTGGAGGCATCCCTCGAAAAAGATAAGAAGGTTGACCCTGGGTAGGTAATTGTAGCTCACACCTCCCTTGCAATCATCAAGTAACTTTTATCTCATGAGCAATCTCAATTCTTCACTTGTCAGCTTACAGGGAGCTGGGAGCTGCCACCATGTGGCTATAAAATATTGCTGTACTTCCAAGTGCACAGAAAGGAGCACGAGACTATTGTCACTATGATCACATGCTCAGAATAGAAAGGGAACGGGGACATCTTCTAGCTCAGGCTCACCCAAGACGTGTGGCAGGTGATGCCCAGAATCACCAGCTGAGTTCCAGGCCCTATGACCTACCCAGGAAGGGTTGCCGTGTGGGGAACTGGCATTCTGCCCAGTTATTTTAAATGCTTGAGAATGTTGAAAACTTGGTTGTTTCTAATATATGAAAATACCAATTGCTATGGTGTTTTGTTTTGTTTTGTTTTGTTTTTTTTGAGATGGCGTTTCACTCTTGTTGCCTAGGCTGGAGTGCAGTGATGTGATCTTGGCTCACTGCAACTTCCACCTCCCAGGTTCAAGGGATTCCCCTGCCTCAGACTCCTGAGTAGCTGGGATTACAGGTGCCTGCCACCACGCCCGGCTAATTTTAAAATGCCAATTATTTTTAAAGTTAAAATGAACGTGAAAGTGGAATCCTTCACTGTTGTCCCCCAGCTCCTCCCAGACTAGACCTTTGTGAGGCTAACGCCTTTCTAGCAAGAATGTTTCAGTCCCCAGAGCTATTCTAGCAGCAGGGGGTGCTCAACTGGCATGGTTTTTTCCCAAATATTTAACATGGTTTAGCTAACCTGACTTATATATTCTAAATTAGTGATTCTGACTTAATCAGTTTTTTAAAAATAAGCTATCATTATAAAAATATCCACTTTGAAAATAGGCACAAGGTATTCAGTTTCTCTTTATGTACAGGAAATATCTATAGACTTTAAAGTTGTATTTATTACTCTTTCAATAACAAGCTATTAATTTCAATGAAAATAAGCTATTCATATTAAAATATTCAGCAGCATATCAGAGATATGAATGTTCAGTTAAGCAAACAAAGTTTTTTTAATTGGGAGATTTTTATTTTATATTTTATTTTTGATGTGTTTTTTTATTTTTTATTTTTTAATTTTAGTTTTCCGTAAGTTATTGGGGTACAGGTGGCATTTGGTTATGTGAGAAAGTTCTTTAGTGGTGATTTGTGAGATTTTGGTGCACCCATCACCCAAGCAGTATACACTGCACCATATTTGTTGTCTTTTATCGCTCATCCTCCTCCCATTCCTCCCCCCAAGTCCCCGAAGTCCATTGTATTATTCTTACGCCTTCATGTCCTCATAGCTTAGCTCCCACAAATCAGTGAGAATATATGATGTTTGGTTTTCCATTCCTGTACTTCATTTAGAATAATAGTCTCCAATCTCATCCAGGTCACTGCAAATGCTGTTAATTCATTCCTTTTTATGGCTGAGTAGTATTCCATCATATATATATGTATATACACATTTTCTTTATCCACTAGTTGATTGATGGGCATTTGGGTTGGTTCCACAATTTTGCAGTTGTGAATTTTGCTGTTATAAATATGTGTGTGCAAGTTTTTTGAATAATGACTTATTTTCCTCTGGGAAGGTACCCAGTAGTGGGATTTCTGGATCAAATGGTAGATCTACTTTTAGTTCTTTAAGGAATCTCCACACTCTTTTCCATAGCAGCTGTACTAATTTACATTCCCATCAGCAGTGTAGAAGTGTTCCCTGATTGTCACATCCACACCAACAACTGCTGTTTTTTAAATTTTGGTCATTCTTGCAGGAGTACGGTGGTATCGCATTGTGGATTTGATTTGCATTTCGCTGATCATTAGTGATGGTGAGCATTTTTTCGTATGTTTCTTGGCCATTTGTGTATCTTCTTTTGAGAATTGTCTATGCATGTCTTTAGCCCACTTTTTGATGGGATTTTTTTTTCTTACTGATTTATTTGAGTTCATTGTAGATTCTGGATATTCATCCTTTATCAGATGTATAGATTGTGAAGATTTTCTCTTTTTTTTTTTTTGAGACAGAGTCTCACTCCGTTGCCCAGACTGGAGTGCAGTGGCGCGATCTCAGCTCACTGCAACCTCCGCCTCCTGGGTTCACACCATTCTCCTGCCTCAGCCTCCTGAGTAGCTGGGACTACAGGCACCTACCACCACGCCCGGCTAATTTTTTTGTATTTTTAGTAGAGACAGGGTTTCACCTTGTTAGCCAGGATGATCTCCATCTCCTAACCTTGTGATCCGTCCACCTCGGCCTCCCAAAGTGCTGGGATTACAGGCGTGAGCCACTGCACCCCGCCTTGTGAAGATTTTCTCCTGCTCTGTGGGTTGTCTGTTTACTCTGCTGACTATTCCTTTTGCAGTGCAAAAGCTCTTTAGTTTAATTAGGTCCCAGCTATTTATCTTTGTTTTTATTGCATCTGTTTTTTGGTTCTTAGTCATGAAATCCTTGCCTAAGCCAGTATCTAGAATAAGCAAAGAAAGTTTACCTTTTATTTTATCTGTTTACTACTTTAAACAAGGTAATGTGATAAAAAGGTCATGTTAAGGTAATTAGGGTCAATGTATCACAGATTGTGTTTTAAAACTTGCTTATTGCAACCTTAAGTATTGGTATAATAGAATCTCAAATTGTCTTTTTCAGAATTCTAATGCAAAGACTCCCAGGTTGCCACAGAGATCCCTATCCACAGGGAGGCTCTTTCCCATCTCTCCTCCCTTCCACTTTAATTCCAAACTCAAAAAGGCAGATTAATCTAAGCTTAAAAGAGGTTTTAGTAGAAATAATTTGCAAACCCCAGAGCCCTGGGATATTGTTGGAATAACGATTTTTAGTGCTTTGGAAAGTAAAAGTTGTTTTTTTTCTTTTCCTTCATTCTTCCCCATCCCTTCCCCTTAATGAAGTTATCATTCTTGCAGTCATTTTCTAGTTTTTTTGTTTGTTTGTTTCAAGAGGATGGGGGTTATAGAAAAGAGTCACTAACATATCCTCCTATAGAAAGAGATGATTGGGCCTTCTATTTGGAAGGCCTAGAACAAACAAGGAAACAAAGAAAGAAATAATTCTACCTTCCAATAGGTGCTGGTTTCACTTCCCCTGGCTGAGCTGTTGTTCCTGAGGTCAGACCCCAGCCAGTCTTTTGTGTACGTGCAGGACCATGGTGGCTTCAGTTCCTACCCCACCCTTCCTAGGAACTCTACTTGTGGCAAACGGATATTCAAGCTTACAAGTCCGCCCTCCCCACTCTGATAAATGCAAGAAAAACTGAGAAGGGAGGAGCAAGTTGGGATGAAAGTGTCTGGGCCTAAGTGACCTGGAAACCACTGGAGAAGAAGCTGCTGACTGAGAAGGAGGTGTATGGCTCCAGCGGGATCCCCAGCTTGGAGGACTGTTTAGCAGCTGCATGTTCTGGGTCTGTCTTGGGTATTCCCATATGGCCATGAGATCCGGGAGGCACCCCTCGCTGCTGCTGCTTCTCGCGCTGCTGCTGTGGCTGCTGCAGGTGAGCTGGTGAGCTGAGCCTGGAGCCTAGTGCTCAGGTGCAGGGAACTGAAAGCAAAGTGCAAGCTGGCCCTGCCCCTTCTAGGCTAAGGGAGGTGAGAGGGACTGAGTGTGACCTGCTGGGACCCAGGGCTGGCTGTCTTGAGAATGGCTTAGGTAGCAGGGGCTCTGGATTTATATAAAGGGAAGTTAAGGGTCCTAGGCTGTTTGGGGCAACAGTGGGAGCAGGAGAAGGGACTTGTTTAAAACTAATTTGTATAGCTCACACTATTTTTAGTGAGGTTATTTACATCAACACGTACGAGTTCTTTCTTTGTTTCTTTCTCCTTTTGTTGACACAGGGTCTGGCTTCATCATCCAGGCTGGAGTGCGGTGGCATGATCAAGGCTCACTGCAGCCTTAACCTCCCAGGCTCAGGTTGTCCTTCCACCTCAGCCTCACGAGTAGCTGGGACTACAGTCACTCACCACCATGCCTCGCTAATTTCTGTATTTTTTATAGAGATGGATTTTCACCATGTTGCCTAGGCTGGTCTCGAACTCCTAAACTCAAATGATTTATTCGCTTTGGCCTTCCAAAGTGCTGGAGTTATAGGCATGAGCCACCTCACCCACTTAACACACAATTTTTTTTTTTTTTTTTTGAGACAGAGTCTCGTCATCCAGGCTACAGTGCATAGTGACATCTCAGTGCACTGCAACTTCCTCCTACCAGGTTCAAGCAATCCTCCTGGCTCAGCCTCCCGAGTAGCTGGGACTACAGGCGCATGCCACCACACCCGGCTAGTTTTTGTATTTTTATTAGAGACAGGGTTTCACCATGTTGACCAGGCTGGTCTTAAACTCCTGACCTCAGGTGATCTGCCCACCTCAGCCTCCCAAAGTGCTAGGAGGACAGGAGTGAGACACTGTGCCCTGCCAATTTTTATAATGATACTTCTGTTCACACTTCACATAAGATTGAGGAAATCTCAGTTGTCTGGATCCAAGGCAATTTGAGCAAACCCATGGGGATGGAAGGGCTAAATCCACTGCCCCCAGTTGCCACTGTTTAAATGGGAATACAAACTACTGGAGTCAGGATTCAAAACCTGTGGGCTTGCTCTGTTTGTACATAGAGTGGACATGTGCTTGCTAGTTATGATCTGCTTCGTTGGCTTTCTGCAGGTAGGGAGAGGGAATCATTTCTTCCTTTGAATATCAGCTGAGGGCGGGAAGCAGCACAGTGGTTGCTAACTGTGAGTTCTGGACTGGGCTGCTTGGCGTCCTGACCTAGGCTCCTTCCCAGCCAGCTGGGGACCTAGGCCAGCTTCACTTTGGTCCTTACCTTGGATCAAGTTGAACTCACCTATGGAGCTTCAAGGGATCTCAGTGCCTGGGTTTTGCCCCCAAAGGTTCAGGTTGAGCTGATCTGGGAGTGCGCTGGGTGTCAGGATTTTTAACATAACCTTGTTAAGTCTGTTTCTCTTCACCTGAAAATAGAGCTAGTAATTGAATTTATCTGAGCCAGTGGTTGTGACAGTGAATGAGGAAATGTGTAAAAGCCCTTGGTACTGCGAAAGCTGTCAGAATTAAAATGGAGTTCCTTATATTAAAACACACACACACAGAGGCACAAAGCCTGATATATAGACACAAAGAAGGTTATGCAAAGGGGGTTCTCACATTTGTGGGCTTAATAACTAAAACTACCACAAAAACTGCAAAAATAACAACTTTGCACAAAGGCCATTAAAACCTTACACAAAAAATATTTTTTCGAAGAAATCTTCCCAGCAACTTTTTGTGCAAACTCAGACCAGTGTCACCCTTGCTGTTTGTCTTTGTAGCCAATGACAATTATTTCAAAACAATGATATAATCCTTCTTATTTTTTCCTTTGAAAACCTTTATCTTTCTTTACCTCCCTGACTCTGTACATCGTTTACCATGGCACACATATTCCCATGGCAATGTCCTTTCCCAAATAAACGTCAACTTCTCTTAGAGAATCTCTCCCTACTATTAGGTTCACAGTTCAGTAAGGGCCCAGTCAATGTGCTCTTATGTCTGTGTCTTTCTGTTTTTCTCATCACAGTGAAAATGGTTGGCTATATTCACTCAGAGCTCATGCTAAAACTATTTACTGGATACCTGCTTTGGGCCAGGCACTGGGAATACACCAATAAACAAAAGAGGGGGGAAACCCTGTCTGAAAGTGGACAACTTGTTTGGTACCAGTTGCTTGAGGTTTGGAGAATTTTCTTGGTCACATTTTGCCATATCAAGAGCTAAGAGTTTCCTTAGACAGCACATTAATTTGATCTCCAATACTTTGTAGAAGTCCTTTTAAATAGCCCATGTTTGCATGCATTTGAAAATAGTCCAAATCAAATCCTGTCCCCATCCTTCCCTTGCTCCTGCTCCTACCCACAATGAGTCTGATCAGTAAACAGACCTGAATTCTCTTCCCTCTGGCATATGAGTGCAGTGCCAAAGCAAATGAACTGACTTCTGAGGGTGTGTCGGGTGGGGTGGGCAGTGGGGATGGGACTGTGGATTGTACTTCAGTTACTGATGACAGCAGCTTTATGTGGATTCCCGGGAATCAAGGCAGATGAAGAGAACATGATTCAATAGATATGAGAAGTTTTTAGCAATCCAAATGCTGGACCTTTAACTCACAAAGAGCTTTACACCTGGCAGGTGCTCAATAACTGTCAAATTGGCTATAAGTAACATTCCATTCCATTCCTTTACATCCCCACCCCCCAAACTGGCTTATTGCCATCTGTGACATCTGTAAGAGATACCTACCTCCCCCTGTTCAGCTCTCCATATTTACAAGCTCATACCATTTCTGCTGGAGCGCTATTGTGTCCACGTAGTTTTCCTCTGAAATCTCCACACCCTTTCTCTGTAATGTAGACATGAAGCCAAATCACCAAGTCAGGATTCTGTTCTGCTGGCTTATGTCTTTGTTCTGGGTTCAGTGACAAGTAATGGCAAGCCAAGGAAGAGGAGTGTATTCCCCTTTCGTCATTTTCAGGCCTGAGAGCTCATATGTCCTCACCTTTGGGCTGTGGCAGGCTTCAAAGACCAGAGAGGAGGGAAGTTTTAAGAGAATGAAACTGTACAATGAGAAAAGCCACTTGTGATTTTTTGTTGGTGGTGGTGGTGGCGTTGTTACCAATCTGGGAAATTCTGAATTGAGTTACATTTTAATAAATCATTAGCATTTATGCTTTTACTGAATTATTCTTTCTGCCCTTCATTTAAGTCCAACAGAGTGAGGGGTTGCAGAAGGTGAGGATAGTATGATCAGAGGTGAAGCTGAGAGGGTCAGCAGGGGACAGAGCAGGTTGGATTCTGTCCTAAGAGAAGTAAAAACCCTGGGGGGAAAGGGGTGTGAGATCTGTGCTTTTAAAGATCACTCAAGCCTCTGTGCTGAGAATGTATTAGGAACATAGTATTAGTGTCCTCAGACTGCTGAAACAATGAACCACAAACTGGTACATTGGCTTAAAATAGGATAAATGTACTCTTTTGCCGCTCTAGAGGCCAGAAGTTTGAAATCAAGGTGTCAGCAGGGCCAAACTCTGTCTGAAACTGGGAGGACACTCCCTGGCCTCTCCCCAGCTTCTGGTGGGTTGCTGGCAATCCCAGCCATTTCTTGGCTTGCAGCTACTTCACTCCAGTCTCGGCCCCTGTCATGACATGGCATCCTCTTTTTGTGTCTGTGTTTTCCTATCAAGACACTGCTCACTAGATTAGGGCCCACTCTAACCCAGTGTGACTTCATCTTAACTGTAATTCAGTTAAGAATTACATCTGCAAATAGCCTGTTTCCAAATAAGGTCCCGTTCACAGGTACTGGGGATTAGGTATTCAATATATGCTTTTAGGGACACAATTCAACCCACCACAGAAGGATGGAATGAACGCGAGAGACCAATCATGTGGGTTCTCAAGGTGGTGGAAACTTGAGCTGTTTGGGGTGGAGACAGAGAAGAGCTGGCCTTAGGAAGTGAACTTGACAGAACTTGGAGGTGGGGATGAAAGAAGCAGAGGCATCAAGGATGACCTTTGGAATGAGTAGGTAAGTGTCTTTTGTGGTTGGAGAGCCCGCAAGATGGGCAGGTTTGTGAGAATACAAGTATGCTATCAGTCTGGGACATGCAGGATTTGAGTTGCTTGTGGGAGATGCCAGTACAAATGTTGCCTAGAGACTTGAATAGGAAAAAGAGGCGATGCTTACGTAGCCCTTGTCATCCTGAGCACTTTACGTGTGAGTGTTGTATGTTAAAAGGAATAATAATAGTACCTTCATGATTGGGCTGTTGTGAGGATCAAATACATACATTCACTTACACGTTTTCATATGTGGGGGGTGTGCATGTGTGTGCACAGATGAGGAAATACAGACTCCAGAGGATAAATTACCTGCCCAACACCACATAGCTGGTGAGGGGTAGATAGGATTTTTTTTTTTTTTTTGGGAGGGTCTCACTCTGCCGCCCAGGCTGGAGTGCAGTGGCATGATCTCCACTCACTGCAACTGCCACCTCCTGGACTCATGCGATCTTTCCACCTCAGCCTCCCGAGTAGCTGGAACTACATCACAGGCCACCATGCCTGGCTAATTTTTATATATTTTGTAGAGACAGGGTTTTGCCATGTTGCCCATAGAACAGGATTTAAACTCAGGTCTTCTAAACTTACAAATCCACATGCTTAACCAATACTTTATACTATCTGCATTGGCCTCTAGTCACATATGGCAATTTAAGTTAATTAAAATTCAGCAAAATTTAAAATTCAGTTCTACACTAGCACTAGCCACATGTTAGGGGCCCAATTAACCACATGTGGCTAGGGCCTACCACACTGGCCAGTACAGCAGGGACATTCTCATATTCACAGAGCTTTTCCCAGGACTGCTGTGCTCTAGAGCCCAGAATAGAGATATTGGGTATGGATTAAAAGAATCTCTAGAGGAATCTCTCATAGGAAATTCTGTGATTTCTAGGATCCAAATTCTCCCTGAATGAAAGCTTAAGAGACTTTCCTCATTGTCCAAAAACAAACAAACAAAAAAAGAGACTTTCCTAACTGTCCAATTTCATTCTTTTAAAACCTCTCTCCTCTCTGGTCTTCCAAGCCTGCCCCAGCCCCAAGCTGAGGACTCATTGGCTGTCAGGACTGGAAATGACCAAAGAGGCAAGAAAGATCCCTTTCCTATGGCTTCTCATTACTTGTCACTGAATCTGGGACAAAGACATAAACCTGCAGAACAGAGTCCTGGATCCCAATTCTGCTGCTTTTTAGGACCCGAATTCTGCTTAAATAAAAGCTTGCATTTAAAAATGAAATATTTCCAAGCATTTTTGGAAAGAATGATTTCTATCTAGCCCTCTTAGCTCTTTAGTATCCTGTATAGTTACAGATTACATCTTCATTTATTCAGAGAATTTTCTCCCAAAAGATGCCATGGCTGCTCAGCCAGGCCAGCCTGAATGATATTGGTTACATGCCCCAGGTCCAGAGCCATGTGTCAAATCACGTGCAGGGTGGACCATGCAATCACATGTCTGCCTGGCCCCCTCTGATAAAGTGGTTTGGTGGACATGGTAGCTGAGGGAACAAGCATCTAGAAAGCACCGCGCCCCCCCACCCCAGGCCCACCGCACCGCATTCTAGCAAGCATTATGCAAATCTTCTGAAAGATTTTCTCTTTGGACAGACTGCCTAAAATTGGCACGGATGAGAAATATAATAAGAGCACTTACAAAATCATTACAGAAAATATAACAATTTCCATCTTCCTGCATCACCCAGATGAGAGATCTCAAGTTAATTTCTAAGGCTTGCATAAAGAGAGGAGAGATGAAACACACACAACGATGTGAAATTTAAGGCATCTCTGGCAAAGTATAAGCATCCACCATTTCAAACCTCTTTTTGAACACTTCAGCCAGCTCTTACATGACTGCCAACTGTGCCGTTTACGTGTTATCATAATAAAATGAATTTACAGAACTTTAGTGTTGAAAGAGCCCTTAAAGACACTTTGTCTCATACCCTCGATTTTCAGAAGGGGAAACTGAGGCCCAGAGGGAACAAGAAACCTTAATATATCCCTTCTTAATAACCTTGGCCACCTGGAAATATACCTGTTTCAGAAACAGAATTAATTTCTTTATCTTTCACAAGAACTACAATTTTCTCCATTTAAAAATTATACACCTGGGTAAGCCCTTAATTTAAAACTACTGACATTAATCAAGAAGCATTCATTGTCTAAAAATATCAGTTTGAGATTTCAGAACTCAAAGAGTTTAAACATTCTTTTCCTTCAGGTAAATACATAGAAATTTAACCTGGCCAGGAAACAAATATTATCACTAGCCCTGATGCTAACAATACAGCCCAATAACATCACCCGCCCACCACCCACCGTGGTCTCTTGTATTGTAATGTGAATAAGGATAAATAAGGATAGATTCTGACGTGGACAAGGCAACCCGGATGGAGGCACTGTCCCTAGTGATTTAAGTATCAGTCCTAGAGATTTGGCTTATGTGGGTTATATTTCCTGATACCATGGTAGATATTAAAACAGGGTAATTTTAAACATATTTCTCAATTCATTGGACATAACCATAATAAACCCATTCTATGGTAATAAAAATAGCACATATTTTGGAAAATATCCATATTTTTCCATAAATTCCATTTAGTGGAAAGAGTGGCACTATCTATATATTTTTGCAAATATTTTGAACATCCAGCTTTAAAGAAGACAGCAGGAGTCTCCTCTCTGCTTCTGTATTCAGTCTTTTGTGAATTTGTTTGGTTGGAGTATATGAAGAAATTCTGGCCTCACGCAGATATTTGGAAAGGGAGGAATATTTTAATAACCTGAAACAGATAATTGTGGATATTTTTCTTTGATATTACACCAAAACTCAATACACTGTAATGTCTTAACAGTTATTTACTGTGTAGAATCTGAAACCATATCAATAAATTTTCCCTACTGTGTTCCATTAAAATCCACTGGTCTCTCTTGCACTCTGGATGACTCTTTTACCTGTGTGTGATTTTAGAACATGATTTGTTGATCATTAGGAAGCCATTGGCTATTGAGTTATGCAGATATTTCCTATGTGGACATATTTCAGCCTATAAAATTTTTAAAAATTGCTGTTATAATAAAAATCTTTAATTATTAGGAAGCTTTCATGCTCATATTGGCAGACACAAGTTTTCTAAAATTCTGATTTTTGCTTGAAAGCTTACATTTGTCAGTGGGAGCAGATACTGTGCGTTGATTGATTTTCTTGAAGTGAAAGCCTCACTTTGCTCATCATCAAGGAACGAGGTATCAAATTCCCTGGCGTGAATCATCAGTTTATTGGTTGTTCTTTCAAGTAAAATGGTGTTCCATTAAAAAAAAAAAAAAAAAGTGGCCTGTTCAGCTGGAAACTCAAGCAATCACACAAGTACTTTTCTTTGAGATAAACCTTCTGCTTTGATGTGCAGCAGCAGTGCCTTGTACCTACTTCCCATCCACTCACAAAGAGTATTTAAAAGATATGCACTCAAGTGTTGCAATTTACAACTATTTATTTATTTATTTATTATTTTCTTTGAGATGGAGTCTCGCTCTGTCACCCAGGCTGGAGTGCAGTGGCACGATCTGGGCTCACTGCAAACTCTGCCTAACGGATTCAGGCCATTCTCCTGCCTCAGCCTCCCGAGTAGCTGGGTCTACAGACACCCGCCACCATGCCCAGCTAATTTTTTGCATTTTTTAGTAGAGATGGGGTTTCACCGTGTTAGCCAGGATGGTCTTGATCTCCTGATCCCATGATCCGCCCGCTTGGCCTCCCAAGGTGCTGGGATTATAGGTGTGAGCCACCGCACCCGGCCTAGAACAATTAATATTGTATTTACTGCTTCATCAGTTCTCAAGCAATTATAGTAATTGAGTAAATTACTGGGAGTTTGGTACCACTGCCTTCATTTGTGTTGAGGCATCAGCAATTTCACCCACCAATGTTATTGTTTTGCACCATGAGTGCAAATGTCAGTCAGCGAAATAGGCAAACAATGCCTTAGTGTTCTTAGGAAAGCATTTGACCTTGTGGACTCTCTTACAGGGCTGTGGAAACCATACTTTGAAAATTGCTGCTACAAAGAAACTTTTCACATATACATGCATGTTTATTCCCATAGCATTTTTGATAATGAACTGGAACCAACCTAAATGACCATCACTAGGAGAATAGATAAATAGATTATTGCCTATTCATATGGTGAAATGCTCTACAGCAATGAAAATGAATGAACTAAAACTGTAGGTGTTAACACACATATCCTCCCCCAAAATGAAAAATCAATGATAAGTAAAAAAACACAATAAGTTATGGGATAATGCTCACTGTGAACCATTATTTAAAAGTCCAATCCAAAACCATAAAAATTACACACTGTTATGAATATATAGCTATGTCTATGCACACACATACATATAGTGAAGGTTTAAAAACATGCATTGAAATGCTAAATATAATTTAGGATGAGAGTTACTTCTGAGGAAAAAGTGAGATGAGGGAGGGGTACACAGGAAGTTTCCATTTTATCTGTAACAATTTACATCTCAACACTTCGAAGCAAATAGGGTAAAAGTATTAAGGTTTAATAGAACTAGGTGATGGGCGTCATTATGCCATTCTCTATTTCTTTCTGTATGCTTAAAGCATTTTGCTTTCAAATTTTCCTTTAAACAGGAAGACTGTATAGCAAGAAGAGGTATTATTAAAAAGTTTCATTTTTTTAAAGACAGACTTTCCCTTTTTATTATAATTGGCAAGAATCTTAGTGCTAAATTGAATACCCAGTCTTAGTTCATGAAATTGTTTTTTTTGATAACTTTTTGTTTTGGTATAAAACTTGTAAGATTTAAAGAAAATACAAAGAATTCCAAAATACCCTGTGTGAAAATTCACCAGTTGTTCATACTTTTTGCCCCATTCGCTTTATTCTAGTCATCCTGCTTGCTTACACACTGTCTCTCTCCCTCCCTACTCTCACACTTTTGTTTGCTGCTGGTTCTAACGATACATTGCAGGGCCTTTCCCCTTCCTTCCTTCCTTCCTTCCTTCTTCCTTCCTTCCTTCCTTCCTCCTTCCTTCCTTCCTCCCTCCCTCCCTCCCTCCCCCCCTCCCTCCCTCCCCCCTCCCTCCCTCCCTCCCCCTTTCCTTCCTTCCTTCCTTCTTCCTTCCTTCCTTCCTTCCTTCCTTCCTTCTCCCTCTCTTTTCAGATGAAGTCTCGCTCTGTTGCCCAGGCTGGAGTGCAGTGGTGTGATCAAATCTCACTGCAACCTCCGCCTCCCAGGTTCAGGCGATTCTCCTGTCTCAGCCTCCCGAGTACTTGGGATTACAGGTGCGTGCCACCATGGCTGGCTAATTTTTGTATTTTTAGTAGAGACAGGGTTTCATCATATTGGTCAGGTTGGTCTCGAACTCCTGACCTTGGGGGATCCACCTGCCTTGGCCTCCCAAAATGCTGGGATTACAAGTGTGAGCCACCATGCCTGGCCAACTTATCTCTTTCTATTTCAACAGTCTTGCACATGTATTTTTTGGAGGAAGGGAAAGGATTATTGAGATATAAATTATAAATAAGTATTATCACTCTAAGTCATTATGTAAATGTAAAGTGCCATGTCTATTATATTATTAATTATTGTAAATAATGCCTAGAAAAAAGGGGCAAAAAAAAAAGAAAAACCCACTTAAAGCTCATCATCAATTAATATTTGGTGTTATTTTACATGTGTACATATAAATACTTCTGTGCTCATCCTGAATAAATAAGTTCTGCTGCCTGCTTTGTTAATTAACAGTAGTATTTTATGATTTTAAATGTCTCCCCACCATTGGTAATAATAAATCAGAATTCTTTTCATTATTTCTCCTATAGTTAGAGAAGAGAAGTGGTAATCATGAATTAAGATGTAGAGGTAAGAAATTCTATTTACCAAAACTAAATACAGAAGTTCTTTTTCTGTCATTTCTAATTCTAGATTTGTGCAACTCCAGGCAGTTTCCATGTGATTCTGATAAGTATATTCTCTACTGATTAACATTATTTTTATTTTTAAGGTCAGTATCGTTGACAGTTCCCAACAGGAAACAGAAGATCTTACTAAGCAAACAAAGGTGAGGTTTGGAAATCAGTTTCTTAATAGATAAAATCAGTCTCTACAGCTGACTTAGAAACAGAATTGCAGTTTGGAGGTCTTTAGTACCTACCAATGTTTGGTTTGCAGAAAATAAAATAGTAACCACGTGTGGCCTTTTAGACTCTTGAGGGACTGCCAGAGAGTTGCAGATGATGCTTTTATGTCTAATTAGAATATGAGCAGCCTGCAAACATCAAAATTCAACTGTACACCACAAGCTTGGAGGTTTGTCCACATCACTTTCTTCTTTATGGAATTAGAATATATTGGACTTACTATTTTCCATTGCACCAGTCATGCACCTACCACTGTGAGGTTTTGCCATATCCTCGTGCCATGTTGTGATTATTTACTTGGTATTGTTCTCTTGGTCAATTCACTTTATCATTAAGCAATTTTTTTAAAAAAGAACTTGTATTTTTGTTGATAAAATTAATGTGGCTACAAACCAGCTTCACTTATAATAGACGGCAACTGTGAAAATACATAATGCAAACAAAACAATGCTTTAACTTCGTGTATTCCCTTACCTGACACATATCTGAGCCAAAGATCTGAGTCTAAGTCACTCTCTTTCTGTTTGTGTACATGTCTGCACATTTGTTAAAAGGGATATTCGTAGACAGAGAGGCATTAAAGGTCTATCAGCACCTAATCATCAATAATTTCAGGAAGATTGAGAGATAAATGGAAGTGGGAAAACTTTCTCAACAACTGCTTGTATGTCTACTATAGGACAGCCATTGGCACATAGCAGACAGTCATCTTTAATGCTATGTCTGGATAGCTCCTAAAATTATCTCAAGAACCATGTCAAATCATTGGGTGGCGTCTGCCCCATGGTTAGAGATGACTCTACAGCTTCTTAAGAAGCTTGACTCTTAAGCTTCTTGTACTTTTTATGTTTGTTTTTAACAGTAGGCGTGAACTGTTTCCTTTTTCTAAGAATCACAGAGTGTCACAGCTATACCAGAGCTTAATCAGTACATAATTCAAAGAGCCATTGGTACCAGCTTAAGATGACTCTTAAGCTTCTTAAGAAGACAGGCACTTGGATTTTCCAAGCTTAGGTGGCTGTTGTGGGGATGAGAGAATGCAGGCCAAGTGTCAGCACAGGGCCTTTACATGAAGCGATGGTGTGATAAATCCTGGCTGTGAGCATCACTGCCATCCTTATTGTCATCATTGTCACTATAATTTCCAGGGAAAGAGCTACCAGACTCTACGGCGATCCAAGAGAAGATGGGTTATCACCACCTTGGAGCTGGAGGAGGAAGACCCAGGACCCTTTCCCAAACTGATTGGTGAGGTGAGGTGCCTACTCTGAAGGAATGACCCCATCATGGCCTCTGAGTCAGCATGCCCTTTGGCCAGGAAGATTAAGTCTTGAAAGGTTTTTGTGCTAGTGAGGCCAGTGAGTGAAGGAGAGCATAAAGAGCACTGGCCTGGGGTTCAGGATGCCTGCGTTCTAGAACTCACTCTACCTCTACCTGGGTATGTGACTTTGAGCGAGTCATTTCTCCATGTGAGTGTCTGATGAGAATCTTATACAGCAACAGAGTGCTTAATTCCAACTGACAGGTCTGCTTTATTTGGCCCATGCAGAGTGTTTTTTTTTTTTTTTTTAATAGTATTTAAAAATAGGGAGATTGTCAACTGGGCACAGTGGCTCATACCTGTAATCCCAGCACTTTAGGAGGCAGAGGAGGGCGGATCATGAGATCAGGACATCGAGACCATCCTGGCCAACATGGTGAAATCCCATCTCTATTAAAAATACAAAAAATTAGCCGGGCATGGTGGCGGGCGCCTGTGGCCCCAGCTACTCCAGAGGCTGAGGCAGGAGAATGGCATGAACCCGGGAGGCAGAGCTTGCAGTGAGCCAAGATTGCACCACTACACTCCAGCCTGGGCAACAGAGCGAGACTCCATCTCAAATAAATAAATAAATAAATAAATAAATAAATAAAAAATAAATAGGCACACTGTCTTAAAAATTTTGCCCTTCTAGAGACTTTTTTTTTTTGACTTTCTTTTTTTTTTTTTTTTAATTATACTTTAAGTTCTAGGGTACATGTGCATAACGTGCAGGTTTGTTACATATGTATACTTGTGCCATGTTGGTGTGCTGTACCCATCAACTCTTCAGCACCCATCAATTCATCATTTATATCATGTGTAACTCCCCAATGCAACCCCTCCCCCTCCCCCCTCCCCATGATAGGCCCCAGTGTGTGATGTTCCCCTTCCCGAGTCCAAGTGATCTCATTGTTCAGTTCCCATCTATGAGTGAGAACATGTGGTGTTTGGTTTTCTGTTCTTGTGATAGTTTGCTAAGAATGATGGTTTCCAGCTGCATCCATGTCCCTACAAAGGACGCAAACTCATCCTTTTTTATGGCTGCATAGTATTCCGTGGTATATATGTGCCACATTTTCTTAATCCAGTCTGTCACAGATGGGCATTTGGGTTGATTCCAAGTCTTTGCTATTGTGAATAGTGCCGCAATAAACATATGTGTGCATGTGTCTTTGTAGTAGAATAATTTATAATCCTTTGGGTATATACCCAGTAGTGGGACGGCTGGGTCATATGGTACATCTAGTTCTAGATCCTTGAGGAATTGCCATACTGTTTTCCACAATGGTTGAACTAGTTTACAATCCCACCAACAGTGTAAAAGTGTTCCTGTTTCTCCACATCCTCTCCAACACCTGTTGTTTCCTGACTTTTTAATGATTGCCGTTCTAACTGGTGTGAGATGGTATCTCATTGTGGTTTTGATTTGCATTTCTCTGATGGCGAGTGATGATGAGCATTTTTTCATGTGTCTGTTGACTGTATGAATGTCTTCTTTTGAGAAATGTCTGTTCATATCCTTTGCCCACTTTTTGATGGGGTTGTTTGTTTTTTTCTTGTATATTTGTTTGAGTTCTTTGTAGATTCTGGATATTAGCCCTTTGTCAGATGAGTAGATTGCAAACATTTTCTCCCATTCTGTAGGTTGCCTGTTCACTCTGATGGTAGTTTCTTTTGCTGTGCAGAAGCTCTTTAGTCTAATCAGATCCCATTTGTCAATTTTGGCTTTTGTTGCCACTGCTTTTGGTGTTTTAGACATGAAGTCCTTGCCCATGCCTATGTCCTGAATGGTACTACCTAGATTTTCTTCTAGGGTTTTTATGGTATTAGGTCTAACATTTAAGTCTCTAATCCATCTTGAATTAATCTTCGTATAAGGAGTAAGGAAAGGATCCAGTTTCAGCTTTCTACTTATGGCTAGCCAATTTTCCCAGCACCATTTATTAAATAGGGAATCCTTTCCCCATTTCTTGTTTCTCTCAGGTTTGTCAAATATCAGATGGCTGTAGATGTGTGGTATTATTTCTGAGGACTCTGTTCTGTTCCATTGGTCTATATCTCTGTTTTGGTACCAGTACCATGCTGTTTTGGTTACTGTAGCCTTGTAGTATAGTTTGAAGTCAGGTAGCGTGACGCCTCCAGCATTGTCCTTTTGACTTAGGATTGTCTTGGCAATGCGGGCTCTTTTTTGGTTCCATATGAACTTTAAAGCAGTTTTTTCCAATTCTGTGAATAAAGTCATTGGTAGCTTGATGGGGATGGCATTGAATCTATAAATCACCTTGGGCAGTATGGCCATTTTCACGATATTGATTCTTCCTATCCATGAGCATGGTATGTTCTTCCATTTGGTTGTGTCCTCTTTTATTTCACTGAGCAGTGGTTTGTAGTTCTCCTTGAAGAGGTCCTTTACATCCCTTGTAAGTTGGATTCCTAGGTATTTTATTCTCTTTGAAGCAATTGTGAATGGAAGTTCATTCATGATTTGGCTCTCTGTTTGTCTGTTACTGGTGTATAAGAATGCTTGTGGTTTTTGTACATTAATTTTGTATCCTGAGACTTTGCTGAAGTTGCTTATCAGCTTAAGGAGATTTTGGGCTGAGACAATGGGGTTTTCTAAATATACAATCATGTCATCTGCAAACAGGGACAATTTGACTTCTTCTTTTCCTAACTGAATACCCTTTATTTCTTTCTCTTGCCTGATTGCCCTAGCCAGAACTTCCAACACTATGTTGAATAGGAGTGGTGAGAGAGGGCATCCCTGTCTTGTGCCAGTTTTCAAAGGGAATTTTTCCAGTTTTTGCCCATTCAGTATGATATTAGCTGTGGGTTTGTCATAAATAGCTCTTATTATTTTGAGGTACGTTCCATCAATACCGAATCTATTGAGCGTTTTTAGCATGAAGGGCCGTTGAATTTTGTCAAAAGCCTTTTCTGCATCTATTGAGATAATCATGTGGTTCTTGTCTTTGGTTCTGTTTATATGCTGGATTACGTTTACTGATTTGCGAATGTTGAACCAGCCTTGCATCCCAGGGATGAAGCCCACTTGATCATGGTGGATAAGCTTTTTGATGTGCTGCTGAATCCGGTTTGCCAGTATTTTATTGAGGATTTTTGCATCGATGTTCATCAGGGATATTGGTCTAAAATTCTCTTTTTTTGTTGTGTCTCTGCCAGGCTTTGGTATCAGGATGATGTTGGCCTCATAAAATGAGTTAGGGAGGATTCCCTCTTTTTCTATTGATTGGAATAGTTTCAGAAGGAATGGTACCAGCTCCTCCTTGTACCTCTGGTAGAATTCAGCTGTGAATCCATCTGGTCCTGGACTTTTTTTGGTGGGTAGGCTATTAATTGTTGCCTCAATTTCAGAGCCTGCTATTGGTCTATTCAGGGATTCAACTTCTTCCTGGTTTAGTCTTGGGAGAGTGTAAGTGTCCAGGAAATTATCCATTTCTTCTAGATTTTCTAGTTGATTTGCGTAGAGGCATTTATAGTATTCTCTGATGGTTGTTTGTATTTCTGTGGGGTCGGTGGTGATATCCCCTTTATCATTTTTTATTGCGTCTATTTGATTCCTCTCTCTTTTCTTCTTTATTAGTCTAGCTAGCGGTCTGTCAATTTTGTTTATCTTTTCAAAAAACCAACTCCTGGATTCATTGATTTTTTGGAGGGTTTTTTGTGTCTCTATCTCCTTCAGTTCTGCTCTGATCTTAGTTATTTCTTGCCTTCTGCTAGCTTTTGAATGTGTTTGCTCTTGCCTCTCTAGTTCTTTTAATTGTGATGTTAGAGTGTCAATTTTAGATCTTTCCTGCTTTCTCTTGTGGGCATTTAGTGCTATAAATTTCCCTCTAACACACTGCTTTAAATGTGTCCCAGAGATTCTGGTATGTTGTATCTTTGTTCTCATTGGTTTCAAAGAACATCTTTATTTCTGCTTTCATTTCGTTATGTACCCAGTAGTCATTCAGGAGCAGGTTGTTCAGTTTCCATGTAGTTGAGCGGTTTTGATTGAGTTTCTTAGTCCTGAGTTCTAGTTTGATTGCACTGTGGTCTGAGAGACAGTTTGTTATAATTTCTGTTCTTTTACATTTGCTGAGGAGTGCTTTACTTCCAACTATGTGTTCAATTTTGGAATAAGTGCGATGTGGTGCTGAGAAGAATGTATATTCTGTTGATTTGGGGTGGAGAGTTCTATAGATGTCTATTAGGTCCGCTTGGTGCAGAGATGAGTTCAATTCCTGGATATCCTTGTTAACTTTCTGTCTCGTTGATCTGTCTAATGTTGACAGTGGAGTGTTGAAGTCTCCCATTATTATTGTATGGGAGTCTAAGTCTCTTTGTAAGTCTCTAAGGACTTGCTTTATGAATCTGGGTGCTCCTGTATTGGGTGCATATATATTTAGGATAGTTAGCTCTTCCTGTCGAATTGATCCCTTTACCATTATGTAATGGCCTTCTTTGTCTCTTTGGATCTTTGACGGTTTAAAGTCTGTTTTATCAGAGACTAGGATTGCAACCCCTGCTTTTTTTTGTTCTCCATTTGCTTGGTAGATCTTCCTCCATCCCTTTATTTTGAGCCCATGTATGTCTCTGCATGTGAGATGGGTCTCCTGAATACAGCAGACTGATGGGTCTTGACTCTTTATCCAGTTTGCCAGTCTGTGTCTTTTAATTGGAGCATTTAGTCCATTTACATTTAAGGTTAATATTGTTATGTGTGAACTTTATCCTGCCATTATGATATTAACTGGTTATTTTGCTCGTTAGTTGATGCAGTTTCTTCCTAGCCTCGATGGTCTTTACATTTTGGCATGTTTTTGCAATGGCTGGTACCGGTTGTTCCTTTCCATGTTTAGGGCTTCCTTCAGGGTCTCTTGTAAGGCAGGCCTGGTGGTGACAAAATCTCTAAGCATTTGCTTATCTGTAAAGGATTTTATTTCTCCTTCACTTATGAAACTTAGTTTGGCTCGATATGAAATTCTGGGTTTAAAATTCTTTTCTTTAAGAACATTGAATATTGGCCCCCACTCTCTTCTGGCTTGCAGAGTTTCTGCCGAGAGATCTGCTGTTAGTCTGGTGGGCTTCCCTTTGTGGGTAAGCCGACCTTTCTCTCTGGCTGCCCTTAAGATTTTTTCCTTCATTTCAACTTTGGTGAATCTGGCAATTATGTGTCTTGGAGTTGCTCTTCTGGAGGAGTATCTTTGTGGCGTTCTCTGTATTTCCTGAATTTGAATGTTGGCCTGCCCTACTAGGTTGGGGAAGTTCTCCTGGATGATATCCTGAAGAGTGTTTTCCAACTTGGTTCCATTTTCCCCCTCACTTTCAGGCACCCCAATCAGACGTAGATTTGGTCTTTTTACATAATCCCATACTTCTTGCAGGCATTGTTCATTTCTTTTTCTTCTTTTTTCTTTTGGTTTCTCTTCTCGCTTCATTTCATTCATTTGATCCTCAATCGCTGATACTCTTTCTTCCAGTTGATCGAGTCGGTTACTGAAGCTTGTGCATTTGTCACGTATTTCTCATGTCATGGTTTTCATCTCTGTCATTTCGTTTATGACCTTCTCTGCATTAATTAGTCTAGCTGTCAATTCTTCCACTCTTTTTTCAAGATTTTTAGTTTCTTTGCGCTGGGTACGTAATTCCTCCTTTAGCTCTGAGAAGTTTGATGGACTGAAGCCTTCTTCTCTCATCTCGTCAAAGTCATTCTCTGACCAGCTTTGATCCATCCGTTGCTGGCGATGGGCTGCGCTCCTTTGCAGGGGGAGATGCGCTCTTATTTTTTGAATTTCCAGCTTTTCTGCCCTGCTTTTTCCCTATCTTTGTGGTTTTATCTGTCTCTGGTCTTTGATGATGATGACGTACTGATGGGGTTTTGGTATAGGTGTCCTTCCTGTTTGATAGTTTTCCTTCTGACAGTCAGGACCCTCAGCTATAGGTCTGTTGGAGATTGCTTGAGGTCCACTCCAGACCCTGTTTGCCTGGTTATCAGCAGCAGAGGTTGCAGAAGATAGAACAGCGAGTGTACCTGTCTGATTCTTACTTTGGAAGCTTCCTCTCAGGGGTGTACTCCACCCTGTGAGGTGTGGGGTGTCAGACTGCCTCTAGTGGGGGATGTCTCCCAGTTAGGCTACTCAGGGGTCAGGGACCCACTTGAGCAGGCAGTCTGTCCGTTCTCAGATCTCAACCTCCGTGTTGGGAGATCCACTGCTCTCTGCAAAGCTGTCAGACAGAGTCGTTTGCGTCTGCAGAGGTTCTGCTGCTTTTTTGTTGTTGTTATTTATCTGTGCCCTGTCCCCAGAGGTGGAGTCTACAGAGACAGGCAGGTTTCCTTGAACTGCTGTGAGCTCCACCCAGTTCGAGCTTCCTAGCGGCTTTGTTTACCTACTTAAGCCTCAGCAATGGCGGGTGCCCCTACCCCAGCCTCGCTGCTGACTTGCGGTTAGATCGCAGACTGCTGTGTTAGCAATGAGGGAGGCTCCGTGGGAGTGGGACCCTCCCGGCCAGGTGTGGGATATATTCTCCTGGTGTGCCCGTTTGCTTAAAGCGCAGTATTGGGGTGGGAGTTACCCGATTTTCCAGGTGTTGTGTGTCTCAGTTCCCCTGGCTAGGAAAAGGGATTCCCTTCCCCCTTGTGCTTCCCAGGTGAGGCGATGCCTCACCCTGCTTCAGCTCTCGCTGGTCGGGCTGCAGCAGCTGACCAGCACCGATTGTCCGGCACTCCCCAGTGAGATGACCCCAGTACCTTAGTTGAAAATGCAGAAATCACCGGTCTTCTGTGTCGCTCACGCTGGGAGTTGGAGACTGGAGCTGTTCCTATTCGGCCATCTTGCTCTGCCCCTCTAGAGACTTTTTAAAAGTGGAAAGTTCTCACCACATGGAACCCACATTCCCACATGACAACAATTAGGTGGGGCTTGAGTTACTCTGAATACCACAGTTTCTACCACTCCCTATTTCCTCCCTTGTGCTGAGGGCAAGCACCGCCTTGAAAAAGTCATGGTACTGGAGTGGTAGAATCTTTCCACCAGGCTCATGTTGTTTATTTCTGCTACCTTCCTGGTACCAATGGCCCTTTGAATTATGTACTGATTAAGCTCTGATGTTCTGTGACATTCTGTGATTCTTAGAAAAAGGAAACAGTACATGTCTATTGGTAAAAAACAAATGTAAAGAGTACAGACCGTTTTCAATCTCAGTGGTTAAAAGTATATACTCCTAAGAGTCAGGGGGAGTGAGTGGGTTCATATTCCTACTACATCACGTCCTTGCTGGGTAAGTTAGAGATTCTTAATGTGTCTGTACAATGGGGTCGATGATATTGCCTACATTTCAGAGATGTTTTAAAGATTAAATAGGTTAAGGCAAGCAAGGCAGATTGTAGGCCCACTTGTTCTAAACTCTTTCTAGATGTTAGTTGTGTGATCACTACTTCTCTTTCCTTCAAGGGATAATCAATATTAAATAAATTGGTATGTGTGGTTCCAGATATTTCTTTACAGATTTTCTGATATGAATCTGCGTCAAAGAAATGAGATCACACTTGGTGTGTTGTTCTGCTTGCCTTTCTTGTTTAGCAACGTGTCCTGCTCATCTTTCCGTCTTTCCATGGCAGTGTAAATACATTTTTGAAGGCTACAGAGTATCCCATGCTATGTGAAGGAAGTATCACTATATTATTTTTTTCATGTCAATGAACATTTATGCTATTTCCAAATTGTCACTATTACAGACCAAACTGCAGCCAACAGTTCAACACCATTGCTCCTGCATCTCTGCCCATCTGTTTATTTCTTTGGCAGATGTGCCATTGCTGGGTATAATTTCTTAAAGATGCCATTGATTCTTAGCCTTGATACTTGATTATCATAGCGGCTTATTCTCATCCTCCTTTTCATTTTTCCTCCTTCTAGCTGTTCAATAATATGTCTGATAACATGTCGCTAATGTATCTACTCAGTGGACCTGGTGTGGATGAATATCCAGAGATTGGTTTGTTTTCTCTTGAAGATCATGAGAACGGAAGGATATATGTTCGCCGCCCTGTTGATCGAGAAATGACACCGTCTTTCACGGTATCTAAAATTTGATATATTCTAAGCTTGGATTTAAAAGCTCTTGCAAGACTGTTGTATTTGGTAAGCATTATTTAAGCTGACTATGTGCCAGGTTCCGGGAGACTGAGAAATTATGCCTTGTGACAAGCTTTATGAGTATGCCTGAGACTTTTGTAATCTTCTTTTAGAGTTGTGGGCTTTGGCTTTGTAATGATTTCTGCAATCGATGTGAGCTGCTATAGGTCTTTATTCTAATGACCAGTGTCCTAGCATGATCGAGGTATCTGAAAGCACTTGGGGATAGGGTCACAGAATGTTTATAAAATGGGCTTATGTATTTATATATGTATTTATTTATTTATTTTTGAGACGGAGTCTCGCTCTGTCGCCCAGGCTGGAGTGCAGTGGCGCGATCTTGGCTCACTGCAAGCTCTGCCTCCTCAGTTCATGCCATTCTCCTGCCTCAGCCTCCGGAGTAGTTGGGACTACTGGCGCCTGCCACCACGTCCGGCTAATTTTTTGTATTTTTAGTAGAGATGGGATTTCACTGTGTTAGCCAGGATGGTCTCAATCTCCTGACCTTGTGATCCCCCTACCTTGGCCTCCCAGAGTGCTGGGATTACAGGCGTGAGCCACCACTCCTGGCCTAATTTATTTATTTATTTATTTATTTATTTTATTTTATTTTTTTTATTACATGAAAAAATGCTCATCATCACTCGCCATCAGAGAAATGCAAATCAAAACCACAATGAGATACCATCTCACACCAGTTAGAATGGCGATCATTAATTTATTTTTTTATGAGTGACTTCTGAAATATGGAGACAAGCCATAACAGACCCAGTGGGTGGCCCAAGAACTGGTGCATGAGCAATTGCATACCTGTTCATACCTGTTGACGATGTCTTATTGTGAGTGCAGGTTTTCTTTACGATTTCATCACTGCAACACTGGTTTACTATGAAGTTGAAATTCAGGTTCTAAACTAGGAAAAGAAATCATAAAGAAAAAAGCCCTAAACCATGTATCACGTTACCCATCTAACATAATAGGGAGTCCTTAGGTAGTCAAAATGTGTTCTATTTTGACTTCAGCGGACTGGAGCTGTTGGAAACTAGGCTTGGTTCTCAGGGCTTCTTGGCTGTACATTTGTTCATTAACTTTTTCAGGGTGGAAAGATGTTGATTAACATTCAAGAAAAGTAATATATGAAGCTTTTCTCCAGTGATCTCAATGTACTGATATACACAATAAAAGATAAACCCTTAACTCACTAATAGGCTCTGACTCTCTAATTTTTAAATAGGTGGAAATTCTCCTAAAACTCCAATGAACATGCAAAGATGACTCTCTAGGTCTTCCTTATCCATATGAATGCATGCCTCCCTTCTGTGTAGACTTCGCAGTGTCTGTTAAAAAGAAGGAGTAGAGAGTAGTCATAAGGAGACACTGAGATAGCACTTCTCAATCTTTAATGAGCAAACAGATCACTTAGGGATCTTGGTAGAAATGCAGATTCTGTTTTAGTAGGTCAGGGTGAAGCCTGAGAGCCTGCATGTCTAGCAAGCTCCAGGTGATGCTCATGCTGCTGTTCCTTGGGCTTCCACACGTTGAATAGGGAGGCCGTAGTGATGGTCATGATCTGTGCAAGGATGGAGCCAAACATTCAGCGCTCACTTGTTGTTGTTGCTTGTTTGCTTTTAATATTTTATTTTTTCCTTCCCTTTTATGATTGTTCTTATTTTTAGCTTTCATTTTAAGTGCATGTACAGGTTTGTTGTGTAGGTAAACTTGTACAATGAGGGTTTGGTGTACAGATTCTTTCATCATCCAGGTATTAAGCCTAGTACCCACTAGTTAGTTTTCCTGATCCTCTCCCTTTTCCCACCCTTCACCCTCTGAGAGATTCCAGTGTCCGTTCCCTTCTGTGTGTCCACGTGTTCTCATCATTTAGCTCCTATTTATAAGTGAGAACATGCAGTATTGGTTTTCTGTTCCTGTGTTAGTTTGCTAAGGATAATGGCTTCCAGCTCCATCCATGTTTCTGCAAAGGACACAATCTCATTCTTTTTTATGGCTGCATAGTATTCCATGGTATATATGTACCATATTTTCTTTATCCATTCTACCATTGATAGGCATTTAGGTTGATTTCATGTCTTTGCTACTGTGAATCCTGCTGCAGTGAACATACTCATGCATATGTCTTTATGGTAGAATGATTTATATTCCTTTGGGTATATACCCAGTAATAGGATTGCTGGGTTGAATAATAGTTCTGTTTTTAGCTCTTTGAGGAATCACCACACTGTCTTCCACAATGGTTGAAGTAATTTACACTCCCACCAAGAGTATATACATGCTCCTTTTGTTTTATTTGTCTGCAACCTCACCAGCATCTGTTGTTTTTTTGACTTTTTAATAATGGCCATTCTGACTGGTGTGAGATGGTATCTCATTGCGGTTTTAATTTTCATTTCTCTAATAATCAGTGATGTTGAGCTTTTTTTCATAAGCTTACTGGCCACAAGTATATCTTCTTTTGAAAAGTGTCTGTTTATATCTTTTGTCCACTTTTTAATGGGTTTTTTTTTCTTGTAATTTTGTTTAAGTTCCTTATAGATGCTAGATATTAGATCTTTTTCAGATGCAAAAGAAACTATCAACAGAGTAAACAGACAGCCTACAGAATGGGAGAACATTTTTGCGAACGATGCTTTTAACATTTTAAATGATGTAGTAAGGGTTGGCATTCATAATGTCTAATATGGGGCTTTGTGTCTAAAAGCTGATAATGCTAAAGCCAAATATCTAAGAGCATTTCCTGAAACTCAAAGTTGAGTTGGAAATGCTTGGCACATCACAGATAGATCCTAGGGACCATTTAGAGCAAACAGTGACAGTGTGGGGTGGGGGGAAACACATGGCATCCCTGAGTTCTGTTATGTCAGGTGTTCAGGGCCCTATGCTTGGAGCTCCCTGGCTAGGCCAAATCCATGTTCTGATTCCCCAAACATGGACCGCAGTTGTCTGTATGTGTCTATTGATTTATGTACTTATTTGATCTGTGGCCCTCTCATTTAACTACGAACTTCCACAAGGAAAGATACAGGGTGGAGATTTTGAGGCATGTCCCAACCTTGCCCGTCACTCTCCATCTCATGACCCTGTTTTATTTTCTCCTCAACACCACTCATCACCTGAAATGTGAACTCCGTGTGTAATTCTCTGTTGATAGTTGATCTCCTCCATTAGAATGCTGGTCCATTAGAATGCAGAGAGACTCTGCCTTATTCTTGACTTTGGGGAAAGTCTGCCATTGCCCCAGGGTCAAGATCAGGGCTCCTCACATAATAGGTTCTCCCTTAATCACGTTAGATGAAGGAGTAAACGAATGAGCGAGCACAGTAAAATGTAGCCTCGGCCTTGCTGGGTGTTGTGAGTTGAACTGTGCCTCCCAAAAAGAGATGTTCAAGTCCTAACTCATGGTACCCACGCCTGTGACCTTATTTGGATATAGGGTCTTTATAGGTGTGATCAAGTTAAAATGAGGTCATACTGGATTAGGGTGGGCCATAACCCAGTGACCAGTATCTTTAGAACAAGAGGGAATCTTTGACACAGAGACAGATGCAGAGGAGAATGCCAGGTGAAGGTGGAGGCAGAGATTAGAGTGATGCCAAGGAATATCGAGGCTTGCTAGCAACCACCTGAAGCCAGGAGAGGCAGGGAATAGTCTCTCCCTCAGAGCTTCCAGAAGAGCCAACCCTGCTGACTCCTCCATTTCAGCTCTAGCCTCCAGAACTGTAAGAGAGTAAGTTTCTAGTGTAAGCCATGGAGTCTGTGGTATTTTGTTACAACAGCCACAGGAAACTAACAGCCAGGGGCTTACACACTATTTAGGAGCATATGAAATGGTCCAATGAGAAGGATTACCAACCAGGAAGCGTGGCATAAGCCATGTCCTATAAATGAGGACATGTCCTAAACACTACACAAATATGCATCCTAGCTTAACCATCTGCTCCTGTGAGAGAACGATTATTACTAGCTTTGGCAGTCCATCAAGATAGTACATTATTAAAAATCAAATAAGCCTAATGTAGCAGCAAAAAGACATTCTAGGAGCACTTCTTTACTCTTGAGCATCCTGATAGGGTCTCTAAAACCAACCAAAAGCAAAATTGTGCCCAGGGAGTGTGTGGGGGAGGCTAACTTTTTATTAACTCCATGCGTCCACAAGAAAGCAGTAACACTAGTTGAGAATCACTGTAAGATTTAAGACAGAGACAGCAACAGCAAAAGTTTTAATTTTTTTCTGTGTATGGACCTTATCTATTTACATCAAAATATGCTCATTTTTGCAGAATACAAAGCTGCCCCCAAAGCCATCCTTTTATATTTCTCAGAATAGTTATGCATTAATTTTCATCACCACACAGTCTCACCTACGCATGCGCGATTTTGTATTGTGCATTTGGTCCTGAAGGTGTTGCCATGTGCTCATTTGTGTGTAAGGCCATAGATCTTGTGCCTGTAATTTCAAATAGGCATATGGTGATGCATCCAGTTAACGCACTATGGTTTGTTTATCCAAAGGTATAAATCTTGAGGCTATAACAAAAGGCTGGAAACACTTTCCAAGTGCAGAAAATGTCCATGACATTTCTTTTCTCCATTGTAATCCGAAACCCTAGAAATTCTTAGCATCTTGCCAAAGAATAAACAGCACTCGTGTTTCTCAGGCGTCTTATGGAACTAAAGGGCTCATATGTAGCTTTAGGATAATAAATGAAATATAAAATAATAAACATAAAACACACAAGTGGTTCTTTTTTTAAATGGAAGGAGTATGGTTGGCACGGTTTTACAGCCAGAAGTCAGGGTGATTAAGGAGCAAAGAGTTGCTAGCACAGTCATAAATTATGGAGGAGAATGTAGAGATGGTGTGTGAGAAAGCCAATTTATTTGCACACAAATTTTAAAATGTGTGCTAGAGTCCCTGAAGTCCCTGAAGCGGACTAGCTCCGTAATAGAAGCCTTGAAGGCTCCCTCATTCCTACTGTGGAGGAGGAGGAGCGCTGACCTGCGCTAGACGTGGGCGCTGCTGTTCTAGGATACCTGGTGGGACCGCGGTGATGGAGCTGAGGAGTGACCGCAAGTCTGCAGGGGAAGGGGGCTCAAGCAGCCACGCGAAACAAAACAGAGGGAAAGACCTTTAGGCCCCTGAGGAAGGGGATGGAGAGAGTGTTGCCTAAAGCTTTCAAGGCCCTGAGAGGCCCCCTGGGAGGGCCACTGACTCTGGGCACTGAGTAGCCTGTAGAGTGAAATGGGGAAGAATCGGCGGAAGGTGCAGTCTTGATCCCTGACTGGACTTGGATCTGGGCTACTCTACGTCCAAGCTGAAGGTGAAATAGTCACTTAGTCTCTCCATGGTGCAGAGCTAGACAGCAAGGGTGTCTTCCTCCAGGGCTTCCGCGAGGATGAAGGGAGACCATCTACGTGAAGGGCTGGCGCTGGTGAGTCTGCCCCGGGCCTGGCTGAAGCTGGCAGCCACGCTTCTGCAATACGCCTTTTTACCCCAAGCAGGATACTTTACCTGGCGACCAGTTGGTCCTTGAGAATCCAGTGGTCTCGACGCAGAACAGGCACCTGCCTGGACCACCCTCGTGCCAGGATTCATGCCCTTTCCCGCTCTCTTTTCTGCGACTCTGAACTCCTGCCTTTCCCCACAGCCTTTTCAGCCTTCAACAAACAAAAGCACCATTTATACTAGAGCAACGAGAGATTCAGGAGTAAAAATATGTATATTTATTTAAAATACACCGGTTTGTATTTTATTATAGTTCATGTTTATTATATTTTATTAAGATATATATATTTATTTTGTAAGTAGGGACATCATATTTTTCAAATTAATGGACTTCATTTTTTAGAGCAGTTTTAGATTGACAAAGCACAGAATAGAAAGCCCACAGTTCCCATCCTACCCTCCCCTCACCCCTCCCTTCACATTCCCCTATTATGAACGTTTTGCAGTAGTGTACTGCATTTGCTATAATTTATGTGCTACATTTGCTATAATTGTTGAGCCAGTATTTTACATTACTGTTAACCAAAACCCAGAGTTTACATTAGGGTTCATTCTTGGCATCTTACCTTTTATGGGTTTCGACAAATGTGTCCACCATGGCAGTGTCATAGGGAATGGTTTCACTGCTCTAAAAATTATCTGGGCTCTGCCCATTCACCCCTCCCTACCCCCAGAACCCCTGGCAACCACTGGTCTTTTTACTGTCTCCCCACTTTTGCCTTTTCCAGAAGGTTATACAGTTGGAATCATACACTATGTAGCCTTTTCAGACTGGCTTCTTTCACTTCCAATATCCATTTAAAGTTCCTCTATGCCTTTTTTTCATTGTATAATATTCTATTGTATGGATAGGCACAGCTTATTTACCTATTCACCTACTGAGAAACGTCTTGGTAGCTTCCAGAGTTTGACGATCATGAATAAAACTGCTGTAAACGCGTGTGTGCAGGTTGTCGGGTGCACATACATATTCAACACATTTGGAAGGGTGATTGCTGGATTGTGTAGCAAGAGTACATTTAGTTTTGTAAGAAACTGCCAAACTGTCTCCCAAAGTGGCTGCACCATTTTGCATTCTCACCAGCAATAAATGAGAGTTCCTATTCTTTATACTTACTTTTTATTTGTTTGTTTGTTTTGAGATGAAGTCTTGCTCTCTCGCCCAGGCTGGAGTGCAATGGTGCGATCTCGGCTCGCTGCAACCTCTGCCTCCAGGGTGCAAGTGATTCTCCCACCTCAGCCGCCCAAGTAGTGGGATCACAGGCACCCACCATCATGCCCAGCTAATTTTTGTGTTTTTGTAGAGATGGGGTTTCACTATGTTGGCCAGGCTGATCTTGAACTCCTGACCTCAGGTGGTCCCCCCACCTCGGCCTCCCAAAGTGCTGGGATTATAGTGTGAGCCACCACGCTCAACCTTATATTTACTTTTTACATATAAAATTAATAAGGGCTTCTTATGAAATTTTATACAATATATGAAAAATCTCATCCCACCCACAACTTTCCCCTCTGGTCTAATTCCACGGAAGGAAAAAATAATTACAGAGGAATTGCAGCATTCATTCTTCACTTATTAGATTTAATATAAAGTTTTTAGTAACTTCTTTGACAATATAATGACCTGAGAACCCTTAACTGCCTTTATTCCTTCCAAATGTGTATTTTTCTTTTAAAAATTTATTTTAAAAACTTATGTACAGTAAAATTTGTATCTCTTGATGTATAGTTCTAAGAGTTTTGACAAACCCTCCTTCAACCCTTAACCCCTGGAAACGACTCATTTCTTTTCCCTCCCAATAAATTTATCTTGTTTAGAACATCATAGAGACAGAATCACACAATGCATGACTTTTTAAGTCTAGATTTTTTTCACTTTGCATAATGAATCTTATATTCATCCATGTTGTTGTGTGCATCAAGAGTTTGTTCTTTTTTTTTTTTTTTTTTTTTTTTGAGATGGAGTCTTGTTCTGTCACCAGGCTGGAATGCAGTGGTGCGATCTTGGCTCACTGCAACGTCTGCCTCCCAGGTTCAAGCAATTCTCCTGCCTCAGCCTCCTGAGTAGCTGGTACTACAGGCACCTGCCACCACACAAGGCTAATTTTTTGTGTTTTAGTAGAGACGGGGTTTTACCATGTTGGTCAGAATGGCCTCAATCTCCTGACCTCGTGATCTGCCCACCTGGGCCTCCCAAAGTGCTGGGATTACAGATGTGAGCCACCGCACCGGCCGAGTTTGTTCTGTTTTATTGCTGAGTAGTATCTCGCTTCTCACTTTATAAAACTAAGGGATGCTTGGAATCTTTTTGATTTTAGTGATGATTAAAGCTGCTATGCACTTTTTTTTTTTTTTTTTTTTGAGATGGAGTTTCACTCTTCTTGCCCAGGCTAGAGTGCAATGGTGTGATCTCGGCTCACTGCAACCTCGGCCTCCTGGGTTCAAGTGATTCTCCTGCCTTAGTCTCCCAAGTAGCTGGGATTACAGGCACCCACCACCACACCTGGCTAATTTTTATATTTTTAGTAGGGACCGGGTTTCACCATGTTGGCCAGGCTGGTCTTGAACTCCTGAGGTGATGCACCTGCCTCAGCCTCTCCAAGTGCTCGGATTACAGGTGTGAGCCACCGTACCCAGCCCACGTATGGTTTTTATGTGAATGTCAGTTTTCATTTATTGTAGGTAGATAATTAGGAGTGGCTTAGATGGATTTCGTAAGTGTATGTTTAATTTGATAAGCAATTCCTGAACGAGTTCTCAGAATAACTGAATAATTTTGCATTCTCATTAGAAATGTATAGGAATTCTGATTGCTCTGAATCTTTGGCTGAACTTGGTATTGTCAGGTTTTTTTCAGTTTAACTGTTCTAAAAGGTGTGTAGTGATAGCTCATTGCAGTTTTAATGTGGATTTCCCTAGTGAAAAATGATGCAGATTTAACATCTGCATCTCTTTTTTTGGAGAAGTGTGTTCAAACCCTTTGCCCATTTAAAAATTGTATTGTTTGTTGTCTTTTTTTTTGAGACGAGTTTCTTTCTTGTCTCCTGGGCTGGAGTGCAATGGCGCAATCTCAGCTCACTGCAACCTCCACCTCCTAGGTTCAAGTAATTCTCCTGCCTCAGCCTCCCGAGTAGCTGGGATTACAGGTGCCTGCTACCATGCCTGGCTAATTTTTGTATTTTTTTAGTAGAGACTGCGTTTTGCCATATTGGCCAGGCTGGTCTTAAACTCCTGACCTCAGGTGATCCGCCCGGCTTGGCCTCCCAAAGTGCTGGGATTACAGGCCTGAGCCACCTGCTATGTATTGTTTGTTTTCTTATTGAGTTTTGAATACAAATCCTTTGTCAGCATATGAAATGCAAGTATTTTCTCTCAGGCAATTGTCTTTTCATTTTTGTCTTCTCATTCTTTTCCTTTGTCTTTTCATTCTTTTAACAACATTTCCTACCGAGCCAAAGTTATTACATTTTGATAAAAATCCAATTCATCAATATTTTCTCTTCTGGGTCATGTTTTTGGTGTTGTATCTAACACATTGTCATCAAGATTTCCTCCTTTTTTTTTTTTTTTACTAAAAGTTTTATAGTTTTATTTTTTACATGTAGGTCTGTGATTCATTTTGAGTTAATTTTTTTTTTTTTTTTTTTTTGAGGCAGAGTCTCACTCTGTTGCCCAGGCTGGAGTGCAGTGGCCGGATCTCAGCTCACTGCAAGCTCCGCCTCCCAGGTTCACGCCATTCTCCTGCCTCAGCCTCCCGAGTAGCTGGGACTACAGGCACCCGCCACCTCGCCCGGCTAGTTTTTTTTTTTTTTTTGTATTTTTAGTAGAGACGGGGTTTCACCGTGTTCACCAGGATGGTCTCAATCTCCTGACCTCGTGATCCGCCCGTCTCGGCCTCCCAAAGTGCTGGGATTACAGGCTTGAGCCACCGCGCCCGGCCCCATTTTGAGTTAAGTTTTGACTAAAGTGTGAGATATAGACCCAGGTTCTTTTTTTTTTTTTTTTTTTTTTTGCATCTGGACATCCAATGTTTCAGAATCATGCATTGAAAAGGCCTAGCCTAGGGCCGGGCGCGGCGGCTCATGCCTGTCATCCCAGCACTTTGGGAGGCCGAGACGGGCGGATCACGAGGTCAGGAGATCGAGACCATCCTGGCTAACACGGTGAAACCCCGTCTCTACTAAAAATACAAAAACTAGCCGGGCAAGGTGGCAGGCGCCTGTAGTCCCAGCTACTCGGGAGGCTGAGGAGAATGGCGTGAGAGGAGAATGGCGTGAACCCGGGAGGCGGAGCTTGCAGTGAGCTGAGATCTGGCCACTGCACTCCAGTCAGGGCGACAGAGCGAGACTCTGCCTCAAAAAAAAAAAAAAAAAAAAAGGCTAGCCTTTGTACTATTCTCAAAAATCAATCAACCATACTTGTGTGGGCCTATTTCTAACTCTATTCTGTTTCAATGATGTATATATTTATCTTTTCATCAATACTGTACTCTCTGGATTACTGTATTTTTATAACAAATCTTGAAATTATATAGTGTGAGTCCACTAACTTTGTGTTTCTTTTTCAAAATGATTTTGGGTATTCAAATTTCTTTGCCTTTCCATACAATTTTCAGATCAGCTTGTTGATATCTCTAAAATATTCTGCTAGTCTTTTGATTGGGATCATGCTGACTTTATAGGTCAATTTGGGAAGAACTGTCATCTTGGCAATACTGAGTCTTTCAGTCTGTAAACACAGTATATCTTTTCATTCAATTAGGTCTTCTTTGATTTCTTTCATCGGTGTTGTAACATTTTCGCTAAATAGATCCCGTACATATTTTAGATTTGTAAATGGGGCTATTTTTAAATATTTATTTCTAAGTATTCATTGCTGGTTTATATGAATGTAGTTGATTTTTGTAGATTAACTTTACATCTTGTGATGTTGCTGAAATTAATTTTCAAAAGTTGAATCAGCCTAAAATTCTCTGGATAAACCTCATTTGGTCATAATGTACTATCCTCTTAATATATTTCTGGGTACTAGTTGTTAGTATTTTGTTGAGAACTTTTAACTCTAGATTCATGAGGGATATTGTTCTGTAGTTTTCCCTGTAATTTACAAAATTTACAATATTGTCCCGACCAGCGGGATCATTAACACAGACCTTGGAGGAGGGGGTGGGAATTAGAGAGACAAGAGACACAAGAAATGGAGACAAGACAGTATTCTGATCAAGTCTCATTTAATGGCGGTGGTGTAATGCCTATATATGCTGCCAGGTAAGAGGAAGGGCTCAGAGCAGGAGGGGAGGGGAATAATGAGAGACGTCACCAGACGCATGCTCGGTAGACTTAGTCTTTCCCGGCGCGGGAGGTTATCTACGCGCGGGCGGGAAAAGTTCGCGCGCGCGGGTAAAGTTGATGATGAAGAACCAGGAAGTGCGCCATCTGTCTCCACAATGCAGAGCTTAAGCACAGAGGCGCGGCAATTCCGAGCCTCACGGCTCCGGACACAATATATAATCAGTTGAGAAGTTTTTCTACCTTTTATACTTTTTGAAAGAGACTGTTGAATTAGTCTTTTTTCTTTCATATTTTGCTAGAATTTACCATTGAAGTCATCTGGGCCTGGGGTTTTTTGTTTTTACTTCTTGAAAGATTTTAAACTACAAATTTCGCTTTAAATATATATATAGGACTATTCAGGTTTTCTGTTTCTTCTTGAGAAAGTTTTGGTAGTTTTTCTTTATTAAGAATTTGGTCCTTTTCTTTTAAGTTGCTGTATTCATTGGCATAAACTTAGTCATACTAGTCCTTATTATTCTTCTAATATATGTAGAATCTCTAATGATATCCTTTCTTTCATTCTTGTTATTGATAATTCTCCCCACTTCCTTATTTTCTCTCATCAGTCCTCTTAGAGGTTTGTTCATTTTATTGATCATTTCCAAGAATCACTTTTGGTTACATGACTTTCTCTATTGTTTTGTTGTTTTCCATTTTATTGATATATGCTCTTACCTTTACTATCGCTTTTTGTTTGTTTGGGTTTATTATGATCTCTTTTTAAAAGTTCTTAAGGCAGAAGCTTAAACAATTGATTTGAGACCTTTTGAAATGAAAGACTACACATATGCACATTTGACACCGACTGACTTTTCTTATCTAAGTACAGAAGTGCAGAAGTACAGTGGCCATTTAAAAACATAGCATGTCAGTAGCTGTGCTAGTTACTGTAAATGTTCACTTTCCCCAAAATTTTTAAGTGTCTGCTCTCTGTGATGTTTCAGTAATATTCAATTAATATATTTATTTCTCATGACAATACTGATAGGTTGTAGAAACGGAGGCTCACTAGCAACCTGCATGTGTTTACCCAGTGGAGAGACTGAGATTTGAACCTGATAATAAGTCATCATTTTTTTCCAAGCCAGAGCATTGGCTTGTTCTGCACATTTGCTGAGCACCTAGTCTGTGCCAGTACTGTGTTTGGTCTCTGGGGTATGTGGTGAATGAGGGCAGTCTGATTCCTGCCCTTTGGAACTCTCAGTCTAGAGGAGGAGAGAGATGTAAACACATAATTAGGATAACAGTTATTTTATTAGAGTGTCATCAAATAAATTGTTCTGTAGGATTTTTACAGCTCTCTGCTTCCTAGGTTTATTTTGATGTTGCGGAGCGCTCAACAGGAAAAATTGTGGATGAATCCTAGATTTTCAACATTAGGATCAGTGATGTGAATGATCATGCACCCCAGTTTCCAGAGAAGGAATTTAACATCACTGTGCAAGAAAACCAATCTGCAGGTGTGTGCGGTTGAGGGGCTGCTGGGCTTCCTTCTGTCTCTGCTCTGTTCCTTTTCATTAATATTGATGAGGAGCTTGATCCTAGTCATCTTCAGGGAGAGTTTTTACTGTTCACATCTCAGAGGTTGCAGGACTTGGATCTGAGCGAAGTGCTTTGAGGTCTGTAAGCCTCGTTTTGTATCGGCAATAAAATGATGTGGGAATTACATCAGTGGGAAGGGCTGATATGTAAATGCCATTCTCAAAATAAAGCCACATGCAGTGAGGGAAAAAGAGCTAGATGATGAGTTTCTGCATATCTCTGCAAATTTTTTTGTCTGTAAAATGGCAACACGATCACATCTAAAGCCTCCTAGTTACAGATACTGTGCATTCTTAAACCCAACTCTTACTAGAATGTGGATTTATTTTAATAACAAAAACCATTTCTTTTGTATAATCATCTCTCTAAAAAATTCCAAGAAATGAAAAGACTGAAAAAGAAAGCATCTTTAATGCTACCCACGAGAAATAACAACCATGCATGTTTTAGTTTGTATTCTTTCAGCATTTTTATTTGCATTTTCTGTCTGTGTGTACACATGCTGTATGTTAAAATTATATATGTGTGTACATTCACACATTTTTATATATAATTACAATTTCCTCTCTAAAGGTGCAATTTTACTGTTTGTAACCTGATATTTTTCTAAAATACCCTGTTGTGTAATATTTTATGGATATGCTTTAAAATATTTGACTGATCTCCTATTGTTGAACATTTATGTTTTTTGCCACTTTCTGTTATTTTTATAAAATATATTTCAATGATAAAATTTAAGCTAAATATGTGTCCCAATCAAGCATTGTTTACTTAGCATGAATTCAGAGATGCAGACTTGCTGATTCGCCCTGCACATACAACGTAAGCGTCCTCATTTGCTCACCTGCCTGCAATCCGTGAAGCTGCCTGGTGTGTTGTTGGTCTTTAATAACCATGTGCTTGAACATTTTGCTACATTTCTTGGCCATTTCCGTGTTCTATTAGTTGCTTTTTCCTTTCTTTTCTTCATTTTTCTGTTCGTGTGTTTGTCATTTTTCTTGATTTTAACCTCTGCAGTCTGTCTTAAGAATATCTGCCTGCCATGTATGTTTCAAATATATTTTCCTGCTTTATCATTTTCTTTTGAATTTTGTCCATAGTTTTTTGCCAGGAATTTAAAAATGTAATCTGATCTGCCAGTTTTGTCTTGTAAGTCTTCTGCATTGGCAGTCATGATTAGAAAGTTCTTGATCTTATAGCTGATTAAATATTCATCCTTATCTTTTTCTAGTATGTCCATAGTTTATTTCATATTTAAACATTTCACTCATTTTGGTGTATGCCCCAATGCCATTTAGCAAATAATTCATCCTCTTACTGGTTTGATAGGCTACCTTTATCCGATAGTAACAGTTTTTAAAAATTCTTTCTAGGTCAACCCATTTTTCAGATGTTAGCAGTCGATTTATATGAAGAAAACACTCCAAATTCTAAGTCCTTTACTTCCTCATTTCTCAAACACCATTACTGAAAGAAAGTGGTTTCCAGGTTGATTGCATTAGTGGAGAAATACGACTCTCCGGGTGCTTAGATTATGAGGTTATGTGGATTTTATTATTTTTAAAAATGAAATGTGTGGCCATCCTTGAGCCCCAGGCTTAGATTCTACATTTGTAGTGGGGAACCCTCTGTGGCTAGATTGCTATTGAAATTGCTAAAACAGAATATGTCTTTATTAATATTTTCCTTTCCCATATTTGAGGGGCTTAACTTTCCTTTTCCTCCCCACATAGACTGCTCCTCAGTTTACACTGCTAATCAGAGCCAGGGACTGTGGAGAACCGTCACTGTCATCCACGGCCAGCATTCACATGGATGTGCAAGAAGGCAACAACCACAGGCCCATATTTACCCAGGAGAACGTGAGCCACTGGGGCCGCCCCGACATCTAAGCCCCAAAACATGTAGCCCCTGGGTCCTAGGCTCAGTTTTTCTTGGGGAGGGTGTTAGGCTGTTATCATATTGCTGTGAAGACATACCTGAGACTGGGTAATTTATAAAGAAAAGAGGTTTAATTGGCTCATGGTTCTATAGGCTTTACAGGAAGCCTGGTGCTGGCACCGACCAGCTTCTAGGGAGGCCTCAGGAAGCCTATGATCATGGCGAAAGGACAAGGAGGAGCAGGCATGTCGCTTGGTGACAGCAAGAGCAGGTAAGATACGGGGCGTGGGTGGGGGAGAATGAGGAACGAGAGAGGTAAGAGGGGCTGTGCACTTTTAAATGACCAGATCTCGTGTGAACTCAGGGCCAGAGCTTCCTTATCACCAAGGGAATGGCCAGAGCTATTTATGAGGGATCTGCCCACATGATCCGAACACTTCCCACCAGGCCCCACCTCCAACACTGGGGATCACATTTCAACATGAGATTTGGGTGGGGACAAATCTCCAAACTATACTGGGGAGTCACCCAAGATATATGCAGTTCTCCAAAGTGACTTCAGCTAGAATCAAGAAGCCAAATCATATTGACATAGAAGCACTTCATAATGGTCACATGAGCTTACATTTTTGACTGCTGTATGCCAGAAACTGTGCTAAGAACTTTTACATGCATTTTTTTCATTTTTGATTATTGAAACTACGACATGATTTCTGTTTTACAGATGGGAAAACTGAGGTCTAGGGGAAGACAGGGCATTCCTGTTTACTTGGAGTCAGGGGTTCCTATGCTCAGCCCAATTGACCCTGGGCCAGATGATTATTTGGAGTGGGGGCTACTCTGTGTGCTGCAGGATATTCACCAGCGTCCCTGGCCTCTGCCCAGTAGATGTCAGTAGCGCCCCTCAGCTGTGACAACCAAAAGTGTCACCAGACATTGCCAAATGTCCCTCGGGAGAACAATCACCTTTGGGTAAGAAGTCTGCACCTGAGGTTTTCACACCACGTTCAGGATTCTAGAGGGAAGGTGAGCAGGTAGTCTTTGGCCTCACCTTCCCCACCTTACCTTATCCAAGTACAGAAGTAACTGCAGTGACCCTTTAAAAACGTTGTATGTCAGGGTCCACGTGGGATTTCCCAGGCTGCAAGACTCCCAGCCCTTAAGAAAGTGTTGAAAACCACTGTGTAAGATGATTTGGGATAGATGCTCCACCTAAGGCATGTGAGATGGCTAAGAGATAAAATAAGAATCACTCAAGATCTATTTCCAATATTTTATTTTTTATTATTCCATATGTATTTTTTAAAAAGTAAATATCCACCATATTTCCTTCTTTCTCCTGACTCTCTCAGTGAGCCCTTTCTTGACTACTGAGTTAAAACCCTTCCACTTCTTTCCTGGGACACCATCTAGCCCCTTTGTGCTTTCTTCTGCTTATTAGTGTTCTACTTAATCAATTAGCTTTATTTATTTTATAAGTCATCCTACACACACACACACACACACACACACACACACTCTCAGCTCTCAGCTCCATCAAGGACGGAATTTTTGCCCGTCTTGTTCACGGCATCTGAAATGGAATATGGTACACAGAAGCTGTTGTTGAATAAATGATGCAAACAATTATTTTTAAAAGGTGTCATTTAATTAGAAAAAAAAAAAACCTGTATAAACCAAAGTGAAATGTTTGCAAACCAAAGCACCTCACCAGAGGTATATAATAACTACAAAATAATATTATGCTTGAACCTTGTTTCAAAATCTTTTCCTGGCTTGGTGAAAACCAATGCTCTAAAAATACGCTGGAAAAAAATATACCCTGTTATTTTGAAGTGCTTGTCTAGAAACATTGTCTCCCAAAATATTGAATAACAAGCTATTTCGAAGATCTACATGTGTTAGAAAAACAATCACATTAATCTGAATAACCGCAAGTGTCCTATTTTAGGGGAAGAGCTAGGATTTTTAGAGAGCATAAACTAGGATTGGGTATTATTATTTTTAAAATTCTTAGAAAAAATAGGGCATTGAGTTGGATTTAAGAGTACTTTAAAAATTATTTAGCAAGTCACAGGTAGGAGGGGCAGATATTCCAACGGATGCACCTTCTGCTGTAACAGGCAGGTTGCAAATCCCTTAGGACAGGTTCAGCAGCATGAGGAATATCCAGGACGTTATGATGAGGAAATTTTCTTTCTCCTTCTCTCTCTCGCTCTCTCTCTGCGTCTCTGCCTTCTTCCTCTCTGCTTTCCTTTTCAATTGTGTTTTTGTCTCCATGACATGCACATGATGATTGCCTCTTTCAGTATAAGATTCAGATTCCTGAAGGCCGAGTCAGCAAGGGCGTGGTGCGTCTCCTGGTTCAAGATGGAGATTCTGCATTTACATCAGCTTGGAGAGCAAAATTCAACATATTGCATGGCAACGAAGAAGGACATTTTGACATTTCGACTGACCCTGAGACCAACGAAGGGATATTAAATGTTATCAAGGTAACACCATACCAGTGATGTACCAACCAGGTGGTGGCAGACGCTGAGACCTCTTCTGTAGGATCACTCAGAATGAACTAGGAGCTAACGCCCGTGGATGCTAGGTGCTGAGACCATTACGTACCATGTGTCACCAGGCAAGGAAGGCAGGGTTTCAGTGCCACTTCTGTGTATGGGCTGAGGACTCCTTCTACCAAAATAATATCAATAATAAAACTTATTCTGATATGACTTAATACTTCACCATTTAATTTTTTGTTGTTGTAGGCATAACATAATAGATTTACATAGGCCTTAAAATGATTATTCTTTTTCAGATGTGATTAAGAAAATGAAACTATTTTCTTCGACACTAAAAGTTCTTTCTGTTCGTCTGAATTTTCAACGTTTAAGACTTTTAAAGTTTAAAACAAATGGGAGTGCATCTGTGTGGTCCCTAAGAGTATGGAGAGCCTCTGGCACTGTGCCTAATGGAGAAGCTGGCCTGGAAGAAAGTATTAGTCTCATTTACTGATTAGGAAACCAAAGCCCAGAGGGGTTAGGTCCTTTACACAAAGCCACACAGCTTGAGGGGTGGAGTGGAGGATCCCACTGGGGTAGTCTGACCCCAGTGCCTCTGTCTTCATTGCTCACAACTGGACCTAGAGTGACCAAGGCCTCTAGTGCAGTGCAGTGCAGGTGAGTCACCTGGGCACAAGGCAGACCTGAGTCAGCAGGTCTGGTGCAGGGCCCAAGATTCACCTGCCCATTTGACCAACTCCCAGGGGATGCTGATGGCCTGCGGACCATGCTATGAATACCAAGGCTCTGTAGACGTTGCACCAGATGCCTGGGGTTGAATTTTCAAAATATTCCTAGCCTTTTAATCCTTTTAAGTCAACTGACCACTTTGTACCCTCAATCACTATGATCATTAATATCTATATTTCCCTAAGTTCCCCTGATTTTTTTTGCAGCATGGTTGTCTCATTAATGTTTCATTAGGCTATGGTTTTTGTTGCATTTTTCATTACCCTCTGAAGGATGGTGGCTCTTTTCAACCAGCAGAAGAGGAGGGGAAAATAAAAGAGAAAAGAACTCCATAAATGATTTGAAAATGAGCTGAAGACTGTCTTTTGATCATTATCAAAGACAACGTAAATAATAAATGAAGTGCAAAAGCCACAAGCTCTGAGTTCGCAATGATGACTCGGTGCTGGGCTTCCTCTGGCCAGAGGAGCAGCAGGTGCTAATGATATCCTCTCTCTGGGGTTCCAGCCTTTAGATTATGAGACTCGCCCAGCGCGAAGCCTCGTCGTTGCCGTAGAGAATGAGGAGAGGCTCTTCTTCTGCAAGAGAGGAAAGCTTCAGCCACCAAGGAAAGCAGCAGCAAGCGCCACTGTGAGTGTGCAGGTGACAGACGCCAATGACCCACCAACCTTTCACCCCCAGAGTTTCATTGTCAGTAAAAACGAGGGTGCCGGGCCTGGGACCCTGTTGGGAACTTTTAATGCCGCGGATCCAGACAGCCAGATAAGGTGAGAAGAGAGGGCCAGGAAGGGCAGTTGTTTAAGTAGAAATAGCCACATAACCAAGAGGGCTCCTGTTAGAAAACCAACTCCTTGGACGTGTTCACAAGGTTGCCTCAGTCTCGGTGATGAAAATACAAGAAGCCACAGTGCATGACCACTGGCTGGGTTAAATGTCGTCTTCCATCCATAGCTTTTTCTGACCCCACCAGGAGAACTCATGTGTTGGTTTTCCTTTGCATTTTCCATGTGTTCCTTTTGTATTCTTTCCTTTGTGTGAGAATAATTCGTTATATTTGTCTGTCTCCCTGCTCTGTACCAGAAGTTATAAACCAGTACCTCTCTTGCTTCTAGGCAACAAAAGTAAGGTTTTTTTGTTTGTTTGTTTTGGTTTTTTTTTGGTAAATTGTGGTAAAATATACATCAAATTTACCATTTTAGCCATTTGTAAGGGTACGGGTCTTTGGCAGTAAGTGCATTCACAACGTCGCGCAGCCATCACCTCCATCCATCTCCGGAGCTCTTTTCATCTGGCAAAACAGAAGCTCTGTCTCCATTAACCACTCATTCCTCATTCCCCCTTCTCCAGCCCTGGCCCCCACCATTCGACTTTTTGTCTGTCTGAATTTGACGACTCCAGGTCGTCAAAGTAGAATCATACGATATTTGTCTTTAGGTGACTGGCTTATTTCACTCTGTATAATGTCCTCAAAGTTCATGCATGTTTAGCGTGTATCAGAATGACCTTCCTTTTTGATGCTGAGTAAACATGTGTGGTATTGACACATTTTTGCTTATCTGCTCATCCATCGATGGGCACTTGGGTAGCCTATGGCCTGAATCTCCTGATGTTCTTGAAGAAATGAAATAATTTGGCATTTTTGGGTCTGTGTTCCATGAGACCATGATCATGGGGACAGAATGGGACCATGAGTCATGCCCCTTCTCTCTCCAGGTCGAGCTCAGCAGTTGACCCCAGACTCCATTCCACCAGCTTCACTCATTTCTCATGCTTGCGTGGCCCCTGTCCACACTTCAGTGTGAGATTCCTCCCCTTACAGCAACCCTTCTCAAATTATCTGTTGGGAAAGGCTAGATTTTTTTTTTTAATTTCTAATTCATTATGGATTGATAAGTTTGCAAAATATAATGAAATTCAATTACTAGAAAAATTATCATGCACTAGAGGGGCACAGCAATGCTGACAACTCTAAGAGCTTCTCAACATTTGCCCTTCATTTTTGCAGTTATCTCATTATGAGCAGCCAACCAACAGCTCACAGACCCCTTCTGGTGCACAATGGTGCACCTTGAGTTAGCATGGCTCTTAAGAAGTAGCTGTCAAACTATAGTGTGTATCAATCTCTGGTGGAATTTGTTAAAATGCAGATTGCTGGGCCCCACCCGTAGAATTTCTTTTCTTTTATTGAGACAGTGTCTTTCTCTGTCACCCAGGCTGGAGGGCAGTGGCATAATCTCGACTCACTTCAACCTTCACCTCCCAGGTTCTCGTGATTCTCCTGCCTCAGTCTCCTGAGTAGCTGGGACTACAGGCATGTGCTGCCATGTCTGGCTAATTTTTGTATTTTTAATAGAGATGGGGTTTCACCATGTTGGCCAGGCTGGTTTCCAACCCACCCCTAGAATTTGATTGAGAGATCTGGGGCCAGGACTGAGATTTGCATTTCTAAGAAGCTCCCAGGGATGCCCGTGATGCTGGTTGGGGCTCCCTTTGGCACCACTGATAGGAGCCTTTCCTAATTCGCTGCTGTCTTCCTGTCTCTTGGGGATGGTTGGCTCATATGTAGGTCTCAGTAAATGTTTGGGTTGTGCTGAAATCAAGAACTAAACAGTCCATCGTTATAGCCTCAATATGGCTTTGTCCAGGAGGCAGGGTGAGTGTCTTTTGTGACAGGGTGGAGGCATGATCTGGGTGGGGGGCAGCTCTGGTTTCCTCTAGTTCTGCTTCATCTGCATTAGCTGAGGGAGCTGCCTTTTGGCCTGAGAAAATCCACAGAGGAACTCTGAGTTTCTTCCCCTCATTTGTAAACATTGCAAAATCACAGTGCTTCTAAGGAATTTCTGGAACTTTCCCTAAGAGGTGAAGCAGTGCACAAAAAGCTTCAATCCCTTTAAAAACTGACCCACCCAACATGAGAGAGGAATCCTTGCTGATCCTTTGAAAAACATTTGCCCAGAGGATGAAGGAAAAGCGTAAGGAGAAACTTCCCCTCTCTGCACCTTTCTGGGACCTGCACTTTTTGTTGTTGTTTGCCTGAGTCCAGAATGTTCCTACTGTGGGGCCACAGCAGGTAGCTGTGGTTGGCAACCTAGTAAGGTTGCAAAGCATGCCATACGATGGCTGGCAGCTCTTAGGAATCCTGGAGGGTTTGGCATGGCCCACCCCTTAAAGCGGTGTCAGGTTCACATAGGTGACGGGGATGTAGAAGACCACTTTGAGGAACAGGGTTACCCACCTGTGAACCGCTGGGGCTCTTCTGCAAAGGGAAACCCCTGGGGTAAAGTCCTAGGCTTCTGTTGCAAGGGCAGCTTGGTTTTTCACACTAAGCTACCATCATCTACAGGCAACTGAAGATGAGTTCCTTTCCAGGATGAAACATTTCCCCACGGCAGACAAAACTATGTTCAGTCCAACAAGGAGGGGGACAGTTGGTGTTCCGGTGAATGTCGATTCCACAGACTTAGGAGCGTCTTTAGGCTGTCCTCCCTGCGCCTCCATTCCGTTTGTGAATTTAGCACTCATAGTTTAATTTCTCTTAGAATTTCTCAAATTACTTGTGGTAGAAATAGTGTTTCTATGACATATTTTGTTTTTTCATGTAACTTTTTACATCTTTTGATGTAAGTTTTTAATTTTAAAAATTGCTGTCCGTTTTCCTTCTACAAGATATAAACTGGTTCATGACCCAGCAAACTGGGTCAGCGTAGATGAAAACTCTGGAGTGGTCACCACCATGGAGCCAATTGACCGAGAATCCCCTCATGTCAATGACAGTTTTTATATAATCATCGTTCACACTGTTGATGATGGTGAGTGTTTACCCAATATTGGAAAAATAAAATGCTCATGCTTGCTTCCTGCGGGAAAATAATCCTGGTGAGAGTCTTTCAGCACAGCGGAGAAAAGGATAAAATAAACCTTGTTATCACTCTGCATCCATGCTGGTGATTATTTTTGGTAGTAATTCTTGAAATGGTAAACAAGGGACCAATACCATCGAAAGAGGGCAGTATTCATTCAGAAGAGGCAATTAAACCAGCAAGGAGGCTGCAATCAAACCCAACATCTTTTTCATCTGTTCATGAGCTAACTCTTGAGCTCTTTGTCAAAGCCGATGGTGTGTGATAAATATTTAGCACAGCTTCCCTGTGCTTGGGATGGCATACGAGCTCAGGTAAATGGGACTGTAAGGGACACATTTGTCATAAACCAGGGTGGGTGGTTTTATGAGCATGTTTCAGCACATTTCTCTACGCTCTCCTAAGGCTGAATCTTTAAACACACCAAAACAAAGTTGAAGAAATAAAAATGTTCAAATAACTTTAACATTGTATTTAAGAAAGTCTGTGAACTAAAACCCAAGCTCCAAGTGATACGTTGCTGTACGTTCCACTCTGTAATTACCTAGTGGAATGTTGGGGGTGGGAGGCAATGGAGATAGGAAACACGGGTTCCTAATCAGTATTAAGGGTGGAGAAAAAGTGGGGCCGGTGTTTCAGGGCTCCCTCATTCTGTTATGGATGATTTTATGATTGGTACTCTTTTTTTTTTCGTTTATTTTTTGCTTTTCGTATTTCAAAAGCTTTTGGGGTACAAGTGGTTTTTGGTTACGTAGATGAATTATGCAGTGGTGAAGTCTAAGATTTTAGTGCACTGGTCACCTGAGTAGTGTACATTGTATCCAGTGTGAGGTTTCTTATCCCTTGGCTCCCTCCTCCCCTGCTTCTGAGTCTCCAGAGTTCATTATATCACGTGCTTAGCTCCCACTTATAAGTGAGAACATACAGTATTTGGTTTTCTATTCCTGAGTTACTCACTTAGAAGAATGGTCTCCAGCTCTATCCAAGTTGCTGCAAAAAAAATTATTTCATTCTTTTTTATGGATGAGTAGTATTCCGTATTATACATATGCCACATTGTCTTTATCCACTCATTGGTCAATGGGCACTTAGGTTGGCTCCATGTATTTGCAGTGGTGAATTGATGATTGCCACTTTTTTAATTAGAAAAAGTCCTTTTAGATAATTGTAGATTCACTTGCAGTTTTGAGAAATAATCTAGTGGATCCTGAGTATCCTTTGCCAGTTTCCCCCAGGGGCAACACCTTGCAGGACTACAGTGTAATCTCGTAACCAGGACATCAACACGGAGACGCAGCGCATTTGCCTCTCCTTAGGGACCCCCATGGGGCCTTCTTTAGTCACACCCATTTTCCTCCACCCCACCCATCCTTGACGCCTGGCACCATTGATTGACCTTTTGTTTGTTTAACGATGCCACATTCTACCTTGTTCTACAAATGATTTGAGGTGGTAAGTGCTTTATTAGCTTACCTTACCCAGATATTCTGAATGTTCATAAAAGCAGGAAAACAGATCATCACATGCGTGCCAGGAGAGTTATGATTTGAAAGGGAAACTGTTCTAGTATTTCAGGAATATTTGTTTTCTGAGAGATGGAGAGTGCTCATTCTCCAGGGCTCTGTGTGCACGAGATAACTAACTCCTGAAACTTCCTCCCCGTACAAGGCTTCCCCCCGCAGACTGCTACAGGGACCCTAATGCTCTTCCTGTCTGACATCAATGACCACGCCCCGACTCTCTGGCCACATTCCCGCTACGTGGAGGTCTGTGAGTCTGCCGTGCATCAGCCCCTCCACATCGAGGCAGAGGATCCGGACCTGGAGCCCTTCTCTGATCCATTTACATTTGAATTGGACAACACCCGGGGAAACACAGAGGACACATGGAAGTTGGGGAAAAATTGGGGTGAGTTTTTGTACTGGTCACGGGCAAAGAGTGGAAAATGACAGACATCCAATTCAAACAGTTTTAGGCAAAAAAGGACTTTATTAGCTTAAAAAGCCAGAGAAGTCTGTGTTCTGGCAGAGCTGGCTCTAGGTGCGCAAAGGATATCCCTGGCAGCCACCTTCCCACACATGGTCTGCTTCTCTCTAGGTTCCTTCATTTTTTAGGAAACTCTCCTCATCAGGGGGTAGGAGGCTGCTGGGAGTCCCTAAGACATATCCTAACATCTGGCAAGAAGCGTGTTTCCCGGGAAGCTCCAGGATTGATGTCACAGTTTGACCTGGGTCAGCTGCTCTGTCAATCACTGTAGGTGGGACTTAGGAGGGCAGACGTGCTGATTGACTGGTTCCCAGCCCACACCTGGACCTTGTTGGGATCTGGGCTCAGCCTCTCCTGATTCATACTGAGAATTCGGGAAGTGTGGGCTTCCCTAAAGAAACACTGGGGCACTGTTATCAGAAGATGAACTTGCTGAGCAGGTTAAAAGCAACTGGCCCCCCTGCCAACACTCTCCTCTGTGCCTCTAGCCATGGCATCTGTAGACTGTGGCACGGTTTCAGCTGAAACTGTGTGCTCATGTTGGTAGTTCTCAGACCTGGAGTGTATGGTAAAGAACTTCGCCTTGCCCAAAGAGAGGTCTGGTCTTTGTCCTTGGGGTCTGGGTGATCTCTATTGGGATATCATGTCTGATACCAGTGTCTCTTTACCTGGGTGTCTTGAGCTGAGCCGGATGGGGCAATGTGATTTAGATTGGGGACTTCTAGTCACATAGTGTCAGTCGACTACCAGAGAGGTTGGAGACTGAGGCCGCCCACCTGGGAGGCCCACCAGGTTGCCTGACCAAGCCCCACGAGGACACTGGAGCCTGAGGCTCAGGTGAATGTCCCTGACTGCAGCATCCCATGTGTGCTGTCCCTCACTGATGCTGACCTGGCTTCTCAGGAGAGGATGATGAGAAGCTGTGCCATTGGTGCTTTTCTGGACTCTGCCCTAGGTGCCTCTTTCCTTGTCTGATTTTCATCTGTATCTTTTCCTCGTAAAAAACGGCACCATCGCTGTAACAACTTTCAGTGTGTCCTGTGAGTCTTTCTAGAGAATTGTTGAACCTGAGGGTGGTCTTGGGAATCCATGAACTTGCAGTTGGTGTCAGAAGTGAGGGTGCCCTTGGGGACCCCTCCCTCTAACTCTGCAGTTGGCTTACTTTCATATAGAGCTTGGCCCGTGCAGGGCATTTAGTAAGCGTGCATTGAGCAGATGAGCAGATGAGTGAGTCAATGCATGCCATGTTCTTTTTCCCTTTGCAGGTCAGTCAGTTGAACTTTTAACCTTGAGAAGCCTGCCACGTGGTAATTACTTGGTGCCACTCTTCACTGGAGACAAACAGGGACTTTCCCAGAAGCAAACTGTCCGTGTAAGGATCTGCCCCTGTGCCAGTGGGTTCACGTGTGTGGAGCACGCAGATGCAGGAGTGGGGCTTCTTGTGGGGGCCCTGTCCCCTGTCTGTGCAGCATTTGTGGCTCTGGCAGGTCAGTGGTCTGTAGGGGTATCCTGGGACTCTGGCTCCTCTCCCTAGGCAATAGGCCAAGGGTATGGGGTTTGCTGGGGTAGGGGACAGCCGATGGCAGGATTGGTGGAATGGCTTTGAGAATGACTTCTGGGTGTACTCAACGCTCCTAGATGCAGATCAGAGGTTGCCATGTTGGCCAGGCACGATCCCTGGCCAGCAAAAGCAGCCTGTACTCACAATGGAATCCATCGGTAAACATAGTCAAGGAGTGGTCCTTTGTAATAACCATGGAGACAGCAATGTACAGATGTCCAGGCTCCTGGACTTGGCAAGGCTAATAAGAAAGCAGCTTTTCCAAGAAACAATACAATATTACTGGCCAGATAGTATTATTGATTAATTCAACAAACAGTTACGTAGCATCTAGTTGTATCCCGGAACTGTGCTAAACTTTAGAGCTATACAGATGACAAAGATGCAGTTTGACCTTGCCAGTTCATGACTGAGTTATAAATAAACAGAATAAGATCCTCATGAAACCTCTGATATGGGTGAGCTTGTCTAATCTGTTTTCCCTTTGTCTTATCACAGTGGCTCTGCTTTTCCTGTTGCGACGCTATTTTGTGCTTGAACCTAAGAGGCATGGATGCTCTATATCCAATGATGAAGGCTACCAAACACTGGTCATGTATAATGAGGAGAGCAAAGCCACTTCAGCCCAGGTAGTGGAATGTCATGCTTTGTGTCTTATGGCAAGGAATTCAATAATACACAGACATATAGCATGTGTTTTTTCACCCACTGTACCACCTCTTAATTGTTCACTCTTACCCATGTTTCAGTAGCAGGTGGGAAAAAATTCTTTCAAAAACTAACTCAGATAAATGAATTTATTGTTTTAGATCAATGATTCTCAACCATGAGCAATTTTGCCCCACAGGGGATATTCGTCAATGCCTGGAGACAGTTTTGATGGTCACAGTTAGGAGTGCTACTGGTGTCTAGTGGGTTGAGGTCAGAGATGCTGCTAAATATCCTACAACACACAAGACAGTCTCTACCACAGAGAATTATCTGCCCCAGTCTCCTAAGTGCTAAGTTTGAGAAACTGTGCTTAGGGAAAAAGTGATTTTTATTAGGTAGTCATTCCCTAAATGCGATTGTGTTAGGCTCACTGGTTAGATGAGTCTGAGCTGGCTTCTTGTCCATGGCTTTCGGTAGATCATGGCAGAACCTGCTCTTCTACCATTGTCCGGCAGAGGCCAACCAGAAAGCTCACTGCACTTGGAGGTACAAGGCCTGGGCTCTATTTCTGCCTTCACATCTCTTTAGCTTCATCATTTAACCCTACATCCTCATCTGTGAACTGGGATAATAAAGTCAAATTCTCAGATAGGTTGTGGATCAAAGAGGATGTCTAACACATCCTCTTTTAAGGTACCTGACACATGAAGTCACCTAACACAAGGCAGAGCCATATAAAGTAACTGGCCAATGGCCACTGGTTTTTCAAACCGACTGCTTCTGAAATGGGTCCTACGTTATCTTAGTCACCCTTGCAGCAACTCTGGGCTGGGGTTAGACAGACAAAGAGATGAAAGCGTTGTGAGCTCTCCTGTTTGTCTTCACATCTAGAATTAAGTGGTTGATTTAGAAAATGAACGCAAAAGAATTGTCAAAAGGAAACACACACAGAGGATTCGGTCACCCCATCTTACACCTCCCCAGTGGTTTTTTCCTGGAAGGGAGAGACTTGTTGAATGAAGTGAGACACTTTAGGGAAAAGATATTCCAATGAACTTTGATGTGATGCTCATGTAATTAGAGAGTTTCTCAAAAATATGTGATTGAAGAAGCTGGTGTTCGCCTAAGGCTCCCAGGGTTCTTTGCATTTTGTCTTCCCTGCAGTGTGAAGGAAGGTTAGGCTCCTCTGGCAGGTACGTGCCTGTGCACCCTCCTGTGAGCCCTTCCTGGGTGAGGAAACAGGAGCAAGGTCCAAGCTCTCCAGATTGTGAAGTCCCCTGGAAGGAATCTCCCTATCCCAAATGTGAGAGCAGCAGCAAACTTGATTTGTTGTGTAATTTTAAGAAGAAAACCATCTGGACAAACAGCAGTCTTTGTGTAACAGTAGAATTTCTTGCCTTGGACAGTTCCAGTGGCTCAGAGGCTCAACCACGAAGGGAAACAGAAATGGTTCCCAGGCCCAGGGGCTTGCTTCAGTCTCCTCCTTGGCAGGAGAGAGTGAAAGCTGCTGAGCTTGGAGGAGACTGGCAGGAATGTCGCACTTCCTGAGCATTGGTTCAAGTTGTAGCTGAGATGGAAGGGACAGTGGGGATGCCCTGGTTACCCTTCTTTCCCAGCAGCTTTGTGATTGTCTCTTGGAAAAGAGGAAGCAGCTGTAGAAGCAGTGTGAGTGGAAAGGAACCTTGGCCCTTGTGATGCTAAGACCAGGAGGGTTGGAGAGGGCTTAATGACATGGTGGCACTGGTCAAAGACCAGCTATGCCAGCGGGACAAGAGAACCTCATGCTGGGCAAGGGGCTCTGTTCTCTTCTTGTACCAACAAATCTTCCTCTTGTTTCCCATTCACAACTAAAGGCACATCTCCATTCCTGCTTCAGTATCTTAGGGCTCTGAGAAGTGGGATTCAACAGACCTGAGTGTAGATTCCAAATCTGTGATTGGTCAGTTACGTAATCTAACTGATTCTGACTTTCATATACAAAGTGAACTTGATAGTCTTCCATCTCCTAAGTTTGTTGGACACTTTAATCAAATAACACATGTCAAATTTTCAGTACTAACAGTCATGCAATACAGGGTGGCTGCCAATATTAGCATTATTCGCAGTAATTACTGATTATGTCTTTGTAACCTTGGTAAATAAGGCCATCTCTAGGTGCATTATCCCTCTATCCATCTTACACAAAGATACCAGCCTACATTGCACATCCACTCACCAGGAACATTGTGTGCTCTTGGGAAAACTCTACACAAGACATCATCACTAGGTGCACACATGTTGTCACATTCTGCTGCTAAACTATAGGGATGCTGTCTGATGGTGATGATCTGTGGAACTGCATAGATGCCTTCCCTGCATGTGGGGAAGCTAAGAGCCCTTGGCCAACAGAAATCCAGCATCCATCAACCTGATTCCCTCAGTGGACATATGTGTTGGTTGGTAAATGAATGGGACAATGCACAGAATACCGTGCAACAGTGGTGACCCCAAGAGCCATCACTATGAGCCCTAGAAAAAGACAAGCTTTTCAATTCTGAGGGCTCCTGAAACGAGCCTTTTACCATCAGTTTACACGGAACACTGAACCACGAGAAGCTCAACCTCCTAGCGAGCAATTACAAAAGGCAAACAGAAATAACATTCTTTTCCCACATAAGTCATCTAGATTTACAGGAGAGGTGTATTTTTTACGGTCTGGACTTCTGTGAGGGCATAGATACAACGTGTTTTGGAGAAAATGTCATTCCTTTCTTTCTGCTTTTGTTTCTGCTATCTGTGATTTCAGTCCTTGTCATAGTTCTTTCTCTTCGTTCTACAGACATGGTCAGATGCTGAAGGCCAGAGGCCGGCTCTGCTCGTCTGCATAGCTGCAGCAGGACCCAAGGAGGGAGCTAAGGTCACTTGCTCCTTACTTGCTTCTGGATTTCAGAGCAGTGACTTTCCTGATAGTTTCCCTCACAAGGAACACCTGGGATGCTCCTCCCACTGCCACATCCAGGGAGGTCCTTCTGCAAGTCAGCAACCCCAGCCCCCACCTGCAAAGCCCCATGGTTCCCTTAGCCTAACACACCCTTGCCTTTCTGTGGCCAAGTTCCTTCATCTTTGCTATGGCGTCAGATGACCCAGTGCTTCCAGATATCACTGTGTCCAGTGCCATATGGTGATTTTTTGCCATATGCATATGGCACTTGGACTATGTATTTCTTAAGACACTTTTTTCTTAAAATGGGCTTGTGTCCACATTAAGTACATTTATTTAAGTAGGAAACTTTATATTTCAACTGTAAATGAAAACACAGTTTTACTTGTATAAAGAGCAGGCAAGTGCGAAAATAGCCATGAAAGAAGTAGGGCACAATGACTGGGTGGACGATGTCACTGCCGAAGGCCTGGGGCCCCTCTGCAAGGAAGGCAGAGCATGGAAGCCAGGCTAGCACCAGAGTGACACTTCCTCCTGGATGTCATTAGGGTGTGGAAACAGAATTAGAAAGGGAATAATTTTCTCACCATGCAAATCAGTGTTATTTAAAATTGTTTCCCAAGTAGCTAAATCTTCCATTCCATAAGTAGTAGGTGTCCCCTACTTTGAAAACAAAGTTGACCCAGGATTGCCATAAATGAGCACGTGCCTGGCCAGGGCCGTGAGCAGGGCTGGGTCCGCTGTGCATTCTGACCATTAATCCCTGCTCCTGGGGGAAGGGCGTCCCTTTTCTAGTTCCTACAAACTTGCCTCCTGGGCTGGTGGGAGCCTTCTCTTTCCTTCCTCTGAGCCAGTCTGCAAACTTCTAGAGGCCTAGGCGTTGCCCTGAAGGGCACACTATGCACTTTGCATGCCTCATCTCATTGAATTTTCACCAGAACCCATAGGGGTGTGTGTGTGGTGGGGACAATCTTGCTTCCCTGTTTTACAGTGGGGGAAACTAAAGCCTCCGCCTTCTAGGTTTTGGTGTATCTCTGGGTTCCCTTCAGTGTCCTGCGAATATTCTAGTAAGTACATCTGTGGTGACTGCTTAAATAAACTGCCATTCACATACTTTCTCTAAGTGAAGCCATCACTTATGATTTATGGGTAACCTGATATTTTAAAATCTGCTGCATATAGCATGAAATAACGTCAATGAGACCATTGTCAAGGTCCATTGCCTGCTTTATTTTCTTTGAAATTTAACTTCATTATTGAAGCATCACTATTAAAATAATAGAAACCCAAAGCAGAAAATGCCCACAATCCCATCCCTAAATCTAAACAGTTTCACCTGTGAGTGTCACCTTCTAGATCTCGTCTGTCTGTCTATGCAGTTTCCAGGTGTCTGTGTCATGGAAAGCACATTAGCGTCTTCAGGTTCAAGCCTCCTCCTGCCAAATGGTTCCATTGCACCTGCCCTTCTATTCCCTGCCTCTCTTCATTTTCCTTTCCCCCCTCCCGCGCCCTCCCTCTCATCGTGTTAATTTGTGTTTGCCTATGAGTATATGAGCAAGGGGAAGTGGTGGGAGGTCACACATGCCCACTTTGTTTCCAGCTGGAGAGAAATCCATTCTCCTTTGAGTAAATCAGCATTTTCCCCCTAGGATCGCAAGGAAGTGCCTCCATCTGCAGCGAGCAGGGCAGCCCAAGCACACTCTGCTCTGGGGAGTTGGGTGAGTTCCAGAAGGTTGCTCCCTGCTGCGGCCATCTCACTAGTGACTGACAGTTGGTTCCCCTGAGAGAGGGCCCTTGTAGAAGATTTTGTGATACTGTCAGCAAAAGACACACAGTCAATGAAAATCTGAGAAGTTGGGCTTTTCCCACGCAACTCTATTTCCATCTATAGAACTAGGTATTACGATCATTGGTGGCGGCTGTTGTTTTTAGAGTTGTTTGATAATCCTGATCAAATATGACACTTTTTAGAACATCCACAAATAGATACATTTTCTCATGTCCTTCTAAGGGCACCGGAGATAATGTATAATATTAAGAGCACAGGACTTTGACCTTGACTAAATTCCAGCCCAGTGACTGCGTGCTTCTAGCGAAAGGGAGGTCTGACTTCCCCTGTGTGTTGTGTCTTCATGTATGCTACGTACAAATTCTAGGACTATTGCTTTGTGAAATGACGTTTTCTGAAATAATTTTCGACTAACTAGAAGTTGCAAAAATAGTACAGAGAGCTCTTGGGGATCCCCCAAAGATACCATCTTATGTAACCCTACTCCGTGATCAAATCAGAAAATGGACTTTGGCACAACACTATGAATATATTTCTCAATCACAGACCTTATTTGGACCTCACCAGTTTAACTAGCCATTATTTAATGGAAATTTACTTTTCCAATATAGAATTTAAAAGAGGTATTCCGGGTCTAAAGAGCCATAGAATCATATCCAATTTTTATGAGAGAGAGCTTCTAAAATAAATTCAAGTTCTCTATAATTTCATATCTTTGCACAGGCAGTATCTGAGCAAAGAGGAAAACATGCTGTTCTTCTTTGCACAAAAATGGTGCCACAAATCCATCACCGAAGGGCTCCTGCATTGATGAATGTTGGGTTCCATGTCCATGCAGCTGACCCTTCTGGTCCTGGTGTGTCCAGCTGCATGGACGTGGAACCCACACCATGGCACAGGGCCTCCCACTCTAAAGAACCCCTCCTTGGTTTAATATTCTACTGTCACCATCTTGAAATTCTTAATTTTAAACAAAGGGCCCAGACCTATAGAAATGTTAAGCTAAGGGGGTCTTAGAGATCATCTAATCAATTTTTTTTTCTAAACATGTTTTGCAGCAGAATTCTTCTTTTCAAATGAGATCCTACAAATAACTCCATTGTAAATAAAACGTCTAAGTACTAATTTTGTCTGCATTGACATTAATAACAGATACCTATTACCGATAAAATAATGATTCTGACATAAACAAAAGGAAGTTGAATGTTGTATATATAGTTTGCAAAATTATGTTAACTTAGCACCCAATTCATTGCCTCACATTATTATAAATTGGTTTTTAAAGTATCAAGAAAATTTTGATCTTCCCTTGGTGATCAGTCTCACGTTTACTGCCACTCTTGGGTGCTGGCCTTGCACCTGCGTGAGCCCGGCAGTGAGGCCCCGGGTGCTTTGCTTGCCTCCAGGCCAGCCTGACTCACATGATTTCATGGTGGGATTTGCGGGTCCCCAGGTAGCCACTCCTCCCGGTAGATGCCAAGCCTGTTTCCTACCGCTGTACCCTCTGCCCTTAGGTAGCACAGAGACCCAGATCCACAGACATGGGCCAGATGAGCAGGTGACTGCCAGTAGCCCATCATGGGGAACAGTGGGCAAGGTTCAGAGGAAGGGAAGCCAAAATAAGCAAGGAGGGGCAGTGTAGTTGAGGGGGAGTAAGGCATGAGTGAGGCTGTCAGCAGGAGCAAACCCTCCTGTCAGCAGGAGCAAACCCTCCTGGCTGGGCTCACTCGGGTTCCTTCCTCACTGAAAGTGTGTTTCAGCCCAGGCACTAGAAGGTCCAGCCATAAGAGACTGCAGGGCCCCCCCTCTCTGCCCCAACACAAAGAGAGGAAAAGCGAACAAACTGCCCTGGGCCTGGCTCTTTACCTCCAAAAGAACTGTGCTGAGTATGCCCCATCTGTGCTGGGGCCACTGACACACAGGGGTTGCAGGGTAGGACAAGGGCTCTGCTGTGGCATGAAACTCTACTGGTTTGCTTGCAGGCTTACCCAGATGCCACAGTGCACAGACAGCTCCTGGCTCCGCTGGAAGGAAGGATGGCAGAGACATTGAATCAGGTAGGGAGGGCTCCCCTTGTCCTGTGCACTGGCTATGGGTTCTGCATCCCCACTGTGCTCCAGGCTTGATCTGGGGACACTTCCTCCTACATCACTGTGTTAGTCAGCTAAGGCTACCGTAATAAAATACCATAGCCTGCCTGGTGGCTTACATAACAGAAATGTATTGCCTCATGTTTCTGTAGGCTAGAAGTCCAAGGTCAGGCTTCCAGCATGGTTGGGTTCTGGTGAGGGCTCTCTTGCTAGCTTGCAGATGGCCACCTTCCAGCCGTGTCCTCACATGGGATGGGGAGAGAGATACCAAGCTCCCTGGTATCTCTTCTTATTAGGGAACCAGTTCCATCATGAGGACTCTACCCTCATGAGCTCATCTAAACCTAATTGTCTCCCAAAGGCTCCATCTTCAAATGTCATCACATTGGAGTTAGGGCCTGAACATATCAATTTGGAGAGGGAACACATTTAAGTCCATAGCGATCACTTTCATGGGAATCCTCCATCCAGTGCTGCTTTGCAGAACCCAACTGAAGACAGAATTGACACAGGACAGGCAAGCCCCCAAACTGGGGATTAGCCCAGGAGGGTTTTTGGAAAGAGTTCAAAGGTGAGGTGGTGGTGTTAGACAGCAGTCTTTCATTGAACATTACTGCTCCTTGCAAGGCAGGGCTAACTGTTAGGCAGTATACTCAGAGTCGGAAATGTATGGGATGTTGGCAACTGTATTTATACCCACTAAAACCCACTTTCAATTATATGCAAATTAAGTGGCAGGTTGATACAAACTGAGGGGCTGGTTATTTAGAACCTTCTAGGAAAGGGGTGGGAACTTCTGGGTCACTGCCATGGCATTGGTAAGCTGTCTTGGCACTGGTGTGAGTGTCTTGCAGCAGTGAGCAGTGAGGGCAACCAGGGATCACTTTCGTCTCATCTGCTGGTTTTTGTGGGGTTTTTTGTTTGTTTTTGTTTTTTTAACTTCATCCCATCTGGACCAGATCCTGTTTTGGTCAGCAGGGTTGTGACCAGAAAACAAGACCTGCTGGCCTCCTACCTCAGAATGAAGGGTCTTTTCCTGCAAAATTGTGAAAGAAGTAGTTTGACTGCTCTGAAGGGGTCTATTGGGTGAGATTCTGATTTTAGGCATATCCTGGAAGGTCCCTCAACACAGCCACTGTGTAGTCCTGGGAAGATTGGAAAGCAGCTTGGGAGCTGGGCACACCCATGGGCAGGTTTACATGGATAGGGCAGAGCCAGTCCACATGCTCATGTCATGGAGGCTCTGCATGACCCCTGCTTGGAGAAGGATGTACCGAGAAGCTGCCCGGGCTGTTCTGACTCTAAGCAGCTCCTCCTGTTGCAGGGCAGTGGGAACTCAGGCCTGTGGAATCATCAGCACAAAGGAAGACATAAATGTAGACAGTCTCTGTTAGGTTAGACTTATTTTTTGACAAACACATGTATGATACTCACTTTGTTCTAGACTCTGTTCTGAGGACTTGAAAGATGTTAACTCTCAGTCTGCACATCAGCCTATTGGGGGAGGTGCTGTCATACACCTTTTTATAACATGAAGAAACCCAGGAACAAAGAAGTTGAGTAATGTGTCCAAGGTTACAGCCATAGAAAGCAGTAGATTTGGGGCTCAAATACAGGCAACTGGGCTCCAGGGTCTAGGCACTGGGGGGGCTCCTTAAAAAGCAGCAGTCCCCAGCACCAACTCTGTGGACCCTGCTGTAGTGGATCTGGGGTGCGCATCTGAGCCTCTGACTTCAGGTCCTGGGATCCTGTTTTGTGGAACACATTGGTGAGCCTGGACATCTCCTGCTGTGCTTGTCAGAGTGGATGACAGACAGGGCTGTGAACACTGTGGCCTGAGGAAGTGAGCCCAGACTGTGTCTGGATGTAGAGTCAGTGCCTGGGGTCTCCCCAGTGTCAGCTTCCTCTGGTTCCTGTCACAGTCCACAGGTGGGAGCTCTAGCTCTGTGCCCCAGTGACAGCCCCAAAGGTGCTATAGGCTTGGCCCCTTCTCACTGCCACTCCTTAGCCCTGCAGAATGGGTGCTGTCTGGCACCTACTTCAAGAGAACACAGACATCTTCTCTGAGCCTAGAAGCTTTATCTAAAGCCAGGCAAGCCAGGCTCCTACAGAAGGGGGCTGTGTACCCACAGAGTCAGGGCTGCAGGGCACTTCCCCAGGCCCTGACTGCTGGTGAGGAAGATGAAGGATAAGCTGTGGGGAAATTTCCGTGTGTCTCTCCTGAGCTGACTGTAACCTCCCTGAGGGCCAGGCTGTGTCATTACTGGTGATGACACAGGGGTCACTGAAGAACCAATGAAAGAACCATTTTCACTAGAACCCAATGTGGTAGATGAATCCAAAAACGGAGGCTCAGACAAGTTGCTCCAATGGTAAAGGCATGAAGGACAGAGCCAGAAATGGGGCGCAGAGTGGCCGACTACAGACGGGCCCACCTGATCATTGAGCAGCGTCAGGGAAGTCTCCTCTCTGAGCCTTAATTTCTCACCTACAAAGTAGAGTTGGGGCAGCTCTGCTACATTCTTGGGTGAAGCTTTGTGCAGACAAAATCATGTCTCTACGTAAAACGTAGGATGTGGTGATTATGATATAGTATCCGGCTTACCCATTTTCACATTTGTGCACACACACATGAATGCATGTCCATGCACACATACCGCTCATGCCAAGTGGACCATGTGGACAGTATCACAGGTCCTGCCTGGCTGAGCAGGAGGGGGATGTGTTCCAGCTGCAGGCCCCCTCCTCCTCTGCAGGGCAGGGAGGCAGCTTAATTCAATAGAAGCTCAAAGCTCTGCTTGGTGGTGTGAGAGGAGGGAACACCAGATTAGAGGGCCCTGTTCTTTCCTCGTGAGCCTTCTAACTTGGATGGTGGTGATGATGAATTATTGATCTGATGAGGCTTCCAAAATTGCTGAATCAGGGTGCAGACACCCGCTGTTCTGCTGTCAGCCTGGGGGTTTTGAAGTTGAATCCACCCAGTGCAGCCGCCACTGCAAATTCTGTTTTGCTCTGCACACACCATGTCCGTCGCTAATTGTCTATTCAGCTTCACTGCAAGAACGTGAACAGACTCCTAACACCTAGGCTGGAGCTTGTGTATCTGCTGGTTTTGATGTAAAAACTTTCTTTCCTCCCCCTGCCCCCAGCTCCCCCATGCCATATGGTCAGACAGCGACCACAGTCCCTGAATAAGCAGACCCAGTTAATGGACCAGATGTGCAGGCGAGCGTTCCCATGCTTCCAGTGGGCACCAAGCCTGACATAGCAGTAGACTGGGGTGGGGAGACGGCATTTCCCACTACACAAGGGCCCAGGCAGGGCTCTTGAGAATCAGAGGAAGCTGGAGACAGCTTGTTGCAGTCACTGGGTGGGGCAGGACCGGGGGCATAGTTAAGAGCTTGGAAGCCCGGGGTCTCATCAGAATGGGGACGTGCATGGGGTCCCTGGGGCCCCAGAGCTGCCCTTTCCAGGCCCTCCCCACCTCCCACCTTGGGCTTGAGCCCCAGGATTCTGACTGTTTTCATGCTCTACATGAGCTCACCTTCTCAGAATTACTATCAGTAGTGACGGATTAGACAGGCTCCCACTAAACCCATTGCTGCCAAGGTCTATGGAACCGGCTCTGGGTTCAGATAGCACCCTCTACAGGTGTTAGAAGATAAACAGGCTAAAACCCCCCTCCCCTCCCCTCCCTTCCCCTCCTGTCTCCTATTTATTGAATCACTCAGGCCAGAAAAGTCTTCACAGAGAGATGACTTGGGTCCTGAATGCTGAGCTGGAATTTGCTGGGTAGAGATTGGCAGAGGAGGACTGTCTAGGGTTCTAGGCAGAGAGGAATGAGCAGATACGAAGCCTAGGAAGTGTTTCTGGGGTTTGTGCAGAGGGTGGACCTGAGGCAGGAGAGGTTGGGGAGAGGAAGAGATGGTGAGAAGACGGCTGTTGGGAGGAGAAAGCCATGACAACCTTACAGCAGGGCGGCTTAATGCGCAGAGCAGGGACCCCTGGCTCACATCAGAGATCAGGGTGGGTGTCAAGCTGGAGCCTGCCCGGGGTGCTCCCACCCTGTGGCTGTGCCACCACTCAGAACTGGAAATGAGGCTAGAGGACAGAAAGAGCGAGAACGGAGGCTCTAGGGAGGTTGTCACGGCCAGGTATGTGTTCCTGACACCCCTATTTCGTCAGTCACATAGCCACATCTAGCAGAGACGCAGGAAATGTGATCTTGCCGGGTGACCAGAAGAACAAGAAATGAGTTTAGCGAACTCCTTGCCACTCTTGCCCCAAGGACTGGAGATAGGGACCTATCCTCAGGCATTGGTCATGGGGCTGGAGGAGAGGGGACAGAACTAGGAATATGGCCGAGCATTTGAGAGGATGGGGCAGGGGAGAGGTGGCGATGACTCTAGGTTTCAAGGTTGAGCAGCTGGGCTGTTGGGGATGTTCTGACTTAAGCCAGGCTAGAGTTTCATGAACTTTGGTTATTCTCGCACGACTGTCACACTTGTGTTTAACCCACTCACTATTATGTATTTAATGCATTTCTGTAAAGCAGCTCACATGTTAATTAGCTTTTGGCTTTACGATCAGCTAAGTAATGTTATTTGTGAAATCATGGAGTTGGTGTGCTTGTTATTATGTTTTGAAATATACTATAAAATGGCCATTGACTCAAATAAATATGTGTTCTGATACCACTGAAATCATCTAATGCTGCAGGGGTCAGTGAACTTCTTATAAAGGGCCAGAGAGTAAATCTTGTAGGATTTGAAGGCCAGTTCCCACAGCTCAGCCCTGCTGTTCCATGAAGGCAGCCACAGATGATACACAAATAAACGGTCTTGGCTGTGCTCCAGTAGAACTTAATTTACGACAACAGGTCGTGTGGGGGATTATCCCCTGGGTTTTAGCCAGCTAGCCCCTGTAACAGGGGGTGCACACTGTACTTGGCAAGCATTGAGGGAGGGGCCGTGGGAGGAGGAGATGCAGGTTGTGGGCAGAACCACAGTGGTTTCCAGGCTGTTGAGTCTGAGGTCTCTGTGGACATTCTCGTGGAGCTGTCTGGTTGGAATTCTGGCTCTGAATGTGACCATAGGGAGTGTCACAGACAGAGATGGTGATTGGGACGTCACCATTGGGTAGGGATGGATGAAGCCATGGCCTGAGCGTGAACGGGGAGACTGGAGGGCAGTGGATTGAGGAGCCATGTGGGTGAGAAAGGGGTGGCAGGAAATGGTGGCTGCCCTTTTTTGGAGGGAGGCTGTGAAGTATGAACGGATTGAAGGACAGACCTGAGCACATTTTGGGGTTGGAAGAAACAACCCACAGCAAGAGCCCAGGAAAAGATGACGAGAGAGGGGACAGTTGTCCAAACGAGGGTCTGGGGGGTCATGGAAGGGGAGGTGTCCAGAGCACAGGACAGGGAGGGGCTAGCCTCCAGAAATGAATCTGCAAGAGGGTGGGAGTGGGTGGGAGGTCCTCCTGAGGGCTCCTGTCATACTCCTGGGGCAGCCACCAGTGTGTCACAGTTCCCTCTCAGACTGTAAAGTGGGATGTCTCCCCTTAGCCTGACTGCCACTTCTGGGACTGTATGAACTCCTGTGTCAGCTGAGGACGTGGGGCCTGCGTGCCGTTCCTACTACATTGAGGTGTTCCTCGAATCAAACCTAGAGAAATGAGCTGGGTATGGAAGCACATGGCATTTACCTTCTCTTTCCCCGACTTTTCCCCAGAAACTCCATGTTGCCGACTTGCTGGAAGATGACCCCGGCTACCTACCTCACAGCCTCTACAGCCAGGAGCGGGAGTGTGGAGGGGCCTCATCCCTCAGCTCTCTGGCCAGCTTGGAACACGAACTGCCGCCTGATTTGCTGGACTCTGGGTTCAAAGGCGACTCTGTTTGAGGAAAGATATGCAGAGTCAGGTGGTCCTTCCTAAAAAATGTATATTTTGGAGAATTGAAATAATTCATGGAGGGGAATCACTATTCATGGATTTTTCCCCTTTGCTCTTCTTTTCCCTCCTTAAAAAAAAAATCACCTTCTAGTCCTAGGATGAGGACACACTATTAGTTTGAATTAAATGCTTTGATATTCTGAGACCAGCCATCTTGAACCCAAGCAAAACCACAAGTTGTGCTTTCTTAAAATTTGATTTGTCCTATTTTCTAAAGAAACTTGAATTTAATTGTGTTATTCTTAGCTTCCACTGGCAGCCTAACTTTGAGGGTAAATGAAAATATAACTCATCGATTACCCAGCCACTTGGGAACAGCAGGTAATACTGAAGAAAAATGAAAATAGATTTTAAAACGTTATTTACGTTTCTATGATTATGATTCTGCTTCCATTTAAGGGAAAACTTAGGTAAATAGAGAAATGTTTTCTATAACATTTGTAATCAGTATTTTAAGTGATTTTTTTAAAAATAAGTATTGATCCCTATTCACTTTTTGATTAGATAAATAGATAAAATATTGTATCTTGAGAGAAATGATTATGCTGAAAGCTTTATAAACAGTACACTCTTTAAAAAATGAAGAGCTCACATAATTTAACTTGTATGTGTTATGTAAGTAAAAGAGTTTAGGAGCCTTTGAATGAATAAGTTCTGATTAGATTTTATCTTTAAACAAAACCACACAATTTAATTGGTTTTTACTTGTCCACTTACTGCTAATGTCAGTTTCAGGGGAGGAAATGGTTTCTTTTAAAAATCTTAATAGGGAGACATATGCCGTAAAATAGTCAGTTTTCTAGTCTGTGTAGTAGATAAGAGACTGACTAAGCAAAGTTTAAAATGCTATTAGCACACTTTAATGCACATATTGAATATCTAAAAGTCTACAGCCATATAACATGTGTATGTAATTAATGAGCAAATGCTCTCTCTCATGCCCTGAAATAAATCCGCAGAAACATGTTTGCTGTTGAATCAGCGAAGTATTATGTTAACCAGTGAGTTACAGCTCACAGTTAAAACGTTCCCCTTCTTTTTGAAGAAGCTGTGCAAATAATTCTTTTAAAGAGATCTGGACTTTCTCACCTGGTTACCTTGCTCTTTCTCCACTTTGAAAAGCTGAAAAAGAAGAAAAACCACATTTAAAGCCCTGGAATGTCTGAATGGGACGCTTGAATGTGTAGAACAGCTGTATTGATCCTAGCATGACTCAGAGGACAGTCTAGGACATTTTCTGAGTAATTCAGGATAAAAGTCATTTTTTTTAAGAAAAATATATGTGTTTGGACAACAAAACAAAATAAACACATTATTCAATTGCTTCCTTATACTTACCTCTTTCACTCTGTTCCCTGTAGATTTTTCAAAAATTCTCTCAGGTTTTAAAACTTTATTATTTTATTTTAAATCATATAATCATTGTACATATTCATGGGGTACATAGTCATGTTTCAATACATCTACAGTGAGCAAATCAGGGCAATTAGCATAATCATCGGCTCAAACGTTTTTCAGTTCTTTGTATTAGGACGGAGCATTCAGTATTCATCCCCCTTCTAGCTATCTAAAACTATGTGTTATTGTTAACTATAGTCATCCTATAATGGTATAGAGTGCTAGAACGTATTCTTCCTAGGAATAATTTGCTGTAATTTTGTATCCTTTAATACGTCTCTCCCTATCCCTCTTTCCCCCTACCCTTCCCAGCTGCTGTATCCTCTGTTCTACCTTCTACTTCTGAGATAAACTTGTTTTTAGCTTCCACATATGCGTGAGGACATGTGGTTTTCAACTTTCTGCTGCTGGCTTATTTCTTTTAACATAATGTCTTCCAACTTCATCCATGTTGCCATAAATGACAGAATTTTTTTATTTTAGTGGCTGAATAATATTTCATTGTGTATATATACCATACTTTCTTCATGAATTCATCTGCTGTTGGACAGCTAGGTTGATTCCACATCTTGGCTATTGTGAATAGTGGTGTAATAAACCTGAGATGCAGATGTGTCTTCAAAATACAGATTTCTTTTCCTCTGGACAAATGCCCAGTAGTGGGATTTTTGAATTACATTATAGTTCCATTTGTAGAGTTTTTCAGGAACCTCCATACTCTTCTCCAAAGTGTCCATAGTAATTTACATTCCTACCAACAGTGTATGGGTTCCCTTTACTCAGCATCCTCACCAGCATTTGCTTTCTTTCTTTATTTTAATTTTTTTTTTTTGAGACAGTCTCACTTTGTTGCCCAGGCTGGAGTGCAGCAGTGCAATCTCAGCTCACTGCAACCTTTCCACTTTCTGGGTTCAAGCAATTCTCCTGTCTCAGTTTCCCAAGTAGCTGGGACTACAGGCACGAATCACCATGCCCAGCTAATTTTTTATATTTTTAGTAGAGATAGGGTTTTGCCATGTTGGCCAGGCTGGTCTTAAACTACTGACCTCGGGTGATATGCCCACTTCAGCCTACCAAAGTGCTGGGATTACAGGTGTGAGCCACTGCATCTGGCCCAGCATTTGCTGTTTTTGACTCTTTGATAGTAGCTATCCTAACTGGGATGAGATAATACCTCATTGTGGGTTCGATGTGCCTTTCCCTGACCATTCATGATAAGCATTTTTTCATATATTTTTTGGCTATTTTATGTCTTTTGAGAAACATCTGTTCAGATCATTTACCCATTTTAAAATTGGATTATTTTAATTTTGCTTTTGAGATATTTGAGCTCCTCGTGTATTCCAGATAATAACCCCTTGTTGGATAAATAGTTTGTAGATATTTTCTCCCATTCTATAAGTTGACTTTTCACTCTGTAGTTTCCTTTGCTGTGCAGAAACTTTTTTCATTTGATATAATCCTATTTGTTTATTTTTGCTTTTGTTGCCTATGCTTTTGAGGTCTTATTCATAAATTTTTTTTCCAAGACCAATTTCCTGAAGCATTTTCCCTAAGTTTTCTTCCAATAGTCTTATAGTTTTGGGTCTCACATTTAGGTCTTTGATCCATTTTGAGTTGATTTTTGTATAGGGTGAGAGAGGGGAGTCTAGTTTCATTCTTCTATATATAGATACCTACTTTCCCCAGCACCATTTGTTGGAAAGGCTATCTTTTCCTCAATGAATGTTCTTGTATTTTTTTGGCAAAAATCAGTTGGCTAAAGATATATGTATTAATTGGTTGAGTCTGTATTCTGTTTCATTTATTGATGTGTCTGTTTTTATAGTACCATGCAGTTTCGGTTATTATAGTTTTGTAGTATATTTTGAAGTCTGATAGTGTGATGCTTGTAGCTTTGTCTTTTGTGCTCAGCATTCTTTTGGCTCTTCAGGGCCTTCTATGGTTCCATACAAATTTTAAGATTTTTTTTTTAATTTCTGTGAAGAATGTCATTGGTGTTTTGATAGGGATTGCATTGAATCTGTAGATTGCTTTGCATAGTGTGATAATTTTAACAACATTAATTCTTCTGATCCATACGCATGAAATGTCTTTACATTTATTTATATCCTCTTTGATTTTTCATCAGTATTTTGTAAGCTTTTTTTGTAGTGGGCTTTCACTTCCTTGGTTAAACTTATTCTTTGATATTTTAATTTTTTGTAGTTCTTGTAAATGGGGTTGCCTTCTTGATTTTTCAGCTAGTTTGTTGTTCATGTGTAGAAATGCTATTGATTTATGTATGTTGATATTGTCTCCAGCAACTTTGCTAAATTTATTTATCAGTTCTAAGAGTTTTTGGTAGCATCTTTAGGTTTTTCTATATATAAGATTATGTCATCTGCAAATGGGGACAATTTGACTTCCTCTTTCCAATTTGAATTCCCTTTCTTTCTTCCTCTTGTCTAATTACTCTGGCTAGGACCTCCAGTATTATGTTGAATACAAGAAGAGAGAGTGGGCATCCTTGTCTCATTCCAGTCCTTAGAGAAAAGTTTCCAACTTTTCCTCATTTAGTATAATATTAGCTGTGGGTGTGTCATATATAGCCTTAATTTGTTAAGGTACTTTCCTTTTATACCTAATTTTTTGAGAGTTTTTCTCATGAAAGGATACTGAATTTTATCAGAGGCTTTTTTTTGCATCTATTGAGATAATCATGTGGTTTTTGTCCTTCATTTTGTTGATGTGATGTATCATGTGTACTGATTTGGGTATGTGAAAGCCTTGCATTCCTGGGATAAATCCCAATTGATTATGATCTATTATCTTTTTAATATATTTTTGGATTTGGTTTGCTAATATTTTTGTTGAGGATTTTTGCATCTATGTTCGTTGGTGATATTGGCCTGTAGTTTTCTTTTTCTGTGTGTCTTTGTCTGGCTTTGGAATCAGTTTTGCTGGCCTCATAGAGTAAGAAAGGAAGAGTTATCTCTACTTCAGTTTTGTGGAATTGTCTGAAAAAAGTTGGCATTAATGCTTCTTTAAAGTTTGGCAGAATTCAGTAGTGAAACCATCCAGCCTTGAACTTTCTTTTCTTGAGAGAATTTTTATTATTGATTCAATCTTGTTACTTGTTATTGGTCAACTGAGGTTTTCTATTTCTTTTTAGATCAATCTTAGTAGGTTATATGTGCTCAGGAATATATCCATTTCCTCTAGGTTTTCAAACTTACCAACATATAGTCGTTCATAGTAATTAATAATTCTTTGCATTTCTGTGGTCTCTATTGTGATATCTCCTTTTTTGTTTCTAATTTTATGTATTTGAATCTTTTCTCTTTTTTCTTAGTCTAGCTAATGGTTTGTTGATTTCATTTATTTTTTCAAAAAATCAACTTTTTGTTTCATTAACCTTTTGTATTGTTTTTCTGGTCTCAATTTTGTTTATTTGTGCTCTTATCTTTATTATTTCTTTCCTTCTGCTAATTTTGGGTTTTGCCTGTTCTTGAATTTCTAGTTCCTTAAGATGCATTATTAAATTGCATATTTGAAATATTTCTAGTCATTTGTTACTTTAAACTTGCCTCTTACTACCGTTTTTGCTGTGTTCTGTAGATTTTGGTATGCTGTGTTTCCTACTTTTATTTGCCTCAAGGACTTTTAAAATCTCATTCTTAATTGCTTTTCTCACTCTTTGGTCATCAGGAGCATGTGGCTTAATTTCTATGTATATGTATAGTTTTGAATGTTCATCTTGTTCTTGATTTTTAGTTTTATTCTCTTGTGGTCAGATAAGATACTTTATATAAATTTTATTTTTAAAAACTTTTTGAAACTTGTTTTGTATCCTAACCCATGGCCTCTCCTGGAGAAAGTTTCATGTGCTGTTGAAAAAAAATGTGTATTCCATAGCTGTTGGGTGAAATGTTCTGTAAAGTCTCCTAGGTCTATTTGGTAGGTTCAGTTTAAATCTGATGTTTCTTTGTTGATTTTATATCTAAATAATCTGTCCAGTGCTGAGAGTGAGATGTTGAAGTCCCCAAATATTATTGTATTGGGGCTTATTTCTCCCTTTAGATCTAATAATATTTGTTTTATAGATCTAAGTGGTTCAGTGTTGGGTACATATTTATTTATAATTGGTATATTCTCTTGCTGACATGGTCCCCTTAGAATTATTTAATGTTTTTCTTTTTCTCTCTCTTTTTTTTTTTTTTTTTTTTTGAGACGGAGTCTTGCTCTGTCGCCCGGGCTGGAGTTCAGTGGCCGGATCTCGGCTCACTGCAAGCTCCCCATCCCAGGTTTATGCCATTCTCCTGCCTCAGCCTCCTGAGTAGCTGGGACTACAGGCACCTGCCACCTCGCCCGGCTAGTTTTTTGTATTTTTTAGTAGAGACGGGGTTTCACCGTGTTCGCCAGGATGGTCTTGATCTCCTGACTTCGTGAGGTCTTGATCTCCTGACCTTGTGATCCGCCCGTCTCGGCCTCCCAAAGTGCTGGGATGACAGGCTTGAGCCACCGCGCCCGGCCTTCTTTTTCTCTTTTTATAGCGTTTGACTTTAAAGTCTGCTTTGTCTGATATAAGTGTAGCTACTCCAGCTCACTTTTGGTTTCCGTCTGTGTGGAATATCTTTTTCCATCCCTTCATGTTCAGTCTATGTGTGTCTTTACAGGTTATGTGAGTTTCTTGAAGGCAGCATATAGTTGGGTTATTTTAAAATTCATCCAGCCAGTCTTTATCTTTTAAATGAGGAATATAATCTGATTCAAGATTATTATGGATAGGTGAGGGTTTACTCCTGTCATTTTATTGATTTATTGATTGCTGTCTTGTTATTTTGTATATCCTCTGTTTCTTACTTCCTCTCTTAGTGCTTTTTTTTTTTTTTTTTGCGGGTGGGTGGTTTTCTGGAATGATATTTTACTCCTTTTTTCCCCTTTGTTTTTGCCTCTGCCAGTGAGTTATAGTTTTGCATGTTTTCATGATGGTGGTATTTTCTTTTCACTTCTAGATGTAAGACTCCCCTGAGCATGTCTTGTAAGATCAGAATACTTGCGATGGATTCTTTTAACTTTTGCTTGTCTATGAAAGATTTTACTTCTTCATTTCTGAAGGACAGCTTTGCTGGGAATAATATTATAGGCTGGCAAGTTTTGTTTTGTTTTTAGTACTTCGAATATATCATCCAATTCTCTCCTGGCCTGTTAGGTTTCTGCTGAGAAACCCACAATCTAATGGGGGATTCCATTATATGTGACTTGATGCTTTTCCTTTGCTGTTTTTAAAATTATTCCTTTGTCTTTAACTTTTGACAATTTGGCTATTATGTGACTTGGAGAGAATCTATTTGGAGTGAATCTTTTTGAAGTTCTTTGAGCTTCCAGGATCTATCTATTTAATAGGAATTGGGATGTTTCCAGGTATTATTCCATAAAATATATTTCATACACATTTTCCATTCTCTTCTCCTTCTGGAACACTCATAATGTGAATATTTGTCACCTAATGGTGTCCCATAAATCCTGTAGTCTTTCTTCATTCTTTTTTTGTCTGCCTGTGTTATTTCAAAAGACTCGTCTTCGAGTTCAGAAATTTATTATTCTGCTTGGTCTTGTCCATTGTTGAAGCTCTCAATTGGATTGTTTAATTTCATTCATTGAATTCTTCAGTTCCAGAATTTCCACTTGATCCTTTTTAATTAGATCTACCTTTTTGTTGAATTTCATATACATATCAGAAATTGTTTCTTGATTTTGCTGAATTGTCTATTTGTATTCTCTTGTATCTCACTGAGTTTCCTTAAGATTATTATTTTGGGGCCGGGCGCGGTGGCTCAAGCCTGTAATCCTAGCACTTCGGGAGGCCGAGATGGGTGGATCACGAGGTCAGGAGTTCGAGACCATCCTGGCTAACATGGTGAAACCCCGTCTCTACTAAAAAAATACAAAAAACTAGCCGGGCGAGGTGGCAGCGCCTGTAGTCCCAGCTACTCGGGAGGCTGAGGCAGGAGAATGGTGTAAACCCGGGAGGCGGAGCTTGCAGTGAGCTGAGATCCGGCCACTGCACTCCAGCCTGGGCAACAGAGCGAGACTCTGACTCAAAAAAAAGAAGATTATTATTTTGAATTCTTCTACTGGAATTTTGTGTATTTTCTTATAGTTGGGGAATTTTGTGTATTTTCTTATAGTTGGGGAATTTTGTGTATTTTCTTATAGTTGGGGTATTTTGTGTATTTTCTTATAGTTGGGGAATTTTGTGTATTTTCTTATAGTTGGGGAATTTTGTGTGTTTTCTTATAGTTGGGGAATTTTGTGTGTTTTCTTATAGTTGGGGTATTTTGTGTGTTTTCTTATAGTTGGGGTATTTTGTGTGTTTTCTTATAGTTGGGGAATTTTGTGTGTTTTCTTATAGTTGGGGAATTTTGTGTGTTTTCTTATAGTTGGGGTATTTTGTGTGTTTTCTTATAGTTGGGGAATTTTGTGTGTTTTCTTATAGTTGGGGTATTTTGTGTGTTTTCTTATAGTTGGGGTATTTTGTGTGTTTTCTTATAGTTGGGGTATTTTGTGTGTTTTCTTATAGTTGGGGTATTTTGTGTGTTTTCTTATAGTTGGGGTATTTTGTGTGTTTTCTTATAGTTGGGGAATTTTGTGTGTTTTCTTATAGTTGGGGAATTTTGTGTGTTTTCTTATAGTTGGGGTATTTTGTGTGTTTTCTTATAGTTGGGGAATTTTGTGTGTTTTCTTATAGTTGGGGTATTTTGTGGTTTTCTTATAGTTGGGGAATTTTGTGTGTTTTCTTATAGTTGGGGTATTTTGTGTGTGTTTTCTTATAGTTGGGGTATTTTGTGTGTTTTCTTATAGTTGGGGAATTTTGTGTGTTTTCTTATAGTTGGGGTATTTTGTGTGTTTTCTTATAGTGGGGAATTTTGTGTGTTTTCTTATAGTTGGGGTATTTTGTGTGTTTTCTTATAGTGGGGTATTTTGTGTGTTTTCTTATAGTTGGGGTATTTTGTGTGTTTTCTTATAGTTGGGGAATTTTGTGTGTTTTCTTATAGTTGGGGAATTTTGTGTGTTTTCTTATAGTTGGGGTATTTTGTGTTTTTCTTATAGTTGGGGTATTTTGTGTGTTTTCTTATAGTTGGGGTATTTTGTGTGTTTTCTTATAGTTGGGGTATTTTGTGTTTTCTTATAGTTGGGGTATTTTGTGTGTTTTCTTATAGTTGGGGAATTTTGTGTGTTTTCTTATAGTTGGGGAATTTTGTGTGTTTTCTTATAGTTGGGGTATTTTGTGTGTTTTCTTATAGTTGGGGTATTTTGTGTGTTTTCTTATAGTTGGGGTATTTTGTGTGTTTTCTTATAGTTGGGGAATTTTGTGTGTTTTCTTATAGTTGGGGTCTGTTACTAGAGAATTATTATGTTCCTTTGGAGGTGTCATGTTTCCTTGCCTTCTTTGCGTTTGATACGTCCCTGCATTGATTTATACATACCTGGTGAAACAGTCACCTCTTCCAATTTTATGGAGTAGGTTTCATATGGAAAAACTTATTTATATCGATAGGTTTAGGGGTGTTGGTTTGATGGGGTGCACTGGCTTTGATTCTAAGTGGACACAGTAGTGTAGTCTCTATGTAGTGTCTTCAACTACAATCCATGCTAGTGATGTTTGTCTCAGTGGCCTGGGCTGAGAGAGTTTATGGCAGTGGTGGTGCAGCTTTGCTAGAGGTGAGTGCATTGGCTTGTTTCTCTGGTCAGAGGCACATGTGTATACACAGTGGGTGAGCCAACTTGTGATCTGGCTTTCTGGAGTTGGGGCCATGGGATTATTACTCTGGCTGGGGACACAGACACACAATTGCTTGGCTGACCTCCTGGGATCAGGCCTGCCAGGGGCATCATATGGCACTATTTTTCAGGCCTGGGACAGGGGCACAAGGCCTCTTGGCCAGCCTGGAAGGTATCTTCCTGCAGCAGCCCACAGGGCTCTTTTTCTGGCCTGAGATAGGGGCACATGGTTTCTCAGCTGGCCTGGGGATATATCAGCTGCTTAGTGCCTCAGGGACCTCTCCCAATTGGGGTAGGGCGCGCAGTGGTTTGGCTGGCTTAAGAGTGGGTTTACCCTGGGCAGGACTGCAAGGCTGTTTGTCCCACTGGAAGTGTGGGTGGTCAAGGGTGGGTTTCTTTTGCTGGGCTCATCCAGAGTCACAGCTAACTCTGGGCCTGGAAACTACACAGCTGGGGTTGTGACATTCAGACACTCATGTGGGCTTGGGGGAATGAATGTGGAGCCCTGGTGCTGTAGAGGTACAGTTACGACTGATCTCCAGACCATGACACACTCCAGAGTGTGGCTCTGGTCTCAGAATGGTGCTGTCCTGCAGTAGCTTGGCTCACAATGGGTGGGTAAGGGTAGGTGCGAACTTGGCTCATGGTGTGGGGGTAAGCACCTTGTGCTGCTAATCTGGAGCAATACAGTTCAGTGAAATCCTGGCAGTTCTCCAAACTGGGCTCAGGGCTTTGTGAAGACTGTGGAAGTCTCGTACGTAAGGACTGTAGGTGTTTGCAGTGGCAATAGGGACTGTTAGAGATCTTCTGCTTACCTTTTTCCTGCAGTGGAAAGTCCCTCCTGTCTCTGGGCTGATCTGATCCAGGCAGGGGAGATGGGATGCAGATGCACAGTGCCTCTACGCTGCCCTCCTGGGCTTCTAGCCATCACAGTTCCTTCTCCATTCCCCTGCTGCATGACAGCATTCTCTTTTCAACACTTCAGTTAAAGCTTAGTTGTTTATTTGTTGCCATGATTTTTTCTTGGTGAGGGTCTGGGGGAGCACCAGACATCTCTAGTCAGCCATCTTGCTGATGTCACTCCCAGAAACATATACTTTTGAGTTTGAATTGTTGGCAAGGGCAATAGGTGATTATTAGACCTTCCAGATTTGCTTTACTACCATGGGTCAAATATAGCTCACTGTCTGTTCTTATAAATAAAGTTTTGTTGGCACACAACCATGCTCATTTGGTTAGGTATTATCTATGGCTCCTTTTGTGTTCCAGCAGCAGAGCTGAGTAACTGCAACAGAGACCCCACAGCTCACAAAGCCTACATATTTACTTTCTGGCTTTTCGTAGAAAAAGTGTGTTTGACTCCTTCTCTGGGACATTTTATTTAGAAACTCTACATCATATCAAACATCTTAAGATGTATTCATACCTTGCATTAAAAATGAACACATTGCCATACAAATTTTGAAAGGTTTTAAATAAATTTGCTTTTGACTATGGGTAACTGATTTAACTTATTACTGGCTACAAAATGTCAGCAGTTTTGCTTATTTGTGAATTCCTGCATTATGAGATGCTCTCTGACAAATTGTTTTCAATTGTAATAAAATATTCATGCAATACTCATGAACAACAAATTTAACAATTAATGAGGTAACAAAATGTCATATTTTATAGATATTTAGTTAGATATTTATGAACTTTTAGTTGCTGTCTTCTTTGTGTATTTTAAAGCCGATATCTATATCTGTACACACACACGCACACATACACACACACACACACACGCACACATATATGTATATTCAGATCCTGACTGTTTTCATAGGCCTTCAGTCTTGGAATTATAGTGTCCAGTGAAGAAAGTGGCCATGTTGGCATCTTTATGAAGTATCCCTGGCATGGGATACTTCCGCCTTTCCCTTTACGTGCAAGTCTATATTGTATATTATCACCTTCCCCAGCTGATGTCTGCAGGAAACATTCCTGGGTGTCTGCTGGTCCTCCTCACAAGTTCATTCTCAAGTCTACCTACATGCTTTAAAAAAGCATCCATTAGAAACATCAGCACCAGGAGGTTTTGGTGACAATTCTTAGCTTGTACTGGAATTCACATATACTCATGAATTAAACTAATTCTTGCTAATGGCCGTGAATAAGGCAATAAACAGAAATAGTAAATATCTTCAGAGAAAATGTGATTTTATTATGAACATTAGCCTCCAAATTACTTAGCAATCCAAAGATAGCTGCAGTCTGAGAAGTTAAATATTTATTTTGTATTTCATCAGTTTTGGTTTTTATGTGCAATAACGATCTGATTGGTTCTGTGGAGCTTTTCATCTAAGATGCTTGTTGTGCTTTCTTTCATGATTTACTAAACGCAGTAGATACCTCAGTTGTTAAAACTTTCCTTTTCCCAAGTGAAACACTGACCAAGGAGACCTCATTTTATGTTTCTGTGAAGTAGACATAGCAACAGTCCCCTCAAAGATGACCTGTGGCAGCCGTCAAGGGTATCAAGACAGTGACCGATGGAGGCTGTTTCTAAGATGGCTTCCCCTCATCAGAGAGTTTTTCTGTGTGGCAGAGCCCGCGATCCTTGTCTAGTCATTGCCTTCTCTGAAATGTGTGTGTCAAAGGCCAAACAAATCTGCTATGAAGAAGGAGAAGGATAAAGAATTCTGGAGCCACGAAAACAGTCCTTCACTTTTCCCAACACAAGCATTCTACTGCTGAAATTTTATGCAAGTATGAGACTGCAGAGACTGCTGATTGCCCTAAAATGTGTTACCTCTTCTTCCCTGGTAAAAGAACCCTGAGTTCTTGCTGTGCACTTGTCAGGCAGAATGGCAGCAACATGTCCCATCCTCCCTTTCAGCTGGGCATGGCTGTGTGACTAAATTCTGGCCAATGAGAGGCCACTTCCAGGAAGTGTCCGTGAAGAGGGTGGTAATGTGTCTGTGTCCTCTCCCTCCTCTTCTACTGCCTGGAATTAGAATGTGATGGCTGGAGGTGGGGCAGCCATCCTGGTCATTGCCATCAGAGCTGATACACAGTGTGGCGCAGCATGGAAGAGGCAGAGGTGCCTGTGCAGCAGGGAGCCCCACTCCATTCCTGAACTACCTTCCTCTAGACTCAAAGTGAGGAAGAATTAAATGTGTCTTGTTTAAGCCATTGCTCTTTTGGATTTTCTGTCATTCATGGCCAGGTCTAATCTTAACTGATACAAAATAGAGACCAAGAGAAGTGAGCTACAAGTAGCAGAACTGAAGCGCGTGGCGTTGGCTTAATGGATGTGTTCAGGTGGCAGGTGCTCAAATATTGTGAGCTAGAGAGCCAGTGACCTTTGTTATGCAGAAACAAAGCATTTGATAAAAACCACTGCCCATTGTTTTTTGAAAAGCAACCCATGTCCTGAACAAGAACTGAGGCAGGAAATGGCAGGAGAAATGTATAATGTAAAAAAAAGCATTAGCTGCTTCTCACTGCTTTTAGCAACATTCTACAAGAGAGAGCTGGACTTTGGCTATTGCTGGCCAGTCCCTGAGCAAGAATGAAAGGAAACACAGTGTGCTAATGGAGACACTCTACCTGCAGTCTGCAATTTAAGTTGACCGAGAGCTTGGTAATTGGGAGCCTTGCAGGGTTGACAAAACAACTGCCCTGTTTCGCCAACTACATCAGTCGTAGAAATGGTTTCTGCAAAGCGGTCTGCTTAGCAGAAAATAAAACTAGTGCCCCATCCCACCAATTTGGAACCTTGTGTCAAAGGTCATTTTAAGGGTTTTGTCTTCCCAGCCAAGCCCTTGTGTCCCATGGCTCCAGGTGGGCACCATTATGCTGAGAGAGAGAGAGAGAAAAAAAAATCAGCAGAGCATGGAGGCCCATAAGGAAAAAAACAGAAGTTTCAGCATTAAAAACGTGTCTTCACAGCAGAGCTCACTGGAAACAAGTAGATCTGAAGTCTTTATGTTTTTGAAAAACTGTTTCACCAAAGAAACCGGCAGCTTGGTCTGCAAAAGCTTGTGATTGTTTAACCCCAAAGTGATTCCTTTGAGGGGTTGGAACCACCAACCTTCAAAACAAGAAGCAAACTGAGAACTCTGTGTAGCCTCAGGAAGGGCATACCCTCTGCCCCCACACTGGGTGCAGCAGTGGAGATAATAGTAGGGAAGAGCCTCTGAGAACACAAGGCCAATGGCCATGGCGGGTGATGCTGCAGAAGGAGACTCCAGTCACCGGGATTTGCTTATGTGTGTGGATGGTGACGGCTGTGTTCATCAGCCTCCAACTGCCACGTGGGAGTTTTCATCACAGCTCTTCTGTGCTTATTCATCTCCCTTATGTTGGATGTATTGAGAACAAGGAACTTATTACTTAGTTTGTAGTTTGTCAAACCATTAAAATTCTCATTCATATCTCAGAGAAAGGACTATGCTTTACCCTGGGTTGCCAGATCTAGAGTCAGATGCAGTGATTGGATGGAATTTTGCAGAAGTATCTCTTGGGGGCAGGGGATGAGTGTATTCTGTGTGTGGGAAGAAAGGCTCACGTAGGTCTGTGGGTGGCCAAAGGAGTGGACTATAGCAGAAACTGCCATCTCCCCACCCCCTCCCATGATCTCTTCTTTCCTTACTCATGAGATGTAAAACCCTGAATTTAGCCAGGGCTCTGGCTTTCCCAAATGTACACTGCATTTCTCAGCCTTCCTTGACCTAGCTGTGACCAGGTGACTAAGTTCTGGCCAATGGGATTCATGTAGTGGCAGCGGAGGTGGTCGTGCAAGTTCTGAAGAATTCTGCAGAGAGCGGGTGCGCCCTCCTCTGCCTCTCCTCCCTCTTCCTGCAGGCTGGCTACAGACCTGAAGGGGGACTATCTGCAGAGCTTGGGAAGGGAGCCGTCCACAGTGGAACCCTGTGTTGGAAGGAGCCTGAGTCCCTCACACTAGCAGGGCAAAAAGGCCTGGATCCCCAAACTTTTACAAAAGAGTAATAAATGTAAGCCAGTATTTGTTGGGGCACTGCGTTCTGTCATTCATCGTCAAACTTAATACTAATTAGCTCAAGTAATGTGACGTAAAAACCAAACCAATAAATAGAAAACCATTGATGCATAAACGTGTTATGCTTTAGAGTGATTGCCTCGATGAGTTAAATGCATTCAGTGAACAGATTTTTTCCCATTATGTTTAAACAAGTAGTTGTACAATGAGTGAGTTTCCTCCTTACACCGTGCTGCACTATTGCTTAACAGATTCCTACAGTTCTCTTCCAAAATGCCTGTCACTGCCCCATGGCATAGCCTTTTAAATATCCCTTTCCACTGACCTCACAATGTCACAGAGTCCTTCTGAGCTTGGATTTGATTTTTGGAAACGCCGGAAGTCCTCCAGGGCCTTGAGGGGTAGGCAGATGAGTGATCAGCCTCAGCGACATCCTTCTGGGCTGGGAGCAGGTGTGGTGAAGGGCAGAAGGACTCATTACCTGAGTCACAAGGCTATTCCCACATTGGCCTGTAGAGGGTTTGAGCCCTTGGGCATACCTGTTTTAAATGACTGTTTTTAAAAACTTCCTCTCTCAGCCCAACTGAGAAGAGTATTAAGCAGTGGAGCAAGCATGTACCTAGATCGCCAACTCTGGGCTGGCACCGCCAGTTTCCCCAGCACCAAGACTGCCAAGCATTGACTCCAGCTGACACTGTCCTTTATCAAAACACCCTTAAACCAAGAGTCTGAAAATAGAACAAAGGTGATTAGGAGCTGCTTGCCCCTGATCAAAATGAACCCGGCATAGTGTGTTGAATGCTTTCAATCTACCAAAATGAACCTCATGTGCTGGACACTATGTCATTTATGTGGAAACTGTGGTGTTAGCTTTCTCAGAGCCCAGAGCCAGGCACCAGGCCTCACTGGGACAAAGGGCCCGAAAAAGGCTTCATTCTGACTTAGAATCTAGTAGGAGGTGAAGTCCCACAAAGTGACTGTCACCTTAAACCCTTCTGGGAAGTCTGCTCTGCGATTGCTCTGGGGTTTATTGTTGGTTTCCCTGTGGGGGGCAGAATGGTGAAGACATTCTCCCAAGATTCCCGAGGCCTTTCCACTCACACTCGAATCTGGCATTGCTGTGAAGGAATTTGCAGATGGGATTAAGGCGAATAACCAGCTGATTGTAAAATCAGGCATTGATCTTGCATCTTGTGGGTGGGCCCGGTGCAATTCTATGAGCCCACAAGAGTGGAGACAGCTCTCTGGCTGGAGTTAGAGAGAGAGAGAGAGAGAGAGAGAGAGAGAGAGAGAGAGAGAGAGAGAGCGAGCGCGGGAGAAGAGGAGGCAGAAGGGAGGTGAGGCAGAAGGGACTTCACAGAGACCGGAAGCAAGAAAAGCACTCACCCTGCCATTAGTGGCTTTGAAGGGGGCCACAAGCCAAGGAATGTGCATGGCCTCCAGGATCTGAGAGTCCCCTCACCCCACTGGTGATTGCCAGCAAGGACACAAGAACGTCAGTCCCACAAACAAGGACCTGCATTCGGTCAAGAACCTGAAAGAACTTGGGCGTGGATTCTCTCCCAGAGCCTGTAGGAAGGAATGCAACCTGGCTGATGCCTTGACTTTGGCTCTGTGAAACTTGGCAGAGAACCAGCTGAGCCATGCTGTGCCCACACTACTGACCTACCTACTCTGTAGGATAAATTTATGCTGCTTTTAAGCAGGGAATTTCCTGGTAATCTGTATGACATCAACAGAAAACGAATACACTCCCCTTAGCATGAATGTAAACTGCCACAGGGAAGCTTTGCCAAGGCATCTCCAGTGCTTGGAACAGTGTCTGGAACAGCATAGGTGCTCACTAAGTGCTCACTGAGTGAATGAGTGATGTGGCAACTATTGATATGTGGCTCCTGCAAGAAGGCTGGAGAAGACACGAGGGACCACAGCAGCAAATGGAGCCAGGACAGTGCGTGTGTGTGTGTGTCGAGGGGCATGTGGAGGGTAGGGGCAGTAGGTGGTCATTTAGCTCTCTGGGGACAGGCTTATGGTCTTGGGCAGAGGAGAAGTAGTGCCGATGTGATCACAAGACTCTGATTCTGTTCCTTTGGCCAGTAGAGGCCTCAAGGTCACTGTTTGTATATGGCTCAGGTGAAAAAGAAGGACCGTAGTGGTAGGGTGGGGGTCACAGGGTCACATTTTGATCTCTGTTGTTTCTTTCCCTTGATACAGAAAAGTTGAAAGAATTGTACAATGACGTCATGTATACCTATCATCTCAATTCTGTAGTTAACATGTTGCTATATTTGCTTTAACACACATCAATGCATCTTTCCATCCCTCTTTTTTCTTTTCTTCCTTTTCCTCCTCCTCTTTATCCTTTCTTCTTTTTTCATTCTATTCTTTGATGCATTTCAAAGTAAGTTGCAGACATCAGTATACTTTACCCCTAAACACTTTTGCCTAGGTAGTGTTGAGTTTGATACTTTCAAAGGTAAAATTTACAAATGAAATGCATAGATCTTAACTTCACCATTCCATGAGCTTTGACAAATGCATTCAACTGTGTAACCCACATCCCAGAAAGGTACAGATTACTGCTGGCCAACAGCAGGATCTGCAGTGATGAAAAATTATTGGTGCTGCCCAGCCCAGCAGCCACCACGTGTGGCCCCTGAATACTGGAAATGTGTCTACCAAGATGGAAGACCTAAATTTTTGATTTTATTTAATTTTAAATAATTTAAGTTTGTATTCTATGTGGGTGACCTGCCACCTTTTAAAATTGAAATTGTGGTTGGAATAATGATAGATTCACATGCATGTGTAACAGATAATACAAAGAGGTCTCTTATACCCTTCACTTGGTTTTCCCTCAGGGTAACATCTGACCAGACAACTGGACAGTATCACAACCAGGATACTGATATCAACGTGCTCCACCTACCTTACTCATGCTTCTTGGTTTCACCTGTTCTCTCTGTGTGTGCATTACAGAAGGGAGGTGAGGCAGAAGGGACTTCACAGAGACTGGAAGCAAGAAAAGCACTCACTCTGCCATTAGTGGCTTTCAAGGGGGCCACAAGCCAAGGAATGTGCATGGCACTGTTTTGCCACCTGGGTAGGTCTGTGTGATCATCACCACTGGCTGATGCTGAACAAGGTGCTGAACAGGGCACCAACCCCAGGACCCCCAGGCTGCTCCAGTGTAACCGCACCTGCTCTCTTCCCACTCCCTCTCCCACTGGTGACCATCAGCCTTAAACATTTAAAAAATGTTTTCATTTACGTAATGTGATATAAATGGGATTATACAGTATGTAATCCTTTGAGACTGACTTCTTTTGATCTGCCACATTTTTAAAAGCCTGTCTTCCCCGCTGGGACTGCAGGCTTCTTGAGGGAAGGAACTGGTTATGGCTGAATCCCCAGGGCCTGACATGTAGTAGGCACTCTATGTTTATTGATTTAGTGAGAGGCAATCCAAATAAAAAAGCATTTACATGCCAGTCCCGATGATGCAGAGGGGGCAGTGGAGCGAGAGAAGAGCTTGCAGAAGGAGATGATTCAAAATCCTGAGCAGGGAGTTCATAGGCAGGAGACATTCAGAGGGGCACAGCATGGGCAAGAGCTGGGAGGCAGGGCCGATTGGGAGGCTGCAGCCTGGCCTGTGAGGATAGCGTGTCTTAGGCTGACATGGCAAGTGAGGTTGTGGAGACATTTGAACCCTGGTACACTACTGATTGGAATGTAAGATGGTACTGCTGCTACAACAGATAATATGCATGTTCCTTAAAGAACTAAAAATGGAACTACCGTAGGATTCAGCAATCCCATTTCTGAGGATATATTCAAAGAATAGAAATCCAGATCTCAAACAGGTGTCTGCATTCTCACGTTCGCTGCAGCGTTATTCATGGTCCCCACGCTATGGAAATAACCTCAGTGTCCACAGATAAATGAACAAGTAAAGAGACGTGATATAGACACAGAAGGGGATGCTATTATTCAGCCTTCCAAAAGGAGGAAATCCTACTATTTGCAACAACATGGATAGGTCTGGAAGACATTCTATTAAGTGAAATAAGTGGGACACAGAAGGACGAGGATTGGAAGGTTTCACCCATGTGAGTGATCGAAAAGAGTCAGATGAAGATGCAGAAGATAGAATGGTAGTTTCCAGGAGATAGGGGATGGGAAGATGGGGATCTGTTGGTCAATGGGTATAAAGTTACAGTTACAAAAGAGGAATCAGTCCTCTAGGTCTGCTGCACAACGTAGCACCTACAGTCAACAACGTAGCACCTACGGTCAACAACGTAGCACCCACAGTCAACAACGCACTTTAGCCGCACGCGGTGGCTCAAGCCTGTAATCCCAGCACTTTGGGAGGCCGAGACGGGCGGATCATGAGGTCAGGAGATCGAGACCATCCTGGCTAACATGGTGAAACCCCGTCTCTACTAGAAAAAATACAAAAAACTAGCTGGGCGTGGTGGTGGGCGCCTGTAGTCCCAGCTACTCGGGAGGCTGAGGCAGGAGAATGGTGTAAACCTGGGAGGCGGAGCTTGCAGTGAGCTGAGATCCGGCCACTGCACTCCAGCCTGGGCACAGAACGAGACTCCACCTCAAAAAAAAAAAAAAAATGCACTTCAACATTTCTTTTTTCTTTTTTACTTTAAGTTCTGGGATACATGTGCAGAACATGCAGGTTTGGTACATAGGTATACATGTGCCATGGTGGTTTGCTGCACCTATCAACCTCTCATCTAGGTTTTAAGCCCCACATGCATTAGGTATTTGTCCTAATGCCCTCTTTCCCCTTGCCCCGCACCCCCCAACAGGCCCCAGTGTGTGATGTTCCCCTCCCTGTGTCCGTGTGCTCTCATTGTTCAACTCCCATTTATGAGTGAGAACATACAGTGCTTGGTTTTCTGTTCCTGTGTTAGTTTGCTTAGAATGATGGTTTCCAGCTTCATCCATGTCACTGCAAAGGATATGAACTCATTCTTTTTTATGACTGCATAGTATTCCATGGTATGTATGTGTGCACTTAAACATTTGTTAAGTCTCATGTTAAATGTCCTTACCACCAAAAATAAATAAATAATACATAAAAGCAAAGGAACACATGGTCACTGAGAGACAAGAGGTTCAGTCTTCACTGAGGTTGAAAAACAAGGAAGGGAAAGAGAAATTCAGGCATCTCAAGTTAATCTTTGAGAATTAAATCAATTGAATTAATTATTTGTAAAAATGTCCTCAGGTTCTTTACATGAAAGGAGTATGACCTTCACAGCATTCTGCTTGTAATTTCCAGAGCAGTTGATGTTATTGTGTTGTATTTTGCTGACTGACTTTGTGTAATGTGGAAGGTTCTTCATAGAGAGTCTGGGAAAGAGTTGAGGTGGCCAAAAGTGAGAGGGCTGTGTTCTTCCCACGCTGGCTCACAGCCTCTCAGGAGTTTATCATGGAGCTGGGTGATGGCCACTGTCTTTGCTTTCCCAGTTTCTGGTTTTGTGCGTTAAAGCTTTCATCCTCCTACTTTGGAAGCCTATGGACTTCATCTGTCATGTGATGTGTAAATCAAGACCCCAACAGGCAGCTGTCTGCTTCTATTAGATTTCACGATACAGGTGACACTGCGTGGAAGGTCTGCCTCTTTCTTTAAGTCAGTTTTTAATGTGAAATGACACCAAGCTGTTTCTCAAAAGCCAAACAGGCTAAGAATAGTAAAGAAAAGTCGTAATCTAACAGTATTGTAATTCAGTAACTATCATATTAAAATGGTAGCATAAAGCCCAAGCTTTGCAATGTGTGGGGGAAGTTGAGTGAGAAATTCACTCTGAAATTCATCTGTGTATTAGTCAGAGAAATAAATGCTGGCAGCTGAAGCAGGTAAATCCACCAAGGCTTTTAACCCAATGAAGGTTTATTTCTCATTCTGGCAAAGTCCAGTAAGTGCACAATTTGGGCCTGTAGGTTGGCTGTGGCAGGGGAAAAGACAAAGAAAGCACAGTGGCTATTAAATTCTGTTGGCCAGAACCAGTCCTGTGACCATGATCTATTTGCAGGGGAGATGAGGAGATGAGAATGAACGCATAGATACTGGATGCATATGGTTCCTCTACCAACGTAAGACGGATTTCTACTGTTGTTAGTCAGAAATGAAACTCAAAACTGATTTAGATGATGGAATTATGAAGAATTTGAACGTGGGCCTAACATAAGAATCACATTTCCAATCCTGGTGTCTCATAGAGGATCAAAAAACAGTGTATGGAAGACACATGATGTGGGCATTTAGAGCATTGGCTTTGGTTTGGGAGGAAGCCAGGGCTAAATACCGGCTCTATTATTCACCTTGTGGGAGCTTGATGAACTGTATTCAACACTTTGAGTCCTTATTGCTTTGTCTGTAAAATAGGGAAAATAGTAACCCCCTCTTACAGGTTTTTTGAGAAGTCGTTGCTATTACTCTTACCACCACCACTGCCCCGGGAACTCGTGTTTGTAATACGATTTTTGGTGGATCTGAAGCTGTGGGTTTAACCTCCTTCGTGTACACAGGCTGCCCTCCTTCATGCATGCATGCACGTGGCAAATATTTATCCAGTGCTTAGTGAATGCTCAGCCTGTGTTACCATTTTACCTACATTATTTAATTCTCACTTTCTGTTATCACCCCATTTTGCAGATGAGGAAACCAAGGCTGGGAGAAAGCAAAAGAGCCACTTGTTTAAGGTTACGCAGCTGAAAAATGAATGAGGTGGGGTTCGAGTCCAGAGTGCACATTCCCCATCACCCCTTAACAAAGAGGCATGTTTTCCAGGAGACTGCAGAAGAGAATGGGCAGGTGGTCACAACTGCAGGGCTGTCTCAGGCTAAGCAGAGAGTACAGTGGAGGGGCATGGACCTACTATTGGCGGCGAGGGCCTTGGAAATGGCTTCCTGGAGGAGATGGCATTTATCCAGGTAGACAAGATGTGTGTGTGTGTGTGTGTGTGTGTGTGTGTGTGATCATGAAGAAGAAATAATGTGCAAAGGCCTGGTCATAAAAAATTTTTCCTCTGCAAACTGTAGATGGCAGTTCACTGTGTTTCTCACCACTGGCCTGGTCACGGCTTATCCAATATGCACGGAAGAATTACTTTTTCTCTTTTTTCCTTTCTATACATTCTAATAGAATTTCCTTTAATGCATTAAAAAAGCAACTAGCATGTTAAACCCATGATATCATATATCCTCTGTTTTAGGATGCAACTCAGGTGAATATATAGGTGAAGAGGGTGGATCAGTGCAGATGGCAGCGCAGGGAAAACCAGGAACTGTCAATATAGCAAAGGTGGGAAGCCTAGGGAGCTGAAGTTTCAGGAACCCTGGGACAGAGAGTGTCTTCCTGCATTCCAGCTTAGAAGTGCTGCTCTTCAAGACAGTGTCACCAGCTCCATTTGTCCATAAAGCCACATTGCTCCAAGGGAAGGCAACGTTCTTCTGCCACTGCTCACCATGAAAAGACAGTGTGCCATGTCAGGAACTGTGGGGCCAGAGCTTTGTGCTCTGGAGGAAGGGTCACAAGGCAAAAGGTCACAAAGGTAGCCAGGAAAGTTCTAAATTAGACTTGGAAACAAGCCAGGCCCAGAGCAGAGACTAGAGTTCAGGAATGTTCCCTGGCCTTGCCCTTGAAGTCTCTGCTCATAGCCTCAGAGCCGTGGCTACCACGGAGGGTGGGTAAAAATACCTTGGTCAGGGGCCTAGAGATTGCATTTAGGAGACTGTTTTCCAGAGGCAGCCCGGGGAGAGCTGACAGCGGCGGGGGTGCCAGGGCCCCCACCAGCTGCAAAGGTCAGCCAGCTCCCAGCTGCCTTCAGATGGGCGTTTCTGCCAGTTCTCCTTTAGTCTTCAGGCTCAAATGAAAGGCCACTTTCAGCAAGTTTTCCTGACATTGTCAGAGACTGGAGCCAAGGCCCTGTCTGTTTTACTTTCGGAAAGAGCCAGTCTGAGAGATGGATGGGTTGGTGACTGAACACCACAAACAACAGCAGTGGACTTTAACCTGATGTGGAGACTCCAGCACAGATGGGGAAGGCCAGTGGCTCAGAAGGCCTGCCAAGGCCAGGATCAAAGCTCTAACAGCTCCAAGTTGGACTCCTTCCCCTCCCAGATCTGCGCTCTTTGGTTCTCCTTCGCAGAGGTGATTATGGTTCATAGTGTGTTCTAAATAGAAATGTGTATCATTAAAAAATTTTAATACCAATGTGTAAACTGAACCACACCTTAATGTATTCACCTAACAATCCACCTAAGAGATCCTGCCCTATCAAAGTATGTATAGTTATTGCGCATTTTAGAGGTTTTATGTCATTGTTTGTATGATTGTGTTATAACTTAAGCAGTTTTCTGCTGAGAATATTCAGGCGATTTCTGGCTTTTTACTACAACAAACAGTCTTGCTGAGAACATTCTAATTTACCCTTTTTTCTATGCATGCATGAACATATTCTTAGGATATAGTCCTAGCAGTGAAATTCCTAGAGGAATGGGAACATACGTTTAAAATATTGATACCTATTGACAAATTGTTTTCCAACATTCTCACCAACAGTGTGTATTATCAGTTTTTAAATATTTACCAGCCTAAGTAAAATAACTTAAAAAGGGTTTGTAATTTTAGTCATAACCTCCATAACTTTCATTATAAATGAAGCTGGAACATATGAAATTATGTTTACAAGCTGTTTGGACGAACGGAGGCAAGATGGTGCACTTCCGGGTTCTTCTTCACCAACTTTTCCCGCGCGCGTGAAAATGCAGCCGGCGCCCGGGAAGGTGCAGACCAACTGGGCATGCGCCAGGTGACGTCAATCCGAAGAGCCCAGGATTTACCTTGTCGCACCTGCAGAACGCCCCCCGACACGCCCGTGCCCCGCCTATTGCCCTCCCACTCCTAGAAAAGCCGCTCCGGAGGGACGCCACGGGAGGCCTGCCTCAGTCCTCCACTCCTGTCGGGATGTCAGGACTGCAGGAACTCTGTCCGAGAGCCCTACCGGGGGACTCTGTCGGCCTTCTTTGCCGGAGGCCGACAGACCTCTTCCCCACACCTTAGGTGACCAAAATAGACTTGCAGTTTTGCTCCTACACTTGCCTACTCGCTGGTTCTTTTGTGCCTGCTCTGGTGGTCTTAGAAAAACAAATCACAAGCCACTTATTTTCCTGTGAACCACCTGTTTTTGTCATTTACCCGTGGTTTTTTTTTTTTTTCCGATGGATTTGTGGTCTTTTTTATTTATTTGTAGGAATGCTTTGAATGTGGTATGGTTTGGCTCTGTGTCCTCACCCAAATCTCATCTCAAATTGCAATCCCAGGTGTTGAGGGAGGGAGGTGATTGGATCATGCGGGGTGGTTCCCCCATGCTGTTCTTGGGATAGTGAGTGAGTTCTCAGGAAACCTGGTGGTTTTATTTGGGGCTCTTTCCTGCTTCTCTTTCTCTTCTCTCTCTCCTGCCACCTTTTGAAGAAGGATATGTTTGCTTCCCCTTTTGCAATGATTCTGAGTTTCCTGAGGCCTCCCCAGCCATGCAGACTGTGAATCAATTAAACCTCGTTTGTTTATAAATTACCCAGTCTCAGGGAAGTTCTTTATAGCAGTGTGAAAATAGGCTAATACAGTATGTGAGGATATTAGCTCAATTTGTTATATATATTACTTTTTTTTTTTCAGTTTGTCCTTTGGTTTTTGGTATCTTTTTCCATGCAAAAACTAAACAACAAAAAAAAAAGTCATCAAATATGTTACTCTTATTTATGGCTGTAAGAGGAGACTGATTTCTGAATGGTGAGAAAAGGAGGTGATAAGAAACTTCTGTACCTTCCTTCACCAAACCAGACTTGACCCTGGAACACAGCAATCTGACCTGGCCATGTGTTTCATGTGTGGTGTGTTGACGGCCCATCTCTCATCCTGGTCACTGTCACCTCTGTTTCCTACCTGCTTAACCTTTAAGCTGCGAAGTCATGCTGGACACGCATCACCTCCCCAAGCTCTGTCTTGTCCTCATTGCCACCTTTCCCCCACCCTCTGGACAAATCTCTCTGCTTCAGTGTCTCTGATCTATTGGGTACAAACATCCCCAGAAGATCCCCCGCCAACCATTCCCTGGATCAGAAGCCATCAGTGGCTCACCAGTACCTGGGAATTTCCATTCAAAGGCCTCCGAACCATGAGCCTGCCTTCTCTGTCTGAAGCCCGAAACCCCAGCTACAGGTCTTTACCCCAGATGCCATCTTGGGCCTCCCTCCAGGCTTTTGCTTACTCTGTGCCCTCGTCCTGGAATCCTGTTCCCACCCCTACCTATAGAAACTCCACCAGCCTTCCTGGCTGCCCCGAAGGTCCTCGCACGGGAAGCCTTGTCTGCCACCCCAGGTCACATGTGGGCTCTGGTCCTCTTGCCCTCATGGCAGAGATTTTGCTCTGTCTCCCCCTGGCTGCTGGTGCTCTGCTTACCTCTTCCAGAGTTGTTAGCAAAGAGCTGAGGATGCTGAGCTGCCCAGGGACTTGGCTGCAGGTGGCATAGGGAGCAGCAAGGGCTGGCCAGCACGTGAGCTACATGCCCAAGTCAGCCGCCTCCTGTGGGTAATGAAGCGGAAAGGTTGCTCTCCACCTGCCACCTCCCTGGGCTTTCGTGCTCTCTCAAGTGATTCTAACCACTGGTCATTCTTAGTTACCAACCACAGCTCCAACACTGGGCACCAGGGGTGCTGAAGGGAGGAAAAACTCCCAGAGGTGAGATGGAAATTAATCTAATAATTACACACAAAAATGCAATCATAACTATATTCAGTGCTACACAGAAGATTTGTGCACCAGGAGAGTGTATCCCCGGGGTCTGACGTAGTCTGGGGGTTGGGGAAACCCCACAAATGCCCGAGCTGCCTGTGAGTATGAACAGTGAACTGGAGGGAGCAGTGTCCCAGCGGAGGGACAGCAGGAAGGAGCCTGGTGCACCCGTGACTCACACGGCTAGGGAGAGGACTGAGGAAGCCCCAGCATTCCTGCTTCCCCCGATCTTGCCCTTCAGAGGGTTTGAGGCTGAACCAGTCCCTCTGCGGTAAGAAAGGGAAGATGTGTCCCCTGCCTGACAATTGACAAATAGAGCACATTCCTTTCTTGGTTCCAAAGTCATTTGCTTGAGAGCAAATGGACCAAGGAGAGGTGGCAGAGCAGGGATCCTCCAGCAGCGAGTGGTACTGGCCCTGGCTGGTGTTTCAGGATAGGGTCCTGGTGAAAGGTGACGGAGGTATAGCCATTGACCACAGGCTCCCCTCCCGATGGTGATCCTCAACAGGGAGGCTGCCCCCAGGTGAGGTGCCAGCTGCAAGGGAGCCTGTGAGCACAGGTGAATCCTGCAAACAGAACATCTGGGGGTTCTTCTGTGCCTTGGCTTTCTGTATTCTTAACATCTCGATGGCAGAGAAATCTGAGATGAAGGCTAAATATTAGCCTCTGCTTCGGATTTTGATTCCACTAGAAAGACCGATAGTTGAAATAATGCACATTTCAGCTTCCAATGAAATAGCCAGCAATGTAGGATCTGTGTTTGTTTGCAAAGTTTACTCACCCAATAAATCATTCCTTTGCAGAGATGCCATTAACTAATAATTCAAGGTTGGTAACCTCCAATCAACCGTGATTAAAGAACTTTCGCTGAATGGCAGAGCGAGAACACGTTTTTCTGAATGCCAGCAGCAGTCGGCTTGCACCATCCATCTTTTCTTTGATAAACTGCTCTGGACTAATAATTCCAGCTGGAAAGATTTTAAATCAAGTACGGAGGTTGGCAGGATCAGGGCAAACTCTGAATAACTGTAAAGACTATTTTATTGCAGACTCTTTTCAGATGGGAGACAGTCACCTGGGTTCTCAAGAACGGATGGTGTTTCCAGGGCACCTCACCTCTTATTCACACTCTGTGAGCACTCCACGCCCATCCCTTGAGAGTTTAATTGTGAAGTGTGGATTTCACACGTTGCATTCCTGTCATCATTGTCCCCAGGATGGAAGGCCAGATTCTGCACTTGACACCCTTAAGCCTATCTCTTCCACACTCTGCCTGGAATTTTGTGTCCCAATCATAATGAGCTTTTCCTGGCCCTTTCCTTCTCAGCCTTCAGGTGCCAGCAGGGATGATCACTGGGCCGGATTTCTCCTCTGATCCCCGCAGGACCTCACAGAACCACTGGAAAATACTCCACCTCCTGGTTTGTCTGCCCCTCCTCTAGGCTCTAGGCGAGCTCACTGGGGGCCGGTGATATGTCTCATTTTCTTCTGCGGCCTCTGCACTCAACACAGTGCTGGTGAGAGGTGAAACCTTTGTCAATATATGTTGCACTAAAGGGTGGACGAACACACCCCTTGCTGTTTTATGCTAACAAAGGGTGGTTGCAGGACAGTAGATCATGAGGGGTGGAACCTAACCTACCAGGCACCAAAGTCTCTGGAGAGTATGTTAAAATGCAGATGCTGGGGTCCCACCTACAGAGGCTTATTCAGCAGGTCTGGGCTGAGACCCTGGGAATCTGCCTTTTTTTTTTTTTTTTTTTTGAGATGGATTCTCGCTCTGTCGCCCAGGCTGGAGTGCAGTGGCGTGATCAGCTCACTGCAACCTCCATCTCCCGGATTCAAGCGATTCTCCTGTCTTGGCCTCCAGAATAGCTGGGATTACAGGTGCCTGCCACCACATCTGGCTAATTTTTGTACTTTTTTAGTAGAGACGGGGTTTCACCATGTTGGCCAGGCTGGTCTTGAACTCCTGACCTCAAGTGATCCGCCCACCTCGGCCTCCCAAAGTGCTGGGATTACAGGTGTGAGCCACTGTGCCTGGCTGGAATCTACATTTTTAACACTCTTCACAGGTGACTGGAGTTCCTGCTGAAATTTGAGAACCTCTGCTCTTAACCTTTCTTCTTTGCCTCTGAAAGCCATGCCTGTGACCTTGAGCCTTGTTTTGCCTTTCTAACTCTGTTGTGTTGAGGGTAATGGTGACAAGAGCCTCTGGACTTTGAAAGCTCACAAATAAACAGTGGGAGGCATGTGGGAAGCCCTAGAAGGTGTGGATGGCCAAGGGAGCCTAATTTCAGATGAACTACTGTGAAAATTGCATATTCCTTCATTCAGTCGGCATACATTTATTGAGCATCTACTATGTGTATCAGGAAGGACCTGGAGCTACAGAACAAGGTAAATAGGGATGACACAGTCCACAGAAACCTGCAATCTCGTAGGCTCTGGGTTGCATAACTCAATGAGAAAGTGAACAAGGGGAAGGCCTCACTTCACCACAGGTGGCAGGTAGGTCTCCATCACCAAGGTCTTTATCTGAACTCACTCCCTACCCAGGGGAGGCAAGAATCTCCTTTCCAGAAGCAAGGCTGTGCTGACCAAAGATGGCTGAGTTGTCCTATAACAGCTACAAAGCCCGTGGTGCGACGGGCTTTCTGTCTCGTTGCACCTCCATTGTGGGGATCCATGGGGAAATTTATTACGAGGTTTAGCAGACATTGCTCAGGCCACCCCAGACTTGCCTCTCAGTTTGGGCAATCTGTTCAACCAAACTACCGTGCAAACAATTGCACATTCTAATTAGGAGAGATCTTAGGGGAGGTATTCTATGAGGGGTTCCTGAACCTTTGAACACCTTGCTACACAGCGTGTGGTCACTGGACCAGCAGCACCAGCATTCCCCGGGAACTTGTTAGAAATGCAGGATCTCAGCCCCCACCCCAGGCCTGCTGCACCAGAATCTGCATTTCAAAAAGAGGCCACAATCCCCAGGTGATACATATGTACATTAAGGTTTGAGACCCACTGGTCTATTGAATCCATTGGGTAAAATGTGTTGCATTGTCTGTGAGGGATCCCAGAGTTCTCATGTGATTTTCCCGTTGACCTGTGACCACAAAATTTAACAGCTGCTTTGGAGACTTGTGAAGTCCAGGGCTGGTTGATAAAGGGTTTTGCTTTCCTGATCAATCCCTGAGAGTGATTTGGAGCTAGAGATTTCTTCTAGGGTTATACCTTAAGCAAGTATGGAAGATGGTGGAGAAGTCTATGGAAGGCTGTTGTAAACTCCACACCTGGTGGTTGGCCTGAAGTCACCATAGAGCAGCAGGGCTGAGAGTTCGGGAGACAGGAAGTAGGGGAGAATAAGGAAAACCTGGAATGCAGAAGGGACAAGAAGAACTCGGATCTGTCTCATGCTCCCTCCAAATGCGACAACACAGGTGACCTGCAGAAGGAAGCTGCCAGGAGGCTGCTCACGCACCTAGCCCAGGACTCATTGGAGCTAGAAGAGTTGCAGGCCTGGCCCCTAATTAGCAACACGGAGCAGGTGCTTCAACATCGCCCAGCCCTTCTGAGCCTATTGGATGTGCCTTCACTTCTGCCTTCAAGTTCACTACAGGTTTGTTTTGTGGCCAACCTTGGCCTGGAAACATACAGCAGAAAGAATTCTGGGAAACACAGTTCCAGCTTAGATACTGTTGCTGCAGTACAAGTTCTCAGACTCAACCTTCTCCTGGGCTAGGTGAGTACCGTAATGGGCGGCGGGGCTGGGTGAGGTTGTGAGCACCTGGAGAGTTAATTGCTTTATCTAACTGTTGGCCACAATAAATATGGACCTGGGGGTGCCAGGTCTCTGAATTTTTTAGGATAAACTAGAATTTGGGGTTTTATGGTAAATTTCCTTTTTTAAAAGGTAGAAACCAACTTGATTTTTGAAAATTACTAACCAAGAAAAACGGTTCTGTAAACTAGACTTTTATCATTTTGATTATGCCCATTTCCCTCATTTTATGGCTATATAAATTGAGGCTTAGAGAGGGCAAGTGGTTTTCCAAACATAGAGCAGCAAGTGTAGCCGCTGGACTGGAGTCAGAGCCACATCCCCTCCGAGAACGCTTTGCACAACCTCCATCTTTCTACTGAGGAGTTACACTAGGCCTGGCCCCCAGCATAGAGGGTGGAGAAGGTGTGTTTGGCTCCCTCATAGACAATGTGAAACATTTGCCCAATTAATTTCTTAATTAAGGCAGTGCTTCTCAAACTTCAATATGCAGAGAAATCACCTGGCAATCTTATAAAAATGCCAGATTGAACTCAGCAGGTCTGGATGGGGCCCGGGATTGAGAACATCTGGTGTGGTCCCGGGAGGTGAGGAGCATTGTCTTCAGGAGCTAACAGTCCCGTTGGGTCAGGGAGCTTCCACGAGATGACTAGAGCTGGATATTAGGATTACCTGGAGAGATTTAAAACTATCCCATTGCCTTGGCTGCACCAGAGATCACTGACATCAGAACACACATGGGTGAAACCCAAGCCTCAGGATGTTTTAAAGTCCCTCAGGTGATTCCAGTGCCCAGCCAGGGTTGAGAAGCACTGAATTAGAGAAAGTTGGTATGAATTTTTTGGTGCTGGAGGGAAGTTCAGGGGCGGGAGGGAGGCAGGGAGGGCTTTCTAGAAGAGCAGCTTCTAGAGTTTCCCAAGGGAAGGCCCTAGGACGGCACTGTTTGGTATGGGAGCTATGAGCGCCCAGTGGTTATGGAGCATCTGAAAGTGCATTGAGCAAAATACACATTTGATTTGGAAAATTTGGTATAAGGAAAATATTTTATTAATCACTTTGATATTGACTATATATTGAAATGATAAAAATTTGAATATATTGGGATAAAGTATATCTTAAAATTTGGTTTTGTGGTTTCCTTTTGATTTTTAAAAACATGGCTATTAGAAACCTTACAGTTACATATGTGGCTTACATTTTATTTCTCTTGATGACTATGATCTAAAATCTTCATCGTTCATAACTCCTTGATGATGCTTGTATATTCAAAAGTCTAAATACCACTGAGGTAGTTTGGAACTATTGACAAAACTTTCTGTGGTCCCTGGAACGGCAGCATCAGCATCACCTGAAAATTGTTAGAAATAAAAATTTATCAGGCCCCATTGACTCCGAAATCCTGGGAGTGTGGTCCAGCAATCAGTATTTTAACAAGCCCTTCTGGTAATTTCTGATGCATGCTAAAGATGAGGAACCACTGGTTTACGTTTGTCAAGGGGGAGCTATGACCATGCCATAGGCAAGTTTTCCCTGAGTCGTTTCCCAGGGGGGAAGAGTAGCAGTTCCAGGCAGTGAGCATTGGACAGCCAGAGGGCCTGGCACCTCCCATCAACCCCATAGCAGGAATCAGGTGAACTTTGATTGATGTAAGAAAATGAAAATTGGTTTCCTTTGTTGTGTAGAAACTTTTTAGTTTGATGTAATCCAATTTGTCTGTTTTCACTTTTGTTTCTTATACTTTTGAGTTCTTATCCAAAATTCTTTGCCCAGAACAATGCCGTGGAGCATTTCCCCTATGGCTATGTTTTCTTCTAGTAGTTTTATAATTTCAGATCTTACATTTAAGTCGTTCAAGTCTTTAATCCATTTTGAGTTGATTTTCCTGTATGGTGAGAGATAGGGGTCTAGCTTAATTTTTCTGCATGTGGATATCTAGTTTCCCCAGCACCATTTATTGAAGAAACTGTCCTTTCCCCAATGTGTATTCTTGGTGCCTTTGTGGAAAATCACTTGGTTGTAAGTGTGTGGATTCCTTTCCATGTTTTCTATCCTGTTCTATTGACCTATTTTTATATCAATACCATGCTGTTTTGCTTACTATAGCTTTGTGTTATATCTTGAAGTCAGATAGTTTGATGCCTCCAGCTTTGTTCTTTTTGCTAAAGACTGCTTTGGCTATTTAATGTCTTTTGTTGTTCCATATGAATTTTAGGATTTTCAAAAATTTCTGTGAAGACTGTTACTGGCATTGTGATAGGAATTGCATTAAATCTGTAGATCACTTTGGGTAGTATGAAGATTTTAACAATATTATTTATTCCAAATCATGAACATGGGATATTTTTCCATTTATGTGTGTCTTCCTCAACTACTTTCACTGATGTTTTATAGTTTTCATTGTAGAAGTCTTCCACCTCCTTTGTTAAATGTATTCCTAAGTAGATTATTTTATTTTTGTAGCTATTATAAGTGAGATTGCTTTCTTGATTTCTCTTTCAGATGTTTACTATTGTGTGTAGAAATACTACTAATTTTAATACGTTGATTTTGTATCCTGCAAATTTACTGAATTTATTAGTTTTAATTTTTTTTTTTTTTGATGGAGTCATCAGTGCTTTCTATATACACAATTATGTCCTCTGCAAACAGGGACCATTTGACTTGCTCGTTTCCAATTGGAGGTCCCCCCTTTTATTCCTGTGGCCTAATTGCTCTGGCTAGGACTTCCAGTGATATGTTAAATAAAAGTGGTGAAAGTAGGTATCTTTGTCTTGTTTTATATCTGAGAGGATAAGGAAATAATCAACAGAGTAAAGAGACAACCTACAGAGTGGGAGACAATATTTGCAAACTATGAATCTGATAAGGAGTTAATATCTAGAATACATAATATCTACAATACATAGAATATCTAGAATACACAATATTTATAATACATAATATGAGAAAATATTTATAAACTATGAGTCTGACAAGGAGTTAATATCTAGAATACATAAGGAACTCAAACAACTTAACAGCAAAAAGCAAATACAGCCGGCCCTCCCTTTCTGAGGGTCTCACATCTGTGGATTCAACCAAACTTGGATTGAAAATGTAGTATTTGTGGGACTTGAACATTGGAGGATTTTGGCATCTGAGGGGAGTCCTGAAACCCCAAGGGATGACTGTAGTAGATTAATAAATGGGCAAAGGATCTGAATAGACATTTCTCAAAAGAAAACATACAAATGGCCGATAGGTACATGAAAAAAAATGTTCAATGCCACTAATCATAAGATAAATGCAAATAAAAACCACAATGAGATATCACCTCACCCAAATTAGAATGACTATGTTATTAAAAAGACAAAAAGTTACAAATGCTGGCATAGCTGTGGAGAAAGGGAACACTTAGACACTGTTGGTGAGAATGTAAATTAGTACAGCCATTATGGAAACAGTATAGAGGTTTCTCAATAATTAATAGAATTATCAAATGATTCAGAGATTCCACCACTGAGTATTTATTTAAAATAAATGAAATCTGTATATCGAAGAGAGATTCAAACTCCTGTGTCTATTGCAGCACTATTCAGAATAGCCAAGATACGGTCAACCTTAGTGTCTGACAATGCATAAATGGACAAACACACACACACATGCACACACGTACAAACACACACACAATAGAATACTATCCAGCCATGAAAAGAAAGAAATCCTATCATTTGTGGCAATATGGGTGAACCTGAAGGTCATCTGTTAAGCGAAATAAGCCAGGCACAGAAAGACAAATAAGGCATAATCTCACTCATTTGTGGATTCTAAAAGAGCTGCCTTCATAGAGGTAGAGCATAGAATAGTGTTTACCAGAGGCTGGGGAGGATAGTAGGAAGAGGATAATGCAGACAGATTGGCCATGGGTACAAAGTTACAGCTAAATAGGATGAATAAATTCTGGTGTTTTATGGCAGAAGAGAGCTTGAGTTGAAAGTCTCATACACACATGTGAGTTTTACCTCTACTTTGGGGAAAGGCTTTAAAGCCATATTGAATAGCAAAAGAGAAGGAAAACAAATAGCCGCTAATGGGTTTTGAATAAGCTCTATGAGACCCACAAGTTATTGGACACCAAAGGAAAAGTGGTTTTAAAATGCATCATATTTTGAATACCTTTCCAGAAAAACGATCCAGTAGATGATGGATTTGTGGCTAAGATCAAGGGGATTGGCAGCTTCTTGGGAAGTCTCCCAGAAAGAAGGCTGGCCCAAGGTCATCAGAACTGTCCCCAGTGGAAAGTCGTTGCCACAGTAATGTAGCTCTGAAAGAGAGTGCACCAGGACAAGAAGAAGTTCCTTTTTAAAAATCTAGATATAACACATGCTATAGTGGCATGAGGAAGTGGAAGGAAAATTTACTGCCTAACAAAACAGCCATTCTGCCTAGGAAAACATTTGTTGGGCCTATTTGTCATGAGAGGTAAAGTACACAGTGTTGCCTGGAATGCGGAAATCTTGGCAAAGAAGGCCACATTGTTCTACACAATAAGGTAAATGTGAGTCCGTCATGTTCCAATGTGAAATGTTTTTCACTCTTTGAGATAGAAATATTTCCCAGTTGTAGTTTACACTTCTCAGTCTTCTGAGAAGTAGCTCCTAAACACAATTCTTTGGAGTAGGCCCTGAAGATAGATTTGAGGCAGGGCATGGGGCCCCGAGGAAGAATGGGTCCTGTGCGGGAGTGGGTGGCAGGGTGGGCTGGTGGAGACAGCAGCTCAGGGCTCCCATGATAGGCTGTGGCTGAGGGGCTGAGCAGGCATCATTGGGCATCTTCTGGCATCTGGTGTGAAGCTGCTTTCTGCTCTCTGCTCTGATCTGCCTTCATCATGCTCTCTACAGCCCTCCTACTCCAATTCATCATGAGATTTTATATCCACTAACTTGGTAGGTAAGGTTCACCTGGTGTAAACCATACCAGGTGGTATATTGGGAAAAGAAACAGAGGCGCTGTCACATTTGGGACAGAATGGAGCAACCACAATAGAAATAAGATGTTAGTGACATTGAGAAAAGCAAGAAGACTGAAGGGGTGGCCTGCCCCTCCATACCTGTGGACGTTTCTCGTTAGATGGAACAAGAGACTTGAGAAAAGAAATGAGACACAGAGACAAAGTATAGAGAAAGAAAAAGTGGGCCCAGGGGACTGGCGCTCAGCACACAGAGGACCCACGCCGGCACCGGTCTCTGAGTTCCCTTAGTATTTATTGATAATTATCTTTACCATCTTAAAGATAAGGGAGTAGCAGGACAATAGGATCATTGTAGGGAGAAAATTAGCAGTAAGACATGGATAAAGATCTCTGTGACTTTCAAGTTCAAAGGAAAATGCTGTGCCTTGATATGCATATGCAAACATCTCCATAAACCTTTTAGCAGCATTGTTCCAGCAAGTCCCACCTTTTGCCCTAAGGCAGTTTTCTCCTTTCTCAGTAAACAAAGCATACAATCGGATTTTACACCGAGATGTTCCATTGCCCAGGGACCAGCAGGAGACAGATGCTTTTCTTTATCTTAACTGCCAACATCTGCCAAAAGGCCTTCTTTCCTCTCATACTAGTCCTCCTCAGCACAGACCCTTCAAGGGTGTCAGGCTGGGGGACGATCAGGTCCTTCTCTTCCCATGAGGCCATATTTCAGACTATCACATGGGGAGAAACCTTGGACAATACCTAGCTTTCCTAGGCAGAGGTCCCTGCGACCTTTGGCCCTGTACTTGTCCCTGGGTACTTGAGATTAAGAGAATGGTGATGACTTTTAACCAGCAAGCTGCCTTCAGGCACTTGTTTAACAAAGCACATCCTGCACAGTCCAAAATCCATTAAGCCTTGAGTCACCACAGCACATGTCTCTTGCAAGGACAAGGTTGGGGGTAGGGTCACAGATTAACAGCATCTCAAATACAGAACAAAGTGGAGTCTCTTATGTCTACTTCTTTCTACATAGACACAGTAACAGTCTGATCTTTCTTTCTTTTCCCCACAAAGACAGGCAAGGTGACCACTGGAAAGTCCAGGGCCTCCTTCTCCCACTTCTTAGAATCTTCAGAAATCTTCTGTAGAGGGCTAGATAGTCCACGGAGATTATGTGTGCTGCAGGGGGTGGGCAGGGGACAGTTATTTTGCCCGGATGCTGAAGGGCTGGAGGATTGCAAGAGAGGAACGTAGCTGAAGGTTAGTCAGGGTCATAACTGTGGTGTTTCCAGCAGTGAAACTGACAGCCATGGAGGAATATGGGAATCTACTGTCTTGGATGTATAACCTGGTTTTTCGTCATGACATTCAAAGCAATTCACAGCAGGAAACTTAATGTGCACTGAGCTCTGTCTTCATCATACGAAGAAGACAGCAGTTTGCTCATTTTATAGGTGAGCATCTTGAGCTCCTTAGGAGGATCAGGGTAATGTATTGAAAGTCATCTTAGGAGTTAGTGATGTGCTCTGACGATGCAGGTCTAACTCAGCAATCCTTGTTACCATTGCCCGAATGGAATATAGGAGGTTGGAAGTGTCTTTATAAGAAAAAAATATTGTGATAATAATAATGATGATAGTGATGGTTATGATGGTGGCGATGAAGATAATAGCAGTGAATATTTCAATATATTTTAACAGCTCCTTATTTGCCATACACTAAGTTAAATCATGTACTTGGATTATTTCTTCAAACTGTCAACAAACCAATTTCCATCTAGCCTGAGATTTCTCAAGCTCAGTACCATTGACATTTATGGCTGGATAATTCTGTATTGTATGGGGCCATCATGTGCATTATAGGACGTTTAACAACATCCCTGGCCTCTACCCACTGGACTCCAGCAGTAACCTCTCCTTCCCTAGTTTTGATAACCACAAATGTCTCCAGACATTGCCATATATCCTTTGGGGGACACAATCACCCCGTTGAGAATCTCTGCAGAATCGTGCATTCTTTTCAATATACCTACAAGATCTCACCCACAGGGGGTTGTAGCCTCCCCCAGTGCTTCCAGTACTTGCCCCTGGGCAGCCAGGTCCACTGTGAGGCCACTCAGTTCATTACATCACTCATGTTGACCATGAAGACCCTAAGTCATCAAGGAAGGTTCCACTGGGTGCAGCAGATGCCGCTCAGGTAGTCAGGAAAAGTATGTGCTACAGTTAAGAAATATTTCTATCCTGGAAGGACTCCCATTATTTTATGTTTATTTTTATTTTAGACACAAGGTATTGCTTTGTCGTCCAGGCTGGAATGCAGTGGTGCAATTATAGCTCACTGTAGCCAGTTTTATTCTTAAAGACCTAAGACGCAGTGACTCACGCCTGTAATCCTAGCATTTTGGGAGGCCAAGGCAGGTGGATCATCTGGTCAGAAGTTCGAGACCAGCCTGACCAGTACGGTGAAACCCCATCTCTAGTAAAAATAAAAAAATTAGCTGAGTGTGGTGGTATGTGCCTGTAGTCCCAGCTACTTGGGAGGCTGAGACAGGAGAATCACTTGAACCAGGGAGGTGGAGGTTACAGTGAGTTGAGATCATGCCACTGCACCCCAGGCTGGGCGACAGAGTGGGACTCCATCTCAAAAAACTACAACGACAAAAATAACAACAAAAACAAAATGAAAACAAACAAGCAAAAAACAAAAAACCTAAGGCCTTAGCTATCTAGAAAGTTTGACCCCCCCCAAATTAGATACATTTTTGGAGTGTTCCTCATAATCAAGATCTTCCTGCATTTGCCTCTTCAGAATATTTTTACAAATGTTTGTTTCTGATTTTCCTGATTGCCTGCCTGTCTTTCCTTGAGGGCTGGGGTTGTATCTTATTCATTCGTGTGTTCCTGGTACCTATTACAGCAGCTGGTATATGGTAGGGACTACAAAAGTATTTTTACATGATGAGTGAGTAAGTGGGCCAATGACTGCTAAGTAACAAGTAACAAAGGTCTTTGAAGAGTCCATGAGCTGCATTGGAGCCGGGGCTGCTGCCTGACTGATCAACCAAGGTAGGAGCTGAAGTTTCATGGGTCAGCAGCCCAGGTGGGCTCATGAACACATCAGTCCTCGGTAGTGTGGTGGCGGTGGGGCTGCATGTATCCATCCACAACTGTCACATCCCAGTGTCTGATATGTCTGCACAGCTGGAGGTGTGCAAGTTTGACACGGCTTCAATTTTCTCATTAGTAAAATGGGGATACAAATGCATATCTGGCAGGGTTATGATGAGGATTAAATCGGAAAAAAACAACGATTTCAATTGTGCTTGACAGAGAGCAGGTGTCCAGGAAACTTCATTTTCCTTCTCTTCCCTTTCCCTTTCTGCCTTTTCTTTTTTTTTTTTTTTTTTTTTTTTTTTTTTTTTTTGAGGCGGAGTCTCGCTCTGTCGCCCGGACTGGAGTGCAGTGGCCAGATCTCAGCTCACTGCAAGCTCCGCCTCCCGAGTTTCCGCCATTCTCCTGCCTCAGCCTCCCGAGTAGCTGGGACTACAGGCGCCCGCCACCTCGCCCGGCTAGTTTTTGTATTTTTAGTAGAGACGGGGTTTCACCGTATTAGCCAGGATGGTCTCGATCTCCCAACCTTGTGATCCGCCCGTCTCGGCCTCCCAAAGTGCTGGGATTACAGGCTTGAGCCACCGCGCCCGGCCCCTTTCTGCCTTTTCTATCTGCCTAACACCCCTCATGCCGGGAACTACTCTCCTCTTCTGTCCATGTTGCCATTGAGACTGTTAATCACATGTCCCAAGCTGACCAATCAGAATATGCCATTGTTCCTGGATTCAGTGATTGGTCCAGCAATGAGCACATGACCTGGGAAAGCCAATGAGAGTCTTTCGGGGAGGGGGACTCAATATAAAGGCAGAGTTGCTCTCCTGCGTCTGGGTTACTGGTCTGTAAGGTGGTGAAAATCCAAAGTTGCTGGAGACTAGCCTTGCTCCATACCTGCCTTCCTGAGGTGCAGAGGACAGCAGCGTGGCGAGATGGAGGGACAATGGGTGCCGATACTATTGTTTGGACGCCTGCATCCAGTTTTGCCTGAAGTCTTTTCATTTGCTGGATATCTCAGTTCCATGAGTCACTATTCTTCTACTTCTTTTTAATCCAGTTTGTTTTCGTTTGTTGTGACTTCCAATCGAGAGGTCCTGACTAATGTATGAGTCATCTCTTTTCCTTCTTTCTTGTTTTTCTTCCTTCCTTTCTCTGACCTCCCACTCCCTTCCTTCACCCTCTTGCTCCTCTCTCCCCTAGGGTCCCTGTCTCTCCTGCTTCCTAACCTGGATCCCAATTTTGTCCTTGTCTTTCTGTCCATTCATCATATTCGTGGAGTCCTCAGATAATTGACATACTGACTCCTGGACGTTTACAAATTGTAGTGCAGATCTTCTTTCAAGGCTCATAGGCACACAGCTCTATTAGGAAAAAGATCCGGTGATGTTGACATTTTGGATAAGGGGGTCAAATATTGTTCAGCTCCAGTCAGAGTCACACTTCATGTTGCAGGCTTCTGCCTGGCTCATTTTCATTTTTATGCAAGCAACCCATCACAAGAGCCCGTCTGTGTTTTTCCCCTGCCCAGGTGTATTATGAACATTGTCTCTAGTTACTACCTGTGGCTCACATGGCTAAGGACAGCAGCGCTTACCTGGCTGGGGCTGAGCCTCTCAGATGAAAAGTGCCACCTGGAGGTGGGGTTGAGAATGAACTTCACCTGATGGCCATGTCTGGGTCTGGCACCCCAGGTGTCCACTAAGCAATCACAGGCAAAGGATGCCATTTGTCTCTTGGGGTCTCCAGTGCAGTGGGTGACTTCTGCCAGCAGGGAGTTGGTGGATATTGCGGGGTTGGACTGTGTTTTTCAGAGGAGCAGCGATGAATTAGCCCATTTATTTTCCCATGGTCTGAAACCCAAGGAACATCTGTCTGAGCCACAAGGGGCATGTTTTGTGGGCTGGTGGGAGGACCCACGTTGCAGAGTTTGATTATGACCATCAGCAGGGGTTGCTTGGAAGCATCAGGGAGAGCTGGTGATTAGTCACCAGGCACAGTGGCATGGATCCCCTGTATAATTATCCCTATTGCCCTCAGAGCCGATTATTCTTCCAAAGTGTAGCAGCTTTCGGAAGGGGGTTAGTGCAGGCCGGCCCCTTTGCTCACACCAGGCCTGCTAACTGGGGCTAATGATAATAATGATGACAGCTTGGATTGACAGCACACCTGCCATGTTCCTGTTGCATTACATCCACTATCTCCAGCCTCCTTACCGTCTAGCATGTGCCACCTTCAAGGTCTTGACCATGTTCTTCTAATGCTGGTACTGTTATTTACTTCCGATTTTTCTTTAAAGCAACTCAATTTTTTATTTTAAATGAATGTATTTTTAAAGTGGGGTACAAACAAATTAGAATGAATAAGACCTACTATTTGATAGCACAACAGGGTGACTATAGTTACTAGTAACTGAATTGTACATTTAAAAATAACGAATCAAGTAAATTGGATTGTTTGCAACAGAAAGGATAAATGCTCAGGGATGAATATCCCCATTCTCCATGATGTGGTTACTATGCATTGCACACCTGGATCAAAACATTTCAGGAACCCTATAAATATATATACCTACTGCATACCCACAAAAATTAAAAATTAAATAAATTTAAAAATAAAAAAAGTAAGATTTCCAACTCTCTTCCAAGTGGAAAACTAGTAAGACTTTCTAGGAATGGGAAGAAACCATACCAAATATGACATAAAACATACAACTAAATGCTGGTGGATGGTATTGCCTGTGAGCACCCAGCTGAGCCCTGCACTCTCTTTATTATGATGGGGTTTTTAGTAGAGATGAGTGCAGACCTGAGACTTTTTATGTAACCAGAGAAATAGAAGGGCAGTGAGAAAAAAGAAAGTACTTCTCATCATGTCTCTATTGGTATACCTCAAAAAATCACCGAGGTCTGTGTCTCATGCATCAGGGGTGTTGATGCATTTCACTTCCCATGCTTCTCACTCCTCAAATGGGGCTCTGTTGTGTCCATTTCAGAGTTGAAGAAACAGAGCCTCAAAGAGGTTGCAAAGAGAGGACATACAAGAAGGGGGATTCCAGCCCAGGGCTCTTGAGAGAGAACATCATTGGTCTGTACCAGATGCCAGGTGCCAAGTTCTGAGCTTGGCATTTCACCTTCATTTCGTGTTCTACCACATTCCTGCCCTGTGGAACTGTTACGGTTTTCATTTTATGGGGGACACACAGGCTGAGTGGGGTGCAGAGATGCTCCCAAGCTCTCCTGGCAGTGAAACAAAAGCAGAGCTCTTGACCGGGGCCTGGGATGCTGCAGAGGATACACATTCCCGCTCTCAGATGCTGTTTGTTCTCTCAACAAACAGCTGTGGGGCATCTGCTTTGCCAGGGGCCCTGAATGTCAGCAACAGCCAGAGTAACAGAGAAGCAGAGAGGGCGTTTGCTGGAAGGGCTTGGGGAAATGCACAAATTTAGGGCAGAAGCTGGAGAAATGGACCTAGAAAGAACCAGAACCTAGGCACTCTGGTGTCCAGGAGGCCTCAGGGCTGTGGCCAGAAGAAATAGGCACCTTTTCTACTCTTTTGGGGGTCTTCTCCTCAAAGGTGGGGACCTTGAGCAAGAGGGTCCAGTGGATCTGCTCAGGTTATGTGCCTCCCCTCTGGGCAGGGTGGGATCTTGTTTGGAGAGTCCCACCTAGCAGGACTCACACAATAGGAAGTTGGGGTGGGGGGATCAGGGTGCTATCATAAATAAGAAGGCTAAAACTAACCTCTGAACCTGCAGAACTTATCTACTATATGCCAGTTGGCCCTGTGCCGGGGCGGGGGGGGGCTTTATCATACTATCCTATAGAGGTAACAAGTCCCAGCCTGAAAAAGGGGCTGGCGGTCTGGGTCCTAGTCCTCTCTCTGCCATGGCTCCAGGGTGGACTTATACCCTGGATTGGTTATCTCATTTCAAAGCAGGGAAGGATCTCTGAGAGCTTTGTCCAGCTCTCTGGATGCTCTGTTCCAGGTGATCTTGGCACCCCCTTCTGGGTCTGGCACCCACACACTAGCATACCTTCCATGACCCTGAGGGCCCGTGCAGCCTCCAGACTCACTCCCCGATTCTCTTTCTGGGATTCTCAGCTTTCTAGCACACCCTCTTCCAGAGGTGGGAAACCTCCAGTTAAAAACAAAATTGTACACAACTGCAGCCTCATTTCCATGGTTTAAGGAATTAGTTATCTTGATATATCTTTTCTGATAACAGCTTTCATTAAATTAAACCCAAGGCATTTATATTCCCTGGAAATAACAGGCTGATTATATATGGCGGAAATGTGCCAGAATTTCTTGAGAAATCAGCACATTGGCTATTGAGGGCTAGCTGGTGATCACAGGCACAGGTTTTGAAGTTAGATTGTCAGGATTAAAATCCAGGCTCTGCCATTGCTGGCTGTGTGGCCTTGAGCAAGTTACTTTACCTCTCTGTGTCTCAGCTTCCCCATCTGTGCAATTTGGACAGTAAGAGTTCCTACCTCTCAGGCTTGTTGGAAGGATTAAATACCTTCATGTAATGATCAACTATGAACATGCTCACAAAGACACACGTGGGCTGTTCTGGTGCAATAGGGACGTGGCCTGGAAACTCATTGCCACGTGGCGTTCGGGACCACAGGGGATTAGACCTCATCCCCGTGCACAGATGGACAAGATCGTAAAGAGGAAAAATTAGCATCGGGAAACTGGTTATTTATTTAAGACGGAAAGTGAGAGAAATCTGCCCTAGGCATCTTCCCCTTTCCTCTCTTTGTTTCGTCTGCTAAATAGAGGCAGTGCCTCCTCTCCACTCTGTTTCTTAATTGAGTAAACTCTGTGATCCCAAATGCAAACAAACATGGAGCCAGCACAAACAAGCACGTGCTTCCTGCATGCCCCACTTCTGAGGAGCAGCCTGAGCAACAGGTAAAGCGGCTGGGAGACAGAAACGCTGCAGAAGGCGCCTCCAGGATTTGGCCTGAGAGCCCTGCAAGGTCAGCCCATGTGCTCCTTTTTTGTTAGACTGTTTGTTCATTCATTTGTTTATTCATTCCTTTATTCAAGTGTTTAGTGAGAACTTCTATGTGGAAGACAAAGACCTAGCTCACAAGGGGTGCATGGTCTAGGGGGGTAGGTGTGGACAAAGAGTCACGTAGGATGGCAGTGCTGAGATGCAGCAGCCACAGGGAGCTATGGAAGTGGGCAGAAAGAAGACCCCAGAGCTCAGGGAAGGCTGTAGGGCAAGTAGGGAGTTGTGGGCCCAGCAAACAGCCAAGAGTGTGAGGAGAAGGTCTGCCAGCGCCTGAAGGGGAGAAGCCACAGTTCACCAGCTTCAAGAGTTGATACAGTTGAAAGCATCATCTCTCCATGGCCAACATCCAGGGCTGTGGCTTTAATTTGGGCACAGTGTGTGCTTGCAAAACCTCGACTATATTCAACCTAGTCTGCCACTGATGGAATGAGAACTGCCCCCAAATGATTTACATTCAAATTTGGAAGCAACTGAAACCCAACAGTAGGAGATTCATTACCGTAATTCCATGGAAATGGAATAATATGCTGTCGTTAAAAGTGTTCAGATCTTTTATGGTTATGATAAATCTAATAATAAAATCTTGAGAGAATATTAGAATATATTTTTTAACATTTTACTAGTTTTGTGAAAAAAGCCCCAAATATCTGTATGAGCCTAGATAAATGACAAGAAAGGAAGACAGTAAAATTTTTATAATGGTTATTGCTCAATGGTTGGATTTTTAAAAATACTCTTCTACAATTTCTGAATGTTATGCCCTGAGGATATATTACCTCCATAGTCAGAAAAATTATGAAAGGTATTTAAAACCCGAATTGGCTTTGGGCATGCAGAATGCTTGGTTATTTCTTTTTTTTGTTGTTGTTGTTGTTTTTTTGTTTTTTTTTTTTTTGTTTGTTTTTGAGACGGAGTCTTGCTCTGTCACCCAGGCTGGAGTGCAGTGGCGGGATCTCAGCTCACTGCAAGCTCCGCCTCCTGGGTTTTACGCCATTCTCCTGCCTCAGCCTCCCAAGTAGCTGGGACTACAGGCGCCCGCCACCTCGTCCGGCTAGTTTTTTTTGTATTTTTTAGTACAGACGGGGTTTCACCCTGTTAGCCAGGATGGTCTCGATCTCCCGACCTTGTGATCCGCCCATCTCGGCCTCCCAAAGTGCTGAGATTACAGGCTTGAGCCACCGCGCCCGGCCTGGTTATTTCTTAAGTATAAGAATAACTCCCGCTCTGTCCCATCGGCACACACGTCACAGGGAGTCTGATGTTGCTTGGTAAGTCTCTTTGGTCATTTCATACTAATGTCCTCTGTTTCCCCGATTGTCTCTCAGAGGTTGGGGCCGGGGATGGGGGTGTACTGTGCCTCCTGGATGTTTGTTTGCTGCCAAAACATCCTCTCCTGTCTCTGTCTCACTGGTGCATTTTGATGAACGTGTATTGCCTGGTCCCTGTGCGCTAATCACCAAATTACGAAACATTTGGGCTGAAAGGGAGCTGAGAGATCCTTAAACTCAGTGAACCATTAGGCCTAAGACACACACACAAACATACACACACACATGAATACACACAAGCACACCAACAGCTTGGCTGCTCTAGGTGAAGCATGTGTGTATTTGAGGGAAATTTCCTTCCCCACCCATGGTCATCCATTTGCCCATGAGCAGCTTCCGAGGCAGGTTTGTGAACCCCAACGCCATATAACACAGTGTGGAAAACACAAAGGCTTGCAGCCCTCTCTCTGTGGATGTGGGAACACGACTCTGTTTAAAACCCTTCAAAGCCGCCTTCTTGCTGTGTGATGCTGCCTGGGCCAGCAGGGCAGGTCACCACGCTGTCTCTTCAAAGCAGCTCGCTCCTGCCCACAGCGCTGGGCACAAGGGCAGCCACGAGTTGTTTGATTTCTGCGTCCCCAGCAGATGGCTTCGCGCACAGGGGCAGGGCCTGTCTCTCCCTCTCGCGGCTGTGTCCCAGGCTCTGTCCCCATGATGTGACTTTAGACAAGTTCCTCAGCATCTCTGTGTCCCGGTTCCCTCATTTGTAACATCAGGATATTGATAAGGATCATAGGAATAGGGATGTCCTTATGGAGCCTCATGAAAATGAAGAGTTCTCTGTGATGAGCCTAGAACCGTGGAGGGCAGCAAGTGCGTGCCATGGGAAGTCATCCCTTTATCACAGTTGTCATTGGCAACTATGACAGTTATTAAGGGCAGGGGTCTCCCACCTTCTGCATCCAGGCCTTGTCATTCTTAATCAAAGTTTTCTCCTTTCAAGGACTTTCAATGCCCTGAAAACGGAAAGCCCCTCCCTGCCCTCCACCAGCTGCTGTGGAGTCCTGGACCCCTTGAACTTGCCTTGCTTAGTTCTTTGCAGGGACCGCGTTGGATGCCGCCTCACTTCCCTCTTCTTGGCTCTGTGACTGTCAGAGGGGCTGGGCACCAGGTTACTTAATCAGTTCCTGGGTGTTGACTGGCAGGAAAGAGTGGTTTCCGGTTCACATCCCGCTGCGCCTGGGCGGGTGGAGGTGCCCTGCACGGAGTCTTGTGAAATTGCGTGGACTGCAACACCCAGCAGTGCTGTGAGTCCACCCTGAAATCCACAGTGACCCGCGCGGCATGTGCTGGGAATTGAACATTTGGGGGAAGAGCTGGGCTTCAGCAGGTCAGGCCCAGTCAAGTCGTTCCCACAGCTCAGGACCGGAGGCTGCAAGCCCGCTTCGCAGCAGCTTGGCTGACTGCAAACTTTTACAACACAGGGCAAAAACCATTTAACACCTTTAAGGAAACTGGAAATGGGTTTTTCATGTGTGGTGGTGCTGAAAATTGAGAATAATGACAGAATTATTAAAAACAGCCTTCTCGCCTTACACTCTGAATTGCCTCTGGTCTGTACAACTGACAAATAAGCACTATAGAAGCCAAAGATGACATATCCCCTCTTGGGAGCCTTGGAGAGTTGTCTCTGAGTTCTTTGGTTGATGGGTTGTAAAAACTGCCTTTGGGGTAGATGGATGTAGAAGCAGAAGTACAGAGCGGGGAGCTGGGAGCAGGAGACCTGGGCTTGTCTCCTGAGTCTGTTTCCAGTGGGGCCTGAGGCTCCCATGTGAGGGAAAGTTTGACTGGACCAGGCACATGGGCTCCATGGGGTGACAGAGCTGCAGGCTCCATGGTGGCTCTGTGGGCAGCCAGCATGGGGATGGCTGAGATAAAGACAAGTAGTTTTCCTTCCTGCAGGGCTTCTCAGAGCCTTTAATGTGGTTATAATGGTAGAAAACATGTATGAAGTCCTTACCCTGAACCAGAAACAATGCTAAAAGCTTTGCACGTGGCCTCTTTTTTTTTTTTTTAATCATCATGTGTGAGGAGGGAAGCTTAGGCTTACAGATATGAACTCATTGAGAGTGAGTGGAAGTGTCTGATCTTTAACCCATTCTGTCTGACCAAAAAGCCTGTGCTTTAACCACTATGCTTCCCTGCCTCTCTGTCCTGTTCCGAGAACTGTCGAGAAAGCCTCGAGATTGTGTATCCAGTGGTCCCATCCCCCTGATTGGAAGATGGCGGCTCAGAAGGCTAACCTGTCCTCCGAGTGGTTAGACGCACACGTCCTCTTCTGTCCTCTGCTCTTCCCACATCCCTGTCTCTCTGGTGCTCTGGTGGCACCCCTTGGATCAGGGGTTGCAGGAGCACCTGGGCTGTTTGCATAGTTGTCGGTAAAGGGTGTCCCGTCAAGGTGCCTGCCATCAAAGTGCCTTATTGCTTGAGTCCCAATCTCGGCTCCACAACTCTGTAGCTGTGTGACTTTGCACAACTTACTTAGCCTCTCTGTGCCTGAACATCCTTGTTTGTAGACAGTAAAGATAATTGTCCCTTACTCCTAGGTTTCACATTGAGTGTTTAGCAAGTTAACGTTTTTAACGTGTGAAGTCATAAGATGCAGGACCGGATGACTGCCCCACCCACAAGGGGTCGAGGATCTTCCCGAATTGGACTACTTGTGGGACAGGTCTGCCAAGCAGCCCTTGTCAAGATCAAGAAAAGTGATGATGAGTTCCTCCCACAAGGAAACAAGAGCATCAGAGAGACTGGAAAATAATACCCCGGTGCCTTTTATCAAGTGGCCAGCAGATGGCAGAAGCAAGCCAGGAACAGAGCTTGTGCACTGTGGCTGTGACAGCTACCTTTGAAAATCCCATGGTGTTTGGTGGTCGTATTAAGAGATCTCCAGTGTAGGCGCATCCTTCATTCTAAGCAGGGTTCTGAACAAACTCAGAACTGGCTTTGTGGCTGGTACCGAGGACCCAGGGGTCACGGCTGCTCCCCACGGGTGCTGATGCCCATTGGTTTGTGCAAGTTAGTCCCCTGTAGGGAGGACAGGTGGTCCGTCCCGGGCTTTCTGGTCTATACACCAAGGCCTAGGGATGGAAGTGGGGTCGCATGTCCCCATCATTAAACAGGACGTTCTTGATAATAATCCCATAAGGCTTAATGTGATGGGTGTTGTCAATCATTCATTCATTCCGTGAGGATTTAGTGAGCAGCTACTCCATGCCTCTGGGCTCTGCGGATGCAGCATGAGTAACACACACAAGGCCCACGATGACCAGGGTCTTACCTTCCAGGGGGAGGGAAGAAAATAACTGCTAGGGAGTTAAACAAGACAAAGTAGGAAAGGGCCAGCTGCAAGAATGAAATTAGATAGGAGGCTGGTGGCAGGGAGCAGGGAAGCCTGAAGCACCTGACTGCCCAGAACAAGCTGCACCTGTGAGGAGCTGGGAGGGGCACTCCAGGCAGAGGGAGCAGCCAGAGCAAACCCTGGGAGGGGGGATGAGCCTCTTGTTGAAGACCTAGAAGGAGGCCAAGGTGGCTGAGCAGAACACATGAGGCGGAAGGAGGAAGAGAGGGGCCCTGGGCCTGGCTACCTGCCGGCAGGATTAGGGGTGAGGATTCCACATGGGAGAGTGTGAATGGCCCAGTGTGAATGACAAAGCAGTTTCATGCAGCTCAGTCTGTCTGGCTAAGTGCACAGCCCTGAGGATTGGGCTCTGAGCTGTGCAGCTCCTCTGAGTCTGTGGGTCCCTCTCCCAGAAGGATCAGGTTGCCCAGGTCAGCTGGAAAGGTCTTTAAGCGAGTCCTTGCTGCGCTGAGGCTGCATCTTGCTGACATAATTTCCCCCGCAAGTGCTGTTCTCCCGGGGCAGCTGCCCCTCTCATCTATGCATCTGGCTCCCCTGCCAGGCTGGTGCTGTTTTCTGGGGGCTCGCAGAGACGCTCGGGCAGGTGGAGCCTGAGCAAGAGGCGCCATCCTCCCCTCCAGCCTGTCATGGCTCCTCCCTGGGGCATGCTTGAAAGCCCAGATATGTTCTTCACATCTGAGAAAGCAGTTAAACTGACAATTCCTGGCAGGCTCAGGTTCAAATCCTTATTAGGCTGTTAAGTGAGAGGGGATTTCATTTCCTTCCAGCTGCCCTGGGTCCTGCCACTGAGTAGCTGTCGGCGGGCTCTGCTGTGAGGTCTCCTCTTCTGGTTTTCCTACCTCCCAGGGTAACCTGGTGTGGGGAGGAAGTCGGGGACCTCTGGTGAATGGGAACCTGTGCAAAGAAGGAGCTGAGGGCAGGGAGAAGTGGGCTAAGGGCCAGTGTGGGGGCCTGGAAGTGAGGCCAGCAGAGAGTCACTGAAAGGCCCTTGGAGAATACTTTCTAGGGGTGCAGTCAGGAAGCACCTGTTTCCTCCTGTGTGACTCTCACATCCCAGCTGTGGACACACGCATATGTACATATATGCACATACAGGAACACACGTGCACACAGGAACACATGCACACATGGGCACACACATACACACATGATGAATACACATATACGGACACACATTCATATATACATACACACATATACCTATGTATGCACATGTACACTCATGCACATGCATGTATAGACCTACAGATACACACATAAATGTGCATCTTATAGATGTGTACATATACAGTACACGTGTGTGTACCCACAAATACTTATGCCCACATCTACATATATGTATAATACATATATACACATATAGGTATATACATTGATATATACTCACATGTTTATGTATAAACACACATCTATATACACATGACTATACATATATGCACATATATGCCCATATACACTTATGCAAACACACACACTGCTATATTTAAATATGCACCTGCATGCATATGTACACACATATATACACATTTATACATGCATGTGCATTCATGTACATATACACGCATGCACTGACATCAACACACATGCATTACACATACACATAATGTAGATATACACACATATACATACATGCACACATCTATATGCATACATATACATATGTGGATATAGACAGCTATCAGATAGACATACACATACATGCACATATCTGTAAACACATACAGATAAACGCATGTACATTCATATAGATTTCCACATTTGCAAGTGCATATTGGTACACATATGCATACATACACACATACAGGCATGCATGAATCTTTTCTCCCTCTATATCACACACATACCTTTTGCTGAGGGCTTAGTATTTACTAGGTGTCAGGCTCTGCTCTCTTAATATAGGGTCGCCCCAAAGCAGACCTCGAGCTGAGGATTCGGGTGCAAGTGGCTAACATGGGCGGTGGTCCAGCAGTACCGTGAGGAAGTGGTGCTGAAATCTGGAAGGGAGCAAGTCTGGGGATTAGGGTGACCACACACAAGGCCATCACTGAGGATCTTGGGGTTTGATTTCTCTGGTGGGGGTGTCTAAGCGACTATGTTGCGTCATGTGTCAGAATTGCCCTCTGGAGGGCTGGAAAACTCGGTGTTGACCACCACTTCCTGCTCCTGGCCATGACCTCCTGGTGCTTCTAGTTTGCCTAGCGCAGGCCATGTGCTCCTGGGGCCAGTGAGGGTCCACAGGCAGAGGCCGGGGACCTGTGCTGCAGGTGATTCAGGTGGGCCCTGGGCTGCCACACCTTCCACACAGGTGCTGCCTCGCGGGTCCTTCACAACAACCCCCGCTTGACAAGGAAGAATCTGGGGCTTGGGGAGGTCTATAGGTTTGAGGGGTGTTATGGGCGAGGCTCATAGCAGAACCAGGTCAAGAATCAAGGTTATGCGATTCTAACACGTAACATTGTCAGGTAAGTCCTGACAATGACTTGCAAGTGTGAGCCATGCAGGGGAGGACAGGCCTCATGAGTGGTGACAGGAGGTGGTTCAGGGTGCAGTGTTGCACAGCCAGGCATTCTTTGAAGGGCAGCTGCAGTGAAGGGCCTGGCTGCAGAGCCAGCCTGCCTGGGTCCAGATCCCACACTCACCATGTCCTGAGGGAGCTTGGGGGAACTGCCTGTTCCCTCTGGGCTTAGTTTCTCGTCAACACTAAGAAGACTCAGTTGAAACATGTTCATGGTGGAGTGCTTGCACCACCACCAGAGAGCAGGCGACTGTGAATGAGGCCGCCCTAGGGAAGCGCAGGTGCGTTGGGGTGGATGGGTAACGAGGTATTGTGACGGGGCACCAGGTGGCACTCAGCCTCCTTGTGTTTGTAGCACACTTTTGAACACTAGACTTTCTGGTGGCACCTATAGCACCCTTAAAAAGTGAATGCTGATGCCCAAATTAAATCTGAGCAGACTGAACTGAACGTCCCAGCATAACCTGAATGTCTCTGCGGCCCCATTTGCCTTGCTCTTAAGTCAGCATCCCGCTAAGAGAAGCAACAGACACTGAAAGCAATTGGAAAAATGACTTGAGTTCATCCAAACCCTTTGAGAAGATCCAGTTGTTTCGACTCCTCTAAACCTGTCTGACTTTCCCTCCGATTCTCTCACCCCATATTTCTCCCCTCCCATGGTCTCACTCCAGAGCTTTTCCAGAGCCTTTTCTTTCCCGGTGTCTCCGCGGAGCCAGTCCTCACAGCTCTGGCCTTGTTTTCTGCTCCACGTTTTAGCATGAGGCGGACATGCTAAATGGCAAACGGCAAATGTGACATTTTCTTTAGTGGGTAGGGGAAGGGGAGGGCTGAACGTCTAGCGCCCGAATGCATTTGTCCCTGCCACACACAGTCATTGCCCAATTACCTTTTGGGAGGCAAAACCCAGTACTGATCCCTCCGCCCACCCTAGTTTTTCCTGATCTAAATTATCTACCTTAACAATGTGTTAACGTTTTACCCAAGTTCACTTAGAATAAGAAAGTGCCTGGAGGTGCCCACTAGAGGGTGGGTGCACGGCAGTGGACATCTCAGCTCCCTGCCCACTGGGATCCTGCCAGATCATTCAGAGCCGCTCTGCAGTGTCACGCTCCTCCCCTCCCTCCCTTTCCTTGGGGTCTAGCCGTTTCTAGCTCCCATGTTGCTCCTCCCAAGCTGGATGTGACCTAGCTTCTGTCTTCCACCTGTTATCTCATTTGTGCAGTTAACATTTTATGCACATCCCTTGCAGTGTAGAAGGAAAACATAATTCCAGTCTGACTGCATTCAGTGCAGTTAAATACTGCATGTGAACATCCCCATCCAGAAGTTCATCCCATGTAGACTCATTAGAAAGCAGGAGTTGTAAATGTTTGCATTGTTCAAGCCTCCTTAGCATATTGCTATCTAGGCGTTTAAGAGTGTTTTAAGAGATATTTGGAAAATTGGTTGGGGATTTTTTTTTGTTGGCCTGGGAATGTATTATTATTTTTTCCCCGTTCACATAAAGGGATGAAGCCCTGATGTCTGAAAATTTGCTCTCCAAAGTGTTTCCAGGAATTGACAATGTTTGGATAATGAGGGGTGTCTGTACTTTCCTCGACCTAAATTGCTGGTAGAGGGGGATGTTTTTGTATGATTGGGCAAGGTCAGACACAGAATCGAATCAGGAAGAACAGGACCTGACATGATGAATCCCTGCCTCACCTTGCCATTAACAAGAGACAGAATAAATGCCCCAAGAAGCCTACACCACGAACACTTGATGGCAATCCTTTCTTAGGGCTTCGCTGCTCGCTGTCAGGCAGCAGCCACACTACCCAGGGCAGTGGGGAAGGCGTTTTGCAGTCACACTGCAGCAGGAGGCTGGTCACATCCAGGGGCTCCACCAAGCCAGGATGCAGAGCTCAGCCTGTCTCATGGCACAGGCTCAGGGTGCTCAGAGCTTATAATTAATTAGAGCCACAGCTGATTGATTTTTTTCAAGGCTGGCACTCAAGCTGGGTGCTGGAGAAGATGATGAATCTGCAGTGCCAAAGTGCTGCCTGGCCTGTCAGGAACCAGCTGCAGCTGGGATTCTCTGCACCCTTCCCCACAGCAAGCTGGGGTAGCCACGAGCCCTGCCTGTCCAACATAGGATCAGGCGGGCATGCTTGCTGTGTCTGGCAGCCTCGACACCCCCAGATTCTGCTGGAAGATGCTCGTGGCCCGAAAGCTCATTCTGTAGTCGCTGTACCCTGAGGTGCAGCTTCTGCGCTGGCAGGATTAACGCAAACAGAATCTGCTTGGCTCATTCCTTGCCGGGCCTCAACAGGCCTGCATCGTCACTGTCTGCCAGGGAGAGCCACTCGGTGATACTGTTAATTAAAACCATGACTTTGGGGGCAAGAAAAAAGTTAAAAACGCTGAAGTCATCTTCCCTAATAGAAATCTTATTTTGGAGGTGCTCATGGAGGTCAGGCTGACCAGAAAAAAACACAAACCATAAATAAGCTCAAATAGTTTTTTGTAATTTACTTAACTTGGTGCCTGGAGTCCTTATGGGGAGAGGTGCCTGGCATCAGCACAGAGTTGGGGTGGCCACCCTCATCTCTAGCCCCTGGGCCCCAGGGCTGAGAGGAGGGAGAGAGCTGAACTTTCTTGGAAGAATGTGGAACTGCTGAGTAGATGCTTTGGAATTTGCTGACCCAGGCATCTGGGAGTGGAGCCTGACCGGCCATCTCTGCGCCAAGCTATCTGTAGTCCGATGGCTATTTTCAATTGGAAATTCATTTTAAAGTGGTGGCAGTGACGGGGCAGTGGCTGTATCTGTAATCCATTATTTCACACAGAGAATTCCCTTCTTTCATTTTTTTCTGGCCAAAGTTGCTGCTTTGAACGTGGATGGGTCTTGGAGCCCAAGACTGAGCTGGCTGCTTGGAGAAAAATTGGAGGGATTTGAAAAGGCCCGAGGGAGGGTGTCCTCTGAGCAGAAAACATCTTAAATGTGTAGGCCCACGCCTTCTGCAGTGAAGGGACTAGGACTCTGACTTTGGCGGACCTAACTCAGTCTCAGGGTTCTTGGGCTAATTTGTGAAATTACCTCTCCCTTCAAGACTGGGAGAGAACAGCCTTAAATAAGTGCAATTTAATTCCCTCGATTATGGTCCTCTTTAATAAAAAAACAAAATTTATTCTCTCTCCTTCTAGTTTCCCATTGAAAGTCACAAGAAATGAGGCTGGGGTGGAGGGCCTGGAGTTGCTATGGAAGGACGATACCTAGAGCCCACTATGGGATGGATGGTCATTGGTGTCACGGACCGTGGTGTAGACATTGTTTCCTGTGCCAGGATGTGACCTGGTCCTCCACCCCTTTGCCTTTGAAGCTGTACCTGCCTGTGATCCGGGAGCAGCACGAACCCACAGAACCCAGCCCACCCTGCAGGAAGTGGGAGAGCTCCCCGGGCACTCTAGTGCTGAGGAAGCACAGCTTAAAGAGGAAATTTCCCCGAAATGCACACAGACCTCCTTCCAGAATGTTCTGGAAGGAAGCACAAGTTAAACAGGAAATTTCTCTGAAATGCATATAGACCGCCTTCCAGAATGTTCTGGAAGGAAGAGCAACTTAAAGAGGAAATTTCCCTGAAATGCATGCAGATCTCCTTCCAGAATGTTCTCTAAATCCTCCTCCAATTCAACTGTCATCACCACAGAACCCACACCCCATGATAAATGGCCAGAGTCCTTACTGTCTTTGTTTTACTCCAGGCATCTGGGGCCACTAACAAGGAGGTGGAGGTCTCAAGGCTATTGTCAATGGATTCTGCCAGAGGCCAGACCGTAAATGGCTGTCTTCTGTGACAGCATCAGTCCAGTTACAAATCTCCGGGTTCCGTGATAAAGGATTTGGCTGGGCAGTGGCCCTGGTTTCTTGGAGGAAACCTCTACATCCTTGAAACTTCCTGATAGGAGAATCTATGTTATTCATGGTGGGCTTTTCCAACCATACCTGAGTTTATGCTCATGAAATTACCAGGATGGAAGCTGACCACACCAGAAAGGTGAACCTGGTGATTGGGGACTTGGGGCTTTGACCAACACGATGTCAGTCCTCCAGCAAGGGGAGGAGGGCTGGAGACTGAGTTTAATTGCGTGGCCAGTGAGTTGATCAATCATGCCTCTGTAATGAAACTCCAATAAAAATTCTGGACATGGACTCAGGTGAGCTCCCAATTAGTGAACACATCAAGGTGCCTGGGGATGACATGTCCCGATCCACAGGGTGATGCCATGGAACCTTCCAGGCCCGGCCCTATGGATCTCTTCACTGGGCTGGGCTGTATTTCCACCCTTGGATAATAACACTGTAATCTTGTCACTGCAGTAGTTTCCTGAATTTTGCCAGTTGTTCTGGCCAATTATGAAACCTGAGGGGGTTGTGGGAAATGCCAAATTTTTGGCCAGTTGGCCAGAAGCGCCAGTTCTGGGGAGCCTGGAACTCCTAGCTGGAAATTCTTGTGGGCACTGTGCCTGGCCTCTGACGTCTGAGCCGGTTCTGGGTGTCGTGTGTTGGGATGGCATTGCTGTCCCTAAATCAAGTTCTGGGGAACGGTAGGAATGCATCTCTGTATCTATATTTCCATTCAGTCCTGGTCTAAAGCGGCTGGTCCTCAGAATTGTCTAGGGGGTTTTTAGAAAGAAGAGCCTTCTGGAACCCTTCCTGAACAATTCTGATCCCGTAGGCCTGCAATGGGCCCTGGAGTCTGTATTTTTGAAAAGCTTTCCTAAGTAGTACTGAGGCAGAATCATGTTTAAGACTAACTTTCCAGTGCAGCTAAGCATACCTCCCCAAAAGAGAAAATCTGTTTGAAAGCAGGGAAAATGCAGAAAATTGGGGAGGCCGTTCCCCAACATTCTAACAAGTCAGGGAACAAAGGGACAGCAGATAGAAAGTTCCATGTTGGGAGGTCAGTGCTGCAGCCTGCATCCTTAGGCTGAGGTCAGTCTATGAAAAGGCATATTTGGTGACCCTGAATCCCTTTCTGGGTGCTGAGCTCTGGAGACACATGTGAGGCCTTCTTACTTCTCCATATGTCCCCCCTTGGACCTTTCAGATTTCCTTACGGTCCTGACATCAGTATCCTCTGATGGGATGCACATGCTCGGCCTTGGTGACCAGCTGGAAGCCCTAGCTGCTGCTGGCAGGAGCCAGGACCCTCAGCACTGAGGGTTTGAGTGGACAGACTACATACCTTGCATCTGGGGTGAGGAAGAATGTCCTGAGAACTGAGTGGCGCACGAGGAATTCATGTGACAGCTTCTCAAGCTCGTGGCCTTCTCCTTCTCTCCTAAAACTGCCCTGAGCTGCCTCTGTCTCCCACCGAGGTGACAGTCACATCTCCTCTCTGATCTCCCTGCTTCTCATCTTGCCCCTGTGCAGCCTGTTCTCCACACAGGGCGATCCTCTAACAAGTCAACCAGCCATGTCTTTCCCTTGCTTGACATCCTCCGAGGCTCCCTTGCACTGTGAAGATTAAAGCAAGAGCCGCAGGGATCTGTCCCTGCCTATTTCCTTCCCCTCACTTGGTCCTGTCATGCACCAAACCATAGCCACATGGTTTTTGCTTTCTGTTTTTCAAAGAATTTCAAATTCTCTTCTCCCACAGGGCCTTTGCACAAGCTTTTCCCACAGCCTGCAACACCTGCCCTTCTTCCCTACACTTGGCTTGTTCCCAGAAATTCATCATCCTGTCTTAAATGTCACCTTCAGAGAGGCCTTCTTCAGCCCAGATACATAGGTAGGTGGCCCTGCTGTTGTCTGTGGCATTATCTTCTTGATGTCTTTTTGGAATTGATCACACTTTTAAATATATATTTGTTTTTCCTGTCTCTTCCACGAGGCTGTTGAATGTTGCATGGACCTGTGTCCGGCACAGAGAATGTGCTTGTTTTAGTAGAGTAATTAATATAAGCGGCAGCAGTGAATAACCCAGACAATGTCAGTGGCTTATCTTGGAAAGATTTCTTACTTTTTTTTTTTTTTCTTGAGACAGAGTCTCGCTCTTGTCGCCCAGTTTGGAGTGCAATGGTGCAATCCCGGCTCACTACAACCTCCGCCGGTCTCAAACTCCTAACCTTAGGTGATCCCCCGACCTCGGTCTCCCAAAGTGCTGGGATTATAGGTGTGAGCCACTGTGCCCAGCCAGAAAGGTTTATTTCTTGATCACATGACTCAGCCAGCGCAGGTGGGTGTGGACCTCTGTTCTCCCCACTCCACCTAAAGGACCTTCTCCACCTCCTGGTCTCCTTACCTGGAATATGTGGCCTATGAGGTTTGCCAGAGGAGAAAATGGAGACATACTAGCTGTTATCAGCCTGGCAGCCACAGGCTCACTTCTGTTCTTGGTCCATTTGCCTGACCAGTCCTATGCCTCCCACCTCCTGCAGGAGAGAGGAGAACGGAGGAGGCAGGAAGGACACTAGGAAGGGCAGGGAGAGAGGAGAGCCACACAGCTAGAGGGGGTAGGAGGGATGCTGGGTAGGCGCTGCTGGGAGGAGGGAAGGCACTGCCGGGAGGAGCGACGCCACTGGGTGGGCACTGCTGGGAGGAGGGACACTGGGTGGGCATTTGTGAGAGGAGGGACACTGAGTAGGCATTTCTGGAAGGAGGGTGGGTGATGCTGGGAGGAGGAATGCTGGGTGGGCATTTCTGGGAGGAGGGGGCTGAGGAAGAGCCACACAGCCCGAAGTCCGTGGTGGGAGGAGATGACAAGAAGCAGGGAGAACACCAATGGAATAAACTCCGCAGCTTCCTTCAGATCATCCCTGCATAGGTGTTTCTTGAAACTCATGTTCAGTGAGAACAGCAGACATAGACTCTGGACAAACCCTCCGTCTCCTTTCACGTTAGATTGGCCCACGGGCTGGAGTGCCTGCGTCTTGGCTGGCCCGGCGGTATACATGTCAAGCAGTGTGGAAAGACTCCACAGCCATTTATAGGCACTGCTGGCCTCATGCTCCAGACGGCCCTGGGACAATGGGCCACCAAGGGAAGTAAATGATCACGTGACCTCCAGCCCCCTTCAGCGCCGCTCTTGTTCCCCATGCCACCTCCCCCCTTCCTATGGGCTCCCAAGAAATGGGTGGCAGAGACCAGCCCGGTGATTTACCTTCTGTCTTCCCATGGCTTCCTCCCAGTCCCGTGCATCTCATGTTTAATTATGAGGCTGTGGAAGGTGGTGATATTAATTATAGGGCTGAGGTTGTGTTACTTGGAGAAAGTCAGTGCACATGTAATTTGATTTTCCTCAAGAAGGAAAAGTGTATGTTTTTCTGATCTCAAAAATAATTCCAGGGAATAAAAGTGTACAATCACACTTCGGGGTTTTAAACTAATGAGTTTCAGTTTTAAAAAATGTTAAAAACCTTTCTATTTGGAGAAAGCTGGAAGAATCCACTTTGGGGATCTGGAGGTTCTCAGGAGCTGTGTTACCTGGGAGTGGTCTTGCTGGTCGGTAGCAGCTTTTGTATGAGAAGGGGCATGGAATCCCGACTGAGGCAGAGAAGGCTTTGCTGGAGAGAGGAAAGGCCCAGCGTAGGGGCTGGGTTCTCTACAGACCAGGAACAAAAGCATTGCTTGGCAAGATTTCTTATCTGCTCAGAGTTAACATGCAGATTCCAAAGGATGAGATGGGGAGAATTTGACATGTTTTGGTTTGGAAATAAGTCAAAAGAAGGCTAATATTAGCAATAACAATGATAGTAACAACCCTTAATTGTGCCTGTGTTAGGTACCAGGCCCTATTCTAAGTGTTGCGAGTGCCCTCTCTCATTTAATCTCCACGGAGTTCTGAAGGTGCTTCCCAGGTTTGTCCCCATCACACAGATGAGGCAATCGTTCTGTTAAGACTGTCCTTGGGTCATTATGTCAGCAATGAAATCGGTGCTGCCATTATTAAACCCTTACTGTGTGCTGACATTTGTGTGTGCATGCATGTGTGTGTGCGCACACATGTGTGTTTGCGTGTACATGTGCACGTGTGTGTTGTGTGCATGTGTGTGCACATGTGGAAAGAAAGTGACCTGTATGGGAATGGAGAATTCCAACCCAGGAAGAGGCTGTGCCTGGGGCTGCCACGAGAAGTCGAAGCCATGGCCATGTTGGTGACGCTTCGAGAAATGGGTTCGAAATGCAGGTTTCTTTCCAGTTCTCTGTGTGACCTTGGGCAAGTCACTTCAGTTCCCTGAGCTTTGTTTTTAAAAATATGTTTTAAATGTTTATAACCATGGACCATACATATGAAGAGAAAGGTGTGTGCAAACATTCAGTGAATAATCACAAGGTGGAGGTGTGCCCGCTCAGACCCAGAGCTGGCACAGGGACCTCTCCCAGAAAGCTGCCTGCAGCCTTCCCTCCCAACCCTCCAACTGCTCACTTGCTGAGCCTGTGCTTATCTGTTCAGTGGAACTGCTGTGTGCCACGCTTCTCAGAAGTAAAGCCACCAGGCAAGTGTGACACTCTGTGCCCAGCTTGGTGCAAAGCCCCTTGTGTGCGCAATCTTACTGACCTCCCAAATAACACGGTAAGGTCAGTACTGTCACTTTCCCCACTTCGAAGATGAGGAGAGCACAAATTCTAGACGGAAATGGAGGTCATGTAGCGGAAATAGGATCCAGACAGATGAGTCCAATCTCGAGCCTGAATCCTTCCATTCCACACTACGCTTGAAGCTCTGTCTCTTTTCGTAGTTGATTCTCCCCACTTCCCCACCCCCAGATGTATCCCATCACTGCTTGGTGGACAGGAGCCATGACTGAGTTTTGGTAAAGGTTGCTGAATAATCAGGCTGCTGGGTAATGTTTCCATTTCACCTTTCCCAGTCATCATGGGGTCCCATGAAAAAGGCAGCTCAAACTGTAAATGACTCAAAGGAAGGACAGGAAAGTTTTCTGTTTGCACCTACCCTAAGGATTTGGGGTAGACAATGGGAATTTACTAATGACGAATTCCACTGCTTTCCTTGCTGAAAGAGAGGCGTGGAATCAACACTGAGTGAAGGCATCAAGTTTAAGCTGCTAATTACTTCCTGATCATGCAGAATAAAGCTACATCCCTTGAAATACACCAGGCAGCTAAACATAATCTTTGCCTTTCCCTGGTGTTGGTTATGGAATCCAGATGTTACTGCAATAACCACTCCATAAACAAACGGAACACCCAGCTGTGAGAACTGGCTTCTCAGCGTCCATCCCAGCAAAGGCTCTTCCGGGGCTGGGTTCTGACGGTTCCCCTGTTTCAGCACAGCTCTTGTTGGCAGGCAGATGGCTACGAGCACAGCCACAGGCTGAAGGTGAGTCCAGCACAGAAATTCCTGATGGTGAACAGGAGTAAACATGGGGCCCACCCAAAACCTTTGTCTGTTGACTTCTTAGCAAACGGAGGCAGCTCCAGGCTCTGGAGAGTTTGGGTATAGGAGACCATGACTTGAGCAGACATTGATATAAGTGGAATGCAAACATATTTAGATGGCACAACTTAATTTAGATTTATCAATGCTAATATGGAAAAAGCTAGTACTTATTGGGGCTTATCAGATTTTTGGTCTGAATCCTTACAACTTACGAGGATGTTCATTTTACAGACTGATCTCGTGTGATTTTCCCAAAGATGCTTGATAAGTCTACGGTGAAAGTAGAATTTGAATACAGAAGACCTGGTTCTGCTACTTTCTGTGTTTCTATTTGGTTCAAACCAGCCTTTCTTCTTTCAAAACAACTTCAATGGAATTCATGGTGTTGGAAAATAAACTTGATTTTGAGATTCAGACAATAAGTGCATTTTTAATGTTTATTCTTTTATCTTGAAAAACTGATCTATTTATGAAATATGTGCTCACTCAGTGTCAACATTTCAGACAACACAGACAGTACAATGACAAACTGGGCATCAGCTCTAATCTCAGCCCCCCATTTAATATGTTGCTGCATATTCTTCTGAACAGAGTGCATCCCACACTGTCCCATGGTACAAGACGCTCCAAGGGGCTGAAGATAGAGGGACTTCTGCAGTCAAGACACCTGAGACACTCTCGGACAGTCACAATGTGCATTTGGGTATTAAAGGCTCTGAAAAGTTCTGCACCAGATAAACCCCTGGACTGGCTTGATCCAATGCCACGTTTCCAAAACCTAACTTGCCCATGGGACACCTTAGTCCATAACACAGGTTGGCATTTCTTCTAGAGAGTGTGCTCTGAAAAACACTGGGCTCACAACACCGTGCATTCATCCAGCAGGTATTTACCAAGCAGGGACTTTGGGCCAGGCCCGTGCTAGGCTCTGGAGGTGGACCAGTCAGCCCTGGCCTCCATGGTGTCACTTCTCATGGGAGAGGCAGCACAGAAGTCATTGAGAAAATGAAGAAACACACAGGTACTTTCAGATGCTGATAATGACTTCCATGAGAAAAAAGAGCTCCAGGGGGTATCTATTTGGAGACAATTTTCTCAACAATGAGACAGAATGAACCATGCAAACTTTGGGGGCTATGATGGTTTTAGGAAAGAGCTAGAGTGAAGAATCCTTTGACATATAGCAATACAAATGAAGATACATGTGTATAATTTTATGTGATTGACATCACATTATATGCTGGCACCTGCCTTTTTTGCTTAATGAACATGTCAAAGGTAATATTACCAATCAATAAATATATTTCACCATCATGTTTAATTTCTGCAGAGCAGTTATTCAAGCACATACTGCATTTTTCTTAGTCACCCACAGGTGGGAATAGAAAGTTTTCTCATGCATGCATTTTTCCCACTTCTGAAATGATCTCCTTAGAATAAATTCCCCGAATTGGATTGCTGGGTTCAAAGGCATGAACATTTTACATTTTTATACAATAATGTCAAACCGCCTTCCATAAATGATGCTTACTTTACTTTCCCTCCAAGACTGCATGAAAATGCCCATTTTCCTAAATGTTTGCTATGACTGGTTTCCAACTACATTTTAATTATTGTTCAATCTGATAGGCAAAAAATGATATTTAATTTTTATTTGATTGATAATGAGCTTGAATGTGCCCATTAGCCTTCTGCATTTATTCTTTTACGAAACATCTGTTCATATCCTTTGTCAATGTTCCTCTTCATATATTAACTTGTTTTCTTATTTTGTATGCTGTGAATATTAGCTTTTGTGATAAGAATTATGGAATTATTGTTGCCTTTAGTTTTGCTTATCAAGTTTAAAGCCATTCAGAGATGCTGTAAATGTGTATGTTGTTAAATTTATGTCTTATTTTGTGTTTTCTGATGCTCATATGTTTAGAATGGCCAAGCAACCCCAACTTATGATTACATACATATTCTCCCATATTTGCTTTTAGCATTTTTTTCTTTTCATGTAAACCTTTGTTCTTTCAGGAATTTACTTTGCAGTAAGAAATGGGCTGGCTTCCAGTTTTATGTTTCCCAAATGGTAATTCAGCTGTTCCATTTCCATATTCTCCCTTATTAGAAATGACCACTGTATTATGTTCTAAAATATCTACATACTTGGGTCTCTTCCTATAATCTCAGTTCATCTCTTTGAGCTATCTTTTGATTCCTTTTTCAAACCACAGTGCTTTACTGAACTGTCATCATCTTATACATTTTTAATACCTAGCCAGACGAGTTTCTCAATGCCACTCTGTTTCAGAGTTTTTCTGATGGTTGTAAGATGTTTATTCTTCTAGATAAACTTTAGAATCACTCTTTTTGTCCAAGGTAAAATATATCCCACATTGAGATCATACTGAATGTATAGACTAATTTGGGAAAAAAAAATATATCTTTATTGCATTGAATCTTCTTATCCAATAAAAAAGACATGAATTAGGCCGGGCGTGGTGGCTCAAGCCTGTAATCCCAGCACTTTGGGAGGCCGAGACGGGCGGATCACGAGGTCAGGAGATCGAGACCATCCTGGCTAACATGGTGAAACCCCGTCTCTACTAAAAAATACAAAAAACTAGCCGGGCGACATGGCGGGCGCCTGTAGTCCCAGCTGCTTGGGAGGCTGAGGCAGGAGAATGGCGTGAACCCAGGAGGCGGAGCTTGCAGTGAGCTGAGACCCGGCCACTGCACTCCAGCCTGGGCAGCAGAGCGAGACTCCGTCTCAAAAAAAAAAAAAAAAAAAAAAAAGACATGAATTTCCATGTATTGAAATCTTTTAAGAAGATCTTCACTGAGACTTATTTTTGGCTTTTCACATGTCCTACAAATGCATTGTTAAATTTATTTTGAGGTATTTTAGGGGAAATGATTTTCTAAAGTGTGTATTTTCTAACTTGTTATAATTTACATGTGAGATAGTCATTGATTGTTGTGTATTTTTATAACTGATCATATTACTGTATTTTTATTGTTTTAATAGTTTTTCTCTTATTTTGTGTTTTCCTGGAATACAACCTTATTATCTACAAATTATGATTGTTTTGCCTTTTCCAATGTTCATGACTGTTTTATATTCTTGTCTGATTGCTTTGTTCAGCACTTCTAGAATAAAGTCATGCAATACTAGTGATAAAGGTATTCTTAACTTGTGACTCTCATAGAAGGCTGATGGTATTTCTACAAGTAAATTTGATGGCAATTTTTGGATTGGAATGTGCATTAAAAAAATTCTATGGTGCTCACACTTGGAATCCCAGCACCTTGGGAAGACAAGGTGGGTGGATTGCTTAAGCCTGAGTTTGAGACCAGCCTGGGCAACATTCCAAAAGCCTGTCTCTACAAAAAACAAACAAACAAAAGCAAACAACAACAACAAAAAAAAAACAGCAATTAGCCAGGCATGGTGGCACACACCTGTAGTCGCAGCTACTCAGGAGGCTGAGGTGGGAAGACCACTTGAGCCCTGGAGGTGGAGGTTGCAGTGAGCTGAGATGGTATGGCACCACACCACTTCAATCTGAGCAACTGAGTGACAGCCTATCTCCAAAAAAAAAACAAAAAAAAAACACAAAAAACCAAAAAAAAAAAAAAAAAGCCAACCAAACGAACAAAATCTCATAAGAAGGAATTACTGATAATTTCAAGTATCAGAAATGGATGTTAAATCTTATCAAATGTCTTTGTGACTTATAAGAAATGATCATATGCTTCTTTTTCCTTTGTCCTATTAATGTTATGAGAGTATTTTTAAAAGTTTCCTAAACCATATAGCTCCTGGATTTTGCAAAACAGTTCCTCACTATCATGGTGTGTTATTTGCCAGCGCTTTTCTCAAGCTTTTTGCATGAACTTTCTCTAATTACCTTTTCTGCAGGGAATCTGTGTCAGGCCCTGGCATTCAGGTTATGCTGACTGTGGAGAAACCATTCAATGACGTTTTGTCTTTCTCAATGTACTGGAATTGTTTCCATAGTACAGAAATAATCAGTTCCTTGAAGATTTGAGAAAATAAGACTCTGGCAAGCAATAACTTCTATCCCACTGTTGGGAGTATAAATGGTTTCAGCCACTTTGGAAAGTCTTTTGTTAATATTTAGTTAAGTCAAAACATTTATACCCTATGCTCCTGCAACTCTACTCCCCTATCTGGGCCCTAGAGTAGGAGTCTCCAATGTTTTTGGCACCAGGGACGGGTTATGTGGAAGCCAATTTTTCCACAGACTGGGTTGGGTGGGGAGTGGCTTCAGAATGATTCAAGCACCTTACATGTACGGTGCCCTTTATTTCTATTATTAGCACATTACATTTATTGTGCACTTTATTTCTATTATTATATTGTAATATACAATGAAATAATTATACAACTCACCATGACGTAGAATCAGTGGGAGCCCTGAGCTTGTTTTCCTGCAACTAGCTGGTCCCATCTGGGGGTGATGGGAGACAGTGACAGATCATCAGGCTTTAGATTCTCATAAGGAGCTCGTAGCCTGGATCCCTTGCACATGCAGTTCACAGTAGGGATCACGCTCCTGTGAGAATCTAGTCCCGCTGCTGATCTGACAAAAGGCAGAGGTCAGGAGGCCATGCAAATGATGGGGAGCAGCTGTAAATGCAGGTTAAGCTTTGCTTACTCGGCAGCCACTCATCTCCTGCTGTACAGCCGAGTTCCTAACCGGTTCTGAACCCGTACTGGTTCACAGCACCGGGTTGGGGACCCTGCCCTAGAGAAACTCTCTTATGCATTCGCAAGAAATGGTATGTGTGAGATTTTTCATTGCAGTGTTGTTCATACTGGTTAACAAATCAGAAATGACTTAAATGTTTCTCAGTAGGGGATTGGATTAGGTACTTTATGCAACGGATTACTCTGCCACAGGTAAAGGATTAAATTAGGTCTACCGATATCAACCTGGAAAATTCTCAAAAACTTAGTATGGGGGAGGAGACAGTGAGAAGAAAGTGAAAGAGAACATGTTCATCATGATACAATTTGGGTAAAAATAACAGGAAACAATGTTATATATAATTAAAAAATAACAGGAAGCAATGTTATATATGATTTTGCGAGCCTCAGTGTGGATAATATATACACATATATCATCAAAAGCACAGAAGAGAGGGTGTTCATCACCTTCAAGAATCAGGGTTTCCCCTGTGGAGGGAGGGAGCAGAGACAAAATGGTAACAGAGAAATGGGGCTTCAAAGGTCTTGTCTTTTACACATTAAGCAAAAAAAAGATCTGTTGTAAATACAGAAACACATGATGTCTTTGAAAGCTGTGGGGTGGGGCATGGGTATTTCTTATATTAACCACACTTCGTTTATGGTCTTTTTGAATTTCTATCTGGTTTCTCCATTAAGGACTGGAGAGGTATTTCAAAGGCTCCTATTGTGTTTCTACCAATTCTGTCTGTTCATTTCCTTTTAAAAATTGGAGGTGGAGGCTGGACACTGACAATTGTTCTTCTTTAGATACTTTGAGTTAGACAGCACAGTGCTCAGGCCGGGGCAGAGGTCCAATAAACGCTAGATGGCGTCATCATCCTCTTGGATACTGTGGCTCTGGGTGCATCCCTCCAAATCCTCTGTTCCCTTGCCTTGGTGTGAAGCCAGTGCCCTTGGAGTGAACCCCCTTGGCCCCCAGCTCTTCCCAGGTTGAGCTGGGCTTGGCGCCCCATCGAGAAGTTGGAGCACAGGCCCTTGTGCTTGGTGGGAACACTACGTGTGTCCCTTGTTGACTCCTTTGACTTACAACATGATTCCTAGGTTACGCTCCAGGACTGCCTGCCGGTTAGTGAAAACGACAGGGCTACCTCTTCTTACCTGGGTCCTGCCGTTCACCGGACCTGCTGGGATGGGGCACCAGCCCAGGCAGACAGCTTATCTTTCTCAGTTTATTGTAATTTGTGGTCCAGGCCCCATTCTCTCATCTTCTCTTACTTGTCCATGAGCTAAAGTGACTCACCTCACCTGTACCTTTCACTCTGACCTGATTTGGATGACTTCTGGTGGATTTCCATCAGTGTGGCATGCGGTGTGCTTTCCCCAGTTTCAGGGAAGGCTGACTTTACTAGTCTACTTGTGGATCCCTTGGGTCAGTGGATCTTACTTTGGGGTGATTTTGCATGATGGGGATATTTGGCAATGTCTAGAGACATTCTGCTCATCACAGCTGGGCAGGGAGACGGGGAAGGTGTGCTACCAGCATCTAGTGGTGGAGACCACAGATGCTGCTGAACGTTCTAAGATGCACAGGACAGGCTACCCCTCCTTAAACAAAGACTTATCCTTGAAGTATGAATAGTGCCCAGACTGAGAAACTCTGCCTTAGGCCCAATGAGCCAATTTTACTCTGTTGTGCCTCACTTGGCTTCAACAGCTGGGCTTTGGAGAGATGGCATGCACTTGACATTGACGTGGTATGATGTAACAAGCACCAGGCACCTTAGTGTCATAATATGACTGCTTAGACTTTCATTTGCATTGTCATTTTGTTAATGTGTAGAGGAGGAAATATTACTTGAAGTCAGAAGATGGATCTTCGTTATGCCACCTTCTTCCATTCATGCATGCATTTAACAACTATTTATGGGGCATCTAGTATATGCTGGATATAATGCCAGATGATGCCCTTTTAATACTCCCAGTCCAGCAGGAACACAGGAAAAAAAAACCCAACCAAACAAACAGACGGCTGCATGTCTTGGAGATGGTAACGTGTAGCAGAAAGGAAATAAGAGCATCAGGGAATCCAGTCCTGTAGGTGGTGTCTTAACCTCCTGTGGCTGCTGTACCAAACACTGCACATTCAGCAGCTCCAATCACCAGAATCATATTCTCTCCAGGTGTTGGTAGGGCCCTGCTATTTCTGGGGGCTTTAGGAGAGGATCCTTCCTTCCCTCTTCTGGGTTTTGGTGGTGTCTCCTGGCCTTCCTCCCTGTGTAGCTGCATCGCTCCCACCTCTGCCTCTGCCCCCATGTAGCCTTCTCTGCATCTGCATCTTCTTCTCTCCTGTCTCTTGTAAGGGCACATGTCATTGATTTGGGGTCCACTGTAATCCAGAATGATCTCATCTCAAGATCCTTAATTACATCTGCAAAGACCAGGCCCTTCTTTCCAAGTAAGGTTATAACCACAGGTTCTGGGGATTAGGATGGATGTGGATATATCTTCTGAGGAGCACCTTTCAAACCACTAGAGCTCAGCACAATTTTCCCTGGAAGCCCCTATAGCTGATTTCTTTTCTGTTGTTTTTTCTCTTTAATCACCAAAAGGAGATGCATGGATTAGGCCAAGTGAGATTCATCCACCTTTCCTAAACACATTGTTGCTCAAACATAGACTTCTAAGAATCCAGAAGAAGGCAGGCAGCCAGCAGGGTCTGGCTCTCCCTGATTTTCAGATATGCCAGACTCCATCTTCTCTGTATGTTTTTTTCTTTTTGCTTAAAACAGCAGTTCTGAAGCTTGGGAAGGCATCAGCGTCACCTGGGAGCTAAAACACCCTCCCCTGGAGCTTCCGCTCACAGTGTGCCTTTCTAACAAGCCGCCAGGTAAGGCTGATGTCGCCAGTCCAGGGGCCACACTCAGAGAACCACTGCTTGGAAATCTCCTTCCTGCTCCGGGCTCTTGTCACTCTTGTCTTCCCCCTTGAGCCTCCCTTTTGCCGAGAGAGCTTCCTGGTGTCTCCAACCCATGGGTTTCACCCTTCCCTTCTCTTCTGTGGCATTTACCACAGAAATCTTCCCTTCAGCTCCACACAGGGCACATGTCTTGCAGGCAGAGATGTTGTCTTTCTGTCTCCATGTTCCCAGCACCCAACACCGCATATCCACAGGGACGGCGATGCTGAATGTCTGCTGGATGAACAAGTGAATGAGATTCGTGCCCGTTCTTTTCCTTCTCTGCAGAGTGCCTGAGCCTGCCAGGTCTTATGCTGTGGTAGGCTCTGGACTGGAGACTGTCTGGGTTCAACGAGTGCCTCAGCAATGTGACTCTGGTTAAGCCATTTAACTTCCCTGAGCCTCAGTTTCCCCATCTGTAAAATGGGCACAATAATAGTACTTACCCTAATCTCAAGAATATCAAATGTGATAAAACCACATAAAATGTTCATTACATTTATTAAGTGGCTGACCCGTGTTAATTACTGCTAATATCATTTAAGGCTGGAGGAGTGCACCTTAGTTTTCTCTTGTTGGGACAAGGCCAGTGGGTTGTGTGTGCCCCTCGGGTTAACCTTAGGGCAGAACTTCTCTGGTTTGGGGTGCAGGCCTCAGGGGTGCAGGGCTGAGAGGCAGAGACTGAGTCAAGCCCAGGGAGAAGGCTGGCGTGTTCCCTGGAGCACCAGTTTCCTCCATAGTCAGCAGTGTCAGCCTTTGAAGACTATTAAGACAAATACAGTTACATTACAGACAGCAATAAAAATGCTTGTGAATTTTTAAGGTAAGATACCTAGATTTTAGGCAGGTCCTGGGCTGGGGCCCCTCCTTGCCACATTCCCTTCCTTTGCTGCGTCTCCCATGGCCCCTGCACAAGGCTGCAGGCTGAGTGGGGCTCAGGCCTTATAGCAAGCAGTGAATGGATTGATGAAACTGCCCTTCAAGGCACTTCTCTTTTCCTTACACAAATGCTTTTGCAACTCCTGTGCCCCGAGGCTCTTTTTTAAACTGGTGTAGGCCCCAGTGGCAGGGCTGACACCTGGCAGCTAAGCCTGGGAGGAAGTGCTTTTGATTGTTCCATGCCAGAATAGTCCAACCTTCACCTCCCTGGCCTTTTGTGCTGGAACAAGGCCAATCAGTTCTGTCTGCTCCTTCCAGTGGTGATTTGGTTTAATCAAACAATTACATGTCTGGGAGAGCTCCCTGCCTGCCTTGATTATACATGCATCACCCCTGCCCCGCCTCGCACACACTCCCCAAGTCACATGCATCCGATTTCATTACATTGCAGATAAACAACACACAGAAATAGATAATGCAATCACCACGGCCCCGTGTCTAGGAGAACATCTTGTCCAAGCACAGGAGCAATTTTGCCTCCACTTGGCCGTGTCCTTGCTACCGCCCGTGTGGTCTTGGGCCCCGCGTCGGGAAGCAGGAGGGCCTGGCCTCTTTCCTGTCTCATCTCACTGTTCTTCCACACGCAGCAGGCAGCAGGCTCCCAGGCACCCTCCCCATCACTGTCCTCTGATTTGTGAGGTGCCTGACAGGGAGCCAGGGAAGGGCTCACTCCCCAAGCACAGTCTCCCAAAGTGGCAGCGTCTCAGCACTTCGCAGGGCCAGCATGGTCATTTCAGAAATATCCACCCAGGCTTTAGGACAGAGTTTCTTAGCCTCGGCACTATGGACATTTTGTGCAAGAGTCTTCTGTGTGGTGGGGCTGTGCTGTGCACGGTACCCTGGCCTCTATCCACTCAATGCCAGTACACTCCCTCCCCAGGTGTGATAACCAGAGGCATCTCTTGACAAGGCTAAATGTTCCCTGGAAGTCAAAATCACTGACAGTTGAGACCTACTGAGAGACAGGAAGGTGCAGACGAGGCTCAGACTGTCAGGGCGTGACTGAAGAGCGGGTGGTCAGCCCCTGAGAGGCCTTGATGGAGCCTGTCGAAGACCCTGCTCACCTGACCCCTGACCCCTGACCCCTATGTGTGAGCTCTGCCCAGGCCTTGCTCTCAGCCTCGGGGTGCTCTACATGCAGAACCCATTCCACCTGCCCCCTGAGGTGGCCCCTCCTCTGCAGGGTTGCTTTTTGCACAGGTGGAGGCTCTGACTACGCGGACAGTCCCCTCCTCTGTCATGCTCAGCACTGTCCCCTCGAGGTCTCATCGCTCACTGGGAACACCCAGGCCCTTGGCTTCCTTTAAAGCTGCTGTTGGGCCTCAGCGAATGCCTCTCTCTTTTGGCTGGAAACTCCAGTATTATTTTCCTCTTTTTATTGGATTGTCTTTCTTGAGGTATTCAAATAATAAGATAAAAAATATGTCAAAGCCCAGGCTGTCAGCTGCAGGGACTGTCAGTCTTCTATTCAGGAGGCTGAGCAGGTGAGGGCTTTTGATTAGGAAGCTATCATGCTCTGATTTTTTTCCAGAATTATCATTTATAGATCAAGTGATCTAATGTGTCCCTATTTGCTCATCATGACTTTAGGTCTTTATCTGCATGTCTAGGCTTCCCTTTTCGATTTGCAAAACCAAGAACAAGCAAGGCTGACCTTACAGCCCCTCTGAGGCCTTGGCCCAGACGGCTGCCTGTAAAACGGCCCATTCATTACACAGTCGCCCCAAATGGCTCAAAGGTATAATTGGCACATTTGACTGCATATTGCTCGGCCTTTTACATATCTCTTCTGATGTGTTAAAATTAGCTTCTTCCCAAACCACAAAAAGAGAAAGAGTGTCCTTTTTAAGCAAATGTGGGGAAAAAGCTCCTCTTTGTCTGGATCAGTTAAAAGTGACCCCATCTAAAGTCAAGGGTATGTACCAAGCGACCTTTCAAGGCAGCACCCAGACTTAAGATGTAAGAATTCTCCTTTTTTGATTGGAAAAAAAAAAAAAGACTTTCTTGACACTTCAGAACCATCACAGCAAATGGGAACCAGAGAGAGGGAAGGGGAGGAAGAGCAGAGACCCGAGATGTACAACGCCCCTGGGTCTAGGCTTGAGCGAAGTTGTGGGAGTGGGAGGGAGAGCATGTGGCTCATGGCGCACAGAAAGGATTTGATGTAACTCAGCCCCCCCCGTGCCCCAGGTGAGTATTGTGTGTGCTGGCTTCTGTGGATAGGGGTACAGCACACAGGGAGGCTCACCTGAATCCTCAATATGCTTTCCTTCCTGCTTCATCTCCATTTCACTGCAGACAGACCCAACCGCAACCTCAGGGGTTAAACAGCTTCCCTGGTCTCCCCAGGGTGCAAGGGAAAGAGCAGGAATTGGAACCCAAGTCTGTCTGACCCAAGGGCCAAGCTCATTACAGTTTTCTGGTACTGAGGTTAAGGGAAAAATCAATCTTGCTTGGTTTTCTTCCCTGACCAAATAAAAGCCCCCAAAGACCTAGAGAATTCATCTGAGGTTATAAAAGTAAAGTGAAAGACAGCCCTTTGGGAACAGTCGTGGTCTTGAACTTGAGCTGGTGTTATTGCTGGTGGAGGTGCCCACAGTTTTCACTTGTGGACTCAAGCTCCTTCCCTGACAGCCTGCTGCAGAGAGCCCTTCACTGAGAGGATCCGGGTGATGCAGCCTCCAAAGTAGGAATGGGCAGGATGTGCACCGGGAGGTGAGAGGCTGCTGTCCTGGGGCACCAGTGGAAGGAGGTGCTGAGAAAGGATGCAAAAGACATGCTTATTTGACTTCATTAATGTTTTAAGGGTGACCTCTATGCCCCAAGCAGAGAAAAAAGGAGTGAGGAACTATTAGCATTTTTGATCACATTTCATGGGACAAACATCTAAAGGGCAGATGTCATAGGGGTTAAGAACACAGATCTCAGAGTTAATCAGACTGGGATCAAGTGCCAAATTTGCCAGTTTTTGGTTGTGAGACTTTGGTCAAGTTACTCTACCTTTCCAAGCCTCCGTTTATGCATCTGTTAAGTGAGGATGATTGTAATCATATCCATTCACTAGCGTGTGAGGCCTGATAGCTCGTACACAGAGCATTAAGGAGAGCTGGGATCTGTGCACTCACGGTCAGAGGTTGTGTTGTTTCAGCGCCGTTCAGACCTACTTGACGTGTGACTTTTCTTTGGTCCCTTTGATTACCCGAGCCTCAGTTTCCTCATCTGGAAAAAATAAAAGCAAAAAAGGTCGGGGCAGAGGGAGGATCCCTTCCCAGTTTGGCAAAGAAAGGTAGAGATGATGGAAAGGAAACAATTTTGTAAACTGCAAAATGCTGTGGAAATAGACGCAGAGATTCCAGGGAGACGGGACTGATGAATGGCTGGGCATTGTCAGGCGCCTCCTCGCAGGACCCTCAAACCATTAAGAAGAGCTTGACTTTGCTGCCCCCAATTCTTCCTCTGTCTAAGACTTGAGATTCAGAGATGAAAAGTCAGGGCCCACTGGAAAGACGATGGAGGGATTCACACTGGCTGGAATGGCATCCAGGCTCTCTGCTCTTACATAGCATCTGGGTTATGGGTGGCGTGAAGAGGAAGCTGGGAGAGGCGGTGGCAGTGTCCAGGCAGTTGACATACTGAAGGGGTGGGTGGAGGAGGAGGAGGGGAAGAGAGGATCACTTTGGATATCAGGAGATTGATTTTGGGGTTTGGCAGGTGGGATGTCAGGAGGATATAAGGTAATTGAGGAAGAAAGGAAATTTAGAGAAGTGATGCTTTGGGTTATGAATAGGTTTCCCATTAACGTCTGTGGAGAGAAGCAAGAAAAGATGGTAATTTATTTCTAATAATTTTTAGCTGTTGGAATTTTTGTCTTTGAATGTTATTCCATGCAAAGACTGGGCCACATGGGCACTGGTATGCATCTGTGCACATTGCAAAGGTGGTTTAAACATCCTGTGAGAAATGAGATATTTTATCATGGGGCAGACAGTGTTTTGTGTTCCACACAGTGTTTTCGCAATTATTTTTCCCTTTGAGTCTCTTCCAAGCCCTCTGAAAAAGATATGGCGTGAATTACTATTATTATTATTATTATTATTTTGACAGAGCCTCCCTCTGTCACCCAGGCTGGAGTGCAGCAGCATGATTTTGGCTCACTGCAACTTCTGCCTCCTGGGCTCTAGCGATCCTCCACCCCAGCCTCCTGAGTAGCTGGACTACAGGTGCGCACCCCACCATGCCCAGCTAATTTTTGTATTTTTATTAGAGACAGGGTTTCATCATGTTGGCCAGGCTGGTCTTGAACTCCTGACCTCAAGTAATCTACCCACCTTGGCCTCCCAAAGGAAATTTTATAATGTCTTGGTCCTAAGGGTTCACCTTTCCTGCTTGCTCTTAGAGTAGGATTCTGAGTCCTTGGCCATGCATGTTAAGCCTCAGCCATTCACTAACTGTTAGGCTTTATGATTGCCTCAATCATTTCATTTATCCATTTAAGGAATGTACATAAGCGCTCCCCTTTGCCACGCACTGTGTTGGGCAGTGGGGGTACAGCATGCATGGTTAGGCATAGTTTCCAGATGAAGTAATATGTAAGAAGATTATGGAAGGACGAACAGGAAGTAGTTACAAGGACAGGAGGCAGGTGGAGAGAGGCATGCAAAGCAAAAGCACCCAGTATGTCAAAGCCCAGCTCAGAAAAACACAGCAAGTTTGTGGAGATCTTCTCACATGTGTTGTCTTGTTATCAAGTGTCCTTTTGTGTTTCATATATTAAACTAATGTAAATGGCATAGAGTTCACCCTATCTATCTGCAATAAATTGCAAATAATTACATGTTATAAGTAAAATTTGCCAAGAGGCCACAAGAAATTGTTTTAATTTATTGTTCATTTTAAACCAATTTTCCTGCATGTCATTGATTTTTGAATTTTTAATATTTTTTCTAGAGTTCATGTTAAGACATACCAGAAGCCAGCGATTATGTTGTTCTATTTTACTAAATATTAGTTATTTTCCAAATAAATTATTGGCAATGCGTGTTAACAAATATTAATAAGTTGACAAAATAACTTATTGAACTATCACCATATTTTTATGCTTAATAAACGTCATCAGTTACATGGTATGCATATGACATTCAACATCAACATTCTCTTAGAATGCTACAGAGTTATTTCCACTTTAAAGCAGAGAAAATTGAGGCACAGGATGATTCAATGATTTGCCCCGTTCTCCTGCCAGTAAAGGGTCGAACTGGAATCAGAAGTCAGCTTTTCTGATGGAGGCTAACGCCTGTAAAATCGCATGTGGAGGAAGGACTCTTGCATTTGACAGTCTAAGGGCCTTTTCTGCCGAATCTAAGGTCTGTCTGTTTCCCTGTATCCAGGCTGGGAGGGGTGTTTGTGCAGAGGGACCCTTGGAGAACTGTTACATTATGCAAACTTGATTATCCTGTCTGACATTATTGATGTCAGCAGCCATTGTGAAATGAAGTTTGGGAGATGGAGTGTGGAAGGTGGCACTTGTAATTTTTAATAATCATCCTCTTTTAGTTCTTGGGGGGAGGCAGTGGGGGAGAAACAGAGCTTCAGGGTTGTGGATGCTTTAATGGAATCTGTCTGTCACAATAAGGAAGTAGAGAAAATCTTTTAGCATTCTACAGGCAAAATCACGGGGCTTGAACCGTGGGTTTTTTGGTGAACAGAGATGCCGTACCATAAAGGCAGACTGAGAATGACTGCAGGGTCAATGCGATTGTCACCCCCCCAAGGCAGGGACGATGTTTATTCATCTCTGAAATCCTAGTGCCCTTCACAGGGCTTGGCACTTAGCTGGAGCTGGTCCAGTGAGAGCTGATTCCAAATACACTCTGTAAAGGATCTTGTCTGTGTAGAATTTCAGCGTCTCAGGCACTGTGATGACAACCTCTCCCAGTTCAAAATCTCCATATCCAACTACCTGATCAATTTCTCCCTTTGGATGCCAAATAACCAGAACAGGACAGATAATGTCCCCTTCAAGAATTTTTTCTCTTATGTGAAGCCCAGTGAATGGTGTTACTGTCTACTCAGTCTTCCAAGTAAGTGTGACAGCTTGGCATCATTTTTAAATTTCCATTCTCCTTTGCCCCACATACCAAATTATTCATGAAGCACTGCCTCTTCTATTTTCTATCTCTTGAATTTTCCACTTCCCTCCATCTCTACCAACACCTCCTTGGACCACGCCAACACCATTTCTTGCATCTGAGTTTCAGCAATCTCTTAAATGGTCTTCCCGCCATCACCTTCATTAATCCATTCTCCATGTAGTAGCTAGAATGACATCTAGTTAAACTTTACTTAAAACCTCCATGGCTCTTGAGGTCAACGTTCAAGCTCATTACATGGCCTAAGGCTTTTTGGGGTCTGATCCCAATCAATGTCTCCATCTGTCTCCCATCCTGCTCCCTGCCTGCCTATCTTCTTCCAGTTCCTCTAATGCCATACCTCCCCACAACCAGTCTCCACTCATGCTGTTCCCTCTGACAGGAACATCCTTCCCCGATCTTGCCTATAACCAAATCTTGCTTATTTTCCAGGTCTCAGTCTCCGTTCTTCAGTGAGGACTTCCCTGAAAAAACATTAATAAAGTCCTTGCTATGTGTCAGATACTTGCCTTTACATAGATTAACCTGTTTAATCCCCACAATAACCCTATGACATAGATAACATATGATCTACAGTTAGCAGATGGAGAAACTGAGGCACTAAGAGGTAAATGAACTTGTCCAAGGTTACATGCAAGGTAGAAGAGCTGGGATTCAAAGGCAAGTGTCTTGGTTCCCCAGTCTGTGTTTTAATCACTACACCCTGATTCCAGACTATGCTGAGTTGTATCCACTGTAGGCTGGAATTCACTTCCACTGCACTCCTAATGCTTACGCAGCATTATTCCCCGTCTATAGTTACAGCATCACAGGGACAGGAACTGTGTCTGTCTTGTCCACGGGTGGGTCCCCAGTGCCTATACAATGCCTAGCAAGTCACAGGCGCTCTTGAAGATGTTTTCTGGTTGAATGAGTGAATGATTAAAATGCTCCCTAAGCGGCCGGGCGCGGTGGCTCAATCCTGTAATCCCAGCACTTTGGGAGGCCGAGATGGGCGGATCACGAGGTCAGGAGATCGAGACCATCCTGGCTAACACGGTGAAACCCCGTCTCTACTAAAAAATACAAAAAACTAGCCGGGCGAGGTGGCGGGCGCCTGTAGTCCCAGCTACTCGGGAGGCTGAGGCAGGAGAATGGCGGGAACCCGGGAGGCGGAGGTTGCAGTGAGCTGAGACCCGGCCACTGCACTCCAGCCTGGGCGACAGAGCGAGACTCCGCCTCAAAAAAAAAAAAAAAGAAAAAAAAAACAATGCTCCCTAAGCAAGCAGCTGTGGGAGCCACTCTTGTTCCCCAGGGTGTATCCGATTCATTTGGGGGCAGAGAGCAAAAGTGTCTGCATGTGGCAGGTGAGATGCCCCGTATGAGGTGTTTGGATACAGTCGTATGTTGACGAACACTTTACCTCTTGGTTGGTATTTCCCTACTTCCACTCCCAATATGGATGGCAGCCAAGCTTTCATTTTGCAGGTCCAAGCCTCCGTGTCTAGAAAACGGAGGTTTTAGTGACTTGTCTATTGCAAAAGCAAGAATTGGCAGACATCATGGCTGTGGGCGTCCTCTCTCGCTGAGGACAGGAATGGGGCTGGGCTGCAGCATGCCTGATGAGAAGCTGCTGTGGGTGGTTGGGCAGTCGGGCACTATTTCCCATGGCCTGGAGAGCAGCTGAGAGGGTCGTGTGGGTCACTCTATACTAGAATGGACAGCAGCCAGGGGCGCTCTGAGCCCTTTCCCTGAAGCTGAGTGACAGCTCGGGCTCAGGGGACCAGCATGTAGAGCAGCAGACTTGGACTGAGGTCCCGCCCTCGCGGCCCCATGTCTGTGGGGTGTCCACTATGCATGAGTCCAGCCCTTAACCCATGGGGTCAGGGGAGTAATAATGACTGCCATTGAATTTGCCGTCTCTTGGATAGTAGTGGTTATTTGCAGATGAACTTTGGCTGAAAGAAAATAAAGAATGTGGTATGTCTTTCTTCCTAGTGTTGTGAATAGGAATTCATTCCAGCTATGCTTGTTGGCACATCTCAAGCACAGTCCAGGGCTCAGGAACATCTTGGGCTTGTGCATTACCACAAAAGGAGGGCTGGTTGTGTGAGAGCCATGGCAGAGTCTGGGGCATGGTGGGTGCGTTGCTGCAGGATGAGCCTTTGTGAAGGGCTAGGCTTGCTGCTTTGGGGCAGCTCCCAGGATGGCCACCAGCAGAAAAAACTCCAGGCCTGGCTCCGTGTTCGTTCTCCTGGTCCTCACCTTTCCTTCATCCATGGCACATTTTAAAGCCTGATTTCAGGGGCTTGGGAACCTCCCTCTGCCAGATCCACCTGCATGCTTGCGTCTTGGGCTCTGACCACAGTCTTTAACCTTCTGAAGGAGTAGTTACCACCTTTTCAGGTCAAGGGGTGGGTGATGGTGAGAAGAGAGCAAATAAGCCTCTTGGGGAGGGGTGCAGGGAAACACGCTGATGTGTTGGAGTATCCCCCGTTACCATCATGGTGCTTAACGTGTTTGTTACGAAGCCGCCTGGTGATGCTTGCTTCTCCTCCTACGGGTGACTCCTCCTCTGTCCAACGGGGGAGCCTCACAGTGGGTGCCTTTGCTCAAAAGGGACCCATACTTAGGGAGGTGGCAGCCAGCCGAAGAGCAGCCAGGAGTGAAGAAGAGTGAATGGAAGGTGAGGTGGGAGAGGAAAATCCACCTAAGCTGAACGTGGCTTCAATAATTAGTAGCAGCGGGCAAAGCCGACGTGACATTAGGAAAATTTAATTAGAACATGCAACTTATATATGTAATTGGATGCCTGGGGCAGTAATAATGCATTTTCACAGTACCTCAACCATCCCCCAGGCTTGTTTTCACTCATAAAAAGGAATCAGTCATGAAGAGCTGTGACGCTGGAGTGTTATTTCTGTTGTCCTGGTGGTCATTTATGTAACTCAGTGTATAGCCTGAGGCAGGCTGTGGCACCTAGCAGGTAGGTCCTCAATTGATATTTGTTGACCAATGTAATGGGAGTTTATGATGAGATTGAATAAATTAGGGCACACCTGGTTTTTAGGACTTCCCTAGATGGCTGCATGCTTCCTCCTAGACCAAGTGTGTTCAGATGAGAATGACCCTTCCTTGCTGTGTGCACCCTCTCTGCTAGGGTGCCAAGGTGGGAGCTGATACGGTTATCTCATTGGGCCTTGCAGCAGCGTCGCAGATATTCTGCTACCCATTTTACCTGTGGGGAAGCTGAGGCCCAGTGCTGTTTAATATCTTACTCATGTTCACTTGATGAAAAGGGACAGAGCTGAGACAAACCCAGGTATCGGGCTGTAGAACCCCGCTCTGAACCGCTGAGTCTGTCTCTTCTCCTGGGACAGGGACAGCTTCCTGTGGTGACTCAGCCTTGCTCTTGGCTGTGGGGATTAAGGGAGGAGTAAAGCTCGGGGCTGCAGCCAGCCCAGCCAGGATGGGGGCTCCCACAGGGCAGCAGCTTTAGCTCTCACTGCTTTTCTGACCTGACTGTGCGTAGAGAGGGGAGCTCAGAGCCACGGAGGAGGAAGGAGAGGCTTGGGTCATACCTTGGCTACCAGATCTCTGCGTGCAGTTCTCACCCTGGGCAAGCCCTCTGTGTGGGTGGGTGGGTGCTGCCGGGACAGGCCTCTGGGAAGACGTGGAGCACTGACGGAAGGAGGGAGGAGGACAGAAGCCAGGGCATTTGCTTGTCTCTCCCATGGCCTGGGATGGGGTCTCTCGCACTGGTATGTTTCCCCCACGGCTCCTACAGCACAGCCCCTCCCCCTTTCTTCCTTGCTCCAGTCAGCACACCCCTGACTTGACTCCACCTTCAGCAGGATGGCCTTGGCGTCTGTGTTCTGGCAATGTCACCTCCTCTCATTTCTTCTTTAGTTCTAGAGGTTATGACACCAGCCGTGGAAGAACAGAGAGGCCAATGGGGTGGGGAGGTTGGAAACAAAGGACCTCCCCCACCCCAGCTTGACCACCCCAAAAGCTGGAAGGCGAGGAAGACCTGGATGGGTTCTGTTTCCCTGAATAGACCTTGACTCATGGACCTTCCATATGGCCAGAAGGTGACGCAGGCCTGTTAACTGCACTGCCCTCTTTGCAGCCACTGATTTAGAGTAGGGCGTGTGGGTGAACGAAGCCAATCATGAGCAATGGGACTGAGCTCTGAGTATTTTGCTTGAACTGAGTAGGGGCTGCCTCTCTCTGTCCACTTCCATGTTGTGACATGGTGACAAGGAGCTGAGGCAGAGCAACGTCCCTGCAATGCCACCAGAGCAAGACTGGTTCTGAAGGCAGAGCTCCCCTCCCTAACTTTGCTAGTACGCAAGCCAATAGCTTCCTCTTTTAAACAGAAGCCGGTAGCCAGTTTGCATGGGAAGAGTCTTTTTTTTTTTTTTTTTTTTTTTGAGATGGAGTCTCACTCTGTAGCCCAGGCTGGAGTGCAGTGGCACAATTTCAGCTCACTGCAACCTCCGCCTTCTGGGTCCCGGTTCAAGCAATTCTCCTGCCTCAGCCTCCCAAGTAGCTGGGATTACAGGCGTGCACCACCACGCCCAGCTAATTTTTGTATTTTTAGTAGAGACGGGGTTTCACCATGTTGGCCAGGCTGGTCTCGAACTCCTGACCTCGTGATCCACCCACCTCAGCCTCCCAAAGTGCTGGGATTACAGGCATGAGCCACAGCGCTTGGCAGAAGAGTCTTGTTTTTTTTTTTTTTTTTTTTTTTTTTTGAGATGGAGTCTCACTTTGTGGCCCAGGCTGGAGTGCAGCGGTGCCATCTTTGCTCACTGCAACCTCTGCCTCCCAGGTTCATGCCATTTTCCCGCCTCAGCCTCCCAAGTAGCTGGGACTACAGGCACCCACCACCACGCCTGGCTAATTTTTTTGTATTTTTAGTAGAGACGGGGTTTCACCCTGTTAACCAGGATGGTCTCCATCTCGTGACCTCGTGATCCTCCCATCTTGGCCTCCCAAAGTGCTGGGATTACAGGCATGAGCCACTGCGCCCGGCCGGCAGAAGAGTCTTAACAGATATTGCTCACTTCCTCACAGCAGGAATCACCCAGGCAATGGGATGACATGGGAAGGGCATGCGATGCTCTCAGGTGAAACTGGTCCTGTGCTCACATCTCGCATTAATTTGTTAATTGACCTTGAGCGAGCCACTTCCTTCTGTGGACCTCATCTCCCACCCTCTCCTGTAAAATGAGAGGGGGGCTCTCCTTCCTTCCCCAGCCAGCAGCCCTACAATCTACAATGGCAGGACCGTGCGAGTGCTCCGGTTGCCACCCCGCACAGCTTCGATGGTGTGGTCCACCACACAGCTCTTCTCAGATTCCCTTTTGAAAATGAAATGCTTGAGGCACCAATTGCATTTAGCCACACATATCTTACGATGAACAAATTCACTGATGGTTGCATTTCTGAGGGACTAGGCAACAGGGTGTCATAGGCCTGGAATCTGAGGAGAGGGGGGAAAATGCAAAAAGATGCAAAAAAAAAAAGTGCAAAAAACGTTCACTAAGGGCCACTAGACTTGACCAGCCTCACGGTGTTCACAAAAACTAGACTCCAACCAAAGAGAAAGTGCTCACTGCCTGATAGAAGACACGCACTGTTGTCATCAATAAGAAGACTTATTTATCGCTAATGTTTACTATGAAATTAATAATATCTGTTGATTGTGTGAAGCATCTTAAGTGCATTTTAAATTTGCTCCTCCCAAAAGGGTACATAGGCACTGTCTTTATCCTCAAGTCACAGATGAGACAACGGAGACCCCGCCAGGTATTAATTAATTACTCAAGGTCACAAAGCGAGAAGCCGGGTGCCCCAACAAATCAACCGTGAGGGCAGAGTCCCTGCCCTTCATCCTCCTCTTCTTATTGGGGATTTTCACTAACTTGGAAACATTTTCCTTTGCTCCTGAGGGTGACCTGAGTTTATCAGAATGGGTGCATATTGGCAATTTTCCTAACATTTGCTGAATCTTCATCAAAGGTGTCAATACTGTCTGTCAAGCCTGTAGTTCCAGTGTGGCCCCTCAGCCACCGTGCATTCTCCTCGGTTCACTTTCAATTATCTTTGAATGGGAGAGAGATAAAGTGAAATTAGAGCCTTGGGTAGCTGCTTACTTGGGAGGCTGGGAACTGCCCGGCGCTGTGCATCAAATACTAAAGCTGCATTTACAGTCCCAAGAGCAAAGGGACAGATCGCAAGTCAGATCATCTATTGCTGCAGCTAGCTCAGCGAGGAGAACATTCCCAAGGGGAGAGAGGTGGAGGCTCTGGCCGTGAGTGTAACAGTTTGTGTGCCCTGGGCTCTGGAATCCCACCCATCCCCTGGTGGGTCATTGTGAGTGGTAAACTTCCCAGGAGCTGCTTCAGCAGAACCTGAGTGGAGAGCCTTGCAGTGCTGAGAAGAACACGTGATTTGGAGGTGGGGTCTGAATCTTGGGTCCTTTTGCTCATTGGCTACCAAACGCTTATTGATGAAATGTAATTTCGGAGGAACCTTCTTCTGCCATTTTAAAACAGAAATTTAAGGGCAGGACTCTGCTAACTCCTCCAGGTTGTAGGAGGAGAAGCACATGGCAGTTTTGAGCAGACACTTTGGAGTCTGGCAGAGCCAAGATCAGCTCCTGGCTCCCTGACTTATAAGCTGAGACCTTGCTGGACCTCACTCAGATTCTTCTACTGCAAATTTGTCTTGTGAGATTGACAAAGGCATTTACCTGTGCCCCTAGCACAGAGCCTGGCATCCAGAAGTGTTCCATAAACAGCAGTGGTTATTGTGATAATTATTACTGTGACTATTATGAAGAGTTTGCCATTCTGCAAATTGTTGCTTTTTTTCCATTCCTTTAGCACCAGGTGCCTTTGGGCCACCAGCCGCCCTTCAGCAAGCACTGCTCAAGGGTTCCGGGAGTTGCAAGCAGCCCTCATTCTCCTCGGTTCACTTTCAATTGCCTTTGAATGGGAGAGAGATAAAGTGACATTATAGCCATGGGTAGCTGCTTACTTGGGAGGCTGGGAACAGCCCGGCCCTGTGCATCACATAGTAAAGCTGAATTTACAGTCCCAAGAGCAAAGGGACAGATCACAAATCAGATCATTTATCGCTGCTGCTAGCTCAGTGAGGAGAACATTCCCAAGGGGAGAGAGGTGGGGGCTCTGGCCATGAGTGTAACAGTTTGGTCCCAGGGCTCCTGAGGATCATATTGCAATACCAGTGCTATTGGCTGAGGAGAGCCGTAAATGATGACCCACACAAGCTTGCTCTCTCTTCTCTCTCTCTGTTGTATCTCCATATATTCTGCTCATCCATCAATCTATGCGTGAGATGGGGAGGCTCTCTGACCAACAGTCTTCAAAAATAAAATGCTATTTGCCAAACAAACAAAAATGACTGAAGTATATGAAAAGGCTCCAGGCTTCCCGCAGTATGTGCGACCTTCTGGGCTCTCCTAGTTTGCTTGTAGGGAAAGATATCTTAGGGGAAGCGAAACTGTTCTCCTCCAAGCTCCAAGGGGCCTGTCGCAGGAGGTTCCTTGCTTTATTTCCTGGTAGGATCTGGCCACTGAGTCACCAAGAGATTGTGGAGTCTTCATAGACCAAGCCCATTCTGTTCCTCAGAGTCTCCCTATTCCTATTGGTGAGCCTGGGGCTTGTGACAACACATAGTGCATTCCAGTAGGAAGTATTTACTGAGTAATTTTTGTGAGTCATTATTGAACAAGTGGTGTATTCAGAATTCAGAAAATTTTGTAGGTCCCTTCACCATCCCCCTGTATGTTCTGTATGTTATACTTGCCTTATGTATGATATCTACATAGGGTGAAGACCCATCAGAGGTTATAATTGTTATTTCCCAACATCCAGCAGATTTTTTAAAACTTAGGAGAAGAATTGGGCTGGGCGCCATGGCTCATGCCTGTAATCCTAGCACTTTGGGAGGCTGAAGCTGATGGATCACTTGAGCCCAGGAGTTCAAGATCAGCCTGGGCCACATGGCAAAACCCCCATCTCTACAAAAAATACAAAAATTAGCCTGGGATGCACCTCTAGTCCCAGCTACTCGGGAGGCTGAGGTGGAAGGATCATTTGATCCTGGGAGGTTGAGGCTGCAGTGAGCCATGATGGTGCCACTACATTCCAGTATGGGTGACAGAGTGAGACCCTGTCTCAAAACAAGCAAACAAACAAACAAAGAAACCTCAGGAGGAGAACAGTCTATCGTACTTACACAGATTGTTCCCATTTCTGTTGCTTCTTCATTCCTGATTCTTCAAGTTTCCTTCTTTTTGAAGAACTTCCCTTAGTACTTCTTGAAGTACATGTTTGCTGGCAATAAATTCTCTTAGTTTTCCTTCATCTGAAAATATCTTTATTTTGCCTTTATTCTTGAAGTGTATTTTCTCTGGATAAATTCTGATTTGAACATCCTTTCCTTTCAGCATTTCAAAGGTGGTGTGCCATTTCCTTCTGACCTCCATAGTTTCTGATGAGAAATCTGTAGTCATTCAGATCATTGTTCTCCTACAGGTTAAATAGATTGCATTTCCCTGTCAGTTTCAAGATTATTGTTATTTACTTTAATTTTCACTATTTTGAAATCAAAATAGTGAAATATTTGATTACAATTTGATTACAAAATAGTCTGGGTGTGGATTTCTTTGGGTTTATCCCCCTTGGAGTTTGCTGAGCTTCTTAATTTGCAGGCTTATATTTTTTGTGAAATTTGGGAAGTTTTGGCCATCATTTCATTGCATACTTTTTCAGCCCTGCACTCTTTCTCATCTATTTCTGAAACTCCAATGACTAGAAAGGAAGCATCTCTTCCTTCAGAATTTTGGCTCTTGTGGGAACCTATTTCTGCCACTGATTATTGCTTGGGGGCTGAGAGAATGGAAAAAAAGAAAAATGCAGGGATTTCTGCACTCTTTCAAAGTCCCAGGAGTCTGCTTTCTCACTCCCCAAGCCAGATCAGAGGCCTCCTCCCCGAGTTCTCTCTCTGAGTCCTGATGCCCATGTCCAGGTCTCAGGCTGTGCTGGTATCAGGCCTGGGGGTCCAGAAGGAGAAGAATGGCGAGCCTGCTGTCCGCTGAGTGGCACTTCACATTCTGGTCTTCTTTTGGATTTGCCTGCCACTGTCTACTTTCAGAGCTCACAAATAGTGCTCCATGCAATTTTGCCTGGCTTTTATTGTTACATTCACGGAGAGAGACAGGATGGAGCCCTGCCTTACCCAGGGTTCTTACCTGGTTCACTTTTAATACAAAATCTATCCATGCTCAATGTAAAGTCAAGCTCAAATGACACAGACGTATGTAGAATAACAGGAAAAAGAGAGGTCCTTTTATGCCATCTTGCCCCCTAAGGATAGGGTCTGTTGCTGCTTTTGTGTGACTTTCCAGACTTTTCTCTCATGCACATGCTGGCATCCTTGCGGGAAGCAGTCTGGCCTCTGATGGTCAGGGGTGTGGGCTGTAGACACCTGAAGAGCAGGTTCCTGATTCAGTGCCTGTAACTTTGGCAAACAACCTAACTTCACCAAGTCCAAATTCCCACTGATGTAAAGTGGGAATCATAATGCCTGCCCCTCAAGGAAGTTCTGAGGGTGAGAGGAGCCAAGGCATATTGTAGTTGCCTAATAAATGTCTCCATGTCATCTGATCTATACATAGAGAGAGCACATGCTCATTTCTGGGTATGGAGACAGACATTGCATGCTGTGATAAAACCACAGACAATTGCTCTTCTCTCCTTCTGCTTTGTCTTGGCCATCTCTCCACATTAGTAGATAAGAGTCTCTTACTCTCTGGGATGGCTCCAGGTGACATTGTTGCATGACATGAAGTCACTTATTTTCTCTCTTGCCTTGGAATCCCCATTTCCTGAGAGTCTTGCCCTCCATTCTCCCTCTGACAACAGAGGGGCAACCCCTCATCCTTTGTGTGTCCCCACACTTTTTTTTTTTTTTTTTTGAGACGGAGTCTCTCTGTGTTGCCCAGGCTGGAGTGCAGTGGCACGATCTTGGCTCACTACAAGCTCCGCCTCCCGAGTTCACGCCATTCTCCTGCCTCAGCCTCCGAGCAGCTGGGACTACAGGCGCCCGCCACCACACCCGGCTAATTTTTTGTATTTTTAGTAGAGACAGGGTTTCACCACGTTAGCCAGGATGGTCTCAATCTCCTGACCTCGTGATCCACCCGCCTCGGCCTCCCAAAGTGCTGGGATTACAGGCTTGAGCCACCGCGCCCGGCCAATCCCCACACTTTTTGATAAGCAGGGGTCAGGTTGGGAAGGAGCCACAGGAGATTGGGGCCAACAACCCCCGAGAGAGCTTACCACTCTTTGTTTTAATTCATTGAGGTTCTTGGTTGATGCTGTCTGGATTTGAGGGAAGGGATTCATGAAAGTGTACATTAAGGATTCTAAGATTTGTGCGTTACATAAACTACAGGGCAAGTATTGATTGGTTTGCTTCCAAGAGTGTGGTGCATCAGCTTTTTTCTTAGACCAGAAATGGCTCCCTGAGGGGAGTTCTTGTTCATTCCAGGAGAAGGGTTGAGGTCCTCGATGGCTTTTCTGGGGTGCTTACCAGGGGTGCCCTGGTGAGTGAGGGGCACTTACCACCAGGAGGTGTTCAGAGACTCAGCATTAAGTAACCATCCACATGGTAAACGTTCTTCCTCTTCAGTTCCATTCAGTCCTGAGAGCCTCAGAGAGTGTCTCAGACGGGCTCAGCCACCTCTATAGCCCTTGCCTTTTTCTCTTTCTTAACAGGGAGAACAGACCAGAGGCCCAGAGGTGTTGACAGCTGCAGTACCTCAGCAGACTATAATAATATTCATTGATTTTCATGGTATTCCTTTTTTATTGTTTTCTGTTTGTGGCAAGTTTCATTTTTAAGTGTATTTATTTTCATTTGAAAGCTGAGATCATTTGAAGAAAAATATGAAGTAAACAATGTGGTCCTGGTGATATGCGAGTGTGGGTAGGGTATGATTCACGTAGGGGTTTCCTAGACGATTTAAGTTTGGCAAACATTGAACTAACATGCCAATGACTAATAGCAGGGCTTTCCCTGAGAACAAGCTCAGAAGGTAGATGGGAATACTATGGGAAAATGGGCGCGAGAATGCGGTCCACAGATAGGTGGGAAAACTCCATCAGTTTTAAGCATTTTCTGGGAGTTGACCCTTTCTGCAGACTATCTGCTGAGGTGAGAGAAGAGGAAGGACACAAGCCAGGACAGGTGGGTGGACTGGGCAGGTGACAGTGGCAGACAGTGCTGGCTTTGCTGTCTTGTGGGAAACAGACTGGATAGGAAGAGGCTCACACTTTCCCGAGGGAGACAAAGCCTTTTGTAGCAGATATCTGTGATTCTATTCTGTCTGGGATGCATTCCCCAATTTCTGGAAGGTGATCCTCCGTTTTATCTCGGGGGAACATCCCTTCTCCACTCTTAGTCCATGCGGTGCACACATCACCCAGCTCAGGCAAGCTCACATATTCTAAACCCTTGGTCTCTCCATTGGTGTAAGGCTGGGCTCCTTGCCCAACAGAGTCCAATGAGGATTAAAGTCAGCAATGCTGAATGGCTTCCTGCCAGGGTTGCTAAGCTAGTGGGGGCAGGTGAGGAGCTCTCTGTGAACAGAAGGTCCTGAGATTGAAGCCACCACCTAGGAAGGAGGAACTGACAGAAGGAGAAAGGTCGAGTCCCAGGCACCTCCTTGGAGCTTCTGGGCACAACTGGGACAAGAGACCTCATTTGCGTGAGCCAGTGAGTCTCTTGCATTCCCATCTTACTTTCTGAAACTGATTTGAGTTGAATTTTTGTTATGAGCCACTCTGAGTCACATGTACCTACTGACCTACGTGGAGACTCTCTTGTGCTCTGCATGGCTATAGCCATAGCTCCTCAGTCAGAGAAACAGGCACTGGAGTTGGGACCTGGGCTCACCTTGCAGTTCAGCCACATATGGGCCATGGGACCCTGAGCAAATCATCTCTCCGGTTGATGGGAGAGCGAAGTGAGGGAATCCATGCTAAGCTTCTAGTAAAATGCTGGCATAGACACTCCAGGTGGATATGCGCTGCTGCTGATAATGATGGTGATTAAAATAAAACCTAAATTATAGTGAAATATCATTCCCATGGCGAATGCTGTTGCCCACTTCTTTATGGTGAAATGTGTGTGTGTGTGTGTGTGTGTGCACATGTGCATGGGGAAGGGGGCTTGGAATTGTGGCATCTACAATGCCAGGAGGAGCTTTCATAAGCCCAAGGCTGTAGTCCTTGTTCAGGGGTGGAAAGATGCCTCCAGTCAGTCCAGTCTGAGTGACACCCATGTCTTTGGTAAGCAGCTGGGAAAGAAAAGCTCTGTCTCCTTCCAGGTGGTGTGCTGCATTCACATGGTTTTGGATCCTGCAACCACTCTTGTTCTACGCAGGGGCCAGCCTGTGGGTTAGAGAGATGCACAGACAGGGAAAAAGCCCAGAACAATCACAGAGAATCAAAGCATTCGGGTTATACCTTACCTTCCCTAAGCTGCTGATGAATTAGCAGATCAAATTCCAGAAAGAATTCAGCCTTCCACTGTCTTTTTTCACTCTTGTGTCCCTTGGCTGGGAAGCCTTGCTGTAGTGCCCCTGTTTAATATTCCATTTGTAAGATGGGCAGCTCCAAGTCTATGCTCACTGAGCTGCTCATCAAGAGTAACAAGGTGAATGACAAAGGAGGTAAGGATGTCCTCGTCAAATGTCCCATGCTGTCATCTGCCAGCAAGCCCTCGGCAGTCAGTGCCCAAGATGGCTCCCCACACAGGAATCTCTCTGAAGTGCTCTGTGATCTCCCCAACTAAAACATAATCTCTGGCTCCAGAGAGCTCTGGGGCTCTGATCTCTTGTTCAGCCTGTGCTCCTTGTCATATTCAGCCCCAGGGCTGAGGCTTGAACAGGCTCAGGGGCAGCTGTCTATGAAAATCAGATTGATGCATCTGATTACATGGCCTGTTAACATCTGCAAAAACTAAGGTAAAATCAGAATTATTTACCTGTCACAGCTTTGAGACACCACCACAAACTGGAGCTGACACCTCTTCTGTTCACCTTGGAGAGGTGCAGAGTGAAGAGCGGACCATGACACACTTAATAGATTGCTGGGCATTTACAGAGCTGCTTGTTACCCAGCTCAAGAGCCGTGTCCAACTGCTACAGCGTTCATCAAAGATGGGAAGCCACAAGGAGCAAGTCAGTACTGCAACTCATTAAGACAACTTGACCTCTGGGGAGAGGAGAAGCAAAAGGAACTAGCAGCATTGATTGCTTATGTTACCTGAAGTGTGGTATCACGGCATACAATGACATTGAATCACAGGGTGAGAAAACCACGCATGTCAGCTCTTGCTTGGCCCTTGAAGTCTCTGCTGGTGCTAGGTGTCTTGAGCTTCTCTTCGACACCCTTTGCTAATGCAAACAGAGTGGGCCTCAGGATGGGAGCTTCTGCGGGTGACTGTGCTAAGAGGTTACCAACACTGTATAGTGGTGTTTCATCCATTTAAAAAATAGGCTTTAATTTTTAGAGTAGTTTTAGGTACACAGTAAAACTGGGTGGAAAGTGCAGAGATTTCTCATTTACCTCCTGCCCCCACCTACACACAACCTCCCCCATTTTCAAGATTCCCCCTAGGGTGGTACATTTGTTGTAATCAATGACCCAACATTGACAGATGGATGACACATAGTTTGCATTAGGGCTCACTCTTGGTGTCGTACATTCTATGGGTTTGGACAAATGCAAAATCACATATATCCACCATTACAGGATCCTACAGAAGAGTCTAGCTGACCTAAAAATCCTCTGGGCTCTGCCCATTCATCCTTCCATCCCCACAGCTCCTGGCACCACTGGTCTTTTTACTGTCCCCGTAATTTTGCCTTTTTCAAAATGTCATAGAGTTGGAATTACACAATACAAAGCCTCTTCAGATTGGCTTCTTTCACTTAGCAATGTGAGTTTCAGTCTTCTCCATTGTCTTTTCATGATTTGATAGCTAATCTTTGTTTCATCTCTTTTTATGGTTATGCACCAGTTAAGGGAAATGGTCGTTTTCCGTGTTTAGGAGTGATGTATAGTTTTCATGTTCTTTGATTTAACAATTAACTTCCTTTAAATATATAATTGCTTTGTTTATTTTTGGTCAGATAGAACACTCTCTCAGCTCAAAAATCAATGCAAATCAAAAGGTTCATATTGAAAACTCTGCCTGCCATCTGTCTTCTGCCACCCGGCTCCTACCCACACTGTGTTACCACTGACTTCTGTTCATCCTTCCAAAGAGTTTATGCAAATACAACCTGTTATAAATATATGTTCTCCCTCAACAGTTTTCTACACAAATGGTCGCATACTTTATGAGCTGTTCTGTCTTTGTTGGCCTAACAATATACCCTGGTGATTGTTCCTATCTGTATATTTCCTCATTCTTTTTCTCTGCTGCATAGAATTCCATTTTATGGATGTACCACAGTTCATTCAACCATTTGCTACTAATTGACACTTAAGGTGCTTGTGGTCTTTGATGTTATAAACAGAGTAGCTGGGAATAGCTTGGACTCACATCGACCCACACACATAGGAGCATATCTGGGAAGTGGCGTTACCAAGTAAAAGAGAACATTAACTTCTAATTTTGGCAGACATTGTCAAATTACCCTCCCTAAGGGAGTCATAGGTCTTTTTCTTGTTTTTAAATGGTCTTATTATTTACAGATTGACAGAGAAGATATGAGTCAGTGATGGTGCAGGTGATCTGTGCAGTGCTGTGCAGGGGATGTGTCAAAGCTGTGATGCTGGCATGCAACAAACTCACCATTGTGAGCCAGTCACAAAAGGAGAAACTTGGCCAAGCTGGTATCTTTCTAGAAAGTTAACAAAGGCAAAGTTCAGATTTTTAATTTTTTTTTTTGAGGCAGAGTCTCGCTCTGTCACCCAGACTGGAGTGCAGTGGCCGGATCTCAGCTCACTGCAAGCTCCGTCTCCCGGGTTTACGCCATTCTCCTGCCTCAGCCTCCCGAGTAGCTGGGACTACAGGCGCCGCCACCTCGCCCGGCTAGTTTTTTTGTATTTTTAGTAGAGACGGGGTTTCACCGTGTTAGCCAGGATGGTCTCGATCTCCTGACCTCGTGATCTGCCCGTCTCGGCCTCCCAAAGTGCTGGGATTACAGGCTTGAGCCACCGCGCCCGGCCAGATTTTTAATTTTTAAATGGACCAGTAGAAATGGAAAGGAGGGACATGTATGTCTAGACTCTGGGAGAGACGACAGATGCCCTCAGTTGCCCCAGAATTGCTTGGTGCTTGGGGGCGGGGCTGGGGTTGGGCTTCGGGTGCCGCATCTTTCACTGCTTAATGGGTATGAACGTCCTAGGTGCTCAGGTGGGGCTGGCCACGTCTCCAGGGGACTTCTGCTTCCTGCTTGTCTTGCTGGAGGCCGGCCACTGTCTTCTTCGCTTCTGTGAGATTCCTGATATTAAGCCCTTTCTTGGGCCAGTGTGAGTAGGCTTCCTCCCTTCTAAAGATCAGTCTGCCCTGAGACACTCGCTGTTTCTCCCTAGGTAGAAGCACCCTCAGTGAGTGATGCTGCATACACCTGCCCATCGTTTCCACTTCTACTGGCCCCATTTTAAAAATTAAAAATCTGAAGTTTTTCTTCATTACCTTTCTAGAAAGGGACTAGCTTGATGAAGATTCTGCTTTTGTGACTATCTCCTAATGGTGAGTATTGAGAATTTCTTCTTATAGTCACAATGGTGAAAAGGAACTTTTCATTCAAAAATTACAAAACAGATTTATGTTGAAAATAATGAGAACTTTGTTGGTGCCCTGGAAAAATATTTGAGAGAAGCAGAGAGTGATTCCTTTTATTGGGCCAGAGTGTAAACGTCAGCTCATTGGTCTCAAGGGAAAAAAAAAGGTCTTTTCTTCAGTTGGCAATTTGTTTTCAATGAAAGATTTGTAATGCCTTTTTCTTTTCTTTTCTTTTCTTTTTAATAAAGGAAGGATATAGTTAGTTGACCAGGAATTAGCTAGGGATTAAGAGTCGGCTGGCTTGGCAATATTTCTACCTGCTTGCTGTGCATCGACTTGAATTAACAATGGTCAATAATCAAAAGGGCATTAAAATGTGAGTTGGGCTGTGGAGGGACCGCCCCAAATCTACTTCTCTGTAGTATTGAGCCCAGGGACCTCACTTTGCCTCGCTGCAATTCTGTGGTTTTAATTTATCATTTCCAGGATCTGAGGGTTTCTTCAAGTTCCCAGGCTTGCTCGGCACATTGCAAATAGCCATGATTTGAGATGATTTTCTTTAATGCTGAAGCAGACGAAGAACCCAGGTTCTTTTTAATGGCAAGGCTTGTTTATCAGCAGCTATACAGGTAAACAGCACAGATGCTGGGAGAGGGATGGCATCCAGACTCAGAAGAAGGCCAACATTTGATCATGACCATCACGCTTACATGACAAAAGGTGTCACCACAGTGAACATTTCTGACCACAGTGGCTTTTCACCTGCTTCGTTAAATTTAACTCACACCGGCTCAGAGGACGATTTCATTAACTCTGTATTTCAGCAGAAACCGGAGCACCTCAGAAGATCAAGGCTTCCAAATTCTCCTGGGGGAACAGACGTCAGCCACTTGGCACAAAGGAAACTTCCTTCTCTGTATGTCAGAGGAAGACACAATTGTGCCATTTCCTTCTTGAAGAAGTTTACAAACATTTGCAAGTTGTCAAAAATAATTAGTCTAAAATTGTTTCATAAACCATGGAATGAAACAGTACGTGCCTTGTCGAGATCAAAGGGCTTCTGTTACCTTCTTGTAAACCCAAATGAAATTCTTTTGAAAGTAAACTCTTGGAATTAGCAGTGGTTTTTGTGGCACATCTATGGCAGGGGGAGGTGAACAGAACGATTCAGATAGCAGATCCAATGGAGATCCGGGAGGAGGAAAGCCCTGTCCACAGATAATGGGAATGGGTTTTGAACAGCCATGGTGATCTGTGCCAATGGGTACAGGACTTCTTCAACGGGAAGCTCAGGCATTCCAGGAAACACTCTTTTCGGTGATCTTGAACTTCCAAGGGTGAGAGTGGGCATGGACACTCCCAGTTTTACAAACCAAGGAAGAGCTGAGGCTTGTGAGTCAGTCGGACCAAGTTTCCATTCCAGCACAGCCGGCTCCTACAAGCAGATCCTGGGGAAGCCACCTCACCTGTGTGTCTCAGGACACTCACCTCCAAAGACCGATGCAAGCTCTGCCTCCCTCCTCGGTGAGAGGTAAGTGAGGTGTTGCCTGCCAGGGGCTCAGTGCAGTGCCCAGCCCCGAATAAGCTCTGGGGAATGGCTGCTCTGATACTTACGATTGTTCCTTGCTATTAGGATGGAAACAAGCAGGCATTTACCAACGGCTTCATCGGTGCAGATGCTACAGGGGGCCCGGGACTTCGCTGAGAAGTGTGGAGGTGTGTGTCCTCTCCCTCAGGGGAGGTTGGATAGGAGTCCAGCTCCTAACGTAACTGCACGGGGCACCAGCCACGTGGAATGCAGCTACCGTGTGGCTGGGTCCTGTGTGCATGGTGCCCCTAGAACAGAGCCTCGTAGTGGCCTGCTGAGCAAGCGGGAGGGCATGTGAGAGGCACTGGTGAGAATGCAGGAGCCTGTGAGCCCTGCTTGAAGGGTGAGTAGGGGAGAAGGAGTTTCATGATAAAGAGTTGCTTGTCGAGATGAAGCAGATATAATGGAAATAAACAGCTAGAGTTTTTTTCCCTTTCTGTGTGTGTGTATCTGTGCGTGCTGCCCTTCCAAGGAGGAGAGAGAGGACAAGCAGGGGTGAGTGGAGAGAATCAGGCTGGACTGTCAGTCTTTTCTCCCCTGGAGACCCTCAGGGTAGCAGGCTACAGGCCTGAAGTTGGCCTGAGGCCCTGGCTGTAGGACACGCTATGTGGAGGAGAGCAGGTCGGGGAGAGACACAGCATCTCTCCTATGTGCGCTGCTGCGCAGGGGCCCTCAGAGAGGGCACGTGGGAGACAGAAGCATCTCACACAGCTCTCGGGTTGTGAGGACCCTGTTGAGAAGGGAAAGGTGGCCCTGACAAGCACAGATGGACACAGCCTCCTGCACACAGTGGCCTGCCCTCCCCACACTGCATTACTCTGTCTGCTGGAGTCATGGCTCGATGAGCTAAGAGCAGGGATGTACATTTCTGACCCTGTAAATCACATATTTGCTGTCACGAAGGGCAACATTTATCCTTTTAATACAGAGTCCATCCCTTTCTCAATTAAACAATAATACTTTTTACCAGATTTAGATAAACTCCATCTGCTGATTCATCAGATATTTACAGAACACTTACGTTGTGCTGGGTCCTCTATGAGGTGCAGAGAGAAGAGTGGTGAGGAAGCGAGTCCCTGTTGCCCTCATGGGGCTCACAGTGCAAACTCCAGCTTGCAGGCCAAATATGGCCCACCGCCTGATACTGTAAATAAAGTTTTATTGGCACATGGCCACATCCACTTGCTTATATATTCCCTGTGGCAGCTTTCAGGCTGCAGTGGCAGAGTTGAGCAGGTCTGACACCGATCATCTGGCCCACAAAGCCAGAAACAATTACTCTCTGGTCCTTTACAGAAAAAGTTTGCTGGCCCCTGGTCTAAATCTCCCCTATCCAAAAGAAATACAAAGTGAGTTATGTGCTTAAGTTAATGTTTTCTAGTAGCCACATTAAAAAAGATAAAATTAAACCAGTAATACTAGTTTCATTAATATTTATGTAACCCGATATGTCCAAAATATTATTTCAACATGTCATCAATATAAGAATATAAATGAGTTATTTTACTTTTTTTTTAAACAAACTCTTAGAAATCTGATGTGGATTTTACACTTAAAGTCAATCTCAGTTGGGATAAGTCCCATTTCAAGAACGCTGTGGCACATGTGGTGGGTTTCTGCCAGGGTGGAGTTCACAGGAGGGCCATTATGTAAATCACTGCACACATGGGACCCCCAGTGAGGAACCTGGACACATACTGAGAGTCTAGAGTGGGCCCGGCACCAGGCACCCATCACCCTGGAATTCTGTGGAATAGGGACGAGTGTCCTCCTGATTTTCTCATGAAGAAATAGAGGCGTAAAGAGGTTTAAGAGCCTGTCTCAGGAGAAGCAGGGGCCAGCTGAGGGGCATAGAAAGGGAGCTGGGACCCAGCTTGAGGAGGTGGGGAGGCCTTCAGGTGGTGGCATCATTCTTTCTAGCCATAAGACATGTAGCCTGGGCTTCCTTCTTGAAGTTGTAGGTCCTGGAGTGTATTCACTTTGCATAGAGATCATTTGAAAAATGAAAATAAAAAGCAAATTGCATCCACGGTGTGCCTTTGTGTACTCATCATTGTTTTAAAGCAGGGAGAAACAAGCTGTGGTCTCTTCATGTTCACTCACAGATGCTGCAGGTGGCTTAACTAGCAGAGTGGAGTGGCTCTTCAAGTCACTAAACCAGCCACTACTTGCATTAAAGGAAGGCATTTCGATGGATTGAAAGCATTTTCTAAATCACTAAGGTTTGCTTTTCAAGTGGGAGAAAGCTTACCCCCAATTGCTTCAAATCATTAATACGCTGGGAAAAAACGTGTGTGAGCCACCGTAGCAGGCACGTTGTACTCTCACCATTCCTCTGCCTGACAGTCGGTGTGAGTTAGTGCTCATCAAGTGACCCATACGGTTGCAGAATCCACCCAAGGTCAGCACTGACCCTGAACTGGGAGCTGGACACGTTGCTCTAGTCCGGGGGGGTTGCACAGCCCTGCGCTCAGAGGGGCCCTGCACTCCACTGAATGCTCTGCCGTTCTGACCTGAGATGCTCAGCACCTTTTCAACAAGGACCCACATTTTCATTGTGCTCTGGGATGGCAAGTTCTGCAGCAGATCCTGCATCCAGTCTGTCCTGCTGCCCCTCATTGGTGGGGTCACTTTGGGCACCGTGTCCAGCTTGTCATGCCTCAGATGAGAACCACACAGTGCTGGGTGTCGTGAGCACCTGTGGAAGTGACATGAAGGGCTCGGCATGGTCCTCAGTGCACAGCAAACAGCTGGGAAGTGGTGAGGGTATGATGACACACGGTCCACTTTGGAGTATGGCACTGAAGTGGGAGCTGGGCTGAGATGCTGCGTTAGTCTGGTTTTCACTGCTCTAAAGGCAAACCTGAGGTGGGGTAATTTATAAAGAGAAGAGGTTTATTTGGCTCACAGTTCTGCAGGCTATACAGGAAGCATGGCACCGGCGTTTGCTTCTGGTAAGGCCTCAGGAAGCTTACAATCACGGTGGAAGGAGAAGGGGAGCAGATGTGTCCCACGTGAGAGGGAAAGCAGGACAGAGAGAAGGAGGCTCCAGGCTCCCTGAAACAGCTCTCACTCACGTGAACTAACAGAGTGAGAATTCATTCATTACCATGGAGAGGTCACCAAGCCATTCATGAGGGATCTGCCCTCATGACCCAAACACCTCCCACCAGGCCCCACCACCAACATTGCAGATCACATTTCAACACGAGATTTGGAGGGGATGCACATCCAAACCATGTCAGATGGGCTCCCCAGGCCAGATTCCTCACCAGCCCAAACTCCTCACCACCGCACCACTGGATCCCCACCCCAGACTCCTCACCAGCTCAGCCAGGCTGATTCTCCCTCTGGCGGTGAAGGAGTCTGGACTGCTTTACCCACTCCCACCTCCAGAATGCCACTGCAGCCTCTATCCTCTGCCCGGGGATTTCTCAGGGTCTCTACCACTCACTGGCAACATTTGTACAACAGACTATCTCCTTCGTTGTGCAAATGTGATCACAAGCTCCTTGGGGCTTAAAACTCCCTGGGATTTTACATTTTCTTCAAGAGAAATGGCAACTTTTTATTTTTTCTTTGTGTGTGTGTGTGTGTGTGTGTGACGAAGTCTCGCTCTGTCGCCCAGGCTGGAGTGCAGTGGGGTGATCTCTGCTCGCTGCAACCTCCACCTCCCGGGTTCAAGCGATTTCCTTGCCTCGGCCTCCTGTGTAAGAGAAAGGACAACATTTTAAACACGGTTTGTAAAGCCCAACCCAAGGCACCTCCTCACCTCACTCATGTCTCTCCCCCTAACTCTCTGTGTTCCAGACAAACTGGGTTTCCTTTTGTTGCTCTAAGTCTCATTGTCTTCCTTGCCAGGGCCTTCATGCATGCTTATCTTTGATGACTCTTACTTCATCTAAGGCTTCTTCTGAAACTGCTCTCTTTTCAGAAGCCTCTAGACTCAGAAGCTGCATTTAGCATCTGACACACGGCCACTACCCTCTGAATCTTTCTCTCCACCACTCCTCATATCTGTCTTCCCTACAGAGCTCCAGGAAGACAGAGCCATGGGGCTAAACCCTCCAGTGCTGCTTCCTCAGTGCTTGGCACATAATAGCTGCTCAATAAACATTTATTTCCTCACTGAGAAATGATGGCTTGAGATCTTGATAATGTAGGAGCTACCCGCGATGCCTTTTTTTTTGGAGAGACAGTCTTGCTCTGTTGTCCAGGCTAGAGTGCAGTGGCATGATCATAACTGGCTGTAACCTCAACCTCCTAGATTCAAGTGATCCTCCCACCTCAGCCTCCCAAGTATTTGGGTCTACAGATGCACGCCACCACCCTTGGCTGATTTTAAAATTTTTTGTAGTAGTAGCATTTCAGTATGTTGTCTAAGGTGGTGTTAAACTCCTGGCTTCAAGCAGTCCTCCTGCCTTGCGCTCCCACAGTTTTGGGACTACAAGTGTGAGCCACTGTGCTTAGCCAACTCACCATGTCTTTTAAACATTGAATTTTCAGTTAAAGGGCACATTCAAGACATGTTATGAGGCCGGGTGTGGTGGCTCATGGCTGTAATCCCAGCACTGTGGGAGGCTGAGGCGGCCAGATCACTTTAAGTCAGGAGTTTGAGACCAGCCTGGCTAACAGGTATGAAACCCTATCTCTACTAAAAATACAGCAATTAGCTGGGTGTGGTGGCACACCTGTAATCCCAGCTACTCAGCAGGCTGAGGCAGGAGAATTGCTTGAACCCACGAAGTGGAGGTTGCAGTGAGCTGAGATCGTGCCACTGCACTCCAGCCTGGGTGACAAACGGAGACTCCATCTCAAAAAAAAAAAAAAAAAAAAAAAAGTCCTGAGTTCTAGTTTGATTGCACTGTGGTCTGAGAGACAGTTGTTATACTGCCCAAGGTGATTTATAGATTCAATGCCATCCCCATCAAGCTACCAATGATTTCTTCACAGAATTGGAAAAAAAACTGCTTTAAAGTTCATATGGAACCAAAAAAAGAGCCCGCATTGCCAAGACAATCCTAAGTCAAAAGGACAAAGCTGGAGGCGTCACGCTACCTGACTTCAACTATACTACAAGGCTACAGTAACCAAAACAGCATGGTACTGGTACCCAACAGAGATATAGACCAATGGAACAGAACAGAGTCCTCAGAAATAATACCACACATCTACAGCCATCTGATCTTTGACAAACCTGAGAGAAACAAGAAATGGGGAAAGGATTCCCTATTTAATAAATGGTGCTGGGAAAATTGGCTAGCCATAAGTAGAAAGCTGAAACTGGATCCTTTCTTACCCTTATACGAAAATTAATTCAAGATGGATTAGAGACTTAAATGTTAGACCTAATACCATAAAAACCCTAGAAGAAAATCTAGGTAGTACCATTCAGGACATAGGCATGGGCAAGGACTTCATGTCTAAAACACCAAAAGCAACGGCAGCAAAAGCAAAAATTGACACATGGGATCTAATTAAACTAAAGAGCTTTTGCACAGCTAAAGAAACTACCATCAGAGTGAACAGGCAACCTACAGAATGGGAAAAAATTTTTGCAACCTACTCATCTGACAAAGGCTAATATCCAGAATCTACAAAGAACTCAAACAAATATACAAGAAAAAACAAAAACAACCATCAAAAAGGGGGCAAAGGATATGAACAGACATTTCTCAAAAGAAGACATCATACAGCCACAGACACATGAAAAAAGCTCATGATCACTCGCCATCAGAGAAATGCAAATCAAAACCACAATGAGATACCATCTCACACCAGTTAGAATGGCAATCATAAGAAGTCAGGAAACAACAGGTGTTGGAGAGGATGTGGAGAAATAGGAAACTTTTACACTGTTGGTGGGATTGTAAACTAGTTCAACCATTATGGAAAACAGTATGGCGATTCCTCAAGGATCTAGAACTAGATGTACCATATGACCCAGCCATCCACTACTGGGTATATACCCAAGGATTATAAATACTCTACTACAAAGACACATGCACAGTATGTTATTGCGGCACTATTCACAATAGCAAAGACTTGGAATCAACCAAATGTCCATCTGTGACAGACTGGATTAAGAAAATGTGGCACATATACACATGGAATACTATGCAGCCATCAAAAAAGGATGAGTTTGCATCCTTTGTAGGGACATGGATGCAGCTGGAAACCATCATTTTAGCAAACTATCACAAGAAGAGAAAACCAAACACCGCATGTTCTCACTCATAGGTGGGAACTGAACAATGAGATCACTTGGACTCGGGAAGGGGAACATCACACACTGGGGCCTATCATGGGGAGGGGGGAGGAGGGAGGGATTGCATGGGGAGTTATACATGATATAAACGTCATGCACATGTACCCTAGACTTAAAGTTATAAAAAAAAAAAAAAAAAAAAGGACATGTTATGGTGATCATGTGAAAATGGACAGGAAAAGTGATACTTCTGCTCACCAGGGGACTCTGAGGCAGAAAATCAACCACTCTGAGCCTGTTAACATCATTGGCAACAGGGAACCCAGGGTGCCCGGAATGGCCATCGCACGCATTCTCAAACCTTCAGGAACCACTGGCAGCAGCAGGCCTGAGTCTCATCGTGTTTTATTTAATGCTGGTGTCACAGAGTTACTTATGGCCAAATACCTCAGGACAAATTATGCACTTTGGAATTTAAAATACCTTTTTTTTTCCCCAGTGTAAAACCCATACATCCTCATTAGAGTTCTGCAGTATTTGAATTTTTATGTATCCTGTAAAACTGAAAGCCCCTCCAATAATCCCCGCAATCCTCCAGCAACATTTTCTCCGTAGATATGTGCTAGCAGCAGGTTGTTAACGTATTTTACAAAATGAGATCAAACTATAACATTCTTGTACAGCTTGCTTTTTAAACTCATCAACACATCATGGATTCCTTCCTACGGGAGTACCTACCAACCTCATTTTTTTGAAGTTTTCTCTGTTACTCAGGACAATGAAATGACCATTGTTGATTTAACCAGTCCTCTGTTGCTGGAGATACGGTTGTTTCCCATTTTTCATTATTATTAACCATGCTGCAAAGACCATTAAAAAGGTTTTCGCATAATTGAGTGAGGGATTCTGCGGGTAAATTTCTTCCTAGAAATAGAATTTATGGGCAAATGGCACAAACATTTTAAATATTAATTGACATTGCCAAATTGCCATCCACACAAACTAGGGCAAAATGTACACTTTTAATGATCTGTGGAAACTTCTACCAGGGAGGATGCTTTTGGGTGGAAGTGGCAGAAAATCTAAATCAAACCAGTTTAAACAAACAAAATTGTATTGGATCACATAACGGGGAAGTTTATCATAAGGCATAAAGGATGTGATCAGAGCCTGGTTCTCTCTGGCTCCCTGCTTAGCTGTTCTGCCTGCTGTGTCTGTCTTCCTTCCAGACACGTTCTTTCCTCATGGTCACAGCAAGGCTGCCAGCAGAAGCTGGGCTACAGGTTCCAAGGTCTGCATGAGGAGAATACAGCTTCCCGGCACTCCTGGCGCAAGCCCTGGGAGTTGCTCTGATTGGACGACTTTGGGTCACATGCTCACCACTGAACCAGTCAATATGGCTGAGAATCGTAACACAGGGGCTGGGTGAGCTGAGGGTCACATGATCTTGCCCTTAGGGATGGATGTCGCCTCTGTTCAAGCCTTGTGGAGGAGATGGGGAGACTGGCCTGGCTTCTTGAGTGTGTGGCCTGGATGGCTGCGTGGGGTCCCTGTTCTCAGAAGGGACCTGCTCTTAGTTTAATTTTCTGCTGTCACCGTCTTACAAATTCCTAATAATTGTTGAACAAGGGGCCTCACATTTTCATTTTGCACGAGGACCCACAAATCATACAGCCTAGCTGCTGAATGACAGTTGGGCTATTTCCAGAAAAAGGGGAAGATAGCCGAGCTGGGAAAATGTGAATGTCCTCTGCAGTGGTCTGTGCTAACATGATTCAGATGGAGTTTCTCCTTCAGTGGTTCTGTCACTTGCCCTCTCTAGTCCTTTTAGTCCTTTTCCCTCCACATTAAATGGCAGGGTTGGGTGAGGTGGCCTCGAAGGATGTTTCAGCTGTGCTGTTCTCTGATTTATGATGTCTACCTCACTTATGCTATGAAAATCCCAACCTTGCACCAAGTTTATGGACATGGTGATATTCTTCAATGTAAGTTGCCTCACTTGTATCAGTATTAAAAAGTGACCATGAATTACAGTCAAGTGCTGCATAGTGATGTTTGAGTCAGTGACAGACCCTGTATAGCATGGTTGTCCCATAGGATTGCAATGGAGCTGAAAAGTGTCTATCACCTGGTGACATGGAAGCTGCCGAAACATCATCGCACAGCACATTCCTCATGTGTTTGTGAGCTGGTTTAAACCTACTGCACTGCCAGCTGGAGAAAAGTCTAGCACATGCAATTGTGTACAGTGCATAATACTACTTAGTGATTACAAATGACTGTGTTACTGGTTTATATGTTTACTATACTGTACTTTTAATCATTAGAGTGTACTCCTTCTACTTATTAAAAAAAAAAAATTTAACTGTGAAACAACCTCAGGCAGGTATTTTGGGGAGGATTTGTAGAAGGCATTGTTCTCATGGGAGATGACAGCTCCAAGCCTGTTTTGCCTCTGAAGACCTTCCAGTGGGACAATGTGTGGAGGTGGAAAGCGGTGATATTGATGATCCTGACCCTAGGCTAATATGTGTGTTTGTGTCTTAGTTTTTAACGAAGAGCGAAAACAAAAACAAAAACAAACAACATTGTCTTTTACAGAAGAAAGCTTATAGAATGAGGATATAAAGAAATTATTTTTATACAGTTAAAATGTGTTTTAAGCTAAGTGTTATTATAAAAAGTTAAAGAAATAAAAAGTTTATAAAGTAAAACATTTACAGTGAGCTAATGTTAATTTTTTATTGAAGAAAAAAAATTTTTTTTGAAAGGGAGTCTCTGTCCCCCAGGCTGGAGTGCAGTGGCATGATCTTGGCTCACTGCAACCTCTGCCTCCTGGGTTCAAGCAATTCTCGTGCCTCAGCTTCCCAAGTAGCTGGGATTACAGGAGTGTGACACCACACCTGGCTAATTTTTATAGTTTTATTAGAGATGGGGTTTCACTATGTTGACTGGGCTGGTCTCAAACTCCTGAACTCAAGTGATCTGCCTACCTCTGCCTCCCAAAGTACTGGGATTACAGGTGTGAGCCACCATGCCTGGCCTGAAGAAAGAAAAATGAATGTAAAGGGATTCAGTATAACCAGAGTGTACAGTGTGTATAGAGTCTACAGCAGCGAACGGTGATGTCCTAGCCTTCACATTCACTCACCACTCACTCACTGACTCACCCAGAGCAACTTCCAGTCCTCAAGCTCCGTTCATAGTAAGTACCCTATACAGGTGGGCCATTGTCTATCTTTTATACCGTATGTTTACTGTACCTTTTCTATGTTTAGATACACAAATACTGTTGTGTTACAGTTGCTCACAGTACTCAGTACCGTCATGCTGTGGAGGTTTACAGCCCAGGAGCAAGGGACTGCCCACATAGCTCAGGTGTGTAGCAGGCTGTACCCTCCAGGTTCGTTCAGTTCTCTCTGTGAGGCTCCCGCAGGAGGAAACCACCTAAGGATGCATTTCTCAGAAGGTATCCCAGTGGTTAAGGGACGTATGACTGTAAACGAAAAGAACTAGCTTCAAGAATCAGGAACCTGCATTGATGGGTCTCAACTTGATTTATCTCTTAACAACCACCAGTGTCATGGAAAATTTCCAATAAGAAAATCCCAAGGTTTTGGGAAATGCTTTTTGAAGATTTTTGTAAATTGGTAACAGTTTGGTGTCATGGATTAGACATATTTTCATAGTTGGCTTTCTTTTTTACAAGTAACCCAATTATTTTTGTCTAATTGAGGAACACAGCAGACACTTAATGACATCTAAGTATTTCTGATGTGCGTCTTTCCTTTTCATCCTCATAAATGATCCGATCCATACATTTCAGAGAAAATTATTAGGTTGGTGCGAAAGTAACTACGCTTTTGGCCATTACTTTCAATGGCAACAACCACAATTACTTTCGCGTCAACCTAAGTATATTATGGCTCGCATTCCAAAAAAGTGATTAACATTTAATTTAGTTATCAATACATGAATACACTCTCTTGTTTAAAAAAAAAAAGAAAAGAAAAAAGAAAATAAAAGGAAATGGAAGCATTCCAGATGAAGGCAAAGTCCCTTTTGATCAAACGTCTCCCACCTCCTGTTCTCTGTCATCCCTTCTCAGCCCTCACCCATTCCGAGGTAACCATCTCCATCAGTTCTGTGTCTCCTTCCAGAATGTTTCCATGCGTTTATATTATAGCTATAGCTAGCCAACTAGATTCTCACAGAATATCGATCAAGTGGTTTTGTTTGACCTCATCATGGCCATCTCTTTCCCCCTCAACATAGCTTGGTGAATTATCCGGTAATTCTGTGGAGACCTACCTCATCCGTTTCACATGCAGGTGAGTTAGTGCTGCGGAAATATTCATTTTATCCAGCCTTGATGAGTCTCTAGGTTGACTTATGGTTTTCACAAAGAAGTGCTGTGATGAGCACCCTTGAGTGTGCCTGTGGGGTCAAGGTACCACCCTCTGCCTCAGTGAGGGTGCTGAGGAGAGGTAGAGGCCAGAGGGCATCTCTGTGAGGCCAACTGCGACATGGTTTAGGGGGTTGTTCTCAGGGTCACATTTCCAGGGAAGTGGAGGCAGTGAGGTTAGGCAAAGGAAGGCCCCGGTGGCGCTGAGGGTTGGGGTTGTGTCCTGGAGTAGGGATGGCTGCCCAGAGCTGTTCTGAGCTAGGGCCACAGGGTAGGGTGCCTGCACCCCCACATGTGTCAGTCATTGGATGTGGGTTGCCCTGGGGAGGGGGCATGACCCTGACCATCTTGAGCAGTCCCCAGGATGGGCTGGCAAGGGTGTGCGGTAGGGACCTGGCTGTGGCTGTTGGCCATGAGCACCGAGCAGCCTGAGGCCCCAGAGGTCTGGTTCTGAGGGAGGCAATGTGCGTACAGCAGGGCCTGTGAGGCCTGCACAGGGAGTGAGCAATGCACAATTGCCTTTAATGAGCCCATGCACTTGAAGAGTGGGCACTGTCAGGAGATGGGTTGCTTGATTTTAGAGTAAGAAGACAGTGCCAGATAATCCGAGGCAAGTTCTGTGGCATTTGGGATGCATACCTGCATTTTTGGAACCATTTCCAAAAGCAACCTTTATGTGTAGCTGCCTACAGTTGATCTCATTCTGTATATCACCTAGTCAAGGGTCACTTTACCACATTTGTTTTTCCATGCAAATGATTTTTAAGGTAAACCTAGGAAGCTGGACCCTTTCTGCATGCCGACTAGTGACTCAGAGCCCAGTGGAGACCTCCAAATGGAAACGGCCACTCATGAATACACACTGCACTCTGCTAGGGGCAGCCACATCAGCTAGAAGAGCTTGAATTAAATTGGGCTCTGATAACTTATTTTTACGCAATAAATTTTATTAAACATAAATGGAAATCATTAGCTGAAACACTTAATTAAAACTATGGCCAGATTAGACAAATGCTAAGGCACGTTCTCTGAATTTATTGCCCAGTGATCTACAGGCTTGCTCAGTAATAGACTCCCAGAAACCTCCTTAATGAAGCTATTAAGTGCATAAATATCATATGTGCCAAATGGCAAAAATTTAGCAATGATCTAACCCAATTTACTTGCTAAGTAAATAAGCCCTGTTGAGAGAAGCCATTAATTTATACTGATGACAATTGTAGGACGAAAACCCCGTACCTGCCTGAAAACAGGCATTTTCAATAAGCAGTTTATTGCATCTTGAGGCTAGGCAGCGAGGAGCTTTTCCACTCTTCTTGCTCCATTTCCTGAATTTTCCTTCTTGTGACTGTAGAACACGTGCCATGGGCCACAGAGCCACTCTGGCTTTAATCTGCTGTGCTTATTGTGTGGAGTTTGAAGTTCCTTCTCAGGGTCTCCTCTTCTCTGCTTGCAGATTTTGGTGGGTTCTCGGCTGACTTCAAACCTGGAATTGCTCTGGTTTTGGAAATCCAGATGAGCTGCAGCTGAGGCCTTGGACCCAGCCTCCCCACCCACTCCTAGCCTTAGAATCTGGCTCATTTGAATGACCAAAGCTTCATTGCTAAAAGCTGGGCTTCAGATTCCTCGTTTAACAGCTGGGCTGGGTAGGCAGGAACGCAAAGGCTGGAGATGGTGGCCGCAGGTGGGCGTTGCAGAAATGGGCCGTCCTTTCCCTTGCTGACCTGGGTTGACTCTGTCTCTTGATCTCAGCCTCACTGCCTGCTCCGGCTGCATCAGCAGCAGCACAGTGGCCTTTCCCGCCCCTGGAGTGCCCCCTCCCCAAATAACCACACGCTGCTCCCTCCCCTACTGATGCCCGAGTGCTGCCCGCTCACCTCCTCTCACCACGGCGTCCAGTAGGGCTCCCACTCCTGTCATCTCCGCTCCCTGGCTGGTGCTTGCTTCAGAACTCCTGACACCACGTGATGTATTTTTATGTTTTTTATTAATTGTCCATCTCCCCTTCTTGAATGTAATGCCAGTGGAGCCGGGGGATGGTGTGGGTAGTTGTTTTGTTTATTTGAATTCCTAGTGCTTTATACAGTACCTGACTCCTGGTAGATGCTCTCTAAATTTTTTTTTTTTTTGAGACGGAGTCTTGCTCTGTCACCCAGGCTGTAGTACAGTGGCCAGATCTCAGCTCACTGCAAGATCCGCCTCCCAGGTTCACGCCATTCTCCTGCCTCAGCCTCCTGAGTAGCTGGGACTACAGGCGCCGCCACCTCGCCTGGCTAGTTTTTTGTATTTTTAGTAGAGACAGGGTTTCACCATGTTGGCCAGGATGGTCTCGATCTCCTGACCTTGTGATCCGCCCACCTCGGCCTCCCAAAGTGCTGGGATTACAGGCGTGAGCCACCGCGCCTGGCCTCTAAATATTTTTTGAATAAAGAAGTGAATGAATGAGTGGATGATATGCAGCAGTCACTTGGAGCTCCCACCGTGCACCAGGCACTGTGCTAGGACAAGAACCGCACTTGCCCTTAAAATGGTTGCCATCTATTGGGGCTGGAAATGAAGTCAACAGGAAGTTGCATAAAGCAGGTTGACTCTCTGGTGGGGCCGTTCATGATGAGGAAGCAGCACAGGGAAGTGTGCCTAACCGGGTGGCAGATGGGGAGGGCTCCTGAGAGGAGTGCAAGCTGAGTTCATACCCTGGTAGTCTGTTCCTGTGTGTAGTGGGTGATAGCTGTGGGGGAGGCGCGATCTCCCTGGAGCATCTGCACAGTAAGTACAGACCGCCAAGGAACTCCAGGAACAGGAATGGAGTCCTCAGACCCAGTGCAAGGAGAGAGAGTGAGCCAAGGGCACAGTCAACCATGTGACCTGGTGCTCAGCAGGCAAGAAGGAGCAGGAGAAGCATGGCTACTCCTGGAACAAGGAGGATGTGCTGGGGGCCGGGTGGCCCAGGCCAGACTGCCGTGCAGAGAACAAAGTGTTAAAGGCAGAAGCAGACACAGTGAGGTTGGGGGCTCTCCAGGGTTGGCTGACAAACTTTTCACATGGTCTAATCCCCACTTGACCCAGTTGAGACCGAGGCTGCTCAACTGGACTTAGGTTGGCCTGGCTTCGAAGCATGAGTTATGTCACTCTGAGAGTAGGTCCTAAAGTGCAGATGTCTTTGGGTGATACTTTCCAGTAGCCTGTGGGCATGGCACCAAGTGACAGTGACTTCTGTGCCTGAGGAGTGTTCTGAATGCAGAACAGGGAGCGCCTCCTCTGGGTTGGGAGAGATGCCTCTGCCCCACCTGCCCAGTATCTGCCTCTGTGCATAGGAGTACCGGGCTTTCCTGGAACCTGTGTTTCCTGACAAATGGGGCTGGAGATGAAGTCAGCAGGAAGTTGCATGAAGCAGGTTGATTCTCTGTTGGAGCTGTGCATGGCGAGGAAGCATCAGCAAGGGAAGTGTGCCTGACCGGGCGGCAGATGGGGAAGGATCCTGAGAGAAGTTAATGCAAGCTGAGCCCACATGTGCACTGATAGGCTCCTCACCACTCTACTGGGTGGAACAGTGTCCCCCCCACAATCCGTGTCCACTCAGAACCTCAGAATGTGACCTTATTTGGAAACAGAGTCTTTGCAGATATAACTGGTTAAGATGAGGTTGTACTAGATTAGGGTGGATCTTAATTGACCAACGTCCTTATAAGAAGAGGAAAATTTGGATGCAGAGATGGACTGAGAAGAAGGCCGTGTAACAACCCAGGCAGACATTGGAGAGGCATAGCTGTAAGCCGTTGTTATAAAAATGGAGTCACTACATCAACCCTAGTAAAATGGGGTGCACCCCCCCACCACATGCCTGACTTATCACAAGACATCCCTGCTTGTATGCCTATGACAGGAACTATGCAAGGAACTTCTCAAAAACACAAGATTCCAGGTAAGCCACTTATGCATGCATATGCACTTGTCCAACACTGGCTGCTTCCACCAACGAGCTAACACCAACTCCCACAACAAGCCTCTGTGATCAGTGGTCTTCATTTCACAACAACTTACTGTGGACTTCTCCATTTTGTCTTTAAAAGCTTCTCTGGATCCCAGCCTCTTTGGATGTGCCTATGGCTCACCAGAGAATGCATATCCTGGATTGCAATCCTCTGCTATTCCCAAATCAACTCTTTGGAAAGTATCTCTCTGTGTTGTTATTTTACAAGGCCAAGTAATACCAGGGATTTCCAGCAACCACCAGAAGCTGGAAGAGGCAAGGAAGGACCCTCCCTAGAGTCTTCAGGTGGAAGATGCCTGGTGGACACCTTGATTTCAGATTTCTGGCCTCCAGAACTGAGAGAGAATAAATTCCAGATGATTTAAGCCACCTGGTTTGTGGTGCTTTGCTGGCAGCCCAGGAAAGTCATATCATGCCTTTTGCAAATCGACCAATTAATAATTGAGAAAATGGCCCGAGATGGTAAACCAATGAGCATTTTGAAATTCACAAAAATTTGTTCTCATGTTTGTTATCCTGGGTGAATCTTCTGAAGCTGTATGTTAAACACACAAGATTCCTGTGTAAACCATGATGTCTTCACAATATCGAGCATATTTTATCTTTTAAAAAAGTAAATTACCCATCCTTGCACAAAAAAGTAGATTTCTGTTGATCTATATTTTTATTTAGAATAAATTTGATGAAATCAGGTGGTGAGACAGCTGGCCCAGCTTGGCATAATGATCCCTCTGGATATATCCTTGTCTTGTTCTCATTTACAACCTTTGAGGCATAAAAGCATATTTTCAAAAAACCAACGCTTCTATATGAAAGCAGATTTATCATTCAGATCCATCATTAATTTCCCAATGACGTTCTCACTGCCCATAAAAGACTTAGAGCTCGTTAGGAAAATTTTATTCCAGAGAAAATGGTCTTGGGACATGGTTTGCACCGACCTCTTTTAACCTCTGGTTCCCTGTGTTATTATTATTAAGTAATAATGTTGCTTCCTGCCAACATAACTCTTCCCTCTTTGTACTTCAGGAATCTAGGGATGGTTTCGGTTGCGGAGGGCAGATCAGCACTTTGCCGTCGTCCTGTGCTCCTGGCCAGTCCCCATGCAGCTGCTGGGATGGCAGTCTTACATCATCTTTTATGAGTACATCAACTTATTTGCAATTAAGTTCAGATTGTCTAATAAAATCTGGTGACATTTTAGCTTACAGTTTATGTCCCAGTAAAAGGCTCCAAATGTTATTGCCGTAAGAATCTATGTGGCAACCCAACATAAACCTTTTATTTCTAGCTGGACAGCTGACTCTGCGTTTAGCAACAGGAAAGCAGGGAATTGGAGGACCGGGTTTGGCGGGGCGGTCGTGACTGCAGCCACCTCCTGCAGGTTGCGTTTTCTCTGTCGGGTTCCCCTTCTTGTACTCAAAAGCATCCAGCACTTTCTGAAGAGGAGGCCTGGGAAATGTCTGGACATGTCTCTGTTGTGGGCTTTGGGTGTGAGCCACAGAAGTGAGAGTTGAGGAAACCTCAGAGACCGTCAGGCTTCCTCGTGGGATGGTTTTGGGTTTTTAGGAAATTAGGCCTTGGCACGCAGTGTAGGTGACTTCCATTACAGTCCTATAGGTGTCAAATAAACATCTGGCTTGGAGGTTCTCCACTGAGAGCCACCATGGGTCAGTGTCTGGAGACATTTTTGGTTGTCACGCCTGGGGGCAGTGCTGAGAACAGTGTGTGCACATTCATCTAGTGGTTGCAGGTGGGATGCTGCTGACACGTAACACGCACAGGGCAGCTCCGCCACAGAGAACGATCCAGCCCCGAATCTCAACATGACAGAGGCTGAGAAATCCTGATCTAAGTGATAACTTACTAAGCAAGGCCTTGGCGTTCGGAAGTGGTTGCCTGACTTCCTTCTCTTTCCCTTTTGAGTCATGGTTTTGTTGAGTTCTTGAAAGTGACAGGCCTGCTGTAAATAAAATCACTGGATAAGGTTGTGAGAGTGGGTGGCCGGCCAGCCTCCAAGGCTTGCCTGATGTTGGGGGCGTGGCCGGCCAGACTCCAACCCCCGCCAGAGAGGGGAACACAGTGAAAAGCAAAAAAAGCACCTGGTGTTTTTAGGAGACAGGAGACACAAGAACTGAATATGTGGGCAGATTTGGGGGAAGAAAAATGAGCCCCAATGACCTGCTTCAATTTTCTATTGAAAGAAATGCAACTTGGAATTTTTTTTTTTTTTTTTTAAAGCACATCCTTTAAAAAAATTGCCCAGTGCATTTGGAAGTAGCCTTCCAGAAACCTTGGGATTTATGACCCCAAAGTATGTTTACGGGTGCTCCCAGTGAACCTTTAGGTGTAATGTGGATGAAGTGTGGAATGTGCCGTGACTCCTTTCTCTTAAAAGCTTACAGATTCCAGAAATGAAACCAGTTCATGCATAAAATATCTTCTCCGAGAGCACAGTCACTTCCATGCTTCCCCTTGTGTGGGGATCAGGGTTATAAAGTATTGTGGTTATACCAGAAGATCCTCAACTGTGTGGAAAGAGGCTCCTCTATTTATAGCTCTCCCCATCGTGACTTACAGCATATGCGTTAATCTGCCTGTGAATTCTGAGCTCCCAAATGCCAAAGGAGATATGCTAAACCCTTTCCCCGTGGCGTTCTTCCAGACAGAATTTAAGAGACACCAGAGGATGGCACATTTATACTGAGCTTGCAGTTTCCTAAACATGAAGAAGATGAACGGCTCTCAGTTAAGCAGCACGGGTCAGATAGGAGCTTGAAATTGAATGTTTGAGCTGACAAGGGAGAGAAATACTGTGAGTGGCCCCATGAAGTTAGCTGGATCTCTAAGCTTCCTAAGACACCATGATTAAAAATAGATTGAGGTCAGGGTATGTGGTCTTCTTCGAATTAATGAAAAGCCACATTGCTCCTCAGAATGCTGGTTTTTGTACTGCATGTCAGACCACTGGATTTTGTGGGGGTTTGAAATGCCCTTTGCGGAGGTCGGGGGACCAGCTGGGCTCTGTTCTTTTCTCACCTTTTGTCTTCTATCTCTTATAATTTGAGACTCCTAATATGATTTCCATGGAAAATGAAAAAGAAAAGGACTCTGTTTTTAATTCAAAAGGTGAGGCATGGTTAATTAAAAGATTGATGTGAACTGTTTTAAAAGAAAAAAAATAATTTGTTTACTTTTGAGTGCTGAAGAAGCTTGGCAGGGTGGAAAGCAAAGGGCTTTGCTATTGATCAGACCTTGGTCAAAATCTATGTGCCCCTTACTAGTCCCATGACCTCAATCCTGCTGATTCTTAGTTTCCTTGTCTTTAATAAGGGGCTAGGAATTAATACTTTCAGTGGGCACTGGGACGTCATAAAGAATGACACCCTCAGCTCCCTTTGATGGCAGCTGTGGCAGAGGGTCCAGACGACAGGTCTGCTTAAACAAAGAGTTGGGTAATGATGGCAATTGGTGAATGGAGGTCTTGGTTCCCCCACCGCAGGTCCCTTCTGACCTTTCTAAGCCCTGAATCGTTTAGAGGTCTTTGGTAGCAAGCAATAGAAATGAGTTCTATTTTAAGCAAAAGTGAATTTGCCTAAAGTCTGCTGGGTGGCTGGAATGGACAGGAATGCTGTAGGATCAGGCTCTCAAGCCAGAGAGAAACCAGGGCAGCTCTCTTCAAAGAGCGGAACAGATGGGAGTTTCTTGGGCATTTCCAGTGGAAAGAAGCTGATGCCCTTCAGTTTCTCTTTCTTTCCTGACCTGACTGCTTCTAGCTTTGTTTGGGTCACAAGCCTGGTTCTTAAGGGAGGGCAGAGCACTTAGACTAAAATGCATGAAACCTGTGCACAGTGGGGCAGAGGGGAGCTCTCCAGGTACACCCAGATGTTGTTAGGAAGTGGGAAGGGATGCTGGGAGCCAAAATGCTAACTGTACACTGCAGGCTTCATCTGTCGCGAGCTTCAGAACCCCTTGCCTACCCAAAGCCATCCTCCTCTCTTAAGTTTGCTTACTTAAGCCACCCTTGGCTGCCAACTGGATAAAAAGTATGGTCAGTCCCAAATCAGCTGCCCTTGCTTGTTTATCAGAAGTCAGGATTTTACAGAAGCATTGGCTGCCAAGGCAAATATTCTTGTCCACACCAGGCAGGCAAGTGGCATACGCTACCGTCTCAGGGAGTTAGAGTCTTTCCAATGATGCACTCCAAAAACTCGATCTGAAATCTCAAAAGTTTCCAAGTTAATTAATAACCAGGGTCCCCAGAAACGTGAACAAACATTCATTCCAGCATCTTTCCTAAGTAGGCCCTCAATATGTGGATTTGGGATGAAACCTGAATAAATGATTGGCATGCATGCCGTGATGCAAATGCCCAGCTCCCCTGTGTGTTCCCTGTGCAATGATAAGTTTAGTATTCTGTTGGAAAACGCCTCAGATTTGTTTTAAAGGTATCTTATTCTGTAAGACAGTATGAAGCAATCTAGGAAAAAACGAATAATACAGGCATATAGGCTAATTAAAAAAAGCTTGCAAAACTAAGAGAAACAAACAGCTTCTGAGTTTCATGCTTATGAAATATTTATTCAGTGTCAAAGAAGACACCGAAGTCGGAAATGAACTTTGCAAAGTAATTACTTTTGATCCTGGCAAAATCCATTCAAAGGCCTTCAGGTAAACCTCATCTTTGATGGGCGGAAGTTGGGTTGTAAAGCAACATTTTATTTTTAAAGGAAACAAGGAATGTGTCCAAGTAAGCCACTTGTCCAGGGCACTGTGGAAACTGTTGCTGGGCGGAACTTCCTAGATGTGCTCCTTGCTTGCCGTGCAGAGATATAAATAGGAGGAAGATGAGATACTATCAGATGGCAAATAAGAAAGCCACAGGCAGCAAGACCATGAGAAGGGTTTCATCCTTCCTTAAAAGACTCTAAATGTTGCACACATATTTTTAAAAGAGAGTATGTGCCACTAATTTTGATATAGATCTTTAAAATGACATTAAAATGGAAATACACTCAAACTAGGCACCTCCTGGGAAAATGTCAGTAGTTATGTTACATTTGTTTTCCGTTTCGTTCCAGTGCTCCTGTGAAAATAGCTTTACCTTCAGTACTCCCAGTGTGGGAGAATACAGTTGTAGGGGAGAGGGGAGTATGTGTTTTTTTTAGTTTTAAATGAATTCTCCAGGGAGGGTTTGCTCTGTGTGATACATGCAAGCCTTTTCGAGGACCGAGCTCACCTGGATATTGATTCCAGGGGCATGCGTTTGCCTGTATTCTTTTATCTTCAGATTTTAGGCCCTCTTAGAGGAGGCCAGGGTCTATTCCCAAGCTGTAGAAGTAACATCATTGACCAAAGAGCCCTGTAACAAAACAACCCAGGGTTCTAAGTTCACATGTGGTTCGTACCCCATAAGACTTAATTTCCCGGCTCTGAACCAGAGTCCAGTTGGAGATGACTTGATGGCTTCAGGGGATGTCCCAGGGCTATTCATTTCTCTTTAAAAATTTTAAATCTATTTATTTTTTTCAAATTGACAAAAATTGTATATATTTACCATGTACAACATGGTGTTTTGAAAGATGTATATGTTGGGGAATGGCTACATTGAGCTAATTAACATATATATTACCTCACACCCTTATCAATTTTTGTGGTGAGAACACTTCAGATCTACTCTCTGAGCAAGTTTTCAAAGTCCAATACATTGGTATAACCATAGTTGCTGTGTTGTACACAGGGACGCTTCTTATTTAGGTTCATGTAGCCACCACTTCACCATCTCATTCCGGGGGCATGTCAATGTCAAGTCTAATGGAAGTAGGTTCCCATCTATAAATTCCCCATATGAAAAAAAAAAAAAGAGTAAAACATTCGAGCCCACCTCTTTGCTTTCATAAAACCTCTAAGACATTTTCTTATAACTGGAAAGTCATTTCTAGAACGCTGCTCTTGAAACCCTCCTGCTGAAATCTTGGGGCAGCACTTAAAGAAAGAAAAAGAAAAAGAAAGAAAGCCGAAACTCTCTTTTCCTCCTCAATTCATAGGAAGAAGTGAAATTCTGCCTAACCTTTTTAAAAGAAGAGCCTGGAATTGGCCTATCTGTCTTTTTCCCGGTTGAATCACAGAGTAGAAAGGAAGTTGAGCGATAGTAATATTCAGAATGGTAATAAAGGTCAAATCATCCTCCAAAGAGGGCTCGAGACTAATCTTGGCCTTTGTAATTGGAGCAGTTTTAGGTTTTGCGGGTGTGCTTTGGAAGGTCTGGAGACAAAGCTGGAGGTGTTTTCTTTGGGGTTATCCCATAGAGCTGATCCTTGCTACTCCCTCAAAGTGGAGAAGTGGTGAGGGCAGCTTCCATCATATGATGAATGCTACTGAATGCCTAATGCAAACCAGCCCTGAGCACCAGCTCTGTGCACAGAGGAGACGTTAGGAAGCTCCCAGGGGCTACTGGTGGGGGATCGGGGCAGTGGGACAGAGGAGGCCAAGAGGCCAGCCAAGGTGGGATTTGCAGTTAGAAGCAAAAACACGAAGAAACCTGGGAGTGCAGGGCCACAAGCAGAAACAGTCAAAGACCGGAGGAGATCTGGACACATCTCCTATACCAAACATCACATCCTAAAAAGACAGTAAAGAGTAAGAGGCAGGCAGCCTCGTAAGAGTTTACATTCTCCCAGCACGTCCTCTGTGGAGCTTCTGTGGTATGCAGGTCACTTGCTGTTCTTGATACTTTGCCCCAACCCCCATCCTCCTGATACTGTGAGGTAGGTCTTGCTCTCACCTCTCACAGATGAGCTAACTGAGGCTAGAAGGCTGAAATCACATGCCAAAGGTGTTAAAGTCCCATTGGTCTTACTGGAAGGGCCCCAGCCTCTGTGTCCCACCACCCTGCCTTTCAACTTCAGCCAAATGTCCTTATAGGCATTTTGTTATAAGACTCTTGGCAAAACCCATTTTCTCCCTGAGATTAAATAGATTCTCTCGCTCACCTTGCTACTTTGTATGCTTTGCGGAATCCTGGATTGTTTGTTTGACTACATCCTTCTTTTCCATGAGGAAGACAGGAAAGGACCCCATTCTCCCCCAGCAGATGTGACAGTCTTGCTAAGTGACAGTGAGAAGTAATTAGCACCCTGAGTCCCACTGCCTGCAACCTGTCTGCAGCGGTTCCCACGTTCCCTGTCAAAGGGGTCTTCTGAGCGCATGGATAATTCATGGTTACATTCTGCATACAGGTAGAGATTCTGCTTCGGTTGTTATTGGAAAAAGCTCAGCTTAGTGGGTGAGGCAGGTTTCCTTCTGAAAGATGGTTTTGCACATAGAGCTCACAGGCTGATGACCAGCTTGGATGGGCTCTTTGGGACACACAGAGACACCCCAGCAGCCAGTCCAAAGCAGAGCCCCAAGAAGGGCTAAATTGGTTTGGGAGTTCCCCCGTTTGTCCTTAAATGTGCTGTGGTAGCTTTTCAGGTTTATTCATATGCCCAACATGTTTTTAAGGAGCATCACTGAATGAATGATGAACCCGGGACTCCACTCCTCAGTCATCAATACGGACAGACAGATATCATCTCTTCTTCACTGGGACACTGTATTTCACTTTACTTCTCTTTTTTTTAATTTCTTTTTTTTTAGTATTATACTTTAAGTTCTAGGGTACATGTGCATAACGTGCAGGTTTGTTACATATGTATACTTGTGCCATGTTGGTGTGCTGCACCCATCAACTCGTCAGCACCCATCAATTCGTCATTTATATCAGGTATAACTCCCAATGCAATCCCTCCCCCCTCCCCCCTCCCCATGAGAGGCCCCAGTGTGTGATGTTCCCCTTCCCAAGTCCAAGTGATCTCATTGTTCACTTCCCACCTATGAGTGAGAACATGCGGTGTTTGGTTTTCTGTTCTTGTGATAGTTTGCTAAGAATGATGGTTTCCAGCTGCATCCATGTCCCTACAAAGGACGCAAACTCATCCATTTTTATGGCTGCATAGTATTCCTCAAGGATCTAGAACTAGATGTACCATATGACCCAGCCATCCCACTACTGGGTATATACCCAAAGGATTATAAATCATGCTGCTATAAAGACACATGTACACGTATGTTTATTGTGGCACTATTCACAATAGCAAAGACTTGGAATCAACCCAAATGTCCATCTGTGACAGACTGGATTAAGAAAATGTGGCACATATACACCATGGAATACTATTTCACTTTACTTCTCTTGAGCCCCTTGCTGTTCACTGCCTCATGATTCAGTTGGTCGAGTACCTGTCTGTTTCCCTGTGGCTGTGTATATATTCCATCATGATTATCCTGTCACTACTGCTCCAGCCTCTGCTCCTCCAGGTCCTCCCAAGCCACATTGTAGACATGGTCTCATTTACCACAGCTCCCCTCGGAAGGAGACCTATCACCATCATAGGTAGCCTAGGAGACTGAGGCCACAGTCCAGATGGAACTCGCTCGAAGTAACATGGTAGCTCTGAGATGCAGTGAGGACTTGAACCCAGGAAGTCAGCTCCACAGCCCACGCCATTTCCACCTTCTGCATTGTCTTTCTGTGCCCAGCATCCTGCCAGGTACGTAGGACACATTCAAATACCTATTGAGTATAAACAAGTCTATTGAGTATAAACAAGTCTGAGTTACTGGGTCTCTAAAGGCTAACATGTTATCCTTTCTAGGGCTCTCTTGTAGGAAGTGATTTGTTTGTCAACAAAAAAACAAGGGAAGGAAATGAAGAGCTTTCCCGGTAAAAATTACGTGGGACCAAACACATCCTGTGTTGTTTTTTGTTTTTGGTTAAGTCAAGAGACTCCAACCAGTTGCCTGTCATTAAGCACTGAGTCTGGGCCAGGCACAGGTGTGCTGTTCACATTTCTCAGCTCAGCTAACCCATGAGGTCGTGCTGCTACCATCACTGGACACATGAGAAGGCCCGGCTCAGAGTGGTCAAGCTGGCCCAGGTCCTACGATTAGTAACGGCAGAACTCAGAGTCACTGGAGCTCTCCCCTTGGCAAGTTCATGTATTGACCAAATATTGATTGAGCTGATACTATGTGATAAGTTCAGGGACTATCGGATCAACTTAGTGTGAACACCTTCACCCTCTCCCAGGTGGGCGTTTGTGTTCTGGGTGTTGTCCACGCTGGACGTGCCAGCATCTCCCGCTAAGCCAGGTCTTCCGGAGCTAAGGCCAGCTTCATGTGAAGGCACAGCCCTGCTATATCCTGTGAGTAGCAGGTGGTTGCCTGCAGGTCAGGGGGCTTATTTTCTAGACTCCTAACCTGTGAGTAGGTTGGTAGAACATCTGCCTGCAAATGTATTGAAAAGCTTTACCTAGATAAAAATGGAGTTGTTGTAACATACACCCAATACCTTTCTTCTCTGTCTCACTACCTCTAGATTAATCAGACGCCAAGTTTTTGGATGTTATGAGCAACAACCTCTTTTATTTTTAATGGTTGTTTAACTACAATGAGTAAGGTAAATTTTCTTGAAGTCATAATTCATAGTATGGTTGTTTTCCCATTGGAAGGGTTTGATCTTATTCTTTCTTAGATAAGCATCAATAAGGAAAAATGGGCAATAGAACATTTCTCCTTAAGATTCTGCATGGTTCATACTATGGGTCACATTCTCAATGAGCCTAAGTACAATTTCCTCCACTTAATGTTCTTGCTCATTGGTTGTTATTTGGAAGAATAATGATGAGAATTTGAGAAGTCTTTCAGATGGAACTTAAAAATTCACATTTAATATTTATAGTGTAGAAAGGCCTAAATTGGAATTTCCAGAGTCAGGGTATATAGGAATGTAGAAGCTGATTCTGGGCATTGTTCAATCTGATATAAATCAAAGTGGATGCTTTTTTTTTTTAATTGTGCATTTCATCAGGATGCAGGTTGAACCCAGAATAATAATGTGAATGCTTTACACTAGTTGCTGACTTGAACAATGCATTTCATTTACTTTAAATATTCTAGAATTCAGAGCATAGACTTGATACTTATTTATGTTGCACATTGTATCATTTAGTTGCTTTTTCTAGCTCACTGAAAAAAGTCTGAGCTCTGAAGCCATGGGCTCAAATCCTGGGTCAGTTCCTTAAAAATCCTCTGATCTTGGACTGCCTCATTATCTGTGCCTCAGTTTCTCCATCTGTCAAATGGAGATCATAACCATATCCCATTCACAGGGTTATGAGGATTGAAGGAGATAATTTGTGGGAGGAACCCACATTGTGCCAGCACCAAGCAGACCCCGAATCAAACTGCTTGTTGTGGTTATTCACCGGAGAGACTAGACTTGTATAGAGCAAAGAAGGGGTGGTTGCAAAATGCTGTGTGTGAGATGGACCAGTCAGCATGAATAGGAGAGTCTGGGAAATTACTTCTTAGAGAAGTTGAGGTTTGTAGAAGAACTGGAGGAATAGGTGGGATTTAAACCAGCAGGGAAGCGGGGGCTAAACTGGGCTCAGTTCCAAGCACAGTGTGGGTGGTGGGCAGAGCACAGGCCATGTCAGTAGGTGTGTGTATTCCTCTCTGCATTTCTATTGTGCAGGATGGCTGATTTGACTCAATGTACATTTATCTTGTTCCTTGAGTCACATGGCCCCCACTCTCTCTGCATTTTGAACATGTCTTTCTGTTCATTTGTGTTCTGCATACAGAGACCTGGCTCCAGAAAAAAATTCTGTATATTGGTTGCCTACCACATTCTGGTGAATGGGTCCATCAGAGGTGCAGGGGTCGACCTTCCATGAATGGAGAAAGAGAATTCAGGCTGTGGTTGCAGATGCAGTTAGGGTCTTATAGAGTAGAGGCAGGGCTCTGTGCTGGGGGTGGGGGAAGGGGTGCTGTCTTCAGAGTCTGTTTGTTATTCATAGAGGAAAACAAAATTTTGCAGAAATAAGATAAATGTTCCATGCAATTGCACAAGTTTTCTTGTCAAATTAAAAACACAAGTGGTGTAGCAGCAGCCTAAATATTTTCTGCTTATTGTGCCACCTCCAGCAAAAAAAAAAAAAAAAAAAAAAAAAAAAAATGAGGATGGGATGAAAAGGGGAGAAAAAGAAGTTCTCAACACAGGTGAAGCTAAGCTTGTTGGCTTCACAGATCTACATATTCTGTTCCTGTGCAGCATGGCAGGCTGCCAGGAAAGGTGTGAGAGGGTGAGATTGTTTTTGAAAATAATCTGTCGCAGCTTCTAAGAGCATTTTGGTGCTGTTTGCTTTCATTATGCTGTTGGAGGTGAGAAAACTGTGATGCAGTCGACTGGCACCTAGCATTGCCTCTGTCTAGAACATCTGCAACCTGGATCTGTTCTGATGAAGTAGAAGCTGCAGATCTTATCCTGAAACAGGCCAGGTGCGAGCATCCTCTTAGAAGGGATCAACCATGGGATGCGGCATCGAGGGAAGAGAGAGGGACATCCTTACAACTGTGCCTGTGGTTCGACTCAGTCATGCACATTAGGCTTTTATCAGCTAAAGTGCAGGCAAGAAATTTCAAGCAGAAAGGGAATCAGGTGCTCATAGCATTGCTGGCAGAATTGAGAGCAGCGGGAGCCGTGGGATGGGGGTGCTGCCTGGAAATCAGGAAACGGGAGGAACCTGCTAAGGAACCCATCGCTGCCTGTGGCCTGCAGCAAGATACTGACAGTGGACTGTGGGGGCCAGGAAGGTACAGGAAGCCCGTGCTGCTGCAGGAGAAAGGATGAGGGATGGTTATCTTCCACCTTCCAAATCTCACGGGAACACCTCTTCTAGGTGGAATCCAAACCGGACTCCTTCTGGAAAGGGATTCTGGAAAATGTAGTTCCTACACTTCCAACCTCTGAGATAACCAAGGACAATTGCTGGAGAGGAGGGTGTCAGTGAACACCAAGGAAGGATGGCAGGTGTAATTGCCCACATGGACTCTCAGCATCCATATTGACATCCTACCCATGCTAATTTCCAAAGAACTATCATAGAAACATCATCATGCTTCCTCACAAAGAAGAAATGCTCACCTCCACTCCTAAAGAAAGGGTCCAGGTATCATCTCTGATTGATGGTCACCCTCCACATTTAGTAAAAATCACCCTTGGACAGACTGTGGTAACCTAAGGGTACCTAGGTTACCAGGTCAATATATCTTATATAAAATAAGAGAGGTGGGGAGAGCAGGGGAAAGAGATACTGGGTCATGTGTGTAAAAACATACATAGCACAGCAAACAAGAAATGATGTGTAGGTCCTAGAGTCCTCATCTCTATGTGGTCACAAGGCTTTTGTGATGGGTCATTAGGTGTCAGCTTGACTGGACTGAGGAATGTCTAGATGGCTGGTGAAGCATTGCTTCTAGGCGTCTGTGAGGATGTTTCCAGGGGAGATGGGCATGTGAGTGGACTGAGAAAGACCCCCCTCAGTGTGGATGGCCACCGTCCAATTGACTGGGGGCGCAGTTGGGACAAACAGATGGAAGGAGGTATTCTCACTTTCTCTTTTTTTCTCTCTCTCTCTGTCTCAGTCTCTGTACCCCACTTCCTGAGTGGGACGCTTAGTGAGGATATAGTTAGCTGGTGAGGATACAGAGAAACCGGATCACTCGTACCTTGCCCGTGGGAATATAAAATGGCACAGCCACTCTGAAAAGCAGTTGAGCAGTTTGTCACAAAACTAAATATGCAATTCTCCTCCTACCTTTGAACATGAGATTCTAGGTTCTCTGGCTTTTGGACTCTGGGACCTGTACCAGTGGCCTGGGAACTAAAGGGCCTTTGACCTCAGACTGGGGGCCATATAGTCTGTTTTCCTGGTTCTGAGGCCTCTGGACTTGGACTGAGCCACACTTCCAGCTTCTCCAGTTCTTCAGCTTGCAGACAGCCTGTTGTGGGACTCCTCTGCCCCTGTGACCATGTGAGGCAATTCTGCTAATAAACCCCTCTCAAATAGCCTATGGGTCCTTTCTCTCTGGAGAACCTGACTAACAGCCCTGTCTGGTATTTATAAATTCCTGGCCAGGCATGGTGGCTCACACCAGTAATCCCAGCACTTTGGGAAGCCAAGGCAGGTGGATCACCAGAGGTTGGGAGTTTAAGATCAGCCTGGCCAACATGCTGAAACCCTGTCTCTACTGAAAATACACAGATTAGCTGTGCATGGTGGCATGTGCCTGTAGTCACAGCTACTTGGGAGGCTGAGGTAGGAGAATTGCTTGAACGTGGGAGGCAGAGGCTGCAGTGAGCTGAAATTGTGCCACTGCTCTCCAGCCTGGGCAACAGGGTGAGACTCTGTCTCAAAAAAAAAAAAAAAAAAAAAGAAAGAAAGAAAGAAAGAAAAGGAAAAAAAATCCTCTTCCCACTACATTCCATGCTCTTGCTTCTCTTAGCCATTGCATTTCCACCCAACATCTCATTCCTGAGGGGACTGTGCTCTCAGTGGTCTTGCCTGTTTTGAGATTGCTGTGGTTTTCCATGTGCAAGTCCTGAGAAGAACCCCAGAGAGTCCCTGGGCTTACACTTTCTCTTCCCTTCCCCCAGGGCAGCAGCCATGTTCCTGTTGTAGAACTACCCTCAGTGGGCTCAGCCAGCATGGGGGACCTTCCTTTGCCTTTGGAGGCACAAGGAGTCTCAGATTCTTGCACACCGTCTTAACTCCCAACATTGTTTCTTTGGAAACCAACACCACTAATCTACAGGGTTGAGAGTTGCTGAGATAAGAGGTAAAAATCTGTTGAGTGGAGGGTTTAGTGTTATAGGGAGAGGGGCCAGTTGCATTTTCACCCCTTAGTTCCCAGATCCACTTATTCTGGTGAGGGGAAAACCACCACCACATATTGGTCACTGGTCCAGAGCTTACACTGCATCTTACAAATACAGACTTCAACTTGGCAAGGTGCTGCCTCCCATCGGCCTCATCACTGAGTCTTTGAAAGGCCATTGCTCACTCTAACTGATAATAAGACTTACAGTGTAGCTGCCATAATCAAGTCAGTGTGACACTGGCAGCGATATAGACATATGGATCAATGGAAAAGAACAGAGAACCCAGTGGTTACGTCCACATAAATATGCCCAACTGACTTTTGACAAAGATGCAAAAGCAGCTCGTAGGAGAAAGAACAGACTTTCAAGAAAAGGTGTGAGAGCAGTTGGACATCCATAGGCAAGAAGAAAAGAAAGATAAAGATAGAAAGAGAACCTCTACCTAAACCTCATCACCTTATGCAAAAACTAACTCAAAATGGACCATGGGCTAATGTAAAACTAAAACCATAAAACTTCTTAAAAAAAAAACCCATAAAATAAAATCTTTGGAGTTGAGGGCTAGGTGAACGTTGTTAGACATGACACCCAAAGCACAACCCATAAAAGAAAGAATGGATACATTGAAGCTCATCAAAATACAAAACTTTCATTCTGTGAAAACCCATGTGAAGAGGATGGAAAGAGAAGCTACAGGCTAGGAAAATATTTAATAATTATATATCCAATAAAAGATTTATACTTAGAATATTTAAGGACTTCTCAAAACTCAAAAGTAAAAAGAAAATCCAATTAGAAAATAGGCAAAATACATGGAGAGACAGTTTGCTGAAGAGAATATACAGATGGCAAATAAGTATATGAAAAGATATTTACCATCATTAACCATAAGGAGAATATAGATGAAAACCACTGCGAGAAATCACTCCATACCTGTCAGAATGGCTGAAGTAAAGAAATAGGGACCACACCAAATGCTGGTGAGGATGCAGAGAAACTGGATCACTCACACCTTGCCTGTGGGAATATGAAATGGTACAGCTACTCTGGAAAGCAGCTTGGGAGTTTCTCATAAAACTAAATATGCAATTACTATACCAGACACCCAACAGTTGTGCTCTTAGGAATTTATCCTAGAGAAATGCAAACTTAAATTTGCACAAAAGCCTGTCCGTGAATCTTTACAGCAGGTTTGTCAATAATAACCCCAAACTGGGAAAAAGCCATCTGTCTTTTAGCGGGTGAATGGTGAAGCAAGCTGTGATATATCATATCATGGAATACGACTAGACAATTGAAAGGAATTAATTGTGGATAGTCATAAACGTGAATGAATTTCCAGGGAATTATGGGTGGAAAAAAGGTCAATACCAAAAAGTTATATATTTTTGTATGCACGAGTCTGTTTATATAACATTGTTGAAATGACAAATTAATAGATATGAAGAACAGATTGGCGGTTGCCAGATGTTAAGGAGCGGGGTGAGGGTGAGAGGTGGGTGTGGTTATATGGCAATAGCACCAGGGATGCTCTGTCCTCTGCAATGACTGTGACGGTGGAGACGTAAATGTGCACACGTGATGCAATTGTGTAGAACTAAACACACGCGTGCACACACACGCACACCACCCATGCAGGAGCACAAGGAAACTCATGGAATCTGAGTCAAATGGATGGGTTATATCAATGCCACTTTCCTGGTTGTGATATTTCCTTCAGTTTTGCAAGATTTTACCACCAGAGAAAATGGATAAAGTGTACACAGGATCTTTGCATTACTTCTTGCAGCTGCATGCGAATTTACAGTTATCTCAAAATAATTTAAGAAAAAGGATGGTGAGATAGGTGGTAAGAACAGTCAACCTCTAAAGTGGCCCCAGTGACTCACTTCTGCTATAAAAAAAAAAAAAGAAAAATCAGTGTTTCAGTAGCTATTGATTGGCTGGATGGCTGGATGGCTGGATGAATGGCCGTGGTAGGCTCACACCCTTCTCTCCCAGTGTCTACCAGAACCGTGCGTTTGATCTTACTGGCGGACAAATCCTGGTTGGTCTGCCCTGAGTTTTAAACTTGCTGTTAAGTTTAAATCATTTTGACAAAATAAGTGAAATATTTTTAAGAATAAAAAGTAAGTAATTAACTTGTATGTATGAAGGCTGTTGACTGTTGTGTGATAAATCTCCTGCTGCCTTAATGCATTACCTTATTATTTGCATTTCTTCCTTGGATATTCCTTTAAAAGGAGGTTTGTATGAAAATAACAGCATGGCTAGTGGAAATATAAATTTATATCCTTGTCTTGAGAGGTAACATGACAACATGGATAATAAAAAAAAAACCCTGAAAATAACAATAACATAAAACCGCTTAGTCTAGCAATTCAACATCTGTGAATTTATCCTAAGAAAATAATTGGACAAGTGTGCAAAGATGTATGTGAAGGGTTACTGACTAGTATTGTTTATAATGGTGAAAAAATGGTAATAAGCAAAATGTCCAAAACAAACAAACAAACACAACTTAAATGAGTCGTGGTACAGTGAAACAATTGAGAAGGAAATAGCCACTAAAAGCTTAAAGTATAATAAAAAAAGAAAGAAAAAAGAAACAAGCAGAAATACATGTTCCTAAAATTCTCACAGAAAAAAAAAAAAATGGTGCTGTGGTTCTGTATTTGCCAAAGTGAGAGGTTTTTCAGAATAGTGATCTGAAAGAATCCGTCGTTATTTGCAAAATACAGAGGTTGTGTGTGGGGGGATACGTAAGTCGAAAATAGGACATCATATGACAGGGTAAAGACCCCACTGCAACTGTGGGTGGGGAGATTTCAGCTAATTACGTAGTTTGCAAATGTATCCCTTTGAGTATTTATAATTATTTTCTGTAATAATTACTTGCATACATAAAAATATTAATGTCTCTTGAGTTATTGTGCATGAGGAATTTTTGTTTTGTTATCATCTGTATTTTCTAATTTGTAATAAGTTTACTACAAGGAAAAACTGAATAAAAACAGTAACATTTATTAAATACAATAAAGAAAGACAACCTAATTGTGACTTCGAAATGAGCCTTGCTGCCAACATCTAGCTGAGTCAGTCCCAGTTTCAGGCAGGTGTCTTCAGGGGGCACAAATGAAGAGGTAGGGTTGATGTCCATTCCTAGGAGCTGGACATTTAGTTAGGCCAAGAGAAAAGAATGGGCCCAGAGCTCTTTGAGGGCAAAGAACACGCCTGCCTCATTCACTAGTGGGTCCTTGTATGGAGCTCAATACCAGGCTCACCAAAACGTGTGTTGAGTGAAGAAAAGAAATGATGTCACTTGCTCAGGATGGGCTTTGGGCTGCCTGCTCTGTGCCAGGCATGGTTCTTTGTGCTCAGGAAGCAGCTGTGAATAGGGAAGCCATGGTCTTGGCATCCAGTGGGGAAATAAAGAGGCCAACCGCAGAGAGAGGTATGGGAATAAACTACCCAGGGCATGAGACAGACGGCAGTCCTGTGGGGCCACAGCAGGAAAGGACTTTCCAGAGAGGAAAGGTTCAAACCAAGCTGGCCTCCTGAGTCACCACCAGACATGGGATGACCTTGGAGGGGCACATTCTGGGGAAAGCAAAGAGAAAATGCAAGAGCTGCGAGGAAGAAATGACTTCAGGGCCTGGAAACAGGGAGAGGCCGGGTGTGGCCAAGTGCTGGGGTGACAGATGTAAGCTACACTTGGCCTTGTGGAGTCTGGGCAACTCCAGCAAAGAGTTGGACTTTATTCTGGGTGATACGGGAAGCTGTTGGAGAGCTTAAAAAATATTTTAATTTGAGAATGGTTTTTGGATTGATAGAAAAATTGCATATATAGCACAGACTTCCTACATACCCCTTACCCTGTTTCCCCGACTATCAACTTCTTACATTTATATGGTGTGTTTGTCACAGTTAAGAAACTAACGTAGGTATGTAGCTACTAATGAACCCCTAAGCCTTATTCTGGTTTTACTCATTTTCATTAATGTCTTTTTTTCTGTTTCAAGACCCCGTCCAGGGCACCGCCTCACACTTAGTCATCATGTCTCTAGACGCCCCTGGGCTGTGATGGTGTCTCAGACTTTCCTCATTTTTGATGACCTTGACGGTTTCTAGGCGTCCTGGCCAGGCGTCCTTCAGTTTGAGTTTGACTGATGTCTTTCTCGTGGTTGGAATGGGGTGATGAGTGTTCAGAGAGAGGCCTACAGAGGTGGCAGGCCCGTGATCATATCCAGGCTCCTGCTGTCAACACGCCGTTACTGGTGATGGGAACCTTGGCCACTTTGCGGGTGAGGGCATTTAACAGTGTGGAGAGATTTAACAGGAGAGGTGACCTGGTTTGCTACATCCTTTAAAAGGGTCAGTTGGGCCAAGTGAACTAGGTAATGTGAGTGAAGTGTAGTAGAATGAAAGCAAAGCTATGTTGGTGACAGTGGGTGACCAAGTGGACCTGAGATGCAGATTCACGCAGAGGTGTGTGCAGGGGTGAGTCAGTGAGAGGCTCTGAATGCCAGGCTGGGAAGTTGGCATTTTATCTCAGTAGATTTCAAACACTGGCCTCAGAGTTTTGCATTCAAATAGAACTTTACAAAAACAAAGCCAAAAGCAATACAAAGCCTAAAGATGAATTTCCTGTGATGGAAAGTGAGGCCCTGAGTGCAGCGTCACTGGAGGCTCTAAGACCTAAATGGAAGCTCCTGGGTGGCTGAGGGCAAACTGTCAGCAAGGCATGTGACGGGCACAGTGAGCAAGTGAGGCTCCTCCCCTCCTCCAGCTAAGAAGCACCTGTACCTGGATCAGGTGGGCAGAATGGAAAGTGTGAGGAAAGCAGGAAGGGCTGAGGTCAGTGTGCCTGTTGGCAGAGGTAGGGGCCAGGACAATGCCGATATTGACAGCAGTGAGAAGCCAGCACCCCCACATGGGGAGGGTGGCATGGGCAGCGAGGACCCTTTAGAGGCAAATGTGGGACACCTCTGTTCCTGGGCTCCCCAGGCTTTGGGTGTCCTCTGGGACTGGTCTCATTGAGTAGTTCAGGTTGGAGACTCAAGACTGCAGAAGACGCTGTGGCGGGGGGAGATCCACCTTTGTGTGGAGTTTGGCCATCAGTGATCTGTGCGTTGAACTGAAAAACCACCTCCTGGACCCAAGGTTCTTTTCACGTGAGTGTTTCTGTGATGTGGTGGTAGACAGAGCCGGATAATGACCGCAAGTGATTGCTCAAGAGGCGATCTGTTAAAGATTTAATGTGCAATCACAACTGCTTGCTGTGGAGCTCCTTCTCCGTCTGAGATGAGTGGGGTCTGTTGGCGGGCAAGTTCCAATTTAGTAATGAGATCATTATAATCCTGACCTCCTTGGAAGGATCCTTCACACCAGAGGAAGCCACTTCTCTGAATCCTCTCCATCTCTTCCCAGCAGGAATTTAGTTCTCACAGCTCTCAAAGGAACTTCCATTTCCTGTTTCTCATCTACTCCTGACCTCACTCTCACTCCCCTTAGCAAAGTTGTTCCGTCCTTCCAGACTCCTTCACGATGCCTTTGCTTCATCTCACAAATGAGATGCTGAACACCTGCTACGTCCACATACTGAGCTTTGTCCCTTCAGGGACAGAGCTGGGGCCTGGTTTCAGCTCATAAAGAGCTCACAGCCTTGTGCTGGTTCTTGGACCAACAGAGTCAGAAATAGCAGAGGTGCTTGTGAGCACATAGAATGAGCCCATCTCAGATCTTTGAATCAGACATTTTAGGGTCAGAGTCTGGCCTCCTCCTTTTAATACACAAGACCCATGACTTTGTTGGGGTTCACCCTTACACCAAACTCCTGGAGTGCTTGGTGGTTTCACCCTCTGTGGTGGTTGGTCTTAGGTGTCACCTTGACTGCACCTCTGGGCGCCCAGGTTAAACATTGCTTCTGGGTGGGTTTGTGAGGAGCCTTCCCAAAGAGATTAGCATTTGAGTCGCTGGACTCAGCAGAGTAGATTGACCTGCCCCACGGGAATGGGCATTGCCCAATTTGTTGAGGGCCTGAATAGAACAAAAGGTAGAGAAAGGAGGAATTCGCCCTTTTTCCTGCCTCTCTCCTTGAGGTGGGACATCTCATCTTCTGCTATCACAATAGCATTTACATCTCAGCTCTCCTGTGTCTCATGGCTTTGAACTCCAATTATACCACGAATTTTCCTGGGTCTCCAGCTTGCTGATGGCAGACTGTGGGACTTCTCAGCCTCCATCACTGCACGGGTCAATTTCTTTCTCTTTTTTTTTTTTTTGGGACGGAGTCTTGCTCTGCCGCCCAGGCTGGAGTGCAGTGGCGTGATCTCCACTCACTGCAACCTCTGCCTCCTGGGTTCAAGCGATTCTTCTGCCTCAGCCTCCCGAGTAGCTGGGATTACAGACGTACGCTGCCACACCTGGCTAATTTTTTGTATTTTAGTAGAGATGGGGCTTCACTGTGTTGCCCAGGCTGGTCTCAAACTCCTGAGCTCAGGCAATCCGCCTGCCTTAGCCTCCCAAGTGCTAGGATTACAGGCTTGAGCCACCGTGCCTGGCCATGAGTCAATTTCTTATAATAAATCTCCCCACACCCATATGTGTGTGCATATATATATATGTACTCTCTTGGTTCTCTCCAGGCCCAGCTTTGTTTTGTACTGAAGGCTGCATCTCCCCAGTTTGCAAACTGCTTGTGGAAATAGTCTGTCTTAACCTAATGCTTCTTTCTCAGGTGTTCGGTTAACACTTGCACATGGTAGGCAATCCGTCCATATTTGTTGGGCAGATGTGTGGGTGGATGGCGGCTAAACTTTCCCAGCCATAGTGGGCATCTCCTCTGGGGTAAGAAGTTGGCGACAAGCAGGCACCTGAGGCCCTGCCGCGGGTGCATGGGCTGTGATTGTCCATGGACCATGTTAACTGAAACTTCTGGTCTAACACATAGGGTGGGCATCTTCCTAGGAAACCATGGAAAAGCAGCAGATAGGACTGGCTTTCAGCAGTGATGAAAAGCAATAAGAGGACAAAATGTGGTGCTTTACACAATGGAGTACTATTCAGCCATAAAAAAGAATAAGAACCTGTCATTTGCAACAACAGGGATGGAATTGGAGGTCATCATCTTAAGTGAAATAAGCCAGGCACAGAAAGACAAACATCACATGTTCTCATTTATTTGTGGAATCGAAAAATTCAAACAATTGAACTCATGGAGATAGAGGGGAGAAGGGTGAATCCCAGAGGCTGGGAAGGGTTGTGGGGGTGAGAAGGACGGACGTGGGGATGAATAAGACCTAGTGTTTGATAGTACAGCAGAGTGAGTAGAGTCAACGGTAATTTAATTGTACATTTAAAAATAGCTAAGAGTATAATTGGATTGTTTGTGACACAAAGGACAAATGCTTGAGGAGATGGATACTCCATTTTCCATGGTGTGAGTATTGTGCATTGCATGCCTGTATTGAAACAGCTCGTGTTCTCCATAAATACATACACCTACTGTGTACCCATAAAAATAAAAAAAATGATTACAAGTCTCGATATAATTTTAAAAAGAGGAAACTGTCTTTGTATGGAGGCTGGCTGAAGACAGATACTGCATCAGGCACTTGACAGCCTGGTTTCCAGTAGCTTCTCAACCCAGTGGAGTAGACTCTGTGGCCCCATTTTACAGATGAGAAATCACAGCTCCAGCTTTCTCAGGAGGACCATAGAGGTCCAGGGGCCGGAGGTCTGAATATTTAATAGAGGGATTTGAATAACCAAGGAAGTTAGCCTGGAGAGAGATTTGGGAGGCAGGTAAGCCTAGCGTTCACTCTGGGGGCAGATGCCTTCCCCATCTGTGCAGAAGATTGGCCTAAGTGGCCGTGATGACATGGCTCCTACCTGCTTCCTAAGTAATGGACCTCAGAGAATTAAACAGTGAGGACAACAGCGAATGTTGTCTCTCATACCTTCGACTTTTCCAGGAGTGCCTGACCTTTCTTTGTCCTTGTTCAGCTTCAAGTCAAGTCAGCTCAACCCTGATTGAGCCCCAGCAATGAGTCATGTCTGTGAAAACGACATGGCTCCTGTCCTTGAGGAGCTTTGAGTCCGGTGACTGTCACTTCAACGGAGTTGGGCTGGACACAGTCATATGTATATGCCAGACATGAGGCTTTGTTCTCATTCAAATAATTGCCCTGCATGATTCTAGCAATTAAGCTTCTTGATATGTGTGGATGCGTGTTCCCAATTTTTTTCTGGCCTCTACCGAACCCAGTGTTAATATTTGATAGCAGTCCTAAAAATTAAACTTAAATAATTATGCAAACTGAATTAGGATAGCATAATATTACCAATCAGAGTAATATGGCTTTGTAATCCAGTATGATGTCATATGAATCTACAAATTAGAAAGCATGTCAGAGGAGGAAACCACATCCTTTATTGCTTTACCTTAAATAGCTTAAAACTAATCTTTTCCATGAGCCAACAGCTATCCCTCATGTTTAATAATGCTCCTCCCTGCCCAGATTAAGCTAACTAAATGATGTTGCCCCCTGCACCTGCAAATGCCTGGTGCCAGGGCAGGGACACACGGAATGACAGAAGGGGAGACCAGATGTTGGCTGAGGCATTGATTTATGGGCATGACCTTCCATGTGCCCTGAGGATGGCTGAGACCAGGGTTTGATGAATGCACTGCTCTGTATGAGAAGTTCTAAGGTGACAAGCAAAGATTCTATCATCTGGAGGGGCAAGCCCTATTATTAGTTTGGTGCAAAAGTAACTACAGTTTATGCAGTTGTAATGGCAAAAACAGCAATTACTTTTGCACCAACCTAATACCACACAGAGGAGGTGCAAGTGTATGCCACCAGGGCAGGTGCAGGTGATGGGGGCAGAGAAAACTCAGATGTCTCCAACCTGTGCAGAGTAGGGAAACAGAAAAAGCTAAGTGAGGAAAGTGAGATTTTTATCACACAGAGGCATGTCTTAGGTTTTCTGATTCCATTCCCGGTGAATTTCATTAAGTAATCAAAGTGCTAGGCATGAAATGTGGGTATGCTGTCACCAGGTGGCGGCAGCATCCACTCTCCAAAATGCATTTTGTTCAAATCTAGTATGTGCTAGGTATTCTGAGCACATAGTGTCGAGACTAAGGCAAAGAGTCCCTGGCATTGTGGAGCATAGAGGCTAATGAGGTGGCAGGTGCTTACATTTTGTAATCTGTTGTGAGGAATAGCTAGTGGTAGTTAAATGATATAGTGATAGTTAACGGAGAGAAAAGTTTTCTCTTCAAGCTGTATTTTTATTATTGCTATTAACATAAATAGAAAATAAATATTAAAATAGTTATTAATAAGCAAAATATAATATTGCATTTAGTTATACAATTAAGTAGAGGCTTTCAAATATTTTTTAGCTTTGTGCAACCAAAATCATATGAGAAAGCAAAAACCACAAATACAGAAAATCAGAAGAACTTCTCTGTTTGAACAGAAACGAGGAGGCCCTTCCAATGCAGGCCAGACCTTTAGGGGCTCAACAGAACACAGCTGGAGAAACACTCACACCACGCGCGGGTTCACCTGCCACACTTCGGCCCAGGTGCCCGGATCGCTGTGTGCGGAGACTTAGGCTCACGGGCAAACCTCTTCCGGTTCCGGTCAGGCTGCTGCCTCCCCACCCACTGGGAGCCCTTTTGTGTTTCCGATGCTCACAGGCTCTCCCCCAGTTTAAGGACTTCAGCGTCTTTCAGGGCCTGTGGTTCAGCGGCTCCGAAAGAACTGCTGCTGGTGGACCGGTTCAGGGTCTTGACTGCGCCACCCAGAAGAACTTGAGAGCACGTCCAAAGTAAAGGTAAGCAAGGGAGTTGATTGCACGGCGAAAGTGCGCTCTGCCAGCTGGTCAGAGTGGCCGCTCAAAGGCGAAGCAGTGCGGGCCGACACTGGGGAAACCCCCTTTGTGGGAGTCTTACATGATTATTCCTGAAGGACTGGGAAGGGGTGTTGCCATTACGCATGTTCTGGGCTGTCTCCTGGTGGCACATGTGCTGTGGTTGTGCTTGCTAGTACACACATGGCATGTCTCATTAGCATCGTACATCTCCACCCAGTTCTTTAGTAGTATAATGAGCACAGGTCAGCCCAAGGACACTAATCTTTGGTTTCTGCACTTGAATGAGTTCGCGGATTTTTCCTTCTGCTCTTCTACCTCCTTGATGCAGGATGGTCTAACCACGAGCCTGGGATGAGGCTTGTGCACCATAGGGTGGCTTGTTCTCGCCGTCTATTTAGCAAGTTTGCTGTTCTCTAAGTGAGGCTATGACCACCCTCTCTGACCTACCTCATAACCTGTTGCTTAGCTTCGGAAATCCAGCGTGGTGCTGGGCTTCCTTACAGCCTGAGGTCAAGCAATGTCCCTGAGACTTAACTGCCCTTGGAAACCAATTTTCAGCAACAGAAAAGAATGAAAATAAAGTTCACATGAGGGTTAGTGCTGCTGGCGATGAGAAGGTCCTGTGACTATTTTTATTACCACTTCAACGAGAAGGAGGTAACCTTTCATTCTCATTTCTCTCTCTCTAATATTTTGCATTCTCCAACTGTTATCTGTAAGAACATCTAAGAGCACTTGACAAGCAGAGAAAACATATAATAAAACCACAACCAACCACACCATCTTAATGATAGCACTCTTCTTTTGTTGTAATTTCTTCCAGTATCTTTGCTCAAGGTTTATTTCTTGTTACATATTTGCAATTGTTCTCAGTAAAATTCTGAGATGTGAGTTTTAATTTAACATATCTTAAGATTTTTATTTGCAGGTGGCTGAATTTTTTCAGAAAAATTATTTTAGAGGCTACTCAACACTGAGCAGTTAGTATTTATTCAGGCGGCCATTCTCTGACGCCTACATTTCCCTGCAGATGGAAGTATTGCTCCCATCTGTAGGGAAATGAACCCAGTGGAGAATATTGTTTTGCTTCTGCTAACAACAACATCCGTTAGGACAGATTTCCACATGTCTGATTGCTGGGGCCGATGACACAAACATTGACAATAGCGTTTCACGCATGTTGACTGATGATTTCCAAAAGCTTCTCCTTCCCAGTTGGCAGTTTGCCAGATGCTTCCAGAAATAGATGGGAATGCCAATTTCATCACACTGTTGCCCGCACTAGCTATGTCCACTACATTTTAATGCTAGTGTAATAGGCAAAGGGGACCTGCTGTCTGTTTCACCATTCATTTCTTTGCATGGCTGTCAGGTGGGACATTCCATTCTCCTGGAGAGGCCAGATCACTGTCTCCAGGGAGGCCCTGGTAGAAGCTGCTCTGGTGTCCAGCTCCTGTGTGAAGCCTTCTCGATCCTCCACTCTTGGAACAGACTTCTTCTCTGCCCTTTAAACACCCTTAACATCATGCGTGGGCCTTTGCTATGACACAGTTGTTCCCCATTCTGCATCATCATGAGGCTGTCTGCACCCTTTCTCTCTCCTGGGCAGGGCTCCGGCTCTACTGGGGATGGGGACGTGTGTTACTCTCTTAGTCACCTGCCTTGTCCAGCACAGCATTGTACATGCCACAGAGGCCCCACAGAGTTTGATCATAAACTATGATTAAACCAAAATTGTGAATGGATAAAAAATTTCCATCAAGAAACCTCAACATTTTAATGTTCATGAGGGGATGTAGGGTAAATGCAACTGATAGTAATAACTTAAGCACACCCTTAGAATGACCCTGTATGGCAGATGTGCCTAAATGTATGTTTGGCGCTAGAGAATCCAGGAGTGGCCAACCAGGAGATTCATTCCGTGTCTATGATAAACATCTGAGCCCCTGGCCTGTTCCGTGGAACATGGACCCTTCAGGGGATTGAGGCCCTGAGTCTGGGATTGGATGAAGGTTGCCAGGTGGAGGTTACCAGGAGGGTGTTAAGTGAAAATGCTGTGTACACGGCATGCTGTTCAGAAGAGGCTACAGTTTTCCTGCCCGGCCCGCCACCAATGGACTATTTCTGTACATAAGGTGATTTCCCTGTTCAGCCCGCCACCACTGGACACTCTCCCTGCATGTAAGCCCCTAATAAAACCCCATGGCTTGGTTGCTAGCTCTGGGTCTCTTCTTCAGCCTTCCTATTGAGCTTAATAGGGGTTCAGCACAACCGTGGGACAAAGAACAACAAAAAAATTGGGGATCTTAGCTCTAGTTTTCTTTCCTCCCTGAATCACACATGAAGGGAGTCAATGTGGGCTTTCAGCCTTATCCCATTTGAAAACAGAGGCTGTAGGATCAAATCTCAATCCCCTTAGTCCTATGTTTGGGAGTCAAACTGACTTGTTCATGGGGCTGTCATCAGACAGCAGAGCACACAGGGCAAGGTGGAGCAGGAAGCTGCTGGACGCTCTGCCTTCCTTATCCAAGTACTGAGGTTACATGGGGAGGGAGAGCCGTGGTCCTGAACTTTTCGATTCACTTGAGTATTTTTTTAGCGACCTACTATGTGCCAAGCATTGAGCTGCCTCTGATAGTGAGGGTAGAATGTGATCAAGAATAGGTGTGTTTCACAACACTGTTGTCTGAGCTGCTTATGATGTTAGATCTTGATGTCATGGAAGCCAGCTGATCAGAGTTGCCACTCAGTATTTGGCCTCACTAGTAATGTCTTCATTCTATAAAGCAGTGCTTCTTGTGCACTAACAAGCATCAGCGTCACCTGGAAGACTTGTTAAAACACAAATTTCTGGGCCCACTCACTGAATTCCTGCTTCAGTAGATCTGGGGTGAGAGCTGACAATTTGCATTTCTAACACATTTGCAGGTGATGTTGCTGGTCTGGGGAACCACAATTTGGGCACCACTGCTGTCAATTGAAAAAATAACAGTTTCCATATGTAGGCAATTTCCCTGTGCCAGGTGTTATGTGTACAGCTTTACTTGCCTTATCTCAATCTCCAGAGAGACTTACAAAGGAACTATTGATAGTTTTAATTTCTGAGATGAGATTTCTGAGAGCAAAAGCTGTGAAAACCCTACCGAAGCTGGCACAGTGAGTGAGATTGGGGCTGAGCCCCCGTCTCTCTGGCTCCAGTCACTGCTATCCACGCTTGGTGCATCCACCCGGTTACCAAGCCACTCTACCTCCTTGAGGACCCTTCTCCCTGATTACCAATGAGTCACCTTCAGATAACACTGTGCCTCCCACAGGCAGTGCAGATGCCACCTAACAGAACATTCCCAGTTCCTCCCTCAAATTCTTGGGATGTTGTTGCCTTCACCCCACTTCTCCATGTGCCATACTAACTCAATAAATTGTTCCTGTGATTTTAAATGATTGTCTTTTTAAAGAGCAATACAAAAGTTCAAAGATTATATTTTATCTTCATGATTCCTTCATGATGCCCTTCCTTTCTTTTTTTTTTTTTTTGAGACGGAGTCTCGCTCTGTCTCCCGGGCTGGAGTGCAGTGGCCGGATCTCAGCTCACTGCAAGCTCCGCCTCCCGGGTTTATGCCATTCTCCTGCCTCAGCCTCCCAAGTAGCTGGGACTACAGGCGCCCGCCACCGCGCCCGGCTAGCTTTTTGTATTTTTTAGTAGAGATGGGGTTTCACCATGTTAGCGAGGATGGTCTCGAACTCCTGACCTCGTGATCCGCCCGTCTCGGCCTCCCAAAGTGCTGGGATGACAGGCTTGAGCCACTGCGCCCGGACTATGCCCTTCCTTTCTTTATGGTGATCTGTATTTCTGACCTCTTCCTTATTCCTTCTCCCTGAAGAACTTTCAACAATTTTTTCAGAGCGGGTCTATGGGCTGTGAATTCCATCCAGTTTTTGTTTGTCTGAGAAAGTCTTTGTTTCTCCTTTACTTTTGAAGGACGATCTTTCTGGATAAAGAAAGCGTTTTCTTTTTTTTTTTTCTTTCAAGACTAAATGTTTCATTCCATTCTCTCGTGGCTTGTGTGGCTTCTGATGAGAAGTCTGCTGTGATTCTGATCCTTGTTCCTCTCTAGGTAAGAGGTTTCTCCCCCTGCCTTTGTCTTGTTTCAAGATTTTCTCTTTGTCTTTGGGTTTTCTGCAGTTTGAACATAATGTACCTAGGGGTGTGTGTTTGTGACTTTTGTTTATTTGTTGTTTGTTTTGTATTTATCAGTTCTCTGGGTCTATCATTCATTTTGAAAAGTTATTAGTCATTATTACTTTGAACACTGAAGTGCTGTTCTCTCTTTTTCTGGTATTCCAATAACACATACGTAAAGCCCTTTGATGTTGTTCCACAGTTCTTGAGGATTCTGTTGTTTTTTGTTGAATATGTTTTTCTCTTTGCATTTCAGTTTGGGAAGTTTCTATTGCCATATGCTCAAGCTCACTGGTTCTTTCCTTGGCTCTGTCTAGGCTACTGAAGAGCCCATCAAAGATGTTCATCATTTCTTTGGCAGTGTTTTGATTTTTTGTATTTCCTTTTGATTCTTTCCTAGTGTTTTCTTCACTCTGCTTATATTACTTATCTGTTCTTGCATGTTATCTAGTTTTTCACTGGAACCCTTAACATACTAACCATAGTATTTTAAATTATCTGGCTAATAATTCAGAGCAATAGGAACCGAGGTCAACAGGCCTTAGTGTGAGGGTTTATGTTCATCTGCCTCAGGGTTGGGCTGTGTTCAATATTTGCTGTAGGTGCCAGAAGCCTCACCTCTTGACCCTGAGTCCTATTCTTCAGAGCCTCTGTCTGGAGCTCTTTCAACTGTAATTTACTGCTGTTATACTGAAGCCCTGTTGATGAGGTGGTAAATTGCAGAGGAAGGGGAGTGTCCTATAATCATCACATTAAATCTCAGTCTTTCAGTGGGGCTCTGTGTCTGGCCTGTGATTTCACAAGTGTTTCCCCCAGCCTTAGGTGAGACTGGAAGGCTGGAGGGAGCTGCAGTAGAAAATGTCCTTCCCTAGGCTGGAATGAGAGTGAGAAGTTTTTCCCCTGGAGAGTGGAACTTCCAGGGGAAAGGAGAAGGCTCTGGTGTATTTCATAAGGAATACTTTTCCTTTCCCTGCTAAAGCTGGGAACAGCTCTTTCCCGGATCTTCACCATCAGAACATGAAGGGCTCCTGGAGATAAAATCCACAAAAGCGTGAGGTCTCCCCAAGGCTGCAGTGCCCAGTCTTACATTGCCTTCCTCAGTCTCACACATTCAGTTCATGGCAGTGTGTCAACTTGATCATCTAAGTGTTCCTACCAGTTTATGTCTACAGCGGCTTCTGCTCCAGGGAGGCAGAGCTCAGCCGTGATTTTCTGGACTCATCCAGAGATGGAGAGTGTCCAGATTTCTGGGTAGTGACTTACCCTGTTATCAAAAGGCAAACTTACAACAAGCTTAGAGATCTTAATGGGCTTTTATTTGCAATTTGTCAACACCTCATTCTATAGAGTCTGTGTTCTAATGAGCTGAGCATAGGAGGTTGGCTTTATAGGCAGAAAGGGGCTGAAGAAAGTAGAAACAGCAGATTGCTCACTTTGAAGATATTCTCCTTGTAGGACTAAAACAAAGAAAACTTTCTTATTATGCTGACTGGTCATTTTGAAGATATTTTCCTTATGGGACTAAAACAAAGGAAACTTTCTTATGCTGACTCAGGTTGACCAGAATCTCCCGTTTTATAGGAAAATGGGTTAATTTCAAAGTTCAGTTTCATTAGGTAACCCTTAGTACATTGACTCTGTTCTGGTCTGCCAGGGGCCTAGTGCAGGAGGCCAGTCCTAAACAGTGGCCACCATGAGCTCTGTGTCACTGTGAACTCAGTTCTCCAATGGGTTCAAGAAAGGTCATTGATTTTCAGTTGGTCCAACTTTTATTTGTTGGAAGGACTGGAGTAATGACTTCCAAGCTCTTTATATATAAACTTGAAACCTAAACTCTCTTCCTTATAAGTAAAGGAAAAATGCCCCCTTTCATGAATATCTCAATGTATGTCATCCGTCAACTCTTTGACATAATTTACATACTCAGAGAAACCCAAGTTTTAGCATTTTCTAATTGAGCAAGATACTTTACGGTTTTTTTCCCAGGACATGTGGTGTCCACTTCTCCATTTCCTTGCATGAGATTTTTTTTAGGGAAACAGGAGCCGAGGAGAGCCCAGGTGACACCATTTTAGAATTAATGCCATCTTAAAACCAGTAAGGCACATACATCCTTGCCAATCACAACCCATGGTCATAAGATGTTTATGGCTAAGGAAGCGGTTTACAGTGCGGGCAAGGACAAACTCCTATGACAACAAAATGTCCAGATGCCCCAATATATATAATAATATATGCCTTCAAATTAATTCTTATTATGCTTTGATGTACATATACACTAAAATGCCAAGGACAGTTTTCTTTAAATCAGCAGAATAATAAATTTTGTCACGCTGTCAGCCCATCTGCACATAGTCATAACTTAGCGTCTGCATAGATAAGACTGCTATGTAAGGAAAACTTAAAGATGTTATGTTCTTTCTCTCGCTTTCTGAGGATCCCTACTCTGTAATTGGAGTAGCTTTCAACAAATGATCTCATTTTATTGTATTCTGTGACTCACCTTGAATTCCTTCCTGCACAAGATCCAAGAACGCTCCCTTGGGGTCTGGATTGGGACTCCTTTTTCTGGTAACAAGATAATAAATGAAAGATGGAATTAATTCAAAATGCCACTTGTTGGAGTAACATTAAGGGGTAAAGATCATAGGAAAGTTGGGAGAATCACTTCTTGCTTGGTCCAAGATTTGAAACACTGTCATCAGATGAGCCCTGGATATTTTCATATTATTTAAATGACTGACTTCTAGCCCCTAGATTTTATCTTCCCAGGAATGTATAAGCAACTTTAACAACATGCTGTATTAAAACACATCGACACAATTATATTACAAAATGAGTGTATTTTTTCAGTACATTGGGATTAAAATACATGATCAAAGTAATAAGAATTTTTCCCACTCCTCCTTCCCCTCCTGGCAACCTCACCTCCAGGATTTGCAACAGAGCCTCTGCCCCGAGCAGCCCTGTCCTCACCAGTGCTTGCAAACTCCAAATTATATGCAAGTTGTTAAAACAGTGCCTGGAGGCCTTTATCAGTCTGCTAAGGCTTATGCATGTTTTGTTTGGTTGAGAGGAATAAAGCAATTAAAATCGGATGCGTTCTGTTTATATGTGAGATTTAACGTAACATCACCAGTGCCTCTCGATGTCTTAAGGCACTGTCTGATACCAAGAACACAGAGGCATCTTTTCTGAACTTCTCCCAGGAAAAGGGTGAGTCCTCTCATGGGGTTTGGGAAGTGTCTCTCCCTTTCTCCAGAATCATGTGCTTTGTGGGCAGATATCTTCACTGGATTTATCTAAACAACTGTGTGCAGTGGGAAGTCAAAGACAGTGGATTTCAGGGAATTAAATACCTGGGGGTTTCAGGAAGAAAAAGAAGGCAGTTTGAGGCATTTGGACCTAATGAAACTTACTCAGATGGTGACAGCAGCAGTTTTTTGGATGCACAATTGGCCACTGGGGATTCTCATATAGCATTTTTTTTTTAAGGACTTGGTGGCTTCCCAGACAGGAAGAATTTGTTTTGACTAATTGTGTTCGCTAAGGAACCCCTAAACACACTTTCTCTGATAAGCCCGATGAAGTGCTTCGCCTGGGAAAAGTCTTGGTGCTGATTTCCTCCACCTGGCTCTCTGAGGCGCACTTGAAGCTAGCCTGGCTCCACGCTTGCCAAGTGATTCTCCATCCTCCCCACACCCAAATCACTCGTTTCATGCTGGCCAAATGATTAAGACAATGATCCAGACAGGGCAGCCATAGAAAGCCATACACATGTATCTTTGAAACCTTTGATGGTTGTACTTTGGCAAGGAATAAATTATTTGTATTACTATTGGATCTTCCATTCTTTTATTCCATTGCTTCACTGATCCATTTGGATGTCACACAAGCCCCAAATTTAACAAATGTGAAATAGAATGCTTAATGCTACTCTCTACAACTTATTTCTCCCCCATTTTCTCCATCTGTTCACCTACTGTTCCTCTTTCTGCAGTGGGCTTTCCCCAGAGTTTCAGATGGCAGGTTCCTTCTCATTCTTCAGGTCTCACCATAAGTGTCACCATCCTAGAGTCTTTTCTTGACCACCTGTTATGGAATGAATTGTGTCTCTACTCTCCATCCTTCCACCATTCCTGCAACTCACGTGCTGAAGCCCTAATCCCCCAATGTTACTGCATCTGGAGATGGGGCTTTTAGGAGGTCATTAAGTGTCAGGCCTCTGAGCCCAAGCTAAGCCATCATATCCCCTGTGACCTGCATGTATACATCCAGATGGCCTTAAGTAACTGAAGAATCACCAAATAAGTGAAAATGGCCTGTTCCTGCCTTAACCGATGATGTTACCTTGTGAAATTCCTTTTCCTGGCCCATCCTGGCTCAAAAAGCTCCCCCACTGAGCACCTTGTGACCCCCGCCCCTGCCCGCCAGAGAACAACCCCCTTTGACTGTAATTTTCCTCTACCTAACCAAATCCTATAAAACGGCCCCACCCCTATCTCCCTTCGCTGACTCTTTTCAGACTCAGCCCACCTGCACCCTGGTGAAATAAACAGCCTTGTTGCTCACACAAAGCCTGTTTGGTGGTCTCTTCACATGGATGGACGCGAGAGAAATTAAGGTTAAATGAGGTAATAAAAGAGGGGTCTATGAATTTGTAGACTTATTGGTGGAGCTCATGCACTCTCTCTTCCTCCTGGTACATGCACAGAGGGAAGACTCTGTGGGGTTTTGACAAAAAAGAGTCAAACTCTGTAAAATATTTGAAGGATTTATTTGGAGCCATAAGTAAGTGACCAAGGCCTGAGGCATAGTCTCAAGAGGTCCAGAGAACACGTGCTCTAGGTGATTGGGTTATAGCTTGATCTCATACATTTTAGGGCGATAGAAGTTATAGATGAAAACAAATGAATACGTGCAAGGTGTCCATTGGTTTGGCCTGGAGAGGCAGGGGCTCCCAGGTCATAGTTGGATTTAAAGATTTCCTGGCCGGGCGCGGTGGCTCAAGCCTGTAATCCCAGCACTTTGGGAGGTCGAGATGGGCGGATCACGAGATCAGGAGATCGAGACCATCCTGGCTACCACAGTGAAACCCCGTCTCTACTAAAAAATACAAAAAAACTAGCCAAGTGAGGTGGCGGGCGCCTGTAGTCCCAGCTACTCGGGAGGCTGAGGCAGGAGAATGGCGTAAACCCGGGAGGCGGAGCTTGCAGTGAGCCGAGATTGCGCCACTGCACTCCAGCCTGGGCGACAGAGCGAGACTCCGTCTCAAAAAAAAAAAAAAAGATTTCCTGCTGGCAGTTGGTTGACAGGGTTAAGCTCTGCCTGAAGAGTTGAAGTCAGCAGAAATGCTAAGATAAGGAGGGTTGTGGAAGCCAAGGTTCTTGTTATGTAGATGAAGCCTCTAGGTAGCAGGCCTCAGAAAATCGATACTAATAGTAAATATCTTTTATCAGATGTGAAAAGGTGCAAGACTGTTAGTTAAATCTCTCCTGGGTTAGGAAAAGACCTGGAAAGGGAAGGGGATTCTCTACAGAATGTAGAGTTTCCCCATGAGAGACAGCTTTGCAGGGCCATTTCAGAATGTGTCAGTGAAATATGTTTTTGGGGAAAATACTTTGATGTCTTTCAGGGCCTGCTATCTGTCCTGAGACGCTCTGCTAGAGTCAGGTTGGAATTTGGTATCTTATTGCTACATGGATTCTCTTCCGTCAGTCTTAAGATCTACATGTTAATGTTAAAGCTGGTCAGTGGTGCCTGAATTCTGAGGGAGGAGGGTATAAGGAGGCATGTCTGACCCCCACTTCCCATCATGGTCTGAACCAGTTTTTCAGGTTTAGTTTGAAATCCCCTTGACCGAGAGGAGGGTCCCTTCAGTCAGTTGGGGGACTTTGCATTTTATTTTTGGTTTACAGAGGACATTGTGACAAGGTAGCCATTTGCAACCCAGGAAGCGAGGCCTCACCAGAACCCGACCATGCTGGCACCTGATTTTGGACTTGCAGCCTCTAGAATGATGAGAAAATCCATCTCTTCTGTGTAAGCCACCAAGTCTGTGATATTATGTTATGGCAGCCTGAGTGACTAACATCACCTGATGTGAAGAAGCCCCCATTATACTCTTCATCAGGGCACCGCATGTTTTCCCTTTATAGCAACCGTCCCAATCAGTTGGAATTTTGCTGATGGTCCGTCTGAAGGTCAGGCTTGGCCAGGTCAGGACAATGAGTCTTTTAAGCATCATTCACCTCGATGGCCCTTTCCCCACCCCATGGACAGCACTGCAGAGCAAAAATAGGTGAGCATCAAAGACCTATTAGAAAAATAATTTCAGGATGTCAGTCCTGTTAGATGACTTTAAAATTAATACTTCCTATATTTGCATAAGGTTAGACTATATCCAAAACATTTGTACTCACATGGTCTTAAAATAGCCACTCAGAAACACTATGAAACGGTGGGCCAGCACCGAGGCATCCAGAGAGTTATGTCCTATTTCCGGAGGAGAAAGCCAGACATTCAAAGCAGAGAGAAACCTCACTCTTCAGTTTTCTTTGTGAAGAGAGCACTCTGAGGATCTATTTCATAAATAATAAAGAATGAGAGACAGAGGGAGAAGCAGGAAGAGATACAAAGAGGAAAGGGACAGCAGTGTGGAAGAAAACAGGCCAGGCAGGAGCAGGAAGAGAAAGCGTGGAAAGTCGCAAAGACACAAAGGCCATGGGTTGGAGAAGGAGGCCGGGGGAACAAAAAAAATAAGCATGGAAAGTCTCAGAGATGCAGGGGCTGTGGTGTGGAGAGTGAGGACACTCATGATGGCGTGGGAAGTTCAAAAACCCACAGAGAGGGAGCAGGAGTGGTCCTTTCATAATAAGATGTTTGGGACATCAGACTGTTAGAGTTGGTATTTAGGCAGACATAAGCAGGGCAGAAGAGGGCCCCCTGCCCCAGGGATGTCACGTGACCATCAGGTGATAGCCAGGTTGTTGTTAAGCGGTCTCTAATTGGCCTCGCCTGGCACTAGAGAAAGGCTCGCTACTAGTAGATAGGAAACATCTGAAGCTGGTGATCAGCTTCCTGATAGGATCTCAGGAGCTGGACGAGTGGGCCCAAGTTTGTGCAGTAAGAAGCAAAATGGAAGTTTAACTGGTATATGACTGTCCTCCAGAAATGCTTACCTGGAAAGGGAAGAGTGCCTCAAATGAGCTTGCACACCATTTCAGCAAACACACTGCGCATGCTCCTCTCCCAAGTGCTGGCAGGCCACTGCATGAAAGCAGCCTGCTCTAAGGGAAGAATCAGGGGAGAAGAAATGTGGGCCCTGGAGTCGTGTCATCCAAGACCCCACCCAAGTTGAGGGTCAGACAGAGCACTTGGATCTCTCAAGTTGTCTGCTTGGCCCTTTCCAACGGTACTCCCTTTCATTCCTGCTCTAAACTGTTTAGTAAACTTTTACTCCCTGACTTCTGCCCCTGGCTGTATTCTTTCTTCTGCGAGGCAAGAACTGAGTTGCTGCAGAATTGTACAGATCCACCCCTGCTAACAAGACTAGACCGCAGCCTCCAAAGGCAGCTCCCACAGTGGGCAACTGCTGGCACAGGGGTCTGGGGAATGATGACCTCAGTCACAAATTTGCTTTAGGCTGGATATGTCATTTGCACTTAAATATTTATAGAATGGCTGATAGGTGCCATGACCCAGGGGCAAGGAAAAGCTTGGGTTGCCCCAAAGTTCAGAACCTCAAGAGCAGTTCTGAAGTGGATGGTTCTTTCTCTTAGCATGGTGGCCAATTCCAAGGGAAGATGCTCTGAATACGATGGACTCCTGTATTTGGGAGCTGAGACTGCTTGGGTTTGCTCAGCCAGTTCACTTGCAGACTGAAAACAGAAGCTGTGTGTGTGACCACAGCCCCAATGTCTATGCCCGTGACCATGTGTTGCATATAGTTCCTTTCTTCTCCGTTATCGGGAGCTACTTTCTATCTGGCTCGACAGGATAATGTGCTCCATCATGTGGAGATCAAACGTGTTCCCCGAATGTTTAGTATGCAGTGTGTGCACACACACAACGCATGCCTTAGATATATGACTTGTCTTCGTGAATAGTGAAAGCATATGTTTTCTTGCCTCAGCTTGCCTTTCCAGAATAACAATAACGTAAAGCCCACATGACTCCCAAATAGGATCTTTGGGGATTCCAATTATCTGATAATTGGCACCAAAGCGATCCTACCAACTTGAAGTAGGAGGAGATGTGGATTTCTAAACTAGGGCAAACGCTGCTTATAAGAGCATCTATGTATGGTGTTCCCTGTTCTCTTCACTTTAAAAAATAAAGAATTATATTTCTTTTTCTCCAGGCAACTTTGCAGACTATCAAAATACATAGATATCTGAAAACTCTGTCTGCCTATTCCCTGTTAGCCGTCATTTGGAAATAAGTTTGATCCTTGGTTACTGCTTGACATAACCTACAGGTGGCCAGCGGGAGGGAAAGCAAAGTATAAACAGATTAAGTTTGTTGACAGGAATTGAATGATGCAGCAACTTGATGGCATTGAGCCATTTAAACTTTTTCTTTTTTAAGCTGGAGCTTGAATTTAAAAAATGAAGTAAACTCGAGAAATCCATTAAGCCAGATTAGTATTGAACTCCAGTCAAGACCATCATCTGTGGTCATTAGATCTGGCTGTGGGTAAAAGAAAAAGTAAAACATATAAAGTCTGGCTCCTGCTTCTCATATCTACACTTACCCAAATCACCTGAGATTAAAAAAGATCCTTTAACTGGTGTTAGAGAGGGGACCTAAGGTGGAAGATATAAAGCATGAACTACCCACAGTGATGCCTTGACACCATAGAACCAAAAGCTCCAGACCTCTGCTTTGAGGATGGAAACGCGGTTCAGCTGGACTTAACTGTGCTTGAAACCTGCGCTGGACTGTGTGGTTCCCCTAGAGGACCCCTAGGGAGGCTTACAGACAGGAGCCACAACAATAGAAGGCAGTGACTGCTGGGCTAATTAATAACGATAACTGTGAAAGGTCGTGAGTGGAGAACTGAAGAAAAGAGGAAACTAATATTTAAATGCCTCACAATGTGTGATGCTTAATTCAGAGAGCAAAGTCCAAGTCTGCAAGCAGTAGATTTTGCATTAAATGAACTGAAATTGGAATAGGACTCAGTGGGTATTTCATTTTGCCTTGGTCTTAGGGTAAGTAATTAAAATCAACATCAGGTTGTGCCTGAAAGGTAGAGCAGCTGAGCAACAGCTAATTGTTGTAGCAGCAAAATGAGCAGAGGATCAAAGAGAATTTCGGAGTTTCTTGCCAGAGTAGATATGCATAAAATTCTATCCTCTGGTCCAACAGAATACATACAGGGTACAATTAAATTTAGCTAATTAAATTAAGTATAAATTAACTGATTTTTTGTATTTCTTACACTGTATTAACATTTATCAAGACTTTGACCAAAAAGTAGAGATTTTAAAGTTGGAAGGGACCCAGGTGATTAGCCTATCCCCCATTCTCCATTAAGAGCTTCACCCTCACCATTTCTCATTTCCCTAGACACATCATTGTCCACACTCTACTTGAATCATCCCAGAGACAGAGAACTCACTATCACCCCTCTCGCCTTTTGAAATGACAGTCGGAAATATGTTGAATTCATAGAAGAGGATGTTAAATTTTCAGATTCAAGAAAGACATTGAAAAAAAAAGTTATGAAGAGAGGATTTCAGAATGAGTGCATTCTAGTGATCACACATAAGGTGAACCCCAAAACATCGTAATGCGAGAAAGTGGAACACTACGTGGCCTATGCTCGCGGCATCATTTTGCGGGAAGAAACTGGGAGAAGGGCGATCTCATTCTTTGAAGGGTGGCTTTTCTAGCAAGGATTGACTTCCATTTCTTTGCTTCCAGTGAAGAAGGTTGAGCTCATCCCAAAAGGCTAGGATGAATAGACCTGGAATTTCTTTGAGAGCTTACATTGTTGAATGGTTTGGATCATGGCGGTAGTCTCCTAACTCACCTGCCATCAGTGCTGCAAACTCTCTGTTAAATTTTATCCATTCAGCATCTAGAGATTAGATATTATTTTAAAATATTTTTATAATGAAGGATTACTTTATGAACAATAATGTGCACAGGTCTTACAGTCTTAAGTATCAATTTCAATGAGTTTTGTCAATGGTGTGTGCTCCTGTGGTCGTCCACCCAAGGCATGAAGTAGAATACTTTTGCCATGAACACCCCAACCAAGAAGTTCCCTAGTCTCCTTTCAAGTTGATACCCTTAGTCTAGAAAGGCAAGCACCTTCTGATTCTGTCACTGTAGATGAGTTTAGCTGTGTTCTTCGATCTCATATACATGAAAGCACACAGAATGCCTACTTTGGGAGCCGTCTTTATTTTTGTGACTCAATCATGGTATTGTGTATTAGCAGTAGTCCTTGCCTTTTTATTGTCAAGAAGCATTTTATGAATATACTTCCATTTGTTTATCTACTCATCTGTTGATGGACATTTATGTTGTTTCCAGTTATGAGCTATTATAAATAAGGCTGTTATGAACACTCTTGTACAAGTCTTTTTGTGGACACAGATTTTCATCCCTCTTAGGTGAATCTCAAGAAGGTAGACTTGCTGAGTTATAGAGGACTTGTATATTTAACTTTATAGGAAACTGTCAAAAAGTTCTCCAAGGTGCTATTCTACCCTCCTGCCAGCAACATATGAGAGTTTCTGTCACTCCATGTCCTTGCCAACATAGGGTATTGTCAGTCACTTTCACTTTGGTCTTACTAGTGAATGTGAAACCATATCTTGCTTTAATCTAGTTTTTCCTAATGACTAATGGGGTTAAGTGCCTTTTCATGTGCTTACTAGCCATTTTATGTCTTCTTTTGTGAAGTGCCTGTAAAAGTCTTTTTCCCACTCTTTTAATTGGAGTGCTTGTCTTTTTATTATTGATTTTTTGGAGTCATTTAAACATTCTGGATATGAGTCCTTTGTTAGACAAATGTGTTATGGATATTTTTTTCTCCTCTATGGTTGTGTGTTCATTTGCCAAATGGGGTCTTTTAAATAGCACATTTTTTTTTTTTTGATGAATCCCATTTACCCTTCTTTTACATTTCAGTCTATTGCATGTTTTGTTATTATTATTTTGAAGTGGAGCAAGGTGGGGATCAAGCATTTATTTTCCCTTGGATACAGCTGTCCACTTGTTTCAGCAGTATTTGCCTAAAGCACTTTCTTTTCTCCATTGAGTTGACTTGATGCCTTTCTCAAAAATCAATGTGTGGGTTTCTTTCTGAATCTTTCATTCTTTCCACTGATGGATGTATATTCTATTTTTATGCCAATATCAACTCATCCAGATTACTATAACTTTATGTAACTCTTGAAGCAGAAATTATAAGTCCTGCAACTTTGTTTTTTTAAGATTATTCTATTTTAGATCCTTTGAATTTCCATATAAATTATAACATTCACTTTTCAATTGATGCAAAAATCCTGATATGATTTTCACTGGGATTGTGTTTAATCTATGAATCAACTTGAGGAGAATAGACATCTTAACAATATTAGTTGATCAACCTGTGAGCATTTACTTAGTTTTTATAATTAATTTTTATTATTACAATACAATGTACAGTTGTGTTGCATACAATGTTTCAGTCCATGAGGAAGCACATAGTCAATGGTGATCTCACAGGAATATAGTACCATATTTTACTGTTGCTTTTCTGTGTTGAGATATGTTCAGATACACAAATACCATTTTGTTACAGTCACCTATAGCATTCAGTATAGTTACATGCTTGCAGCCCAGAAGCAGTAGGCTCTACAAGATATAGCCCAGGTGTGTTGTAAGCGGAACCATCTGGGTTTGTGTAAGTGTAGTCTATGATGTTTCTGTAAGGACAAAATCATATAATGACCCATTTCTCAGTAGATATCCTCCTTGTTAAGAGATAAATGACTGTATTATAGTTTTCAGTGAGGAGGTCTTACAGATCTTTTGTTGGATTATTCTAGGTATTTAATGTTTTGGGATGCAACTGTAAATATATATGTATATAGATTAAAACGTTCGTTTTCCTATTGTTATTGCTTATGTATTGGAAGTACACTTGAGTTTTGTGTATTTAGATTCTGTAACCTTTCTAAATTCAATTAAGTCTAGTACTTTTTCTTTGCAGATTCTACTGCATTTTTTACATATACACAATTATGTCTAGAGTAGGGACAGATACACGTTGTTTTTCCCAGTGATTATAGTTTCTTTATTTTTTCTTGTCTTCAACAGCTAAGACCTCCATTACAGTGTTCAATGGAACTGGTGAGAGAAGACGTGCTTGCTGTGCTCCTGATATGAAGAGGAAAGCAGTCCTTTTCCGTAAGTATAAAACCATAAACCTTAGGTTTTTCATAGACGTCCTTTATCAGATTTTGAAATTTCTCTGCTATTCCCATTTTGCTGAAAGTTTTAAAAAATTATTTAAATAATGGATTTTGAATTTTGTCGAGTATGTTTTATGCATTTATTGAAATAATTATATGGTTATTCTTAATTTCATTTATGTAGTGAGTTACACCAATTGAGTTTTGAATGTTGAAAACACCAGAATTCCTGGGTTAAGCCCGGATCAGTTATGATAAATTGTATATATTGCCATATTTGATTTGCTAATACTTTTGCAATTGTAATATGAAGGATATTGGTCTATAATTTTATTTGTTTGATTTGTCATGTTTTGCTACTATGGTTATGCTGCCCTAAAACAAGTGGAGGAACTGTTCCTTCTTCCTTTTTCTTCCCCTTTAAAGAAGTATATACGTTTGGTAGTGTTTTCTTTCTCAAACATTGGATAGCATGCACAGTGAAGTCATCTGGGATTACATTTAACTGTTGGAAAGTTTTTTATTACAAATTCAAATTCTTTAAAAGATATTGGTCATTTAGATATACTAGTTCTTGTGTCATTTTTGCTGGCTGTGTTTTTCAAAGAATGTTTCCATTTTATCTGACTCGTTAAGTTTGTTGATAAAACATCATTCCTCCTGTTATTCTTTTAATGTCTGTAGAATGTCTGGTAAGATTGCCTCTTAAGGTCTTCATATTGGTGATTTATATGTTCTGTTTTTTTCTTAGAAGTCTGTAAATTTTATTAATCTTTTCACAGGACCAAACTTTGACCTTTGATTTTCTCTATTGTTTCTTGGTTTTCTATTTCTTTGATTACCACTCATTTTAAAATCACTTGCTTTATTTAACTCCCTTCAGTTAAATGTGTTCTTTTCTCTAGCTAATTAAGTTGAAGGCTCAGTTCACTGATTTTAAACCTTCCATTAAGTATATATATATACATATATAAAGATATACGTTACCTCTAGACATCAATTCAGCAGCATCCTAAAATTCTGATATTTCATTATTTGTCTTGTTATTCAGTAGATTTAATTTCCATTTTTCCTTGTCATTTATTCTTTGATATACATTATTTAGAGGCATTTTTAAAAATTTGAAACCATTGTAAGGTTTTCTAGAAATCATATTGTTTTCTTAGGTTATATCATTTTAATTAGAGAACATACTCTGTGCGTTTCAATACTTTGCATTTATAGGGACGTGTTTTTATGGCCCAGCACTGCTCTATCTTGGTAGCTATTCAATGTGTATTTAAATACTTAAGTTGATTGAGAGTGTTGAGCAAATTTTTATAACCTTATAAATTTATTATTTAGTTGTTTGAGTAATTACTGAGAAGTGGTAAAGCCTCTAACTAATATTGTGGATTTGTCTGTTTCTCTCATTTCCCTGTCAATTTTTACTTAAATTTTCATAATCTCTTTTATTTTTGCCTAATATCTAGCACTGTTACATCTTCTTTATCAATTAACACTTAATTATGAAATTTTCCTCATTGTCTTTATTAATATCACTTATATAGAATTTTTTTCTGATATTAATGTAATTTTCTTATGTTTATTTTTTGCCCAATATATGTTTATCCACACATTTCCTTTTGACCTGTATGTTTATAGTTAAAGAATGTTTCTAGTAAATAGCATATAGTCGTTTCTTGATTTTTTTCCCTTGAAACTGACAATCTCTACCTTTTACATGTTGAGTCTACTAACTTTCAGTGCCGTGGCCACTAGGATTGTATTTCGGTCTATTATTTTGTCATTTAAAAGGATTGTCCCATTTATTCTTTGTTGCTCTCCTCCTCTTTCCTATCTTCTTTTGGGTTAACTAAATATTTTTGTAGCATTCCATTTAATCTCCTTTTTTTTTTTTTTTTTTTTTAAAGAAAGCAATTCTTTTAACATTTTTTTAGTGGTTGTTCTAGATATCACAATATTTTTCTTTAAATTATCAAACACATCTTCAAAGAATAATTTGCCATGTCATGAACAATGTGAATTTTCTTTGTTTTTTAGACTGAGTCTTGCTCTGTCACCAGCCTAGAGTGCAGTGGCATGTTGTTGGCTCACTGCAACCTCTGCCTCCCAGGTTCAAGCAATTCTCCTGCCTCAGCCTCCCGAGCAGCTGGGATTACAGGCACCTGCCACCATGCCCAGCTAATTGTTGTATTTTTAGTAGAGACGGGGTTTCACCATGTTGGCCAGGCTGATCTCGATCTCCTGACCTTGTGATCTGCCCATCTCGGCCTCCCAAAGTGCTGGGATTACAGGCGTGAGCCACCACGCCCAGCCACAATGTGAATGTTTTATAGCTACATACTTCCATTTACTTCCTACACTACTCTGTCCTCTTAGTGTTGTGTATTTTACCTCTGTGTATGTTATGGACCTGCAATAGTTTTATTCTGCTTTAAGCAGCTCATGGTGTGGTATCATTTCTCATAGTCCTACATGTTAGCATTTTTTTTAGCAGCACATATGTGCTGGATGTGAATTCTTTCAGCTTTTGTCTACATAAAATAGTCTTTATATTTCTTAATTTTGAAGTATATTTTAACAGGATAGTATACTGTAGATTAGGAGGTTTTTTTTCTCTTAGCTTTTTAAAAATATTGTTTCATTGTTTTGGGCCACCACAGTTCTTGTTGTGAAGTAGCTTACATTCTTTTTAGTGCTTCACTGTATACAATATCTTGTTTTTCCCCCTGTGGATACTTTTAGATGTCTTCTCTGTCTTTGCTATCATCAGTTTGAGTATGTCATTCTTAGTTGCAGGTTTCTTTGTATTTATCCTGTTTGGGGTTTGCTGAGATTCTTGGATCTCTAGATTGATGTCTTTCATCCCTTTTCAGTAATTTCAAACTATGATTTCAAATATTTTTCTTCACCATTCTTTATTTCCAGTTTTGGGGGGCTTCAATCACACTTATATTAAATACTTCATATTGACTCACAGTTCTCAGACATTCTCTAACATTTTAAAAAATTGCTCTTTTTGGAATATAAATCATTCTATTACAAAGGCACATGCGTCTTACGTTCACTGGGGCACCATTCACAATAGCAAAGACATGGAATCAAACGAAATGCCCATCGAAGGTACACTGGGTAAAGAAAACACTGTACATATACACTATGGAATACTATGCGGCCATAAAAAATAAGACTATGTCCTTTGCAGGAACATGGAGGGAGCTGGAGTCCATTTTCCTAAGCGAACTAACATGGGAACAGAAAACCAAAGACTGTAGGTTCTCACTTATAAGTAGGAGTTAAATGGTGAGAACACATGGACACATAGAGGGGAACAACACATACTGCAGCCTATTGAAGGGTGGAGGATGGGAGGAGGGAGAGGATCAGGAAAAATAACCATTGGGTACTCAGCTTAATACCTGGGTGATGAGATAATCTATACCACAAACCCCCATGATACAAGTTTACCTACACAACAAATTTGTACATGTACCCCTGAGCTTAAAATAAAAATTAAATTTAAAAATTGCTTTTTTTCCCTTTGTGTTGCAGATTGAATAACTTCTAATGTCTTCTCTTCAAGTTTCCAAATCCTTCTGATATCCAGTCTATAAAATTAATAAAATATTAATTTTTCATAGTATGTTATTCAGTGATTGCATTTCCAATTGTTATTGAAGGGCTTGAATATTCTGCAAAATTTTTCTACCTATCTACTGGACCTTTAACACATTTTTCATAGTTATATTAAAGTCCTTGTCTGTTAATTCAATGATTAGGTTATCTATGCATTTACTTCTAATGACTGTTTTCTCTCTTGGTAATGAGTCACCTTTTCTTCTTTTTTATGTCTCGTAATTTTTAATCCTATTCCAGATATTGCCTATATGAAGACAGTAGATATTGAATAAATAATACCCCTGGAAAGGTGCTGTGCCTCTTCCTTTGTTAGGATATAAGTGTTGGCAGCTGAGTAGATCCGATCTGTCTTAGAGCTGGGTCCAGGCTTTCATAAGGCTCATCCCCATAGGGAATTAATTCATTTAGGCTGGTTTCATTTTTACCTCTCTGGTGGGTCTTTAAAAACTGATTTTGTGGTCCGTCTGTCTTGTTCTCATTGTTCATGTAGTATCAACTGTCTCTTGCAACTTTCTGTATTCTTGTGATAACACATTTCTGTTATCTTTGTTGCTATTATGATGTGATGATTTTACCAACTGCAACAACTATTTTAATCAGTGTTAAGTCATTAAGCTGTAACGTATATCATAGGCAGAGTGTGTTGCTCCATGAAAATGGGGACGGTGCTATGAAAACTTGTAGGCTTGGAAGAGAACTGTGCTATTTCTTATTGAACAAAATAATGGTTAATGGCAGGGGCTGTTGGAAACCAGCTGGTTTCCATGCATACTTTAAAAGCAACACTCAACTTTAAGAAGCCATAGACTGGATAAAGAAAATGTGACACAGTATTATACATCATGGAATACTATGCAGCCATAAAAAAGAGCAAGGTCATGTCCTTTGCAGAAGCATGGATGGAGCTGGAAGCCATTATTCTTAGCAAATGAACACAGGAACAGAAAACTAAATACCGCATATTCTCACTTATAAGTGGGAGCCAAATTATGAGAACACATGGACACTTAGAGGGAAACAACACACACTGGGGCCTTTTAGAGGGTGGAGGGTGGGAAGAGAGGATCAGAAAAAACTAATGGGTACTAGGATTAATACCTGGGTGATTAAATAATCTGTACAGCAAACCCCATGACACAAGTTTACCTATGTAACAAACCTGCACTTACACCCCTGAACTTAAAATAAAAGTTAAAAAAAATACAAAAAATCTTTAAGAAGCCATATCTCTCACCCTGCATTCAACCTGAGCAGTCTGAGGGCAGTGGTAAGCCCATATAATAATTCCCAAACAGTACGTAAAATTTTAGTGTAACTGAAGCCCCAGGGAAAAGGGCCTGGGGCCTCCGTGGGGATACTAGGAGAAGCTGATGGGAGACCTTTGCGTATGGTTATTAATTAAGAAGCCAGAATTCCAATGCAAATCATGTGCATTTTATAGGTATGTGACAATAAATTGAGGGTAACAGGAAGCTATAAGGATGAGAGTTTTCTGAGAGGCTCCAAGAGGTAAATAAAATCCATTCAAAAACCATTTATTGAACATCTACTACATTTCAGATTCTGGGTTAGAACAGGTTAATATGAGATAATATTTCTCGAACCAACATCTTCCCCAGGAACTTTGCTAAGCATTTTGTGTGCATTATTTCAATTTATCTTTATCGTAACTCCATGAGATGGTTACTGCCCTAATGCCTGTTTTATAGGCTTAGAAATGCGCAGAGAATAAATAACTTTCTGAAGCTTCCATGGCTAGCAGCATGTAATGGTGGTATAATTTGACCCTTAGCTAGGTGAAATCACAATTCTGCTTTACAAGTGAAGGAATTGAGGCATTGTCTGTGACATCATGCACTTCATGGAAGCAGGTACTATCCATTAGACCATACACTTTCCATACGCAGATGGCATTTGTTTGGTTTGATTTCTCTGTCTCCTGTGCCCAGTATCATATCTATACATTGCGGAGCCTCAATAAATATTTGAATGAAGAAATAGGTTTATTAATGAATGCTAGGTGCTAGGAATAGTAGGATAAGGCAGTCATGCTTCTGCTCCCATTCCAAGCCAAGGTAGGCAAGGTAAGCAAGCAAATGAGCAGATCCCACGGATCACGGAGGATTGACGGAAACCTGGGCACCGTGTACTGTCCCTGTCACATCCTATTTACTCAATCGTCTCCCGCTTTGGACTCTGAAGTCCTTTTTTTTTTTTTTTTTTTTTTTGAGGCGGAGTCTCGCTCTGTTGCCCGGACTGGAGTGCAGTGGCCGGATCTCAGCTCACTGCAAGCTCCGCCTCCCGGGTTTACGCCGTTCTCCTGCCTCAGCCTCCCGAGTAGCTGGGACTACAGGCGCCGCCACCTCGCCCGGCTAGTTTTTGTATTTTTAGTAGAGACGGGGTTTCACCGTGTTAGCCAGGATGGTCTCGATCTCCTGACCTCGTGATCCGCCCGTCTCGGCCTCCCAAAGTGCTGGGATTACAGGCTTGAGCCACCGCGCCCGGCCGGACTCTGAAGTTCTTGACGGTGTGTCTGTTCCGCTTATCATTTTGTGCCCATCCTTTTATTTGACAGGGATCAAGATGCTTGATCAGTGGCTGCTGAGTAAGTGCCAAGTGGAGGAAGCAGGGGTGAGCTTATTTCACCATGGGAGGAGGTTTCACAAAGGCAGTAACATCTGAGCATAGTGTATTTTAGTATAATTCGAATGGGTTTCCCCTACTGGGTAAAGAAGAGTTTTTGTCTAGACTAAGAAATCGGATCGCAAGCACTGGAGGACACAGAGTCTTAAAGAGAATAAGGGAGTATGTCCAAGAGGAGACAAAGTAGGTAGGGGAAGGGAAAAAAGCAGAAAGGAAGAGGAGAAAGAAAGGGAAAGGGAGGAAGAGGAGGAGGAAATAGAGAAAGAGAAAGAGGAAGAGAAAGCAGAGGAGGAGGAGAACTGATGGAGGGAGGGAGAGAGGAGGAGAACCTTGATACAATTCAAACCCCTACACTGGTCATCTCCGAATGCCAATCCTTTGGGCTTCTCGGTTATGAATTCTTACATCCCCTGTTTTGACCGAGACTGGTTTGAGTTTGGTCCCAATTTAGCAACTGAAAGCATTTTAACTATGTATTGATTACTTTCTGTTCAGTGGCTGTATCTTAACCTATTTTTACATCCATTTAAAGTAAAAGTTGGCAAATTGTAACCAATGGGCTGAATCTGGCCCACTGTCTGCTTTTATAGTCCATGAGCTAAGAATAAGAATAGTCATTGCATTTTAGAATGGTTGAAAGATGAAAGAATATGACATTCGTAAGGCATATGAAATTCAAATGTCAGTGTCTTAAATAAAGTTTTTTGGAACACAGCCAAGCCATTCATTAATGTATCGTCTATAGCTACTTTGTTCTCATACACATGAGGCAGAATTGAGAAGCTGAACTGAGACTGGATGGCTCACAAAGCCTAAAATATTCACCATCTGCCCCTTTACAGAAAGTGTTTGCCAATCCCTGACCTAAAGAATCTATTGCAGAAAGCATTGGCATTTAGGGGGGCCATTAAGAAGATGCCCTTTATTTAGGGATGAGAAGGGGGCAGAAAGCCCCATGTTCATTCTAGAATTGCCCCTTAAAGCTCTGACCTCACAGCCTCTGCCTCCCTCATCTTTCTTTACCTCCCTTTGTTTGGGCGTCAGCATGTTCCAGGCTCTGCGGGGGGCAGTCACGAGTGAAAATTGCACTTGACCGAAGGTCCAGAGACCATTTACACACCGCACAATTCCTGAGGACTCGCCCAACGCCTCTGACTTCCAGATAGTGAAGTGGGGTACTTAATGACACCCTTTTCCTAGGTTAACTGGGAAGATTAAGTGCATAATGATATATAGCTGTTACATAGAAATGGGCAGCAAATGCTTCCTCTCACTATTATTGTGAGAAGCAGTGAGATAAACTTTGGGAAAGCACTTTGTAAATGATAATGCACAGCTGAAGGGAAATAAATATAATGTTATAATAATGGCTACATGTGCAGTTAGGACCTAAATGACTTCAGAGTTCCTACATTTTCCCCCCTTCGATTAAATAATTTTATATTACAAACCTAATCGATGCCCTTGAAAAATTTAGAATAGTGCAAAAACACAAACAATGAAAAGTGAGACTTCCCTGTCCCTCACACATTCTTCCCAAAGGCAGATGAGGTTGTTATTTTTATACACTTCAGAAATGGTCTCCACATATATCACTAGTGAGTATTTGGGGTGCGTGTATGTATTTGTGTGTATGTGCCTATACCACCATCTCTGTTTCATATCAATGACCATAACATAACCTGATCTTTACCTGACTGCATTTACTTAAAAAAATTATTACATTCACCAGGGATATGTTCAAGAATGTCTAAAGCAGTACTGTTTGTAATAGCTAAAAACTAGAGAGGAACTAAATATCTGTCAATATGGGAATGAGTCAGCAAATTGTATATTTATACAATAGAATGTTATCCATTGATAAGAATGAACAAACTACAGCTGTACCCGACAAAGTGGGCAAATATCACAGACATCATCTTGACTAAAAGAATCCAGAGGTGAAAGTGTAAATAGCCCCAGGATTTAGCTGTGAGCTCACAAGTTAGGATGGTGGTCATCCTGTGTAAGAGAGACCCTGGATGGTTGCCTACAATGTCCTGCTCCCTGGTGTAGCTGTTGGCTGCCCAATGTGTAGACTTTGTGAAAATTCATCATCACATATGGTTTGTGCACATTTCTGTAAGCATGATTTTCTTCAATAATATTCATGCTAGAAATTTAAAAAAGCATATCTTGGAAATCAATTTGAGAACATATGGGTTTGCCTCCTCTTTCATAGCTGTAGACACCTTTGTTGTACAGACGAATGGCGTTTTCCCTCAGACTCCCACCTTTTCATGCACACTTGTTTCCAGCTATTTGCTGTTGAATGCATTTTCCAAGATATTTTCTAATCACCCTTCTAAACAGAAGCAGGTTGTTATGAGCACAAACAGATGATACCATGGGGCATGGAACCAATTCTGCCCTGCAGATGCCAACAGGGAGCTCAGCCTGTTCCAGGCCACCACACAGGTGCGTGGAGCCCTGACCCTTCCGGATCCAACAATGGCATCATGTGGGCAGACATGCTGCCTGCACGGACGCATTGCTGCCAATGGGTATTCCCAAGGCATGGGGTTGTTATTTGCATTTTCTCGTTGTCATGAGCACCCAGTGTTCTGAATATTAATGAAACCATTTGCAGCCTCCTTTGCAGCCTTAAAATATTCAGCATCAGACATACTGTTTTGTTCCCGTTTCAGCCAACTTTTATTTCTCTTAACCAGCTTTGTTGTTGTAAAGTAAAATTAATGTATGATTTCAGTGTTTAAATCTCAATTCTCAGCAATTCACGACAGATTGCAAGTGAATATGATTTGTTCGTTAACACCTAATGGGTCGAAATAATTTATTGCACAAACATTTCCAGGAAAATGAAGCCACTTGAGCAAGAGCAAAGCAGGAAATGTTACTTGTTTATCTAATAAACTACCCTAGGGTGAGTGAGTACATTAGCATTGCATAAACTTTGTGACTTATTTATCATCACTATTTATTATTAAAACTTTATCTGCTTCAACTTAGTGAATGGCTGCCTTGGGATACACCGCTTGCAGCAACAACAACAAAATAAAGTTTATGCAATTTGCATAATATTGTACAAAGAATATTAGCTTAGAACAATATGAATCCCTGGATCATTTGCACAGCCCTTTGGTGTTTAATGTTGGTAAATATTTAAATAACAGCAAGCCTGTATCATTATAAAGATTTCTAAGCTGCCCTGGATGTACAGCTGTTATAAATCACCACAATCACGCGATTTGACTTAGAGAATGTTAGGGATGACGAAGACGCACTTGTTGCTTATGTTGGCAAAGATGATGGAGACAGAAGCACCTGTAGGAGAAGTCTGAGACAAGAGGCTGAGGTCTTGCTGTATTTCCTTTTTGATCGTTTATGACAGCGTTGGTGTTTCACATGAACTGGGTTCTGCATAGAGTAGGCATGCAGGAGATGGGTCTCTGCAGTTCCAGCTCCTCTTTCATGAAGGCAGTATTTGCCTATTAAGAGAAAATATGATTCATACTCCTGGGCTTTTGCACATGCTGTTTTCTCTCTGGGTCATTCTCCCTATGTGTCACCTGCTCACTTCCTAGTTGTGGCTCACTCATCCTTTTGGTCTCAGCGTAAACCCCTACATTCTTTGTGATGCCCACTTGCCCCGGCTGTGTCTAGCTTGGTCTCGCTGTTAAGCACCTTCTTGATGCTTTGCGTTGCTTTCCCACAGGTGAGTCGCTCAAATGTCTTTTTTCTCCACTGGACTCTGAGCCCCATGAAGTGGGGGGATGTGTCTGTGTTGGTCAGTGTGGCAAATGGTAAATCCTGATTTACAGTTTTGTTGAATTAAAAAATGAGTAAGTGAATGCCTAGAGTAATCCATTTAAAAAGTGTCTACATAAGCCACCGTCACAGGCTGTGTTAACCTTTCACATTAGACACATTAAAAAGGAATGCTGGCCAGGCGCAGTGGCTCACACCTGTAAACCCTGCACTGTGGGAGGCCTAGGTGGGTGCATCACCTGAGGTCAGGAGTTCAAGACCAGCCTGGCCAACATGGTGAAACCTTGTCTTTACTAAAAATGCAAAAAATCAGCTTGGTGTGGTGGCGTGTGCCTGTGGTGCCAACTACTTGGGAGTCTGAGGCACGAGAATTGCTTGAACCTGGGAAGCGGAGGTGGCAGTGAGCTGAGATCGTGCCACTGCGCTCCAGCCTGGGCGACAGAGTGAGACTCCATCTGAAAAAAAAAAAAAAAAAAAAGAATGCTATGCTAATATGCTAATTCCTTATGTTGGTGAGAGTCTGCAGATGAGGGAACTCTGAAATACTTCACAAGAACACTTTAGCTGCATGAGGCAAAAGTCTTAAAGGGATTATTTTGTTTTATTTTTATTTTTGGCTCAGCAAATACGTTTGTGGGAATTTACCCCAAATCAGTAAAATTTGGGAATGTGTGGACATATTTGGTCCCAAGGATATTCATCACAATGTCGTTTAAAATTGTGAGAAATTGTAAACAACTTAAATGGTCAACAGTAGGGAATTAGCTGAGATAGTTGTAATTTAACTAAATGATAGAATACTATGAAGGTATTAAAATAATGATTTAGAAATATGTTAATGACATGGGAAGAGGTTTATGATACACTCTGGGGTGAATAAAGCAAATATCAAGCCTTATGAAAATATAGTTCCATTTTTTGAAATAACATTTATGTAGGCAAATGACTAGAAACACATATATTAAAATGTTAAGCCATTTTCTGTGGTTTGGCATGATTTTGTTTTTAATGTGATTCTTTTTCAAAAGCAAAAGCAAAGTGAGACAAATAAACCTATGCATTGAGTTGTTGGTTTAACCCTCACAGAGGGACATCAGGTTAAGTTACTATAAAAAGCAGTTACTTGGCTGTACATCTTAATGGCATATATGTTAAGGATGTAAATAACATCAAATAAATTTTATTTTCTTTTCAGTAATTATATTGTGAATAATAACTTTGGTATTTTGTTTGGAAGCTACTTAAGTAAATTCTAGGAGAAATCCAATAAATTATGTTAACATGAACAAGAAATAATATATTTAGCTTAAGAGAGAAAAACATAAAAGAATTTAAATAAAATCCCTGCAACCTTAAATTTGAATTGAAAATATCAGCATAGATGCCTAACATGCTTTCACTTAAAAGATACATTTTCCACTTCTGCCAACTGAACAAGCCCTAGAAGAACTTAACTAGTAGCAATGGATGTACTTATCACCCACGCTGTGGCTGCTGAGCACCTATCCACTGAAACAAAGCAGGAATTCTTTGAGTAATGGCTGACTCCAGATCTGGGGCATGAAATATATGGGAAGATCCCAGATCACCTTACTCAACCCCAGGAAGCAAGGAAAAAGGTTGCTGGGTCTCCTCAGAGGACCCAGCAGCTGACCTAAATAGGCTCCCACCAGCCAGAGGTCACACACTCGGGGCTTCAGTAAGAATAACAACGTGGAATGGAAACACGTCATCTGTGTTCACATCCATGCATAAAACACAGACAACCGACAACAACGGAGCAAGACGCATCAACCATGTCGAAATCCACAGGTAAAGCACAAAACCACCGCAGAAGCTGCAGCACATCAACACCACCACGAAATTGAAAGAGTGACAGGGAACCAACTCACAATTTTGAAAACCAGCAAATAAAGAGAAAAAATTGAGCATTTTTTCCTGCCTTAATTTTGCAGCTGTACCTCAGGATAACACAGTGGTTTATTTGGGAACGTTTCTTTTTATATTGAAGAGTTCCAGCTCAATAATAATGATGGATGATAGAATTAGAATATCATAATTTTTCAGCCTCATAGGCAATAATTGAACCATGCTGTCGTCCCCAATGACTGCTGGCATCACAAAAAAGAGCAACGGCCTGGTATTGTGTCTCTGGATGAAAGCACATGATACCAATTAGGGGTTTTCTTGAAAAATATTGAACTTGAAGACTGGGAATAGAGCAATACGTTAAATGATACCACAGGGTTGTAATCAACAAATTTGAGAATGTGAGAGACCCTATGTCATCACTGACAAATAAATTGTGAAGCCATTAAAAAGAGAGGAGGAAGAACCTACAGATAGAGATTTAAGCATCATATTAGGCAACTACAAGGTGTGGCCTTCTTTGAATCCTAACTTGAATAAGCCAACTATATATATAAACACATATACACTATATGTAAAAACTATATATATACACACTATATATAATATATACTGCATATATGCATACACTATAAAATTTATATACAGTATGTAAAAATATATACACACACAATTCTACATATACACACCATATGTATAAAATATATACACACACAACTGTGTATACACACACTATATATACTGTATATATACACACACATATATACACACTATATAAAATGAATGCTAATGCCTAGTGTCGATGAGAGTTGAGATGTTTTACACTATATAAAATATATATACACACACAACTATATATACACACACATGTGCAATCAGGGAAATAACACTCCCTGGATACTGGTTATATAAAGATGTTATTATCATATGTTATGCTGATAATGGTATTGTGGCCATTTAAAAAATCTTATATTTTAGAGGTACATGTGAATTATTTCCAGAAAAAAATAAGCTCACCAGAACGTGTGACAGAGATAGCTTCTTTTGACTTTCACTAATTTTTTAGGTCCTTGAGACTGTTCTGTTTTGAAGACTTAAGATGAGATTTAATTATTTTCAGTGCTCAGAAATTTTCTTCTATAATTTTACTGATCCTTGCCACAACTCCATTTATTCTGTTTCTCATTTTGAATTCCCTTGGGTAAATGAGGTAGCCTGGGCTGGTTCTCTCTTTCTGTTTTCCTTTTTCCTCCAGAGTCATCATTCAATCATAATAGAATTAATTGAATTAAATGAAATTGATCCAAAGCAACTTATATCCCACATGGGACACACCAACATCTAGATTTCACATCAGCCAGATATCACTACAACGGAAAGATTGAAATACGAAAGAAAAATACAAAGATCCTTCTTATTTTGTAGGAAAGTGAAGTTTAGGGAAAAAACTAACAATCACCTTTTATTCTATAGAGAAGCAGTGAGAGCTGAGAGCTTCAGACACACTGGAAATAATATGAAGTATTTGAATCAATTATATGACGGCAACAAAGAATAATTCTATTTTCGTGGGTCAACCACTAATTGCAGTATAATGTTCTCAGCACTTTCATCTGTCGTTGCTGGGAAATATTAATGGGACACTTAAGACCAAGGTTTCAGAACAACTATTGGGTAATTAGGGCATGAATCCCTACGCATACTTAATTGTATGATATAGGACCAGGCTAACTTTAGAGTGGGGGTGGTTTCAGAATGACAATACAGAGAAGCACCTCCTCGGTTTCTACAACTCTAAGACATCAGATTTAATTGAGTACGTTAAAAAAGAATAGCACTGACATATCCCAGACTCTGTTTCCGTTCTAATTAGCTTATTTACAAAGTTTAGTTCATCTATTTTTCCAAAAAGACGTTTCTCTGGACTGCCCTACAATTCTGTTTTAGTCTTCTAGTTACTGAAATCCAGCTCAAAACATAGGTTCATTTTCCTTTTAAAACGGAATTTATTGTCTCATAATGGAAAACCCAGAAGCCAGCATCCCAGGCATGGTGGATCCAGGTGCATAAATGGTGTCCTCAGGAAGCAGTTCCTGTTCTCGTGTCTTTCCACCTGGTGATGAAGGTGGTCACCAGGAGTTTCAGGCCACATCTTAGCAGTTTAGCAACCCTGCTATAAAGAGCACTAAGGCTCTTGTTAGCCTAGCTGTGGTCACATTTGTAGCCCTAAACACATCACTTGGCCAGGGGGATGCTGTCCATTGGCCAAGCTTGGGTCCCAGGCCTACCTCTGAAGCCACACTATGGGTTCAACCTCCCATACGCCAAATGGCAGAGGGTAGTTCTTTGATGGAAACTTTGTCTCCACAGCCTGGAAAAGGGAATGAATGTTGGGCAGGCAGAAATCACAACAGACATCTTTCATGGAATTTTAAATAACTTCTGGAATATTAATCACTACTCTGTCTAGCCTGACCATTTCCAGGCTTGCTAAAGGAACAATAGCAAGGCTGACTTGAAATGCTGGTAGAGGCTTTGCTGTTCTGTATTTGAGGGTAAAAGAAGGAGCAGTTTGAGGAGAATGTGGAAACGTTGAGCTGTCCATCTGTCTTTCTCTCTAAGGATGCAAAAGCAAGAATGGTCAGATATACATTTACTGATGGATCATTGACTTTTAAAATTCCTACGAAAAAACAACCTGTAATCTTTCGAGATTTTAGAAATGATAAAATGAATCCCTGCTAGTCAACTATACTAATGGGAAATACAACAGACACTCATTTATTCTAGCTTTACATTAACAAAGGTTACGTGATAGAATAGCTTTCAAGAATGCTGTTTCTAGAACTTGCTGTTTGGTCAAAGAATGAATATTATACAGTCACAAACACATGGCCAGCCAGCCACCTGAGGAAAGGTAGCACCTAAATGACACTATGAGATAGGAAGTTCAAATAGTCAAGTGTTTATTAAGGTGGATACTCCGAAGTCTCATCAAACTTTAGCCCACGTATATTGAGCACTGACTGTATGCTGTATGATTTGCTGTGCCTTGGGGATGCAGATATGTTAATAACATGACCTCTGGTGTCTAATAGGGATGATCTGCTTATAACAGGTTATACATGAGATTAATTCAAAGAAAATGGAGAAGAGGGCTTACATAGTGAAATGTCAGGAATTTTATGTTTTTCAATAAATGAAGTTTCATTCCTAGACCTACTGATGGAATGAATAGAGTAAAATTCAATTTTAGGATTTTTGTTCCAAAACTCCTTACAGCTAGGGGGCATAGATGTTAATCTCTGAAATGGGTGAGTTTGCTTTGTCTTAAATTGTGTACTGCCAGGACATATGATGTCAGACAAAATAGATTCAGGCATTGATTGCCGGGTGAGTTTAATTGATTGCTGTTTCTTTCTGCTTGACTAGAGACTGAGGTTTGCTGATGTTTCTGCATGTCTAATATAATTTCCATTTGGTATTTGGCTTGCTTATATAAAGGAATACATATTCAATTGAGTTGAGAAAGACCAGACCATGGTTGTTCAAAACCCTGGGGATGTGGTTTATGCTTGTTAGCACTTAGTCTTCTCTGGTTTCTACACACAGTTTCATTGTGACACCAAGCTCCCTGTCAACTTTCACCACAAAATAAGTACAAAAATATTTACATGGGTGTAAAGACTGACATCTATGGCCAGTGCAGGGAAATAACTCATTAGAAGGATTAGAAGACCTGGGCCAATTTAAAATTATTTGTAAATGCCAGATTCTAATGAGCATTCCAGCCACAGTGGGTGATAGTAAATTAATGTAAGCAAGGTTTTTCTTCTTTTATTTACTTTCTCAAATCTCAGTGGGAGGCATGTAGAGTAGGGGCCTGTTGCTCCCATCTCAAGTACAAACATTTCTTTATGTCTGTGGCGAAAGTGGGGATCTGTTATGGGTCATTTCAGCCCATCTCAACACATGCAGGTATCCAAGTGTGTGTTTGCAAGATGAAGACAAGCTACCTTCCAGGAAGAAAGTTTTCAGGCAAATGGCTTCCGGACCAATCATCAGTTATATCAGGACAAACAGGACTTCTTCATATTGAGGAAGCCCACGCACTTGTCAATTCCCGAAGCTTCCAATACATTGAAAAATGAACGAATCTTGAAATAGGGTTATAAAAATTGGATATATTTATATTCTTTTCATTGAAGAAATTTATGCTTTTTACACAGTCAAGTGCAGTGACTAAATGCGTGATCTTACTTGAGGATACGCCTAGCAATTACTCCCTGGACATTGGTGAGTATAAGGCCAATACCATGAAAGACAGAGGGCAGAGAAAGAGGGAAGCTGGGTTTATAGGCTGTCACTGAGCCACTGAATGACTCCTCACCTGAAATCCTCAGGTAGATGCCCTACAGCTGTACTTTTCGTAGTTGAGCCAATAAATTATTTTCTAAGTCAGGATGAGTTAGGTGCTGGCTCCTTGCAGCTGAAATCCTAGCTGATGTGGACCTGCTTCCTCCCAGTGCCTCCACCCTTTAACCACTCTTAGCACTCACACAACGCTGAGGCTATCTTCATTTAGTTGAAAGGTTAATTAGAGGCGGAAGTCTGTTGTAGAATATGTGGTTATTTTGGTCCCTGTAACAGTAAACAGGTTTGATAGTTCTCTGACTGACTTGACTGGATGGATGGATTGTTGATATGACATAATTCTAGCGATTAGCTGTCAATCCTTTCATCCTTAAAGATGCTGTTTTCTCATTTCTTTACACTGGTTTGACAATTTATACAGTGTGAAATGCTTTCCTATGCATTATCTCATCTGATCATAAATCCACCCTTGGAGTCATAGAATAGACATTTTCTACTTTTTCAGTGGAGGAAGCTGAGACAGCAGCTGCCCCAGGCCACCCTGCCAACATAAACATAGAATCCAGGGCTCCCCATGAAATGTGTGTGACCTCCCTGGCTCCACATGGATGGGCCAGTCTAATCAGTGTCTGCATTGTTGGTCTGCATTAGACTATAAGCGACTGAACACAGTGACTCAGACCAATCCAAGCAACAAGGATATCCATGGTGCTATGTAACAAGAAACCCGGAGTCCGAGTGGGGTCTAGGCATGCATGTCAGGCTCTGGAGCCTTTATCTGCATTTTTCTGGGCTCCCATTGCCTTTGAGGGATTGGCGTCATCCTCCAGAGATGGCAAGGTGGCCACAGCTGATCCAGGCATTATCTGACTCAGCAACGTCCAGGAGCAGGACTTTCTCTTCTCCTGTTCTTTATTGCAGCCTGGAAACCTTTTCCATAAGGACATGCGGCAGACATTTCCATTTTATCTGCACTGGGTCCATGCCCACTCCCCCATCAGTCACTGAAGGGGAAAGGGAGCCCATAATCCTCTCAAAATAACCTGTTGATGAGAATCAGCTGTTGGATAGTGACCCACAGTAACCCCCACAGCATGGATCTAAAATGCACTGACCTAGAGTATGCAGCAGTTGAAGAAAATTGGTTTGGACATGGTGGATTGCTGCTGTCACAGCCCCTCATTTGTTCGTGCCTCTCTGTGTCCTGGCCTTTGTGTCAGTGTGGTCCCCTCTCACACTGACTCAGAGCCTGGCCAGGGGACTTGTTTAGGTCAATGAGAAAAAATCAAATGTTACACAAAGGGCTTGTCTTCTGTTCGCTCTTGGGAACCATTACGGACTGATTGCATCCCACTAAAATTCATAGGTGGAAGCCCTAACCCTCAATGTGACTGTATTTGAATATAAAGCCTTTAAGGAAGTAATTAAAGTTAAATGAGGCCAGAAGGGTGGGGCCCTACTCTGATGGGACTGTTTTCATAAGCCGAGGGAGAGATGCCAGAGACCACTTCCTCTCCACAGACTCACAGAGGAAAGGTCACGTGAGAACAGAGCAAGAAGGCACCCATCCACAATCCAGGAAGAGAGGCCTCACTGGAAACCAGTCCTGCTGGCACCTTGATCTTAAATTTCCAGCCTTCAGTACTGTGAGAAAGTAAAGTCCTATTGTTTAAGGGCCCCCCTAGTCGGCGGTATTCTGTTATGGCAGTTTTAGCAAACTCATACAAGAACTTTACAACCATTATCCCAAGAACAAGCTTGGGCAGGCCTGCTGGGTGATAAAAGACAGGACACCTAGGTACCTTCATGGCCTCGGCCTGCAACCAACCAGCCTGTAGGCAGGCACGTTAGTTCAATGACCACCAGCTGACCACAGATGAGTCCGTCTAGTGAGACCAGTAGAAGAGCTACCTACTTGAGCCAAGTCCAGGTTTCAGACCCACACAATTAAAAGCCAAATACATGCTTGTTTTAAGTCACTGAGTTGTGGGGAGGTCTGTTATTCAGCTGTTGGTAATCGACACATGTAGGCTATAGAGGTTTTCAGCCACATACTCCACTGAAACAACTTGAGTTGCACATCCTTCTGTTGGTCTGATTGGGAATGCAATTTGTTGACACTGTGGGTCAAAGCCATATCTACAGGGATCAGGTAGTCAGGCAAATGAGCAAGGCAGGTTGCATAGAAAAATACTCATCAGGCCCTTTTAGTTTGAGTTTTATTTTACGTATTTGGATAAATATTCAGATACAGAAATAGTCACATACCATCGGAAATCAACTGTCTAAGAGAGGTGCCGGATGACAGCGGGTACACACAGTCTCAAGGATGAGGATTCCGTAGGGAGTGGTGGGGACTGTGGGGAGCTGGAATGAGCATGCCCCCAACAGGGAGAGCCACTGTTCCGCGCCAGCCCTTGTTGCCAGGTAGGCATGTGGGCCCAGTGTTTTGTTATGAGAATTTCCAATTTTTCAACAAATACCAGAAATCTGGATTTTTATGTAACGTTTTATATTTTTAAAACACTGATTCACTCAGAAGTAAAATACTGAACAGGCCAAATAAAGCTCATTTTAGGCTAAACTGCTACTTTGTAATGTCTGCTCTGCACAAACTGGCTAATCGTAGAGTCAGAAGTCAGTAAACTACCCTGATGTCAAGTGGCTGGTTTGGCTGAGTTTTTCCTTTCCTGATTGTTTGGGATTTGCATATTTATAGTATACAGATGCAAATGAAAGACTTTGCAGAAAAGTGGGTCCCTAATCCAAAATATAATAGACAGGAAATAAAACAATGAAAAAAATAGTCTTTGATTGCAGGTCTTTCTGCCGCCAAGCTCAGAGAAAACAAACAAAATGCAAAATCCTAGTATGGGTAAAGCCAGTACAAAAACTGTTTCAAAATCAGAAAACAAATAAGTGGGGGTTTGGACCGTTGCATTCCAAAATTTTTCCTCAGCCAGATGGTGAATTTCTTGAATTAAGTCAGGGACCAGATTTTATTTATTTTTGTATCCAGGGCAGCTGGAAGCATCGAATCAAGTTTAAGTGAATGAATGAATGAAAATTTCACATGGATTTATAGGTAATTAACATATGATGCATGTGTTGGGGAGTGGCCCTGTGTGTGTTACCACCATGCCCTTTGGAGTCAGGAGACATGGCTTTTTTTCCAACCTGCTCTTCCATTTTGGCCACATTAGTTGCGTAACCTCTGTGTGTCTCCATTTCTGATGTGTGAAGTGAGGATAATAAAAAATGCATACCTGTTAGTGCTGTGAAGATGCAATGAAACCTGCCTGTAACTGTACTGCATGGCCTGACATGGAGCTCTTGTCCAGTAAATGTTTCTGAGGTGGATGCCTAGTTAGTTTTAAACAGTGGATTATCAGGGGAGTGGGCAGGAGGAGATGACACCTACTTAACTGCTCTTCGGGGACACGAATTTTGAGTCCAGCAGCCTGAATTTGGACTAGCTTATGCCAACACATTATTTCTATGGATTCTGTGAGAATCAGCTCAGGTCACCTCTTGGGCAGAGGTCTGAGGGATCTGGAAAGCAACCCAGTGCTGTTTCCAAAGCATTGTCAACAGCAATGAGGCAGATGTTGCCCTTGGGAATGATTCTTTGCTACAGAATTGTCCATTTTCAGCAGCACAGAGTGATGTTGTAATAAGGAGATAAAACATGTGAGTCCACAGCCGGCCTTTTATGGGGTGTTCGATGCATCCCAGTTGTTCTTAAATAAGCAAAGAGAAATTGCATCCTCAAGGCCAGTGGAAGCTTGCGGCTTTTCATTTGCTGCCTCTTTTTGGGTATTGTTGCTTTCCTTTTCACTTTCCTCTAATAAGGGATGCTGTCTCTAGAGCAAAATGAATGCCAACCTTATGCATTTCTGAAGGGAGAGCTGTTGTAGTTGGAAACTACTGAATAATTCTCAGAGTATTATTTTGTCATTATTACTCAACCTTTGCTATCATATTCCTGATGTTGGTTGGGACCTCCTGGTCCTCTGAGGCGCATAGACAAGGTCAGGGCCAGCTCCCATCACGTCCCATATTCGGAAAGGCAAAACCCCGCACGGAAATTTCTCCTCTCCTCTAGGGGGCAGCAGGGTGAGCGGTGGCTCAGAGGGTGGGAGCTCACTCTCTCCGTTTCTTTGCATCCCAGGGGACACCCGCCTTGCCTGTGGGCTATTTTACCCCATGTAGAGCCAGATGGAAAAAATCTTTTTCTTTACAAATCATAAATTGGTCCTATTCACATATAAAGTGTGTGAATACAGAAACCTTAAAAAACAAACAAACAAACAAAAAAAAACTAGAGATAAGAATGATGAGAATGGGGGGGAAACTTGTACTAGAATAAGAAGAAAAAGAAAAAAAGAAGTTCAAGTAGAATAGTTAGGTAGCAATGCTGTTGTTAAAATGCCCTTTGACCACCCCCAGTCCTTTGCCAGAGAGTTTCTCTGATTCATTCCATATTTCTTGCTCCTCCCTCAGAGTTTTCCTAAAACTCCAAATTCTCAGGGTATTTGCAACCTCTGCAAGGTCCACGCTGCAACCTAACAACAAATCCATGAAGACAAAGCAGGCAGCAAGGCACCCCTTCAAGAGCAGTTGAAGTTTACAAGAGGAATCTTTTATTTCTGTTATGTTTTCAACAATCACATTTGCTGGTTCATTAGTGAGGTGAGCATATGCCCTGGCTTATGCCTGTTGTTCTAGTGTGATTATTAAGAATGCCTGTGGGCACTGTCCAACTGTCCCACTTTGGATCATAAATTAAATGGCCACTCCATATACTTGCTTTACTCCTTGCTTATCTTGAGTGGCACTATACAATAGATATATGATAGAAGTCAAATGCGTAATTTAAATTTTTCTGGTAGTCCTATTAAAACACAAAAGGAAAAAGGTAAAATTACTTTTAATAATATACTTTATCCTCCTGTCTCAGCCTCCCAGGTAGCTGGGATTACAGGCACCTGCCACAACACCTGGCTAAATTTTGTATTTTTTAGTAGAGGTGGGGTTTCATCATGTTGGTCATGCTAGTCTCAAACTCCTGACCTCAGGTGATCCACCCACCTCGGCCTCCCAAAATGCTGGTTGTAGTGAGCCAACATGGTGCCACTATCCTCCAGCCTGCGTAACTGAAAAAAACAAATATATATTATACTTTATTATAATCTCAAAAATCAAATATATATTATACTTTATTAAACTAATATATCCAAAATACTATGACTTTGACATGTTATCCATATAACACATGTAATGGGATATTTTACCTTTCTCTTGTAGTAAATCCTTGATATCCAGCAGAGTGTATATTTTAATTGTGGCACATCTCAGTTTGGACTAACTACATTCCAAGCGCTCAGTAGCAAAATGTGGCTATTGGCCACTGAACTGGATGCTCAGATCTAGGTCCATATTACTCATTTTTATAAATGTTGTAACGGTGCAATGAATAATCGCAGAATAATCACAGAAGATAGAAGCTGTAAAATTGTATTTTGAGAGTGGGGAGGGGTACATAAGGATCTCTTTCCAAAAGTTGAATATCTTGTGGAACTTTAATATCTCGTGGAACTTGTACTGTAAGATCAGTACAAATGGCATAGTGTTAGAATAAATTATTGTATATAAATTTAAAATTTCAATATATACTTAATGTACAAGGGGACTTCAAAACGTTCCTGGAAAAATCGATTTAAGAGATAAAAATAAAGAATATAAACTTTCTTAACATAAGCTCCATTAAGGTCAAGATGCTTTTGTAAGCAGGAACACCAACCATTTAGACCATCCCCAAAGAATTGAGGGTCCTGGGAATTTAACCATGTCAATTCAGTTCTTTTTCCATTATTAACTGAAGAAAAATGGGTTTCCTTTACAATTTTTTTAATATTGGGAGACAAAAAAAAAAAAAAAAAAATCAAAAGGAACCAAATCAGGTCTGTAAGGTGCATGCCTAATGATTTTCCATCAAAACGTTCCCCAGATTGCCCTTGTTTGATGAAAGGAATGAGCAGGAATATTCTCGTGGTGGAGAAGTACTCTCTGGCTTTCCTGGGTGTTTTTACTGTTGACGCTTTGGCTTTCTCAAAACACTTTCATAACAAGCAGATATTATTGTTGTTTGGCCTCATAGGAAGTCAATAAGCAAATCTGAGCAGCCCAAAAAGCTGTTGTCATGACTTTTGCTCTAGCCCAGTGCACTTGTATTTTGATTGGGTCACTCTTGGTAGCTGTTGTTTGGTTGTGCTTTGTCTTCAGGATGGTACTGGTAAAGCCATGTTTCACTTCCTGTTACAGTTCTTTGAAGGAGTGCTTCAGGAGCTTGATTCCACTTGTTTAAAGTTTTCATTGAAAGCTCTTCACTTGTCTGCAGCTGATATAGGTGCAACAATTTTGGCACCCATTGAGTGGAAATTTGCTCAACTATATTTTTCCAGTCAGAATTGTGCAAACTGAACCAATTGAGATGTCTATGGTGTTGGTGATTGATTGCAATGTTAATTGTCAGTCCTCTTCAATTAGGGCATGAACATGATGCATATTTTCCTTGCAAATTAGGGGTGTGGTCTCTGCTGCTTCAGGCTTCATCTTCAATATTGTGTTGTCCCTTCATATAATGAGTTATCCATCTGTAAATTGTTGATTTCTTTGGGGTATTGTCCCCATACATTTTTTGTAAAGCATCAATGATTTCATGCTCTTCCACACAAACTTCACCATAAACTTGATGTTTGTTCTTTTTCCATTTTTAGCAGAATTCATGTTGCTCTGATAGGGGCTTTTTGCAAACTGTTGTCTTATCCTTCTTAGTACTTCAAACTGGATCCTATTCAGACGTGTTATAACCAGTTAGTATGAGTTTATTTTGGTGCAAAAATTGAAAATTTTCAAAAAAAACTTAAAAAATTTTTGAAATCCACACACAGTTTTTTAGTAATACATATTTTCCAAGATTTTTTGAAGCCATCTTGTATATTTGATAAATATAATAAGAAAATTAAAAGAAACCATTTGTAAACTGTTAAAGTAATCAACCTCATGTATCTGTCGCTCAACTTCAACACTTGCCATTCCCTGATAAGCTCATTTTACGGGTTCTCCTGCCCACTCCCCAACTAATGGTTTTAAGATTTACATGCATCTCTAAGAGATAAAGATTCTTGTTTTTACACATAGCTACAATAGTATTTAAAATATCAATAATTCCTCAATTTTATTCACTACGTAGTCAGTGCACAAATTTCCCCAGATACCTTATAAATTTTTCTTTTACATTTAGTTTGTTCAAAACAGAGTCTAAATAAGATCCATACGTTGCAATTGGTTGATAAATTTCTCAATATTTTTTATCTGTATTTTTCCTCATCTCTTATAATTTACTTGTTTATTAATCCCGTGGAGTTTTTTGCAGTTTGGATTTTAATGCTTGGTTTTCTGGGGTGTTATTTAATGTTCCTCTGCTCTTTGTGCATCTATAAACTGATAGGGCTAAAGGTTGGGGGAAATTCAGAATAGAAACTTTGGCAAAAATATTTCATAGGTAGCATCAAAGGGTAAGTCACATCTGGATGCTTTTTTCTTCTTTTTGAGTGTGTGTGTGTGTGTGTGTGTGAGAGAGAGAGAGACAGAGAGAGAGAGAGAGATGGGTGGGGAGAGGGACAAAGGGAAGAAAAAAGGTAGAGAGATTGAGAGATTGGGGGAGGAAGAGAGAGAGGAGGTAGAGAGAGAAACAGAGAGATTAGATCAACCATTGTTGATCACTGCGTAAGACCTTAATTCAATACGTGTGACAACATTAGAATGCCCTTGTTCTGTCATTTCTTTCTCATTTGTTTGGTGGAACATCTCTGTCATCTCAACCAAGTCCTTGGTTACTCTGAGGTATAGTTTGTATAGGAAATTTAGGATAAAAACTTAAATCTTTCCCCTTTTATTTACTAATTTTCAAAATAACTTCACTTCCTGGCATTCTCCAGAGATGACCAATCAATTTTTATTTTCTTTTTGTTTTCGAGGTAGAGGATGGTATTACTAACTTATAGGTTTGAACATGTTTGATATACTTCAATGGACTGTGATTATCTCTGGCCAGTGGGAGCTGGTGCAGGTTGATTATGGCTTTGTCTGCTGTTGGACATGACACAATGTTAGGCTAATTTCGTACATTTCTTGACCTACAACTTGGACTCAGCCATTTCCCCATGAGGAAATTGAACCTGAGAATAGCATCAGCATTGAAACTGGGGTTGCATTATTTAAAACTCTTTTGCTTGCAAGTAGCAGGAATTCCAACCCAAACTGCCAGGCATGGTGTATATCCCTCTGGCTCCCATGATACAAAGAGCTAGGACTGAATTTGGGGGCAGGCTGACACAGGGGCTGAAGCCCTCCATGGGAGCTGGTGTCTCTCCCTCCACTTTCCTGCTGCATTTCCTTTTGGTGGCTCCAGGGGAGATATTCAAACTGTGTAGCCACCAGGCACTGAAGAACCAGAAGGAACACAGGCTAAAGCATCGAGGACTCCTGGAAGACCCGTGCTGTGCCAGGGTTACTTCTTCAATTGCTGCATTGTGGGGAGATACAGGAGGACCAGGGGAGGGGCTGGGGGGACAGGTGGTGGAGGGAGAACTTGGAGCGCCTGAGGGCAGTGGCTATTTGCCAGCAAGTATGGAGGTATTTTGACAGTTTAACAACCAACTCAGTCTCTCCAGGGCTACCTAGTCTAGTTGGTTCCATTCTCTGACCTGCTCTTTGCTCATGGTGGCCAGATGGCCATACTCCTCAAGTCCAGCCAGGAAAGCCAGGGCTAACCCAAGTCCAGAGAGTCACTTGGATGGACTGAGCTGGACCATGTGCCCGAGAATGAGCTGAGTTGATTAACTTGTCCCAGGCTCCATTCCAGAAGATGGGGCCAGAGCTGCACATGTACCAGGACTGAGCATGGAGAGGTGAAGACCATAAACAAAAATTGGCATTATGGCCAGGGGAAAGGGTACCAACTGTGGCAGGACAGCACCGCGTGCCCACCACAGAAGGGACAGAGGACATTTGCACCTCATGTTAGTTTCAAGGTCAAATTTGCTTTTGTGTTTTGTTTTGGTTGCAGAATATTAAGAATGTTAGGCTTCACATTGGTGTAGAGGTAAAAATTGTAGATGTTGTCAACACCTTGCCTTCCTATCTCATCAATTACACTAATCAGTGTGATTGAAAGAGAAGCAGTAGGAAACATTTTCCAACGTGAATTGAAGCACCAACAATCAGGACTGGTGTATAATTTGTGGGACCTAATGCAAAATGAAAAGATGGATCCCTTGTTCAAAAGTTATTAAAAATGTCAAGACAGCAATGGCAGAGTAGTAAATCTGTCGGGTCCTGTGTGTCTGTACAGCATTGCCAATAATATCTGGTAACAGCCCACATTTCTTTCCTTAAATAGAAAGATCAGACAAGAAGCACCCTAAAATTTCAAGTGCTGAAATGTCTATATGTTCTAAGGTTCAACCTCAATGTGGTGTGCACTCACCATCGTGCCCATTTAGTGCAGTGGTGAGGAGGCCAGGGTCTGGCCTCTTAATGCTTCTGTTTTTCAGTTCTCCCCACTCACTAGCTGTGTAGCCTTGGGCCAATGACTTCATTCCACCTCACTTTATCCTCTCCCTCTGTAAAATGCAAGAAGAACATGATCTACCTTGTGGGATTGTTTTAAGGATTTGATATGAGATATGAAAATAATTTGAAATGAGATCATGGAAATTAATGTACTCAGAATGGGGCTGTTAGAGAATGGCCACTCTACATAGGCTTTGGCTGGTATCTCAGTGACAAATGTTCTTGTTGTGATACCTATGGTGTGCATACACAATGTGTCATACATGTGGGCATACTGCGTGTGATGCTGGAGCACGCCCCACACACGTGCTTCCCTGTCCTGGCATGTGGTTGAGAGAGGCACGTGTGTGCTTCATCAGCTTGCTTGCTTAGATAATTTTTTCTGAGTAAAATGGAAAAAGCACCGAAGTTTTTAAATGCACAATGCAAAGTGACAGCCTTCTTAGGCAGTAAAACGTGCTCAAGGAAATTAAATTATGCACAAAAATTGCGTGAGAATTTATTCGAAGTTCTGCACAAACACAGTTTAACCTGTGTTATAATTTGGTATATATGACATTTAAGCATGTTGCTCTTTATTATATAAGTTTTTTGAAAATAGTTAAAATACATTTTAAGAAAAAGAAATTTGAACACAATCTTGGCAGAACCCTTGAACAAGGGGTCCTTGTGACCCTAGGATATGGGGCCCCCAGAGAAAGACCTCGCAAGTGAGTTCCTTACAATGGGCACCTGCTTTTTATTATTAAACAGTAAAAAGAAAATCCCTCCTCAAACTCAAACTTGGTTGAAACTTCATCTTAAAATAATGAAATGAAACTGGGAAGATATGTTGATCTTATAATTAATATTTACATTATAATCATAACTCTAAGCTAATTTTAAAATAGAGAAAGAGTAAACCAAGTTGACTTCCCCCCAATTTTTTTAATTGTGATAAAACATATGTAACATAAAATGTACCATTTTAACCATTTTTTAGCACATAGTCAGTGGCATTGAGAACATTCCCATTGTACAGCCATCACCTTCAAATATCTCCAAAACTTTTTCATCATCCCAAACTAAAGCTCTGTCCCCATTAACCAACAACTCTCCATTCCCCCTTCCCCCAGCCCCTGGCAGGTGCCACGCAACCTCCCCTCCCTATGTATTCGACCACTCTAGGTACGTCATATAAGTGAAATGACACGTGGTGGTCCTTTTGTGACTGGTGAGTGTTATTTTTTGTAGAATTTTCCAAACCAGGTTGTGTGACAGCACAATAAAATATCCTTCCCTTTCTGCTTGACTTTGACAGAACCATCAGGAAGAGGACATTTTAGAGAGTCATTCAAGGGCTTCCTTCAAGGGCTTCATCAATTTTGCAAGAATATTCTTTAAACTTTTATGTAGAAATGAGTTATAGTAAAGTATTACTTGAGCACAGTGCATGTCTTCTGTATTCAGCCCAGTGAACTTTCACATCTGGGTACTTTCAGGTGCAGATCTAGAACATTGCCACCTTCCAGAGTCTTCTCACGTGATTCTTTGCAGATATGAACTCCTCCCCACCCACAGGTGTCCGCTGTGCTGACTTTCCTTACCTCAGGCTAGTTTCCCCTCTTCCCCAACCTCATATAAATGGAATTGTTATCGTGAATTCTTTTGCATCTGGCTTTTCACCCAGCCTGCCTGTCATCTGTGAGGCTCATCCTGGCGACTGTTCTTTGCAACTCACTCGTTGTTATTACTGTGAGCTATTTCTTGCTATGCATGTGCTATCATTTATTTATCCATTCCTCTCCTGATGGACTTTTGGGTTTTCATTGACTGTTATAAAGATGCTATAACCACTCTGCCAAGAACGTTTCTTAATTCAAATTATTTTTTCTTTGAAAATGTCTGCATGGTCACCATTCTCATAAGTTCTCTTTTCAGTTCTTGTCTCTGCCAAAGAATCCTCTTGCAAATGCCTCTGCAAAAGACTCTGTGTTTTCCAAAATCACAGTTATCTATTTCATAACACCATACATCATTTGTGAGATCTTTACACTTCCTCTGAAACCAATTTGTCTTGTCCTTTTAGATACTGACAACATGAGCCTCCCGTGGTGGGAACGGGCTTGTGAAGGCAGTGCTGGGATGCACCAGGGCAGGAGCTACAGGTGAGTGGGCGGGGACATTTGAAAGGGGCTAATTTTCTCGTGGTTCTTTATGGGGGGGTGTTTGTATGTTACGACAGCTTTCTTCCCTATACAACTCTGTAGCTGGGGTTGAGTGCATGTAAACTCAGCTAACAAAATCCTCTTGCATTTGGTTTCAAGTCTATTGCTCTCTGCAGAATCCCCAGGCCTGCCACTTTCCTGGCACATCTTCTCAGCCTTTAGGCTCAGGCTGCAGTCTTTGATTAGTGGTGCATGTATGTGCGACGGGGACAGTTGTCACTGAAGTTACAGACAGCTGAATGGTGATTTGAATTGCATGAGCATTACGGCCTTCCTTAAGAGAGAGATGCAAAACCCACGGTTTGATTCTCTTGAAGCATCGGGAAGGCCTGTATAGATAAATCCCCTTGACATCAACACAGTGAGGACGCTCTAAGAACCTAATTTTAATGAACATACATTTTGACTTTCCAACTGCAAGGGAATGATGGGAGAAGATTTGTTTAGATCTTCCTAATTAATAGCCCAGGTTGACTGTACTTTTCTGTTTAATGTAACTGATTTCATCTCATTAAGAAAGAGGTGGAAATTGGATGCATTTTCCACTTCCTGGTAAGAATATCTTCTTCTTATAAGCTGGACATAAAAACCCATCATAGCCTGGGCATTGGGACTGCTGTGCTCTGGGTGGAGCCACATTCGGACGTCCTTGTCTGTCATGAAATGGGATATTTTTCTGTACTTAGTTCATAATCTTTGGGCAGCCTTTGATCATTTGAAAAAAGTTACACCATTCACTTGATCAGGAGGCATCTGTAGAGAATGCAGGTTGGGCCTGAGTCCTGTTGGCCCAGGAACAGGTAGTTGTAGCGTCAGACAGTTTTTGTTGTTGTTGTTGTTTGAGACAGAGGCTTGCTCTGTCGCCCAGGCTGGAGTGCAGTGGGACTATCTTGGTTCACTGCAACCTCTGACTCCCTGGTTCAAGTGATTCTCCTGCCTCAGCCTCCCGAGTAGCTGGGATGACAGGCACCTGCCACCAAGCCCAGATAATTTTTGTATTTTCAGTAGAGATGGGGTTTTACCGTGTTGGCCAGGATGGTCTTGATCTTCTGACTTTGTGATCCGCCCACCTTGGCCTCCCACAGTGTTGGGATTACAGGTGTGAGCCACCGCACCCGGCCTTAGGTGTTTTTTAGTCAGGTAATTGAGGTGTTTCCACCAGGACAAAGCCTGTTGGTGGCTGAGAGGGACCCCACTGAACTCTCTGCTGACCAGTGGGAGAGCATGCTTAGTGCTTAGGAACATTAGCACACACCTTGTGAAACTGATGTTTTACTTCCATAAGATACAGTGGACACTGAGACCCACATTTACTCCCAGTGACCCCCCCACTCTGTTCCTTGGTGCTCTGTGTCCCCAGCTCAGCCACTCCGGGCTGCGGCTTTCTGCTCAGCCGTTCTCGTTCTGTTACTGCTGTTGTTGCCTTGGAGTGAGAAAGGATTTGTATCTGCACACAGAAGAAGATGAGAAATGTCATATTTCTTTATGTTGTAAAAGATTGAATTAAATATGACTCTCAAGCAATATCCTGGAAGGCTGGTTGGAAATTCAATCTCAGACATTTTGAACTTCCTTGTGCCTTCCTTTTGGGGCACAGACATTCTGGAGGTTTTGGTGAGTTCAAGGGTGGCCGTGCTGGTCTCTATCTCCAGTACTCGCTGCTGATGACCTTGCGTGTGCTGTATCATTATCTCAAAAGATGCTTTTATCTCAGTGTTTTGAATAAACATTTTCCACCGTGCTCCAAGGGCCTCCAAGTGAACTGATGGGTGTTAGTTCCCAGGTGTGGGTCTTTGTGGAGGTTGTAGGCCCCATGAGGCAGAGGACCACACCTGTCTTAGTCACTACTTCATTTCCAGAGCCTAGAACAGCGCCTGGTTCATAGTGTCCAATAATTATTGAGTGATTGATTTAGATGGAGAAAGCTTCAGGGGTAACTGAATCAGGAAGTTTAGGATTTTAGGAGTAATCTGGATACAATTCCTTCTGGACTAACAGACAACTTAGGTAGACAACATTGTTGAAATGCGCTTACCTTGTTCAGCAGAAAGAGACCTGAGGAATAATAAAATACTAGAAAGAAAATCAATAAAGAATTATCAGTCGACTTTCTGCAAGCAGTACATTTATATAATTTATTACTGAATACATAACAATATGATCTCTTTTAAAATATACTTAGTATAACATACATAAATGTACATAAACAATACTTTGTGTAGTTAATGAGTCTTTACCTACTCAAAGGAAGAAAGAAAAGGTTATCAGCATCTGGGAAGCACAATCCTGTCCCCTCCCAATTACAGCCTTCTCAAAATCTAATCCCTATCAGAAGGTCTATCATTAGGAATTAATTCTGATTGTTGAACTTTGTACACAATGTGTACACAGTGTGCTTTCTTTTGTGTTGGACTTCCTTCACTCATCATTATGTGTGGGAGATTCACCCATGTTGTGTGTGGTTGCAGTGTGTTCATTTTCATTGCAATGTAATATTCCACCAAAGAAGATTTACGCATTATACTGTTGAGGGCCATTCGGAATGCCTACAATAAATAACAATGCTATAACATCCTTGTTCCTGTTTCTGGTGGATTCATGCAAGCATTTCTATTGAGTGGAATTCTTTTTAGGAGTGGAATTACTGAATGACTTAGATCACATTCCCCAGAAGCAGAATCTGAGATGTACAAGTGATTTATAGAAAGGATGCTCTCAGGAGGAAGCTGGGAGGAAGCAAGGGAAGGAGGAGACAGTGTGGGAGAAGCTATACCATATATGGATTCAGGTAGAGTCCAGGGCAGCCTGATGCCATAGGGAGCTCTGGGGGGTGACCAGCACCACAGCATTGATCCTCTGAGGGTTTTGGTATCTTTGCATCAGCCAGGCATTGGCTGAGTGTCATCCCAGAGGGGTGGGAATAACATTGTGAAGCATCTGTATGCATGATGGCTCCCATCAGCAAAATCATTCTCTGGAAAAGGTGTGGGACCTCAGCAGCTAACGCTCTCAGGAGCTGGGACATTGGTGCCCTGGCTCATAAAATGGCCTGGGTAGGTCACCAAGAGTATCTGCTACACTGAGGCAGGGAGGAGCCAATGGCCAACATTAGCAGGCATTGCTAGTGTTTGTGTGGATAGGAACACCTCGAGCATCATAGGAGGGTTTCCGTTGTTCCAACTTTTCACCAACACTAGGTATTGTCTGATTTTTCATTTTAGCTATCTTTTCCATTGTGCTCATTTGGCTAATAAGATACAGTGGTATCTTCTTTTGACTTTAATTTGCATTTTCCTAATGACTAACAAGGCTCCCTTTCCTTATGTTTATTGCCGTGTGTTTATATTATTTTAAGAAGTGTCTCAAGAACTCTATATTAGGTCGTCTTTAGTTGGGTCATCTGCCTGTTTCTTATTGTGGGGGTTAATTATCTATTCTGGACAGTAGCCCTTGGCAGATATTTGCTTTAGAAATGCCTTCTCCAACATTATGGTTGTCCTTTTTAATCTTGTAGCATGTCCTTTGCTCAACAGAAGTTCTTAATTTTAATGAAATCCAGTGTCATCTTTTTCCTTTTATGGTTTGTGCTATTATGTGCCCTATTTAAGGAATCTTTGTCTGCTCCAAGCCCGTGAAGATATTGTCTTATATTGTCATCTAGAAACTTCATTTTAATTTTCCCCTTTCATATTTAGAGCACCAAAGCTTTGAGAATAGATCTTTGCCTATAATGTGAGGCCATATCTCTTTAGTCATAAATCAAAGAACCCTGTGTATAGTCTGTATCTCATTTTTCGTTTTATTGACTCTGTTTTCTATTCCAGTAGTTCTCAACCGGGGGTAAATTTTTCCCCCATCAGGGGACCTTTTGCAATTTCTGGAGACGTTTTTTGTTGTCACAAGTATGTGCAGGGGCTGCTACTGGCATCTCATGGGTAGAGACCAGGGATATTGCTAAGCAGCCTACATCACACAGGACATTCCCTAATAAAAAAAAAAAACCACCCAGCTCCAAATGTCAGTAGTGCTGAGGTTGGCTAAGAAACCTGGCCTGTGCCTACACCAAGGCCACAGTGTCTCACTGGCTGTGGCTCCACAATCAGCCCCTGCTTTGGGTCCCGTGACCTGTAACTCTGTGATTCTTTCCAGGCATACTTGACACTGCTTTTGCTTTGTTTTCCCATGTAAATTTTCAAATAATTTTGTTAGTGTCTAAAAAAAAAAAAAAAAACCTTGCTGGGATTTTTATGGGATTGCCTATAATCTATACATCAATTTGAGGGAAACTGGCACCTTTCCATTAAGAACTCTTATAATCCAATGAACATGATATATCCTTCCATTTACCTAGGTCTTTTATATTTTCTATGGTATTTGTTTGTTTGTTTGTTTGTTTTTCTTTATAGAAATTTGGCAAGTCTTCTGTTAGATTCATTTCTGGCTTTTATACATTTCTACTGATCTTGTAAATACTATTCTTTACATTTCAGTTTCTAGTTGCTTCTTACTGGCATTAAAATGAAATTACTTTTGTGTATTGACATGCATGTAGCAGTGATGCTGAATTCTCTTAATAATTCAATTAGTTTGTGAATTCTTTTGGATTTTCTACATAGTAATAGATATGAGAGTCTTATCTTTTTCTTTTCATGTTTTATTATATTGATTGATTGCTTGCTTATTGTCCTGGTTAGGAGCTCCAGAACAATTTTGAATAATGGCTGTGCCCAGGCTGGTTTTGAACTCCTGGCTTTAAACGATCCTCCTGCCGTTGCTTTAAATAGGAACACTTTTACACTGTTGGTGGGATTGTAAACTAGTTCAACCATTATGGAAAACAGTATGGCGATTCCTCAAGGATCTAGAACTAGATGTACCATATGACCCAGCCATCCCACTACTGGGTATATACCCAAAGGATTATAAATTACTCTACTACAAAGACACATGCACACGTATGTTTATTGCGGCACTATTCACAATAGCAAAGACTTGGAATCAACCCAAATGTCCATCTGTGACAGACTGGATTAAGAAAATGTGGCACATATACACCATGGAATACTATGCAGCCATCAAAAAGGATGAGTTTGCGTCCTTTGTAGGGACATGGATGCAGCTGGAATCCATCATTCTTAGCAAACTATCACAAGAAGAGAAAACCAAACACCGCATGTTCTCACTCATAGGTGGGAACTGAACAATGAGATCACTTGGACTCGGGAAGGGGAACATCACACACTGGGGCCTATCATGGGGAGGGGGGAGGAGGGAGGGATTGCATTGGGGAGTTAGACATGATATAAACGTCATGCACATGTACCCTAGAACTTAAAGTATAAAAAAAAAAAAAAAAAAAAACCATCCTCCTGCGTCAGCCTCCCACAGTGCTGGGATGACAGGCGTGAGCCACCATACCCAGCCTTGTTTTCTATTTGAATATATCCTGTGTCGTCCTTTATATTCCTTTCATTCTACTTCAGGTGTTTTGGTTTTTCCAAATGTAATTTCTTGAGATTGATAGTCAGACAATTGATCTTTCAGCTTTCTTCTTTCCTACATAGGCATTTAAGACCAAGAATTTTCCTCTAAGCATGGCTTAGCTGCATACCACACATTTTGATATGTTGATATATCATTGAGATGTTGATATGTGTGTGTATGTGTGTAAAATGTTTTACATGTATCTTAAAAGTATGCAAATTCTACAGCTGTTGGGTGAAGCGTTCTACACATGAAAATTAAGTCAGTGGTGTCAGGATGCATGAATCTTGTATATGTTTTTATGGCATTTTGTCTGCTTATTCTATTAATTCCTTAGAGAGATGTGTTAAAATCTATCATACTCATTGTAGATTTCCTGTTTCCTCTTTTATTCCTATCGAGTTTTGTCTTATATATTTTGAATGTATGTTAATTAGGTACATGCAAATATAAAATGATCATATCTCCCTGATATATTCTTTTGCCACGATGAGACATCCCTCTTTATTTCTAGTAATGCTCCTTTCTTTAAAATGGATTTGCATATCAGTCTAGGAAGCCACCATTCTTTTGATTACTGTGTGCATGCCTTTTTTCCCATGTTTTAATGTTCAGCCCGTCAGTATCCTTATGTAGAAAGTGTGTCTCTTTTATATCATACATTAAAAAAAATCTAATCAGACATACTTGCTTTCTCAGCTGGAGCATTTAATCCATTTACATGTTATGCAAGTACTAATATATTTGAGTTTATAATTTTGCTATTTGTTTTTTCTGTTACCTGTTCTTCCCTTCCTTGCTTTCTTTTATACGGATCAATGTTTTCATGATTTTATATTCTCCCCTTTTTACCTTGTTATACATTCTTTTGCTATTATTTTAATAGGTAAACTACAAATTATAACATGTATTCTTGAGTCACTACAGTGCCTCTGTCTAATTAGCACTTTTACCACTTCCCAGACAATTCAATTACCATAGAACACTTTAACCTCATTTAACCCCTTTACCATCTGTGTTATCGGTGTATTTTATTTCTGTATATATTTCAAGAACCACAAGACAGTATTGCTCTTATGATTCAATACTCTGAACAGTTCTTGAGAGAGATCCATATATCTACATACATTTTTCTGTTCTCCACATCTTTCTGAATTTCTGTGCAGGATCATTGTATTATACCGGTAGACATCTCTTTAATATCTTAGGACTGCTAACTTTTGTTTGTCTGGAAATATGTCTATTAATCTTCACTTTTGAATGATGTTTTCACTGGGCATAGAATTCTAGGTTGGATATTAGTTTCTTCAACCATTTTAAAGGTGTCATTGTTTTTTCTACTGGATTCCACCATTTCTGTTGAGAAGTTAACTGTCATTCTTACTGTTTGCTCCTTTGCAAGTAATGCCTCATGTGGCTTTTTTCCTTAAGAACCTAAGTGTGGCTACTGTCACACGAGCTTTAATTTTTTTTTTTTTTTTAAAGGGAGGAGAAAAAAAGAACCTGAGTGTGGCTTTCTTTTCCTGTATCCTACTTGTCAGTTTCATTGTTACTTCTTTGTGATAAAGTGTGTGTGTTTTTTTTAATCTGGTTGCTTTTTAGTTTTTCTTTGTCTTAGATTCTCAGTTATTTCATTAAGATGTCCCCCAGGGGTGGTTTTCTTTTTATTTAAACATCTTAGGGTTGATAACATTTTTGAATATATAGTTTTATAATTTTATCAGTTTTAAAATATTCTTGACCATCAGCTTATCAAATAGGGCTTCTTTCCACCTTTATTACTTTATCCCTTTGGGGACTGTAGTTAATATGTATATTTAGTATTATAATCACATGTGTATTTTCTATCATTTTTTTCCTTTTGCACTTCAATGTGGGTGTTTTTCTGTTCTATCATCCAGCCCATGAATCCTATTTTTAGTTCTCTCTAATCTGCTGTTAGACTCATCTATCGAGTATATAATTTCAGTTACTTTATTTTTGAGTTTTAGGATGTCCAGTTTCAGTTTGAGACTCTAATTCTCTACTAAAACTCCCCATTTTCTTATTTATTTTCTTGTATATATTAACCATAGGTCCTTAAAAATCCATACCTTATGACTGTAATGTATGGCTCATCTATGGATCTGCTTCTATTGTCTGCTTTTTCTCTGTGTCTTATTTCATGATATACATGCTAATTTTTGAACTTTTTCTTGACCGATGGTGCAGAGCCTCTCTACAGTATTATAATCTTCCAGAGAAGAATTTTATTTTATTTGAGTTTGTATCAGGCAGTTATATTAGGGGAAGACCACTCAGGCTAACCAGAATTAGTTTGATCACTTCAGGACTGGGTTTCTACTCCATAAGACAGGGTCGTTTTCCTTCTATTTGCCCCTTTTCCCAGTAAAACTTCAGTTTTACATGTTTAGGCCTGTAAGACTGCTGAAAGCCATGCTTAGTTTCTCTGACATCTAGAACCGCTTTGTGCCTGTCTTTCTAATCTTTCAATAGTCCCCACTTACACATTGGTAAATATCTCAAGGGGAAAACCAGGGTGGAAATGCTGGGCTTGTGTCTCAGTGCTTGCCTTCCCTCCAAGCTCTTGGACCTATGTGTCCTGGTAGCCATCATGTCCTTGAATACAATCTTCATCTCCCATCCCCATAAATTGCCAAAAGCTCTGCTCAGCTCCCACTTCATGCTTAGCTTTCTGCTCAGGTTCTCAGCCTTTTGCCCATATAGCTTGCAAACTAAATAAACCTCAAAGTGAAAGCAATGTAGAATACTCGCCTCATCTAAATATGTTTTCCTTTTCTCTGGGATCTTGGACTATCTGTCTTCGTTTGGTAGACCTTTCTCTAACCTTGAAAATAACACAATCATGTAAAATTCGCCTTTTTATTATATATCTTTCATTCAGTATTTTGTGTGTATGTTTTCAGCAAAAGATTTGTCTTGCTGTAGGCTAGTCCTTTATATCATCAACCAGATGACAAAATATATTAGTCACTTGATTTCCTAGTTTTTGTTCTAAGCAACAAAAAAGCAAAGATTGTTTTTGTTCTAAGCAACAAAAACTGACTCTAGTTAACTTAAACAAATTATTATTATTATTATTTTTAAAAAGCTGCCATCTGGGATTGGCATTACCATGACCTTCATTGTGTATTGGAGGCTCTGAGGCTCTGGAAGATTGAGTAACAGGCCCACGGTTGCAGAAACAATAGGGAGTGGTGTAGGGATCCAAACGGATGCTCCCCAGCTCACAGACGCCATTGTGTCCTGCTACTCCACAGTGACAAGGTAGATTCACACACAACTCTAAGAAATAATGTGGATAAATCTTGCATACCCTTCGTTCAGCTTTCCCCAGTCTTGCAAAGCTAGAGTACAATATCAAGACAAGGATGTTGGCATTGACACACTCAACCAACTTCATTGATATGGCACCAATTTAATGTGCACCCTGATATAGACTCAATGTGTCCCCTCAAAATTCCTACATTGAAATCCTAACCCCAAAGGTGATCGTCTTAGGAGACGTGGAAGGTGATTAGGACATGAGGGTGGGGCCTTCATGAATGGGATTAGTGCCCTTATGAAAGGGACCCCAGAGAGCTCTCATGCCCTCTTTTCTCCATGTTCGTGGCAGTTTGCAGCCTGGAAAGGGTCCTCACCAGAACCAGGCTGTGCTGGCATCTTGATCTTGAATTTCTAGCCTCCAAAACGGGGAGATAAAATGTCTGTTTTTAAGCCACCCAGTCTATAATACTTTTTTATAGCAGTCCTAACTAAGATCCATTGATATGTGTGTGTGTGTATGTGTGTGTATATATGTATGTGTACATGTATGTGTGTGTGTGTGTGTCTGTGTGTGTGTATGTGTTTGGGCTCAGAACATGATAGAGTATGGTATCTTGGCATGTCATACTCATGCGTATTTTTGAGCCACAACAGACAGGAGAACCTCAGAAGCAAGAAGGCCTCTAACTTTGCTCCATCCTCCTGTCTTCTGCCCCTCTTTCTTCCCTGAAGCAGGTTTTAGAAACTAGAATCCTTCTTACCAAAGCAAGCAATGACACCTAGAAAAGTCACTCTTACCTCTTCCCTTCTCTCCTGAAGATCCTCACTGTCCTTCCTCATACCTGGGGCAGGGGGTGGGGGAAGGAATGTTTTGCAGAAACACAGAAAAGAATCTGAACAAACCAGCCTTGCTGAAGATCCCCCCAGATTATTACCACTAGATCATACCCATTTGGTTCCGTTCTACTTCTCCACAAATTAAAATTTTCATCAGACTTAGCATAAAAATGCACGGTTTTCCCTGGGTCTTTGAATATTCATTTCTGGAGGCCTGTGTCACCTTCACCTTTATAAAAATAAATGTGTTATGCTTTTTCCTGGTCATCTGCCTTTTGTTACAGGGTTGTCAGTCAAGACCCTTGCAATGGGTGAGGAAAAGGTACTTTTTCTTCCCCACACGTGGGTGTGTGGTTCCCTGTAATTTTATGCCACGTGTAGATTCTTGTGAGCATCACTTCAGTCCAGAAAGAGCAGATCCATCACAAGGCCCCTCGTGCCACTTTGCCATAGTCACACCATGTGCTTTCCTCCTCGGACTCTGGCAACCATGGATCTGCTTCCCATCTCTAAAATTTTGCCATTTTAAGAAAGTTGTATAAATGGAATCATGTACTATGTAACCCATTGAGATTGGTGTTTTTCACTCAAGGTAATTCCCTTGAAATCCAACCAGGTTTTCTCATGCATCAGTAGTTTACTCCTTTTCATTGCAGAGTGGTATTCCACAGAGGTTTCCTTTCAGGATTGCACAAGATACGCTATGTTGAAAGCTTAGCATGGTGACATTGTGTGTGCCTACTGCATAATGGGACATCCTGTAATGGGAGCTGGTGTTTTTCCTCTAGGCAGAGACATGATGTAATTTTAAAAAATTGAGTTCAATTGCACATACAACTTTAGGACGGAAGAGATCAAGTTTCCCTGGACTAAGTGTTCAGTTATGAACGATATTGGAAGGCTGAATTGAGATGCCTCCTTCTCCTACAGAACTTAGAAACACTGGCTTCAACAGGGCTTTAAGAAATAGATCAACACAGAATTCCCCAGATGAGAGAGGCAGAGCCAGCTAGGGAGGGAGACAAAAGGCTGGCTGGGACCTGGGTGAATTTATTAACAACTTCAAGAGGAGGTTGTGTCATTCAAAGAAAGTTTGCTGTGCTCAGGAAGCTGTGTATAAATCCCACTGGCAAATACTAGAAGTTTCATTTGAAACCTCTCTGAGGGGTGGAGAGAGCTTTAGCCGTGGAGGCAATCTGGCCAGAGTGGCAAAACCCATCAGGTGAGGCTGATGCATCTTCCTAACCAAGTGACGTTAAACATTGAACACCCCTACCTCTTCCTGTGTCTATTCCAGGCTCCCCAGACTATCTGCTGATTATTTGTGGTATCCACATAGTCTGCCTGCAGGGAGATAATGCAGGAATCATAGGGACTTTGAGCATCCTGTGCTTAGCATGAGTTACTTCTCATTCTAAAATCAAACAAATGCACTGAATACAAGTTGGCTTCTTATGCCTACCATGCAGGGGCAATCTTTTCAATCACCATGATAATTACAGAACATTTTGCTGCCATTTATTGAACACTTATTAGGCACCAGGCTCCCCATGAAGCCCTCTGTGCATATTATTTTGTGTTAATCCCCACGCCAATCCTATGAGGTAGGATTGAGAGAGGGGATTAACAATCCACAGTGTGCAGGTGGCATCACTGAGATTTGAATCTAGGGTGGATTTGATGCCAGAGTCTGTGTTCTTGACCATAAAATGACAGAGATGAGTTACTGTAAGTTAAAATTGGCATTTGGAGCTTATACTTCAGCTGTAAAAACTTGACATATGTGGGGTTGCCATTGTGAGAAGGATCAGCTCTTGATGTGCTGGCAAACCAGCATCTGTAAAGTCTGCGACCACAGCCTGAACCAGGGCACATTTGCAGGCTGAAGAGGACAGTAGAAATCATGATAATGTTGTATAACAATGATGGAGGTCATTGTTTAGAATGAACTCCGTTTTAGGCGCAACAGACCAAGCAGACCAGAATGGATTTGCCCATGCTAAGTGCCATGTGATCAAACTGACTCATATGGACCAGTTTTCCAAAAAACGGGAGATTCCCAGCAGCAGTTGGAAGAAGCCCCATTTGTCTGAACCAGCATGATACTGAAGTTCCCTCCATTTTGACCTTATAAGGAAAGTAACTTGTAATGCCCTATCTACTTTTTATTCCTTTTTTCAGCCATAAAGGCCATCTCCTTTTCTCAGCTTACAGGATCTTCTTTCCAAAGCTTTAGATGGAATGCTGCCTGACACATAACTCACTAATGAAAACTAGTTACATCTCTAAACTAAATTGGCAAGAATGTTATTTATTTATTTTTTTAACAACAGTAATAAGAGGAAGAGTAGAATAGCTAAAACTTAGTAAATGAATATTTGGGTCAAGTGCTGTTCTATGTGCTTTACACATGTGAACTCATTAATCCTTAAAAAAAGCCTTTGAGATAAAAACAATGGCATTAGCTGCGTTTGGCAGATGAGGAAATGGAGGCACATGGGGGCGAGGTAACTTGGTGACTTGTCCAAGTCATACAGCGGTGAGGAGCAGAGCTGGGATTCAAACTGGACAGCCTCCGTCCAGAGGGTACATACTTCACTGTGGATCTATGCCATCCCCTCCGTTACACAGGGCCACCATGGAGGAGCTCTGTGCCTCCTGTGCTAGGTGCTGGCCTGGCCATCCTTCAGGGGGAAGGGGACACTGCCAGGCTCTTGTTGCAGAGGAGGAAGACTAGATGCCTTGCAATGTCTGGGAGGACTTCTAGCTGCCTCTTCTCAGGTGAGAAGGAATCATTTGACCTGTTGAAATGAGTATGGGCCAGTGAGGGTTACCCCGGTCACAAGCTCTGGTTAAGCAGAAGAGGATCTAGTGAGAGCATGAGAACCCTGCTTGGGAAATGGCAAGATCAAGGGTAGAGCTAGGGTCCAGGTAGCAGGAACTGGCACCAGGCATCTCAACTCAGTGTACCTGGTGGGAATCAGGTTAACTCTTTTCCCTGTCTTGTGTCATCTTGGCTAGCAGTCAGAATATCTGGGGGTCGGTGGAAAGAGAGCTCATGAGATTGCCCCAGCTTGAGTCCCAGTGCCCCTTCACCCCCTGCTAAGCAATGGAGCAATGTCAAGGCATCTTGACTTACAGCTAGCAAACAGCTGATCCCACCAAACAATGGCAGGGCACCTTGACTGACAGCCAGCCTACCCCACTAAGCAATGGCAGGGCACCTTGACTGCCAGCCAGCCCAGTGCACTAAGCAATGGTAGGGCACTTGACCTATAGCCAGCCCATCCTACTAAGCAAAAGCAGGGCACCTTGACTTACAGCCAGCCCACCCCACCAAGCAATGGCAGGACAGCTGACTTACAGCCAGCCCACCCGACTAAGCAATAGCAGGACAACTTGACTTGTAGCCAGCTCACTCCACCAGCAATGGCAGGATACCTTGACACGGAGCCAGCCTACACTACTAGACAATGGCAGGGAACCAACATAGAGCCAGCCCACCCCATCAAGCAATGGCAGAATACCTTGACTTACAGCTAGCCCATCCAGCTAAGCAGGGCATTTTGACCTCCAGCCAACCCAAGACCATACACAATGGGAGAGGGGCAAATTCCCGAAAGGGAGAGGGCATTGTGCAAAAAGTAGGGAAATAGATGTTGGGGTAGCCCAACCCAAGCAAAGCCCCCAAAGAAGTGTGTGGTCCACAGCCACCACAATGGGTAAAACAGAGAAGAGGCAAGTACTTTGGGTGGTGACCACAGAAGAGGAGAAACAGTCCCTAACCTTCTGCCAATTTACCTGTTAAAAGTCCCCCGTTTCTTCAATGGGTCCTTGCAGTCTCTAGGAAAACTCAATTTCCCATAAATGATGGTTAAAACAATAAAATAATTTCATCATACTTGGGCATATTAAATTTGGCTATCTTTAAAGTGGAAAAAAGTCTGGAATCATCCATTTTCCCTCTCATTACCTTTAATTTCCTTGCCATCATTTTTTTTAAAACCAAGTTAAATCCATTAAAAAGTCAATGAAAATCAATGGGTCTTTATTGGTCATGTCACACAATGTCCCTTTAAGGAGAAATTGCCCTAAAAATTGCCCAAGAATTTACCTCCAAAATGGGGATGTCTCTAAGTTTAAGAAAGTGCCAGTTTGTCAAAAAGAAAGGTAAAAGGAGATGAAACAAGTTCAAAAGTATTTCAAAAGGAAAAGACTTCAAATGAGAAGTTTCCAAATGATTCCTTTGGTCCTAAGGATAAGATATTTGTGCAGAATAGTTGGCTGGAGGTGCTGGTCCCTAGACACTGCTGTGTGGAGGTGAGACCTGTGAGTGCTTGAAGAGAGAGAATGCCAGTGTGCATATCTGCATCCAACAAGGGCAGGGACCCACATATTTTATTGGGAGCAGTTGCTTTTAATTTTTGTAAGACTTTGAAATTACCAAAAATGGGATGCTTTTGCTCATGATGAAATGGCTAAACTTTGCAGTGAAGGTATTCTAAAGTAATGTTTCCGAAGAGAATGGATGGAGCACCCCCGCCACAACCGGCCCCTGCAAGTCTTGCTGAGTCTTATGCACAAATATCTTTTCCTACAGTCCCCTACCCACTGAGAAATCCAGCAAGGCTGGGACTCAGCAAGTGGCTTAGAGCTGTGAGATATGAGACTCCAAGAATGAATGTTGTGTAAAAAGAACTTTTGGCACATTGCTCCCTGGAAAAACACAGTTCTGCATAACATTCTATTCTTAAAAAATGAATTTTTCTGTGGTCAGTTAAGAGAAACCCATCTGAGCCCTCAGCATTGTGTACATTTGTGTACTCAGGTCTCTTGGAAACCCTACACAAAAGAAATTCAAATAACTTAGTGAAATTCAGTCTTTTTCAAGTATATTGAACAATATACCATTTGTTCCAAGGAATATATTTTTTGGAAATGCTCTTTTTCTTTTTTTTTTTAAGTTTAAGTTCTGGGATACATGTGCAGGATGTGTAGGTTTGTTACATAGATAAATATGTGCCATGGTGGTTTTCTGCACCTATCAACACATCACCTAGGCATTAAGCCTAGCATGCATTAGCTATTTTTCCTGATGTTCGCCCTCCCCCCATGACCCCTCCCTCAACGACAAGCCCCAGTGTGTGTTGTTCCCTTTCCTGGGTCCATGTGTTCTCATTGTCATCTCCCACTTACAAGTCAGAATATGTAGTGTTTGGTTTTCTGTTTCTGTAGCAGTTTGCTGAGGATAATGGCTTCCAGCTCCATCCATGTCTCTGCAAAGGACATAATCTTGTTCCTTTTTATGGCTGCATGGTATTCCTCAGTGTATATGTACAACATTTTCTTTACCAGTCTATCATTGATGGGCATTTCAGTTGACTCCATGTCTTTGCTATAGTGAATAGTGCTGCAATGAATGTGTGTGTGCATGTATCTTTATAATTAATATTCCTTTGTGTCTATACCCAGTAATGGGATTGCTGGGTCAAATGTTATTTCTGGTTCTAACTCTTTGAGGAATCACCACACTATATTTCACAACAGTTGAACGGATTTATATTCCCACCAACAGTGTAAAAGTGTTCCTATGTCTCCATAGCTTCACCAGCATCTCTTGTTTCTTGACTTTTTAATAGTAGCCATTCTGCCTGGTGTGAGATAGTATCTCATAGTGGGTTTGATTTGCATTTCTCTAGTGATCAGTGATACTGACATTTCTCTAGTGATCAGTGATGTTGAGCTTTTTTTCATGTTTGTTGTCTTTTGAGAAGTGTCTATTCATGTCCTTCACCCACTTTTTAATGGGGTTGTTTTTTTTCTTGTAAATTTGTTTAAGTTCCTTGTAGATTCTGTATATTAGTCCTTTGTCAGATGGATAGATTGCAGAATTTTTCTTCCATTCTATAGGTTGTCTGTTTACTCTGATGATAGTTTCTTTTGCTGTGCAGAAGCTCTTTAGTTTAATTAGATCCCATTTGTCAATTTTTGCTTCTGTTACAAATTGCTTTTGAGGTTTTCATTATGAAAGCTTTTCCTGTGCCTATATCCTGAATGGCATTGCCTAGAGTATTTTCTAGGGTATTATAGTTTTGGGTTTTACATTTAAGTCTTTAATCCATCTTGAGTTAATTTATGTATAAGGTGTAAGGAAGGGGTCCAGTTTCAATTTTCTGCATATGGCTTGCCAGTTTTCCCAGCACCACTAATTAAATAGGGACTCCTTTCCCCATTTCTTGTTTTTGCCAGGTTTGTCAAAGATCAGATGGTTATAGATGTGCAGTCTTATTTCTGAGTTATTCTGTTCCATTGATCTATGTGTCTGTTTCTGTACTGGTACCATGCTGTTTCGGTTACTGTAGACTTGTCGTATAGTTTGAAGTTGGTGGCATGATGCCTCCAGCTTTGTTCTTTTTGCTTAGGATTTTCTTGGCTGTACAGGCTCTTTTTTGATTCCATATGTATTTTAATGTAGTTTCTTTCTAATTCTGTGAAGAATGTCAATGGTAGTTTAATGGGAATAGCATTGAATCTATAAATTACTTTGGGCAGTATGGCCATTTTCACAATATTGATTCTTCCTATCCATACCCTTGGAATGTTTTTCCTTTTGTTTGTGTCCTCTCTGATTTCCTCAAGCAATGGTTTGTAGTTGTGCTTGAAGAAGTCCGTCACTTTCCTTGTTAGATGTATTCCTAGGTATTTTAAGCTTTTTGTAGCAATCATGAATGGGACGTCATTCATGATTTGACTGTCTACTTGATTATTGTTGTATAGAAATGCTTATAATTTTTGCACATTGATTTTGTATCCTGATACTTTGCTGAAGTTGCTTATCAGTTTAATAAACTTTTGGGTTGAGACGATGGAGTTTTCTAAATATAGGATCATGTCATCTTCAAACAGAGACAGTTGACTTCCTCTCTTCCTATTTGAATACCCTTTATTTCTTTCTCTTGCTGGATGCCTTGGCCAGAACTTCCAATACTATATTGAATAGGAGTAGTGAGAGAGGGCATCCTTGTCTTGTGCCAGTTTTCAAGGGAACGCTTCCAGCTTTTGCCCATTCAGTATGATACTGGGTGTGCGTTTGTCATAAATGGCTCTTACTATTTAGAGGTATGTTCCTTCAATACCTAGTTTATTAAGAGTTTTTAATATGAAGAGATGTTAATTTTATTGAAGGTCTTTTCTGCACCTATTGAGATAATCATGTGGTTTTTGCCTTTGGTTCTGTTTATATGATGAATTATGTTTATCAATTTGTATATGTTGAACTAGCCTTGCATCCTGAGGATGAAGCCGACTTGATCATGGTGGATAAGCTTTTTGATGTGTTGCTGGATTTAGTTTGACAATATTTTATTGAGGATTTTGCATTGATGTTCATCAGGGATATCGACCTGAATTTTCTTTTTTTTATTGTATCTTTGCCAGGTTTTGGTATCAGGACTATGCTGGTCTCATAAACTCATAAAATGAGTTAGGGAGGAGTACCTCCTTTTCAATTGTTTGAAATAGTTTCAGAATAAATGGTACCAGCACCTCATTGAACCTCTAGTATAATTCAGCTGTAAATACCATCTGGTCCTGGGCTTTTACTGGTTGGCAGGCTATTTATTACTGCCTCAGTTTCAGAACTTGTTTTGGTCTATTCAAGGATTCAACTTCTTGTTTCAGTCTTGGAAGGATATATGTGTCCAAGAATTTTTCCATTTCCTCTAGATTTTCTAGTCTATTTGCATAGAGGTGTTTATAGTATTCCTTGATGCTTGTATTTCTGTGGAGTCATTGGTGATATCCCCTTTATCATTTTCTATTGTGTCTATTTGATTCTTCTCTCTTTTCTTCTTTATTTGTCTAGCTAGTGGTCTATTTTATTAATTTTTTTTTTCAGAAAAAAAAAAAACCCAAAACAAAACACAACTCCTGGATTAGCTGTTTTTTTGAAGGGTTTTTCATGTCTCTATTTCCTACAGTCCCACTCTGATTTCGGTTATTTCTTGTCTTCTGCTAGATTTGGGATTTTTTTGCTCTTAGTTCTCTAGTTCTTTTGGTTGTGGTGTTAGAATGTCGATTTGAGATCTTTCTACCTTTTTGATGTGGGCATTTAGTGCTATAAATTTCCCTCTTAACACTGCTTTAGCTGTGTCCCAGAGATTCTTGTATCTTGTCTCTTTGTTCTCATTGGTTTAAAATAACTTCTTGTTTTTGGCCTTAATTTCATTATTTACACAGGGATCATTTAGGAGCAGGTTGTTCAATTTCCATGTAGTTCTGTGGTTTTGAGTGAATTTCTTAATCTTGAGTTCTAATTTGATGTGTTGTGGTCTGAAGGACTGTTATGATTTCAGTTCTTTTGCATTTGCTGAGGGGTGTTTTACTACCAATTATGTGATCAATTTTAGAGTGACATGTGATGTCAAGAAGAATGTATATTCTATTGTTTTTGGGTGGAGAGTTCTGTAGAAATCTATCAGGTCCACTTGATCCAGAGCTGAGTTCAAGTCCTGAACATCTTTGCTAATTTTCTATCTCAATGACCTGGCTAATATTGACAGTGGGGTGTTAAAGTCTCCCACAATTATTATGTGGGAGTATAAGTCTCTTTGTAGGTGTCTAAGAACATGTTTTATGAATCTGGATGCTCCTGTATTGGATACATATATATTTAGAATAGTTAGCTCTTCTTGTTGAATTGAACACTTTACCATCATGTAATTCCCTTCTTCGTCTTTTTCGATCTTTGTTGTTTTAAAGTCTGTTTTGTCAGAAACTAGAATTGCAACCTCTGCTGTTTTCTGCTTTCCATTTGCTTGGTAAATTTTTCCCCGTCTCTTTATTTTGAGCTTGTGTGTATTTATGTGTATTCAAGTAATGTGTCTCTTGAATACAGCACACGGATGGGTCTCACTTCTTTATCCAGCTTGCCATTGTGTGTCTTTTAATTGAGACATTTAGTCCATTTACATTTAAGGTTGATATCGTTATGTGTGGATTTGATCCTGTCATCGTGATGCTACTAGTTATTTTGCACACTTGTGATGTAGTTGTTTCATAGTGTCATTGGTCTGTGTGCTTCAGTGTGTTTTTGTAGTGGCTGGTAACAAGTCTTCTTTTCCATATTTAGTGCTTTTTTTAGGAGCTCTTGCAAGGCAGGCCTGGTGGTGATGAATTCCTTCAGTATTTGCTTGTCTGAAAAGAATTTTATTTCTCCTTCGCTTATGAAGCTTAGTTTGGCCAGATATGAAATTTTGGGTTGGAGATTATTTTATTTAAGAATGTTGAATATTGACCCCCATCTCTTCTGGCTTATAGGGTTTCTGCTGAGAGGTCTGCTGTTAGTCTGATAAGCTTCTCTTTGTAGGTGACCTGACCTTTCTTTCTGACTGTCCTTACCACTTTTTCCTTCATTCTGACCTTGGAGAATCAGATGATTATGTGTCTTGGGGTTGATCTTCTCATGAAATATCTAGATTTCCTGACTTTGAATGTTGGCCTGTCTTGCTAGGTTGGAGAGGTTCTCCTGGATGATATCCTGCAGTATGTTATTCCAACTTGGTTCTGTTCTCCCTGTCTGTTTCAGGTACCCCAATCAGTTGTAGGTTTGGTCTTTTTACATAATCTGATAGTTCTCAGAGCTTTTGTTCATTCTTTTTCATCCTTTTTTTCTCTAATCTTGTCTTCCTGTCTTATTTCAGCAAAATAGTCTTAAAGATTTGAAATTCTTTCCTCCACTTGTTCTATTCAGTTATTGATACTTGTAGTTGCATTGTGAAGTTCTTGTGGTTTTTTTAGCTCCATCAGGTCATTTATGTTCCTCTTTAAACTGGTAATTCTGGTTAACACCTCCTGTAGTGTTTTACCATGGTTCTTGGCTTTTTTGCATTGGGTTAGAACATGCTCCTTTAGCTCAGCAAAGTTTGTTATTACCGGCCTTCTGAAGTCTACTTCTGTCATTTCATCCATCTCAGCCTCAGCCCAGTTCTGTGCCCTTGCTGGAGAGGTATTGCAATCATATGGAGAAGAGGCACTTTGGTTTTTTGAGTTTTCAGCATTTTTTCATCGATTCTTTCTCATCGTCATGACTTTATTTACCTTTGATCTATGAGGCTTCTGATCTTTGGATGGGGATTTTTGTGGGGACATTTTTGTCGATGCTGTTGTGGTTGTTGCTTTGTTTGTTTGCTTTTCTTTTTAACAGTCAGGCCCCTCTTCTATAGGTATGCTGCAGTTTTCTGGGGGCCCACTCCAAACCCTATTTGCCTGAGTCTCTCCCACACCTGGAGCTGTCACCCAGTAGAGGCTGCAGAACAACAAAGATGGCTGCCTGCTCCTTCCTCTGGGAGCTCTGTCCCAGAGGGGTACCAACCTGATGCCAGCCAGAATGCTCCTGTATAAGGGTCTAGCAACCTCTGTTGGAGGGTCTCACCCAGTCAGGAGGCACGGGATCAGGAACCCGTTTAACGAAGCAGTCTGGCTGCCCCTTGGCAGAGGAGGTGTGCTGCCCTGAGGGAAATCTCACTTGTCTGGACTGCCCAGATTCCTCAGAGCCAGCAGGGGGAAAGACTAAATTTACTGATCTATGGAGACTGTGGCAGCCCTTCCTTGCAGGGTTCCATCCCAGTCCTAGGGAGTCCTAGGGAGATCAAAGTTCTGTCCATAAACCTCTGGCTGGAGTTGCTGAAATTCCCACAGGGAGGCCCTGTTGGGTGAGGAGTGATGGGTCTGAGTTCAGCCTAAAGAGGCAGTCTGGCCATGGTCTGCCACAGCCTCTGTGCTGTGCTGTGGGGAATTCTTCCTGGGTCCAAACCACCCAGTCTCCATGGCACCAGCAGAGGAAAACTGCAGACTGGAGCTGCAGTATTGGTGGCCACTCCTCACCCTGGGAACTCAGTAGTCTTAGGCAATCTCCTGCCGAGTAACCTCCGAGAACCTGCACAGCTCTGTGCTTGGGACCCAAGGCCCTGGTGGTGTGAGCTCACGAGGGGATCTCCTGACTCATGGGTTGTACAGATCAGTGGGAAAAGTGAGGTTTCTGGGGTGGGGTAGCACAATCACTCACCCCTCCCTTGGCTGGGGGTGGGAGGTCCCCTTGCCTTGTATGGCTCCTGGGGGGGCTGTCACTCCACCCTGGGTGGGCTGTCCCTCCACCCTGCTTTTCCTGCCCCTTCATGGGTCATGCCAACCACCTAGTCAGTCCCAGTAAGAACCTGGATTCCTCACATGCTGGTGCAGGATTCACCCACTGTTTTTGTTCTGCTCTGTGGGAGCCTCCAACTGTAGCTGTATCTAGTTGGCCATCTTGGCCCCATAAATGCTCTTTTTTCTAGATTTTGAGTTATCAGTTGAGGCCCCATCTTAAAACAAACAAAACAAAAAAACAACAAAAAACCTGGTGCTAATACCTATAGCAGAAGACTTTCTAAAACAGATTTTTCTACTTTAACTTGCCATTTTCTTCTGGCCAGAAAAGCTGAGACCTCAGCACTTTGCAGGAAGGAAATAGGTCTCTAGTGCATCACGGAGACCTGGGGGACAAAGGGCTCAGTGAGTGCACATGGTTTCAATAGGGTGATGTCATGTGGCACAGCAATGTCCCCTGAACCTAGGCTGCATTGGTTTTTAACAGTATCATCAAACAACACATCTACCAGGACTCTTCAGGTTAAAAAAAATCCGGCTCAAACTGGATTAGAAAAGGAAGAGTGGAATTAACTGGCTGCAGGCATGGCAGATCCAGGGGCCCCAGATGGCATGAGGACTCACCCTGTTCCATTTCTCACTCACTATGTTGGTTTCATTATCTAAGATGCCTTATACTCAGCAGTCTCTCTCCATGCAGTGACAAAAAGTGGCCTCCAGCAGCTCCAGGCACACAGCCTCCCAGCTCAGCACCCTCACCAGAGAAAGCACAGATCTGGCAAACAATTAGAGGATGGCTTCATTTAATTGCATTAGGTTATGTGACCATCTCTGCACTCATTCCCATGATTGGATGTGAAGACTGTTCCTAGAACTGGTCTGTGGGTCTGCACCATTCTTACCACATGGTCTGAGAGTAGGGAAGGGGTAAGGTCCCCAAACAAAATGATGACAGCACACCTGGAAGAAGGGGGATGCTTGCTGGGCAGTGAAGAGGTGTCTTTCACATTAAGGCTGAGAAATGGAAAATTAATCGGTGGTCCAGGTGGTCCGAGTGAGGCTCAAGAGGAAATTCTCCCTACCGCCTAGTCAACTGGAACTCCCCTGAGGTTGGTGCTCAATGAAACTTTGTTAAATGTGTTAAATAATTATTCAAGAAAGCAGAAGATAGTAGTAAATTGTCATCTGTAAGGCAAAATTGCAAACTACTGGAAATAGGCACAGTGGCTGACTGCCTTCCACCTGACTGGTTTGAAAACCAAATGATTTGACACATAGGATCCTTGGAGAGATGAGGTGCCGCAGCGTTTGGGCAGAGTTAGGCAAGGTTCCCACAAGATCTGCTGCAACCAAACACTGAAAACCCAGACTGATCCAGCCTTGCTCCCTGTCCTGATATCTGCCAGCACTACTGGGCAGAGGAAGGGCTCCTGTGTTACAGGCAGCTCCCCCATAAGCCTCTGGGTTGTCCTGACAAAGGAAAGGATGGCACCATTCGCAGAAGCTGCCTGCCAATGCTCACAGTTGTTCTGGGCAGATAACTCCGTCCTGACAAGCCTGACTTGCCCTAGAGTCTCTCCAAAGCAAGGACTGTGGCTGCAGGAGGGAGGGACATGGCTGCTCTGGACACCCTGAGGACGTTGTTCTTAAGTGATCTGTGGACAAGCAGATTTAGTCCTTTAAACTCTGCCTTTACCTGCGGGCTGCTATTTCCCATCCACAGCCCTTCACCACTGTGGTTCCACTTAGGTGACTGCAGACCTAAAGCCCTACTGGGAGAATTGCATTTTCCAGCTTTCCTCTTCCAGCCTGTAATTGTCTTAAATAATAACACTAGGTGCAGCCCCGAATGGATGGCGTACAGGCTCCCAGGTCACTAAAAAGTGGGTCCTAAACCATAGCTGTCTTTATGCCAGCTGTGTATCTTTGGGAGAGAGGCTTACATTTTTGTTCCAATCTTTCTTTTTGTTTTCTGATAAGCTTTTTATTTCAGAATAGTTTAGATTTATAGAAAAACTGCCAATATACCACAGAAAGCTCAACTGTCCCCATTATTGACAACCTACATCAGTATGATATATTTGTTATGTAGCAGGACAAGCCGCAGACAAAGCTCCTCAGACACTGAGTTAAAGAAGGAAGGGGTTTATTCGGCCGGGGGACATCGGCAAGGCTCCTGTCTCAAGAGCTGAGCTCCCTGAGTGAGCAATTCCTGTCCCTTTTAAGGGCTCACAGCTCTAAGGGGGTGCATGTGAGGGGGTCGTGACTGATTGAGAAAGCAGGGGATACGTGACTGGGGGCTGCATGCACCAGTAATTAGATTGGAGCAAAACAGGACAGGGATTTGCACAGTGCATTTCTATACAATGTCTGTAATCTATAGGTAACAGAACTGATTAGGTCAGGGGTCTACCTTTAACTACTAGGCCCAGGTGTGGCACTGGGCTGTCTGCCTGTGGATTTCATTTCTGCCTTTTAGTTTTTACTTCCTTTTTTCTTTGGAGGCAGAATTGAGCATAAGACGATATGACGGGTAGTCTCCTCCCTTATTTACAATTAATAAATCAGTATTGATGATTCTCATTAACTAAGGTCCAAACCTCATGCAGAGTTCCTTATTTTCTCCTCCACAATGTCTCTTTTCTCCTGCAGGTGCCCATCCAGGACCCCACATGGAAGCTAGTCATCATGTCTCCTTGAGAACCTCTTGGCTGTGACGGTCTCTCTGACTGTCGTTGTTTTTGATAACCTTGACAGTTTTGAGGAGGTCTGGTCAAGGTTTTTGTAGAATATCCTTCAGTTGGGATTCATCCAATGTCTTTCTCATTGTTCGACAGGGAACATGGGGAGACCTGTTCTATTTTCTTTTCTGATGGCTGACATGTAGTGAGCATCTGCTCTGAGGCAGCACAGTGCTAATCACTGCCCCTGGATGATCTCATTTAATCATTACAAAACAAATACCATGCAGATATCATGATTAAGCCCGTTTTACAGATGTGAAAAGCAAAGCACATCAAGGACTAGTACCTTTGCTAAGCCCTGACATTTGGGAAGACGGACGGCTGGTAGTGTTCTTCGGAGTCTAGACAGAACCAGAGATCAGGGATGCCAAATCCTCCTAGCGTGTGGGCTAGGATGGAATCTTGATTATAACAAACTTGCCAATTATTTGTGGCAGGTCTATGAGCTCTAGTTTTAAATTTTGTCAACTCCTACTGGCTTGAGCAAGACATTTGACTCGAGGCCTGTAGCTTCCTAGGCCTGGCAACCTCCCACCCTAGAAGGCCCTCCAAGCCCAGGGAGCCTGGAGCTCTGTGGGCAAGACGGTGTAGGTGCAGCAAGCCTGGGCCAGATGGCCTGAAGAGTCCCGCCCCAAGTATAAAAGGAATTTGCAGGAGAGCTGGAAGGACAGAGGAGTTCAGAATGTAAGTGGGAGTGAGGTCTAGTGTGGGCAGAAGGCAGCAACGGAGGGGAAGCAAGGCAGCCTTTGGCCGTTTCCCACAAAGGGTGGGGGGCCCAGCCAGTCTGCAGCAGATATTCAGCCACTGCCCCTGCCCCCAGCCCACTCATCAGCTCGTGGCTTCATCGTGCTGTGGGGTCCTGTAAACTACATTTCTCCTTTGGGTTGTGACAATAGTGAGGAGGCTGCAGGGCTCCTTTCTGTTTGGGTGCCCCCCAGCTGTGGGCTCCAAGCTCTACTTCTTCTAACATCCCAAAGCCAGCCTCGGAGGCCTGAGGCTCCTGTACACACTGGGCTGTGCCCCCTGCTCTGTCCTCCAGTTTCTAGGTTCTGACGGCTAACAATAAACATTTGCTAGTTTAGTGTTGCCCTCAATTCCGTTTTTTTTTTTTTTTTTTTGACAGTCTCACTGTCACCCAGGCTGGAGTGCAGTGGTGGGATCATGGCTCACTGCAGCCTCCACCACCCAGTTTCAAGTGACCCTCCTGCCTCCACCTCCCCAGTAGCTGGGACTACACACAGTCTCACACCACCATGCCTGGCTAATTTTTGTATTTTTTGTAGAGATGGGATTTTACCATGTCACCCAGGCTAATCTGGAACTCCTGGGCTCAAGTGATCCTCCTGCCTTGGCCTCCCAAAGTGCTGGGATTACAGGTCTGAGCCACCACACCTGGCCCATTCAGTCATTTGTGTACCATCCAGTGGATGGTTTCCAAATCCTACACCGCAAGTCAATTCTTTCTTTTACATACAAACATTTTAAAATTTAAATGTATGTATTTTTAAGGGATATTTTGTATTTTTATTATCAGTGAAAAACCGATGTCACTTGTCTTAATGTTTAAAAAATGCAAGACAATTAAGTATTTGTCCTTGTACTATCTAAAATGTCCCTCCCACCATCCATGATGGAGTAACAGCCTCTGCAAAACCCTGGGGTATTCATTCAAACGGTATTTATTGAGGACCTGTGGATGCAAATGCTTTTGTAATTGCTCTGAGGAGTTTTACAAAGGTGACCCAGACCCTGAGACACAGTAAATCAGGCTTTCAATGACCACTCAGACGCGGGGCTTGGAATCCTTTGAAATGCCTGGTGGAGCTGGCTCCGTCCCTAATGGGTATGGCTGGTGTGAGGAACTGGGGACACCGGGGAGAACACAGAGCTGAACTTGAATTACTCACATCACATATTAGCTGAAAACCCCAGAAGTTTAACAGGACATTATTTATTGTAATTTATGGAAATATATTAGAGAATTTCCCAATGTAACTGAAAAGGTCTAAATGATATTCAAAGGAGAATATTTAATGACATGTTAGAAGGTACTATATTTGAGAGCTATTTGTTAAAGTGCTCCCAATTTTGACAAACATTTGTAGAAGTGTTTTTTTTTTTTTTTAATCTTGAGGGAACAGAAATAATAATATGGGTAAAAACTTTGAGTAATATTCACAATGACACTGGGAAAAATAAGAATTCAGCAGCATCTGACGTATTTTCTCTCGCTTGCATAATAAATCAGGCATCACTGGCTTATGTACATAATTATCAGGCCTCATCTTTATAAAACCAATAAAGAATCTTAAATCAAGAATTTGTGTTAGAATGTTAAGTTAAACAGATGGCAAAGACTTACTAGTGCCGATTCATCTAATAAAAAAAACTCAGGATAAATTCATCTAATTTCATAAAATCAAAGCAAATAGAGTAAGTGCTTTACCATTTTCTTTTGGGAATATATATGTGTGTATATATGTATGTGTGTGTGTGTATATTGCATTTAGTACATTTACAATGCTGTGAAATCATAATCACTACCCACTTCCAGAACTTCTTTATCATCCTAAACAGAGGCTCTATACCCACTAAACAATAACCCCCATTTTCTCTCTTTCCCCAGCCACTAATCATCTCTATCCTTGCTTCTGTCTCTGTGAATTTGCCAATTTTAGTTACCTTACATAAGAGGAATCATACAGTAGTTGTCTTTTTGTGTCTGTCTTATTCCACTTATAGTATCTCCAAGGTTCACGCATGTGGCAGCATGGATCTGCATTTCATTCCTTGGTAGAGCTGAATAATATTCCACAGTATGGCTATGTCATATTTTGGTTGTCTTTCTATCTATTGAAGGGCATTTGGGTTGATGACTGTGAATAATGCAGCCATGAATATGGGTATACAGGTGCCCGTTTGAGTCCCTGCTTTTAATTTTCATGGCTATGTCCCTGGGAGCGGAATTGCTGTGTCATGTGGTTATTCAATGTTTAACTTTTTTGGGAGCCCCTTTTGTCATACTTTTATGCTAAATGTATCCTTTGGAAATTGAATTTATCTGTACAGTTATGAGGCACTGTCCTTTTTAAATTTTATTTTAAAATCCAGAAGCATTTGATCACCCACTAATACCTACTGAGCCCCTCCTGATTGCTAGATGCGGGGACTATATAGAGAAAAAAACACAGCCCTTGTTCTCATGGAACTTATGTTCTAATGTGGGAAACAGAAAGCAAGCATATGAATCTATGATGTCAGAGTAAGAAAGTCCTAGGAGGACACAGAACAGGAGAGGGCGATGGAGAGTCTCCCTGAGCTCCTGTCATCACTGGGTGGCTGGGGAGGGCTCCTGCAGGGAGGCATTTGAGCAGAAACCTCCACTGAGTGAGGAAGCCGTGGTGGGCAAAGCTGGAAGGAACATGTTCCTAGCGGGAGGCACAGCAAGTGCAAAGGTTTGGCAGAATCCTAGAGCAGCCAGAAGCCCTGTGGCTGCAGCCCTGTGAGGGAGGGTAATTAGGGGAAGCTGGCTGGATCACAGAAGGGCTCCTCAGCAAAAGGACAAAGCTGGAGGCGTCACGCTACCTGACTTCAAACTATACTACAAGGCTACAGTAACCAAAACAGCATGGTACTGGTACCACAACAGAGAAATAGACCAATGGAACAGAACAGAGTCCTCAGAAATAATACCACACATCTACAGCCATCTGATCTTTGACAAACCTGACAAAAACAAGAAATGGGGAAAGGATTCCCTATTTAATAAATGGTGCTGGGAAAATTGGCTAGCCATAAGTAGAAAGCTGAAACTGGATCCTTTCCTTACCCCTTATACGAAAATTAATTCAAGATGGATTAGAGACTTAAATGTTAGACCTAATACCATAAAAACCCTAGAAGAAAATCTAGGTAGTACCATTCAGGACATAGGCATGGGCAAGGACTTCATGTCTAAAACACCAAAAGCAACGGCAGCAAAAGCAAAAATTGACACATGGGATCTAATTAAACTAAAGAGCTTTTGCACAGCCAAAGAAACTACCATCAGAGTGAACAGGCAACCTACAGAATGGGAGAAAATGTTTGCAACCTACTCATCTGACAAAGGGCTAATATCCAGAATCTACAAAGAACTCAAACAAATATACAAGAAAAAAACAACCCCATCAAAAAGTGGGGAAAGGATATGAACAGACATTTCTCAAAAGAAGACATCCATACAGCCAACAGACACATGAAAAAATGCTCGTCATCACTCGCCATCAGAGAAATGCAAATCAAAACCACAATGAGATACCATCTCACACCAGTTAGAATGGCAATCATTAAGAAGTCAGGAAACAATAGATGTTGGAGAGGATGTGGAGAAATAGGAACACTTTTACACTGTTGGTGGGATTGTAAACTAGTTCAACCATTATGGAAAACACTATGGCGATTCCTCAAGGATCTAGAACTAGATGTACCATATGACCCAGCCGTCCCACTACTGGGTATATACCCAAAGGATTATAAATTACTCTACTACAAAGACACATGCACACGTATGTTTATTGCGGCACTATTCACAATAGCAAAGACTTGGAATCAACCCAAATGTCCATCTGTGACAGACTGGATTAAGAAAATGTGGCACATATACACCATGGAATACTATGCAGCCATCAAAAAGGATGAGTTTGCGTCCTTTGTAGGGACATGGATGCAGCTGGAATCCATCATTCTTAGCAAACTATCACAAGAAGAGAAAACCAAACACCGCATGTTCTCACTCATAGGTGGGAACTGAACAATGAGATCACTTGGACTCGGGAAGGGGAACATCACACACTGGGGCCTATCATGGGGAGGGGGGAGGAGGGAGGGATTGCATTGGGGAGTTAGACATGATATAAACGTCATGCACATGTACCCTAGAACTTAAAGTATAATAAAAAATAAAAAATAAAAAATATAAAAAAATAAAACAAAAACAAAACAAAAAAAAAATAAAAAAAAAGAAGGGCTCCTCAGCTATATCACTCAGTTCTCACATTGCTATAAAGAAGTACCTGAGGCCAGGCACAGTGGCTCACGCCTGTAATCCCAGCACTCTGGGAGGCTGAGACAGGAGGATCACCGGAGGTCAGGAATTTGAGACTAGCCTGGCCAACATGGCGAAACCCCATCTCTACTAAAAATACAAAAATTAGCTCTGCATGGTGGTGCATGCCTGTGATCCCAGCTTCTGGGGGGTGCTGGGGGCTGAGACAGGAGAATCACTTGAACCCGGGAGATGGAGGTTGCAGGAAGCTGAGATGCCACCATACTCCAGCCTGGGTGACAGAGGGAGACCCTGTTTCAAAAAAAAAAAAAAAAAAGAAAAGAAAAGAAAAAAGAAAAAAAGAAAGAGAAAGAAATACCTGATACTGAGTAATTTTTTTTTTTTCTTTTTGAGACAGAGTCTCTCTCTGTCACCCAGGCTGGAGTACAGTGGTGCAATCTTGGCTCACTGCAACCTCTGCCTCTTAGGTTCAAGCAATTCTCCTGCCTCACACTCCTGAGTAGCTGGGATTACAGGCACCTGCTACCATGCCTGGCTAATTTTTTGTATTTTTAGTAGAAATGAGGTTTCACCATGTTAGCCAGGATGGTCTGCAATCTCCTGACTCCTTGATCCGCCCACCTCACCTCCCAGAGTTCTGGGATTATAAGCGTGAGCCACCGCACCTGGCTGAGACTGGGTAATTGATAAGAGAGGTTTCATTGCCCATGTCTCCACAGGCTGCAGAGGAAGCGTGGCAGCATCTGCTTCTGGGGAGGCCTCAGGGAGCTTCTAATCACGGTGGAAGGCAAAGTGGGAGCACGTGTCTTACATGACAGGAGCAGGACCACGGGGGTGGGGGAGGTGCTGCACACTTTTAAACAACCAGATCTCAGGGAAACTCACCCGCTGTCAGACCAGCACCAAGGGGGACATTTGCCCCCATTATTCAATCACTTCCCACTAGGCCCCAGCTGGGGATTACAGTTCACCATGAGATTTGGGTGGGGACACAGATCCAAACCGTATCATCAGCTATGTGAGAACTTTGGGTTTCTGGTTGAGGGCAATGGCAGACCCTTACCAGGTTTTGTGCTGGCAATGAGAGGATCTGCTTTCTATTCTGAAAGGATCCTTCTACCTGTTGGTGAAAATGGTTTGGGAGGGTGGAGAGTGGAAACAGGGAGGCCCACTTGCTTTCTGTGGGGGACAGCACCCCGAGAAGGCATTTCTTCCAGGCTTAGGGAGCCAGTGCATGAATAGCACGTTGAAACCGGCATTTCAATCTGACATTGAAGTTGCTTTCCAGGAAATTACACTCTTTCAGTGCCTACATTAGAAGGGCTATGTAGGCCGTTCGCCTTGCCTTTTCAATTTCTCATCAAGCTCATTGCCCAGTGTACTCCTGTGATTACAGACAAATGAGCAGAGGAGGAGCAAATGGCATCCACATCTTTGCGAGCATCTCGGCAGCTGAGTCCTCCCCACACACAAAAGATGCTAAAGAGGACATGTAGGTCAAGATGCTCCTCTCTAAGCTAGGACCCAGGAAAAATAGTCTGTAAAATTAAGTGAATGCCTTCTTTCTGTGAGCTTCTCTCATCCTGTTTGAAGAAAACCAAATGTGAAAGAAGAATCAATGAAGAAATCTGAAAGACCTCCCGTACGGAACTCTGGGGCGGTAACCAAACCCAACTTCTAACCTTAACACGAAGAGTGTCGTGGTTGTCATAACAAAAACAAAACAAAAAAACTAGATTTTCAAGTACTTTTTTTTATCTAGGTTTACAAACTTAGGAGTTACATGTTCCTAATTAAAATTTATTGGTGGAGGAGAAGAAGAGAATAGAAGAGGAAAATATCAGTTGTTCCATTTTGAGTATATGTTTCTCTTGATTAGTGAAGAGTTGTTTCCAAATTTAATATAAGATGTTGGTGATCTGACATTTAACATTTGAAGTTACTGAGAGTAACTTATTTCCCCAAATTCAATAATGCCAAGAAGCACAATTAAGCTGATTAACTCCATGGAATGGGCTGTCGGTGCTGTTAAATCCATTTTGGGGATGGTGACCTCTGACACCACACGCTGGCATCAGTATCGATGACTTCATACATTTCCTGGCCTTCCTTACATTAGGGAAGTCATGTAAACACAGAAGTAGTATTTATTTTTCGTACATGTTAAATCCCATCCCAAATCATATGGGAATAGCAAAATGACCATGCAAACTGTAATCCAAACAAGATAAAGTGACAACAGTGGACCAGGAAGTCTTAAAAGTCAAAAGGCAAATAAAATCAGCCACTCAGAGAAACAAAGCCAGAGCAAACACAGGCAAAGGGCCGGCAAGGGCAGGAAACGAGTCCAGACCTGAAGACCTGGCAGGCAGGAGGGTGGAGGTGGGGTTCAGGGCCTTTGCCAGGCAGGTTAACTGATGGTCTTCATTCTGGGCGGAGGCGCTTTCCATCTCTCCACAGTGTCAAGTAGGAGTGACATTTGCCTGAGGCCTAAGTGGGTAGGGAGGGCTCCAGGTCACAAATCCATTGAGTCAGTGACCACCAGACAGCCAGGGTGGCTCCCACACCCAGAAAATAAGATCTGTCACCCAGCAGCAGCTGGCTCTGCCCCTCCTCACAATCTCAGAAAGCAGGCATCAGTAAATGGACCAGGCAGGAAACCAGGGCATTTAACACATAAAGATAAGCAAATAATCACACATCAGCAGACACTTGAGGGAAATCAACAGCAGGGTACATGACTCCAAATGCATCCAATTGAAGAACCAAAACCTAAAGAATGGGAATAACCCAGCAAACTGAAGAAAATGGAGCCACTTTAGGTACTTCGGAGAGATTCAAGTATGTAAAGCATCATCTACGATGTAAATGAATCCACCAGAGATCTAAGAAGTTAAAAACGGGATTCTTGAAATACTGTATTAAGCTCCATGCGTTGGCTGAGTAACAGAATGGATATAGCTAAAGTTTAAGGAATTCTTCTAGAACGCACAAACATTTATGTGTAAGATAGATGAGAGAAAAGTTAAGAGAGATAGAGAATGAACCTCTAAGATGGACATCTAGCTAAAGAATTCTGGGAAGGAAGAAAAGAGGGAATGTGGACAAGGAAATGAAAAGAAAAAAATCAGTGAAAATTTTCCAGAGTTACAAAAAGACACATATTGTCGTATTGAAGGTAACCACTGCATTGGGAGCAGGAGAAATGAGGAAAGGCCTGTGCTGAACACATTGTGCTGAATTTTCAGAAAACCAAGGCTGAGTAGAATATCAAAAGCTCCCAGAAAGTAAAATGAGGTTTCTTGCAAAGAAGCACACTTCAGATTGGCATTAGACTTCTCACTGCCAGTGTCAGATGCTAGGAGACAATGTGGGTCTTGGCAGTTCTTTTTTTTTTTTTGAGATGGAGTCTCGCTCTGTCGCCCAGGCCGGAGTGCAGTGGCCGGATCTCAGCTCACTGCAAGCTCTGCCCCGGGGTTCACGCCATTCTCCTGGCTCAGCCTTCTGAGTAGCTGGGACTACAGGCGCCCGCCACCTCACCCGGCTAGTTTTTTTTGTTTTTTGTTTTTTGTTTTTAATTTCTTAGTAGAGACGGGGTTTCACCGGGTTAGCCAGGATGGTCTCGATCTCCTGACCTCATGATCCACCCGTCTCGGCCTCTGATCTCCTGACCTCATAATCCACCCGTCTCGGCCTCCCAAAGTGCTGGGATTACAGGCTTGAGCCACCGCGCCCGGCCGGGACTTGGCAGTTCTAAGGGAAGCTGCCTTGCACATAGAATCTTGTGCTGAGCCGAAATCACATTCGGGTTGGAACGCAAAATGGAACCCTTGCAGAGATGCAAGGACCCAAAAAGCTTGCCTTCCAGAGATACTCTGAGGATGACTTGAGTATGTCCTCATGCATCATGATAGTAAATCCAAAATTAGTACATGTTTGCAGCACAATTCAAATAATGCAGACATGTACAAAGTGGAAAGTGAATTTCCTCCTTTACCTCCCACCCCCAAGATAGCCACTGTTTGTAACATCACAGTGTGGAACACATTCTTCCAGATATTGTGTGTGTGTGCATATAACACACATCTTTGCAGAAAGACCACATTCTACATGATGTTGCAAAGCTACTTTTGTAACTGAAAATTTTACTGTGGCAAACCGTCCGGTCTCCTTACGTGCATAACTCCTTGTTCATGGTAAATTTCATACAGACTTCTGTGCCCTGGAGGGCCCTGATTTATTTTACCAGTCCTATTAAAAATGTTTAGATTGCTTTTATGTTTCACTACTAAATGAACACTGCAGTGAATATCCCTTGAATTTTTATCTCTACATACAAGCTAGTATTTATGCGAGGTAAACCTCCAGAACTGGAATAATTGCTAGATTAAAGGAAATGGCCAATTAAAAATGTGATAGATCTTACTAACTCTTCCTCCAACATAATAATAGTAACCATTTATTATTATTATTTTTTAAGTAAAAAATAAACAGGCTGGCGCACAGTGGCCTGATCGCAGGTCACTGCTGCCTGGAACTCCCAGGCTCAAGCGATCCTCCCGCCTTAGCCTCCCCAGTAGCTAGGAGCACAGGCCCACGCCACGCCACCGTGCGAGGCTAATCATTATTTTTAGCAGACACGGGGTCTCACTAAGTTGCTCAGGCTGGTCTCAAACTCGTGGAGTGAAGCAACCCTCCGACCTTGACCTCCCAAAGTGCTGGGATTACAGATGTGAGCCACTGTGCCCGGCCCACTTATTCTTTAGATGACTGAGCTGGGCATTCAGCTCATCCAGGGACGGGTGTGTTTGTGTGCAGGGGAAGGGGTGTTGGTACCGGAGCTTCTGAATCCTGGAAGTGTTGGACACGGGACTAAACCACAGGGTTGGGCGTCCTGCCTGGGCTGTGAAGTTTCTCCTACAGATGGCGCTGTTGCCTCGCGCCTGTCACTCAGGCCGAGGGGCCGAGCGGTAATTATAAGACAAAAAGAAATTAAGCAGCGCGCAAGCGGGCTGCCGCATTTTTATGTTTATGACGAGACGACCCAAATCTATGTTTCCTCACCTTCCTGGCTGTACAACTCAGATAACTTTGTGATCCACTCTTCTTCAGAAGGAAGAAAGAAAAGATTCTATTTGACCGTCTTTTTTGAAATCCTTGGAAATTCACCCTTTGAACGTAAGTCTTTGAGAACTTCCATCAATGTGCATCCAGTGAGTATGTTTCAGGAGAAGAAATAATTTAGATTTTAGCTCAGTATTTTGTTTTTCATTCTATTTCTTTTAAAAACAAAAACAAAAACCTCTTGATCCAAAGGAAACACATGGAGAATGGAGAATTCCACAGTAGCCTTGCAGCATGACAGGCTCTGGATGGCCCTGCCTCTGGGCTCCAGGCCCCCAGTGTTTGGTTCCAGGGCTTCTGCCCAGCGGTGATGGGACTGGGAGACTGGATTCACTGTGTTGGGAGAGCAGTGGGTGTCTCCTGGGCAGGAGAGACTCATCCCCGTGCGCACCCACACTGGGGCCTTCTAGGTGTGTGTACCCCAGTGTGTTCAGTGCACCTCATGCATTTAAGTGACAGACCCAAGCCGGTAAGGACCTGGAGTGCCTTTCTACCCAGGCAGAAATTGGGAATACAGTGAGAGCGGTTGACAGTCAGGCTTCCTGGACTGTAACTACCAGGTTCAGAACATGCTTGGAGTTAGGATTTGAATGTAAGTTGTAAACATGGCCCTCTCTGCCCATTTGAAACGAGCACAGGCCGTGTTGCAGGTCTCTGATTCAGAGTAAAGATGAGACGGGCTTCCTCTGTGGAGGAGGCCAGAAGCAGATGCGGAGGGCTCAGCAGAGGCCTTTGCACTCATAGACTTTCATCTCCTGCATCTTTTTAGGCCTGGAAGGCGCCCGCATGCTCCTCTCGGCACAAAGGTTCCAGGAGGTGGTGACCTTGATGAATCCCAGTCAAGATTTTGAATAATTTAGGAGTAACACAACCCACTCAGAGAATGCTTTCCCAGACAACAGACAGGCTGTCATTCTTCCAGGTGTCCCTAAATGGGCATCAGATGTAGGAAGACTGGTGGGCACAGCAGCAGAGGGCTTTTTTCTTGGCATTATTAAAAGCTGACATGCTTCTTTGTGTCAGTTGCTTGTTCCACTGACAGAATTGTTTTGTTGTTACTGTAGCTTTAATGTACACATAAGCAAAGCAAGCTCTTTGGGTACCATGAAAACACGATGGTGGATATTTCTGTGTGTCTTGAGCATAAACTGTGAGAAAACCAAATAGATTTTAAAGGGTGTGGGGGGGATGGCGGGGAGATTTGGGTGTTTGCAAAAGAATGGACTGTGGCTGGCGGTTCTGAACAGTCACTGCCATATGTCCCAGGCCACGTTTAGTGCACAGGGATTATGGCAAAGGTGGGAACTTGCAGGGGTGACCTGGTAGCATTGTGTTAGGACCTGAGTGGCAGCGGTCCTGAGCTGGACAGAGGAGCCTGGCTCTAGTGGAGGATCTTGGGCAGGGGTCTGGGAGCAAATGCCTTGGGGTCATGCCCCAGCATGACCAGAGGTCAAGAGCTAAGTGATATCTGGGAGCCAAGAGGTCAAGGCAAAGGGCTGCCTGCCAGGGTTTAATGTTGGCCAGAAGCAAGCTCAAGGCTTGGGAGGCAGGTAAGCAAAGTGGGAAGGAGCGGGCCGGGGAGGAATCAGGTAACACGGACTTGGTGGAAGCTTAGTGAGAAAGCAAGTGAGGTGAAGAGGGAGGGACTCATATCGCAGGCTTCGTTTCATGGTCAGGTGCCACGTGGATGGGGTGCGTGGGAGGCCTCACGTGGGTTTCTCCTGCTGGCAGCAAGGACGCCATCCTGTGCTCAACCCTGGGGACGCTGGACAGCTTTGAGGAGGTCACAGAACCAGGCCAGTGTTCGAACTCAGGAGCTGAATGCGGAGCCTGTGCTCGTAGGTGCCGCTAATTCCACTCCTGCTTCCTGTGTCCTGTGAGCTTAAGTGACGTGCTTCAGGCAGCACGGAATCTGGGGTGTCTGGATTCCCACCCAGGCATGTCAGATGCCCCAGCCCAGCCTCCTCGACTCAGCCATGCTGCTGTGCCTCCAACTCTGGATTCCAGGCCAAGAGACAGAGGTTCTAACCCCCTTCTCCTCCGAGGCGGCTGTCTTAGTTAACAGCTTTCTTGCCATCCGCCCTTTCCCATCTCCACCCACCCCAAGTCCCTTCCTTTCTACCTGTGAAATGTCTACTGGTCTCAGCCTCCTCCCCCAAGTGCCCCTTCCCTTCCAGCTGTCATCAGGACCATGTGACTCCTAGGACTCACTCTCTGCCTGCCCTACCTGCCTCCAACTCTCTCTGCCACCCGCTACTGCCCTCCCCCAATCCATCCTGTCCGTGAATATCAGGGCCTTTCTAAAGCAGTGATGGAAGCTGAACATGCCCTGCTGGAAAGGCAGTGATGGCTTCCCCTTATCCTAACTCCCTAACTCTGCAGCCTGGATCTCACTTCTTTTCTGAATCTCACGGTCCAGCTCTTGTGGTGGGAGCTCCCTGGAGCCACATAGAAGGATTCCAAGGCCAGGTCAGGGCTTCCTGGAGCCTAGGGCCATGATTGATTAGTAATGCCTCCAGGGGCACAGGAGGGGTAAGCAGGTAAGCAGGGGTGTTTTCATTTCTCTCTCTCTCTCTGTCTCTCTCTCTGGCAACCTGTGGTCACTTCAGCATACTATATGGTTTTGGGAGCCTGAGTTTTGAACGTCCCTTTCATTTCACGGGATATTTTACCCTCTTTGGGTCACTTTGCAAACTCTTAATTGTCCTTCAAGACTCTTCTCTGCAGAAGTCACTCCTTTGAGGTTTTAACAGAACCTACCAGCCATGTTACCCCAGTTGCTGCCATAAACCCTTGGACATCTCTCTGGGCCTTCAATTCACGGCCTGTAATCCTGAGCATACCCCTTCCTGATCCTTTCCCTGCCTACCGTTTACTGTGGGTTCTTGAAAACACAGAGGGTTTTAGAAATTGCATATTCCCAGTAGCTGGCACATAATCAACATTCAAAAATGAGTGTTCAGTTTTGGAAATCTACATCCTTTATATCTGCCTTTAAAATCAGCTGAGGAGAGCACGAGTAAATGGAGTTCTTATTTAACTGTATAAATGAATTCTTTTACCTGCTCAACTTTCATGAGAGAGTAAGATCGAGGGATTAAAATACAAAGATAGCAGGATTCAGTTAAGGAAAAGAAATTAACTTCCAGGTCGCTTCTGAATTAGCTTTGCTTCAGTTTGCACATAGTTACAAAGTGCCTACTGTGTGCTGGACAGTCATGGATTCCCCTGTGTGTCTACCCTTACTTAGTGTCTTGGATGACGAGAATCAGTCTCAGGATTCCAGTGAGATGGGGGTGCCGAGGCATAGGTTTGAGAACTTAATAAGTGCATCAACAGATGGAGAAATTGATCCACCCCTTCAAGCCTTGATTTGCTCATGTGCGAAGTGAGGAAACCAAGTCACTCATGGCTCCCATTCGTTTACCGACATGCACTCTTTCTCCCCTTGGTAAGCATTTTTGATGGATCAGCCCCATTCATACTCACAACAAACCCACAGGGAAGGCACTAGGAGTTTTCCCATTTTAGAGACAGAGAGGCTGAGGCTCAAGTTGTTAGAGGAGCTGCTATATCTACTGCTATATCAGAAGTCAGCTTCTGAGATCCAATAAAATGCAGCATGGAAAGTAGCTTAGAAAACCACCCAAAGCCATCGTACTTCATTCACTCTGCAAGTGGCTGTCAGGCAGCTTTCCTCGGTCAGGGATCAGGTCCCCAAGTGCTGAACCCGAGGATGGAGCAGCAAGGAGCGCAGACAAGCCTGGGCACTGGGGGAAGCTGCAGGCCAGTGGGTCCTGTGGGAAACAGATGTTCATCAAGTATTCACACCAGTTCAACTCTCACGCCTCCTCTGTCTATTCGCTATGGTATTTACCACATTCTGCCTTATCATGTACTTAACGCTGTGCACATCTGTCTGCCTTATAAGACAGGACGGTTTGGAAACAAGGGCCATATGCTTTTCGTCTGTCCCAGTGCCTGGCATGGTGCTTTGTAGAGCAGGCCGAATATAATTTCAGAGAGAATCAGATGGCGAATTTAACTCCATCACTGCAGCCATGGTTTTCAGGTACATTCAGGAATGCACAGCTTCTTCAGGAATTAAATCAATACCACATACATTCACTGAGCACCGGCTCTGTGCCAGACTCTAGGGCATGCTGGGAGGTGAGTGTTGTGTCATCACCCCTGACCCTGGAAGAGACATCAACCAAATGCTGGGGGTGTGTGTGTGTGTGTCTGTGTGTGTGCGCGCACATGTGTGAATTTTGAGGCATTGCTCTTTCTGAGTCCTTACATGAATTCTTGTCCCAGGCATCCACGCAAAAGCTTCCACTGATTTTGCACATAGCACACTGATAGCTGCATCATGGGTGCCAGATTTTGTAGCTGCTAAGGGGAGGCTGCTGGGAGGAGGAGCAGGGAGGTGGCAGGTGATACAGGGAGAGAAGGATGGAGCTGCACCCTGATTTGCTCCCCGCTCCAGTGACTGGTACATTTCCCTGCTTCACAGCTCACCCAGATGCAGTCACTTAACTCTATGGTAGATCTTGCAGCAGGACAGATCAGGAGGATCCCAGGCCAGACCCTGGTCTTTCTTCTTGTGCTCCAGATAATGTGCCATCCCGCAGAACTGCTGGGTGGGGCTGCACGCCGTGCTGACCAGAGTGAGGGCGAGATTCTGAGTCCAAGTTATCAGAGTGCAGCCTTGTCTGTGACAGCATTGCTGTGTGACTTTGGGTAGGTTACTTAATTTCCCTGTGTTGCAATGTCTCATCTGTAAAGTGGGATGGAAGAATAATCCCACTTTCTGGGGTTATGGAGAGGGTCACATAAAGGCATCTGTGCCGTGAGCTTAGCATGGTGCTGGCAGGCATCCCAGGGCTCGGCTCGTGCTGGATGCTGCCCTGGCTGTTTTATCAAGGGCTGTTCAACCCGCTAGCAGCACCAACCAGCCCATCAAGCCCACACCTCGCCTGCTCTCACAACTGCTTGGGGAACTTTTACAAGAGACAAATTTTCTGCTATGCAGCCATGATTTAAAAAAAAGGAAATAGATGTCCATGTGCTGATGTGGAACAGTTTCCAAGACACATAGTGAGGAAGCACAGTGCTCTGCAACATGCAGTCAGCTTCTATTTGTGTAAAATGCTGGAGAGATTTACACACATGCTTGTGTGTGCTCAAAATATTTCTCGAAGGACCCACAGGGAACTTGCTACAAAAGGGGCCTTTAGAAAAGAAATAAGTGTTTGGGTACTGGGATTGTGGGGACAACTTTATATATTGTTTGGATTTTACTGTTTTTTGTTTGTTTGTTTGTTTGTTTTGAGACGGAGTTTCACTCTTGTCACCCAGGCTGGAGCGCAATGGTACAATCTCGGCTCTCTGCAACCTCCGCTTCCTGGGTTCAAGCGATTCTCTTGCCTCAGCCTCTCAAGTAGCTGGGATTACAGGCATATGCCACCACGCCTGACTAATTTTTGTATTTTTAATAGAGATGAGGTTTTGCCAGGTTGGCCAGGCTGGTCTCAAACTCCTGACCTCAGGTGATCCATCCACCTTGGCCTCCCAAAGTGCTAGGATTGCAGGCATTACCGTATTTTATTTCTTAAATGATAAGAGTCCATCTCCATCTGAATACACATTCCTGGACCCTGTTTCTAGTCTTCTGATCTCATAGTTTTCAAGTGGGATCTGGAAATACACACCTTTGTGATGTTTCCTAAGTGTTGTATGTGAGCCACTAGATTTTGGAACGTCTGCTGTAGAGTGAGAAGGACAGCCTGGAGGGCTGCTAATCAGTACCACCCCAGCATGTGGCAGGCCACAGGTCTGTGTTTGCCCAACTGATGTGAGTTATGGAAGGGAAATGGAGGCAGATGTTTCAGGTCGGCTAATCCTATATCTGTTTCTAAGTCCTTTCTCCCTTTTCTGTCTCCTCTTCGGAGGGTGGAAAGTGAAATACCCACTTTCTCAGACTCCTAGGAGTGGCCGTATCTACACACAAGTGTTCTGGGAGGCTGCAGGAAAAGCTTTGGCTTTGGGGAGAAAAATGATATCCAGGGGGAATTGGCTCCAGGACCCCCCACAAGCACCCAAGTCTGCGGATGCTCAAGTCCCTGATATAAAACAGCGTAGTTTTGCGTATAACCTGTGCATATCCTCCTGTCTGCTTTAAACCAGCTCTAGGTTACTTATAATGCCTAATACAATGGAAGTGCTATGTAAATAGTTGTTATACTACATTATTTAGGGAACAGTGACAAGAAAAAAGTTGGTACCTATTCAGTACAGATACAATTATTTTCTCAAATATTTTTGATCTGCAGTTGGTTGAATTCAGGGATGTGGAACTCACAGACATGAAGGGTCAACTGAATTTAGATGGATTCCTTTCTGTTTCCCTCTTATCTTGAACTCCTTCGTGGTATCTGGAGCTTTGGCAGCCATTTTGCACTCATGAAGAAAAGTCCAAGGGAAATTGTGGAGACCTCAGCCATGGTAGCATTAGACCCCTCAAATGAGGCATCAGCCACCTTCTCAGACTTCTTGTCCTGTGGGTGAAAGGAACCATTTTTTATTGAGGTTGGTCAAGTTTTCTGTTATTTCCAGCTAAAAGGGACCTAAGATATAGGCACTGAACTAGGGATGCGAGAGACTTGGGTTCCAGCCCTGGCTCTGTTTCTGTTGGGCTGGGTGGCCTCAGGAAGATTTCTATCCCTTTCTGGTCCCCAGTTTAACAACATATAAAACATGTTGGGGCTGGGAGTGGTGGCTCATGCCTGAAATCTCAACACTCTGGGAGGTCAAGGCGGGCAGATCACTTGAAGCCAGGAGTTTGAGACCAGCCTGGGCAACATGGTGAAATGCCATCTCTACTAAAAATACAAAAATTAACCAGGTATGGTGGTGTGCACCTGTAGTCCCAGCTACTGGGGAGGCTGAGATGGGAGGATTGTTTGAACCTGGGAGGCAGAGGCTGCAGTGAGCCGAGGTTGCGCCATTGCACTCCAGTCTGGGCAACAGAACTAGACTCTGTCTCAAAAAACAAACAAACAAACAACAACAAACCCATGTTGAACATACACCTCATTATGACTATGTTGAGCATTTGTTAATATGCCAATTGGACATTTGAATGTTTTCTTTTGAGGAATGTCTATTCAGAATTTTTGTCCATTTTAAATTGGACTTTTTTTTTGCTATTGAGTTGACTTCCTTGTAAGATATTCTGGATATTAGCGCCTTATCAGATGCATAGTTTGCAAATATTTTCTCACATGCTGTAGGCTGTCTCTCCACTCTGTTGATCATTTCCTTTGTTGTATAGAGCTTTTTAGTTGGCTGTAATCCCATTTGCCTGCTTTTGTTTCCTGTGCTGTGAGCTCTTATCCAAAAAATCCTTGCCCAGGCCAATGTCATCAAGCATTTCATGGATGTTTTCTTCTAGTAGTCTTATGGTTTTGGGTCTTGCAACACCTAAATCTTTAATCCATTTTGGGTGATTTTTGTATCGGGTGAGAGATAGGGATCCAATTTCATTCTGCATGTGACTAGCCAGTTTTCCTGGTACCATGTATTAAGGAGACTATTCTTTCCCCAGTGGGTATTCTCAGTAACTTTTGGAAAGGACACTTAGCTCTAAGTGTATGGAGTTATTTCTATGTTCTCCACCCTGTTCCACTGGTGCATGTGTGTGTTTTTACTCCTAGGTCTTTAAGATTGTTGAGAGCTTGGAGCCTGGGTACTCCAGCTTCTTTGTATCTCACTGTCTTCCTCCCCAAACCCAGTGCCCAGCTCATAGCCTGGCAAGCATGAAAGGCTCAGCCAATTGTTTGGGTTTGATATACATGTTAATATTGGTAGATTGCTGCATACACTTAAGTCCCGATGTTTCAAGCTGGGGAGGCAGAAGTCTGGGGAAAACAACAGGTTGGAACTGCATTGCAACTCGGAACATGTCTGGCTGGCATATGAATCCATCTGCCGTGACGGCTTGGATGAAAATAGTCCACAATGGAGGCTGCGTTCTATTTGAATGTACAGATTAACCAATACTATGACTATTGTTTTCAGAAAGCATCTTGCTGAAACTCTGTGATGATGTGTTTAGGCTTCACGGCTTCAAAACATGATCTTCTAGGTGAAAGAAGATAAATAGCTTCAAAGAAAGGTGCTCCCCCCCTTTCCTGCCCTCGGAAAACATAACTAGATGATGAATAAAAATGACTCTGGACCTGTCGGTACTACCTGTGAAATGTTCCACTTCTTGAGCGTTTTATGTAACCGGTGTCAGCCTGGCACCGTGCATTAACACCAGAAGTTCCTTGTGATGTTTTCTGGCTGATAATACTTTCCTTACAAGTTCCCTATAAAATCTAAAGCAATAACCACAGAACAGGGCACTTCTATGCTCTTAAAATGTAGTTGTCCGATTTTTTAATTAGGTGGGAGATCTCTGATTTCCCAGGGGAGTCGATGGGAGGCAGTGTTTTACAACTCATCATTTGGACACCTTAAGTCTGAAGATTGGGTCCAGGTGACAGGGCCAACAAGAAACTCCTGCACCAGGAAGGTCGGGGACACAAGCCCGGAACCCCAGCTCGCATGTGGTGCCTGCAGCTCCTTGGTCACAGGATCTCAGGCATCCATCTCTTGTGTTTCCCCATCAGTAAAACACGGATGCTGGACTAGATAAGGTTTCCCAACTCAGCACTACTGATGACTTGGGAAGGGTGATTCTTTGTTGAGAGGGGCTGTCCTGTGCCAGTTAAGATGTTTAGCAGCATCCCCAACCTCTACTACCCACTAGATGCTAGTAGCAGCCCCCAGTTTGGGTAACTGAAAATGTCTTCAACATTACCGAATGCCCCTGGAAGGAGAGGGAAAAATGATCTGCAGTTGATGACTTCCTTGCTGTGGCTGACGTGCTTTGGTGATGCATATGGAGGAGATGGTTGAGAATATTCACACCATGCATTTCCACTTCTCATGGCTCCTAATTACTCCTAGTGGCTCTGGAGTGGCTCTCCACCCTATGTGCACCTTCCTTCTGAGAGCCTGGAACAAACTTGTCTTTACTCAACTTTACAGTTTTATACATTTTGTTCACGTATAACTCGCATGCAGAAAAGTGCACATCACAAGTTTATATCTCGATGACTTTTCAAAGTGAGCAATCCATGTGGATGTAGCCAGCACCTAAGCCAAGCTGCAGGACAGGAGTCATGCCCCCTCCTTCTCCTCTGCCCCAAGTTAGCCACTAGCCTGACTTCGGAGCCATAGATTAGTTTTGTCTGGTTTGTTGAACTTGATAAAATGGAGTCATCCTGTATGTGCTATTTATGTGCCTGGCTTCTTTCACTGTACATTACGTTCATGAGATTCATTCATGCTCTGTGCACTTGCAGCCCATTCACTCTCAGAGTGGATGATATTCCATTATCTGATGTGCGGCAACTGAATCTTTCATGCCACTGGGGAGGGGCCTTTGGGGCATCTACAGACTGGGGATTATAAGCTGCACTGCTGAGAACATTTGTGTGCATGTATTTTCAGGAATATGTGAATGCATTTCTGTTGAATATATACTGAAGAGTGGAGTTGACAGGTCATAGGGCGTATACATATTCAGTTTTAGGGGCTGCCAAACAGATACTTCTGGAAATTAATAAGAAAAGGACTGAAAACCCTATAGAAAAATCAATAAAAGACTTGAACGGTCACATTGCGAAAGAAGATGCTCAGTTGTTCAATAAACACGGCACGGTGGTGCCTAACCACTTTAGTCACCTAGGAAATGCACAGTGAAACTAGGCCATTCTACTGCATCTCCATCAGTGTCTACGAGGAAGGACAAGTTGAAAAGGACATGGAGCAACTAGAAGTTCTATGTGCTGATGGTGGGAGTGGAAATTAGTGCAACCACTTTGGAAAACTGGCAATATCTTCGTTGAGGTTTGTAAGCCACAGAAAGGCACAGCTAAAAACAAACATTTATGATTTGGAATAACTAGGTTTTGTATAAGATAGAAAAATTAAACAAAGGATTTGTGCATTGCAAAAAGCTACAGGGAGGTCCAAAGCAGGAAGTTATGCAAAACATAGCCTTTGCCCCTGACTGGGAGTGCAGGGAAGATGTGGAAGAACAGAGAGGAGGAGAAGGAGGCTAGGGTTAGGTACCTGCTCAGGAAGGTTGAAGGGAATTCTGGAAGGAGAGGGGCTGGTGTCCTGCTCCTGCTGTCAAACTCTAGAACCTTGTGGGACTGCTGTGATCCCACAGAGAACCTGAAGATGGCTCCCAGTTCCCTATGGCCAGTGCCAAGCTGCAAGGACATTAGGGAGTATCTCCAAGGCTTGTGGGTGGGGTAGGAAGTGAAAGAATAAAAGGGCAGGGACCAGGACCTTTTCAAGGCTGGAGAGGAGGATGCAGGGAGGCCGTGACAGGGACCACAGGCAGATGCCATGCCAAGGAATGCCCACCAGCCAGAGAGATGGGGTCTAGCACCTGCAGACACATGCAGAGACCGGATGGGCAGGGGGCTGATGGATCACCACTCTCCTCTGCCACTTCACCCCCAAACAGGGAGAAGGGGCTGGAGGGTAAAGTAATGTATGACGATTTGCCCAAACAGGACGAGTGAGTAAGATAAAAAAAATTCACATTTGACTAAAAATTTGGTGGATTAAACTGAATAGGTCCATAGGTGACAGCTAAAGTATTCTTCTCTAGGAAGACTGGGGGATTGAGATAAAAGCTCAGTCAATGATAGCAGGCAAAGAAAAATTTACCATGCGCGGTCGGGCCACTGGCTGTGAATTGCTCATGTCTCCCTTCTACCTGCAGCTCCCAACTGCAGCACAGACGGTCCCCTCCTTCCCTCCCTGCTTTTCTTTAACAAAGACAACCATGAGCTACGGACTGGAGACCAACTGTAGCACAGACGTCTTCCCTCCTTCCCTCCCTGCTTTCCTTCTTTATAACAAAGACAACCCTGAGCTAGGGACTGGAGACCCAGCGGGCAAGAACACGAACACTGCTCTCTTCCTTACTTCTCTCTCTGGTCTAATGGGAGAAACAGCATAAAAGAGAATGACTACATACACGGAATACTTTTACTGTTGCGTGCAATGAGTGATGCTTTGGAGGTGGTTGTTACAAAGAAGGCATCTCTGAGAAGCTTGGAAAGGATGAGGAGGAGGCAATTGTTCCAAGATAGTGAACACCTGGGAGCAAGCTCCAAGGAGTGGGAGTGGCCTGTGCAAAGGCCCTGGGGCAGGGCATGAATAGGATTTTCCAGGGAGTAAAGGAAGTTGATTGTGGCTCAGTACTCTGAAAGGATCATGGGCGGGGGCACAAGCTGTGCATCCCAGAGGGAGGGATTTTGCAGAAATAATGGAAAAACCATTGCAGGGATTTCAGCAATGGGAAAAGCAACCTAATCTGTGTGATAGGCTCCTTCTTCTTGCTGTGATATGGTGACTGTATTAGAGGAGAAGAGTGGAACTGAGGGGCCATTCCAGAGCCTGGAAATAATGGTGGCCTAGACTAAGATGATGGCATTGGAGAGAATGTACATGGATTTAAGATCTCTTAGAAGCAGAAATATAATAATCATAACATACACTATTATAGCCACCACTTGCTGATAACCTACTCTGTGCTGGGCAGTATGCTAACGGTCTCATATATAATATTCAATTTAACCCCATATGGTAGATATTCTCCTTATCATTCATGTTTTGTAGATGAAAAAATGGAGCTTCCTAAAAATTACATTGATACAGGGCAGATGAGCTCCAAAATGGGGCTTAGAGCAAAAGGTTCTTGGCTTCACCCAGGAAAGAATATGAGGGTAAGCTGGTGGTAGAAGAAAATGCTTTATTGAGATGGCAGTGTTACAGCCCCATGACTGCTCCCACACAACAGGCCCCGCATAGGCAGTGTGCTGAGAGTAGCAGCTCAGGGCAGTTCTACAGTCGTATTTATACTCACTTTTTAATTTTAATTTAATTTAATTTTTTGAGACAGAGCCCCACTCTGTTGCCCAGACTGGAGTGCAGTGGTCCGATCTCAGGGTCATAGATAGTTTTTGTAAATGCTAAAGCAATATTCAAATTTGTATTACTTTCAGAGAATAAGGAACCACCAGTCCCAACAGCCCTAATACAGTTTTTTGTTTTTCTTTTTCCTGGAGATAAGACTTCAGGAACAGGAATGGAAATGTCCTTTCAGAGAATCTCATGTCTAGAAAGTCCCAGAGAGGGTCAAACCTGAAGTTCTTTCTCCCTGAAACCGGAAGGAAAACCTCAGCTTGGACTTAGGGCCTGCTCTGCCCCTGGAAACATCTCTCTGTTCTCCCGTATATTGTATTCCCCACTATGTGATGGCCCCTCACATTGGTCAGGGGTACCTAGCACATTGTGTCCCTCACCACCTTCCCCGGGGGTCTGCCCCTAGAGTGCCTGGCTTCACTTTCTACCTTTTCTGTAGAGCTTGCCTTGGCAAAGCCATCCCCAGTGCCTCTCCTTCCACATCTCCCGTCCACCCCACTCTCCTCTCCTGCTTTGCCCATGATGATAACCACTAGCTTTTATTAAATGGTTACTTTTTATCAAGAGTTTTGAAAGTGCTGCTTTATTGGGTCCTGCCAATTCCCAACAAGGTAAGAGTTGTCCTGTACATTCTGCTTACAGATATGGAAACTGAGGTTTAGAGAGGTTTCAGGAACTTGGCCAAGTCAGTCATGCTGGTGAAAGGTAGCCTGGGATTCCAGCCTCCATCTCTTTGGACAGCTGTGTCTCTGTTTCTCCAGCTCCTCCTTGAGGTCAAGCCCTCATTGTCTCAGTAACTTCAGCGCTAGCAGAGTGCTGGGTGTGCGGACACCCAGTACGCATTTGCTGAGTTAAATTGAGTGCTAGAGAATGTTCTAGTGCATTGGAATGTTTGAGCCGGGCCAGATGCAAACCCAAGGTGTCCCACTGTCATGACCAGACACGGCGGCTGTACCCAGGTATGACAAAATGCTGCTACTGCAGCTGATGGCAGCAAATCATAATGGAACACCTATTTTGTGTCAGGCCCTGTGGAAAGCAGTTCACAAGGTCATCTTCTATGGCCTGAACATGTTCTCCCCAAATTTATATTTTGAATCTTAATCCCTAATGTAATTGGGATTAGTGATTTTATTTTAAAAAGGACCTGGAGAGACTCTTCGGCTCTTCCTCCACTTGAGAGCATAGCAAGAAGACAGCCATCTAGGAAGCAGGAAGCTGGCCTTCACTAGACATTGAATCTGTGGCATCTGAGTCTTGCACTTCCAGCCCTCACAACTGTGAGAAATACATATTTTATTTTATTTTGCTTTGTTTTGTTATTATTTTTTGAGACGGGGACTCTCTGTCACTCAGCCTGGAGTGCAGTGACACCATCATAGTTCACTGCAGCCTCAACCTCTCAGGCTCAAGCTGTCCTCCCTCTTTGGCCTCCCAAAGTGCTGTGATTATAGGTGTGAGTCACTGTGCTCAGCCAAGAAATACATTTTTTGTTGTTTATTTGGACTACGATATCATCTTATTTTATCCTATGAGGGATCTGTTGTAAGCTTCGGTGAAGTGACGGGCCTGGCTGGTGGAGACCAAACCTGGCCATGGGACTTGGGAGCTGCGACCATCACTTACCTCCAAGGACCACCAGAGGCCGGACGAGAGGCAGGAGAGGACTCACCCACAGAGCCCCACGCGGAACCAACCACCAGAGGCCGGGCGAGAGGCAGGAGAGGACTCACCCACAGAGCCCCACGCGGAACCAACCACCAGAGGCCGGGCGAGAGGCAGGAGAGGACTCACCCACAGAGCCCCACGCGGAACCAACCTGGCTGACATCTTGATTTTGGACTTCTGGCCTCCAGAACTGGGAGAGAATATATTTCTGTTGTTTTAAGCTGCCCGGTTGGTGGTATTTTGTGAAGGCACCTCTAGGAAATGAACACAGAAGCTCAGGCAGGCCTGACTCAGTCCATTGGCCTCCTAGGAGGTGAGGCCTGTAGAGCATCTGTCAGACACACAGTAAATGCTCACTTAACATTACGGTCTCCCCACATTATAACCATGGCGTGGCCTTTTTTGCTGATAGTCAGTCTAGGCAGAGGTCTTCCCTCGAGATATTCTCTCTGCTGAAAGGAGGAGGGTCTGGGAATTCTTCCACCATGACATGAAACATATTTAGCTTCATTGCAAACCTGCGGTTTCATCCTTTGGGAACATGAGGTAGCACCTGTATGCAGAGGTGCGAGGGAGAGTGGTGCAGTCAGGAGACCCACCTGTGTCTTCGCATTGCCTGGGGGAGGAGGCCTAGGCTTGGGGGTTCAGCTGAGTCTTTGGCTAAACAGCATGATGGAGGAGGGCAAGGGTGTCAGTGTCAGCCAGGCCCACTCTGAGTCCTGGCTGCTGGACCGAGGGCAAGCTATGTAATGTTGCTCAGCCTCAGTCTCCCCACCTGGGAAGTGGGCCTGGAGTTCAGGCAGATAAAGCAGTTAACACAGAGCCTAGAATAGGGAAGCAAAACAAAACATTCATATATACGTACGTGTGTGTGTATGTATATGATATAACAGTGTTTGTTAAGATCCACTTTAATTATAAAAGTTACACTGTTTATTTCATCCCGAAGATTTAATTTTTTGAAAGTAGACCATATAAAAAGAAAAGAAAAATAAAAAAGTACATATAAAACAAATTAGAAATAAACATATGGCAGTAGAGTCAGCCCTCTGTAATCCAGATTCTGCATTGAGGATTCCATCACCCTCAGATCAAATATATTAGAAAAAAAGTAACAAATATAACACTTAAAAAATGATACAAATAAAAAGCAATAAAATGTAATAGTCATTCACTTGGCATTTACGTTGGATTAGGTATTATAAGTAATTTTAGGTATTATAAGTAATTATAAGTAATTTAGGTATTATAGTGATTTAAAGTGCATGGGAGGATGTGTGTAGGTTAGATGCGAATATTATGCTAGTTCCTCCATAGAAGGTCCTGGGGCCAATCGTCCTTGGATACCAGGAGACAACTGTAAACAGGGAGCATATTTAGTTTATAGTTTTTGCATGTTCTCTCTTTGCTGATGTATTTCTTTACTTAAACATTGAACTTTATTATACAAAATGTTTTCAAACCCTTTTCATTTAACCATATATGGTGAATGCTTTTCCGTGTGGTTAAATATTCATCTTCAATATTCCATTTAATGGCTCATTGTGTTCTGTGTGAGAATTTCCGTGGGGCTTTGAATGGCACCTACAGACACGGGGAAGAAATAAGGTTTTGTGATGACAAAGTATGAGGAAGCTGTCTACACAGAGATGGGACAGGAAGCAGGCTGCTTGCAGACCCCCAGAGGCTTCTGTGAGACATGCGGCTGCAGGGGCACCCACTCGCCTCCCAAGGGGCTGTTCCGACTCACAACCCCGGCGTGGCCTTCTGGGCAGAACACTGGCAGATGACGCATTGTTGCCGATCTGAATATGTGGGAATCCTATCCTACTGTTTTCATTTGCATTTCCTTTATTACTCAGGAAGTGGAACATATTTTCCGTGTGCTCCTCCCATTTCCTCTTCTACAATTTGTCCATTTTTTTATTGATTTGAATAGATTTCTTTTATTATTTTATAGGACTACTTTATGTATTCTAGATAAGATTTCTTTGCCAGGTACATGCCTTGCAAAGACATTGTTTTGTCAGATTCGAACTTATCATTTAATGTGGTTTATAATGTCTTTTGTCAAAGAAAAATTTCATGTTTTAAATAGTCAAATTTGTCAATATGTTCCTTTTTTTGAAACAGGGTCTCACTCTGTTGTCCACGCTCGTGTGCAGTGGTATGATCACGACTTATGGCAGCTTTAATCATAAGGGCTCAAGCAATTCTCCTGCCTTAGCCTCCGGAAGAGCTGGGACTACAGACATGACCATCATGTCCAGCTTTTTTTTTTTTTTTTTGGTAGGAATGGGGTCTGGCTGTGTTGCCCAGGCTGGTCTTGAACTCCTGGGCTCAAGCAGTCCTCCTGCCTTGGGCTCCCAAAGTGCTGGGATTACAGGTGTGAGCTGCTGTGTCTGGCCCTTTTCTTTACTGGTGTCTTATATACTGTGGGTGTCTTAAGAAGTACATACCTACTGCAACACTGGAGACACGCCCCTGTATTCTACCTTAGTCATCCGCTGGTAAGCACTCATGCTGAGCAGCTCTGTGACTTGGGAACGATCTCTCTCTGGACTGAGATTTCTTGGTTTATATAGAGGGGGTAATAATAGTACCTGCTTTGTTAATTTGTTTTGCAGATTTAACAGAGTTAACCTATGTCAAGTCCTAAAAAGTGCCTGGCATCTGATATTCACTCAAGAAAAGTTAGATGATTATCATTGTCCTAAAAGTTTCAGTTTTCCTTCTAGTGATTTTGCCTTAAAATTCATCTGGAGTTTGTTTGGATGTCAGGTATGGATCTAATGAGATTGTTTCCCTGTGAGTGGCTTACTGCCTCACTGTCAGGTATCGAACGATCCGTGTATTCACTGCTGGTTTTTAAGGCTGATTCTATTCCATATTGGGGCTCCAGATATTAATTTCTGTGCTACCCTGTTCTAAGGTCCTAACTTTTTATCCCTAGGACAAAAATGCATGTTTAATTTCATGTAGGATTAATAGCAGATAACGGAGTGGTCAATACTGCCTTTCACATTCTTCTCCAAAACTGTCTTAATCATTCTTCATGGAACTTGTCTATGTGGATTACAGGAGCTGCTCGTCAACTTCCAGGAAAACCCTGAGACCAACACTCGACCACTGAACTTTCTCTTCTAGACACACCGCATTAGGACATTTATTTACCTGCCATTTTGTTTGTTTAATATGGTTTTCTTTTGGAAAATGCTCAGTTTGATGAGCTTTTTTATGTGTCTTCACTGGCAGCAGGGGCAGGTCTTCTCTGTCTGTGGCTCAGGTTCCTTGGGCTATGTTATGAACGCAGCTTGACTGATTCTTTTCACAGGGTTCCTGGAGCTCGCTGGAGCCAGAGAACTTCAAAACTCAGGTTCTCAGAGATAATCATTGGGTTTCTGAGCATGCTGGGACTTCCTCGCAGGACAGGCTGTGTGTGGCTTTGGTGACAAGATCAGGCTGCTGGGTAAGTTCTTTCTGTGCTTGCCCCAACGTGTCTGCCAAATTGCTGGCATCTTTCTGCTTTTCACCTTCCCACCTTCATCTTTTTTGGTGTTATTACGGCTCTAATTTTAACTGCATTGAGGTGGATAGATTCTATCTCAAAATTTCTGTCTTCTAACTTTAGTATTTTTCCAATTTATATCTACTGTGATTACTGAGTTTAGTTCTACTATGTTATTTTGTGGTTTTAATTTATTGTCTTTTTAAAAATATTTTTTCTCCTCTTTTTAGTCTTTATTACAAACTGAATAGTTATTCAGAGTTCATTTATTCCCTGATTTCTCTGTTTTGGTATGAAAAGTCCACATTTGATTACAATTATTTTTATGGTCAACTTGACATTTATAACATGCACACTAGATTTAATGAAATGAATTCTAGACTTAATGAACATTTTTATCATTTTTATCCCCCTGAACAACATGAAGGCATTTAAACTTCATTTATTTTATTTTATCTTTTGAGACGGAATCTTGCTTGCTCTGTTGCCCGGGCTGGAGTACAGTGTTATGATCTCCACTCACTGCAGCCTCCACCTCCCAGGTTCAAGTCGTTCTCATGCCTCAGCCTCCCAAGTAGCTGGGATTACAGGTGTCTGTGCCACCCCGCCCAGCTAATTTTTGTATTTTTGTTTTTTTTGGTAGAGGTGGTGTTTCATGTTGGCCAGGCTGGTCTCGAACTTCTGACCTCAGGTGATTCACCCGCCTTGGCCTCCCAAAGTGCTGGGATTGCAGGCAAGAGCCACTGCACCCGGCTCTAAACTTTTAAATTTGATTACTCATTCTATTTTCTGAGATATATTATTTTAGTATTACACTGTCACCATATTTTTAACCTCTGTAAATTAGTAATTATCAAGATTATTTTTATAATCAATGAACATTTAATTCCCCACGTGTTTACTGATAGTGGGATTGCAGCTGTTTCTTTTTTTTTTTTTTTTTTTTTTGCGACGGAGTCTCGCTCCGTCGCCCAGGCTGGAGTGCAGTGGCCAGATCTCAGCTCACTGCAAGCTCCGCCTCCCAGGTTTACGCCATTCTCCTGCCTCAGCCTCCTGAGTAGCTGGGACTACAGGCGCCCGCCACCTCGCCCGGCTAATTTTTTGTATTTTTTAGTAGAGACGGGGTTTCACTGTGCTAGCCAGGACGGTCTCGATCTCCTGACCTCGTGATCCACCCGTCTCGGCCCCCCAAAGTGCTGGGATTACAGGCTTGAGCCACTGCGCCGGGCCGCAGCTGTTTCTTGACTCTCACTCTTTGATACTTGTTTCTTATTAGTCAAAAACTTCTTTTAATAGTTCTTTCACTTTGGGTCTGTGAGTAGTGAATTTTTCAGTCTTTGTCTGGAAATGTCTTAATTTTTGCCTTCACTCTTAAACAATGGCTTATTTTAATATTACGTTTTAGATTTTTTTCTCATAGTCCATAAATGTATTGTTCCATTCTTGTGTGGTCTTTATTATTACTGAGAAGTTGATTGCTTTTCTCATTATTGCTCCTTTGTAGAGAACTGCTTGTCCTCCTGGCTCCTCTGAAGGTTTTCTCTTTGTCTTTGGTAATCGTCATTTCACTGGGACGCATCTAGGAATAGGTATATATTTCATATGTTTTCAACAGAGGATTTATTTGTATCCTCAATTTTGAAAAATTCAAAATGATTTCATTTTGAAGATTGCCTTTCTTCCATCCCTGTTATCTTCTTGTTTTGACTATAACTTGTAACTTGTTTTGACTATACATTGGCCTTCTCATTCTATTGTTTATGTTTGGAAATTCTTGCCACAACTTCCATCTTCTAAATTTCTGTTGCATGACTAGTGATTTATTCAGCTCTGCTCTCCAGCTATGTCTAATATCTGTTGAGTTTTACATGTTAGTGACTACATTTTTCATTTCTAGATTTTTAAAAATTAAATCCATCATTTCTTTTATAGTATTTTGTTCTTTCATAATGGAGTATTTTAATTCTTTACTCCCTTTAATTCTTCAATTTTTCTAAGTTATTGGATAGATCAGTTACCTTTGTTGTATATGCTGGTTCTCTGTTACAGTGCAGCTTTTCTTCATCTAGGTTAGAATTTTTAATTTTCATTTTATCTTCAGGTGGTGAGGCTATATATTGTGACAATTTTGTTTAACTTTGGTTACACAAACTTGTCCCTATAGACCGATTTTCCTCAGCCTGAATGCAAATGTTATGTTCATTTTGGTTTGGAATTTCTGCCCTATAGATGAAGTGCAAACTTGAACTCTGTATCCTGGATGGTGTAGACTTGGGTTAGAATTTCTAGCAAGGCTTGACTTCTTTATTCAGAGCTGAGCAGTGCCAGGGTCTCTTGCTGTTTACCTGTGCTGGCGGAAGTTCACTTGCTTCAGTGATATGTATGAGGAAGTTGAAGGCTTCATTTCGGTAGCCCTTCAGTTAACGTACTCCTCCCACAAACAGCTCATAAATATGATTTTGCAGTTTTCTTGTTAACCCTAAATAAGTGGTTGTCAACCAAGTGCAATTTTGCCCCCCAGCTGACATTTTGTAATGTCTGGAGACAATTTTGTTTATCCTCACCAAAAATGGAGAGGGTGCTACTGGCAACGAATGGGTGCAGGCTGAGCACTGCTGAACATCCTACAATGCCTAGGATACCCCTCCCCTCAACCACACACACCACCCAAAGAATGACCTGGCATGGCATGTCAAATGTGCAAGGCTAAGCAGCCCTGCTCTAGACCAGAAGCCCACTGAGGACAGGGACTTGGTCATACTGGTGCAGGTACAGAGGTACTCTGTATCCTCTTTGCCAGTTTTACTTCTTGGTAACTAGTAGTTACTCAGTAAATTTTGCAATGTATCAAACAAGCATTAGTCTTTAAAGCCGATATTGCCAGTGTGACAGGTCGAATGTAGTATCTTGTTTTAATTTGTATTTACTGAATTACTAGGGAGGCAAAGCTTTTTGGTTTTTACATGTTTACTGATCATGATCACCTGTATTACTTCTTTGGTGAACCAATCCTTTTTTTTTTTCCTTTGCTTGCATGAATATACTAGTGCCTGTTCAACTATCTATCAATATAGTTGGGGTTATGGATAGTCATGAGATTAATTGAGAAAAAACCCATGGATAGTATATAACACTGGACAAATAAAGACCTTATTATCATTTTATGCTGCCCAAGCAGCCTGCCTTTAGGAAAAAGTCCAAGGTGTTTTATGCAGGCTGCTCACTGCACAAGGGGGCAAGGGGAGCACCAAAATCCAGCCAGCACTCTGCCCTCTCAGATGCCAAAAGATCACCATGTGGGTGTGCCTGGAGCACAGCCTCCTATCTCTGTTTACATTCACCCTTCAACAGTGTGATAGCTGAGCACATCTTGATACTTTTCAAAATGCATTCATACATGTGGTTTATTTTGGTCTTTACATAACCCTGTAAGAGGTGCTTGGGTTTGCTCTTTCTGGCAGGTGACAATCCAAGCTGCTTGCACCTCGGAGACACTGGCAGTTTCAGAGGGTAGATACTTGGATGCTGCTTCTGCACCCCTGCACTGCATCTCTTCCCCGGGGCCTAGTGTTAGAGGAGTCTTGGGGGGAACCTCTGCTGGGTGAGCTTCCTTTCAGCACTCAGAACCTAAGTTTGACGTGTACCGATGGGACTGCAGTTGTGAAAGGAGAGGACTTTTATTCTCAAAGATATCAACCTTGCCTGAATGTAAGCAGGTCTTGGGGAACTCCTGTGGTTCTCTCTTTTCAAGGTTTTCCATGAGACACAGTCCAGCAACACAAGAGTTAATCATATCTACATGACCCTTGGAACCTTTGGGAGTGATGGACCCATAAGAATCTCATGAAAACTGTGGACCAGGAAAATACACCTGCTTTCAGGGGCTTCAGGGTCCCTGGAGAGTCTGCTCAGGCCTCTCTCGGCTCCAGGAGTCCTTGGTTAAAAACTGCAACCTATACTAAATTGGATTTTCATGGTCATGTCAAGGGATGCCAGAAATCAATGTAAAATTACCCAGGTGGCCTGAGTGCCTGCAGATACCAAGTTCTGTGCTCTTCCCACTTCTGCATCCTTGCATCTTTGCACATGCTGTGACTTTCAAGGGAAATGTGCCTGTCTGTTTTGAAGACTCGTATTGACAGCTCAGATGTCACTGTCTCTATGACATATCTCCCTGGGGGCAAGGTTGAGCATCACATTCCAATTCCCATAACCCCTCCTTCACATCCTTTTCACTGTACTCAGAGTTCTAGTTATTGGCTTATATATTTGTTTTTCCAAGTAGACCGTGGGATGCTTACTAGCAGGAATCATGTCTTAGTTTTCTTGACTTGCCTTTGTTAGCCTCTCTTTGCAGCCTGGAGTATAGTAATATAACAAGTGTTGCAAAAATGGCAAAGTGCAATAAAGGATGGGGTTTTCACCCATTAAAAGGGCGTAGGAGATAGGAGATTCGTATAAGTGACCCTTATGTCTATGTATTGGGACAAGATTATATGTACCTGTTGGGCAGGTATCCAATGCCTAGTCAGCACAGATGATTTGTGAATCTTCTTAAAAAAAAACATTTCCTCTAAATACTGTAGACTTCTCTCAAATCAAACTCTACAAACCCTAGTTCAAGAAGCACCAGCCAACCTGTTCCCTGACAGATGGGTGTGGCTTGAGCTTGGGTGATGTCAGCTTCTGTAGGCGCCCACATGGGACAAATGGCCCATTTCTGGGACAGTGCCCAGCATCTGGAGCTACGTGGCCACTTTGAAGATTCATCTCAATGTCCCTGAACTGCCAGGGAGGAAACAGCAATGGTGTTAAGTTGTCTGGTATGAATTACTGCTGCAAATAAATCTGACAAACCAATGGTCACGGTGAGAAGAATTGCCTCAGATACACACTGTCAGCCCTCTGGGTTAGCCTCCATCTTCAAGCGGGGGACAAACAAGCATAACTACCTCTAAGAACTGAAGAAAAAAATCCTTCACTTGAGGTCTCTGTCCAAATACTATGACTCAATGGTTCTATCCAGACTTATCACCCTGGGGACCCTGAGGAGATACATTTCCTGTAAGAGAGAAAGAACTGAATTCCAGCCATTCCTTCCCCACCACCTCCTGCTCTTCTTCCTTGCTGACACCTTTCATCTGTATGATAGTGTATCCTTCTCTTGTTCATCTTTCTTTCCCATGCCATGAAATATTCTCTAAAAACATTTGTTCATAACTGCATAGCATGCCTTCGAATGGAGGTGCCCTAATTTGGACTACCACTCCTTTATTCTTGGCCTCCTAAGTTTTTATTTTTTCTCAATATTCACTATTGTAACTATCACATCTCTGACATCCTTGTTCTTAATTTGTCTTCATCTGAGATTATTTCTTGGGATACTTTCCTGCAAGGTTGCTATAATAACATCAAATTACTCTCCATGGTGAAATCGACTAATTTACACTCCCCGGCCCGATGGGTTTTCCGTTCCACCTTTCCTTGATCACCAAACATCATCACAACTTTCCAAATATCTCCCAAGCTTCTAAGTGAGAAATGGAACGTTGCTATAGAATTCATTCCACTTCTGGTAATTTCAAACGTTTGTGTCTTCTTTTGTGATTACCTAATCATATCTTTTAACCATCTTTTTACTGAGGTGCTTCTCACTTTCTTATTTAGAAGATCTCTTTGGGCATTAAGAATATCATACACATATAATGCAGATATTTTCTCCAAGTTATTACTTCCCTTTTGACCCTGCGATCATTCATACTCATGGATTCTATTTTGGTGCAAGTCGCGAGTAGGGATCCAACTTTGTTTTATTATAAATGATCTCACATCTGTTGAATTAACCACTTAGTGTTAGTTTTAAAAATAATTTTACTGTTAATATTGTTTTAATGGACACATTATAATTATATACAGTCGTGGAGTACGATTTGATGTTTGGGTATATGTATACAACATAGGATGATTCAATCAACCAAATTAACATATCCATCACCTTGTACCATTAATTTTTAATGTCATTCTTGTCACATACTATTCATGGGTTTGCTTCTAAGTTTTGAATCTGTCCTGGTGATATTTGTGATTATTTCTGGATAATAAGAGACTATTTTAACTTACTGTTCATATTTTGTTAAGACAACCCATCTCTGCCCTTCCCCTCCCTCCCTTTCTTCCTCTCTTGTTTTATCCCTCCCTCCCTTTCTCTCTCTCTCTCTTTCTCTCTTTCATGACTTTTTGACTGATTTTATCCATTTTTCTTCTTGAAAAAGTTTAAAATCATATTAAGATTCAAAAAGCCTTCTATAAGAATTTTCATTGGAATTTCACTAAATTTATAATTTAACGTTTGATATTTTTACTACATCAGACCTTCTCACGTAAGACTATGATGCCCTCTCCATTTCTTCATTGTTTTTTATATCTCTCAGTACAGTGCTATAATATTTTTATGAAGTCCTGTACATTTCTTTTTGAGATTAGCCTGAGGTATGTTACATTTTTGTGGCTATTATACCTGGAATCTTTATTTTATTTTTTTTAACTGGTTACTGTGGGTAAAGACACGCATTGATTTATTATTTATTAACAGGTCGTTTCATGAATTCTTGTTAGTATCTCAGTAGCTCTTCTCTTTTCCAGGTAGACTTTTTTTTCTGTATGAAAGTAATAATGATCATATCTATTTTTCTAACATACCATTTTAGGATGCTTAATTACTTTTGATAAAACAATGACAAATATGAAGCTTATGGGGATTTTTACCTTTATATAGACAATAATGGAATGCTTCAAGTGGTACTCCCTGAAGATAGTTAGTCTTTACCATGACAGCAAATTTTCTTCCGATTTGAGTTTATTACGAGAATTTGTCAGAAAAGAACGTTGAATAGTATCAGATGCCTTTCTATGCCTACATCCATGTAGCAGGTGATGACAGGATTTTCCCATTTAACCTCTAATAAGATGCATTATTCTAGTTATAGAAGTACTTCTGTCAGTATTCCTTTTATCTTTAACTTTTCTTTATCACTTTATACTGGAGTGTCTTTTAGACATATATAATTGGATATATATTTACCAGTAGGAGATATTTTATCATTTGATAGAAAGTTTAACACATTTACAGTTTTGTTGCAATGGATATGATATACTTGATCTTCTTGTCATTCTATTTCTGTATTCTGTATTTATGCCTCTTTTTTTCTTTGCTGTATGGATTATATTGCCTTTAATCATTTTTTCATAATATTGAAGTCATATGTCCTATTTTTATGGCCATGAATAGTTATCTTTAAGTGTTAAGAAAACAGCCAAACTTCATTTTTATAGTTATCAATATAAAGAAGAATAAATATCCATTGTATCCCCTTCACATAATACAAGGGATACACAGTTAAGAATGTTTTGGCTAAACAAACAAACAGCAACAACAACAAAAACAAAGCTGTGCTCAATGTTTCTTAAATAATTAAAGGCTTATTTCTCTAAAATGACAAGAAATCTGAACGTAGTCAGTTCTTGGCATTGGTTTAGTAGATCAACAATATAAGAGTCTACATCTTTGCAAATCTCTTCCTCATGGTAATAAAATGGCTGCTCTAACTCCAGACATCATATTGACATTCAAGGCAGTAAGAATAAGGGAAGATCTGTGCCAGTCATTTCTATCCCAGGACCCAATACCTAGAAGACTTCACTTAACATCTCGTTGGCCCGAACTCTGGCACATGTCCCTCCCCACAAACACAGAGGGCACTCAGAGAGGGAGCATCTCTTCTGCCTGGATGGTATAGGTGAAAAGAAAGGTGTGCCAGCCTCAGAAGAATTAGCACCTGTGAGCTCCTCCCACGTCAATGTCCCCTGCAGGGACTTTCCTGCAAAATAAATATTTTCCTTTACAAATTATAGCGTTGCATTGTCAGTTTAAATGAAGGATAATATAGCATTTTCCCAGTACATAGTAGGTGGTCCAAAAACATTAGTCAAACCATTTTTCAGCTTATTCATGAATCACCTACCTTTGAATGGCTCTGCTTAAATTGCCAAATACTGTATCCTTTATTATATGATCTTATTTTTTATCTGCATTCCATTCCAACATGATTGCCTTTTTCTATTCCAAGTAATAACAAAATACATTTTCTTTCAAATAATTTGTATTGAATTATCTGTGAAAAAAGCTCCTTCAATAACAAATAGACATAAATGCTGTCACAGCCTCAGGAATAAATAAGCAGATATCTACCTGTATGGTATTGCTCTCTGATGTTCTAATGCTTTTGTATTTAGACACTTGATCTGTAGTTTAGTTAACTCATTTATGGTTTAGATAATTTCTGATTTAGTACAGAGATTTCAGGGGAATTCCAGTTGCAGAGTGTTGATTGAGATGGTCTTTTTGCTTTCCTCATACCACTTACAGTATGACTGCTTGTATAATAAAATATGCTTTCTTCGAGGCTGGATGTTTCCTTGCAAAGCCTGGCATGCTTAGATTTATTTGTGTTGGAAAGTTTATGCAATTATATACACAGTTGTAACTTAAATAGACATGAATCCACTGAAATTAGTTTTAGAAACTATCCAAAATTAATGCATTTTTATGGTGCTTTAGAAAGCGCTTAAAATGTGGGCTGTTTGGGTTCAAACCCTGGGTCTTCCACCATAAGATACATAGCTTGAGCTAGGTAGTCATTCTTTTGGGGCCTTATTTTATAAAATTTATAAATTTTGATAAATTCACTTACAAAATCAAGTTGGTATATTAGAGGATTATTGTGAAGATTAGGAGTCATATGAAAGGGCTCAGAATACTGAACGAATACAGTCATTTTAACCTTGGCAAGTGTCTTCTTTCTTGGTAAATCTTCAACTCACGTTTGGTTGAACAGGAGAAATGGAAGCTTTAACTTTGGGGAAATTCCACATGCTCAGCTCTGCTTGCTCACACAGTGCAGCAGGAACTCTATTTCTTTTCATTGGACACTGTCCATGTGCATTTGTACCAAATAAAATGGTCCTGGTGCCCCTCATAGCCATTGTCTTGCAGCTGGTAGAGCACTTCCTAAAAGACCAGGTGTAAGGAAGAGCGTGGGTATCTTCTGTGCCTGGTGACGAGTGCCTAGAGATCTGGGATGGACACTGCCCAAGAACAGCCCAACCTGAGTGGACTGGCGTGATGCGTTCTGCTCAGCAGGGAGTGGGAACCTAAATATCAGATGAGGTCACCCTGCCTCTTGAGTTCTTGACAAAATTATCTCAAGAACAGATAAGAAACCTGATGCCCTCCCCCATCTCCACCAGTTCCCGGGGGCTGCCAGTTCTTGACGCCAGCCTCCAGCTTCTACCCAGTTGACTCAGTTTTTGCAGCCCTGCAGCATTCCTGCCTATGCTGCTCAGGTTTGTATCACTTGGGCCTGGGTGTAGGACTCAGTCTCTTTCCTCAGTGATCACAACACAACTTCCTCCAGGCTGTCGTGAAGGCAATTTCTTCACAATTCAGTGCCCTGGCTATCTGCAACTGGGGGCAAACCACGCAAAATATAGTGGCCGAAAACATCAACAACTGTTAATGTTCCTCATGAATCTCCTAGATGCTTCACTCATATGGCTGGAGAATTGGGGCTGGGAGGTCAGACAGGGCTGTTAGGCAGGGCCTTGATTCTTCTTCAGGCAGATGTCTCCTCTATGGGGCTGCTCAGGCCTCCTCACAGCGTGGGGACTGGGTTCTAAGAACACAGAGTCCAAGGCACAGAAAGCAGAAGTGCAAATGTCGGGGCCTAGGTGTGGACTCAGAAGCCAGCAGAGCTTGTGTCACTTGCTCTTTATTCTGCTGGCCAGGCAGCCAGAGAGCCTGCATAGGTTCGTGGAGGACCCTAACTCTCAGCGGGTACAAATGAACTTGACACCATCGCTAGTTTACTCCATTTAGGAAGTCACGGGAAGATTTTACAGCTCTGCATCCTGACAACTGCCAGCTGAGTATCAGGCATTGTTAGTCTTAGAAGTCCCGTAGTGAATCATCCTGTCCGTGTGGCCACCCCTGGCCCTCTCTTTTCTCCCATTTTCAGCCTCATTGCTCCTCTGTCTCTCTCACCTCCGTGTTTCTGTTCCCTTCTCATGCACAGCAACTTCATGACCATTTTCACTCCTTCATGTCCATTCACCAAATTTCAGGGTCTCACCTACCCACGTGGCTTTGTGAGGTATTTTTTCTAAATAAAGACATATTTCTCCTTAAGAAAAGATAGTTACCAGCTCTTGGAATAACATTTTTTTTTGTACTACCTTGCTACAAAGAACATGTAACTAACTAAGTTAATCAAACTGAATCATGACCTGACATCCCCTAGGTTCTATGCTAAGGTCTGAATGTTTGCATTCCCCAAAAAATTATATGTTGAAACCTATCTGCCAATGTGATGATATTTGGCAGTGGGGCCTCTGGGAGGTGATTAGGGATTAGTGCCTTCTTAAAAGAGGTCCTGGAGAGCCCCCTTGTACCTACCACCATGTGAGGTTACAGAGAGGAGGCAAGTCTGTGAGCCAGAAGCCAGGGCCCTCACCAGACGCTGCATCTGCCACAGCTCTGATGGTGCATTGCCAGCTTGCAGCCTGGGAGAAATGACTTTCTGTTGGTTATGAGCCACCCAGGCTACGGTGCGGCCTGGATGGACAAAGACACCTCTGCGCTGCTCTGCTCTTCCTCCCTGTGAATCCTCCCCACATCCTCTCTGCTTCAGACATGCCTGGCCTCCCTGTCTTCCTCCAGGACTCCAAGCACACACCACTCTGCCCCTGCGTGACCACAAGGCCCCATCTCTCCCTTTCTTCTTGATTTTGTTTTAATGCCAGCTCATTGCCGAGGCTGTTGTTGGACATTTAACATGGTTTTATCCCACCCCAGGACTCTGGCTCTCCTGCGTGCAGTTGTATTTGAACCCCAGCCTTTGCTACCCTAGAGCGTGCTGGCGATGCATTGATTCAGTGGCGCTGTCTGTTTCCTGTGTGAGCAGGGGCTTTGCCTGCTTTGACACCATCTTCAGCACCTGGAACAGTGCCTGGCACACAGTAGGTGCTCACTAAATATTCACAGAGTGAGTCTTACAGGGATGAACAAAAATATATTGGGAATTGGCCAGTAAGGGTTGCAAAGACAAATGTGGTGACCCACGGCTCCAGCTTGCCTGGGACTAAGGCATTTCCAAGGATGCACGACTTCAAATGCTAAACCCAGGCAAGTCTCAGGCAAATCAGGACAAGTGGGTCACCCTTAATGAGAACCCCCAAATGTCCTCAGAGAAATCAGGGTGCTGTGGCAATGAGAGCGGGGTCTGGAGGGAAAGCCTGAGGGTGGTTGTCCCGTCTTATGTTTGGTCTAGACAGATCTAGGCTTCAATTCATAGCCACCTGCATCCTTGCCACGACTTAAGGCTGATCACATAGCCCAGCATCACTGTCTAACAATGAAGGATGTGGCAGGTTGTTGTCTTGGAGAAAGGATGTGATTTCCAATTTATCTGAGCTGCTTGGAGCCCATGCTGCTTTACAGCATTGTTCGGAACTGACGAGGATTCTGTGAATTCTCCTTTCTGTCTCTTTCTAAGCACTCTGCTGTGATATCTTCAAGTCCCTGGCTTCGCAGGGTGCAGCACACATCACAGACTCCGAACAAAATGCAAAACACAGAGCAGGCATGGCAGCTACACAAAAGGAGCGTCTCCTTCGAGGAGTGCCCACCATGCGTGGCTGCGGTCACAGCACTGCACCTGCTCTATGAACCTGCCAGCAGCAAGAAAACATGGCGTCCTGTCCTGGCTTGCCTCTGATCAGAGTTGGAGGGATCTGACTGAGTCCTCTTGTTCTGTTGGGCAACCACGTAGGGAACAAACCTAAGTAAACTTGAATGGAAACTGCGAAACTACAGAGAGAAGACGTGTGCAAAGCAAGCCTCTTGAAGACTTGTGAGCAGGGAAGACCCTGGCACTCTTTGAACTGTTTGGCTTAGGAAGATTTGCTTTGGCACAGCTGCTGCCGGAGCTGAGCAGGCTCCTGTATCGCCTACTGGACCAGTGCCTTTTGGGCTGTGCAATTTGGCTCCACAATCCAGAGGCAGATTTTCAGACCGTGCAATAAAACAAAGCAACATCATCAATGCCAAGCCATGGTCTGCCCTGAGCCATGGCAGCGTTTCCACTGAGCGAGCTGCCTTCCAAGGAGGATGCTCTCTGCTGTGCGGTGCTGACATCTGCTGTCATCAGCCGGCTCAGGGGTGACAACCAGTCACACTGCAATGACCTCTTCCCATGTCCCTCCAAACATCTTCGGAGTGAAAGGGAGTCTCCAATTATGTGCTCTTTTTCCTTTCCAAACCTGACGATGTTCAGTAATTAATGGCATATTTTGAATATGCCAGGGAGATGAACAACAGCACACGTAAATGCAAACCTGAAGCCGGGGCTCCTTCCACACCAGCAGTCGGTAGACTTGCCATAAAGGAGTGGAGATTATTTTGCCCTGCTGAGAAAAATCCTTTTGGTTCAAGGGGGAGAAAAGTTTTTGACAGTATGTGCTGCTGCAGAAGCATCTCGGCAAATCCTTTATTAAAATTTATTTATCATCTTTTATTAATGAGATTTGGTTCGGGGAGAGTATCTTGTGGAAGAATTAAACTCCTGCCTTTGAAGCCAGTTTTCAACAGTAGGCTGGGATTTGGCGATGGGTGACTCAGCAGCAAAGCGGATAGGAAACAGTCAAGAGACAAACAGTGCAGACGCGTCCCGGGGTCCACATTTCCCCTGCCTGTGGTCCCCGCCCCAGCATCTTGGTACGGTGTCCCAGCTAAGAATGTGATCTTTGGAGTCCTGCTAACATGGATTTAAATCTGATCTCTACCCCTTCCTCCTGTGTGACCTTGAGCAAGCCTCAGTTTCTCCATCTGTAAAATGAAATTGTTCCAGGGAGAATCAAATGAGATAATCCTTGCAGAGTCCAGCACACAGCCACCTACACATGGTAAGTCTCAGCGCAGACATCTGTTAAATTTGTGTTGCTGAAGTCTCTCTGAGATCCGCAGATCTCCAGTCTTCTGAGGTCATGGCTTGTTCATGATGCCCTTCTACTGTAGAATGAATGTTTTCCTGCAGATCCAAGTTCTCACTACATTTGATCAAATTTAACCCATAGAATATTCACAGCAACATTATTAATAATAATGCAAAAGTGGAAACAACCCAAATGCACCTGAACTGATGAATGGGTAAACAAAATGTAGTATATCTGTATATGCTATATGTGGGATATTATTATCTGGTGATAAAAAGGAATAAAGTCCTGATACCTACTGCAACATGGAGGAACCTTAAAACATCATGCTAAGGGAAAGAAACCAGACAAAAAAGGCCACATATTATATGATTCCTTTCATATGAAATGTCCAGGATAGGGCAGTCCATAGAGACAGAAAGCAGATTAGTGGTTGAAAAGCGAGGGAAAGTGGAAATGGAGAATGACTGCTGATAGCTATGAGCCTCCATTTTAGAATGATGAAAGCGTCCTAAAATTAGATTATGGGGATACTGACGCAACTGTGTCAATAAAACAGCATTAAATTGTATGTTTTGAACAAGTAAATGCTTATGTTGTGTAAATGAAATCTTAATAAAGCCACTAGTATAGCTGATGATGAATACCTGTCCTTCAGTGTCCATTTGTACACATAGAGTACCATGGACACTTTTATATAGAATGCATGCATTTATGTATATTGCATACAATATAGGCATTTGTAGGCATTGCCTTTTTGTTTTAACTTGCATGGGCTACTGAGTCTGAGGGCAGGGCCTTTGTGTGCTAAGAAATTCTTGATTGATCTGTGGGTCCCAACCACAGATGGAGGCCAATTTTAACTTGTCAACTGCTCAGAAGCAAGACAGAAAATTATCAAAGAGACTTGCACCATGACATACTTATTCGTGATAGATTAAGACAGTGGCTCCCAGATGCTAATCTGTGGATTGGTATCATTTCTAGTGATGAACTGTCTAAAAGTTAGAACCAAGTAATTAATAGTATTGTCTCAATATTAATTTACTAGTTTTGACAGCAGTACTATGATTATGTAAGATGTCATCATTATGGGAAGCCAGGTAAAGGATATATAGAAACTCTCTATTTTTGCAACTTTTCTGCAAGTATAAATTTTTTTCTACAATAAAAGTTTAGTTACACAATCTACTACACTCCCCCCTAAAAAATCCAAAAACCCACACTAACAACAGTGACAAAATAAAGACAAAGACAGAAAGACCTTGGCAGAAACTTAACGTAAAAAACTCTCTTCTATTCTAAAATGATCATCTTGACATTGGTAATGTTAAATGTTCCTTTTATGGAGAGGCATTAAATGGAATTTGCATTTATTCTTTTCCAACTTGACAACATAAGAGGTGACAATTCTGTGTCTCCAGAGTTGTAGCAGGTGCTATCAGATTCTGTCCCTGTTCTCAGCCAGCACTGTTCCCCTGCATGGGTGGGATTCTCTAAGAAGTGCTGTCTACCCTGTCTCCCAGAGGTCCCCAGGGAGTCTGTGCCCTAGTGGCCCACACGGGTAACCTCAAACTCTCTGCTGGGCACCCTATTGGCGCCTTCCCTCCTCTGCCTTGCTTCCCCAGCCCTGCTGGTGTTTGCCAGGGTCACCTCTTGCTAAAATATCTGCCCTTGGAATCCTAGCCTTGGTCTGCTCCTGGGCTACCCAAATGAAGACATGTGTGGTTTGTGAAGTTGAGAATAGGGGACTATTGACTAAAGCTTGAACTTCAATATGGGATACTATGTGTACATGTCATTTCCAGGATGGCCATTAGCACAGACTAGGCGTGGTGCTAGACCCTGGGCATGGGGACTCGATTTATTGGGTTGTCACAACAAAGTATCAACAACTGAGTGACTTATAACAATGGAAATGTATTATGCCATCTCACAGTTCTGGAGGGTAGAAGCTGGAAGTCCACGCGTAGGCAAGGCCATGCTCTCTTGGAAGGCTCTAGGGGAGGATCCTTCCTTGCCTCTTTAGCTCCTGGTGTTTGGTGGCAGCTCATGGCTTTCCTTGGCTTGCAGCTGCGTGGCTTTGGTCTCTGTCACTGTGGTCACACAGTGTTCTCCATGCATCCCTCTGGGCTTCCCTCTTCTTATAAGGACACGAGTTGTATTGGATTAAGAGCCCATTCTACACTGACCTCATTGTAGCTTAACTAATTACATATGCATTAGTCCTGCTTCCAAATAAGGCCCCATTCTGGGGTTCCAGGAAGGACCTCAGAATCTTTGAGGGACACGATTCTATCGAGTGCAGGTTGCAGAGAGGAAGACATCGACAAGACCCTACCTCAAGGCACTTACAGACAAATGGGTGCGTGTGTGTGTGTGTGTGCAGATCTTAACTAAACAAACAGCAGCCAATGGATAATTACAAAGACATGGACTTTTTAAAAAGGATACTGTGAGCTCACGTGAGAAAGCAAGCTGGCCCAGCCTGAAGAGGTGGAGGCGAGAAAGTCCAGGAACCCAGGTGAAGGAGAGGAGCAGCCCTGGGTGGACATAAGCAGGTGTTCACCTCCTGCCTGAGGCCAGGAGCTGTATTCTCACGGGTTGTGCATCGAAATTATTTTAAAGGCCCTGGAAGGGCTGGGAGCCAGGGAGAGAGAAGGGGCAGAAAGAAGAGAACATGTAGGGTTTAGCAGGTGCACTGGATGGAGGATGGAGAAACATCCAGTTCAGTGACCTACATACAGCAAGATCAGCAAGATCTTCTAGGAGCTTCCAGAAGACATGCCCCACCCCACAGATAGACTTAGTTCTATGAACACGGGGTCCAAGGAGGACCCACAGGCACCTGGGGAGGCTAATGTAGGGTGGCCTCCACAGCCCTTGCTGCATCTGTTTTAGGTCAGCTCAGAGACAAAAATGTCCAGAGTGGAGGTAGGGGGAGAGGAGAGAGGAATGGGAGGGGTAAAAGGGCAAGGGAACTGGAGAGAATAGGAAGCGAGTGAGGAGAGAGGGAGATGGATGGATGGATGGGAAAGGAGAAGAAAAGGCAGAAGGCTGGATGGAGAACATTTCTCTATAGACAAAGAAGAGGGGGAGGAAGAATGAGGAGAGAGGAGGGGACAAAGAACTGAGGCGAGGCGGGAGAGAGAGGGTAAAAAGGAGGGAAAGACAGACATGGAGAGAGAAACGGAGACATAGAGACAGAGACAGAGGTGGAGAGAGATAGAGAAAGAGTGATAGGGAGAGGGAGATTTCTTTCAAGAGAGCAGAGTGCGCTCCCTATCTGGAGCCTGAAGAACGGCTCTGCTCCTCCTCCTTTCTTCATCCCACCCTTTCACCTCCCTTTCCTCTTGGGAACTTTCTCTGAGGTTCCCTAATGCACGTAACTATTGCCTTGCTAACCAAGGCTTACATTGGCTGGCTGAAAACCACATCAGTGGTTTCACCCAGTAAAACCACGTTCAGCATTCAGCTTCCAACAATAAGTGGCGTAAGCAATAGCATCGGACCCCCCTCTGCTGGAGGGGCTTCCTGACAATTCATTCTCTCTGAGATGTTGAGACTGATTGCCTGGGAAAGACAATGAAATCACATGGGAAGTCCTATTATTGGGGTGAACCGCATTTGACTCACTGGCTGCACAGCAGTGCAGGGCCATGGGGCGTTAGATTTGGGACTCTCTGGGAAGCATTAGATATGAAATTACTTTGCATGATGCAGCTCAGACGTTAACAGTGCAATGCTCGGGACTACATGATTCAGTGAGAAAATATAAATGGAAAATTACTGGAGCTGAAATTTTATTGCAAAGTTATTTATCTTTGTTATTACTTTCTGAATCCTTTTGTGCTTTTTGTTCACAGCGACGGATAGAGGCACTCTTACTTACACTTTAAGTAGAGATTAGGAGGGGAAAATATTCCTCGCTGTACCGCAAAATACAGATTAAGTCTCAGCCCAGGCCTCTGATTTCTCCCATTATAATGAAATGTCTAGAAACTGAAATAATAACAATAAAAAAAGTTTTGTAGTCTTTTCCGCAGACAATTCACATGGCTTCCTATTGATGCCATTTAGCCTGTCTTATTAGAATATTAATAGCAAAAATAGAACTGTGATGGAGACGTGGCCTGGGATTTCATAATTGCACAGACTCCAGCTTGTAACCCAGGTATTCAGAAGACGGGGCTGGGAATTTTATTGAATTAGACCCATAAGATAACACCAAGATCAATAGTCTAAATAGCCACCCTTTACTTTTTCAAAAAGCTCTATTATGTTTAGGATCGTCACCAATATTCTCTTCTTTGATTATTTTTTAAACTGTATACAGTTTTTATTAAAAGAAAAACTAATTTTGCTTGTAAAATAAGAATATATATTGCAAAATATATGTATACATAAACATACACATTTAAGAGTTTTAACAAAAGATTTTTTGTTTTTACATTCATTATCATGCAAGAATTTGCTGCTGTATTCAGAGAGAAAGAAATAAGGGTTTTCCTTTCGTAATTCTCTTCTCTGGTTTTTACAGTCATGCCGTGAGGGCCGGGAGACTGTGTCACTGTTGTGCCAATAGAGTGCAGGGCCCTTCAAAGGGAGGTTTGTGGGCCAGCAGCACCCAAGGTAACCCTGGGGAGCTTGTCAGAGGAATTCAAAATGTGCATTCTCAGCCCCCACCCTGGACCTGTGTGGTGGGGCCCAGGAATCTGTGTTTTAACAATGGCAGTTCAAAGTGGACGTGTTTGGATACAGAGGCCTTTTCAGTGATGATGTTGCCACTGGATGGGAATTAGGATGTTGTGTCTAGAGTCAAATTGCCTGGGTTCAAATCCCAGCCCCACCACTCTGACCCTTAACTCTGTGGTATCAGGTAAGTTATTTTTTCACTTATTTATTTATTTGAGACAGAGTTTCACTCTTGTTGCGCAGGCTGAAGTGTAATGGCATGATCTTGGCTCACTGCAACCTCTGCCTCCAGATTCAAGCAATTCTCCTGCCTAAGCCTCCCAAGTAGCTGAGATTACAGGTGCCTGCCACTATGCCCGGCTAATTTTTGTATTTGCAGTAGAGACAGGGTTTCACCATGTTGGCCAGGCTGGTCTTGAACTCTTGACCTCAGATGATCCACCTGCCTCGGCCTCTCAGTGCTGGGATTATAGGCGCGAGCCACTGCTTACATGCTTATCTTAAAATAACGCCTTGGCAGTGGGGTGAGGTGCAGTGGGGGACATTTTGGAGTGCTTGCAAGTGTGTATCCTCATTCTCTGTTAATCCCAGAGGGCTCTCCTCCCAAGCTCCCCACCAGCCAGATGGGTCTGAGATACCTGTGAGAAGTAATTCAACACATCTTTCACATATGGGCCACTTTGCTGGTCTAAATTAAATTAGAGTGACAAGGACACCTGCTTGGAGAGTGAGTTCTAAAGCGCCAGGAATTAGGTGACATCTTGAGCTGGGGTGAAGCAAGGCAAGTGGGATGGGGAGAGATCGCTGGCTTCTGCAGGAGCGAGGCTAAGGGAGGAAGGCGGGGCTGCCTGGCAGTCCCCATGTTCCAGAAGTGGCCACGGCGAGATGTCTGTCCCACAGGGGCTTATAGCACCTTGCGCTCCCTCAAAGGGTGGTGTCTCATGTCCCCTCTGTTAGGCTCTGGATGGGCTTTTGTGACAGCTTTGATAATGTTCTGGAAGAGATGCTGCTGGGCTTCTGGGCTCCCAGGACCCCTTAGAGAAAGTGGTACAGCCTCTCGTTGGCTCTTGTCTGTCTCTGAACAAGCCCCTTTTGGAACCCTCTGGAAAGGAAGACACTGAGCAACTAAATAACACCTTTTGACACTAACTTTCTCAGACCATTTTTCTAGAGATGGTGAAATTGCCCCTGCAATGAATCAAGCGATAGATAAAAATATTGGTCCAGTGTTTGGGGAGAATGGTATAATGTTCTTTGGCTGAACTCTCTCTTTCCTTCTGTCTCTCTCTTCCTTTCCTTCTTCTTCTTTCTCACTCTCTCTTCTCCCCATCCCCACTCCACTCTCTCCCCTAGGTTATCTTCTCTCTCTGTCTCCCTCTCACCCTCTTTGTCACTGGGCTCTCTTTACATGTTGCTCTTCTAGAGAAGTAATCCCAATGTAAGGTATATTGAGAAGTTTTCAACGGTTTTCCTCTCAGAACCCTGTTCGTGGGGTCTAGCAGAGCATGCACCCCAAGAATCATGATTCTTAGGATTTTAAATACTAACATTTGGGGGCAAAGGCCTTGTTTCTGTGCTATCAAATAAATAATATTTCTGTGAACACACACAGACGAGGGCGCACACACACACACACCCCATTGTGGTATTTACATGCACGCCCACCTTCTTCCAGGAGGAAGAAAGGAAAGGGAAGGAAGCTTTTTCTCCATTGCCCAAGTTCGTTGATATTTATATTAGTCTGTTCTCACATTGCTATAAAGAACTGCCCAAGATGGGATAAATTCATAAAGGAAAAAGAAAATTCATAATTGACTCACAGTTCCGCATGACTGGGGAGACCTCAGGACACTTACAATCATGGTGGAATGTACCTCTTCACAGGGCGGCAGGAGAGAGAATAAGTGCCAAGCAAAGGGGGAAGCCCCTTATAAAATCATTATATGAGAACTCACTCACTATCACAATAACAACATGAAGGAAACCAGCCAGCCCTGTGATTCAGTTATCTCCACCTGGTCCCTCCCTTGACATGAGGGGATTATTACAATTCAAGGTGAGATTTGGGTGGGGACACAGAGATAAACCACATCAATATTGATTTCTTATTTACTGATTTTCTAAATTCCTAGAACTCATTTGGGCCTTGTACTGTCTTTTGGTGCAGGTTTAATCACAGTCTTGACTGTGTTAGGAAAAGTCTCCTGATTCCATGGACTCAGCCTTGCAAAAATGGTCTCCTCTATATTTTTATCCAGTTCTTTAGAGTAGGCATGGGCTTTTATTGATTGACACGTCTTTATAAAAAGACTCTTCTCCTTTCATCCCTCTCCTGAAACACATTTCTTTCTCTTGAAATTTCATAAATTTCTGGTTATATTTAGTAATAATAGCAAAAATAGCAGTGATGATAGCAGTAGAGTTGTAGTAATTGATCCATATGCTAAAATTTTATGATGTGCCATGTTTTTCTTTAACATGTATAAACTCCCTGATTCTTTGGGAAGTCACTCAGTGGGTTTGGGATGAGGCTAACTGCCCATCTTCCCATCAGGGGAGCTGCCACCCAGACAAGTTCAGTCAGCACAGGCCATCCCCTGGTCTTGGGATTTGTGTAAGGATGAGCATGAGACCCCAAATGCCCCATAAGAATAGGTCATGGGGGTGAGGTAGGAGAGAAGGTCTTCTGCTGTGAGATCAGAACCGTAAACTTCATGGAAGCGGGGGCTTTGTGCTTGTCCCTCCCTCTCATGGAGAAAAGACTGTCTGGACATGAGGTGATCCCCAGGAAAGCAGTCCAGGAGGCAAGGGAGGGGACATGTCAAGAACATTTGAACAGAGTCAGCCTCGCTTCGGTTCCATGTGTCTCATGAAATTCCATTTACATAAGCTAGCATTTTTTCTGTAACTCAGATTGAATTCAGTTCTGTCATTTACAATCAGAGTCCTGGTAGTACAATTACTATGGCCATTTCATTGATAGCAAGCTGCAACTCAGAGAGCTGAGGTCATCTCCTCCAGGTCCCAGAGCTGCTATGCGGCTGAGCTGCAGTTCAGAGCCAGGTGACTCAGCTTGCAAGCCTGTGCTCCTCACCTCCATGGCACGCTTCTCCCAGGCTAGCACTGAATCACCGGAAGGACTCCTTAAGACACGGATGGGGGACCCACCCCAGAGGTCCTGAATCAGCAGGTCTGGGGAGGGGACTGAGAATTGACCTTTCTATCAAGTTCCCCAGTGATGCTGATGCTGCTGGTGTGTGTACCACGTTCTGGAACCTCTGCTCCCTGCTCTACTGCTTTCTGGATGGAGCCCTAGAGCTCAGCTCCCAGCTGTGGGCATGGCAGCCACTGAGGAGTGTTGCTTTAGGGTAATGAGTTAACGCTCTAAGAAGGTGCGTGGTGAGTAGGCTGACCATTTCTCTCTCTTATTGAACAAAACATTGCTAAGCCCTGGATTTTCTCAGCTGTAAATCACTGAAATCTGAATAAAATTACCCCTACAATGAATCAATCAGTAGATTAAAATATTGGCCCAGTGTTCAGGAAGGACTGAAGGATGCTCATTGAGCTCTCTCTTTCCTTCTCTCTCTCTTCTCCCCACCCACACTCCCTCCCCAACGTGTTCTCTTCTCTGTCTTTCTCCCTGCCTCCCTCTCTGTTGCTGGGCTCCCTTTATGCATTGCTTTTACTCTGTACTAGCACAGGTGGGCTCTTGGCATGTGACAGGGCAGCCAGCTGGGCAGCTCCATGCTGTGGGGTGATCTTCTCTGGTGACTCCAACAGACATGTGTGCCAGAGGAGGCTCTGAATAACTGGGCCTTGGTTTGGACCCACCTCAGTCATGCTGTGGGCAGAGGGAGGCTGTGTCACCAGAAAAAAGGAGAGGGCTGGAAAGACAAACAGCAAAAAGATTTCCCTGGATCATCCTGGCCCAATGTAACCATGAGTCATTAAAACTGGAGGAAGGTGGAAGAGTGCTCAGAGGGTTGAGACAGGAGAGGAAGGAGAAGAGATTCAAAGCATGAAGAGACTCAACTCAGCACTCCTGGCTGGGATGATGGAGGAAGGTGGCTACAAGCCAAGAAATGTAGGCTCCCTCTAGATGCTGGGCAGGGTCTGCAGCTGACAGCAAGGAGAGGGGACCATGGTCTTGCAACAGTGAGGAACTGTGTTCCACTAACGCAGTGAGCAGGCAAGGAAGTAGGTTCTCTCCAGAGCCTCTAGAGAGAAACCACAGTCCTAAGACACCTTGATTTTAGACCTGTGAGACCTATGCCGGCCCTCTTATTGCCACAGGGTAAGATAGGAAATTGGTGGTATTTCAGTCACTGAATTTGTGGCAATGGGTTATAGCAACAATGGAAAACTACGGAAGAACCAAAGACCCCACTTGTATCAAATCAAGAGAGAGAAGCCCTGTTGCAAACCCTGGCTCATTACCTCACCTGCAGAGTCCGTCATCCTCCCTGAGGTGCAGTTTCCTTGCCTTTAAAATAGAAATAACAGAGCAACCAACCTCCCAGGGTTGCTCTTTTAATTGAATAACATTATTCTTGTAAGGCACCCAGCACATGCTAGGTGTTCAATAATTGTTAAATTATGAAGAAGAACCGAGAGAAAAAAAGAGAAAGAAGCTCCTTTGATATTTTTTGGACTTTTAAAAATAAACTGGGTCAAAAAGAAATACAGCTTGAATATATGTTGCAGACTAATTCAGTTTTGAAGTCTTTTGAGAGCTTTTATATTTTCATCTCTATAAAATTGTAGAGTGCTGAAAATACTCCCAAATACATTAAAATTTCATTAGAAGGTGCTGTATGGGGCCACACCTTATTTTTCTTGAAAGGAAAGGAATGTGAAGGGGAGGGAACCAGAAACACATCATTTCAAAATTCCACTTCCAAATGCATCTATTTTGTGACATTTAAAATCGCAGATGCAAATTCCTTGGCTATAGTGTCACAGCAAGTTGAAAAACAAGCACATTAACATGGAATTATTTCTGTATTAAAAGGTTAACCTTGTCGGTGCTCAAATGTGCATGCTTCCCGCTTCTTATGCCTGGGTGTGTGGTTTTTCTCTTGCATGACATTTTCCTGTCACACAAAACAACCTTGACCCAACTCTTTTATTCTTGCTCGACTTCCCTGTCTTTTAGGACGGACATAGAACCTTGGAGTCTTGGGGTTGGAGTCCTGTATCCACCACCTACCAGGTGGGGCTGTGGGCTGGTTATTCAGCCTCTGTGATTCTCCGTGCTGGCACCTGTAAAGTGGGGACAACAGTGGAACTATCTGACTGATTGGGTGGTTGGAGGATGCAACAAGAGAACCCCTAGAATGCACTCAGCAGAGTAGCCCCTGAAACTCACAGGCTGTAAGTATTCTCATCTCCTCCATTCACCCCCTTAACAGCTCTGGCGCCGAATATCTAACCCAGGCTGGTGTTTATTCACTCCAGCATCGCATCAGTGAATGTCATTCAAGGTCTCTGGATCTTATCAGCCTGTCTTTTCCTTCTCAGCTCCTAGGTGCTCTGCCCATTGATTTGTTGCTGCTATTCTAGGAGGGTGTGCATTCAAAAATATTTATCATTCTTCTGCTGCCCAACCTACCTCCCACGCCTTGACTATCCGGGGATGAGGGCTTATCCTCAGATCACTGGTCAGGGCCAAGCCCACACACATGCAGTATGCAATTGCCCTTTACTCATTGGTTTATTAACAGAAAATCATTTTCTAACTCACTATTACAATAACAATGATCATTGCAATTGACTTGCAATTCAAGGTGTCTTACAGTGTTTTAATGGTTATTTTTATTTCACAGTTACCAGTATTGCTAATAACTCATAAGCGGTTACAGTCACCACCCACCCTTATTAGCTTCAAGTTGTCTGCAGCAGATGGGAGGAGGAGTTCTTGGGGGGCAGAGAGGCTTTAGCAATCCCCTTGTCTGAGTCTCATCCAGGGAGTCAGTTTCTGTTTGATTCCTGTACTCGTCCCTCTGCCACTTCCACCTGTCCAGGGCTTCTGAGGAACTGTCGGGTACGGAGGCACCTCAGACCTGTCAGGACGTTCTGTCTGACTTGACGTCTGACTTGACATCTGCCCTTTCTTCTGGGGGCCAAGGTCAGGCAGTGGAAGGACAGCGGGCTGCCTGCTGCTCTGCACAGGGAGGCTGAGCCTACTTCAGACCACCTCTCTCCAAAGCTCAGGCCACTTAAGATATGAACACAGAAAACCTGCAGGAACCTTTCTCAGGGGATTTGGGGTCTCTGAGTTGGGATTTCTCTCGAGAGAAGGATTTGAGTGATTGAAGGAAACACCAGTTAGAGAGTGGGGAAGGGAGACAGGGAGGGAAGGAGCTGGATTCCTTGAAGGTGCGTCCTCAAGCTATATTCCATGAAGCAACTGATGCCGCTTGCAGCCTCTGCGGCACCATGAGGGATGTGGAGAAAAATGTCTCTGCACTGTCCTGGGGGAAGTGTGGGAAAGCACGGGTTCATCTGCAGCCTCCACCCATCCTGGGCCATGGCTGCTCCCACGACTGATTCTGGACTCAGGCAGAGCTGCGAGTGCCCCCCACATAGCCAACTTGAGGTCTGACCTCCTGGCTATAGTGGTGGCAGTGACAGAGGGAGGGCTTAACAGAATCTCCGTGTAGGAAAGAATCTTAAAGGGTGAGCATTAGGTATGTAAAGGGAGGGTGTTTACTGCAAACTGCAGGTGCACTGATGCCCATGTATGTCTGCAGCCACTGTCATTCTTACCTGGAGAGAGCCCAGGAGAGAGATGGTCAGGGCAGAAGTCTGTCTGTGGCTGAGTCAGTACCTCGGGTGGGAAGAAGCTGATGGGATCCTTCTTGGGCAGCTCCTACCCCTCTCCAGTCTAAGTGTAAGTGATTTGGACCCCAGGCACTGGCTGCGGAGGGGGGCTCATTTTCTCCTCACCTCCGTCTGGAGCTCCCTGAAAATGCTGACAGGAAGGTGCAGGATGTTGCAGTCCCTGCTGGGCTGGGGCAGCCCAGTGTGGCCTCTCCAAGTGGAGGTCCAGGCTGCCGTGCAGTCAGGAGGGAGAAGTCTAGGTGGACAGATGGGGCCGTGGCCTCGAGCTGGTGGACAGGCACCTGGGAAGAACTCCTATCAGGACACTCAGAAATTTCTGGGGCCACTTTGAGGATCCTTATTTCATCAATCAGGCCAGTAGGTAGATACTAGTGGAGGGTGTCTACCCACCACCAGGGGGTCAGCCTACCCATTAGGAAACACAGGGAAAGCCCAGCTGATGGGCAGGCTATAGAGTAACAAGCCTCAAGATTAAGGAATTGTCTCATATTAAAAGGAGGCTAAAGAGACATGAGAAATAAAGGCACCAAGGGACCTTGGACCGGATCCTGTGCAGGAAAGAAAATCCTATCAAGGACATTATTGGGACAATTGAAAAAATTGGAATACGATCTGTCATTTAGATTTTTGTATTAACGTTATATTTTCTGAAGTTAGTGAATATGTAATGAGTCTTGTTCTTAGGGTGTAGACCCTGAACATCATGGAGAAATGGGCACGGTGGGTGCCACCTGCCTAAAAATGACTATGAAACACAAGCTTGCACACATACACGTGTGCATATATGGAAAACTTGGCAAAATGTTAAAAATTAGTGAATCTGGGTAAAAGGTATATTGGAGATCTTTGTACTATTCTTGCAAATTCTTTTATAACTTTGAAAATAATTTCAAAATAAAACATTTCTTAAAAAGGTATTTTGAACTTATTTTTTAGTTATAACTTAGGCCAGAATAGCACACCCATAGGTGCACACACAGGATTGTCTCCCTGAAAGTAAACAGCCCCCTACCCCCATTACTCCTACCCCCCACCCCACCTCCTCACCCAGCGTGGTTCATGGAGCACCCAGGCAACCCCACTGCAGACACCAGCATTCTGGTGCATCCTTTCTGGAACTCTGATTTGGGACTCATGCTCAAAACGGCCAATTGTGTTTTCTTCTGTCTTTATCCTCTTATTCCACATGACCTCTTTTGCTGTTTGCTCTGAAGCTGACCCTTACTGAGCCCCAAGGCTCCTCCAAATGAACCATGACTGTGTCACATGGCCTGTATTTTAAGCCAGATTCTTCCTAACATACTTGCAAAGTTGGGTGAAAATTTGTTCAGTCCTTTTGGCATAATGTCATGAAAGAAACTTAATTTTTTGCTAGAGTGAGCCTGTCAGGCAGGGGCAAGGAGGTTACAGGAAGGCTATGACTCACCCACAGACTCTCCTGGGGAAGCCAATATCTAAAACGCCCAGGCACAGAAACTGTTGGATCACTTTCATCAGAGAGATGGGTGGGCAGGGGGCCAAGCACTCACCCTCAGACCCAGTGACGTTGACCCGAGGCACCTTTATATTAGAAAATGACAGGAAATAGAACAGTGCCACACAGGCAAAGCGTCTGTCCATTGTGATCAAATCAGGTGCAAAGTATACGATATAAGAGGACCCTGTGGTGTTGCTGGGGTCTTCCTTGCTCAGTGTCTCCTTGAAGCGGAGGTCCAGGAGGGGCTGGGTCTGGCTGGAAGAAGGATTTGCAGGAGAAGGAAATCTATCTCCCACCCCCAGAGGAAAGAGGGTGCTTCCAGTGTTGCAGCAGCTGGAATTAGGGCAGGCACTGTAAGGCTGCTGCAGACACAGAAACTGAAGACACTCAAGGACCCTCCCAGGGATTCATCAACACACCAGCCGGGTGTCCTCTCCACAGTCCATGTGCAGCCGGCAGAAAAACCCTCCCAATCTGCAGGGAGGAGCTTCAGAGGGACGCTGGAGAGAGTGTTGTGCTTCAGCGAGTTCACGTGAAATGATCTCTGATGGTGCTGAGGAAAGGCGAGCAGGGGACTGGCCGCACTATATTACGTTTGTAAAATTTTAATAATGTTCCTTTTAATTTGTGAAGTCAATATTTTCTTTTCTCTGTGCTGGGAAGGGCTGTGCCGTGGAGGCCGACTCGGGGTCCTCTCCTCTCTGGGAGGCCACGGCCTCTTATGTCTTATTCACTGGCTTCCTGGCAGACTCATCATGACCCCACGGACCTGCTGTGGAATGAAGCCAAAGCTGTGAGTGTGTCTGGGCGACTTATTCTCCTCTCCCAGCGTCAGGGGACTTTGGTCTCTCAGTCACTCATGGATTCAGCTGATACTTCGGAGCAGCTGTTATGGATGAGGTGCTCACAGCTCTCATGTCACTAGGTGCTGAGGTGAGAGCCGTGAGCAAAATGGCAAAGTCCCCACCCAGGGGGCAGAGGGGGCTCATGTCTAGCAGGAGATGCACAGGAAATAAAGGAGCAGAGAGCCCCACGGGGTGTGCTGTGAGATGCCAGCTATGATGATGAAACTGCTCAGGGCTGGAGGGGGTGACTGGAGATTAGGTGGGGCAAGGTCTTCGGGAAAACTGCAAGGCCACCTGAGCCCAGGGGACAGGTGCCTTCAGATGAATTAGGGATTAGGGAGTGGGAGCAGTGGAAGAGGAGCTGGGACGTAGGAAACAGTGGGAGAAGCACAGCCCATGGGGCGTAGGAAGGGTTTTGGGCTGCATCTGAGTGACAGGAGAAGTGGGTTTGGAGACAGGAAATGGCATGGTCAGAGCCGTGTTTTTATAAGGAGCTTCTGATGGCGAGCAGAGATGGGGTCTGGGGTCAAGGACGGAAGTGGAGGGTTGAGGCACTCAGTATCAAGGTTAGTCAAAGCATTAGAATGACCCTACTTGAATTCAGTGTCTGTGATCCTCAGTGGCTGCCCAGACTGAGCTGTGTGAGGCAGAGTGTCCCTGTTCCTTATCCGTCCCCATGAGTGGTCACGGTATTGATGACAGCGGGAAGCAGCCACACTTCGGAGATACTCTTGATGGGCTAGACCAATGCTTCTCAACAAGGGGGATTCTCCTCCACAGCAGTCAGCGACATCTGGAGGCGTTGTCATTGGCACATTTGGGGGTTGTGCTCCTGGCATCTAGTGGGTGCAAGCCAGGGACGGTGCTCAGCGCTCTACGGGGCGCAAGATGGCCCCACCTCAGAGTAGTGTCTGACACAGAAAGTCCCCAGTGCTGAGGCTGAGAAATCTTGGGCCAGAACAGGATAAAAGGTACATGCGCTTTGCTTCATTTCATCCTAGGAGAACTCTGTCAGGAATTATGATTCTCATTGTGTAGTTGGAGAAACTGAGACACGGAAGACTGAGCTTTCTGACGTGGCACAGCTGGGGAGTGGCTGAGGTGGGATTGGAGCCCAGGTCTGTCTGACTCTGAATTCTGTGCCTTTAACTGATGCAGAAATTCAGAACATCCATGCTGGGGTGTAGCGGGGTCCAGCATACACGGGGGCTCAAGTGCATAAAGAACCCTCTCTTTGTTTTGAGATGCAAATTCATCAGGGCCTCCAAAATGTTGCCTCCCATCTTCCCCTGCTCCAAACTGTTTGGCGATGCCCTTGGTTTGTTCACCCTCCCCAGAGTCACTCAAAACATTGACACTGCTGCCCTGTTACTCATCAAAATGCAGTAACATTTTGATACTCATCAAAAATGCACCCTGCCACATTGGCATGCCAGGGGGTAAGGCATCTCAAGGTGAGGGTGGATGAGACTGAGTTCAGCAGAGGGTGAGTGACTCTGTGGGAGCCATGCCCAAACATGAAAGAGGTGGGATTCCAAATATGAAAAATACCTTCCTCCTGCCCCAGACCCCTTATGAGAATCCAACAGGCAGCCAGTGGTTTCCAGCATGGGGATTCCTGGACCACGTCATGTGGTAGGTGACCTCTGAAGGTTCACTGCACCTGCTGTATCTGTTGGATGTGTGTGTGTATTTGAGTTGATGACTATTTATAGGAACTCAATTCAGCAGACATGTGGATGCTTACCGCTTGCATTGCCTGCACTTGCTTTTGCCTGGGTGCACCTGCTCACGCAACATCTTCATGGCAAACCCGGGGGCACATGCACCAGGGGTAGTGCAGGATCCAGCAGTGCCATCTGCAGCCAGCAGACTTTCCAGGAGAAAAGACTGACTGTGCACTAAGCCATCAATGTCACCTGTAGCAGAAGGCTCTAGGGCAAAAATTCCTTTACGAGCATCGCAGCACAAGTTTTCATGGAACACCGTGAACTGGAAAAGTGGGAAGGTGGATGAAGAGCTAATTCACTGAAACAAGGTGAAGCCCCACTGACCAACCAAAATGTGGAATCAAGGCTGCTACTGTTAGGACTTTCAGCTGCTGAATGATATATATTCCTCCTCCTGTTACAGATGAGACACCCAAGAATGCTCCCTCCCCCACTCAGAATCCTTTGCAAAACCACCAGGATCTTAGACAAAGAGGTAATGAAGATTTTCTGCAATAAAAATAAAGGAAGAAAGAAAGAAACTTGGAATGAATCTATTTTTGCCACTTCAAGTGTGGGTTCACCTGACCCATAATTGCCATGTTCCTACTCATTTTGCCTCTCTGCCCCCAACTATTGATTTGATTTGGGAGATAAATATGCTGCGGTGTTATTTAGAGTCAACCTGCCTCTGAGTGTGGGTTAGGGGAGTGGGGAGGAGAGAAGGTGGCACTGAGCAGAATTTTAATCAGGTTTTAGTGGTCTCTACCTGCTCATGTAACTAATCAGGTACTCCTGTCCCAAGGGCAGAAATTCACACAATGCAGTTCCATTAAAAAATTACTCTTTAATCAACTTCCTCCCACTCAGGGCCATCCGAGGGGCAGGAGGACCAGGCATTCTTGCCAAGGTCATCCTGATTGTGGAAGATTGCCAGGACACAGTCCCGTCTCTGGAACGAAGTCTTCTTTGTGCGTGGTGAGATGGAGTTGGTGTCTTTTTGGTTTTATTAACCTAGGGACTCTTTACCCATCTCACTATTTCCCTTGCATATGTCTAAAGGGCAAAACTAGGAACGGGCTAGTTTTGAATCCTCGCCTCTCTTTCTCCCTAAAAAACGTGTCTGTTTCTGTCAAGACCATCTGGTGGTTGGAGATACCCACAGCAGATAGCTATTTACTCAGCTATTCCTGTGTGTGTGTGTGTGTGTGTGTGTGTTGCGGGGGTCTTCATATTTGATAAAATATTTTCTTTATATATGACAATACTTGATTCTAACAAATTATATCATAATGCTGGAAGTCCAGGCAATCTGTTAAGCCAGAGTGGCAGATCCATTATGTGGCCTGGGAATTAGTAGGGACCCTTTCAGTGACCCTGAAATCCTAAGGGTAAATTAGACACCCTACTTTCATGCTGAAGTGCTGCAATATGACCCGAAAGGAAGAAATAAAATCTCTCGGTTGTTGTTGCTAAGAATTCCTGTTACCAAGAAAATCCACGCATGCAGTGTAAACTGTTGGTTTTCTTAGAGGACAAAAATCAGGGTTAAGCCTGGATTTTGGCCTCCTACAAAAAACATAAGGCAGCAATGAGAAAAGACGTGATCCTTTACTGAAATGAAACAAATACACAGGATCATAGGAAAGGTTTCATAGCTAGATTTTTCTTTTCTTTTCTTTTTTTCTGAGATGAAGTCTAGCTCTGTTGCCCAGGCTGGAGTTCAGTGGTGTAATTTCAGTTCACTGCAACCTCCACCTCCCAGGTTCAAGTGATTCTCCTGTCTCAGCCTCCCAAGTAACTGGGATTACAGGTACCTACCACCACACCTGGATAATCTTTGTATTTTTAGTAGAGATGAGGTTTCACCATGTTGGCTAAGCTGGTCTCAATCTCCTCACTTCAAGTGATCTGCCTGCCTTGGCCTCTCAAAGTGCCAGGATTACAGGTCTGAGCCACTGCGCCTGGCCGGCTTCGTGGCTAGATTTTGGATACTAGAGTCTGTGGAAATTTTGTCTTCTCTCTCTGTCTGTCTCTCACCCTTCTGAATACCTGACAAATTTTCTTTACTTTTCTAAAATGTTTCCATTGCTTTTCCATCTTACTCATGCTTTTCAGTTGCAAATGGTAGAATCTGTCCTAGCTGGTAGCTAGTTTCAACATAAAGGGAATTCCTTACAGGGCTTTGGTTAGCCCCCAGCATCCCTAGGAAAGCCAGGGACTTGGCCTTGAGATCTACGCACCCAGGAACACCAGCCCTCACTGAGCTGCTTCCTTCAGGGTCCGAGATGCCCACTGCGCCTGCTGTCTCTGAAGGTTGCTGTGGGGCAGGCTGATGCTATTGGTGTAGCCCTAGACACAGGTCCCTGCAGTTAGGACAGATACCTGACCTGGTCCCACGTGCTGTGAGGACACAAGACCCCGTGTCCTTATTCTTTCCCAGAGCTTGGGAACGAGGCAGACAGATACATCAGGAAGGTGCCCAGGCAGCCTGCAGCTGATGGTCCTCCATCCGCTTCATAATCTTTACTGTGTGCCAGTGAACAAGAGCCCCAGGTGCCCACCCTCCTCAGGGACCGTGCTGTGGGAGGGATAGACCAAACCAAGCAAGCAGACAAATACATTACAGTAATTGTATGAGGATGAAAATCAGCAAGGAAACCAGCAGTCAGTGTGCGGACAGCTCTTCCCCAGATGGAGCCAAGGATGTCTTCCTGTGGAGATGACATGTGATTGAGATGGGAGTTGGGGAAGGTGCACCGGAAGCTGGGTGGGTCTCAGAGGGCAGCCTGGTGGTTTATTTGGCCTGGTTGTGTGTGCCAGGCATGACCGAGGACATTGAAGGAAGGGTGCCTCACTGCAGAGGAGCAGGAGGCTCTAGTGCCTGCAGGTTCCTGGATGGAGTCAGAACATTTGGGTGTTGGGATGTGGTTTTGGTGAAGCATTCGAGCCCTACCACCCCAAAACCTGAGTTCAAGAGCTCACCTGCTACTTATGAGCAGTGTGGACTTGTGAAAATTAACCTCTCTTCTCCTTGGCTTTCTTTCGGTACAATGGAGTTGATGAAAAGCATCAGCTTCAGAGGATTGGAGGAAAGGCACATAGAGTGCTGAGGACAGGGCCTGGCATGCAGCAGGAGCTCAGCCAATGCTCAGCGCTGAGAGAGGACTCACCGTGCTTAGCAATATTGCTGCTGGAAAGCCATTTTGTCCCTTCATGGTCTGTCCATGCCTGGGGCAAGGAGACAAAAGCATTTGGGATTTTCTTTTATGGGTCTCTTCTTTCAATTTCATTTTCATGTATCTCAATTTTTGTTGACTGTATTCACCACTACTTCTTGACTGTTTTTTATGTTCTAGGCACTTTTCACAAATATCTATTTAATCTTTAGTTGTCTATGAATTAAATAGACATTTGTGAAATCCTATTGGTGAAATCTTCCCACCTTTGTGAGTGTGTGTGTGTAATTTATGTATCATAGAGTTTAAGTAAATTGTTAAATATTACACGCTATTGAGTGGTATAGCTGGGGTTTGAACCAAAATCTACCTGGCTCCAAGTTCCTTCTCCTGACTGATATTAGGTTATTGGGTACCATGAGGTGAGGGCATCTAAAAAGTCTTGAGTGTTTAGATCCTTCCTGGATTTCTCAGGGACTTGTTTCTGTTGACCAACAGGTGTTAGGAGGTAGGAAGAAATGCATGTAAAGTACCAGCCTGCAGCTGTTGCTTCCAGCAGAAGAGCTGAGCTTCACCCATCTCTGCCATTAGATAAAGGATGTGGTTGGTATTGCCCAAGAGCCTTCTTCTTGGAAATAATGCCCCCCCCCCCAAAAAAAGCAATTCCTTGCAAATCCAGCAGTCACTAAAAACACAGAGAACTAAGTTTTTAGGATTGTCAAAAGCCACCCACCTAATCCATTTTATTTGTTTCCTGTTCATTTTATTTTCTTCTCCTATCTCCATAATCTTTATTTCCCCATGTGACAAGATCCTCATCTAATTCTCTATTTAGCATACTAATGCTTCTTGAGGAAGCCGTTATCTATTGTTACTTATTGTTACTTACGGTGCACAGTCATTAGCCCTTGCCAGAGAGGGGCTGTGTACTGTCATTTCTGTGCCTGCCTTTGTAGGTTTTAGATTAATTCCTGCTGTGGTCATGTTCACTGGGATAATTTTATCAAGATTTTCTTTCTCTTGCTTTATTACTTGCTTTCTTGGTTACTTTATTAAATTTTAAAATGTCTTATTAAAGTTACTTCTTTCATTGTGACAAAAGTATAACTTTTCCAACTTTGCTCTAAAAACTTGTAGAACAACTCAATAGGTTCCCCCTAGGGACATGGGACAGGACTAGAATAGGAGTGTGGTGGGGAAGAACAGCTCTTACTTTTTAGTCGAAATGTTTCTTATGGCTTCAATTATTTATAACCATCACAGACTATTTTAATGAATTGTTTTAAGTAATAAATAAGACTTATAGATCTGATAATGTTATTTTTATAACCTTTTTTTAAAAAATCAGGCCATGCTCTTCAAGATGCAGAGGTATAAGAAGTCTTTTGTGAAATGACTTTTAAGAAGTGTACATTAAAAAGATGGCTAATGGCAATCCCAGCACTTTGGGAGGCCAAGGGGGGGGGGGTGGATCACGAGGTCAGGAGTTCAAGACCAGCCTGGCCAACATGGTGAGACCCCCGTCTCTACTAAAAATGCAAAAAGTAGCTGGGCATGGTGGCGTGCACCTGTAATCCCAGCTACTCAGGAGGCTGAGGCAGGAGAATTACTTAACTGAGACTCAAGAGGCGGAGGTTGCAGTGAGCCGAGATCATGCCACTGCAGTCCAGCCTGGGCTACACAGCGAGACTCTGTCAAAAAAAAAAAAAAAAAGTGAATATTAGAGCTTCATGGAATCCAGGGATATGGCTTAATAGAGATTTTTAAGGCCACTTAACCTAACTATAATTTGCAGCTCAAATAGAAGTTTTGTTGGGTTCCATTATTGGATTATCCAGTGGGGCAGAGGTAGAGCTGCCAGCTCCCAAATTAACACTGTAGATTGGCATCTAATGCAGGCAACTGACTTCCAACTTGGCCATCACTGAAAACCATATGGAAAGACAACTGACAAAATTTCTGGAGGCTTTTTGGTGACTTAGTGATTGGCCTTTTGGAAATGGACAGAGCAAGGAGACAGAACAAACCTGAATATTTGGTGGCTGCAGCTCTTTTGTTCTTCACAATCCATTAAGTCCTCACCTGGGCAGGTGTCTTATCTGTTCCAGGTGGGCAGGTAAGCCTGCTCGCTGGCCATGGAGGCAAGACACCTCTGGATGGAAAATGAGCCTGTCTTGGAGAGCGACCCCTGGTGGATGGGGAGCTTTCCTGCACTTCACAAATATCACTAAAGGTGAATCCCATCCTCCTCCTCTCTCTACCTCCTTCTCTCTGGGCTGCTCTCTGTTTCCAGTCATCTAAATAGAAAGGAATCCTTGAAGATACAGTGGCCAAAACATTGTAAGTCCTCTCCTACCCCCTCTCCACTCCCCACACTCACACATCAGATGTGGGTTTCTGAAATATACATCTAAAATTAATGCGCTCAAGCTTGGTTCCTTGGGGGAAAGCTGGAATAACCAGCAAATGTCAAAATGTTTTCTTTAAATATCTAAATGAGTGGAAAATAAAGCAATATAACTTCCCTAGGAATTACCTGGCCACTGGTCTTTTCCATAGACATGATACGTCTCCTTATTGTTCCCGAGGGTGAAGCCAGTTGGGAGTATTTTACACTGCAGATCTTGGGTGCTTAGAGGGAGACACCATTAGTTTAATAAGAGAAGGTCCTGAGTCTGAGGGTTCTAAAGGTGGCCCCCATAGACTCCAGGCAAATTGCTTAGTCGTGGTCTCATGAATATCGCATCTTTCTGTAGGTCTGGAAGAGAGCTGACAACACCTCCAGAAATGGCCTCCTTCTCTGGGTAATACCAGTTAACCTCTAGAATCTAGTATAACTCGAAATCTTTATTGGAATTATCCACGCCATTACCCTGCTCGCTGTATGAGCTCTGCCCTCGAGCGCTCTTGACTAAGTATCAGGGGAATGAAGAGCTTTGTCAATTGGAACCCAAGCCTCCCGATCTTAATTAGAGATGTGCCAAAGTACCTGAATTTAATGGGGGAGGTTGGCAGACAGTTCTCTCTCCACCCCTCTCGCATTTAATGACTTCATTACTGATTACTGTCCACAGCAATGCAGAAATTAAATATGCTCTGCAGAAAAGCAAAAAGGTTGAAATGCAGTTGCTTTTGCATAGCAAGTCCCATGCCTAGCTTTGCACTGTTTGCAAAATGGGGAGAGCCAAGATGTTAGCATGTCTCCCCCACACATACCCTGCCACAGCTCAGCTCAGCCCAGCAGCCTGGCCTGGCAGGCCCGGGAGGGGCCCATACGGAAGGTGGGGAGAATGAATTATTCATGTGCTCTCTCCCATCCACAGATAATTCAATATTCTGCTCTCAATAATCTTTTCCAGCGTTATCTGTATTCATCCTCTCGTTCTGTAAAGAAGGCTGCTAAGTAATTGTTAAATATCTCTCCTGCTCCCTGAATAAATTGGAGATACAGAAAAATAATAGGGATATGATTGCAACATATTCATTTGGTCATGTTTGCCCTGATTTAGTGGGGCACAGCAGACAGCCCCAGCATTCCAGAACTATTGCCATATACAAAGAAGGGTCAAAGTCACACTGTTTTCCACCTATTTTTCTCAGACACTGATGCTCCTCAAAGCTCCCTCATAACCCATCACCCTGTGGTCGGGACACCAATTCTTAGCATCCAGGTGTCTTTTCCACTGAAGAGACATTCACATGAAAATTCTGACACTTTTCTTCTTTTATTTAAGCTAAACGTTTCCATTTGAGACAAGAACATTTTAACCATTACATCCATAGGCTTTGTGTGGTGAATTTGCAGATTCAGTATTTCCCAGGCCAAGCAACAGTGTGTGCATAAATACAGGTGGAGGAAACTGTTTATAACACTTAGAAGGAATAAATAGCCCTGGGTACTGATAAGAAAGGTAAAATGTACCCAGAGCTGCTGCAGAAGACAGAGGCAGAGGAAATGATGGAAATGGTGACCCTATTTGTAGGAAAATCACCTGGAAAACAAACAGTTGCTTTAGCCTCTACACAGGCAGAAAACTTTCAAGGAGAATGACTTCGGCCAGGGAGGATGGGCTGTCACCTTGTTCCTAAAGGAACCAACCCCTGACTAAACTTGGGATAGGGGACGGGCTCCAGGATGAGATGCCTGTCTGTGTCATTTTCCCTTTCTCTATGAGCTTGTGAGCCAACCCGGAAGACACTGGGTGCTTTGGAAAAGAGCTCTCTGGGTTTGGGGGATCTGCTGGGGCTTGCAGGTGGAGAATGGCGGGGACCAGCAGCGGGTTAGGGTGAAGATGGCCTCAGAGCGTGGCAGGCTTCTGACAGCGCCCTCCATCCATGTTAGGTCTCCAGTGTCATCAAGGTTTTTTACTGAGCTCCTGCTTGCAGCTGGCCTTGTGCTATAAAAAATACACTTAGACACTTAACACTTCTCTTCCTGAGAGCTTAGTCTATGACAACAGGGTCACAGATATTTATAAGCACATGTATCTGTTAAATAAATACCTGCTGAGGCTAGTCTCTCTGGCTATCAAATCCTTTTCTGCCTTTATTCTCCTGCCTTTTTTTGTCACGTTCAACTGGTCTTTGGTGCAAATTCTTCTGCGTACCATGTGGTGGCGCTGCGCAGTGCTGCTCTGCGTTCTTGGTCCAGGCACCCTCCCTGGGGCTGAAGTACAGGGTGCTTTGGTGTGAAGGGTTTTCCCACTAGGGTGATTGTGCCCCCTGTCCAGGCCCCTATGGAACATTTGTCAAAGTCTGGAAACATTTTGGTTGTCACGATGTGGGAGGGATTGCTAGTGCATACGGTGGGTAGAGCCCTGGGCTGCACCATGGGTGCGTGGACACTGTGTGTGCACAACAGAGCATCCCCTCCCCAAGAATCTTCCAGTCCCAGAAGTCAGCAGTGTGGTGGCCTAGATGCCCTCATTGATAACGAGGCTGCCCCTTCAGGTTGAAGACCCGGCCTGTCACTTGCCAGTAGCAGGTTATTTAACTTCTATGTGACTTCTTGCCTCATCTGAAAAACACGTACCTCAGGCTCCTCCTCATGGTTTGTGGGAGTTGATGAAATCCTGCTTGTGAGTACAGAGCAGAGATATTATTCCTGGATCCTGTAAACATGCAGGCCGAGCTGGCATCATTGTTGTTCTTATTTGGCTTTTAGACATCCAAGCTGTACATGCTTCAGTATAACCTCTCTGCTGCTTGTTGCCTCCACTGCTCAAGAACCCTCAGTGGCTCCCCACTCTACCCACTTGCAATGGGCACCACTTCCTGTTCGCCGGGGAAAGCACCCCATAGTTTGGCCCTCACTGTCCATTGTTTGATGCTTCTGAGCCAACTGTCAGCTGCTCACCTTCCTCCAAGGAAGCTGCCAATGCTTCAGAACTTCTGTTGGTCTCGGGCAGTGTTGGGGGAGCTGGCATCAGCGGGGAGGACTTCACTCATGTCTCTCCTGGATCTACACAGCCCCACCTGACCATCACAGCGAGCCTTGCCTCTTCCCAGATCTGTGTTCCCAGGTGGGGTGGGGTGTGGTGCATGCAGGCCCCTCCTTCACTCCCCTGAGTCCTTCCCTGAGGGAGACAGCTGCTTCTCTCCTTGTGGAAATACACCCTGGCAGGGGCGGGGGAGGGGCGGTTTAAGGAACAACTTATCAGGTGATACTGGTGACCCTCAGGAGGTCTGATATTGCCACATGCTTGGAAATGAGCTCCAGGGCACAGGAAACAGCCTCTGTTATCTGACACTCAGAATCTGCTTAAAAGGCTGCCTGTTCCCAAAGACTTCCCCATTGGGCAGCTGTCCTTTCATCTGCTGCAGCTAAGGGGTCTGCCATGCCTCTGCTACCTTCCCGGTGACAGGGAAGCGGGGCTCTGAGTGGTGGAGCCCAGCCCCAGCCCATCAGAGTCCCCAGCTCTTCCTCTGGTTAATTCTGTCAGGTCCTCTGTCTTGGGTCACCCGTCAGCTCCTTCCATGGGCCTTACCTAAGCATCTGACAAAGAGGCACCTTTTCCCAGTCACTCTGCATCATGTTACCTGGTTCTGGTTTCTCTATACTGTTGTCACCATCTGAGACGAGCTCACTGATTCGTCCCCTTGTGATTCCTGTGAGCTCTGCATGGGGACAGGACGATTTCTATTTGATTTATTCATCAGAGTATCCAAAGGGCTCTGCTGAGGACCTGGCATGCCGCAGGCGCTCAATAAGTACACACTGAATTCATTTGAATATGGCAAAGGCTCTCCTGCCCCATGGAGAGGGAAGAGATGGTGGAAAGTGAGATGGAGCAGGGGAAACACTGGGCTCTTGACCTCATCTCTGTTCATGAAGGACCCCCATGATTGAGGCTGGCTGTCATGGGTGTGGCATGGTGACACCCACAAGGTTGATGGATTCTTCTCAGATTCTGCAGTGCCAGGGTCTCTGTCGAAGGTTACACTAGTATTCTGAGGGATGGGAGTCATTCTTAACTAGACAGGTGTGCCCATCACTCCATGGCTCTGGGTGAACATTTGCTGTGTTCAGGAGTCTGGACCACAGGTCACAAGAAGTAGGAATGCTGCCACCAGACATGGCTGGGAAAACAGTGGTCAAACATGTCAGTCTATGGAAACTGGCAAAGGGCATAGACTGTGAGCATGAAAGGTGAACGATTACCCCAGGCCCCCACTCCATGTGGACTTCCAAGCCACAGCTCCTCCATGTGCTGTGAGAAAGAACCCCTGTCATTTCAATCTACAAGGTGGGTTGTGAGTAGCCTGTGGGTTCTCAGCACCGGTAAGAACCTCAGTCTTCATTCCCTGCTTCTGCACAACCTCAGCCCCAGCACCTTGCACCTTGCTTCTTAACTGGCCTTTGGTGCAAACTAATAATCCCACCTGCGTCCTGTCTGACCAGAGCCCAGTGACCCAGCAGCTGCCCAGTCCCTGGAGCCTGCTGTCACATTCTCCAGAAGGCATCCCATTCCTATTGGCTGCCACAGGGTTTGTTTAGAAGAAAACTTGTCCAAGTGGGATTGTGAATGGGCCTCTAATATTGATGCTTCTGAAATGCCACAGCCTTTCTACTCTATTTTTTTTTTTTTTTTTGAGATGGAGTCTCACTCTGTGGCCCAGGCTGGAGTGCAGTGGCCGGATCTCGGCTCACTACAAGCTCCGCCTTCGGGGTTCACGTCATTCTCCTGCCTCAGCCTCCCGAGTAGCTGGGACTACAGGCGCCTGCCACCACGCCCGGCTAATTTTTGTATTTTTAGTAGAGATGGGGTTTCACCACATTAGCCAGGATGGTCGCGATCTCCTGACCTCGTGATCTGCCCATCTCGGCTCCCAAAGTGCTGGGATTACAGGCGTGAGCCACCACGCCCAGCCTACTCTATTTTTAAGTGTGGGTATTGGTGGCATAAGCAGGGTTTAAAATCAAGAGCTAAAGGGTGAAATGTTGGAGCAGGCTGCAGAAAAATCTTAGAATTTGGGCTCACACAGACCCTGTTTGAATCCTGGACCCACCACTGACCAGCTCTGTGACTTTGGGCAACTTTCATCACTTCTCTGAGTCCATGTTTTCCACCTATGACATGCAAGTAAAACAAGTATTTCACAAGGCTCTTAGCTGCAAATTACATGGAGTGTGACTGTGTTTCTGCCTGCCCAAAATTCATTTCTTCTCTGCTAAAAGGGCCCCTCCTTGCTATGAGGAGTACATTTCACTTGGTCCAATATCCTGACCTTCCCCTAGAGATAGGCAGTGACCTGCCTCGACTGAACCAATCAGCTCAGGTATGTACATGTGACTAGGTTGAATCAGTCAGCTCAGGGACACACACATGACCAGTTCAAACCAAGCAGCTCAGGGGTATACACATGACCAACCTAAAGCCAATCAGCTTAGAGACATACATATGACAAGACCAAATCAAACAACTCAGGGAGGCACAGGTGACCAGGATGAACCAATCAGTGCAGGGATGCCCACATGACTAGACCTCACCAATCAGCTCAGGGATAGGCACATGACCAGGTTGAACCAATCAGCTCAGAGATGTGCACATGGCCAGGTCAATCAGGATTCCCGCTAAATTGTCCCCTGGTGACCATCAAGCCTGCTAGGAGGGAGGGCTGGAGCCAGGGATGTTCTTAGAACACATAGACTGGGACTCCCCTGGAATCCCTGAACTTTGCAGATTTATAAGCCAGTATATTTCCTCTACCCCATGCTAGTCTGAATTGAGCGTTTCTGCAATTGCAGCCTGGAAAGCATTGTGTAGTGCAGGGCATGGCGGGTGTGCAAGGATGAGAGTGGGCCCAAGGCTCTGGGAGAAGAAATATCATTTTCTGTTCACTGCACACAGGCATTGGAGCAACTGGTTGGAAGTGGGTTGAATGGCCTTTCACAGTCACTCCTAAAGGCTACCCACTCCTTAAACATCTGGGAGAAACCAAAGGCGCCTCTGTGAAGCCTCAGCTCTTAGCCCCTTTGTGGGATGCAGACTCTCATCCTTGAAATGGGCGCTGAGCAAAATGTCTTTCCTTAGTGCAGCTTTGAGAGAGATCTCCTTCTTACCTGGTAATTCCCCAGTAGCCAATAGAGGCTAATGAAAATGCGCTTTCGTTCCCAATTCCTCATGTAATTCATTTCTTCTCAGCAATGTAGAGCATGGTATCATATCCGTGGATTGTGGGTGAAGAAAAATTTTGCCTTTCCTGAAAAGAGACTTTGATCCTCATATGCGTATGATCAAACCTTGATGTACCTTGAGTCAACATTTTAGGGTCAGAGTGTATTGAGTCCCTAGAAGCCTTGGTCTTGGAGGCAGGAACTGTCTTTCTGATGGGCTACATAAACGTTAAGCTCGTTAAGGCCCTTGTTAAATAAGTGACAATTGGTAAACTCTCTGAATTTCAGGAGCCTAAGTAAATTGAGTGTGGCACATAAGGGCTCACATGAAGTCTAGTTTCATAGGGCTTGACAGCTGAGCATCACATAAATAGGACTGACAGTACCAAGCCATGAATTATTCCTGCATAATGAGGTTCTTCAAGACGAAGACAAAAGCTGTCACTACTTCATTACTCTGCTGTGTCTTATTTATTTGGGGACTGCTCTGCGGAAACCATGAGAAAACATTTTCTTTTTCCCCCGTACAGGATTGCCTCCATCAGGCAAAAATGGCCTGCTTCCAATCAAAGCATTCACAAATCAATTATCCCCAGAGTCATGAAAATTCCTGGAGGTCACTGCAGACTGAGCTGGAGAGGGAAATCTGATTTGTCTCTCCTCGGTTCATTAGCTTGGAGTGTTTGCACCTTCACAGTATCCTTGCTGGAGGGTCTTCAACCTTTTCCCGAGAAGTCACTACTTCTGATTTCCCTGAAGTCTTATGACTGTTAATGAGAAAAGTCAGAGGCCGGCAGGCTGAGGACACCTTCTCTAGGTCATTTCTGCGACCTTCAGAGAGGAGATTCTGGCAGCGAGGAGCATCTTGGAGATTTACCTCTTGGTGCAGGTGGTAGCCATCCCTCTGGGGTCCTGGACTCCAGATGTGGTTCCAGGCTCCTTGTTGCTTCCAGTGATCTCAGAGTGTGGAGGGAAGTGGCAGGCATACACCCAGGCTGTGCACTCGCCAGTGAAGCAGATGAAGCACTTTGGGGGAGTGTTTTAGGAAGATCAGTGGACAGCGTTTGGGTTTTCTCAGAAGCCTAGTACAGGGCTTAGGAGAACAGGGGCTGCAAGCAGACTGGCTAGATTCCCACCTCTGCTCCTCACTAACGAGGTGACTTGGCAAGTAACTAGGCTGCCCTGTGTCTCAGTCTCATCTATAAATAAGCTATTGTGAAGATCAAATAATTTAACACTCATAAGATGCTTAGCACAACACCTGGTACACAGAAAGGCCAGCTTTTATTTTTATTATTTTTTTTTTGAGATGGATTCTCACTCTGTTGTCCAGGCTGGAGTGCAGTGGCTCAATCTTGGCTCACTGCAACCTCCGCCTTCCGGTTCAAGTGATTCTCCTGTGCCTCCTGAGTAGCTGTGCCACCATGCCTGGCTAATTTTTTATATTTCTAGTAGAGATGGGGTTTCACCATGTTGGCCAGGCTGGTCTTGAACTCCTGACCTCAAGTGATCCACCTGCCTCAGCCCCCCCAAAGTGTTGGGATTACAGGCGTGAGCTACCGCACCCAGCCAGTGTTTATTTTTTAATATGTCATTGGACTGTCATTTTGAATTGAAATCTTGACAAAGGAGTATAAAGGAGCTAACATATTAGAAACATATAATTGTTGATAGGCACTTAAAATGAATATACATTGTACCTCCAATAGAAATTCAAGTCCATGGAAAATTGCTACTTGGGCTGGGTGCCGTGGCTCATGCCTGTAATCCCAGCACTTTGGGAGGTCGAGGCAGGTGGATCACGAGGTCAGCAGTTTGAGACCAGCCTTGTCAACATGGTGAAACCCTGTCTCTAGTAAAAATACAAAAAAAGTTAGCTGAGTGTGGTGGTGCATGCCTGTAGTCCCAGCTACTTGAGAGGCTAAGGCAGGAGAATTGCTTGAACCCAGGAGATGGAGGCTGCAGTAAGCCCGGGATTGCACCACTGCATTCCAGCCTGGGCAAAAGAGCAAAACTCTGTATCAAAAAAAAAAAAAGAAAAAGAAAATTGCTACTCGATGTCCCCACATTTTGCACTACCCTCCATATCTCCAGGAACAATCACGTGCGTAAAGTAGGGTCCTCCTCATGAGTGACCCCTTGCCCCAGAGTCAGAGGTATTACTCGGCAATTCTTAATCCAAACGGGCCCAACCTCTCTCTCATGGAGGGTCTAGAGAGGGAAGGGTGAACAAATCTTGCAGATATTTTGCAACTGAATAGCTTTGTGATCTGTCTAATAAACTTGGTGGTTTATCAGAATCATTGCAGTGACAGAATCTAGAATGCTGGATTTAATGACAACCATGATAGGGACACAGCACTGTTTTCTTTTAGAGACAGGTTCCACAATGCCCCTTGAGGGCTGGCTAGTAATGACATGCAGAATTGGTTTCTCTCTGTTGGAAGGGAGAAGCCTGGAGCACCATTAACTTTTTAAAAAACACTTTTTGAAAATTAATTCAAGATGGATTAGAGACTTAAATGTTAGACCTAAAACCATAAAAACCCTAGAAGAAAACCTAGGTAATACCATTCAGGACATAGGCATGGGCAAGGACTTCATGTCTAAAATACCAAAAGCAACAGCGACAAAAGCCAAAATTGACAAATTGGATCTAATTGAACTAAAGAGCTTCTGCACAGCAAAAGAAACTACCATCAGAGTGAACAGGCAACCTACAGAATGGGAGAAAATTTTTGCAATCTACTCATCTGACAAAGGGCTAATATCCAGAACCCACAAAGAACTCAATCAAATTTACAAGAAAAAACCAACCCCATCAAAAAGTGGGCAAAGGATATGAACAGACACTTCTAAAAAGAAGACATTCATACAGCCAACAGACACATGAAAAAATGTTCATCATCACTCACCATCAGAGAAATGCAAATCAAAACCACAATGAGATACCATCTCACACCAGTTAGAATGGCAATCATTAAAAAATCAGGAAACAACAGATGCTGGAGAGGATGTGGAGAAATAGGAACACTTTACACTGTTGGTGGGACGTAAACTAGTTCAACCATTGTGGAAAACAGTGTGGCGATTCCTCAAGGATCTAGAACTAGAAATACCATTTGACCCAGCCATCCCACTACTGGGGATATACCCAAAGGATTATAAGTCATGCTGCTATAAAGACACATGCGGCACTATTCACAATAGCAAAGACTTGGAATCAACCCAAATGTCCATCAGTGACAGACTGGATTAAGAAAATGTGGCACATGTACACCATGGAATACTATGCAGCCATAAAAAAGGATGAGTTCGTGTCCTTTGTAGGGACATGGATGCAGCTGGGAACCATCATTCTCAGCAAACTATCACAAGAACAGAAAACCAAACACCACATGTTCTCACTCATAGGTGGGAATTGAACGATGAGATCACTTGGACACAGGAAGGGGATCATCACACACCGGATCCTATTGTGGAGAGGGGACGGGGGGAGGGATAGCATTAGGAGATATACCTAATGTAAATGACGAGTTAATGGGTGCAGCACGCCAATATGGCACATGTATACATATGTAACAAACCTGCACATGTGCATATGTACCCTAGAACTTAAAGTATAAAAAAAACCCAAAAACAAAACACTTTTCTCAAGAAGCAAGATGCTGGCTGGGGTGCAGTGGTGCATGTAAGTTTAGACATCAGAGATTTAGTCTGATCGTGGTTAAAACTTACCTGATTCTCAGTCCTGCTTGGTATGAACTTCACAAAGGTTAGTACCTTAAGAATTGCTGACACATTTATTACAATTTCAAAGCTACAGCTCAAATCCCAGGAACACAGGATTGCAGTGACCTAGATAATTTGGGCTCAAATACCTGCAAGGCATTCCAACGAGAGAGAGAGAACACCGGAACAAGGGAGAATTGGGAGTGGAGGTGGGTGCTGAAATTTCAATATAAAAATCTACTCCGGCTGAGGAATAAGGTAAAATATAAGTGATTTAGGAAAATTATCCCAGACAAATAAGAGGTGAACTTTGGAAGGGGGTATAAATCAGGATAATAATTTCCGTATTTGCTATTTCTTTTACTTTTTGCAGAAGAAATGCAATATAGTCGCTACTCAGGAATTTTGACTGAGGTTGGACATTGTTTAGAAATGGGAACAAGTCTGAAGGATAGGATGGAGGGGAGGAAAATATTTTTTATTTCTTCCAATATAGTGGCTTTCATAAAGCTGAAAGTCTTCCCTGGAAGAAGACCTCAGGGGCCCTTTCCTGAACAGGTAAGAACAGTTTGTAATTAACATATTAATTGCCAGGTGCTTCTGAAATGCTGGAGCATGCTTGAGAAAGGACTTGAGTAGTTCCAGCATTACCTTTTCCAAATTGTTCTTGCCATAAATTGACTCAGCCAACCCTCTTCTTTGTACAAAGGTTAACTTCCCATCCAGCAGGTGTGGGTTTTCACAGTCTAAATGTGGCAGTTTCTGTATAATATTTGCCTCTGGGTGCCCCTGTGAAAACAGCTAAAAATAGGGACTTTTGGAGAGAGGAGTCTATCGGGAAAGCTAAGGACTGCATGTGACCTTGAAGCCATGAGGATAAGTCCCCGTTTTTTGGAAGAGGCAGCTGGAACCTGTGAGACCACTACTGAATCTTGGTTCCTTATCTATACCAGCATCTAACTGCTGCCAGCCACTAAGAAATGTTTTCTTGCTAAAAATAAAAAATAAAAATAACATTATCTGCAATAACAATCTACAGTTTACTCAGCCCTTTTGCATATATGATCCTCACACACCCTTTGAGATAAAGAGAACAGATTTTGTTACCTTGAGAAAGGCTGAGTGATGTGGCTGAGGTCTGAGCCAGAATTCAAACTCAGGCCTTCTAGCTCTGTCTAATGCCTAGAATTTCTCTCCTGGGACATCATTTATTCCTGTTTTTTTCAGTCATTTGAGCGGCACTACATCCTGTAGACAATGGTCCTTGCTAGAGAAGCCCCCCAACATCCAAACTAGAAAAAATAGAAATTAAGAAAGGGTTCACGTAACAGAAGAATGCTTCTCCCTCTTCTCAAAAGAATTGCCATTGAGTTCTTTAAACAAAAGAACATGTTGTCAATGTGATTTGGTTAACTATCACGGAGGATGTCCTTCTCAGAGTGTGTCCCTTTGGTAGACAGGGACACGTCTGAGAAAGCAAACCCCACCCTCTTCAGAGGACCTCCTTCACACCCTCTTAGCCTTCTCTGCCTGGGCAGCTTGGGCAAGATGGCTCTGGGGGGTCTCCCCTCATTCTGTGCTTGGTTCCTGGCCTGCCCCCACCACCGGCTGGGCTTCAGGCATGTGCCCGTGCTCCTCCATGGGGCGTGTTAATAAATGGCATGGTTGGCAAGCCCTAAGGTGAACTCACTGCTCCTTCCTGGCTTTCAGCCACTTTCTTTCGAAAGATCAGACGAAGGTGTTTCTGAAAGTCTGAGCATGAATTGATGCTTCTTGTTGAGTTGTAAACTTCCGTAACGGCTCAGCAGCCCTATCCTCTTACACAAACACATGCCTGAGTACTTGTGCATGCATGCGCGCGCGCGCACACACACACACACCACACACACACACACCAGCCCATCTTCTTAGTTGCCTGGCTCCATCTGAGACCCTTCTGGCGAGTCTTCCTGTCAGCAATGCTGCTTGCCACGTTGATACTCACCCTCTTGTTCAAATGGATGGTTCCCCTAAGGGTATCCTTCTTTGTTCAATCGATCGTAGTGGTTTCCAACTGCAAGTAATTTTATCCTCTTCCCGAGGGATACCTGGCAGTGTCTGGAGACCTGTTTGGCTGTCACAACTGGGAGGGGTGGTGCTGTTGTCATCCGGTGCGTGGGAGTCGGGGATGCTGCTAAGCACCCTGTAGTGCAGAAGATAGCCTCCCACAGCCAGGTGTCAGTGGTACTGAGGTTGAAAAGCCCTGGTGTCTAGGGGAAGACAGAATAAAGATGAAATGGTCAACAATTCATTTTTGTGAGGAACCCCGGCCTAGCAGTTTTGGATAGCATCTGGGATCCGTCTTTGGAAAATTGGAAAAGGAGAAATATGTCCGCACTCACAGAATGATGCCCATGCATCATATAAATCTTGCCTTTTTAGGAACAATGATGACAAGGACAGCAACGGACATTTTTCCTTTTAATTACAAAGTGTAGCTAGTAAGCACGGCGCCATAACTTCTAAATTACAGTCCTCCACGGGACTCATTCCCCAAGCAGCCAGGCAGAGGAAGGACACCTGGTCTGATGATGTGCTGATCACGTTTGAGTTACCAGCAAGGAGAATGATCTGGTCTTTGCCGAAACATTTTTCCTCCTGTTATTAAGATATTGCATTGAAAAAAGACACTTGCAGTGTTTGGTGCTATTAATAATTCTCCGTTTGTGACATCACCTACACCCCCAGAGAAACAGAGTTTCAATTACTGCATTACAACAAAACTCTTGCAAGATTGGGCTGATAGATGGATATATTAAAATGGAGAGGCTGAGAGTGTCTGCCTACATAGGGGCTGTGAGGAGGGGCGCTGTAATTTAATATCGAGATGGCATTTGAACAGGAAAGCGAAAGTCATCATCAGAAGAAGCAGAAGCGTCTTTGGCTGGTAACAGTATTAAATATAATTTGCCACTGAACGCACCAGCTATATTTAGCTGGGTATTGAAAAGGGTAGAAGAAGGATATGTTTAAATAAGGTTTGGGACAGCTTGTCATATACAAACTCATCACTCTTGATGTACACATACCTCTACAAGTTAGGGGCGGAAAGCTTCCATCTAATGATTCCCTTAAATGGTAGTTTCTGCCCCTTTCCTATCTCAGAAATCCTGAACACGGCAGTTCTCATTAACACAGATTTTAATGGGAGATATTTGTCTGCACTGCTCTGTCGTTTCTACTTGCATGAGGCTGCCATTTACAACAACAAGTGTAATAGCATCTTTGAGCTTTTTAATTAAAAATTAATTAGGAGATTTAAGAACAGACTCATTGGGGGTTACTGTACAATAACATGTTTACAAAATTAGGTCTGGGCTTTTTGTTCCAGCTAAGTGTTTCAATCAATTCTGTGTCTATTAAATGTAATTATGTATGATGCTTCCTCAAAATTATAATGTAGCATTTAAAAAGCAGCTGGGAAAAGTCTATAATTTTAAGTTTGGAATTAGGGTAACTATTAAAATGCAAATAAAGGCAACTGTAGTTGGTTGACTGGGGAGTGGGAGGTAACAGTTAAAAACAAAGTTTCAGCCAGAGAGAGTTCATCTAGAATGCTGTGGGGTTCACCTTGCTTCTCACTCTTGCTAGATCTTCCCCTGGGGAACGCGCGGGAAGTGAGATGGCGGTGATACCAAATGGTAAGAACCGTAAGCGGAAAGGATTAATAGTCTTGCACATTTCCTTGCTAGGTATTTAAGCGCATACTACTTTTTAATGAGAGGTATTAATTGATGAAATGCTTGCTTTAGATTTTGTTCCTTTAAACACGTATGTTTCCCAAATACTCTTCAATTTCTCTGTTCAGAAACGGCACTTTTAGATACTTTGGAGACAGGTTCTGTATGCATTTTTTTCTGTGTTCATTTCCTTAATGGGTAATCATTTGATGAGAGACTTCAATGTGTGTGGAGGCAGAGATTTAAGATCTGGAATGTCTGAGTACGTTCTATCCCATTCATTAATGAGGGTCTGCAGCAGGGTCTTCAGTTTGTACAGCAGATTGAGTCCCATCTACCTGATAACTTCCTAGACAGAACTAGGTTATATCAAAAAATTATATGAAGTAATTAAAAAGCAGTGCTTCTCAAAGAAGAATGCTAGGGTCTGTTCCAGCCAGCTCCCTCCTCCCTACCCTGTGATGGGCACAGAAGAGGTCAATTCACATCTAACCGGAGCAGACTTCAAGAAGCTTGCTGTGGTGGGGCTCCCCAGTGGTGGCAAAATGATAACCAGATAAGAGTGATCTTTGAGCAACAAAGGAAACAGACAGACCCAGGTTCTTTCTAAGCATACGAGGCGCAGAACTTAGACTTGCTGGGGCTGATGGAAGGGCCATTTCAAAATGGTGCTCTCTCCTTGCTGATTGGGACCTACAGCCCAATGATGCCGTGTATTTTTAAGTAGAGGGAGAACTCTCTATAGGGATATCCCCTGAACTGTAGTGCGTCAATATGCTTCTGATTTGACTGTGTTACTGTAGATCACTTCGTATACATAATCATTAGGCAGGCACTCTATACACTGAAGAATTCAACTCTTCCCCAGATTTTTCTTTTACCTTTTACCATTATCATTCTCAATGAGAGATGTGTTGTGGGATCTGTAAAAAATGGGGTGTCAATGCCCTAGTGCAGCTCCTGGTCATTGGTGTGGCCAATGCATGGTGCAAGAGGCAGCAGGGTGTTCATCTTGCCACGATCCCTCGTGTCTCCACAATGCATACACCCAGAATCCCCCCGAGACAGAGGAAGGTTTCTTGTCTTGCTCCATACCATGACCATGACCCTGACTTACCTAGGTAAGTCCTTTGGAGGGATTATAGTAGGGGAAAAAATACAATATTTCTCTTGCTACGTCTGTATAATATTTGTTAGTTTATTAATTGGAGATGGAGTCTCGTTCTGTCATCCAGGCTGGAATGCAGTGGCGTGATCTCAGCCCACTGCAACCTCAGCCTCCCAGGTTCAAGCAGTTCTCCCACCTCAGCTCCCAAGTAACTGGGATTTCAGGCATCTGCCACCATGCCCGGCTTGCTTATTTATTTATTTATTTATTTATTTTGCATTTTTAGTAGAGATGGGGTTTCACCATGTTGGCCAGGTTGGTCTCAAGTTCCTGAGCTCAAGTGATCCTCCCACTTCAGCCTCCCAAAGTGTTGGGATTACAGGTGTGAGCCACAGCACCCAGCCAATATAGTATTTGAAGGTTATAAAAATGGTGTAACTTACTGTCACGGCTTTGTGGGACCTAATTAATTTATTGGAGCTCTCCTCTTTTGTCTGTTTTCTCAAGAGTAGAGCTAAAAATTTAAATTCAAATTCAAATTTTTATGGCATTTGCCCCACTGTGCTGCTTGACTAGAGGATGTCAATTATGAATTTGTATTTATCATATATACCTGAATAGAAGAAGCATTTTTCTAAAAATCATCCCTCAGAAAAGGAGAGTACCTCTGGGTTTGTGTTTTTAAATGTTTCTCCTTTCATGTGGCTCTCTTTTTCTTTTAAAGAACAATGTTTTGACTCTGGAAGGCACATTTGGCTGAGACAGTCTCTTTCAGTTCCAGGTTTGGGTGCTTATAGAGGGCACATGTCAAAATTAGGATTCAAATGTTTTCTTTAAGTAATAAAAATTAGCACAGATTTGTTGATTATTCCCTGGGGGCAGGACTTTATATTTCTAAACATTGAGGGTTATTGCACACGGTTCTGAAGAACCACTTTAAAAAGTGGCATGGCCAGCAGTCCTCTGGAGATAACTGATGTGCTCCTACAAGAAAAACAAATGAAAAACAAACTCTCCTCGTGTGCTACGAATGAGGACTTGGATTAGGAATCGGTTTCCATTCATAGGTGGAGTCAGAAAGTACCTAATCGCAAACATCTGAGATGTAAGACAAGATGGTGTACTCTGGAAAACCGCATTGATCATTCACAAAGTAACCCCAGTGATGGCAAGAACGTCAAAGACGCAAGAGAAAAGCCTGAGTAAAACTCTCATCAGGAATGAGATGGACAAAGCGATGTTTCCAAGTCCATATGTTCTATATCACTCAAATATGCTATATGTCCAAACAACTTCAATATTATTAATAGGTGTTATTAATATTATTTTTTAACCTTTATTTTAAGTTGACGGGTACATGTACAAGTTTGTTATATAGGTAAAATTGTGTCGTGGGGTTTTGTTGTATAGATTATTTCATCACTCAGGTATTAAGCCTAATACCCATTAGTTATTGTTCCTGATCCTCTCCCTCTTCCCACCCTGTACCCTCCAATAGGCCCCAATGTGTGTGTTGTTCCCTTCTATGTGTCCATGTGTTCTCATTATTTAGCTCCCACTTATAAGTGAGGACATGCAATATTTGGTTTTCTGTTTCTGCATTTGTTTGCTGAGGATAATGGCATCTAACTCCTTCCGTGTTCCTACAAAGGACATGATCTCATTCTTTTTTCTGGCTGTGTAGTATTCTGTGGTGTATACATGCCACATTTTCTTTATCCAATCTATCACTGATGGATATTGAGGTTGATTCTGTGTGTTTGCTATTGTGAATAGTGCTGCAAGGAACATAAGTGTGTGCATGTATCTTTGTAATAGAACAATTTATATTCCTTTGGGCACATACTCAGTAATGGGATTGCCAGATTGATCTTGTCCCAGGAGCTTTCTCCATGGAGGGTGATCAAGGTCTTTTCGAGAGAACTTCAAATAGAGGAAACAGGGAATCACTTTATGTTTGAGCACAAATGTGGGTGTGTTTGTTTTGCTTTTTAAACATGAAATCAGGATCACTGAATGAAAATTATTAGTGGAGGTTGAAAGAACTGGTCACTGATAAACACATGCTTCTTGTGTATTGCCAGATAATGCACAAAATTCAGATTTAATCAACAAACCTTTGAGTGTGTGTTAGTGCACTTGTTCTCCATGTCTAATGTACAGCAGAATTGCCTATGTAGTTTATTAAACATACAAATTTCTGCTTGTCATATTCCAGCAGCTGGGATGGAATCTAGAGTCTGAATTTTGATCATGCATTCCACTATAGCTGTGATGGAGGGTGACCGAGGGCCATCCTTTGAGAAACCCTGGCCCTGGGGTGAGGAGGGGCCTCGCAAGGAAGTAGCCATCATGCTGAGACCTGAAGAAGCATCCAGGGAGGCCATCCATGCATGAAGATGCAGCATTAAGAAAAAGCATGGACAACAGAATGCCACACAGCAGGGAAAATAGAGGAACTGGATTTATATGTGGAGAGTGAAGAAGTAACTTTACCCAAAGGGAGATCTGGCCTATGTCCTTGCTACTGGGAGTGATCTCTAGGTTCCTGAAATGTTCTTCCCTCTAGGGGTGGGTGTCCAGTGTTTGCAGTCTAAACATGTGGTTCATGATGAGGGCTTTGGTACATGCCACATCAGTCCCAACCTCTGGAGGAATTGGAGAACAAAGATACTAGCCTGACTTTGCAGGAAGGACAGGAGACCAAGGCCAGCTACACAGACAGAGCCCCCATTAAATCTTGACACCGATGGCTCTGGCAAGCGTCCCTGGCTGGCGACATGCTGGAGTGTCCTCATGCATCCGACCTGGGAGGAGGTAGCACCAGCCAGGCCTTTGTGGGGATTGATTAATGGGACCAGAAGTTTCCCGGTGGGACCCCTCCTAGACCTGCCCTAGCTGTCCCTTTTTTTGTCTGGTTCTAATTTGTGTCATTTTACTGTAATAAAACTGTAATTATAAATATAGCACTTCCCTGAGTTCTGAGAGTCACTCTTGTGAATTATCCATCCTGAGGGGTTGTGGAAACCTCCAATTTTGTAGCCAGATGACCAGAAGTGAGAGTGACCCTGCAGACCCCCGAAGGTGTGTTGGAAATCTTGGCTGGCTTGGCCATCTGGAGAGCTGAGCCCCTAACCCTGAGTTTGACTAAGTCTTCTGCAATATTTCAACCTGAACGAGTCTCAGGAACACAGGCTACAAGAAAGAAATAAGTTTCACAAAATTGTGATACCATTTACACCAATTTTAAAAAAGGGTCAAAGAATTCCATGTATGGTTTTGTATTGTATATATTAACGTATGTACGTATAATTCATATTCTAACACTCAACATATATTTACATATGTGTAACGTGCATAGGTAAACACATATATAATTTATATATAAATCAATTTATTCATTTATATTTACATACAAAGTTTTAATATGGGATCAGAATTATACTCACCAATTTCACAATAGTGGCTGCTTCTGGGGTCAGGTTAAGAAAGTCAAATGACAAGCTGTTAACGTTTGTTAATTATGGGTGATGATTATTGGATGTTTGCACTGATAGCCCATATGATTTTTGCTATTTAAAATGAATACTTATTATAATGAAGATGGAGATAGTGGCTTTTTTTTTTTTTTTTGAGACAGAGTTTCACTCTTTGTTGCCCAAGCTGCAGTGCAATGGCATGATCTTGGTTCACTGCAACCTCCTCATCCCAGGTTCAAGCAATTCTCCAATCTCAGCCTCCTGAAGAGCTGGGATTACAAGTGCCCACCACCATGCCTGGATAATTTTTGTATTTTTAGTAGAAATGGGGTTTCACCATGTTGGCCAGGCTGGTCTCGAACTCCTGACCTCAGGTGATCTGCCTACTTTGGCTTCCTAAAGTGCTGAGATTTAGGAAGTGCTCACACTTCCTAAAGTGTGAGCCACTGCGCCCAGCCTTGATAGTGGCATTTTGAATGCACTGTGAGGAGACCTTTGAGGCTGGAGCTTGGGCAGGAATGGGAGAGCCCTGAGGGCAGGGCAGGCAGGGGAGTAGTGGCTAGCTGCATGGATGAGTGGATACACTAGCAAATGTGAATGTTTTTCATGTCCTAGGACCACTTCTCCAAGGACATACACATCAGGAGGGGTTTTCTAACTATTAAACCTGCAGAAGAAGGAGTCAGGAGTTGCTCATCTTTGGAAGCACCTAACAGTGACTGGAGGACCTGGGATGCTCTGAGGGACAGTCAGCCAGGTAGGATGCCTGCCAGGCAGCTGTGAGTCTGAGACTTTACTTCTGCACAGAGCAGATTCCAGAGCCCCCCAAGGAGGAGCAGCTGCATGGCTGCATGGATCTTTCACTTTCTCAGACTGTCCCCTCATGACTTGGGAAGGCATAATTCTTGTGGTTGAACAGGAATGAGGTGAACGACAGAGGCCCCTGAAGCCACCTAAGATTGAAGGGCCCCACCCTCCTGCTGGGAACGTCTACGAGGCCCTTTCCCCATCCTTCCAGCCCTGCTGACTTCTTTCTTGGGTGACTCTGTGGTTTTTTGCCTCAGTCTAATTATGCTCAACAGTGGCACATGTCAGTAAAAACCCCATCTGGCTCTCACATCACAAAAGACTGTATATGCCTTGAAAATTAATCTGTGCTGAGCTGAGCACATGCTGCTAAATCACAGGCCCCCAAAGAGTCGAGGTAACATGACAGGAACAGGGAAGACCAGCCATCAGAACCCTCAGCACCACAGGGCTACATTTCCCCTTTAGTTGGGAGGAACCTGAAGGCATGCTTTCTGTTTATCCTGATGTTCAGAGGAAATGAGGGAGGTTTGGAAACACACATTGAGACCAACCCTGTGCCAGGCACTGTGTAAGAGGCACTTCCCCCAGAAGGCATCATTGCCCAGCAATTTACATTTCGTTTCTGTTTGATTTAGTTGATGACCCTGTGAAATAGACCACAAGTCACAGATTCACTGTCTAAGGATCTGTAGGCCTTGTGAGCCCCCAAAATGCTTCATGGGACAATGTCAGGCACATGTGGAACTGCCCCTCCCAACTTCAGAACCTCCCTGTGCCTTTCCTGACCTCATAAAATATTTACAGGGGAGAGAAAACCCCAGGCAGGATAAGAAGTTTGTGGAAGCCAGTATTCCAGAATAGAGATAAATATGATGTCAGAAAAGGTGTTTTAAATTTTTTTCAGTGAGCGGGTGGGCAGGTGGGTACAGACATGCCTTTACTTTCTGAATAAATGCTTTTTGAGAATCTGTGATGCCCGATTCCTGAGCTGAACATTAGAGAAACAGTGCTGGTCTAGATATGGGGAAATATATTTCTAAAAGTGTGGAATTGTTCTCATTTATAAAATGCTCATATCTGATAGTTCAGGATTTTTTGCTTTTTAGGGTTTCACTAAAATTTAAGGTTACTAAGGATAAGAATTCTAGTTAATACATAATTCTGTATACATAATGTGCCAGAAGATGTGCTATTAGTGAGAGAAAAAGTAATTTTGTGTAATTTAGAAGTTATCTAAAAGTTAATTCAAATTATGGACCTTAAAAAGGGGTTATTTATGAAACAAGGTAGGAAGGAACCAGTAAATAGGGGAGAGAGATGTGAAGAACGTTATGTATATGAAGATGTGTTTTTGGTAGGAAAGGTTGTAGAGACAATAACTTTGCATAAGAAAGGATCTTGTATGGTAAATGCTTGTCCTAAAGTAAAATGACTGGTTGTTTAAAACGAGGGATGTTTAGGACAAGCCAGAAAGTCCAAGCATGTCATATATGGTCTGTGTAAGTAATGAAGAGGACTTGTGTAAGAGAAGTAGAATATACATTTGATAAAAGTCATGTGAATGTGGATTTTTGCCTAAGTTTAGTTAAACGATTGTTTTAAGTGAGATAAGAAAAATCTAGAGGCTTGAACGAGTTGTGGAAGGTTTATTAAAAATTAATTGTTAAAGAGATTCTGTGTGTGAACACATTGGCTAAAGTTAAAGAGGAAGACTGGTAATTATACTTCACCCATATGCTAGCTTGCAAAGGATCTGAGTTTTTGCTAGTACTAGTAGACACCTTCATTGGATTGAAACTTACCTTACCAGAACAGAGAAGGCTAATGAAGTTATAAAGGTTCTCTTAAAGGAAATAATCCCCCAGTTTGGGTTACTCTAAAGCCTCCAAAGTGATAACAGGCCGTCTTCTGACTCCCAAAAAGCTCAAGGGGTTGCTAAGGTTCTCAGAATCAAATACTATTTACATTCAGCATGGATACTTCAACCCTCCAGAAAAGTGGAAAGAGCTAATCAAATTCTAAAACAGGTTTTAGCTAAGCTATGTCAGGAAACATCACAAACTTGGGTCAGCTTATCTGCCCATAGCCCTCTTAAGGATTCATAATTCACCTAGAACAAAAATTAGTGTGAGCCTACATGAAATGTTATATGGAAGGCCATTTTAAACTAATGATTCATTAGTGATCCAGAAATGGCCAGCCTAATAAAATACTTAGTTAACCTAGGACAATTTCAGCAGGCTATACAAAAGTTTGGGACTCAAAGACTCCCCACACCAGGAACTAACCAGCAACCCAAAATCAGGCCAGGAGATAATGTACTTGTTAAAACATGGAAGGAGGGATCACCTGCTCAAAAATTGCAACCCAAATGGAAGGGACCATTTTCAGTGGGATTGGTCATGCCTTCTGTGGTCAAAGTACTAGGATTAGATGGTTGGATACATCTTTCCAGAGTCAAGCCTGAGACACCTGAAGCCCCAGACCTGGAATCTGAAGCTGCCGTCAGCCAGTACACCTGTGAGCCTGTGGAAGACCTGAAGTATCTGTTTTAAAGACAGTCAAAAGATAAGTAAATACTTTCCAACTTTCCTTGGTGTCTTTGTTGCATAATTGCTGCAGGCTGGATAATAGTAGCCATTGTTATATTTTTACAATTACTTTCTTTCCTCCAAACAGATGGAATCACTTCCTTTCTAATAATTAAGCAAAGCAAAATGTTGTAATCCATTTTTATAACAATCATTCCTGGCAGGATAGGTATCCACCACCACCACCCCGAAGTTCCCATTCTATAGAACAAAATAACAAATAAGTATTTTTTGTGTTCCATAATAGTCACCCATAGCCTGTGTATACTGGGACCATGCATATGGGAGTCAGCTTGATTTTACAACAGAGTTTCTCTGTTTCTCTTTACCTCTCCATCAATTAATGGATTCTGGATAGTTATTAAGAGCTTTAAATTCCCTGGAAAGACTGTTAAATACCACCAGCCCCACTCTGGCAGAGGACTGTTGGCTTTGTTTATCTCCATCATCATCCAAATACTTTGCCATCTCAATCCCAGCCCAATCATGGGCCCTTGAGAAAATACCCTATCATTCCTAACTATAAGGGAGGAACTCCCTTCAGATTAATGAGCCTGGATGACTTATGTGACTTCAAAATTATGTAAATAGCAAGGGTTAGAATGACAGTATGAACAGTAAACCTCCTCCAGTCTCATCAGAACAAACTTTCTGGGGATATATCCCATTAGAAACCCGTTTGGGGGCCAATATCAACATACACAGAATTAAGATTCCAGGTGCCACTTTGTATTAAGAGAAGCTACAATTTTTGTCAGGCCCTGGAAAACTTGAAAAGTCATCAAGACAACTGCACCCTGGAAATTAATCCCTCACATAATCATGTAAGCTATGCAGTTACCCAAACTGCATTATTTAGAAAACCTGTATGGTTTTCATGGAAATCATCCTGAGTTAAGGGCACTTTAAAGGATATACAGTCTAAGTACTGTCAAGTAGGCCCACTAGCAGTGTTCGCATTTTCCCTTGGGAAGACTGTACTGATCCTCAGATATCTGGTTGCCTTTTGATTTCCCACTATGAAAATAGCTTTGGGTGATTGTTGGAGGCCACTAAGTGTAACTAACTCCATTGGGAAAACAGAACTGCTGGGGTGACTCAGGATACTTCCCAAGGTCCTTTCCAGCCTTTAACTGGGGCCATCTTAGCAGGGACCTTAACCACTTGGAAAAACAAAAATGGTAAGCTAACCCACATGTTCATCACAGAAAACAATTTTTGTCTTGAACAACAAGGAGCTTTTTTTCCTGTGTGGAACTAGTTCCTACTTATGTTTGCCAGCCAGTTGGACTGGAACCTGTACACTTGTTTATTTAACCCTGGCAATTAATATAGTTCCCAATAACCAATTCCTCATTTTACCTTTGACTGCAACTTGCAGGCACAAATTAACCAGTCAACTCATACACCTTTTGGTAGAACTAGGCGTAACAGCTGGAATAGGAACAGAAGTTAGCGGGCTTGCAACTTCCCTATCCTATTATCAATGCTTGTCCAAGGATTTTATGGAAAGCTTGGATGCGTTCCCCAAAGTATCGTCACCTTACAAAATCAGGTAGAATTCTCGGCAGCAGTCACTTTACAAAATAGGAGGGGACTGGATCTCCTAATGCTAAAAAAGGTGGCTTATGTCTTTTTCCTAGAGGAAGGATGCTGCTTTTATGTCAACCAATCAGGATTTGTAAGGAATGCCACCCAGAAAAATTAGCTAACTGGGCCTCCAATATATCACAACAGCTGTCCATGTCATGGGACTCCTGATCAAAAATGTTAAGTTGAGGTTCATGGCTCCTTCCTCTAGCTAGCCCTTCATTAATGATGATACTTCCCTTGGGTTTTGGACCATGTTTGTTAAATCTCTTAACCAAATTCGTTTCCTCTTGCCTGGAGACCACCAAGCTTCAGATAATCATGCAGTCAGTTCCAGTCAGTTCCAGGTAAAGACACCACCCCTGGCCATCTCCCCCTCTCTCAGTGGGGAGAAATGAGGCAGGAAAATAGGGACTGGGGGCAGGGAACCTAAGACCAATTCACATTGACTTCCTAGAACTAAATCAAAAGGAAAAACCCAACGTTCCACATAACAAGAGAATAGAAGCTACTCCCTTTGCAATCCCCACCCCCTTTCTGCATGGCAGACGAGAAATGGAAAGTATCTCTGATGGCTTCCCTCCCACAACCAATCAAACTGGACACAGGCCTAGTTTTCATCTGCATAGGAGTGTAACTTTGTAACTTTACTTCAGCCTCTGATTGGTCCCCTCCCACCACCAGTCAGACATTTGCATAGGGTATAACTTTCTAAGTTCACTTCAGCTTCCGATTGGTCACCTTCTGAAACCAATCAGACTGGTCACAGGCCACTTCTTCATTTACATAGGGTGTAAACCAAGTAACCAATGGGACACCTCTAGAGGGTATTTAAATCCCAGAAAATGTTGTAACCTGTGATCTTGAGCTGCTTGGTTGAGACTGCTCCCACTCTGTGGAGTGTACTTTGATTTCAATAAATCTGTGGTTTTGTTGCTTCATACTTTTATTGCTTTGCTTGTGCATTTGTCCAATACTTTGTTCAAAACGCCAATAACTTGGACAACTTGTAGTCAAGACCCTCCACTGTTAACAGGAGGAGGATTGGAGGGAGGGAGAGGAAAGGAGGGGGAGGTTAGGAGGAGGAGGAGGTATGGACAGAGGGAGAGAAGGAGGAAGAAAGCTGAGAGAGAGAATGAAGAAGTGGAGGTGGAAGGAGGGAGGAAGGAGGAGAGAGAAGAATAAAGGAAAGAGTGAATGAGTCACTGTTTCTGGGTTATGGGACTGACTGTGTTTGTGGCTTGCCTGTCTCCCTGTCCCTGGCCCCTTAGGCCAACCACCAGATTCCTGGCCCCAGGATATTTGCAGCACTGGTCCTAGGAACTTCTCAATGAAGTCCATTCCAGAAGTTCTCCCTCTGACCCCACTCTCTGCTTCTGTGGCCCCCAGTCGGGTCCTGCTTCTGGCCTGGGATTTCACGTTTAGATCTTTTGTCCAGTGACTAAACCTCAGCATGGCCCAGCAGCCAGTGGCCTGGCATCCCTCTAGGTACAGTGGCCATCCCGGCTCCTCCTGTTCTGGAGGAATAGGCGGCCACTGACCTGTCGCCAGTGGGGCCAGCTTTGGGGGTCTTTGCAGCAGCACTGTGATCTCAGGTTTCTGGAAGAGGGTATTTTGGCAGAGATAACAGAATCGGCCAGCAGTGCTTACCCATGCTTTCCATCCAATAAGCCATCACCTTCCAATGACCATAATGCCTGTTAAGTGTAACAGAAGGCTCATTCTGGTGACAAATGTGGTCCTGCACTCTATGTCCCTTGAAGGATAAAAAGGTGTTTCAAATTCTAGTTATGAATTCTGTCAATAATTCTAATAAAAACTTGCACTAATTAAATTAGAAGCAGAATATAGCTTTTTTTTAACATAAAAGTAGAAACAATTGGCTGAGATAAGTCAATTAAAAACTGTAACTGCTTGTATTATGTATTTATGAAGTAGAAACTCATTTTTCCCATCCAATTGTAGCTTGTTGTTTCATGTTGGGTAATAGGTATTTCTGATAAGAACAACAACCTGTGATGGAAATGTGAGTATTGTCTTATCCTCAAGTTCTCTTCAGACCCAGATCAAAGATTTTAAAAGGTCGTTAAGGTTTGAATATTTCACTCGACTGACTCAGGTTAATTACAGAGGGAGTGGAGGTATGACAGCTAACTCCATGGTTCCCCACCTTTCTGTGTCCTTTTTATTTTTTATTATTCTTACCTAAATGCTGCCTACACTTTACAAAGATTTCAAAGATCTCCTCCAGGAAGCCTCCAGGGATTGCCTCTGGATGGATGGAGCTTTGCAGCTGGTCACCACTTGCCCTTCAACCTCCTGTCGACAGGGTTGTCCTCAGGATGGGTTAGGAAGGAAAACATTCTCCATGTCTGTCACCTGCTTTCTGTCACCCACCCCCTGTTATTAGGCTGTTCTTACATTGTTGTAAAGAAATACTGGAGACTGGTAATTTATAAAGAAAAACAGTTTAATCAGCTCATGGTTCTGCAGGCTTTACAGGCAGCGTGGTGCTGGCATTTGCTCAGCTTCTAGGGAGGCCTCAGGAAGCTGACGATCATCTCAGAAGGTGAAGGGGGAGTAAGCACATCACATCATGAATGCAGGAGGAAGAGAAAGAGAGTTGGCGGGGAGGTGCCACATGCTTTTAAATGATGAGGTCTCACAAGAACTCAGTCACTATCATGAATATAGCACTAAGCCAGAAGGATTTGTCTCCATGATCCAAAAACACCTCCCACCAGGCCCCACCTCCAGCACTGGGTATTCCAATTCAACATGAGAGTTCAGCAGGGATAAATATCCAAACGACATCATTTCTCCTCTGGCCCCTCCCAAATCTCACGACCTTCTCACATGGCAAAATACAGTCATACCTTCCCAATAGCCTCAAAAACTATTAACTTGTTCTAGCAGGAAGTGAAAAGTCCAAAGCCCAAAATCTTATCTGAGACTAGGCAAGCCCCTTCTACTTATGAGCTGGTAAAATCAAAACCGAGTAATTTAGTTCCAGGATACAATGAGGGTACAGACATTGCATAAACATTGCCATTATGAAAGGAAGAAATCAATGAAAAGACAAGGGCTACAGGCACCACACAAGTCTGAAACCCAGCAGGGCAGTTATTAAATCTTAGAGCTCCAAAATAATCTCTTTTTTGACTCCATAGTCTGCATTCAGAGTGCGTTGGTGCAGGGGATAGGTTCCCATAGCCTTGGGCAGCTCCACTCCTCTGGCCTTTTCATGGATGAGCCCCAACAGCTGCTCTCACAGATTGAGTGCCTGTGATTTTTCCAGGTGCATGGTGCAAGCGGCTGGTGGATCTACCATTCTGGGGTCTGGAGGATGGTGGCCCCCTTCCCATAGTTACACTAGGCAGTACCCCAGTGAGCACTCTGTGTGGGGGCTCCAACTCCACATTTTCCCACCACACTGCCCTAGTAGAGGTTACTGTGAGGGCTCTGCCCCTGAGGGAAGCTTCTGCCTGGGCACCCAGGTTTTCTCATTCACCCTCTGAAATCTAGGCAGAGGCTGTCAAGCCTTCACTCGTGCACTCTGTGTGCCCACAGGCTTAACACCACATGGAAGCCACCAAAGCTTACAACTTGCACTCTCCTGAGTAGCAGCCCAAGCTGTAACTGGGGCCCTTTGAGCCATGACTGACACTGTGATTGGAGCTAGAGCAGCTGGAATGCAGGAAGCACTGTCCTGAGGCTGTGCAGGGTAGTGGGGCACTGGTCTGGCCTGTGAAACCATTATTTTTTCTTAGGCCTCTGGGCCTGTGATGAGAGGTGCTGCCTGGGAGTTTTCTGAAATATATTTGAGGCCTTTCCCACATTATGTTGGATACTAATACTTTGCTCCCTTTTAGTTATGAGTAAATTTCTCTGTCAAGTGGTTGCTCTACAACCACTTCAATTTCTTTCCTGAAAAAAGCTTTTTCTTTCTCTGCCTCATGGCCAGGATGCAAATTTTCCAAACTTTCATGCTCTGCTTCCTATTTAAATATAAATTCCAACTTTAAGTTATTTCTTTGCTCCCACACTTGAGCTTAGGCTATTTTAGAAGCAGCCAGGTTAATTCTTGAATGCTTTGCTGCTTAGAAATTTCTTCCACCAGATACCTTAGGTCTCACTCTCAAGCTCAAAAGTCAACAGATTCCTAGGGAGTGAACCGAATGCAGGCAAGTTCTTTGCTAAGGCATAACATGTGTGACCTTTGCTCAAATTCGCAATAAATTCCTCATTTCCAGCTGGGACCTCCTCAGCCTGTACTTCACTGTCCGTATCACTATCAGCATTTTGGTGATAACCATTTAACCAATCTCTAAGAAGTTCCAGACTTTCTTTCATCTTCTTATCTTTTTCTGAGTTCTCCAAGTTCTTCCAGCATATGCTTATTACCCAGTTTCAAAGCTGCCTCCACATTTTCAGTTATCTTTATAACAATACCTCACTCCTCAGTACCAATTTTCATTCCAGCATTACTATGAAGAAAGATCTGAGACTGGATAATTTATAAAGAAAATAAGTTTAATAGGCTCATGGTTCTGCAGGCTGTATAGGAAGCATGGTGCTGGCATTTGCTTGGCTTCTAGTGAGACCTCAGGAAGCTTACAATCATGGCAGAAAGTGAAAGGGAGCAGGCACAGCACGTGGCAAAAGCAGGAGCAAGACAGAGGGAGATTGGTGGGGAGGTGCCACATATTTTAAACAACCAGATGTCATGAGAACTCACTCACTATCACAAAGACAGCACCAAGCCATGCGGGATCCATGCCCATGACCCAAACGCTCCCAGCAGGTCCCACCTCCAGCACTTGGGATTACAATTCAATATGAGATTTGGTTGGAGACAAATATTCAAATTTTATCAGCCACTTCACAAGAAATCCATTTTGAAGAACTGACTCTGTCCCCTCTCCCTAGGCTTGAGATGGGCTGGGCTATCCTCTGCCAGTTTTAGGCCCCAGCTTGGGTTTGGGTTGAGGACAATGGGTAGAAAGACAGAAGAAGTGGAGGGAGACAGGTGGATCTGAGTAATTGAGTTAAAAGTGATTATGGATATTTGGTCACTGGAAAACAAAAAGAGACAGAGAGAGGATCAGACAGGGGAGACAACTCATGATGCAAGGTACTTGGTTTGGGAGAATCATGTGGGATTGGAAGCTTGAGAGGAAAATGTTGGGAGAGGGAGATGGATAGAAAGAATTCCAAGGGCAGCTACAGGGTATGGGAGAGACCAAGAGTGAGTGGAATAGGGATTTAGAAATAAAAGCCTTACTGTGGGTTATGAATTGCATTCTCTTTGATGTTCTTTGAGAGACTCCAACAGAAAATTGAAATGATCTAAATTTTGAGTGAGTGTTCAGAGGTGTGCTTGTGTGAGCCTGTTTCTTCATGTGACTCCTTGCAGAGACTGGGCCCCTGATGAGCCCTCTCATGTCTGGGGTCATGCTATTGTTCACATGGTGCCCTGTGTGCATAGCATCTGGAGTCAGAAGACCTGACACTTGAAAGTTGGATGCAAGACGTTGCAAAAGTTACTTAGCTTCTTTAAGCCTCAGTTTCTTTACCTGTAAAATGGACCCACTAATAGCTTTCTAGTAGGGCTGTCCTCAAAGCAAACTGAGATAATTAGATGTGAAGATGCAAGGTTAGGCTTATCACACTGTAAACAATGAATTATTAATAGATCTTTATTTCTTTGTTTTTTTTGTTTTTGTTTTTGTTTTTTTTTTTCATTCATTCCCTTATATGGTTTGGCTCTGTGTCCCTACCCAAATCTCACCTTGAATTGTAATCACCATAATCCCCATGTGTTAAGGGCAGGACCAGGTGGAGGTAATTGAATCATGGAGGTAGTTTTCCCCAGGCTGTTCTCGTGATGAGTGAGTCTCACGAGATCTGATGGTTTTATAAACATCTGGCATTTCCCTTGCTTGCACTTCTTCCTGCAGCCTTGTGAACAAGATGTCTTACTTCCTCTTTGCCTTTCAGCATGATTGTGAGTTTCATGAGGCCTCCCCAGCCTTGCTGAACTGTGCGTCAATTAAACCTCTTTCCTTTATAAATTACCCAGTCTCGGGCATGTCTTTATTAGCAGTATGAGAACAGATTAATATATCCCTTCATGTTACGTCTTCCAACCCCAGCTGTTGCGTTTGCTCTTTGTAGAAAGGACCGTATCCTCTGAGTCCACCCAGGATGGCATACATTTCTGGAGCTCCAGGAGGCCATCTGGGGTGAGTCTACTCCGTAACTCCAGTGGGCTCTTTCACATGCTGCCCAAAGAGGGACGGCCTGTCATGACCCAGGCACAGATGTGTGTGCCCTGACACCGAGCCTGTTCCCCTGAAGGCTTCTGTGTGCTCTGTGCTAAGCCTTGGCTGAGTTTCTTGACCCTGGCTGTGAGTCTCATGAGGCAGGCATGAGGGTTTGGCCTGTTTGCTCAACCCCTAGAAAGAGGACACGTACAAGTGGGCTTTCACCGAATGTCCCTGAGCAGAATCAGAATCATACATTCATAATCACATTTAATTCCGCAACAACAAAGGAGACACATTTGTCTCAGGGCTAAGTACTAAAAAATGCATGGAGCAGGGAAAAATCATCAACAAAAATTTAACTGAATGCCCATGACTAATGATTTATTCAAGGTGTTCTGGTTTGATTACAGCTGGCTGTGTTTGAAAACAACCAGCTTGTGTGGGAGGCAGAGTAGGGGCAGCTGTAGGTCAGCCTGGGCCTGGCCCGTGGCCTGAGGACCCCAGCTACAAGCCAGGCAACTTGGTCAGCTCCTGCTCTGTGTATAAGGAACTGAGGTGTTGTGTGCAAAATGACTGGCACCAAGCTAGTGCTCAGTAAATGTCACTTACTGTTACCATTTTTGTTGTAGTCAGGAGTATTAATGCCATTTGCTCCTCCTGAAAATAAACTCTTAATTTGTTATACTCCAAAATGACAGATAAATATTTTATTTGTTTGATACTGAGTGTTCTGCATCTGACATCCTAATGAACGCTGAACAGATTTCCATTCACTAATGGTGTTAAAAGAACCACAGGCTTGGTTTTGTAAAAAGATGTATCTTTGCAACCAACAGACTTACCCATTACTGCAGAGATGAGAGGAATTTCTGCTGTTTGAATGTATGCCTTAACCAAAAATGCAGAAGCGGGTGTGACCTTGAATATTAGCATTGGAACAACAGGTGGTCATATGAGGACATAAAGTCTTATCCACAGCTAGGGGCAAAGGGAATGCTACGAACACTTCATTGAACATAGGATCCCACAAGCATGCACATTGTCACACGGAAGCTATTTGCAGAGGGAAAAGTGGGGATGAGGATACAGTGACTTGGACCGGAGACCCCACAATCTATGGGAAGGCCTGAGACTGTGAGGTAGATATAAATGCCTTCTCCTTCTGGCTGTTTTAAGATAAGCAACCTGAAAAACACAAATATTGACTGAGCTCTATCCAATAATTATGAGAAATACAAACCAAAACACAACAAGCAAAAAGAAAGTGATCAGAAGTGTGGTGGTTGGTGGGTGTTTGGCTTCTCTACCTGTTCATCCCAAAGCCCACTGCTGGTAATTGCTGCTGCCTCTTTGATCCTGGTCAAAGAATAAGGGCCAGGCCTGATGCTCAGAAGAAGCCAAGGTGGCTCCTCTTACACAAAGGCGAAGAGCATGGGTGTGAGCCCTCTTGTGCAAGGTGCTTTGCAGAGCACGACTTTGCATATCTATTCTGGTTTTGTCTTTGCAATAACCTGTGGGATGGAAAACATGGTCACCCATTTCACAGATGTAAAAAATGAGGCCCAGCAGGGGTAAGATGCTCTCAATCACACAGTGTCAAAGTTTCAGCTTCTGGGAGTGCTTTTTCCTCCTTGTGTTGGTCTGAAATCTGGTTTCCCAAACTTCGACCCACAGTGCAGGCTTCCTACTTGCTCAGCACATGCCTGACCTATCCTGGGGGACAGACCTTTGGGTGGCCAAAGATGGCACTCACTTCCCTGCAGCAGTTTCCTTCCATCATTGCCACATCCTTCAAGCATCCTTCATGCACGTTTCCCACAGCCTGGCTTTGAGTCTCTCCAACATTTTGTTTTAAATCTACCTCCAGCTGATTGATAGGACCTCATGCCACACCACGACCTGGTTTTAGAACACCTGAATTAAGTTTACAATGATCACCTATATTAACTCTATCGCTAGGGTTCTCTTATTGCAAGCTAAGCTTGTGCCCGCCTTGTCAGTAGCCAATAATAGCATAAACTTATACGGAGATCCTCGTGCATTCACTGGGTCACGGAGCGCTGTTGGGTACCTGGTACGCACCAGGTCTTAGTCTCTAGGATATAACAGTGAGCAGCAAAAAATTCAGACGCAGAACAGTAGGGAGGGCAGAAAGGAATGAAACAATCAAACTAGTGCGTGTCAGGTTGCCACTGTGTGTGTGCCATGAAGGGAGGGATGTGGTGCTCTCATGGGGTAAACAGGCAGGCCTGGCGTGGTTTGAATGGGGATAGTGAGAAGACACTCCCCTAAGGAAGTGGCATTTAATCTGATAGGTAACGAATGAGAATAAAGTGGGTGAAGTGGTCAGGTGGGGTGACTCACACCTGTAATCCTAGCACTTTGGGAGGCTGGGACGGGTGGAAAGCTTGAGCCCAGGAGTTTGAGACCTGCCTGGGAAACATGGTGAAACCCTTTCTCTATGAAAAATATGTAAAACTAGCTGAGTGTGGTGATGCGTGCCTGTAGTCCCAGCTACTCAGGCAGCTGAGGTGGGAGGATCACTTGAGCCCAGGAGGTTAGGGCTGCAGTGAGCTGTAATCGTGCCACTGCACTCCAGCCTGGTTGACAGGAAAGAGGCTTGGCCTCAAAAAAAAAAAAAAAAAAAAAAACCTGGGAAGAGGCAGAGGGTGGAGAGTAGTAGGAGAGAGTGTTCCAGGAAGCAGCTATAGCATGTGCAAAGGTCCTGAGACAGGGAGGAGCTTCGTGGTGAAGGAAAGAAATGGAGAATGGCTGATACTTAGAGAATGAGTATGTTCTGGGTCAGAGTTAGAGAAACTGGTCCCAGGGCAGCCATGCAGGAGCTTGTCAGACATGGCAGGGGTTTGGGCCTTTATCCTGAGAGTAATAAGTCATTGAAGAATTCAGGCAGAGGAATGAAATGATGAGGCTGCAGCTTGAAAAGCTCCCTTTGCCTGCTTGGGGTAGAGGGGAACCTCACAGGACAAGAAAGCTAGTAGGAAGACTACTGAAGCGGGGGAGGGGAGAGATGATGGAGTCTGTGAGGGAGGTGTGAATGTTGACTGATGGAAGTTCTGGGGCATGAGCTCCTCATGATGGAGTCCACAGGCTGGCCCCAGCAGTTAGCTTGCAAGCTGGAGTAGAGACTTTGGACCAGGTGCTCTCTTGGATGGAAACAAGACCCACCAGAAATGGTCCTACTGGTTCACCACCTTTCTCCACTTGGAAATCAGCTAGTAAGCTGGAACTCCCCCCTTTGACATGCATGGGCCACCTTCATCAGCGTTAAAGAGGTAATACTGGGACCTGAACTTGTGTTCTTTCAAATGGGAAGTTTGAGGGGAGGCTTCGTGTCAAATGGAACAGTATTTGTTGTAAATGGTGCATGCGCTGAATATGGCAAAAGGAATTTTTTGATGTTGGCTATTTCTTTGAACTTTGAAGAGCCCTACTTTTCACTGGCTTCTCTCTAGCAAGCCACCCTTTCGGTGTCCCGAGCACACCTTAGATCAAAGCCAGGCCTTTTGTGTGCTCCTTTTGCACAGGTGAGATGAAAGTTGCTGGGAATGGGGATGTCATTCCATGAGCCAGATGAGAAATTGGGGGATGAGCATCTGCGGGAGGGTCCACAGCACAGTCCCCAGGAAGACAGCAGCTGTCCCCTTCTCTCTCCAGTGACCAGCGGTTCACCAGGGGAGAATTTGGGCTCAAAGTCTTCCTGTTTGGGGTGGGACACAGAATCCCAGGCCAGCCTTTCAAGGGCATAACATTGTCAATTTCTTAACCTTATTTGTCACACTCATATGGATGCCATAATTAGTTATTTAATTATGATGTGTAAAACCAGAAGTTAACGAGGATAAAATGATGAAATTTAATCATTTTGCCACCCCAAGTTAATGAGCTTTCATCCTGGACTCAGATATTGGTGTTGGAAATCAGATTCTTGTAAAACGACTCTCTGCGGGCTGACTTCAAAATGCGGGGAGTGTCTATGACATGGTTCCTGTGTCCCTTGTGAGGGCCAGAGGGAGGCAGAATTAGAACGACAAGATGACCACAGGCAAAGCGGGGGTGGCTGGTGGTCCCTCTGTGCCTGGCGCTGCTCCAAGGGCGTGACTCCCAGGACCAGCAGTGAGCAGTTAATTCTGTAATGGGCTCCATCACCCAGGTGAGGAATAAGAGACTGAGATGTGGCTGGGCGCGGTGGCTCATGCCTGTAACCCCAGCACTTTGGGAGGCCAAGGCTGGCACATCACGAGGTCAGGAGATTGAGACCATCCTGGCTAGCACGGTGAAACCCCATCTCTACTAAAAAAAATATAAAAAATTAGCCAGGCGTGGTGGCGGGTGCCTGTAGTCCCAGCTACTCAGGAGGCTGAGGCAGGAGAGTGGTGTGAACCCCGGAGGCGGAGCTTGCAGTGAACCGAGATCGCGCCACTGCACTCCAGCCCCGGCCACAGAGTGAGACTCTGTCTCAAAAAAAAAAAAAAAAAAAAAAAAAGAGGCTGAGGCTGAAATGCCAAGTAGCTTGTCAAAAATCACATGGCTGGAAAGCAGTGGAGGGACGTGTGTACTCTGGTTCTGCATCCCAGCTTTTAGAAGCTCTGTTGAGCTTGCATGGAGTAAAAAGCTGCTCTGGGACACCTGCTCTCAGGAAGCCAAAGGCAAAACTGCACAGACACAGTCCTTCAACCAGCGCACATGACAAAACTCAGGCCACTTTGGCTACTTTTACTTGTTCTCTCTAAAATGTTTGTACCTTACAACGGTGTTCCCTGACCTTTTTGGCACCAGGGATTAGTTTCTTGGAAAACAATGTTTTCTCTGTGGACCAGGGCAGGGGGATGGTTTGGGATGATTCAAGGGCATTACCTTTATTGTATGCTTTATTTCTATTATTATCAAGAAATCTACACAGCTCACTATAACGTAGAATCAGTGGGAGCCCTGAGCTTGTTGTCCTGCAACTAGACAGTCTTAGCTGGGGGCGACTGGAGACAGTGAGAGATTGTCAGGCGTTAGATTCTCATAGGGAGTGTGCAACCTTGATCCTCACATATATACTTTACACTCGAGTTCAGGCTCCTGTGAGAATCTAGTACTGCTGTTGATCTGACAGAAGGTGGAGCTCAGGCGGGAGTGTGAGCCGTGGGGAGTGGCTATAAACACAGATGAAGCATGGCCCGCTTACCTTCCGCTCACCTCCTGCTATGCAGCCCAGTACCCGCCTGTGGCCCTGGGGTTGAGGGCCCCTGCTTTATAAAGAACCTTACACTTACTTCACTGTAAACACAATTTGAAATTCTCATTCTTTTAAGATGCTTAGTTCTCATACTTTATGATATGTCAGTTTGACAAGTGATCAACTTTTGAAAAAGCAGCATTTAGGTGTTTGGAAATAAATGGCATGACTGCGAGGTGTTTAGCCGATGCTGTTTCTTAGTGATGCCTGTGCAAATAGCTATGTTAGATTGTAACTGTTTCCTGTGTCCACTGTAACAAATTACAACAAACTTGGTGGCTTCATGTGACAGAAACTCACTCTCCCACAGTTTTGGGGACCATTAAGTCCCAAGTCAAGTTATCGGTGGGGCCATGCTCACTCCTGAGGCTCTGGGGGAGGGATTTTCCTCACCTTTCCTAGCTTCTGGAGGCTCCTGGAGATCCTTGGCTGTAGTTACCCCCTCCCATCTCTGCCTCTGCCTTCACGTTACCACTTCCTCTGTGTGTTGATGTCCTCTCCTCTCTGATCTTGTAAAGGACATTTGTCATTGGATGTAGGGGCCACCCAGGTCATCCACGATGATGACATCGTCAGACCCTTAACTTCATCTGCAGCGACCCTCTCCCACATAAGGTCACATTCACAGGTGCTGGGATGTGAACCGACCTTTTCTTGGCTGGGGGAGGGGGCAGCCCTCAACCCACTGCTGAGATCATTTGTTCAAAGCACTTAGAACAATGGCATCCCTAAGAGCTCAAGGAAAACTGGTGGTTGCTGTTAATATAACAGTAATGATTATTATTTCCTAGGGTAAGGTTTGGGAAGCCTCTAGGCCTTTTGGTTAAAACTGAACTGATGAGCACAGAGAGTCAGTGCAACAGGCAGGGAAAAGGCCTGGGAGCCCAGAGGCCCCTGCTCCCACCAGTAAGGTTGCCTGTCCGAGCTGAGGCCCAGAGGCTCCAGCCTCGTCCCCGGTCAGCACGGCGAGAACACTGGTTTCGTGCTGGGGATTGCAGTGTCTGCCTTTCGGGTTTCCTTGGAGCAGATGTTCTGAGAGTTCACTGTTTTCTCTGCTGAGAAGCCCGGGGCTCTGACCCTGCCAACATGCTCCTGAGATTCCGAAACACAGCGCTGATTGGAACCTGACCTCTTCACAGTGCAGAGGATCCTTGGGAGCTCCTGCTCTTTAGTAAAAACACAGCTCGCCTCTCATCTTCCACCTGGAGCTCCTCACCAGCAAGCCCTGGTGGAGCTGCTCTGAGGATGGACCAGAGCTTCGTTCTGTGATGCTGTCATTTCTGCATCCGCGGAGTCACTGCACTGGCCACACATGTGCTCGGCTGCTGGGGGACCAGGAGTGCAGGGTGTGGGCTCCTGACTTGTGTTTCTTAAATCTGCTCATTCGTCCCTCGCCTAGTGCTTCTCACACTTTCAAGGAACACACACCCTTTCAAAGGTCTTGTGTGTGCCAGGCACCCTGAACAGGCCCAGCCCTGCACTTCATGAGCTATTCACGAGTCAGAGGACAGGATGGTGAAGTGACAGGCAGTCATGCTACTTGCAAGGGGGTGATATTTGGGGGCAGGAGGCTGCAGGGTCCATGAAGGAACTCCACTGTGTGTTGTGGGGTCAGAGGAAGCCAAGGGCTGAAGGATGCATATCACCTGGAGAGCGGAAGCAGTTTCCATTGGCAAGTGGGACTGGATTCCTCTTTGTTGTGGGAGCTGCCTGGGTGTTGTAAGATACTGAGTTTAGGCAAAGCCCTGGAGGCAGCAGATAGCAGTTGTGTCTGTAACTGTGGGACCCCAAGGAGGCTGCACTCAGTGGGTAGCCTGGGGAGCATAAGAGGAGGCTGTAGGAGCAAACAAGCAGGCAGGATCCTGGAGGCCCCGCAGGCACTGAGGAGTGTGGGCTACTTCAGGCACAGGAGAAGGATGTGTTTGGAGCATGAAAGCCACACACTCCGAGGGGCCGTTTACAATGGCCCACCTGCCGTACCGGGACCTTATCACTCCACGCCGGACTCAGATGAACACCAGTGAAAAACATCTCAGGATTTGCTCCTGCGTGGTTTCTCCTCGTCAGTCACAAAAGAACCAGCCCTGCAGCTCTCTCCGCTGGCCCATGGCACAGACTCCAGAGTGGCCGCCACACTCGCCGTGGATGGGCCCTGCAACTTCTGAATCATCACTTCCTGAGCTCACTCACACCTTGCACCAGAGCACCGGGCCGCCAGGTACTGTCCACACTGTGCAGTCGTGTGCTTCCCAAGAATAGGTTATATTTGTTCCCAAACCTGTTTACTCCAGTCATACTTGCTAGTGTAATTACACCCTGTATTAAATGTTACATAGAACGATGACATCAGAGTGCAAATAAGAAGGCTGTTGTTTCTATAAATAAAGGTTGAATTTCTGGAAAAATTCAAACAAGGTAAGGTACTAAAACTTCAATTTTGTGTGTGTGTGTGTGTGAAACAGCAATAAAACACTGAGGGAAAAATAAGTCAAAATTCCAGCTGATGGCTATACCTGCTGCTGCTTCAAATTCTCTTCACGTTCTCTCGCCAGCCTAAACAAACTGGAGGTGGCTTCCTGGGTGTGGCGCATGCGAGGCCCAGAGCAGAGGGCAAAGGGTTTTTATATATATATATATATATTTTTTTTTTTCCTCAAAAGTTGGTAAATGTACAACTGGAGGCATGTTTAACTGTTTTATGTTATCATATTTAAGATGCATCATCTTTAGCAGTGCCCTCTGTTGTGTTGGGTAAGAGGGCGTGGGCTGAGAATGTTTGTGGTTAGAAGAAGAGGGCACCCCTAAGAGGGCATCCCCTAAGAGGGCATCCCCTAAGCACCCAGCTCAGGGTGGCTCCGAGCTCCATCCATGTCTTGGTCTGTAAACTGGAACACCAGTGACGGTCTCTACCTATGAGACAGCCATGTGGAAAGGTCTCCACCATGCCCGGTACATGCTCAGCACCACAGCATATATATAATTATAAATATAATTACATATAAAATTATATATTATATATTATGCATGTGTATTATATATAAAATGTACATATATAAAGTTATATATAATATATACGTATATAAAAGTATGTATAATATAGGTATATAAGTATTATATACATTTTTGTATATATATATATAATTTTTTCTTTATTCCTTCGAGGATATGTCCACAGATGATTTACCTTTCAGTCAATTTAAAAAAATAATCCTGAAACAATGGGAACTCACTTCCTGAGGAAGAAAAGGGAGAGTAGACAGAACAAGTCACATGCTGTGATTGGCAAGCCCATGAGGCGTCTGTCAGGTCTCCACGATGACTGACAATTGGCCTCTTGACATTAACCATATCCTGCCACCTGGGCACTCATGCATCGAGGTATGGGTATATTGTGCATGCAAGGCCTGCCCTACCAAGTGTCTAGTAAGAAGGCATTATCTTTTAAAAGGTAAAATACAACTCAGGTAGATTAACTTTGAGCTCCTTCTGTGATATTTTATATATATATGTATATATTTTATATATGTATACACACACACATATATGTATAGCATTGAAATGAATGAGGGGTTCGCAGAAACACATAAAGGGGCACATTCTCCTAGTGTGTCACTGAGATTTAATGCAGAGGAGGGGCCCTGGTGGAGGGATGCAGGTGAAAAGTGCTGCTTTCCCCTCTTTGGGTGACCTTTTCTTGCCTTTTTGAGAGCAACTGAGTTTGGAAAAGGAGCTGCGGGGTCTCCAAAGTGGCCAGGCCTCCCCTCAGAGTATGAAGGGGATGCTGCTGACAGCAGTGTCAGGCTGTTGACCATGACTCTGCATCTGGTGTGGAGGGTAGGGTGCAAAAGACCAACTGTTGCTGAGTGGAGTGGACACTCGGTCCAATCAGAGCTCTCCGAGACTCTTTGCAGCCAACTCTCCAAGCCAGCTGGGAAAGCCTATGCAGAATGATGATTAAAGTGATGTTCCTCTAAAGGGAAATGTGATTTCAGTGACTGCATTTGGGGTTTGGATAACATTGACAACATTTTATATATAATTGTGATGATATTTTTTCATCATCAGTGGCTGTGCCACTCAGCTAGGGTGTCCCTGCCTTCTCCCTAACTGTACCCGTCACTCACTTTGAAATTCACATCTCAGAGCAAGACCACCCACTACTCCACTTGTTATCCACAGATGCCCTGATCCCTCCCCTTATATGTGAAGGGGATTGCAACCACCTCCCTGCACTTTCTTCATATAACTCCTGCTATCTTCTTGGTGATTTCTGCGTCTTTTTGAATGATCTTTTCAATATCCCAAGTTCTCAGTTTTGTGACCTTCTCTCCTCCAAAGATATTGTATTTTTCCCTATCTCAGTCACTTAGTCCCATGGGTCATATTCTAGACTATGGATTCTCAACCTTGCAGAGCTTTAGAGAATTCCACTCTGCATGCTGTGCCCCAGATCTATTAGAGCACAGTCGATTGGGATACGAGCTGGGCATCAGCGTTTTAAAACTACCCAGTTTACTTCATTGGGTAGCTAAGGTCACGAATCACTGCTCCTCACTTGCACCCCCATTGGAGCTGGATGTCCAGTGTCCCTCTCTCCAAACTACACCTACTCCTTTTCCAGCTCCCCCAACTCCAATTCATCAATTTCATCATGACCTACATTCTTCTCACTCTTTTCAGCTCTCAGGCCCCTTTGCATCCTCACTGCCTTCCTCGTCTAGTTTAGAGTCCATCATGCAATATTAGGATCAGTCCCATGAAGACACTCAGCTGTCTCTCATCTCTCTTGAAGCCATTAATATGGCAAGGTCTAAGCAGGTGAAATCCAACCTCCCACTTACTTCTTCCTGTACCCAGGCAGGTAAATATGTACACACACACACATATACACACATCACTCAATGTTCTCTATTTATTTTAAATGCAAAATCACAGATGAGTCATGAGTCTTTGGTTCTGCCCATCAAGCCGATATTGTTCCCTGAGTCTGCCCATTATCCACTGTCTGAGATGACGACTCCACACCTCTTCCCCTTCTTGAGCCATTTACCCCTCCTCTACTGCATCTGTTTCTAGCTCTTGACCTTGTTTCCTATTACACTAAGAAACAAACACTCATAATTGCCACATATCCCATCAACACATCCACCCGTCATACTCCTCTGAGCCCCAAGACTCTGCCTCCCTGTCCCCAAGACCCCGGAGGCCAGATTTCCATGTGCGCAATGGCATCTATGCCTCCTGTCTAATCCAGCACAGTTCCCCAGGGGTTTGTCTTCCGTGTGTCTCAGCATTGTGCTTCCTTCATCCCTTAAAATATGCAGAAACATCTCTTATCTCAACAAACGTGCACCAGAAAACCTCCCTTGGTTTCAATGCCCCTTTTCTCATCACCCAATTTCTCTACACCCCTTTACAATGAAGCACATGGAAAGTAATCTCAGTATTCATCGCCTCCGCTTCCTCTCCTCCCAGTCTCTATGGTCACACTTTTGTCCCCACCCTGCGAGATCTCCAGTGCCTTTTGCATTGCAAAGTCTAGTGATCCATTCTCAAAAGCACTGACCTGTTAATATTGCATTCCTCTTCTTGACTTTCTCAACCTGGCTTGGAGGCATGATTTTTCTCTTCTACAAGTTTTCCTTCTAAGTCTGTGGCTAGTCCTTCTAAGATGTTACTTCATTTTGTTGAATAGCTCTCATCTCTCTGCCACTAAATGTTAGAATACCCTGGGGCTCGGTCTGTGGGCCTCCTCTCCATCTGCATGCGCTCTCTTGGTGATCTTCTAGTCTCCACATTTAAATGTTCTCTACGTCTCTGCTTGGTTGTCTAGAGGTCATTTCAAAGCTGATGTGTCTAGAGTGGAACTCCCACCCCAAACTTTCCTAAAGTCTTTCCTATCTTAAAATGTTCTAGGAAATTTAAGCCCTGTCCTTTCAGGTCTCCCAGCCAGAAATATGGGTCATCCTCAACTCATTCTTCTCTGACACCTCACACTGTAAACAATCACAATGCCACTCAGCTCAGCCCTCAATATATGTCGAGAATCCAACCTGTGTGACTTCCATCCTGCATGTGGCTTCTGCCCTGGCCTGGAAACTGGATTTCCTGTGCCTGCCCTGCTGCCACCTCATTGCCTATACAGTAGCCAGAGTGAACCTGTTAAAAGGTAGACAGGGGTAGGTGCGGGTCTAGGTGTGGCTCATGCATGTAATCCTGGCACTTTGGGAGGCCAAAGAAGGCGGATCACTTGAGGCCAGGAATTTGAGACCAGCCTGGTTAACATGGTGAAACCCTGTCTCTACTAAAAATATAAAAATTAGCTGGGCATGGAGGCACACACCTGTAATCCCAGCTATTTGGGAAGTTGAGGCAGGAGAATCGCTTGAACCCAGGAGGCAGAGGTGGCAGTGAGCCAAGATCGCACCACTGCACTTCAGCCTGGGCAACAGAGGGAGATTCCATCTCCAAAAAAAAAAAAAAAAGTCGATGGGATCACATCACTCTGCTTCTAACCCTTCAGTGGCTCTTTTCTCACTCAGCTGGACACATGAAAATATAAGTGAAGGACCTTGTAAGCCACGCCAAAGGGCAGGCTCTTGAGGCTGGAGAACTACAGAGCAAGGGGAGATAAAAGACAGTGAGAATAATAACGACAGGAACAGGTCATGCGGCCAGGAAGCAGGTGCTGAAGGTTCCAACCTCGTCCCTCTGATATCAGAGCATGTGCTTTATTCAGTTCACTCTATTGCCAGCCAGGGAAAACTTCTTAGGGCAGGGTCACATTGCAGTGAGGCTTTGAAGGTCACAAAAGTGGGTTGGTTGTAGGGGAGAGAGAGTAGCATGGCAGATGAAGAAAATCTCATTGAGTCCATTCTACCCTAGGAAAAACCAACACATTAAAAATACAGAGAGTGGCTGGAATAGCCAAAGGCTAGGAATGACCTCTGGTTATTGCTATTTTGTGCCAAGACCTCTGCACTCAGCCCCTGAATGGGGTGAAGGTGAGGGACCGAGACTGTCAATGCAGACGTATTGTTGCTCTTAAAGAGCTTACTGTTTGGAAAACTTGCCAAAAACCTCCAAGAAGGTTCTGAACTGGTAGATGTCAACTTTGCAATAAACAGTTTGGTTCAAGGCAAGTCTGGTACAAGAGGACTCATTAATACCAGAGGCCGAGGCGGGAGGATGGCAGGAGTCCAGGAGTTCAAGACTAGCCTTGGCAACAAAGTGAGACCCAGTCGCTACAAAAATAAAAAGTAAAAAAATTAGCTGGGCGTGATGGCATGCTTCTGTAGTTCCAGCTTCTGGAGAAGCTGAGGCAAGGGAAGTGCTTGAGCTGGGAGGTCAAGGCTGCAGTGAATGAGCTATGATCATATCACTGTACTCCAGCCTAAATGACAGAGCAAGACCCTGTCTCAAAAAGATAAAATAATTTGGAGACAATATCTGGCTTTCTTCATACTTAGCCCAAGGTAACTCAAGTGTTATGTTTAAGGCCATCTCAGATTTCCTTTGCATCTATTTTTTTTTTTTTTTCTATCTCTCTACTTCTGGATTCCTTTGAATCTAGCATTAAGCCAGGAGTCTAGATTATTGATTATTGGTTATCTCATTCATTCCCATATCTTAATCGGGAGCCTCTTATGTGCAAGGCAGCTAGCCGTTGGAGTTTGGGAGCCAGACAAGCTCCTGATTTTTACTGAATTCCTCCACACTGAGAGTCCCAATGCCAAGTCTCTGGAATAATCCTGACGCAGTCATCCAAAATCTGTCTTCACAAGAGCTTCTGCAAAGCTTCCTTCTGCAGCTTCCTCACATCTCAGCTGTATGTTGTCCATGTGAGGGGCACAGGAGATTTGTGACAGGCATCAAAAGTATCAGAGATGCTCAGTCAGAGCCTTAGAAATGCAGGGACAGTTCCTGATGTGTAGATAGCATTGATATTTTCACTGCTCCATGTTTACTGCAACAAATATGAACAACAATGAAATCCATTTTCGTGGGATAATTGCCTGTAACTTGATGTCCTTGTAAGACACATTCTGCAGCTTCAGTCATGTGGATTACACAGCTCTATTTAACATCTTCCCATTACCAGAGAAAGTGGAGGGAAGGAGGATAGAGCCAATCCATGGCCCAGTCCATTCCTAGATTGTCCAGCCTTTTGTGTCTGTTATTAAGCCCTTCAAAAGTACACTGCTTCCCTGGAGAGAAAATATATTGACATAGTCCCCAGTCACTCCACCAGAGCAGCAGTGGCCTCAAGATAAACTTCCCAGCACCAGCAAAGAGCGGATTACACATGCCACAACGAAGTCCAATTAGATTGAAAACTAACAGCCACATTTCTCTGCCCCTGCAGTTCCTAGAGTGTGAAGAGAGAAGGAACAAATAGGAGAAAAATTGTTGTAGCGCCTTAATGATGAGTGCGTGAGAAGCAGCCAGTTCCCTGTTCCCGCCGTTCATCTTCTGTGTGTCAGTCCCCAACGAGGATTGGCAAGATCTGGCAATTCTCCAGGTCCCTCCTCGTGCCCTCTTTCGCTCGTTCAAAGCACCGTGAGCCTCTCTTGCTTGGTTCCAGTTGCCTTGGAATGTGTTTTGGAAGAAATGGCCTGGATAGTTGCCAGGCTTCCTCATATTCTTTCTTTTCAGTAATTAACTTTGTATTGAGTTCTCCCACCAAAATGAACAGCCAGGCCTTCCTTCCAGATAGAAACTGCCGCAAGAAACAAATGAGAGTTGAAATAAATAGCATCATGTTGCTTGACAAATGTATTTGCACTAGCATCAGAGACTGCCACCCAAGGAGTTCTAATCACAAATGTGACCTGGTAGAGCCAATACCAAGGTTGCTACAGAAAATAAATAGGCTAAGCAGGGCCTGGGGTTGGTTATTGCCATAGATTTTTCTTGGAAATGTTAATCAAAGCAAACTGGAGGGAGAGGGGAGCCAGGGTTATTCTGATAGTGCTAAAAAAACTAAGTTCCTGGCCGGGCGCTGTGGCACACGTCTGTAATCCCAGCACTTTGGGAGACTGAGGTGGGTGGATCACGAGGTCAAGAGATTGAGACCATTTTGGCCAACATGGTGAAACCCCATCTCTACTAAAAATACGAAGACTAGCTGGCATGGTGGTGGGCGCCTGTAGTTCCAGCTACTCGAGAGGCTGAGGCAGAAGAATTGCTTGAACCCGGGAGGCTGAGGTTGCGGTGAGCAGAGATTGCACCACTGCACTCCAGCCTGCCGACAGAGTGAGACTCCGTCTCAAAAATCAAGTTTCCATTAGCCCTTTGCAATCTAGTCATCGTTCTTTCTCTCTTCTCCCTCGCTCTTTCTTTATGGAAACTATGCCTACCTGTGTATTTTCTTTGTGAAATATGATTTCACACTTTAGCTTATAAAAGAGGTTTTTGCCAGTGCGAAGGCTCAAGCCTGTAATCCCAGCAATTTGGACAGCTGAGGCCGGTAGATAACTTGAGTCCAGGAGTTTGAGATCAGCCTGGGCAGCATGGTAAAACCCCGTCTTTTCTAAAAATACAAAAATTAGCCAGGTGTGGTGGCGGGCACCTGTAGTCCCAGATACTCAGGAGGCTGAAGCAGGAGAATCACTTGAACCTGAGAGACGGAGGTTGCAGTGAGCTGAGATCACACCATTGCACTCCAGCCTGGGCGACAGAGTGAGACTCTGTTCTCAAAATAAATAAAAGGGGTTTAAAATGTTTTTGTGGGGAGTGGGGAGGATTGGTAAAGGCTAGGAAATTCATTTAAAAAGAAGACCCAATGTTTGTCATGGCACCTTCAACTTTCACCCTCAGGAGTGGAGGGAGATGTGCACTTGGCCTTTTCTAGTTGGACAGGTGTGCAGGTTTTAATTGACCAGGGTTTGCCTGGTGGACACTGCTAAGAAGGTGAAAAGATGCAGGATAGGGATCTCCTGTAGGCGGTAAAGGGATGGGTCAGGTGTAAGTCATCACATGCTCCTAAGCCCTGAGCAAATCACCCAGGATCCAGTTCAGATGACATTGCCATGACAATTCTGTCCTTCCTTCTGCCTTCCACGCACCAGGTAGAGGGGTAGGGCGACTGTCAGAGTTCACTCATGACACAGAGCCCCTCTGCTGGGTCAAGCAGGAAGGGATTCAGGACCGGGAAATCAGATGCTTACAGGTCATTGTTAAAAATGCTGGGGAGGGGCTCTGGCTGTCTCCGGATTCTCTCAAGTACTGTGTAGCAAGCCTGCCAGGACAGCACTGACTGCCACAGCCAGGATGGCTCAGAAGGCTGGAGATCAGGAGTTCGCCACTGGGCATCACTGCCTGTCGGCATACCTGCTTTTCACCTGTGATCCCAAGAGAGGAAGTGGCCACCTCTGAGGCCTCAGGCTCAGTGGCCTCGCTATCCTCACCCTGGTGCATGCAGGTCAGAATGTAACTGAACAGCAACCTAGGGTCCTGCCCCGTTACCAGCGGGAACAGGAAAACAGCCAAAGCAGGAGATGACCCTACCTACCCCTCCACCTCCAGCTTGGGCCCAATTTGCATCCTGAGCCCCTGCACGGGGGCCTGCCAGGGGAGACTGCACATGCACAGGTGATGTAGGTGGAGGGGAAGGGCAGGAGGCTGCCTGGATGTGGGGCCTGTCCACCCCTTCCATCCCACACGGCATCTGATTCTGGGGCTGGGTCCTCTTCTCCTCTTTCTCCCCCGCCCCACCCCCACCCCCCAGACAGGAGAAACACCCGGTCTCACACGTCTGATGGCGTCCCACACGTGTCGCCAACATCAGCCTTTGTCCAGCCTCAGCCACTTTCCTCCCCAAGGGTTTGGCCACATCCACTGGCACTGCATTTCTTCCCCACGACTTTGCTGTGTCTAAGTATTGTCTCTGTTATGATCTAGTTTTTGTCTCCTTAGTTGAATTTTTAAGCTGGAATACTTATTTTAAAAGGAACCAGTTACAAAGATGGAAAGCCAGTGTCGTTTGTATTAATAGGAGATAACAGGAATGATTAATATAATAAAAAGGGAATGCATCTTTGTGAAATATTAATTATCAAAGGCTCTGAGTCCAAGGACTGTGCTCTTTATTGAAAAGATAAATGAGTAAAGTGAGGTGTTAAAGACACATTATTCTGAAACTGAGACTTTCTTCATCAGATGGATCAAAAAACAATTACGGTTGAGCCTTGAACAACAGGGGGCTTGAGCTGCATGGGTTCCCCTCCATGCTGATGGCCTTCTACCTCCGCCACCCCGGAGACAGCAAGACCACCTCCACTTCCTCCTCAGTCTACTCAATGCAAAGACCATGAGGATGAAGGCCTTGTGACAATCCACTTCCACCTAATGAATAGTAAATCTATTTTCTCTTATTTTCTTAACATTTTATTTTTTCTAGCTTACTTTATTGCAAGAACACAATATACATATAACATAGCAAATATGTTTTAATCAACTGTTTGTTATTGGTATGACTTCCAGCCAAGGGTAGGCTATTAGTAGTTAAACTTTTGGGGAGTCAACAGTTATTTGTGGATTTTCACTTGTGCAGGGGGTAGTGGGGCAGTGGGTCCCCTAAGCCCCCACGGTGTTCAAGAGTCAAGTGTGTGAAAGGATAATACACATTGTTGTGCCTGCCAGCTGAGACGATACGGGACAACAGTAGTCATCAGCTCACACTTTCTCATTTAATTTTTCAAACTATCCTGGAATACGTATTATTCCCAGTTTAAGACGGGGAAGTTGAGATGCAAGAAGAGATTGCACAGGGTTCCAGATTGAGGAAGTGGGGGTGCTGAACCTGCACCCAGCTTCTTGACCTGAGTTCTGGGGGCTCCATATGAATCAGAAGAGGGCAACTCTGTGTCAAAGCCCTCAGCTCCCAGCATTAGACTCATGCTTAGGGACATGCAGCTTTCACCCCTCTTTGATTAAGAGAGGTTTTCTTCTGTAATGTTTCCCCCATTCTGCGATCTCAAGGCAGTTTACCTCAAGGGACATGGTGATGGCTCTTTTCGATCTCTGGGTTGGTTCTCTAACACTAAAGACCACATGGCCTGGTGCAGTGGCTCATGCCTGTAATCCCAGCACTTTGGGAGGCCGAGGTGGGCAGATCACCTGAGGTCAGGAGTTCGAGACCAGCCTGACCAACATGGAGAAACCCATCTCTATTAAAAATACAAAATTACCCAGGCATGTGGTGCATGCCTGTAATTCCAGCTACTTGGGAGGCTGAGGCAGGAGAATTGCTTGAACCCGGGAGTCAGAGGTTGCAGTGAGCCGAGATAGCACCATTGCACTCCAGCCTGGGCAACAAGACTGAAACTCCGTCTCAAAAGAAAAAAAAAACAAACAAACTGGAAAGCATGGATGAGTGGTGCCTATGCTGCAGAGATCTGTTGGATTTTTCTGGGAAGGACTTTGCTTTCATAAACATTTTCCTTTCTCAAGTGTCAGGGACAGGGAATCAAAGTGGCATATGCTGACCTTTCTCCAGAAAACGGAGCCTCCCGGCCCTGGGGCCATCTGTCTCCATTGATGCATGGCAGCTAGAAGGATGAGGCCTCAGACCTGGGAAGTCTCTCAGAACAGGTCTCTGGCAGGCCTGTGGCTCCTTTTTAATTGCTCAGCAGTAAAAATTATAGAAAAAAGAATGTCTGCCCTGGCAGTTGGATGATTTTCTTACCAGTAACCTGAGGATGTGACCTGGTGCGCTCTGCAGAAAGAGAGGAGAGCTGTAAGTCTGTCAGCTGTGAACATCTGGCAGAGGTTATTATGCATGCAAATTTTATCCATGAAATTCAAAGATGGAGGCAGACACCACCCCCCCAACTTTTATGACCTGTGGATGAGTTATGAGTGAGTTATGCATCTGACTAAGGTAGGGGCAGACCCAGGAGCGTCTGTCTGGGTACTTCCAGCTAGCTGTGTCTCTGGTTCTGAGCAGGAGGATTGATACCCCTCCAGGCTCTGCTCTACATCGTTCCCTTCCTACCACCTTCCCTCCCTCCCTTCTTCTTTCATTCACCAAATGTTGAAAATGCAGCCACAATGCACCAGGTGCTACGCGGTACACCAGAGATACAACTACCCACAAGAGAGACCTGGTTTTCGCTTCCAGCTGGCAACGGAGCATGTTAGTTGAGGATGTAGACCTGGAGTCCAGGGGTGTCAGTCCCAATTCTGCATCCACGACTTCTTCCTACGTGTGCAAACCTAGGGAAGTTACCTGGCTCCATTCTACCCCATCTGGAAGTAGGAGAATTGTGCTCACCTTCTAGGCTGTGTTTGTGAGGACAGGAGGTACATACACTTAAGGGAAGCAGGCGTAATTCCAGGGAGACTAGGAGCATGCGTGTTGGGGTCTTTTTCCTCCCTAATATTGGGGCCGTGTGGGAGGAGAAGATGGAAGTGGGACCCACCCACTTTGTCTAAGCCTCAAGTGGAGAACTGAAGGATGGAGGGCAAAATGTATAAATGGATGCAACAAAGGGGCCTGGGGCCATTTATCTGAGAAGTTTCTGCAAACAATGAAAGTGAGACCGAAGTCAAATGGGTCCCTCCATGATCCTTTGTGGTCAGTCTGTTTAGCTCAGTTCTCTGCCTGTGACAGAGCATAGGGGAGCAGGATCCATCATCCACAGGAAGAGGGAGACAAGGACCAGACCGTGCCCCAGCTGACCTTCAGGCGGGAGCCTAGCCCCCACGTCAACTAGAGAGAGAGAGAGCTGCCCAGAGATGCTGCTGCAGTTATCCAGGCAGGTGAGGCAGCAGGAGGCAGGAGAGATTTGACTGGTGAGGACCAAAGCTCAGGGGCCACAAATGCACAACACCTGTACCTGGGAGAACGAGACAGAGCTTGGTCCCACCACCAGCTAGTGAGACTTTTGACTTGCCCTCTGCCCTGTCTTCTTTCAGGTCCAATGTCATCTTCTCAGTGAGGGCATTTCTGGGCACCGTATTTACCATCACACACCCTGCGCCCACTCTGTTCTCTGCTTTCCCCTTTAGCTGTGGTCACACCAAATGTATTATGCATTTTATTCTTTATATTGTCCACTGGGGTTCTACCTATGAGGATCCAGACAGGAGTTCTCATCATCTTGCCTCATAGTACCAGGTACAGGGTAAGCCCCTGATAAATCATTCTTAAATAAATGGATGGATGGGTGAATGAAGAGTGGGTGTCCTGATCAAGTTTGCTCACAGATTAGGCTTACAACCTCTTTAGACAGGGGCATCTGTCACTCTGATGGCCCTGAAAATATCTCAAAATCTGTCTTTCCAATTTTCCCTATAATGTATTTTCTTAAAGTAAACTTCAGTCAGAGTAAATTTCCTATAGAATTAAATTTAAAAATCCATAGTGCTTTGTACCAGGTCAGAATTAACTTTCTTAAAGCTGACCTCAGCTGTCAGAGGACAGAGCTGTCCCTTTTCACATCTTTTTTCTCGGGGAACCATGAGTAAAAGTGTAAAGACATTTTTAAAATGTCCCTTAAGGAAAAGAGATGCTAAAGTCTTCTCTAGTCTACATTAGACAGAAGAAATTGAGCCAGGGCCTTGGGTTGGAAATTCTTATCTGTATATATGTTTACTTCTTTACTTAACCATTCTCTCAGTCAACACGTATTTTGTACTCCCGAGGTGCTAGGCGTGATATGAGCTACAGGCGGTGATGAGTAAGCTGTGTTCTTGGACCAAATGCTTTGAAGGTCAAGGAGGACAATGGCGGGGGGAGAGGACATTGCCTGTAGACAACAGGCAGTTGCAGGTGGTCCTCTGGTGGGCCTCCGTGTGAGTCCACTGAGAGTCGAGGCAAAGATGTAAAGAGTGATGAAGGTATGAAGAGAAAGAACTGAGGTAGCAAGAGGAGGATACATTTTTGAGAAGTTTGGAGATGAAGAAGAGAAGTCAAGGGTTGTATTGAGAGGAAAGAGCAGGGTTGAAGTTTGGGAATTGAAGTTGATTATGAATATGTTGTAAGTGTGTGGGGTGTAGCCAGTGGAGGGAACAGCTGATGATGTGGGAAGCCACTAACCCACTAAATCCCTTCCCGCATCACAGGCTCTGCTGAAAGGGTTGACAATGAAGACCCTCAGGCCACCGCAACTCATGGAGAAGCCCTGAGCATCTGGCCGGCTTGTAAGAGAAGGAACATGCTGGTATCAGGGCTGGATGGGATCTCATTTTCTTCCTATCAAGGTGCCCTTATCCCTTGTATTGTAGAGAAGTTTGTAGCCACAGGCATGCCATCCAATGGAGACAGCCTCTACACTTGCACCCTGAAAAATCCAAAGCAAAATAAGTCATTTGACAAATATATGTGGGTGCCTGAAACAAGCCAAAAGACTTCCTCCCACATAAACAGCATTCAGGATGTGCAAGCCACATTAATGAAAATGAAAAGGAAGGGGCAGACATCCAGTTTTCCTTTTGACTCATGTATTTGTCTTCCAGAGTGAATATCTGCCGCCATCTTCCCACTATGGGGTGCACACGCATTTTCACCTGCCATGCAAAGCCATTAAAGCTGTCTTCTCCTTGAGTCTCCATTAGCTATAGGCGCTATTACTCTATTAAATGATTACTAGTTTGGTGGGTGTTTATTAATGGCTCATTGTAACTTTAACTTGCATTTCTCTGATGACCAGTGAGTTTGAGGTTTATTGTTTTCTTCATAAGCTTCTCGGCCATTTGGATATACAGTACTCTTGTGAGTTACATATTCACAATCCTTTTGTTCATTTTCTACTCGGTCGTTTCTTTTTCTCATTTTAATAAGAGGTCTGTATATATAACAGCTATTAACCCATTGTCTGTTATCTGTGTTGCAGATTTTTAAATAAATCTTTATTGACATTGTTTGCAAAGGGTTTGCTATACAAAAGCTCTCGATTTTTATGTAGTCAAATATGACTCTTTTTTTCTCTCTCTTCTACACATCTAAGATTTCAGTATTGATTAAGGATGTTTTCCCTGCCACTAGATTTTACGTGGAATTTCGTAGGTTTCTTCTAAGAAAGTACTTCCCCCAACACACACATCCAGTTGAGCTTTGTATTTCCTGTAGCTTTAATTAAACTTGAAATGGGCAAAATATAAACAGAAACTTGTTGTTTTAATGTTATTTGCTAACCCATATCAATACTCAATGAGAATTGTTGGAAAATAAGTGTTTTGATGGAACTTTTGGCCAGAATTAGTTTGACATAATTTTAACAGTGGAAATTTGTTTTCTAACCTTCTGGCACCAATTCTCTCTTCTTCATTGGACAACAGAACCCCTAATTTTCTTGGGAAAACTAACACCTCTTCACCACTGAAGGCTGTCTGGATCAAACCAATGGATCCTCCCCACCTGTCCAGAGCTGGCTAGAAGGCAAGCCAGGCCCATTAGCCTTGCTCTCTGGAGCTGAGTGGAATAACAAGGGAAGGAAAAAGTGGCCAGGATTCATTCATTTTAGAGGAAGTTGTCTATTGAGATAATTAAAAGAATCCTGCTGCTCTGACCTTCAGAGCTGTCTCAATTCTCAAACTTGATATCATTTTGTGAGCTCACGGATCTCTGCCCCTTGAGTTCTATTTTTGCTCACATTGGTCTGAGTCTGTTCTGACCACTGGCAACCCAAGTGCCCTAATTGCTATCCTGCTTTCAGATATAACTTTAGTCCTATGCCTTGTTTGTATGTCAAAAATCAATCTTGTTTGTATGTCACAACATACAAGCCTTGTTTATATGTGACAACATCACCTTATTTCACCCTCCCACACCATAAAGACATATGTAGCAATTATTATCCCCACATGAGGAAAATGATGTTCATAGGGTCTGTGAGCTCATCTCTGGGAGGAAAGGGACCTCCGATGTCCCACTGGTGGCTGTGTCCATAGCACCCAGCACAGTGCTCAAAAGCATACAAAAATGACCCCTTTTAAGTTCACTCAGATGCCAAGTAGAAGAACTCGATTTTACCCAGATCTCTAGACCATAAACACTAACAATCTTCCATCAAGACAGATTGAGAGACATGATCTTCCATCACGCATGCCTCTAATAACCAGATCTGTGTTTCCCACCAGTACCTGTACACGAGGTACTGAACAGGACAGCAGCTGTGGATACAGTAAAAATAAGAAAGGAAAAACTATACTCTCACTGCCAGCAGGGGAGATATACAGAGAACAATAGCAAATTAAGAGATAGAACAATAGCAGGAAACCTCATGAACTACGAAGAAAAATAAACTGAGAGTTCATTGAGGTGGGCAAGTATTTTAGGTTGTGTGGTCAAGAAAGGTTTCACTGAGCAGATGACACTTCATTTGAGCTCTGAGTGGGCAGAGGGAAGAGAAAAAGCATTGAAGTTGGAATAAACTGAAAGGGCAGGTGGTGGGGGAACCTTTCTGCACCTTTATCTATGTTAGAGAATCTTGATATTTAGATGGTCTACGATAGAATTATTTCACTGGAGGCCGGGAGCGGTAGCTCATGCCTGTAGTCCCAGCACTTTGGGAGGCCGAGGCCGGCGGATCACCTGAGGTCAGGAGTTTGAGACCAGTCTGACCAACATGGAGAAACCCTGTCTCTACTAAAAATACAAAATTAGCCAGGTATGGTGGTGTGTGCCTGTAATCCCAGCTACTCAGAAGGCTGAGGCAGGAGAATCACTTGAATCCGGGAGTCAGAGGTTGCTGTGAGCCAAGATCACGCCATTGCACTCCAGCCTGGGCAACAAGAGTGAAACTCCATCTCAAAAGAAATTATTTCATTGGAAAGACTAAGGTTGGCTTATAATTCAAAAATTAAGGTTGTCTTTAGTTCATTTTCAGCTGAAAAATACTGAGGCAGGACTGGTCATAGTTTTGTTGGAAGCTGAAAGAGCCATTTATTTTCCCCTTCTCCCTCCATCATTCCTTCTTTTCATTCATCGTCCATCTATGCATCCATCCATCTGTCTGTCCATCCATCCTCCCATCCATCCATCCTGCCCTCCTGCCATGCATGCATCATCCATCCATCCATCCATCCGTCCATCCATCCATCCATCCATCCATCTATCAGTCTTTGTTCATTTGTCATTCATCTATGCATCCATTTGTACATGATTCTTTTGTTTATTTAACCATCAATAGGATTTAAGCTTTGGGCATAAGCAGTCCCTGACAACTGAAGGAGAGAGGTGTTTAGATTGTTGGTATAATGCAGAGGAGATAGATGTAAACTGGAGGTTGGCTTGAGAAGGTAATGGGGATGGCTGGTAAAGAAGAGATTGTTAAATTTTTTCTCCAGTGGCCCCACCACCTCATCTGAGGCCTGTTGATGAAAAGAGTTTCATCATTCTTTTGCCTGCCTGGTCCAGACAACCATCAAGGCATCCAGGCCTTGGGAAAGTTTAAGAGAAAGGCCTCGGTCCTGTGCCTGGCCCAGGCCAAGCTCTGCCCTGAGTGACGGTGAATGCAGAGAACAGGATGGGGAGCAGCCCCTGCCTCAAGGGTGCTTTCGTGGATAGGGCTTGACTTTATCCATATTGCTAGGCAGATGCATAGGGGACACAGATCTAAATAGGATGGAAGCCCTCCAAGCTCCATTGGCACACATATCCCTTGCCTTTTTGCCTCCAGTAGCATGTGTTTTGCAGCAGTATCTTGAGAACCACTGGCTAGAGCATACTCCATTCATACTTTCAGACCATTTTCTAGCAGATCCCACACTGGAAGTTTCTGTTGTTCTGTCAGTCACTCATAGGTGTGGGGATGCACTGATATTTAAAACAACATAAATATTCAATGGGCTTTGCCATTGCAACAGAGCTCATCTGCCCTGAACTTTGGAGAATGCAAATGACTGTAGGCTTACAGCAGCTCTGGGCCAGGTCATCTGGTTCCTGATGCTCAGTCCTGGCAGCCTCTTAGATGGAACAGGGGCCAGACACTGGCTAGAGAGCTCTTACCTAGAGTTATTGGTCTGTGTGTTGAGACACGGGGTATCTCCTGGTGACCTGAGTGGGTGATGCTGCTCTGCAGCTTCAGCTCACGTGTTGTCCCAGCCACAAAGTGCCGGAAGAAACCTGCCTGGAATGTGATCAAGTGTGTGCTCAGGAGTGGGGAGGTCACATGTGGTGCATTTTGATGCTGACTTTTTATATTCAAAGCAATTTGCCCAGATGAGCTCAGTCCAAGTATTGCATTACCTAATGGTTTATGGATAAAATGCCTGGATGGACAACTTAGTTGTCTCAAATTCAGCAAAGTTGTTGTAATCTAAGTGATGGGGGTGGGGGGTGTTCAGCAGGTCTGAAATCCTGAAATACGGGATTACAGTGACTCTCATAGGGAGATTTCAGGCACTTTTCTGTCATCCATGACTTGCCCTTCTGCCACTGCAGGGTCTAGTTATCTTAATCTCCTCTCAGGTCTGAGTTCTACATTCACTTGTTTCCTCATTTATTCATTAACAATATTGATTTCTTAGCCAAGGATGGTGGTGCACACCTGTACTTCCAGCTACTCAGGGGGCTGAGGTGGAAGGATTGAAAATCCATCCATCCTGCTATCCATCCATCCATCCTCCAATAATCCATCCTCCCATCCCTTCCTCCCTTCCTTCCATCCATCCTCCATCCATCTGTCCATCCATCCATCCATACATACATACATCCTTCCATCCTCCCATCCATTCTCCCATCCATCCACCCTCCCATCCATCCTCCCATGCATACATCTATCCTGCCGTCTATCCATACATCCATTGCTCCATCCTCCCATCCATCCTCCCATCCATTCATCCATCCATCCTGCCATCCATCCTTCCATTGATCCATCTATCCATCCTGCAGGAGCCCAGAAGTTCAAGGCTGCCATGAGTTATAATTGTGCCACTGCACTACAGGTTGGGTGACAGAGAGTGAAACCATCTCCAGAAATAAAAAAAGAATATATTGATTTCATGCCAGTTACATAGATTCTGTGTTGAACAAAATTAGATATGGTTCCTTCCTGTCTTTAAGGAGCATAAATCTAATAGGAAGGACAGATATTTTTTAAAAAATATATCAATGTGTGTAAAATTTCAACAGGAATAAGCCCCAAGGAGATGTGGTACCTGTGACTATAAGAGTAACTCATAGAAGAATTTGGGATAGTTTTAGGGAAGGAGAGGGCAGAGGCAGCTTCCTGGAGGGGTGACGATTTCTTTGAGAGTGGAAAGAAAGAACCAGTATTCTTGGAAGAGGGTGGCCTGAGCGAAGGGCCTGTGGCAGGAGGGAGTGTATAATTCAAGGAACTGGGAGGAGGTCCTTGTGGCTAGGAATGTGCAGAGTAAGGGGAAAAAGGCAAATAATAAGGTGGGAGAGGGGGAGGACCACAGCACACGAGGCCTTCACTGCCCACCTTGCCTACATGCCCCAGACACACTGGGGAGCTGGAGTCATTGTCCTTATGACTGCCGTGTTCACAGGTTTCCCCTTCATATTCTGGCGACATCCACCGGAGCCAGCTCCTGTGTCCCTGATGTGACTGCCCCCGACGCCTTCCCCTCCTGACACCTGCCTCAGGTACTTACACCTCTACCGATGATGCCTCAACCTGACCCTTTGGCTTTCTGACCTCGGAGCCCTCCCCACTCCCTCTCCACCTCTCTGCTTCCCACTTCCCTTGTTTCTAGCTGCTCCTTTCCCTGTGAGCCACATTGGTTCCAGCCCCAGTCACTGCAATCGCTTCCCCAAATGAAATGAATCTGAGAACCCCTAGGATGGAAGCCCGTCACCATGGTGATGGTCAGTGAATGTCTCTTTAGTGTCTATTTCCCCATTCAGTGCCTGTCTCCCCATCAGACTGAAAGTTGCAAGAGGACAGGGTCCTTCCCAGGGCCCAGCACAAAGCTTAACACGCAGAACATGCACCATACATGATATCCAACCATGACCCTCCCCTCCCCCAAACCACCCCACAGAGCCCAGTCCCGCAAAGCCTGAGACAAAGGAGCTACTTTTCACACAGACACAGACAGACGGACGGACCTGCTGGAGGACCCGGGGATGGTGAGAAAGAGGCTCCAAAAGCTTTCTGGCTGCCAGTATTTAACACAGAGCTATTTTCAGATGCTAGTCACAGACATTTTGAACTGCATTAGAATAAACAGAATTCTGAATTATCTTCTCAGCAGTACATGAAAGAACTGTCTATCACCCAAAAGGGAAAGAGGGAATGATGAATTCCTAAGGTAAAAATTCTGGAAGAGGGGGAAATAATCCAATCCACAGGCGGTTCTGGAATCTTCTCACACAACAGGTGGTCCCCTGTCCTCCAGTCCCCCAACTCCTGTGATTAGGAGAAAGTGGAAAGCTGTCAGCTAGACTGGGCTCAGGCTGGGGATCTGGGCTCCTGGAAATGTATATTTAGTTGCTCATGCTAATGGTCAGCAGACCAGGATAAATGGGGCTGGGGCATTAATGCAGAGCCCTGTAAATCATGCATCAAGAGGAAGACCATGCCCAACACCAAGGGGCCAGCCAGCCGAGGAGGCTGCATGAAATATTCAGCAGCCTGCCAGACTCAGGCCTGCTCCAAATCCCCAAGTCCAGACCTCTGAGGATGTGATTTTTGCAGAAAGCTTTAAAAGAACCTCAAATGCCTTATCCTTGTGTTCCCCAAGTCTCCTATCAAAGCTGGTTCCTGCTGAATGGTGTCTCTGTGTTCCGCCTCTGGGGCCTTGGTCATGAGAACCCCACACTGATGGTTCCCCTCCCTGGTGCCACTGCAGCATTTCTCACCCTTCCGGCCCCACAGCAGGCTGTGGTTTCCCTCCCCACCAACCACAGGGCCCTTACACATATTTTCCTGCTTCGGGAATGTCCCTACCTGGCTCACCTTGTTCTCCTTCTCTTTAGGTCTCAGCTTGGATGCTACCTCTCCAGAGAGGCCTTTATTGCACCCCCCCCACCCCTAAGTTGGCCTTCTGTGCAGTTCTCTAGCTCTGTCCTCTATATATCTACCTATCACAGCTGTGCTCATTCTGGGGGCATGCTGTCCCTGGCTCTTTGCTGGTCTCCTTTACCAGAGTTAATCTCCATGCTAGAATAGGTTTTGTGGGCCCATTCTCCCTGCACTGCAAAGCAGCATCTGGCCTATGGCAGGACTCAGCACAAAGTCATGGAGTGAAAAACAGGTGCCTCTCAGCAGGCTTGGGGTGAGCATGGAGGTTCATCCCTGGACTCGACATCTCCTCTGCAGAAAATGTTCTGATCCTCAGATATGGTCTTCAGGTTCCCTATCCATGAAGTCTGTACAATCAATAAACCAGGCAATGACTCGACGAGTAGGAATAGTGACGAGTAGGAATAGTGATGAGTAGGAATAGCGACGAGTAGGAATAGCGACGAGTAGGAATAGCGACGAGTAGGAGTAGCGACGAGTAGGAGTAGCGACGAGTAGGAATAGCGACGAGTAGGAATAGTGACGAGTAGGAATAGTGAGGTTTTGTTCCTGATCCATTCTAACTGCAGTGGCCAAATTAACATATGGCAATGTGCTTTGTCAGGACAAACAAACAAGGATGGATTCGTACCCACGCTGAGAGGGGCGAGCTGTGATGCCATCCAGCTTCCCTCCCAGTACAACAGGGCCCTCTGGCTTTGTGTGGGTGCTTGTGGATGGACACCTCACTTCCTTCCAAGGTAGCTGGTTCCACTCCCAGCCAACAGCTCAGGCTGCCTCCCAGCCCAGCTGTCCTGCAGGTTCCAGCCCCACAGCACATGTGTCTCTGTGTCCTCTAGCCAGTGGGCTTTCTACTTTGAGAATCTCAGCTTCTCCCCCGAAATGCTGGATTTCTCATGGAGATTTTCCTGGATACGATGAGCAGTTAGGGTGACCAATTGGACCGTGTGTATTGATGCAGTGAATGTATGCACCCAGAGAGAGAGAGGCCCTGGTACTTCCAATTCTGATGTGTTCTTGGAGAAAACCATTGAAGAACTGTGGTTAGCAGGTGCTCCAGCAGTTTCAGCACCATGGGCTTACTGGGGCTCTGTGGCCCTGTGTGTGCATTTCCATGTCCTGCGGCCAAGGTGTCAGCTCACTGCATTCATTCAATAGCTCCTGAGTGCCCGCCATGTGCTGTGTGTGTGGTGACTTTTTATCAAGCAAAGTCAAACCACACATGCCCCCTGCCTTTTAAGAGTTCGAGATCTGTAGCACAGACAGCCATAGGGACTAGGGACTCCAGCACCGTGAGCTGTAGTGGATATACACAGAGTGCCCCGTGGGCAGGCACAGGTGGCAGCTAATTCCAGCCGGGCTTGCCTGGGGATTCCTTATGTGACACCCAGTGTAGACACAGCCTGCAGCTGTTTTATTCGGTGGTCACCTCCGCCTTACGAAGAAAGGCCATGCGCTCTTGTGTGAAGGGCTACTCTTTGCTTCTGGTCCAGACCTGCTCAGACTCCATCACACCCATGGCGTAGCTTTGAGACTTTACTCATCAGGCTCCCTGAGCTGCTCGGGGACAGGCCACTGTGAGAATTCCGCTTCGATATTCAAGCAGCTGAGGAACCAGAGACATGGTGAATCCCCTCAGCCCTCCCCTCGGAGTAAGCTGTCTGTCCAGTGAGAGCAGTCACTCCTCCTGTTCTTTGAGGACAACACCAGTAAAAGACTTGAGTCACCATTTCCAAAGAAAAACCAGGAGAATGCAAATTCCTCGGCTTAAAAATATATACAAAGGGACTGATTCTATATAACTCTCTGGAGTAAGAAGAGCTGTGACTTCCATTGGCTGGTGCTGTTTAGAGAAGGATCGCTGTGCTGAAGTTGAAAAAGAATGTATTCAGCTTTGATATTTGGAGGAAGTGTCCCAACCATCATGTATTTCTGCCTGGTTTTCTTTTAGAATGCAGCAGCTGGAGTCGACATTAAAGAGCGCCATTTCCCATTTGCTGCGGAAGATGTTTAATTGGAAGGCTCTCCCTGCCCCTTGGTAAGCCTCATTTCTGCACATTAGCTTTACACATGAGTTCTGGGGTGACTAGTCAAGACGGAAGTCTGTGTGTAATTAGACCAGACTGAGGAAGAAGCGGGAATTTTGCTGGCGGAGAACAGGGGAGTCTCTGTATCGCCTTTAATCACTCTTCCCGCTTGATGTAATGTTCACGTGTTATCTTTCATCCCAGATACGGGGACAGCACGCCAATGCATGCTGTCTCCTCGTGGGGCCCTTCAGTCCATCTCCACCACCACCCAGCCTTCACTGTCATCTGTCTGACCCCACTGGCCTTGCTCTTCTTTTTGGACGATAATAACCTCTCCCTCCAACCACCCTGACACAGTCTCAGAACATTTGATCGTGCCATGGCCCCTGCCCATTCTTTCCTCAGCTCCTGGCCAACTTGGTCCCTTCCCATTATTCTTGTCTCTGCTTAAGCATCAGCTCCTCAGAGGTCCTCTGACCAGCCCATTGCAAGTTTTTCCCCTTCCTCCTTGTGGTTCTGCTCCTCCCTCCACCTTGCAGCTCTGCAGCTTCCCGTGAATGTGCTTGTTGACATGCTGACTATCATGTGCCCCACCTGGCTGTTCACCCCTTGATGTCAGCACCAGCTTTCTTGCTGGCTGCGTTGCTGCCTGTGCCTGCAGTGGTGGCTCTGTAAGCATCTGCTGAACAAATGCATGGATGAATGAACCCTTTCAGATCCAGGCTGTGTGGGGCTCAAAACTAAAGAAAACAACACACAAAATGACACACACAAAATGAGTTAGGAATGGGATTTATTTAAATTATTAAAAGCTGCTAAGTTTCTGTATGTCACAAAACTATACGTTGTTGAATATTTTAATTAGTTACCTGATTGTATTCTACGTTTTCCTACATTTTTCTCTTGCATACGTTTTGCCTTTTCATATGACAAAAAGTTTTGGTATTGCTTTTAACAGAACAGAAAGATAATTCCTCTAGTGTGGTCAGGTAAAGCTTTTTTTAAAGTTATGGATAGTTGGTGGCATGCAACATGCAGATGGACACACAGACAGTCTCACTGTGGCATTGGGTAAGGTTTTGTCCTATGGACAAAAGAATTTTGATGGATTCTTTCTCTTTCTTTTTTTGAGACAGTCTTGCTCTGTCACCCAGCCTGGAGTGCAGTGGAGCGATATCAGCTCACTGCAACCTCTACCTCCAGGGTTCAAATGATTCTTGTGCCTCAGCCACCCAAGTAGCTGAGTAGCTGGGATTACAGGTGTACACACCACATCCAGGTAATTTTTGCATTTTTAGTAGTGGCAGGATTTCACCATGTTGGCCAGGATGGTCTGGAACTCCTGGCCTCAAGTGATCCACCCGCCTCATCCTTCCAAAGTGCTGGGATTATGGGCATGAGCCACTGCACCCGTCCTTAGTTTCCTTTTCATCCCACAAAAAAAGGTTCGTTTACATTTGTGTATATGCATTACAAATCATTCCTTACAAGGGAGAACATTTATTTTGACTAGGTAATGATGAGAACTGAATCCTCTCCTGATAATTGCATGTCTGATGATAAGAAGGATTTTCTTAGACTGGCTTCTGGCTCCATACATTTCAAACCTTGCTCCTTTTCCTCTTCCACCAAACCCTCTGGTGCTGGGCATCAATGAGAAGCTCATCTGGCCCTGGGATCCTGGCAGGACACTGGGAGCACTATTGCCATGGGCAGCAGGATTGTTCCTGGAAACATCACTGACCCAGGACACCTAGCACAATGGCACTCGATGTGGAAGTGGCTTCATCCGAATCTGCCACTCGAGCCTAAATAAGTGCATTCCAGAAGAGCAACAGCCCCTCTAACAGCTCTCGAGGTGAGGGAAACCCTAGGGATGGGAAGCTGGAGCAGAAGGAGATGGTGGCTTACAGCCAACTGCAGTGAAAATCTCTCCCCATCAACACGTTTTGCAAAGCTATGGCTGCAGGAACACATGACTAGCGCCCCTCCTAGTCTTGGAAGGAGCCCCCATGGAAATGAGGGCCTTGCAGTGAATCCATCTCTGAATCTACTTCACCTGCAGTCAAATGAGAAGAGATTTCAATCAGCTACAGACACCCTATCCCCTCTCCCCTACCCCTGCGACCCCAGGAGCTCCTGCCTTGTCACTGTGTCTGTCCCCAAAGGAACCACATCTGAATCAAGCCCCTTTCTCTCCCTAGTGGTCACCGTCTGGGCTGTGATGGGCAGCTTCCACTCTTGCCTTAGAATACGACTGGACAGGCGACTTCTTCTCATCATGTGGAGAATACATTCACCCCATGGTGCTTTCCATCCAAGCTGACCATCGCTTGACTTCTTGGTGTAGCTGCTACCCTTGGCAATGTGGCCCTGGAGCAGCTGTCCCCAGCCTGCATTTGGGGGATTTCATATAATTATGAATAGGATGCAAATTTTATAGCCTCAGTGAAGGGAAACACCCCTGGCGAGGCTTCCCGGGGCCAGAGAGAGGACTCCACTGAGGGAGACGGTGGCAGGGCCATTCTTTACGTCCTGCTTTTTTTTTTTTTTTAATATCCTCTTTATGTCCTGAGAGCCATGTGCAGATGGGGAAGAATGACATGCAATGCATTTTTGCCTGCCACAATGACTTTGCAATCATGGCAAGCAAAATATTCTAAACAGTAAGTGAATTGAGGAAGATATACTGCCAAGTCAGGAAGAAACAATCCACCTGTTCAGTGATTTCAGGAACTGCTGAAGAAAATCACCAGTGAATACCAGTTTCTGCAAGAGAATCTAATGCAGGCTTTGCTTCTCATTGGAATCCCCCAGCTGGTGTGTTGGTTGACTGAGAGTCTAGGGGAGAGGGCAGGAGTGGATTTATTCTCTGCTAGGTTTTTAACAGTCATGAAGGACTGTGGTCCTTAAGGGCACTGCTCAAACCTTAGTGTGCATCAGAATTACCTGGATAAGGCCAGGCACAGTGGCTCACGCCTGTAATCCCAGCACTTTGGGAGGCTGAGGTGAGCAGATCACCTGAGGTCAAAAGTTTGAGACCAGCCTGACTCTTTTAGTAGAGAAATCCTATGTCTATTAAAAAATACAAAATTTAGCCAGGTGTGGTGGCGAGTGCCTGTAATCCTAGCTACTTGGGAGGCTGAGACAGGAGAATCACTTGAATCTGGGAGGCAGAGGTTGCAGTGAACTGAGATCACACCATTATGCTCCAGCCTGGGCAACAAGAGTGAAAAAAAATTACCTGGAGAGCCTGTGAACATGCAGAGTGCTGGGCCCCATGCCCAGAGATCCCGATTCGGCCTGTCTGGGGTGGGCCAGAGATTCTGCATTCTCTCTAAGGAGCTCCCAGGTGATACACATTTGCAGACCACAGTCTGGAGGTTTAAGAACTTGGAAGACCGTGGCTGGCATATCTCGAGTCTCTGCCTTGGTATCCTTTGCCAAGCAGAGAAATGCGCTGTTTATGTTTTTCAGGAGCTCAGGAAGCAGAATGCAACCAATGCAGATGTGGGAGCTGGATTCTCTCTATGACTGAGTGGGAGACTCGGACCCAAGAAGTGCCCTGTGTTGGCCCTGAAATCCACAATGGCCTGCTGGGCTGGAGGCCACCAGGTGATGGGATCCAAGAGAGGAAGGAATTATTTATCTGGACTCCTCACAGAGAACAATGCCCTGCAAATGTCCTCCCCACCATGCTGGGTGGAATTTGTAGTCAACCTAACAACCAGCTTAGCATCTTCTCTCCCGGACCTTGCCCCTCCAACCATATCGAACTTTGAGGAGCAATTAGGAAATCACTTGACATCTTTCCTGAGAGCCCTTGGGTCACAAAAGCTAATTAACCTTCCTCTTGCCTTCCAAACTAAGTAACAACCTCCAGAGCCAAGTCTTCTGGAACAAAACAGGGAGGAAGAAAGAAATTAAGAAAGAAGCACTACCTCTGATTTTTTTTTTTTTTAATGAAGGTTGGCATATAATTTTTAAAATAAACTCCATGGAAAGGAGGTTGTGGGGTTCAAAACCCCTGCAAGCAGTTCCAGCAGTGCCAGGATGGTCTCAATGGCAGCTCTCTGCTCATCTTTGAGGTCTACTTTGCCCAGCAGCTAATTCTTGTGGGCAGAAACGTGCCGGCTTCTTGTTCTCCGGGAAGTTCTGGATGGGAACTTGTCGTGGGAAGTCGTGAGTGCCCTGAACTTGGAGGTGGGGCTCATTGGCACCACAGTGATGGTCCCGTCTGTGCCATGTAGGCTTGACCAAGCAACTCAAGGTGTCCTGGATGTCCCAGACTAAGAGAGGATTTGCCAGCCTCCACTATGGAATCTTGTTGACTTTCAGTGCACAACGCAAGTCCTTTCCTTCAACACTCCTCTCTAAGAAGACACACAAACACTTAAGGACTTGGGCTTGTGAAGGGTGTACATCTGAGCTCAGATTCCCATTCTGACACGTACTGGCTATGTGACCTACACTGTGATTCCCAAACGTCCGCATATCCACGTACCACTGCGTCCCACTGCACTAGCTACCCGGAGCTGCCATAACACGTTACCACTAACTAGGTGGCTGAAAACCAGAGAAACTCATTCTCTTATAGTTCTGGGGGTCAGAAAGCTTTGTTTGTTTTTTGGAGATGGAGATTCGCTCTTGTTGCCCAGGCTGGAGTGCAATGGCGTGATCTTGGTTCACCACAACCTCTTCCTCCTGGGCTCAAGCAATTCTCCTGCCTCAGCCTCCCAAGTAGCCGGGATTAGAGGCATGCACCATCATGACCAGATAACTTTGTATTTTTAGTAGAGATAGGGTTACTCTATGTTGGTCAGGCTGGTCTCAAACTCCCTACCTCAGGTGATCTGCCCCCCTCAGCTTCCCAAAGTGCTTGGAAGACGGGTGTGAGCCACTGCACCTGGCCCTGATACCTTGATTTAAGGTATCAGCAGGACCATGCTCCCCAAAAGCTCCAGGAAAGGATACTTCTTGGCCTATCTTCTGGCTTCTGGTGGCTGCAGCAATCCTTGGGGTTCCTTGGCTTATGGATGCATCACTCCATGCTCTGCTTCCATCCTCACTTGACCTTCTCACCTATCTTCCTTTACATCGTCTTCCCTCTGAGGTGCTCTGTGTCCAAATTTTCTTCTTTTTAAAAGGATGTCAGTCATTGGATCAGAGACCACCTTAATCCAGGATGACTTCATCTTAACTAAATGACATCTGCAAAGATTCTGTTTCTAGATAAACCCACATGCTGAAGTTCTGGGTGGACATGATATTTGGCAGGACAAAATCAACACAGGATATTCATTTTCAGAATTTTTCACGTGGTTTGAGGAAGCCGATGGTGACATCTCTTCTTATTTATTTATTTATTTATTTTTTGAGACAGAGTCTTGCTCTGCCACCCAGGCTGGAGTGCAGTGGCCGGATCTCAGCTCACTGCAAGCTCCGCCTCCCGGGTTTACGCCATTCTCCTGCCTCAGCCTCCCCAGTAGCTGGGACTACAGGCGCCCACCTCGTCGCCTGGCTAGTTTTTTGTATTTTTAAGTAGAGACAGGGTTTCACCATATTAGCCAGGATGGTCTCGATCTCCTGACCTCGTGATCCGCCCGTCTCGGCCTCCCAAAGTGCTGGGATTACAGGCTTGAGCCACCGTGCCCGGCCCCAACATCTCTTCTTAAATCTGTTTTCAGGAAGATCATGCTGGTAGGCTTCAAGTGGCCATGGTGGGAGCACTGACCCAGGAAAATCCACATTTCCCAACACATGCTGGATATCTGAGGACTCCAGAGCTACTGTCTGCTCAACATTAAAAAACAAACAAACAAACAAAAAACCTCACATTTTTAAGTGAAACAGGTTTATTGGCAGATTTCTTAACTCAATTTGCAAGGATACCTTAGACCAGGGTTGACAAACTACATTCCACAGAACAAAGCTGCCCATTACTTGTCTTTTTTATTTTTTTTTTTGAGATGGAGTCTCACTCTTGTTGCCCAGGTTGGAGCACAGTGGTGTGATCTCGGCTCACCACAACCTCCACCTCCCTGGTTCAAGCGATTCCCCTGCCTCAACCTCTCAAGTAGCTGGGATTACAGGCACATGCCACCATGCCCAGCTGATGTTTTTGTATTTTTAGTAGAGATGGGGTTTCACCATGTTGGCCAGACTGGTCTCGAACTCCTGACCTCAGGTGATCCACTGCCTTGGCCTCCCAGTGCTGGGATTACAGACGTGATCCTAAGTACAGTTTTATAGGACAACCATGCTCATTCATTTCCGTATCATCCAAGGCTGCTTTACAGCAGCAGAGTTTAGTGGTCAGGACAGAACCTGCACAACCTGCGCAACCTGCAAAGGCTGAATATTTACTCTCCAGCTCTTTAGAGAAAGTTTGCAACTCCTACTTTAGACTGATGCTTCTTCAATACTAACGTGCCAGTCACCAAATCACCTGCATCTGGTCCCAGGCTACAACCATAAACCACAGCTGAAAGGAAACTCAGTAGCACTTGCCTTCAATAGCAGATGCTGTAAGAGGAAAGCAAGGTGACCAAGAAAACATTGCAAAACTCTAGACAGAATCTGGGGCCTGAAGACTCTGAGTCAGAGGCCTCTTTTTGCTCTAAACACATATTAGCAAGAGTCCAAGAGGCATCAAAGATGAGTTAGCAGCAAAATGAGGCTTTGTCCTTCATGTCAAAAGGATTAAATGATAATTGAAAATGCAATAACTTTCACCCTGTGGGATTCAGTGATGTTCAGTGCTGTGATTACGTCCAACCTCAAATCTAACTGTCCCAAGTGGGACAGCCCAAACATAGGGAGCCACTGCACTAAGATGTTATGATTTATTAAGATGATAAAGCTAGCGGGATGACAAATGTTTCATTTTTTCCCCTATGTGTTTTCCCCAAAGGACTGTCTGCTTTTGCATGTGATTTGACTATCCGCTGAGGACTTAGCACGCATGGTATATCAGCAAAGTGGAAAAGTAACTGAAGTGATTGTTTATCATCTTGTACTAAGTTACACCACTTTACGCTTTAACTCCACAGCTCTTGCATTATTTTAAAACCGTCTGGCAGATCTCTAAAACTAATGGTACAAACCACTCTGTGATACACTAAAATACATTCCACTCTGTCATACTGCAAACAAGTAGCTGCTCCCCAGTCTTTGAAAAAGTACTTTCAAGATAAAATATGTACTCATGGGTTCTGCAGGTTTTTAAAATGTCTTGAATCTTCACAGATTTAGTGGGGGGAGGGGTGTTTCATGTAAAATGTGGTTTTCCTTGACATTTAGAGGTCTTGCAAAGTGGTTTATTATAGATCTTGTGGACATCTTGCTATTTAATTAAATTTCAGAAATATATTCTCTGCACTCGTAAGAAGGAATATGAAGAGTGTATTTGTTCACTGTCTATTATTCTTTTTCTGTTTCTAACAAAATTATCAGTTCGAAATAAGTCATCAGAGGCACTTAAAATTTTTCAGGGTCAGAAATCTAATTAACCTCAGCAACTCTGTTTAAAATGTTGAATAATATAAGACAAGTCCTTACAGGAATCTTTGGTAATACTCAGTCTTGGTGATATATTTACAGCTATTTTTTAAAAAACTGACCTTCAATGTCTGTTTTCAAAAGACATAAGGGAATGGAAAGCAGATTGAGAAACAAGTCACTTGTGAGGTCTCATCCAACACATTTCAGTAAATTATTGCTGGATGTAAGCAGCTGAATTTGTAAACTATTTCATTACCTTACATTTTATAGAGAAAATTAAGAGTAAGTTCACAGTAAATGAACCTCTCATCTGAAAATAGCTCTTTCTCCTCATTTAAACCTAAAATCAGAAGGATACAACTCAAATGTGTTCAACCCAACACATTTTGAGATAAATACATTTCACAACTGTCTTATTGGTGGATTTGCTTAGCAAGATTTGACCATTTGCTATCCTCTGATGAATTCAGAGGAGTTTTTCAGAGGATAACATTGCATGTTTGCAATAAGTTTGCATGTTTGCATGTTGCGTGTGATAAGTTCGCATGCTCACAATAAGTTTGCATGTCCTTTGGTGCTATCTTTTATTTTTCTGTTAGGGATTCTAGTTTGCAGTAGAACAATTTCCTCCTGCAGCCTCATTCAAAGTACCATCAGGATTCAACCTGTTTCTCTCCATGAGACTGTTCGTTTTGCTCCTAACTTATCAGAATAAGAGCTCATGAGATCAGCAGCTGATGGAAATTTTCAGAACAGGAGCTGCTGGCACCTGTGCAGAAAGCACAGAAAATATGAACAGTTGGTGGGCAAGGTTCTTGGGCAGAGTAAAGGGCACAGAGCAGGCAATGGGAGGAGGCCACTCCAGGCAACTCACCTGGGAAGGATGGTGACAGGTGAGAAGAATTGGCACAGCAGATAGGTAGGTGGTGGGCAGGCAGGTAGGTGGGCACCTTGCCCATTAAGAGCTGGAAACCTTGGCCAGACTCAGTGGCTCATGCCTGTAATTCCAGCACTCTGGGAGGCTGAGATGGGTGGATCACCTGAGGTCAGGAGTTCGAGACCAGCCTGGCCAACATGGTGAAACCCCATCTCTACTAAAAATACAAGAAAATTAGCCAGGTGTCGTGGTGGGCACCTGCAATCCCAGCTACTTGGGCAGCTGAGGCAGAAGAATCGCTTGAACCTGGGGGGCAGAGATTGGAGTGAGCTGAGATTGCACCATTGCACTCCAGCCTGGGCAACCAGAGTGAAATTCCATCTCAAAATAAATAAATAAATAAATAAATAAACAAACAAACAAACAAATAAATAGCTGGAAACCTTGAGGGGAGGCAAGACTGAGAAGGGAGAGCCCGGGGCAGCTGTTAATGTCCAGTGGGCTGACTGGGTGAGAAGTGAGGAAGTGGAGGCTGGAGCCCAGGGAAAAAGGGGAGGGAAAGTGCTGATCCTGGGGCCATCAGGCACCAGGCCCGTGTTAGTTTCCTGTGGCTCCTGTAACAAATGACCACAAGTTCAGTGGCATCAAACAGTGCGGATTTAGTATCTTACAGTTCCAGAAATGGGAAGTGGGAAATGGGCATCCCTGGCTAGAATCAAAGTTTTGTCAGGGCTGTGACCCTCTTGGAGGCCCTCAAGGAGAATCCATTTCCTGGCGTCTCTGGCTCTGAGGGGCTGCCCACATTCCTTGGCTCACAACCCCACCCTCCATTCCTAAAGCCTGCAACCCTGGGAAGAGACCTGCTGCTGCCATTTTCCACTTATAAGGACCCGTGACCACACTGGTCACCCCCAGACAGTCCAGGATATGCTCCTCATCTCCAAAATCAGCTTAACAAACAAACCCTCCTGTAACCCTAAGCCCTCTGTTACATGTATAGTGACATAGCCACAAGATGTGGGTGTTAGGCTCTAGGTATCCTTGGAGCCATTATTCCATCTTCTATACAGCAGTGCAGAACAAAGGCTTATTACTTATAGGGAATTTGCAAGATCTGGTACCAAACAGGATGTGGCTGGAGGCGCTCTGGACCCTTGGTTCTGGTGTGTCACACACCGCCCGCAAATCTAGTGTTATAAAACAACTGTTTTGTTATGTGCACAGAATCTCTGGGTCAAGAATTCAGCCAGAGTGTGGCAGGGATACTGTGTTTCTGCTCCATGAGATCTGAGGCCTCAGCTGAGAAGATTCACACATGGGGCGGCTCCAGGGCTGGGGACTGGAGACGTCTGAAGTCACCTCGTCTGTGTGTCTGGTAGTGGATGCTGGCTATTGCCTGGGACTTTGATGGGAATTTCTGGCTCACAGTTGGAACAGCTACAGCCAGCCTCTCCACCTGGCCTTGGTGTCCTCACAATATGGCCGCTTCTGGGAAGTGGAGCTTCCGGTGCGGTGGCCGAGGGCTCCAAACGCCTCCAGTCACGGAGGTGGAAACTGCATTGCCTCAGAGGTGACACCACAGCATTTCTGCCACATTCTGTTGGTTTTAAGAAAGCTACCATCCCTTCCACCTCCCTGATTCACAGCGAGGAATATTAGATTTCATCTCCTAATGACGGAGTGGCGTGGACTGAGAAGAACCTGCGGCATGGGAGAGACTGAGGCATCCGTCTTTGGAAAAACAATCCGCCACATTATTTTAGGATCCCAGCAAGGCCAGTCCTCGGCAGGAATGCAGTGGTGGTTTCCGGCTCAACCCTTACTCTAGGGTTGCCAGATGTAGCAAGGAAAACTACAGAACATCCAGTTAAATTTGAATTTCATATGAACAATGTTTTAAGGTATAATTATGCCCATGCGATATTTGGGATATGCTTATGCTAAAAAGTTGGTTGTTTATCTGACATTCAATTTTCACTGGGCATTTTTACATTGCATCAGGCAATCCTAATCCATGAAGAACGCCCATTTAAAAATATGTTGATCATCATCCCTGAGCAGGAGGAAGGAGAAAGAGTAACAAGGAGGCAGCTTTTAAGAGGAAACCCAGCCGGTCGCGGTGGCTCACGCCTGTAATCCCAGCACTTTGGGAGGGTGAGGCAGGCGGATCACGAGGTCAGGAGATGGAGGCCATCCTGGCTAACACGGTGAAACCCCGTCTCTACTGAAAAAAAATACAAAAAACTAGCCGGGCGAGGTGGCGGCGCCTGTAGTCCCAGCTCCTCGGGAGGCTGAGGCAGGAGAATGGCGTGAACCCGGGAGGCGGAGCTTGCAGCGAGCGGAGATCCGAGATCCGCCACTGCACTCCAGCCTGGGCAACAGAGCAAGACTCCGTCTCAAAAAAAAAAAAAAAAAATAGGAAACTCTTGCAGAGGGAGGCCAAAAGACTCAGACCCAACTTGTTTATTTTTTGGCCCACTTCCTCAGAGCCAATGTGATCCATTTCCAGTTTCCATAGTCTGTAAAAATACCTCCCAGCCTGCTGGTAATTAATGGGAAGTGTAGAACCCATTCTTCTGATGAGCTTTCAATTAGCCTATGTCTAATTTTCAAATGCTCATGAATAAATGATTAACTCGGATCAGAAACAAAAATCAAAGACCTCACCTGCTTATAAACAGAACGGTTTGAGAGATTACTTCATCATCATTTCCATAGACTGCACCATCATTGCCTTCCTTATGACCCAGAAAACAAGAATCGTCAGCCTTTACTGAGCATATTCTCTGGCAGAGAACATCATGAGTTTCTTAGTCTCTTGAAAAACTCACTGGCTAGTTTCTGTTATTTTCTGAACCACACAAACCAGTAGATGGGTGGGTGACCAGCCCAAGGTCCCACAGCCAGAAAGCAGCAGAGCTGGAAGGATTCAGCCTGGGTCTCTACATTTCTTCAAGAGCATAGCCTTTTTGCCTTGTGAGGTCAGAAAAGTGAACTAGTGTGCACTAGCACTGGGGTAAATAGGTCCCTCTGGCTGCTACAGTAGCACGAATATTGTCCCCCCAAATTTGTCTGAGTCCTAATCCCTGGTAACCCTGAACATGACCTTGTTTTGGAAATAGGACCTTTGAAGATGTCATCAAGGGCCTCCAGATGAGATCATCCTGGATTTAGAGTGAGACGTCATCTCTTTAGGGCTTTAGGTCTCTTTGCTACGTTTATAAGAGAAAGGAGGGGATGTTTAGAGGCACTGACAGAGAAGAAAGTCATGTGAATATGGAGGCATATTGGAGTGATATTTCTACAGGTCAAGGAATGCCAAGGTTTGCCGGCAGCCACCAGCACCCAGGAATGAGCCGTGGAAGGGATGTTCCCTGAAAGCCCCCAGAAGGAACCAACCCTGGTTTCGAATTCCTGGCCCCCAGAACTGCAAGACCATGGATTTCTGTTGTTGTTAAGCCATCGGCTTGTGGCCCTTTGTCCCGGTAGCCACAGGAACATGAAGGTGGTCTCTCTCTCAGGCCTGCCAGCTGCTCTGCTCCATCCCTGTGACCCCCAAAACCAAAACCCCCATGTTTCTTCTCACCACAGAAAAACACACTGCTTTAGCTTCTCCTCCTTGTATGTGAGATGCAAATGGTGATTTGTGATTCTGTGTGTGCCTCCGCCTGCCCACCTGGTGCTGGGGAAAAGACAAATCATGTCATCAACACCCCTACTGGGGTCTTCAGAGGGAAATTTAGAGTAACGTGAAGCCTTTGTGCTTTTCTTAGTCACATAATAAAAATTACAGTTTTTATAACTCCAGTGACTAAAGCACTTAAATCACCTCCAGGAGTGAGCTGGCCAGCCACTTGTCGGTATGGCTCCTGAGAGAAAGCTGAAGGGGGCATATGTCTGGAAGGATGAGAAATCATTTGCTAAGTAAGAAGCTCACTGAGTTTAAATCAAAACTCAGCACCTCTGGTTTTAGGCAAACTTTTAAAAATCTTACAGTTCCTGTTTTCCTGTGTGCAAATATCCCTAGGAAAGGGTAGAAGCAGAACTGAATTTTTGCTGGTTTGCTTCTTTCTTAGGGTAAATTCTGCTATGTCTCCTCCAGCCCTGACCAAACTTCAAATATGAAGTAAATAAACATTGTCATATATCAGCCGGCCAGTTCCCAGCGAATCCTGCCTGCGTGCCAGTGCAAAGGCAGGTCTGGTGCTGTGTCCTGTGGTAACTACCTGTGGAGCCTGCTGAACTCATTTTCCCCTGAATTTCAGAAAGTGCTGGAATCACCCCAGAGCACTTAAGTACTTGCCCTGTGAAGATAGCAAGGAAATGGGAGAGGATTTAAAGGATTTGCTTAAGAGTGGCTTTGAAGACCTCCAACAGGGCGAGAGAGCCAGCTCAGCACAGAGCCAGCCTAGAGAGGGAGCATTTTTCTAGTGAGTTCATCTTTAATTTGCAACTACGGCACAAAGGAAGGAGCAGCTGTGGAGACCAGGGCATTGGTGAAATGAAAGCATATTGTTTCCCTCCACCTTCCCCACCCTGGGGAGGCCAGGGGTTCTCCAAGGCAGATACCCTTTAAGTGAAATCTATGGAATTTTGAAAACAAAAGGCAGACTCAAATGCATTGCACATGCTCACCGAGGACCCAGGCATGCACGGTTCAGACTTGCTGGGTTTGGGTTCGCGGACTTTCGTTTTCTTTCTCTCTGCTGCTTGCCCTGTGGGTGTAGACAGCAAGAAAATGAAGAAAATGAGCCCAAGGCCCCTTGCCATGGCTGTGCTAGTCACTCACTTTTAACCTGAGCAAGTTCTGATTTATTCTAAGGCACCCGCCTTCATCAGTGAAATGGAGATAATGGGGATAATGCTTTACTGGTAGTTTGGAAGATCAAATAAGGTCGTGTCGGTCAAGATAATAGCATTGACTGTCGTTGATTGAGTGCCTGCCACGCCCGGGCACCATGCTAAGTGCTTTGTAGGCAGGGCACTGATTTGCTCCCACTTTACATTGGGGGGTAGGGAGGCACAGAAAGGCAAGGGAAGCTGCTCAAGGTCGTTTGGCGCAGTAAGGAGCCAGGACTCCAACCCCTATCTAAGCTAGTGCTCTAACTCGTTAGGCATTTTTATAAAGGACCAGATCGTAACTATTTTCAACTTGGCAGGTCTGAGTGGAAAACACGAACTCATTGAAAGTGCTTTTTCTATTCTGTCACTCACAACAATCAACACAGAAGACCTCTGTGATCAAATGTGGCAGGGAGGGGGTTCCCTATACACAAAGCAAGCTATCAATTCTGCAGCAGGCATAAGCTGGGGGTCCTCTAATGCAATTCAGTGGAGATAGCACCAGGTCCCACAGGTTGAGGGCTGAGTCCCCAAGACTGCTTCCCACCCAATTCCAGTGCCAATCACAATCCCCGGGTTGTTTTGCCAGTGCTTCTGCCCGAGGGGCTGTAAATCAGAGTCCCCAAAAGCCCTTCCTTGGGTTTAGTGAATTTGCTAGAGTGACTGACAGAACTCAAGGAAACACTTACTTACATCTAACAGTTTATTACAAAGGATGTTTCAAAGGATGCAAATCAACAGCCAGATGAAGAAACACATAGGGTGAGGTCTGGAAGGGTCTGAGTGCAGGAGCTTCTGTCTCCACGGATTTGGGATGCACCAGCTGTCGGGTACATGGATGAATTCTTGTTCACTTTCCTGCCTCCTGGAAGCTCCCCAAACCCTGTTCTCCTGGGTTTTTTATAGAGACTTTGGTAGGCAACCATGTAGAGATGTGACTGGGCAAAAGGATCTGATCTAATACGAATGGGCCGAGTAGGGAACCCCAGTAAAGCCTGTCAGTTCAGATTCTTCTTGGCCTCCCCGTACAACATTCTTTCTTCCAGAGTATGGGACAGAACCCATTCTGAAATAGGCCTCTTGTGACCTATAATTAGACAAAACAGGTCATAACATATTTTTATAGCTAGCTCTAAAACAGAGAGGCAGGGGAAGATTCCTGCTTTGGGGAGAAAAGAGAGTAAATGAAAAGGGGGAAGGGGAAGGCAGGGAGAGAGATTCTGTTTCTAGGCCTGTTCCTGAGGCCTAAAGCACGCAAGGCAGTAACAAAGGCTATGGGAGTTATGAACCATGAATGAAAACCGCCCCCCTCTGTGTATATATATATATACACACACACACACACACACACACACATATAGATATTATATATGTTTTATATGTTTATATGTTTTATATGTTATATATGTTTTATATATATAACGTAATATCACCACAGGTCTCTCTTGTATCTACTCAACTACTCAACTCTGCCACCATAGCACAAGAGCAGCCACAGACAATTCATGAACAAATGGGTGTGGCTGTGTTCTAAGACAACTTTATTTATAAGACAGGCCATGGGAGGGGGAGGGGCTGCGGAATGGGTGAAGGGTCTGTCTTTGTCCCTTTGGGGTGCTATAACAAAATACTATAACCTGTGTGGCTTCTAAACAATGGGAATTTATTTCTCACATTTCTGGAGTTTGCCAAGTCCAAGATCAAGGCGCCGGCAGATTTGGTGTCTGGAGGCCCCACTTTCTGGCTCATAGATGACGTTGAATGTGTCCTTGCATGGGGGAAAGGGAGAACTCTGGCCTCTGCAGCCCCTCATAAGGGCACCCATTCCATTCATGAGGGCCCCACCCCCATGACTGAGTCACCTCCCAAAGGCCCCACATCCTAACATCATCACACAAGGATGAGGGTTCAGTGTATGAATTTCAGAGGAACATGAGCATTGAGTCCATAGGAGGGTTTTATTTGGAGTGCTGGAAGTGCCTGGAACTAGATAAAGGGGTACACTTGGAAGGTACTAAGTGCCACTGAATTGCTGGCTTTAGGATGGTTAATGTTATATGGATTTCACTTCAATAAATTATTTTTAAAAATCAAGCAATAGACTCAATTTGGTCCACAAGCCATAGTTTGCTGACCCCAGCAAGCTGTCCCTGGTCCCAAACTAACTTAGATGAAGACATTTGACAGAAGTTAGAGATTGAGTCTTTATTAGCTGCCAGCACCTTAAGTTGATCGATTCCATATAGACAGAGGCACTGACTCATGCAGGAGGGATCTACAGTATGGGTGTTCAGTGCCAGCCCGACTGGGTCTGCACCGTGGCTGTGCCAAGTGCTAGCGGAGTCATCCCAGGCAAATCATTCAGTATCTCTGGTTTCATTTCACAGGTCTTTAAGGTGGGGACAATAAGGATTCCTTCCTTATGGAGTTAAGAGGATCAGCTGAGTTAATACAGGTGACTTATCCATGTTATGCCCAGACCGTTTGTTCCCCGAAGAAGACCACCAGAGTCCAGAGTCAAAGCCAAGCGGCAAGGATCTTTAATGCAAGTTCGAACTTGGTCCCTCCGTTCTACAACATACAAGAGGGCCTGGAACAATGCTTGCGCTTGCTTTTTATAGCTCGAGGTAAACAGGACTTGTCAGGTTACAGAGGAACAAGGCATTTCTCTAGGCTACAGCATTACAATTGGTTTACATGTTAATGTGAAGCTATGCTTTTAGCAGCCTTCTTATCGGTTCCTGCGCTTTGACAAACGGTTGTAACCTTATTGGAGCTTCCCCAGGTGTTGTTTTTCTTCATGTGTTTGTGTCGGGCAGGCATAAGGGGCTCAGGAAGTTGGGACAAAATAGAGGATTGTTTGTACTGGGCCCAGGACTAAGATATGTAGCAGACACTGGTAATTAGAGCAGGACAGAGACTTTCACAACGTTTGTCCTTACAATGTCTGGAGTCTATAGATAACCTTAATCGGTTAGGTCCGGGGTCGATCTTTAACTAGGCTCAGGGCGCCGCCCGGGCTGTTTGCCTGTGGACCTCATTTCTGCCTCTTAGTCTCTTCATTTGATCTCTTTCAATCCAGACAGAGCCAAATGCATAAGTGTCTCACATAAGAGTCTGCAATCACTTTAATGTTAATAAATGAAGGGACTTTCCTTACCCATGAGCTGCTGCTTGCTCACACGAGAGCTCCCCTCAGGCAGCCCTGTGTTTTCAGAGCTGGCACAAGCAAGCCATGGGTAGGCATCATAATAAAGGCAGTCAAGGCAGCTCGAGGCAGATGTGACTTCTTCCCAGGAACTGGCAGGTGCTGTGAGCAAAGCCCAGGCCTGATAACTCCTGTTTCTCATGAGGTAGAGCCACACACATGGCCTGAATTTCTCCATTCTTCAGGACTCACAGCCCCCGTAAGTGTCCAGCTGACAGTGGAAGAGGCTTCATCTCGGCCACAGAAGGTTGGCCTTTTCCTGGGTGTGGGTCAGGGCTCAGGAAAGAAACTGACTGTGAACTGACACTGGTGATGAAGAGTTTGGTAAGGAGGTGTTTTCCAGATGTAGGCAGGTTGAAAGAACCCTGGGCTGGTAATAGTGGAGGAACCACTTCTGCCCCAGTGCCTGTAGGAGCAAGGAGGGTAACAGTTATGGCAACTGAGAGAGGGGATCTGTGAGGAGCCACAGCTACATGCAACCAGTCACCCGATGGAAATGGGGCCTTCAGAAGAAGGACAAGGCCAACCTACCGCACTGGAACAGAGAGAAAACCAGAGGAACAAGTGCCTCAACCATTCTTCATTCTCAGATGTGTTCTCCCTTGACGGGCCAAAGCCAAACAGCAGCCCCTCTAGGCTGAGACCATCTCCACAGCAACCATTTCAACCAACAGTTCAAAGTTCAACAAAAATCCTAGGGAAGGCTGTGATTGTCCAGGATGAAGTCTGCACTGTTGCCAGTGGGAGAAAGCATCCTGATTGGCTAATCCTTGTGTGCAAACGTGTTCAGACAAGAAACAGAAGCTCAGAGGCCCAAGATGAAAGGAAGAGCAGCAGGCGGCGGAGGATGATTATATCTGTGGACATCTGCCACACTCATTTTTTCTCAGAAAGAGGCCATTCCAGCCTTCCCTGGATCACCGGCATTTTGCAATGACCTTCCGCAGGAGCCTATGGATCTCCCTGTTTCCCCCACCCCCTCTTTCTTCTCCTCTCTTCTCCTATTTCTTAAAGAATAGACTGTTTCTTGGAGCAGCTTTAGATTCACAACAATATTGAGTGGAAGATACAGAGATTCCCCATATATACCCTGTTCCCACATGTGCACAGCCTCCTCCATTATCAATATCCTTCACCAAAGCAGTGCATTTGTTACTATTGATAATCTTACATTGACAGGTCATTATCACCCAAAGTCCGTAGTCTACATAGGGCTTACTCTTGGTGGTAGACCTTCTACAGGTTTTGACAAATGTGTCATGAAATGCATCCACCATTACGGTGTCATGCAGAACAGTTTCACTGCCCTAAAAATCCTCAGTGTGCTACCTATTCATCCTGCCCTCCCTCTAAGCCCTGGCAACCACTGATCCTTTTTCTGTCTCCGAAAATGTTTGCCTTTTCCAGAATGCCACATAATTGGAGTAATACAGTATGTAGCATTTTAGATTGGCTTCTCTTGCTTAGTAATATGCATTTAAATTTCTTCCAAGGCTGGGTGCAGTGGCTCATGTCTGTAATCCCAGCACTTTGGGAGGCTGAGATGGACAGATCACCTGAGGTTAGGAGTTCGGAACCAACCTGGCCAACATGGTGAAATCCCATCTCTACTAAAAACACAAAAGTTAGTAAGGCATGGTGGCACATGCCTGTAGCCCCAGCTACTTGGGAGACTGAGGCAGGAGAATCACTTGAACCTGGGAGGCGGAGGTTGCAGTAAGCTAAGATCGTACCACTGTACTCCACTGGGTGACAGAGTGAGACTCCATCTCAAAAATAAATTAAAAAAAAAAAAGTTTCTTCCAAACACTAACTCCATTGTCTGAATGCACCATTGTTGGTTTATCCATTCACCAACTGAGGAACATCACAGTTGCTTCTGAGTTCTGTCAATAATGAATGAAGATGTTATAAACATCCATATGCAGGTTTTTGCGTGGTCCTACATTTTTATCTCGTTTAGGTCATTACCAAAGATTGAGGTTGCTGGGTTTTATGGTAAGACTACAGTAGCCCCTTATCCCAGGGGGACATGTCCCAAGACTCACAGGAGATGACTGAAACTGCATGAATTTCTTTTTCCTTTTTCACAATTTCATGGATAGAAGATTCGTCTTCTACCGTAGGTCTTAGCAACCTCAGCATACTATATTTTTTCTTTCCTTATGAAGTCTAGAGCTTTCATGTTTTCACTTAAAGCACTTTATTTCTTCTCTTTGGCATATCTGAATTGCCAGCATCAATAATGTTGCCCTTTGGACCCACTATTAAGTAAAATAAGGGTTATTTGAACACAAGCACTGTGAGGCTGTGACTGTCAATCTGACTATCGAGACAGCCACTAAGTAGCTGAGGGGCAAGTAGCATAGGTGGTGTGGAGACCACGGACAAGGGATGGTTCACATGCCAGGGGGGACAGAGCAGGACAGCCAGAGGTTTCATCATGCTATGAAGAATGGGGTGCAATTTAAAACTTATGAATTGTTTATTTGGGGAATTTTCCATTTATTATTTTCACACCATGGTTGACTGAAACAGCAGTGAGTGAAACTGTGGACCAAGGAACTATTGTGTGTTTAGCTTTGTAAGAAATCACAAAAATGTGTTCCAAAGCAGCTGAACTCTTTTGCATTCCCACCAGCAGTGAATGGGAGTTCCTGTTGCTCCACTTCCTTGCCAGCATTTGATGTCATCAGTGTTCTGGATGTTGGGTACTCTAGTAGGTGTGCAGCATCTTTGTATTTATTTATCCTAAATGTGGATTAAGTGCGTCTCCTAATTTCTCAAAATAGGATTAAAATCATGCTATTTTGGTATTTATCACAACTTCATGGAAAGGTGGGAGGGACAGGAAGAAACTGAAGAAAGGCTATGATTTTAAGCCAAGTTCCATCATAGGAGTCCGTCTCCACGAGGAGTGCTTCTCCTAAACCCTCAACTGGATACCAGGTTTCTACCCCAGCCCTCCAGGACTGCATCCCACCTCCCACCTGCCATCAACAGAAGTATCTTGAACCCAAACTCCTACTATGGGTCTGACCACCTTAAATCTTTGGGAACCAACAGAAAGACCTCTCCACCCCAGCCCAATACACACAAACTCAAATACTAAGCCCAGCTCCCGAGACACACCACCAACTCCAGGCGAACTCTGTCCACAGTGCTGACAGCCCTTCAGATGATCGCGCAGTGTGATTTCACTTCTCACTGATCAGAATCTCTCCATTCCTCAGCAGGGTTTGGGATTCCTCTTTGCAAAATCAAAAGGCTCATTGATGTGCTTTGTGACTTTTTTTTTTTTTGGTTCATTATTTTTCTGAAATAAAGGACTGATATTCCTCCTAAGGATGGACTCAAAAATTTCTGCAAACTTAAAAATAGCAGCATGTCTCCCTTCATACCCATCAAGTATTCAAAAATATGGGGCTCAGTCTCAGAATATCCAGTTTACACAAGGAAATATTACAATTAAAATCAATTATTGTGAACATCTATTTTCTGCTGGGAAGAACTCACCTGTGATGTGGCATGATATTTTCTAGAAAAGCATCTCAATTTTGCCTCTTCATAGGGAATCATAGCTGGACCTCAGAGGTCTACAGGTCGGGAGCTCTGTTGGTTTGGCAAAATGCACTCTCTGCTCTTCCACCCATGTCTGGAGATGCATTATAATTAATCCCTCCTGGGTTCTGTTCTCTATTTTTCTGACTTTTTAAAAAGTACTTTTAATAGATGAGGTCTCTCTGCCACCCCCCGTCAAGACTTTGCAGTTTCTGTAATCACAGAGGTAGGGAATCAAAACAACAGAAGAGATTTGGCTCTGAGCTTCTGTGTGTGTCCCTAGCGGTGGGGGACATTTTGTCCAACAGATTTAATTGGTACCTTTGTGTTCTGAAGATAATGCTGCTCCATTATCTGCTATTGTAATAAACATTTTATGATTTCAGAGAAAACCTTTTGTGTGTGTGTGTGTGTGTGTGTGTGTGCGCGCGCCTCTGCACAGATTGGTTCCTCTTCTTCATTTGAGAATGTTTACCACATCTTCTGGAACTGCTGATTTCAGTCAGGAAAGCAATTGCAATCAATATGGGCATTAATATCGATCCAAGAGGCAGAGCAGTCCATGAAGGGGACCAGCCCGCAGCTGCTTCTCTATGCAGTGTTCTCTTGGACTCTAAGTCATCCCCGGGGCCGTCAGGATCCCCATCCCACATCCCATGAGGCCTGGATGGCCACAGGCCTGAAGAGCCTGAATAGCTTCAGATCTCTGTGGCTCTGCTGAATACAATAGGAGGCCACATCCTCAGGGCATGTGCATACCCTGAACTGTTTATTCAGAAGCACATTTGTCCTGTGGGCCTCTGCACACTGTCTTCAGAGTTGTAGGTGCCAGGAGACATCTGGCCAGGACTAAAGAACTCACTGCCTTACAAAGAACAGTTATGAAAACAATGGTGAAGGGTCTTCTTGGAACGTTGTTGATTATTGCTGTGCCCACGACTGAGTAGAGCATCAACCAGGCAGTGAAGTGCAATGTGGAGGCTGATTCCAATGTAACTGCTGTCCAAACAACACGAGCGCCCACACAGTTTTCACTCTAGGTGGCTGATTTTGGAGCGCAACAGTTTGAAAGGACTGAGAAGGAAAGATCCACAGGCATAAAATATTTTCCACGTGATTTCAGAGGGGTTCTACCTTTCCTGAAGCCTCACTTTGGGCCCCAAGTTCAGAGCTCTTATTCTCTCAAATCTGCTCTGAAAACAAACATGCTTATTTATCCCCTGATTTATTTAACAAATACCAAGTGAGAGCATATTAGGTACCAGACATTGGTGACACCTGAGTGAACAAGACAGACGGATTCTGTCCTCTGGGAGATTACAGTTTGTTGAGAGAGAACACACTATAAGCCAATAATGAACAAGTAGAGTTATAAAATGCACAAGGGCTATAAATAAGCCCAAATCATTACAAATGGAGATGAACTTGCACTGACATGGGTGGTCATTTACTCAAAATGCTGGTCCAGAAAGATCTCCATGAGGAGGGAGTATTAAAGCCATTACAGGACAAAGGTCCTGAAGTCAGGAGGAACTGGGATAGTCCAGCACAGAGTAGAGGCCAGTGCAGTTCTTCCCAGGAATCCGAGGGGAGAAGGGGAAGAGGTGAACAGAACCGAATCGTGCAGAGTCCTGCAGGATAGGTAGGGATTTGGGATTTTCTTCTAAGTTTGATAAGAAGCTAAGCATGATGTGACATATGGCCCGTTTGAGGTTTAAGACTCCTCTTCAGCTGTAGTGGAGTGAGTTAGAAGCGGCAAGAGTGGGGGAAGCTAACTAGTGCAGTTATCCTGGTAAGGGTTGATGGTAGCCTGCACTCAGGTGGTTGCGGTAGTGATACCAGTGGGCTAGGGGAGGTCTCCAAATGCCAGTGAGACCTCGACCCCAGCCGGTGTCTAGACTCTTGATGCTGTCATACGAAGGCATTCAAGGAGGAGTTGGAAAAAACTACAGAGATTTATCACGAAGAGAAAAGCTTGCACTCAAGATGGGAGTGCAGGAATACTCGAAAGAGTCACACCCGAGGCAACTTGGGACTTCTATCTTTATGGGTTTCTCTAACTGAAGGGTGGAATATTCATGAAAATTCCCAGAAAAATGTAAAGGTTTCTCAAAACTGTGGTGCTATCCGTTTTTACACCAAGTATGTGTGTTCCCAGAGCTGTCCTGGCACTGATGGGTGTGTGACTTAGAATATTAATGAGCATATAATGAGGTCCTAGGTGAAACCTAGATCAAATCCAGTGCCACGTTGGGTCCAGTCATCTTAGCCAGCGTGGCCCACATCCTGTTTTTCAGGGTCTCATTGACCCCTCTCTTCTGCACTTATTTCAGCTGTTTCCTTTTGCTAATCATGCAACACTGCTGCCTGGAAGTTTCTAGTCTCTGGTGACCACCTGACCACCCTGTATTATTCCTGTCTCAGGGGATGGAGAGAGATAAAGCAATTGGGGGTACATCAGTGGTGTGCTGCTAAGCCAGCTCTCTGGAATAAACACAGTCCTTAGTGTTAGGGTTTGCCGATTTCCATGGTATAAATACTCCCACCACAGGCTGATCCCTAGCCGCCAGTGTGAGGTCATGGCCGAGGTGGGAGGCCTCATGTGCAGTCCAGCTGCTTCCCCCTGCTGGCTGGGAGGAGAAACCTGAAGCCCATGCTTGGACCAGTCTCCCAGTGTTTGGTTTGAGTCATTGAGGATGGCAGTTGCTTCAGTTGGGAAGGTACAAGGCTGCAAAGGACATAGATTTGTGGGTGGGGCAGAGGACCTGCTAAGAAAGCCTGTCTGGAGCTCCTGCCCCCACAGGTGTCTCCAGCAGCCCACAGAGGCCCCTCCCCTTGGAAATCTCTCGCCCTGCTGTTGGTTCTGCGTGATTAGTTTCTTATCACAAGGACATGGTCCTGCTCGCTAAGTGTCTGCTCACATAGTTATGCAGAGATCTGTGCAGTAAGTTGTGGCAACAAGAGCGCTGGGCTGGAAATCCAGAGATCAGGAACCTGGGACTGGAGGAAGATACGCTCGGGGTTACCTGAATGCTCAACTGCAAATGCAGGCCTTCTGACCCGAAAGGGCCCACCTTCTCCTCTAGGTCCAGCTGCTAAATTTGCTAATTCTTAAAAGTCTATTCAAAACAAAACATAAAAACTAAACAGGTTTTTTTTCTCATTTTTTCCCCCTCTGCCCCTGTTTTTCTACTGAATTATTATGCAAGAGGAGAAATAGCCTGTGCTGAAAAATGCATAGTTAAATATTCCCTCTATAGTAAGGGGGAGAAGTAATGAACCTCAGCATAAACCCTGCAACATTCAGAGACAGCAGCAAATGTGTTCATTTAGAAATTACGCAGGTAGTGTGCTTTGAGCTTTTGTTCTGTGTTAATCCTTCAGGCGCTGGTTAAACCAACGCGTTGTACGCGCGGTGGACCTTGATCTGAGCCCTGCTGAGATCAAAGGCTCAATCCAGAAAGCTTTCTGCTGATTTTCTTGTGTCTTCTACCATCTCCAAGCACTTTGAGAGCAATTTCAGAGCAACTGTCAAAGCTGGCAGATGATATTTATATTAGGATGCTGTTTGTACTTATTTATTTAACATCAGATGGTGGCAGCCAACCTGCCCATTAGATAGTATTAATAAAATGCACAAAGTTAACAAGGTATACAGGAGACTTTTTGCTTATCCTCATCCACTTAACCCAAGACAGAGCTTTTAATCTGCATTCAGGTAAAGTAAGAGGCTAAGAAGAAGCAAGAAGCTGGGTGTAGTGGCTCATGTATGCAATTTCAGCACTTTGGGAAGCTGAGGCTGGAGGATCATTTGAGCGCAGGAATTTGAGACCAGCCTAAGCAACACAGAGAGACCTTGTCTCTATAAAAAAAAAAAAAAAAAAAAAGAGAGAGAGAGAGAAAAAAAAAGAGCAAGAACTCAAGAACTCTGGGGTCAGATAGATCCAGTTTGAATCCCAGCTCAGGCTCTTATTCACTGCATGGTTTGCACAGGTTTCTTAAACTCTCAAGAGTATTTGTGTTCCTGGGTGAAGTGAGAGTCATTTTAGAGTCACGTCATAGAGCTGTTCTGAAGATTACAAGTCCAGGCTTGACCATATTAATGATGGTCATTATCATGATTATTATTTTGATATTCATAACCTAAATCCAACAGATATGGGCTAAGAGCCCAGTTCTGCCTTATACTCACTGGTCACCTTTGTCCCAGCATTTTCCAAGGTTGTTTGAGTGCACCTCAGACGTTGCCTCAAGCCCCCCTAGCTCCCATCAGCTCTGAAACTTCTGCGCACCCTGGAAATTTACTTCCTTACAGTCCACTTCAGGGCTGGGTTTCTCTTTTCCAATCTCACTTCCTCTTGTCTCTCTCTTCTGACTTAAATGTGATATCGGGCTCTTTTCGTCTGATTCACACATACACATACACACTCACTCACTCACAAAACATCTGTGTGTGTCATAGGCTTTACTGACAATGCAGAGGGTTGGAGGGCTTTCCCATATGAGACCTAGATGCCTGACAATCAAAGCACCTCTGCTCTGAAAAGCCCTGGGGCCCTTCCACCTTGGCACTTGCATTTCCTATCTTTCTCCTCAACCCCTCCCCTCTCTCCTCTCCATCCTCTGTGGTCCCAGAGCCTATTCCTACATGGAATCCCAAGACCTCTAGAAAGACATGGCGATTCAGAGGCAAGAGCAGGGAGGTTCTCCTCTGGCCCCTTCATTTTCCAATCTGAGAACCTTTGATGGACTAGCTGCAAAAAAACCAACCAGGGTAAATTCCTTACCCACCTCTCTAACCTCTCCCTGATGGCACTAGGAGGTCCCACTGATCATTTGAAATCTTTAACGGATGAAAAACAGAGATGTTAGACATTCATCCAGAAACATTGGTCAGGCACGGTGGCTCACACCTGTAATCCCAGCACTTTGGGAGGCTGAGGTGGGAAGATGGCTTGAACTCAGGAATTCAAAACCAGCCCGAGCAACATGGCAAAACCCTGTATCTACAAAAAATGCAAAAAGTTAGCCAGGCATATTGGTGCATGCTGTAGTCCAGGCTACTTGCGAGGCTTGAGCCCAGGAGGTTGAGGCTGCAGTGAACCATGATGGTGCAACTCTGCTTCCAGCCTGGGTGACAGAGTGAGACCCGGTCTCAGTAAGTAAATAAATAAATAAGCATTACATTAAAAAGGGGTGTTTTCTATTTAGCACTATTATGTCCCAGGTAAGAAGGCTCCTGTCCTGGAACCTGAATCTGTACGATGGCAGCCAAACCCTCTTCCCAGCAGACTTCAGTGAAAGGCAGAAATCAAGAAGTGGTTATCACATTAAGAGTTAAAAGAGAAAGGTACTATTAATTTTCCATTTTTAGCCATGAAATCTGTAGCTGTATGCTTATGAGAAGTATTATTTTAACCTTCATATTTCTCTTTACATTACTTTGTGGAGACAAAATTAAAAGTTAAAAAATTGATACCTGACATCAAAAGCTCAGCATGCTGAAGGGTACAAGTCATGAAAAGAAAAAAAAGAAGAAGAAATGGTGGCCTTTGAAGACTTTGGGGGGTAGAAACATTGAAGAGTTTGCATTGTCTACAGAGACCTATGTCAGAGAAACAGCCTAGAAAGACATGTGGCAGGGAAGGAGAAAATAAAATCTGAGTACTTTGGAATGACATCTTACAATTTAAAGAACACAAAACATCTGAAGAGGTTTCCATAAACTAATCAAGACAGTACACAATAAGGTATACCTGCCAGCTAACCCATATTTCTTATATTTATTTATTTATTTATTTTTTATTTTTTCGAGACGGAGTCTTGCTTTGTCGCCCAGGCTGGAGTGCAGTAGTGTGATCTCGGATCTCGGCTCACTGCAAGCTCCACCTCCTGGGTTCACACCATTCTCTTGCCTCAGCCTCCCAAGTAGCTGGGACTACAGGCATGTGCCACCACGCCTGGCTAATTTTTTTGTATTTTTAGTAGAGACGGGATTTCACTGTGTTAGCCAGGATGGTCTCCATCTCCTGACCTCGTGATCTGCCCACCTTGGCCTCCCAACCATATTTCTTTTCTATTTATAAATTGTGGATTCTTTCCCTGTATCTCTAATAGTAATGAAACATTTTGCCTTAGCTCATCTTCCCTGCTTCAGCCACACCCTCTGCTGTGCCGTGACCCAGCTAGCCTTAGTCCATGGTGGGTCCAGGGAGGTGGTCACCCATGTGCTTATGAAGGTAAAAAGTTCCTGTTCAGGTCTCAGTGCAACTCTGTTTCCAAGAAGCCCTAAGAACAAGGAGAGATAAACTTAAGAATACTGCATGCCTCTTTTCTGATTATAAGAAACATCTCTGTAAGTAAACCAGGAGTGTAAAAATATAGACAAGATAAGTATTGTGTTGGAAGGAAATACATCCATCAAGTGAAAGGAAATTGGTAGATCAAAGGAGTGAAAATCATAACTAGCATTTATTGTATGTGTACAGTGTAGCAGGCACTTAAACTGTTTCTTTTACTTTGTACAATGACCACTTTAAGTACTAGAATTTCTTTTCCCATTCTACACACAAGGACAGTGGGGCCAAGAGAGCTGAGTGGGGGCCCAGGGACTGCCAGTGCGGAGTCCTGGCCTCTAGCAGGGGTTTCAGAGCTGCCTTGTTGCAGTGACACAGCTGGGGCCTGGCACAGGGTACCTCAGTAGAAAACAAACCCTCTTCCTCCCTTTCCTTTCCTGATCAGTCGCTACGTATATAGGTGACAAGAACTTTCTTTCTTTCTTTCCTTCTTTTTTTTTTTTTTTTTTTTTTTTAAGACGGAGTCTTGCTCTGTCACCCAGGCTGGAGTGCAGTGGTGTGATCTTGGCTCATTGCAATCTCCGCCTCCCAGGTTTAAGCAATTATTCTGCCTCAGCCTCTGGAGTAGCTGGGATTACAGACATGTACCACTGTGCCTGGCTACTTTTTTTTTTTTTTTTTTGTAGTTTTGGTAGAGATGGGGTTTCACTGTATTGTCCAGGCTAGTCTCAAACTCCTGAACTCGTGATCTGCCTGCCTCGGTCTCCCAAAGTGTTGGGATTACAGGCTTGAGCCACCGTGCCTAGCAACAAGAACTTTCTAAACCTACCCCTTTGTTTATTTTCACCCATTGCTTTCCAACATAAAAAGTGCAGTTTTGTAGAAATTCAAACAAGCCGTCTGGCTGAAGCCTCCCTGGGGAGACCTGACTTTCTGCACTCAGGCGAGGCCAAAATTAAGATGCTTTCGCTCTTTCTGGGCTTGTCTTTATCCATCTAAATAATAAATACTCATGTCCCTCAATTGTGATGAATTTCCCCTTTATGATCAAGCACCTCAGCGCTGTTTGAGTGATGGATTTGTCAAAGTCCCTTGAGGGCTGGCCTCTGCTGCTGCAGGCTTGCAGCCCCCACCCCTATCTGTTTTACTTTAGGACTGCAACAGTAGAACATCCTGCTGACCTCCTGTAGAGAGATGCTGCAGTCAGCACTGGGCCCTGGGGCTCCTTCCCCAGATAACCCCAAGGCTCTTCCGGCTGGGGCCTGCAGGTGTCGGGACCTCAGCCTGGCCACAACATATGCCCTCACTTCCTTAGGATCCAGACACCACGTAGCTATCTCTTTATTTCTTAATTTGTTTTTATTGGATATTAACAAATTATAATTGTGTGTGTTTATGAGATTATGTTTATAATTATATCTATTATGAGATACAAAGTGACATCATGACACGTGTGTGCCATGTGGAATGCTTGAAGTTCACTAACATATCCATCACTTCACATGTGTTTTCTCCTTTCACCTCATTGAAACATCCTTTCGCCTCTCACTGAAACATTGCGTCCTTGACCAGCATCTTCCTGTTCCCCACGTTCCAGCCCCTGGGAACCACGATTCTGCTCTCTGCTCCTATGTGTTTGGTTGTTTTCCGTCCCACATAGAAGGAAGGTCATGCAGTGTCTTTTCTTTTTGTGCCTGGCTTATTCCACTTAGTGTAAGGTCTTCCAGGTTCATCTGTATTTCCAGAAATGACATAAATTCCTCCTCTCAGCCCAACTCATGCAGGTGGGTCAGCATTTGTGTCCACAAGGCCCCCTCTTATGAGATACCTGAGACTTTCAATTGTAAGAGCAGGATGAGTGCCATCAGAAAATACGGCTTGGAATCCAGGAAACGTTCTACACAGAAGAAAAAGTAGATAAGGAGGAAGGCATCTTCGCTTTGACAAAAAAAGCCTGCTGGGTCCTTGAAAGTGGCCACGTCCAGAACAAACATAGGCCCTAAATGGGAATGAGAATTGACTTAAGGAGAGAAATGCTTCCCACTGCCTTCCAGCATGAAGACATGAACACTTAGGTTGAACTCCAAATACATTTTTAAAAACATAAAACAAACACACACACCTCTCTGTGCTTTACATTTGGTCCAAGAACACAATGGAAAGGCATTCTGCAGGTTCCAGTTTTCTTTGGAATCATTTGAGCAGTTCTGTGACAGTGGGTTTGTGAAAAGCTTCAGTTCTTTTATGTCTTGGACCACTTAGGGTCCATCCCCTCTTCTCCATGAGAAAAGGAGCATAGAGCAGCCTACTTCAGCCAGCCGGAATTGACTCACCTGTACTACAGACTTACCTCCACTGCAGCATTAGAGATTTGCCTAAGAATATGACTAGCTTGTGCAGATAGATACACAAACATGCATACACAATATGTAAATGTATTAAGATGACTGACTAGGCTGGGTTTGGTGATGCATGCCTGTAGTTCTAGTTGCTTGGGAGTCTGAGATGGAAGGACCCTTTGAGCCTGTGAAGTTGAGACTGCAGTGAGCTGTGATCACACCACTTCACTGTAGCTTGGATGACAGAGCGAGACCCTGTCTCTAAAGAAAATGTCAGTTATAGCACAGAAAGTCCTGTGTCCTGGGAAACTTCACAGTCCCAGGCAAACTAGGGTAGTTGGTCACCACAGTGTCTGCATTTCTAGAATGCACAGCTTCATCTCCCTGCTCCTACTTCCTGGAGGTTGGAGCTAGAAGGAGATCTTCTAGTTATGTGATCAAGCCTGAGATGGAGAGACATTCTGTGCACATCACAGGGAGAAGGATGTGCATGAGATCTCTCTGTCTTTAGATGTTTTGCCCTGAAGCTGCATCACCACGAGGCCCTTAGTTTACATCACTGCCTTCCCCCTACCCCATCCAGTAGCGAACCCAGAGATACAGCACGAAGACTGAGAGTTGGGTAGAGGTTGCCCAGAGGGTGCTGGTTCTCATTCTGCCTCCTTACTGGTTGTAGTCTGAACTCAAGAGTCCAGGCCCAACAGTGGCTGAAGCTCTTAGTTCAAGACTGAATCTCTGAGCAACCTGTCAGTACTTAGAGGGGAGAACCTGGCATGGACCATGGACAGAGACTGCAGCTCAATTCCAAGGGAGGACTGAGGAGCAAGGAAGCAAGCGGGCCCAGGAAAGGGAGGGATCTAGAGGGAAGCGTGACAGGCACCGACCATGCTCCTGCCATCTCTGCAGGGACCCAGAGAAGGGCAGGTGCTGTGCTGGGTTCTGAGAGAGCTCTTGTTGCAGAGTGGATTTGGGAAGGAACGTTGGACTTGGGATGGGTAGCAAGGGTCGGGAAAGGGCCACATCTTCCTTCCAGGTCAGCCTTTCATTTATTCATCGTTGATGGAGTACCTACTGTATGCCAGGAGCCATTCTAGGTATTGAAGCTCCAAATGTAGCAGGACTGAATAACATCCTCATATTCACATGCACACAATCCTGAAAGCCTCATTTTCTTTATATTAAGGAATGAAAACTCTGAGGCTTCATCCTTCCTGGCAAGAGGAAAGTGCAACCTAATTTGTTCTGAGGAATTACCCCCCATCTGCAGGCCTCACAGAAGTTGCAGGGTTTAGGCAGCACCAGGCGTCGAGGAGGCTGCCCTGGCCATTGCCATCAGGCAAAGGTGCCTGTGTGCCACGGTAAGACCAGAGGAGGTCCAGGGACTGTGCTGCAGGTGCCGTCCGGGGCTGCAGGAATCCCTGGCCAGGAGCTGTGGGATACAAGGCCTGTGTGCCATACAGGTGTGTCCTAAGATGTAGCCAGAGCTGGGGCCTCTGCTGCTTATGGATCCTCTCATCCCATCCTCCTCATCTATCTCCTCCTAGGAGGCACTCCTTTCCTCCAGTCCTGCAGGTGCAACTCCATTCCAGCTTTCCAACATCCTCTCCTCGTGTTCTTCCCACCCTCTGCCCACATCTAGTACCTGCCAAGCTCTTTCCTATTTCGAGCTCTTTGCACTTTCTATTCCCTGTACTATCAATGTTCTTTCCTGGATTTTGCGTGGCTGTGTCAGCCTCACTTTGGCCTCAATTCAATTGTCATCTTCACAGAAGGGCCTTCCGTGGTCACTTGATTTTAGTGGTCCTCATCCTTCATCACTTTCTATCCTACACCCTGTTTGCTTTTCTTCATCATAAAATATTGCATCGGCCGGGCGCGGTGGCTCAAGCCTGTAATCCCAGCACTTTGGGAGGCCGAGACGGGCGGATCACGAGGTCAGGAAATCGAGACCATCCTGGCTAATACGGTGAAACCCCGTCTCTACTAAAAAAAATACAAAAAACTAGCCGGGCGCGGTGGCGGGCGCCTGTAGTCCCAGCTACTCCGGAGGCTGAGGCAGGAGAATGGTGGGAACCCGGGAGGCGGAGCTTGCAGTGAGCTGAGATCCGGCCACTACACTCCAGCCTGGGTGACAGAGCGAGACTCCGTCTAAAAAAAAAAAAAAAAAAAAAAAAATATTGCATCTTACTGTATCATGGTGACTTGTTTATTGCATGTCTCTCCTAGAAGAATGTAGACAAATATGGGCAAACTTTGTCTTGTTCACCACTGAATCCCCAGTGACCTTTCCAGCCTCTGGCACATAGTAGGTGCTCGATAAATACCTGTTGAATGAAGGACGAATGAATTCAGAACGTCTGGCTGCTCCCACACTAGGTACAACACATTTAGGGTTCCTAACGCCTGACTCCAAAGCATCCCTGTGGGTAGAGTTGACTGACTAGAGAAGTAGTCTGTTTTATTTTGTGTCTGGTTCTCATAGAATACATCTATTTCTATCTTAATTAAAAAATAAAAAGAGACAATAAAATGTGCTGTTACAGATTGGACGGATAAAACAATTGGCTTGACAGTAATCTAGGAATTTAATTATAGCAAAACATGTCCATGGAATACACATACTCAGGAAGGAAGAGTTGAAGAGCTTCAATAAATCATTGTTTTTGAAGAAACAAATTACAAAGAAGAAGCCTTTGCAATCGTCCAGCTACTGCTGATGAGGCCATAAAGAAGCTCTAAGTAGCCTCCGTGCCATGTATCATGGGCTCTAATATGCAGGCGCCTCTTTAGAATGGAAAGCTGCCTGGGAAAAGGCTAAACCATGTGGTTATTTGTCTCAAATGGAAAACAATGACTCAAAGTATGGGGGAGATGGTTAGCGAAGCTCCTTCTGGACTGACCACGTGGTCCTGCACATCTTTGACCAGAGTCCTAAGGAGCAAGGGGAAGGTCAAGAGTTGACAGGAAGTGGTTGCAGCCCCAGTTGGGCAGTCATCTGGGTAGACAGGTTCTGGGAGCTCACCAAGCACAGCAGACCTGGCTATTCTTCCTCTAGGTTCGGGAGGACTGAGGACATCCTTCTGGGGCCCACTCTTCTGAGGATGGGTGCAGATAGAGTGGCTCTTCCTGTTCTGGCACCTCCTTCATCTGTCAGCTCCCCAGAGAGGCCTCCTGCCTGTCTTCCTAAAGAACTTTCCATTCTTGCCCCTCCTCACAACCTACCCATCGCCGTCTTTAATCTTCTTCAGAGTCTTTGTCCCCATTGGAAAGTGCCTGATTGAATGATTTTCTTTTTTGCGCCGCCAGGTCTCCACTAGAATGCAAACTCCCAGAGGTCCACCGTGCTCCCACTGGTACCTCGGACAGAGCTGAGCTCGCAGCAATTGTGTGTTAGCGAATGAACGAGTAGGCAAGGATGGAACACTCCACCTGATCCTGAAACCGAACATTCATCCATACCAGTCTGTTCCTTGAGGAAGTGCAAGTGCTCATGACACTGAGAAGTCCCCAGTGAGTGGAGGCTCTGACCCCACCCTGAATCTGCAGAAGGGTCCATGAATTGAAGCCATTATTTATTTTTCATCTTATTTAGTTATTTATTTATTGAGATAGGGTCTTATTCTGTCACCCAGGCTGGAGAGCAGTGGTACAGTCACAGCTCACTGCAGACTCAACCTCCTGGGCTCAATAGATCCTTCAGCCTCAGCCTCCTATAGCCAGGACCACAGGTGCATGCCAGGAAATTTTTGTATATTTGTAGAGATAGAGTTTCACCATGTTGCCCAGGCTGGAATTTCTAATCCTTTAAACGTTTGCTGGGAGCCCAATCCTGTGATAAAGCTCTTACCATGCACACACACACACACATGCATGTGAAACACAGACATGTATACATGTAACACACATTGTTAATAGTGGAGTAATCATTAGTGTGGATTGTTAAACCTTTCATTAAAGAGTGCAGTAATCATTAGTGTGGATTGCTAAACCTGTCTAGCTTTCTGACTCTTGTGCATATGGTAGGATTATACTTCTGGTGTTCTCACTACCCCACCCCATGGTTGGGTGGGTTTATGTAACCAACCCTAGCTAATGAGTTGTGAGTGGATTGACATGTGTTGCTTTCATGCCTGAGCACATCCTTCTGGTGTGAGACCTGAAAAAGCTGTCCCTTTCTTTGCTGCCTGGAGCAACAAGGCGCTGCCCACTCAGCCTGTGACATGCTTGGGTGAGAGTCCCCTGGTGCAGTCCTTTCACTCAATGATGATGGGCATGTTGCTTAGAGGAGAAATAAACCTTTGCTGTTTGGAGCCACTGTGGTTAGGAAGCTGTTTGTTACTATAGCATAGCCTCACCCACTCTGACTAATAAAAAATATTGTTTTCTTCTTTATGCAAAAATAAAGTATAACATAAACATTTCAACATGACAGAAACTAGTTGAACTTACCCAAATTCTTACTACTGTATGTCCCTACATTCTTCCAGGGTGTGTGTGGGTGTATAGGCATGTAGAGAGAAAAAAAAGTTTGTCTATTTAGATGCGTGGACATAAATATCATAAAAGACAGAGACCTCTGTATCTATGCACCTGACTCTGACTTTATCATTGTGGCCAGTCCTTAGATTTCCAAGTTTCTAACCTGTCAAGTAAGTGAATTTGTCCCCAAGGTGGGGTCTTGATACACCCAAGGTTTTGGAATTTAAGAGCAGAGCTGCCTGAGACAAAAAAAAAGAAAAACAAAAACAAGTCTTTGTTCTCCCAGAAAGGCTCTCTCCACCATGACTCACCATTCTCTTTATTTCTTTGTTTCTTCTGATGATGGAGGATTTTTCTTTTTATGCTGGGAGCAGGGCCCAGTAAGGTATTTCAAATATCATCCATGCTTTTGAGGCACTAGTCATTCTATGCCTGTCTTTGCACCCTTCCTTCCCTCTGATTCCTTGGGTTAGGTGTTTGTCCTCAGGCTATTTTGTTCTTCTTTAGATTGGAATAATTTCCCAGGGCTCAGGTACTTCTCCATGGGTTAAATCCAGCTTTTTTGAAAATGTTGCTTAAGGACCGTGGGCATAAGCATTGCCAGGGTTGCTTGCTGAGCCTTCAGATGCTTGAGCCATCTCCAGACCTGCTGAGATGAAATACCAGGACTGGGGCCCGGGACCCAGGCATGCTTCACTCAAGGAGGAGTTTCTTATGCACCCTGAAGTTGAGGCCCATGGAATGGGCAGTAGTGTGATAATAAGCCCTGTAAGTGATTGTTAAACCTCCGCAGGCCTGGGCTCAACTTTGATCACCTGTATGGTGATGCTGTCATTTGGTGATGAGGGAGTATGAAGGTCAAGTTGGAACTTCAGCAGTTCCAAAGAAACTCAGATTCAGGAGGAATGACAAGAATGTGTGTGTCCCTCCGTTCATGATCTTAGATACAGATACAGGACTGGCAGAAGTAAGTCCCTTCCCTTGCAGTGGACATCTGTGCTTGCCTGGCACCTGTACCTGGGAAATGGAATGTGTGTTTTCCTTTTATGGAACCATGCTTCTCCTGTTTTTAGTCCAGGAGGTTTGAGAGAGGCTGACTCCATCCCTATCCATAAGAGAACCTCCCTGGACCTGGCCTAGACAGCCAGTTTTTCCCATTTCTATGACTATAGTAATTTGTTCAGGGATGGGCATGACTCATTAAGCAAGGAAGCCTTGAGACTTGTGCTCAGGTGATTCCTTTTTTGGGAAAGAGCACTGTGTTTGCTGGAACAACAAGCTGATCAGAGGTGAGCCTGGTGGTGCTAGCTGCCACCGGAATACAGGGGGAAATTGCCCCAGAATAAAGTCAGTGGGAATGAATGTAAATTGCATGATGACATTGGAGCACCTGTATTTGGCCTGGTCCTAGGTCGTTGGGTTATAGGAGTCAATTATTTTCTGTTTTTAATAGACCAATTTGTATCAGGTTTCTGTCACAACCAAAAGATCCCTGGCTGATGCGTCTTGAGTCTCACTCCCCAATCTTGGTTTCGCAAATTGCTTGTGATGCTGGCCTGGTGCTCAGAGCTGATGGTGGTGTTTCTAAAAGGTGATTGGCAGCCCTGCAGGTAGTGTTCCTGTGACATTGGGCCAAGTGGCTCACGATGCCCAACGTGTTCACCAGGGATCGTCTCAAGCAGGTGGTTGGTTTAACTCAGCAGATGGTGCCCCAGCTTCACCATGAGCCAAAACTCAGAACAGCTGGTCGCCCCATCTCCTGTTGCTTCCCAAGGATGCAGAACTCTACTTGGAGACTCTTCAAGGTCTGTTCAGAGGTTCTGCCATTCATTTTCTGCCAACCGTGCTGGCCCTGGTTCCAGCAAATGACTGGCTGCACCTCCCCTCACAGGCATTCATGTGGAAATAGGACCAGGAAGCTGCCTGCTTGGGTTTTAGTTTTGTCTTTATTTGTAAAAATAGAGGAAATCAAATATGTTGCAAGGAATTCCAGTGTGAGAATGATAAAACAGAAAACTCTTCCTGCAAAACACACAGAGCATTGTGGTTCCAATAGGCTGGGAAACACTGGTTGCAACAGAGTAGAGTAAATTTTTGTGCTGCGGGGGCAACGTGGTGCTGCTAACACACATGGGCTGTGACTTGACCAGGCAGGGGTGCTGGCAGCTTTTGCCAACCCGACTTGCCAATAGGACCCTGGCTTGGAGAGTGTCTCTGGGGATTACATGTTCTGCAGAGGACTCCTTGGGAGGGTTTCAAGGATGAAGATGCAAAAGGATCTTCTCCCCACACTGGGGTGCATCTGTAGCCCTGGAAAGTCCATCATGATAATTGGGGGTCCATTGTTTACCTTGCTTATTTGCCAGCGTCATGAGGGCAGATGCCTGCCTGCTTCATTTGCGGCTCCGTCTTCAGCACCTGCCATGATGCCGACGCGTGGTTGGTGCTGGATGGATGCCTGTTGAAAGAGGCAATGAACAGTGTATGGATGAGGCCGCATGTGCTTAGCATGGAAGCAAGGCAGACTGATGCAGCAGGCAGGCTTTCCGTGGCTTCTGAAGAGCTGTGGTGTGAAAGGAGGGATTAGTTATACTCCTTGTGGCTTTAGAAACCAGAAGTGGTGTCCATGGGTGGTCTTGTCATAGAAGTGGAATTCAGCTCAGGATAAAATAGGCTTTTCTAACAGTTGGTAGCAGCTCAACAAGCAATGCGCTGCCTCCAGAGCTGGGAACATATGAGGATTATTTTAGAAGGATTTGTGTCTCAGACTTAGGCTTGCCCACTATTATTCTTGAGGGTAAGTCTGAGTCTACAATCATGTTGAGATAGCCATGTGTTCTTTCCCTGTAACTTTTTAATCTATGATCTAAGCTGTTTCTGAAAGCTGTTGGCATTGAACTCCATGTTTATTGAGTCGACTTCAAATATTTGAAGGTGTTGATAATGTTTGTTATTTGCCCCGAGAAGCCCTGAATCCGTATTACTGGGTACAGTTTGGTTTTCTTTCATAAATTCAACATATATAAAAATAAGATAATACAATAAAGTGATTGAGGAAAAAAGTGCTTCCATTTTCAGCGGTTCAGTTACCGAGTGGCTGCTTTCTTGGTGATGCTGAGTTTTAGGGTGTGTCTCCCAGAAGCACAACCTGATAAGAGGATGCCTGTGCAAGGGCTTTATCAAGAAAGTGATCCCTAGGGAGATTGGCAGGAGGGAGTAAGAACAGCACGAGGATGGGGAGAAGCGAGCAGGGTGTGATCTCAGGTAAAGCCACGCAGACGCAGAGCAGGCTTTCCTGATCCCACAGGTAGATTCTGGAGTCTAAGCTACATCTCCACCCTGTCACCATCAGAGACAAGATGGGGAAGCTGTCACACTCATATGCTGCTGGAGAATGCTCTAGTTCTTAGACAGTACTTACCTAAGTATCAAGAGTGAAGTCCCATGGTGTCTGAACTAGCTCTCAAATGCTGCAGCAAAGAAAAACAAAGTAGAGAAAAAGAGAGAAAGAAAAATAAAACAGTGTATGCATGCTATAAGTGATTCTTCAGCAAAAATATCTCTATATAAATATCTATATATAGATACATAAAGCACACACAATGTGGCAAATGAGTGTTTAAATGAAAATTCATTGTTTCAACTTTTCTATAGGTTTGTAATTTTCGAGATAAAAAGAAGAAGAATTAACCTTGATTCCACCTTCCAAAAATAAACACTGCCAGTTCTGTTCATATTTTGGTCTGTAGTATTTCCTTCCTAATGTGGGTGTATGTGTGTAGGGGTGTGTGTGTGTGTGTGTGTGTGTGTGTATAAGATGTATTGAAAGTTGCTCTTAGAGTGGGAAATGGTAAAATGAAACTATGGTGATATTTACACAGGGAACCCAAGAACACCCAAATCCTCCCTTAGCCCAGACACTCCTTCACCACAAAACAACACAGATCCCAGTGAGCTGGTTCACACTAGTGGCGGCCTTCTTTACTTGGTCAAGGTTTGCTGGGATGTCTGTTGTCCTCAGTAAATCCACCCGCATCCTTGGTTTGATGGAGTCCAGGAGGGTGACTGGGGCAGGGCACGCTAGCCACAGAGCCAAAGTCTTCCCAACAAAATGGGAGACCCTGGAACCACTTGTCCCATAAGGCCTTGTATCCAAAGGAAAAGAGAGGCAATGGTTTTCTTCACAGGTCCCATGGAAGGAAAACAAGAGATGCCACGTGCTGCCACCTTTGTCACAGTTTTCCTCTAAAAGTGCAGTCCAACCATGACACCTGAGCTTAGGCAATTCTTCTAAGGTACAGATCAGTGTATCTTACCCTTAGACCCAAGTCACCTTTGGGGAGGAAGAAGGAAGAGGCTAAGCCTGGAGTCTTGATGCCATCAAAGAGATGATGGGATAGCCACCACGGTGCTGTATGTCACCTGCTTTATTTATTTGGTTATTGGAAAGTTAATAGACTTTGTGTTTAGGGCAGTTTTAGTTTTACAGAAAGAATGAGTGGAAAGTACAAAGAGTTCCCACACACCAAGTTCACCCCCTACCAGTTTCCCTATTATTAACAGCTTGCAGTACTGTGCTGCATTAGATACAATCTGTGAGCCAATATTGATACACTATTATTAACCAAAGCCCATAGTTTGCATTAGGGTTCACTCTTAGCATTATACTTCTGTGGGTTTTGACAAGTGTATAATGACATGTATCCACCGTTACAGGATCATACAGAGTCGTTACTGCCGTAAAGACCTCCTGTGCTCTGCCTGTTCTTTCCTTTCTTCCTCACCCAGAATCCTTGGCAACCACAGATCTTTTTATTTCCAACATACCATGAACATTTTCTTATGCCATTAAATATTATTTAAAAATGAGCTTTTTAAAGATTTACTTTCATGTTCTCTTGTTATTATATATATATTTAAAGACATATATTTTTTAATTTCAATGTTCATTTTAGATACAGTAGGTACATGTACAGATTTGTTACATGAGTATGTTACATACAGGCTGGGCATGGCAGCTCACGCCTGTAATCCAAGCACTTTGGGAGGCCGTGGGAGGATCACTTGAGGCTGGAAGTTTGAGACTGGCCTGGGAAACATAGTGAGACCCCATCTCTACAAAAGAAATTTAAAAATTACCTGGGTGTGGTGGTGCACACCTGTAGTCTCAGTTACTCAGGAGGCTGAAGCAGGAGGATTGTTTGAGCTCAGGAGTTTGAGGCTGCAGTGAGTCATGATTGCACCACTGTACCCCAGCCTGGGCAACAGAGAAAGACCCTGTCTTTAAAAAACAAAAACAAAACACATTAAACCATCTGTATTAGTTAGGGTTCTCCAGAGGGACAGAACTGATGGAATATGTATGTATGCATATACATATATATATACACACACACACAAACACACTCATATATATGCTCATATATATATATATACACACACACAGATATGAGTTTATTAAGTATTAACTCACACCATCACAAGGTCCCACAATAGGCCATCTGCAGGCTGCGAGCAAGGACAGCCAGTCCAAGTTCCAAAATGGAAGAAGTTGGAGTCCAATGTTCGAGGGCAGGAAGCATCCAGCATGGGAGAAAGATGTAGGCTGGGAGGCTAGGCCAGACTCCTTTTTCTTTTTTTTATTATTATTATACTTTAAGTTTTAGGGTACATGTGCACAACGTGCAGGTTTGTTACATATGTATATATGTGCCATGTTGGTGTGCTGCACCCATTAACTTGTCATTTACATCTGGGTGGGTGCAATCTAATCAGCTGCCAGCATAGCTAGAATGTAAGCAGGCAGAAAAATGTGACAGAGTCTGAGATACCATCTCAGATGATTATATTCTAGCTATGCTGGCAGCTGATTAGATTGTACCCACCCAGATTAAGGGTGGGTCTGCCTCTCCCATCCCAATGACTCAAATGCTAATCTCCTTTGGCAACACCCCCACAGACCCAGTTTCAATACTTTGTATCCTTCAATCCACTCAAGTTGACACTCTGTATTAACTCTCACACCATCTATGCTTGGGCGTTTAGGCCATTTTCAGTTTTTTACTCTGCTATCACATTGCTGTGATGAACATCCTTTCACATCAGGGTTTCCCAACAGTTGACACTGGGCAGGATAATGCTTTGTTATGGGATCTGCCCTGGGCATGGTACGATGTGTAGCAGCACCACTGGCCTCTACCTCCTAGATGCCAGAAACACCTACTTTCCTCCCCTCAGTTGCAACAACCCAACATTTGTCTTGCTGAACGCCCCTGGGGCAATATTGCTGCTGGTTGAGAAACACTGCTTGATCTCCATATATCTGCACACATCTGATTATTTTCTGGGGTTAGGGTCCTGCAAGTGGGATGAGTAATTTGGATTGTTTAAATATTTTTAATTCTTTTGATGGAGTTTTGTATACTGTCCTTCACGGAGATAAACACCTCCATATATGACAACAAATTATCCTCTTCTCCTTCCAGGGAGAAGCTACTTGGGGAAATGTGGGGGAGTGTGAGGTCTCAGAGGATCTGATCTGTGATATGGAGGTGTCTGGGGCCATCTGTGGAGTGATGGGTATGGGCAGAAAGAGCTCCCTGCAGGACAATTAAGCTTGCCTGTTAGTAGCTTTGCCCAGCACTGACCTGGATGCTGATGCTATGTTGTGAGTCCCTATCTTTTGTAAACCTCCCTTCCGCTCTGGTCATCACATCCCTCCTGGCTGATGGAAGCCCCGGGAAGGCAGGTGATATGGCTTGGCTGTTTCCCCACGCAAATCTCATCTTGAATTGTATTAAATAGTTCCCATAATCTCCATGTGTCATAGGAGGGATCAGGTGGAAGGTAATTTTAATCATGGAGGAGGTTACAGTCTTGGTGTTCTCCTGTTAGTGAGTTCTCATGAGATCTGAGGGTTTTATAAGGGGCTTTTCCCCTTTTTACTCCCTCACTTCTCCTTGCTGCCGCCATGTGAAGAAGGACATGTTTGTTTCCCCTTCCGCCATGATTGTAAGTTTCCTGAGGCCTCCCCAGCCATGGTGAACTGTAAGTCAATTAATCCTCTTTCCTTTATAATTTACTCAGTCTCAGGTATATCTTTATTAGCAGTGTGAGAACAGACTACTACAGCAGGGGAAGCAGGTAGTGGCTTCATAGCACAGCCCAGTGGCCTAGCATGAGCCCCATGAGGAGCTCAGCCAGGCTCCAGCACTGGGTCCCCAAAAGGTGCAGATGAGGCTGAGCTGGTGACTGCACAGGCAGCTGTCCGATGAGAAAGGACTCCTTAAAACTAATTTAACAAAAAGCAGGTCTTCCAGCTGGCAGTGGCTTGGGCCTGAGAAACCAGAACTGACCTGACGTCTCACCCATGCTTTGTGACCAGCCCCCTACAAGCCCCACCACGACCCTGCCTCACCTGCATTTTGAGCCATAAACACAAGGTTTTGCTCATGATTACTTCATTTTCATCAGGAAGGAGTTTAATTGCCAGGTCAGTGAGAGCAGAGAAAGTCCAGACGGCACTTCACGCTCCAAAATTTGCTCCTAGCTCTTCTCCCACCTGTGGTCTTAAGAACACAAACCCTCTGCAGATCTGCTGCCTCTTCCTCCTTATTCAGGTGGCTTCTCTTCAAGATTCTCCTTTCCTCTAAGTTTGCTGATTTAGATCAATCTATTTTCATCAACTATGAAGCTTTTCCCTCCTCTAGTCAATACATGCCCCTTTGATCAATATTCTTCTCTCTGCTAAAATCATATTTGTGTTTCCGTGTTGCAGTCTTCTTTGTGCACATGTACCAGGAGTCATGGGTATGTAGAAGTATGAATTGTCCACATCCCGAATCCCCTCCTGGGGAGTTCACTGCCCCATGTTTAAAGGGAGTTTACGTCCCCCTCCTGCCATCAATTCCCACAATGGTCAGTCACACCAGCCTCACAGCCACCCTCATATCGCACTGTGTGGATGGGAGGTGGAGTCCACTGTGCCACTTATGTTGGGATCTGGGGGTTTCTCCTGATTTAGACTCATGGTTGGGGAGGCCCATGTGGAGACATCACCTCTCACTTCCCTCATCCTCATGTATCCAGCGCAGGTGTGCAGAGGCGGCCGATCCTGGAGAATGTGCTCCTCCTCCACATATAACGGAGGCTCCATCTGGAAGGGTCGCTGGCTGTGAGCTAGGCCAGATCCTTGCACACCAGCTCTCAGTGCTCATTGGTACCAGCCACAGCTCCTTGTGAACTCTTTAGGAACACAAGTCTCACCTTAACCTTCTTAGTAAACCTCATTTGACCACTAGCATAGTGGGTGCTCACTAAATGTGTTAGAGTAGTCCCCTCTTATCTGCAGGGATTACTTTCTACGACCTCTACTAGAGGCCTGAAACCAAGTATAGTACTGAACCGTGGATAGACTATGCTTTTGTCTTACACACACATACCTGTGAGACAATTTTATTTATAAATGAGGCAGAGAAGGAGGTCAATAATAATATCGAAACATAAAATAGAATCCTCATAACAATGTATTTTAGTAAAAGTTATGTGAATGTGGTCTCTCTCTGAAATGTACTCACCCTTCTTCTTGTGCTGGTATGAGACGATTAAGTGCTCAGGTGATGAGGTGACGTGAATGGTGTAGGCATGGTGAGGCACTGTTAGGCTGCTATTGACCTTTTGACCACAAGTCAGGAGAAAGATCATCTGCTTCAGGGGATTTTAGATCACGAAGCCATGACGATGTCCTATGGATGGACCAATGTCAGGAACACAGGATGTGGATGACTAATGGGTAGGTAGTGTGTACAGTGTGGACACACTTGAGGACTAAACTCTGATATTTTACTTCTCTTGCCCGAGTTCTTACCTAAGGGGCCTGGGGAGTCTGCTCCACAAACTATAAAATCTCTTTAGAGGGGTCCTATTTAACCCTATCTAACATGGCTCACTTTCCAACCCTATTCTGGTATCATATCACATGATAGATAAAGAAGGAAATCAAAATATTTTACCCCTAAATAGATTTATTTGCCATATTTTGAAATGACCTGCAAAGCCATTTTTGCAGGGGACCATTGTCTCTGCAAAGAATCTCTATTAAAACAACTGGATCTTTCCCCCTTCCAAGCCCTCCAATCTGAAAAGATTAACTGCACATCTAGCACCTAATAGAGGCCTGAATAGGAAACATTTGCTATCTACTGTCTCCGAAGGTGGTCACCCATGAGGCTTCATCTATACAACGAGGGACTTGCTCTCCACAACCCCTTACCTTGAGCTAGACATGCCTTTCTAGTGATTCCAGCCCTATTCAATAATAACTTAGCTTTTTCATCCAATTGCCCATCAGAAAATCTTTGAATCCACCTGTGTCCTGTAAGCCTCCTGCTCCAAGTTGTCCTACCTTTCTGAACAGAGGTAATGCATACCCACATTCATTGATTGATGGCTGACGCCTCCCTCTTCCTACCCACATACATTGATTGATGCCTTATGCCTCCCTCAAACATATAAAACCAAACTGCCCAACCACCTTGGACACATGCTCTCAGAACCTCTTGAGATTGTGCCCTAGGCCTTGGCCACGTCGTATACTTGGGCAGAATAAACTGCATTAAATATTTTACAGAGTTTGACTCCTTTCCATGACACACTGGACAAAGGATGATTTATATCCCAGGTGGGACAGGGCAGGATGGTGTGAGATTTCATCATACTACTCAGAATGATGCGCAGTTTACAACTTATAAATTGTTTCTTTCTGGAATTTTCTATGTAATATTTCCGAAATTTAGTTGTCACCAGGTAACTGAAACCATGGGAGGAAAAAAAAAACCAAAAAACAAAACTGTGGATAAGCAGGGGATCTACTGTAATGAAGTCATGGAGAATGCTACCCCATCTCCCCGAGGACTACCACTGTTGTTAAATGGCATTCATTTAACAGGGATCGTCCAGTTTTCAACAGAATAAAATAATTACAACTCATTCCTTGAGCAGGGTAACATGGTTAGACAGGTCTGAATAAGAGTCTTATTCTTAAAACGTGTGAAAACAAAACTCTCTGTTGTTTATGAAAACTATTTTTAATTTATATTCTTGTTTACATGCGCACAGTCCAAATCAGTGACTTGGTGCCTGCATCATGACCTTAACAGGACAGCTGATGAGTAAAGAACTCAGCTTTCTGGTGAGGAGTTCAGAGCACGCGTGCATGTATTCCTGTGCTTCCTGAAGTGAAAATGAGCGAATGCAAGATGGTGGGATGAGGGGGTGATGTTTACAGATCTGGATCTTTCTCCACATCTGTAGCCTGTGGGCCCTGGGACCCAGTAAATTAAGATGGAAACCATGAGGCTGGCGGCCTCTGAGTTGGTTTTATTGCCATAGGATGCCTACACCAGCAGAATTGAACAATGTCCTGGACTGAGCCTGAGTCAGAAACTGAAACTTCGACAAACGGTTTCATAAGTTTCAAAATGATATATAAATTCCCATGGTCCCTTCCATCAATTCACGCCCAGTCAGCACCACCACCTCCTGAAGGACATGGGGGATAGAGGGAAGGAGGTATCAATAGAGAGTGGCAGCTGTCACAGAGTGTCCTGCGTGGTCTGGGTTTATTCTTCAGTAGTGCAAATAAACTGGGTCTAAACTCTCTGGGGCTCCAGGTGGGAGCTTCGAATTCTTCAATCTCTGGACAGTCCTGTGGTTCTCCAGGTGTGACTCCTGGACCAGGAGCAGCAGGTCACCCGGGACATTTACCGGGAAGGCACATTGTCAGCTCCCCGCAGGCCTCCTGAATCAGAGGCCCAGGGTGAGACCAGCAATCGGGCATTCATGGCCAGCAGGGGATCCGGATGCGTGCTCAAGTTTAAGAACCACTGGGATACACATTCCACATTACCAGCATTCTTAATTTTATTTACAGAGCTCTCTAAATTTCCTGCTAACTGAACCACTCTAAATTAGCTGAGAATTAAAAGAAGAAGGAATGCGATATGTAAATGAAGGCTATTCAAATCTCCATGCCTTGAGGAACTCCTTGAGCGCTGGAGGGCAGCGGCAGGGGAGGAAGTATTATAGTAACTGGTGGTTACAGAGCGGAGATCGAGGCCAGCCCTCCGGGTTCAAGTGCATGCACAGCTGCGTCCAGCTGCATGATCTGGGCTAAATTCCTTAATCTCTTTGTATCTTGTTTCCTTCTTCCATAAAATGCTGATCTATAGCACCTACCTTATGGAACTGTTGGAGGGTTAAATCAGTTGAGTGAAGCATTTAGAAGCTTTCCCGGCCAAGACTAAGCGCTGCTTGTTGTTGTTAGTACTATTTATCTGAATTAATTTTCAGTTCTTCTCCCATTTTTAATAGAGCTCAACAGTGCTCTTAGCTTCTTCCATAGCAACACGTCAAAAAACAAATGCACCATCATCCTTTCCATTTAAATTAGGAATGTGACCAGATTTAAGGCACAGACATTCAGTTGAAACAAATGAAAAGTTATTTTTCTCACCTTGGAGTCTGAGGCCTGGCAGTTGCTGAGGTCTTTTAGTGATTTGTTCACGCAACTCTCCTCTAAGACCACTTCCTTTGAGCTCTGCAGAGTCAGAACTGGATCACTCGTGGGTCAGTAGGCCTGGGGTGGGGGATGAGAATTTGCATGACCAACAAGTCTGCAGAGACTGCTGCTGCTACCCGCCTGCAGGCTGCACTTAAAAGCCAAGGCGTTGAACGCATCAGGACGCATCATCTGAAACTGGGAACGCTGTGCCTTGAAGAAAATCAGGATGGTGTTTGCACGAGTAAAGGGAGACAGATGTGAAGTGTCAACAGGCAGCCCGAGACACATCTCCTTCCAAAAGGCTTTGTCCTGACTTTCCTTGCTCTGCTGAGGTCACCATCCATGTCTTAATCCCCAGAATTCATAGCACATCCTTGTGGATAACAATGACCATTTTCAAGTGACCAGAGGACACACTGAGGATGGTGAGTTTTGGGGGAATATTTCATACAATGCTGGTAGTGAAAAGAGGTTTCTTCTGCCTGAAAACTGGTGTTATAGTAGAAACGTGGCATGGCAGCTATAGCCCGCAGGGGCGTCTCCCGTCTCTGGACATCCTTCCTTTCTCTGCATGACACCCCTGCACGCTGGCTGAGCACCTGCTGACCTCAGAGGGGCCTCCTTCTCAGGAAGTTTGTGGTCAGACCAGAAGGCATAACTCTCACAGAGGCAAAATCACTTTGGAAAATACAAGGAACTTTAACAAATCCCTTCCAATTTGAGAACAGATTATCATGTCTTTATTGAATCCCATATAAAATGATAGAAGTTTATATTCATTAAACAGACTACATGCCAGGCACTCTAAAATACCCTAAGTAATGCATTTAATCTTCACAACAACCCACTGAGGAAAGTGCCAGCATCATGCCCGTGGATTGGTGAGAGAACTGAGGCACAGAGAGGTTAAGAAACTTGCCCAGGTCACACAGCTTGTCAGTGGTGGGGCCAGATTTGAATATAGGTAGTCTGGATTTGGTGCTGTTCCTCTCCAAAATGAAAGGTCTTGGTTGGCACCTTGGAGTCATATTGTAGGAAAAACACCTATCTTCAAGTGCTGGAATCAGAGAGTATGGTAAGCTATTTCCCTGGAAGAGGCACAGGGGAAACAGGGCAGCTGTGGACTCACAGCCCCCTTCAGCTGGGGAAATCACAGATTCGCAGCCCCCATACTGACTTGCTCCAGACACGCGCTCCCAGCTTGGAACAGAGAGTGGAGTTTTGCAAGTGGCTCTATTGTCCATCTCTTTGTCACTTCTGGATTTCCTGCACCTGGAACAGTGATCAGTGCAGAGGAGCTGCTCCATGTCCCCGTGCTGCATTAGGTGATGAGCACAGTGTCCCCCACAGAGCATTTTACCCACGCTTGGGTCTTCAGTCGCCTCCTGGGTCTACTTCACCAGGGTATAGTTACGCTAAATGGTTTTCTCAAAATATGTTTAGCGATGCCCTGGTATAAACACACCTGGTGATAATTTTGGATATGACATGATTGGCGACTACCCCATCCTCCTCCACAGCCTCATTCTGATTTTCGTTTTAACTCTGTAATTATGCAAACTCAAGTTTTATATGTGATGGATTTTTTTTTCCTTGCATTATGGAGGAATTTTCCTTTGTGTGTACATGTGATAGAGGGAAAGATAGAGAGATAGGTAACTAGATCAGCAACACAGAACAGCACAACAACCAGCTACTGAACCCACAGGCATCTTTTTGACTAGCAAAGGCTAATCAGCAACCAGCCTCACTAATTTTCCATGTTTTAACCCCTACTGAGAAGAGGGCCTTCCTGCAGGTGGTGTCACTTCAAGCCTCTCCCTGAATGTCCTCAGCCTGGTAGAGCCCAGATGTGTACTCTCCCTTAAGGGTCAAGAGGCCGTCATGAAAAGCGACTGAGCTAAGCCCTGGGGGTGCGAAGTGAGCAAGACGTGGTCCCCGCCCACATGAGTTTTATATTTTAACTAGGAAAATGGAAAATTGACAACCAAGTGAGTAAGTGTAGAATTGCATTGTGGTCGTTGCTATGAAACGGGATGGGGGGCACTGCTGGAGCGATAGGGGGCACTGCTGGAGCGATAGGGGGCCCTGCTGGAGCGATGGGGGGCACTGCTGGAGCGATGGGGGGCACTGCTGGAGCGATAGGGGGCACTGCTGGAGCGATGGGGGGCACTGCTGGAGCGATAGGGGGCACTGCTGGAGCTATCCCAGTAGACCTGGTCTGAGTCTTCGCTTCACTTCTAAAGGGTGGGTGGGAATGTGTCAAAGATGGGGAAAAGTCATTCCAGGATGAAGGAGCCAAAGGCACGAAGGTCCCAGGCAGAGAGGAGAGTGAAGCGTTCAAAGCACCGAAGAAGGTTTTGCTTCTTCGTTTTGGGGAAACTACCCCATGTGAGTCTTTTGGAGTTGGGGTCCTGTCTCCCACGAAAGGGCCGGACAAGGCCAGGCCCTGGCTCCCTTGCCCCTGTGGTCTGTGATGAGGCGTTCATGACTTTGAGGCGGGGACGGGGATGTTAGCTTAGTGCAGTAGGGACTTTAGGGTTCATCCAGGTGATGATGATGGAAGTAATGGCATCTGGTGGCCTTGGTGCCAGCTGGGCTCCCTCGGCTGCTTTCCCCGTCCTAAGCCTGGTCCTGTAACGCCCCCATCAGGCCTATGGGCTCTCCAATAGCCTTGAGCCCAGCAGTAACTTCCCACTGCCCTTTAACTTAAGTTAACCAGGGCAGATTCTCTTCTTGGTAGTGCTGAACTTTGACCCTTACAGAGGACCAGTGTGGCTGGAGCCCAGGGAGGAGGGATAAAGCGCAGGACCAGCCAGCCAGCCCCTCCCTGCCATGCAGGGCCTCAGCAGTGGCAAGCTACAAAAGGGTTTCAAACACATGGGCGTGGGGCATGTGTTCAACGCCATATAAAAACCTCATTATTTCCTGAGGCATACAGGGTTTGGAAGGGGACTGGAAGGAGGATTCTATTTTCTCTTTCTTTTGAACATCTGGAACTCTAAAGCGTGTTAATTTTTAAGTTGCCACTAGGAATGATGGAAGAAACGGGTTACCCATTTAGAGGATGATTATCAAGCTGCAGCCTGCATGAAGTCCATTTTTATAGCTTGCTCTGACCCCCCGAAAACGCAGAGTTGATAATGACAGTTTGGGTAATGCTTTGAGTTCAATGGTGTAGCAATAAAGAAATCTAAGTAGAGAGTGCTTCTCACTCCTGGCTAAGTCCTTCTCTCAGCAAAATTTCGCTTCGAGTGTCTTTTCATAATAAAATAATTCTGCATTCCAGCTGAGAACTCCATGCACTCACTCGCTAGTCATGTGGCAATAGCCTGTTTTTTCACTGCTGGGCAGGATTTGCTAATGGGCACTTTATTGCTAAGTATGTTGTCCCTTTGGGAAAAAAATAATTTTATCCCAGCGCATGTCTGTCTCCAAGTCTACTGATCAGTGGCGTTATTATGCTTGCAAGAGTCATTTGTAAGCTTTTCAAGTGATATGCCAACGTCTCTCCCCTCCTCCAGGTAAAAGAGAAAAAAATGCTAAAAGCAAAAAGCCAGATCTCCCAGGGGATGGGGGAAGCGTCCTTGCCATCAAATCGATGTTTATCTTACATGTGTTATGAATCAGGATATGCCCTGCTCGCTGCCTTTTTTGTGCATGTTCCCAAAGTTAGCCTAGCTGTTAAATAAGAGCAGAAGTGGTCTCAGAAGAGAATTCAAGTTCCTGCCTCACTTCTTAGCTGTCAGACTGAAAGAAAGGGCCCCAAACTCTGAGCCTTGATTTTCTCATCTGTGAAAAGGGAACAGGAAGGATATTTAGTTTTTAGGGTGACGTAATAAAGTCTAAAAAGCACTGAGCATTATTTTGAGTATGTAAGAAACGCTACTTTACAGTTGTCTCTGCTTTTTCTTTCTTGAGTAGGTACAACTTTTGCAAATTCCTCAACATTCAATGGATAGTCTAAGTTCAAGAGTGTTCTTCTCACCTTTACTGTTAATCACAAACCTATTTGGGGACAAGACAAAGATAACATCTGTATCTTTATTTTTTCTTAAAACATTGCTGAATTTCTTAAAAACAAAACTTTCCTGAAACTTGCTTGTTAGGTGCTCAGAATGAACACATACTCAGTCCTCACTGACAGTGACTGTCTGTGAGAGGTTTGTGTGTGTGCAGTGTGGATGTTCTTATAAACATTTTCACAGATGGATAAGCTGATATTCAAGAGGTTGAGTAACCTGCCTAAGGTTGCCGCTGAAGTAAGAGTCAAACAAGGCTATGAATCAAGGTGCTTGAGAAGCCAAGTTTCTTCTTAATCTTAAAACATCCTCCCAGCTTTTCTGCCATTCTTTGGTGCTCTCATTCCTAAAGGAAGATAATCCCAATTTAGAATATGTAGGTCAGCACAACAGGTGGCCTGGAAACGGGTCATTAGAATGTCAGATATTCTGGCAACAGTGTTTCTCAAATTCAGCCATGTGGGCTGCCAGGTCCATGTCTCCTGCCTCCATGAAGTGAACTGGAACTTTCTTGTTGGTGGCTCTCGAAGGAGAGACCAAACAAGGCAATGACCCGCTGTAGTTGTTGCCAAGCAACTCATGTAAGCCCAAAGCCACCAAGGGAATGTCCTTCCCACAGGTGAGCTAGTGTGGGGCCCTAAGCTTGACTTGTTTATGGTGGCTGCCACCAGACTAGAAGGGAAAACTGAGTAAAAACCATCCTATATTCACTAATAAAATATAATATACAAGTATATTTCTCTTATATAAAAGTTCTTACCCAATACATTTAGTGAACTCAATTCTTTTTTTTTTTTTTTACCTTATTAGGCAGGAATAACATTGATCTCAAAGCTAGTTAGTTAGGGAACAAATAAGAAAAAAGGTATTGTAGGAAAATCACTTTTAATTAATTCGATGTGAAAATTCTTTTTAATTTTTTTATTATTATATTTTAAGTTCTGGGATACATGTGCAGAAGGTGCAGTTTTGTTACATAGGCATACACGTGCCATGGTGGTTTGCTGCACCTATCAACCTGTCATCTACATTAGGTATTTCTCCTAATGTTATGTCTCCCCTAGCCCCCCAACCCCCCGACAGGCCCTGGTGTGTGATGTTCCCCATCCTGTGTCCATGTGTTCTCATTGATCAACTTCCACTTATGAGTGAGAACATGCAGTGTTTGATTTTCTGATTTTGTATTAGTTTGCTGAGGAAGATGGTTTCCAGCTTTATCCATGTCCCTGTGAAGCACATGAACTCATCCTTTTTTATGGCTACATAGTATTCCATGGTGTATATGTGCCACATTTTCTTAATCTAGTCTATCATTGATGGGCATTTGGGTTGGCTCCTAGTCTTTGCTATTGTAAATAGCACCACAATAAACATGCATGTGCATGTGTCTTTACCATAGAATGATATATAATCCTTTGGGTGTATGCGCAGTAATGGGATTGCTAGGTCAAATGATATTTCCAGTTCTAGGTCCTTGAGGAATCACCACACTGTCTTCCACAATGGTTGAACTAATTTACACTCCTACCAACAGTGTAAAAGCATTCCTATTTTTCCACAACCTCTCCAGCATGTGTTGTTTCCTGACTTTTTAATGATGGCCATTCTAACTGGCATGAGATGATATCTCATTGTGGTTTTGATTTGCATTTCCCTAATGACCAGTGATGATGAGTATTTTTTCATATGTCTGTTGGCTGCATAAATGTCTTCTTTTGAGACGTTCATAACCTTTGCCCATTTTTTGATGGGGCTGTTTGTTTTTTTCTTGTAAATCTGTTTAAATTCTTTGTAGATTCTGGATATTAGCCCTTTGTTAGCTGGATAGATTGCAAAAATTTTCTCCCATTCTGTAGGTTGCCTATTCATGCTGATGATGTTTCTTTTGCTGTGCAGAAGCTCTTTAGTTTAATTAGATCCCATTTGTTAATTTTGGCTTTTGTTGCCATTGCTTTTGGTGTTTTAGAAATGAAGTCTTTGACCATGCCTATGTCCTGAATGGTATTGTCCAGGTTTTCTTCTAGGATTTTTATGGTCCTAGGTCTTACATTTAAGTCATTGATCCATCTTAAGTTGATTTTTGTAAAGGTGTAAGGAAGGTGTCCATTTTCAGTTTTCTGCATATGGCTAGCCAGTTTTCCCAACACCGTTTATTAAATAGGAAATCTTTCCCCATTGCTTGTGTGTGTCAGATTCATCAAAGATCAGATGGTTGTACTGTGTGGTGTTATTTCTGAGGCCTCTATTCTGTTTCATTGGTCTATATATCTGTTTGGGTACCAGTACCACACTGTTTTAGTTACTGTAGCCTTGTAGTATAGTTTGAAGTCAGGTAGCATGATACCTCCAGCTTTGTTCTTCTTGCCCAGGATGTCTTGGCTATGTGGGCTCTTTTTTGGTTCTATATGAAGTTTAAAGTAGTTTTTTCCAATTCTGTGAAGAAAGTCACTGATAGCTTGATGGAGATAGCATTGAATCTATAAACTACTTTGGGCAGTATGGCCATTTTCACAATATTTATTCTTTCTATCCATGAGCATGGAATGTTTTGCCATTTGTTTGTGTCCTCTCTTATTTCCTTGAGCAGTGGTTTGTAGTTCTCCTTGAAGAGATCCTTAAAATACCTTGTAAGTTGTATTCCTAGGTATTTTATTCTCTTAGTAGCAATTGTGAATGGGAGTTCACTCATCATTTGGTTCTCTGTTTGCCTTTTATTTGTGTATAGGAATACTTGTGATTTTTGCACATTGATTTTGTATCCTGAAACTTTGCTGAAGTTGCTTATCAGTTTAAGGAGGTTTTGGGCTGACACAATGGGGTTTTCCAAATATACAATCATGTCATCTGCAAACAGAGACAATATGACTTCCTGTCTTCCTATTTGAATACCCTTTATTGCTTTCTCTTGCCTGATTGTCCTGGCCAGAACTTCCAGTACTATGTTAAATAGGAGTGGTGAGAGAGGGCATCCTTGTCTTGTGCTGGTTTTCAAAGGGAATGCTTCCAGTTTTTGCCCATTCAGTATAATTTTGGCAGTCATTTTGTCATAAATAGCTCTTATTATTTTGAGATATGTTCCATTGATACCTAGTTTACTGAGAGTTTTTAGCATGAAGGAGTGTTGAATTTTATCGAAGACCTTTTCTGCATCTATTGAGATAATCATGTGGTTTTTGTCATTGGTTCTGATTATGTGATGGATTACATTTATTGATTTGTGTATGCTGAACAGCTGTAAATTCTAGTAAGTTCTAGTAGAGTTGAATTTGCTCTTGACCAAGCTTTCTGATGATTTTACAAGTCACTACTGTGATCTGTAGTTGGAGGGATTATCATGGAGGAAATGTGGATAGTTCAGGCTCATTGCCAAGTCATATGGTTTAGATCTGTGTCCCTGACCAAATTTCATGCTGAATTGTAGTCCCCAGTGTTGGAGGCAGGGCCTGGTGGGGAGTGATTGAATCCTGGGGGTGGATTTCCCACTTTGTGCTGTTCTCCTGATAGTGAGTGAGTTCTCATGAGATCTCGTCATTTAAAAGTGGGTGGCACCAGCCTCATCCTTCCTCCTGCTCCAGTCATGTAAAGGCTGCCTCTCCCTTCACCCTCCAACATGACTGAAAGTTTCCTGAGACCTCCTCAAAAGTCAAGCAGATGCCAGTATTATGCTTCCTGTATAGCTTCCTATGAGCCAATTAAACTTATTTTCTTTATAAATTACTCAGTCTCAGGTATTTCATTATAGCCATGGGAGGATGGGCTAATATACCAATCAACTGATGATAAAGTTGGAGGACATGGTGGGACAGGGGAATATCTCTACCGTTTCTGACACAGTCCCTCTAATCTTCTGAAACAGTGATTCTCAACTGGGGACGATTCCCCTCCCCAACCAGGAGACATTTGGCAACATCTGGAGACATTTTTAGTTGTCACAAGGGGGAGAGGGGGTGTTCTTGGCATCTAGTGGGTGGAGTCCAGGGATGCTGCTAAACATCCTGCAATGCACTGGACTGGCCCTCACAACAAAGAATAATCTGGCTCCCAATGTCCATAGTTCAAAGATCGAGAAATCCTGTTTGAAGTTTAAAAACAAAAAGTTGATCATAAAAAATCTAGGATTGTCCACCAAAAAGGTCAATTTTACTGTATATCAATTTAAGAGTAGAAAAATAAAACATTATCACATAGGCCTCTAGATTTAATTACCAATTTACAGAAAATGCAGAACAGTAGGACATGTTAAAATGAGGCCCGGAGAATGCAATTTGCAAAATCTAGACTTCGGAAAATCTGTAGTACATGTGACCTTAACAAACCTTGTAAGAAAATAAAAGACTTAAGATAAATATCAATGAATTGCAATGTATAGACCTCATTTCTAAAAACTAAACTAAAAAAGTCATTCTTCAATGTTCACAGGGGATTGGTTCCAGGACAACCTTCCACCCCCAACCCCCAACACCAAAATGTATGAATGCTCAATCCTCTGGTATAAAATGGCATAATATTTGCATGTAACCTACATACATGTTCCCATATACTTTAAATCATCTCTAGATTACTTGCAATACCTAACACAGTATAAATGTTGTATAGTTGATATGTTGTATTGTTTTTATTTGTATATTTATTGTTGTACTGTTATGTTTTATTTTCTTCAACTAGTTTTGATTTGCCTTTGCTTGAATCTATGGATGCAGAACCCACACAGATATGAAGGCCACTGTGTATAAGATGATTAAGGAGGTGAACAGGAACTAAATATCTCATAGTGTTAAAACATTATTGTTTTTAGTGCAATATCATATTGTGGTTAGGTATAAAGGAGCCTCTGTCTTTTAGCGATATATTTTGATATACCCGCAGATGAAATTATGTTTGAATTCTGTTTCAAAATAATTGGAGGGAGGAGAGTCTGTGATTACAGATGGAACTAAATTGGCATGAGTTGATCCAGTTGATGAATGCATGGGGCTCATTATTCTTTCTCTGTACTTTTTTCTATGTTTGGAATTTTCCATACTAAAATGTTTTCAAAAATAAACAGTGCCCAAAGCCGAGTTACATCGGCCAAATTCTCATAACTCAGTCAATGCTATCTAACTCAGTTCTCCTCACAGTACCCCCCAAGACCACTGAGGGGCCTCCTTGGCTTCCACAGAGGACAATGGGACATGGAGTTTGAGCAATTGCCCGTGTGCTTGAGTGCATGACTGGTGGGGCTGGAATTCAAGTTCTGATCCTTCTGCCCCCAAATCCTGGTTCTTTCTGCTCTACCCTGTTGCCTGCCTCCTGCAGAAGGCAGGTGTTGTGCAGGGTGGGCGGGAGCCTATGCTAATCAGCTCCCTTCCAAGGCTGCACATAAGCTCTCCTTGGCACCTGGTATTTGGACAGCTGAACCTTAAGGAATCACAACATAATGCCTGATTTCTACCCTGGGAACTGCAAACTAATTCCAGGTCGAAATGTAAATACTGTCCCCATGGAGAAGAGGTGGTTTTAGCTGCTTATAAGTGGGACATGCTGGCAGCCGTTAATATTGATAGCTATTCCTTGAAAAATGACTTCAAGGTCCTACTAATCAATTGTCTCTCAGAATGAAGAATGGCACACTCTGCTCTCCCGGAATCACAACGTGTATTTATAAATACATGCTTTACGGAACAGACAGGAGAAATGAGCCAAGTCTTTGGCATGATGAACCGTTATTCAGAGTGAACAAAGCAATTATTAGCATCTACATTGGACTTTGAATTTACAAAATTCCTTCTTTAAAAAAAATGGCCATTGCAGCTATTTTGTGTTTCAGTTGTTTGATGTTCTAATAGGTATACTGAATTGGGCTACTTGGCATTGGATTGAAAGTTAACAAGGGCTGGGACTGTTTTCTTTTTTTTTTCCTCACTTGGTAAATAAGTAGCTTTGCACTTGGCTAGAAACATCTGGATGATTTAGGCACTGGCTTGTCACAATGTTTGCTTTGCTATGTCCTCCTAGAACTGATGTTTGCATGAAAGGCTCATGGCAATGAGTTTCTTACTCAGTCTGGATTTAATGTGAGAAGGATGAGGGAGCTTTTGGTTCTCTCTCTTCAAAACCCTCCTGGGAACTGGGATCTGGAGAGGTTTGAATTTTATTCTAAGATGATCTCTCGTTGTAATCCCTCCCCTTGAATGTGGGTGTGACTTGTAACTTGCTTTTAGTAATTGGAAATGGCAAAGGGGATGGAATGTCATTTATATAATTGTGTTACAAAAGATTGCAACATCTGTCATGCTAGGAGACCCTCTCTCCCTTGCTAGCTTTGAGAACCCCCCTGCCATACTAAGGATGCTCCTGTGGCGGGAACTGTAGGCATCCTCTGGGTAACAGCCAGCAAGGAAGACCTCAGTCTGACAGCTGCGAGGGAGTGTGGCTGCCATCCAAACATGTGAGCTCAGAGATGAATCCTGCCACAAGCATGCCACTGTGGGCACCTTGATTGCAGCCTCTGAGAGACCCGAAAGCAGAGAGAGGGCCCAGCTAAGCTATGCTGAACTCCTGGCCCACAGAAATCACGAGATCATAAAAATGTGTTGTTTTAACGAACTAGTTTGTGGTCAGTTGTTACGCAGAAATAAACTGATACAGCAGGTAAAATAACCCATTGTGGTTACCCAGGTAGTTAGTGGTAGACCAGGGACTAAAATGAATTTCACTTTACTCTTTCTGAGAGTTTGCTCAAGGCAAAATTTTTAGGCTCCTGATGTAAAGCAAGAATATTAGCTGGTGGAGTTCGTGATGGAAAATGAGCAAGTGTTGAGGGTAAGAACTTCAAGAGCTCTTCTAGCACATTCCCAATTTGCCTTTTTATAAAAGTGGGAGACTTCTGAGGATCCAATATCATATCCCAATATCTCAGCACTTACTATAGCCTAGGATTTTTGAGGAAACTAACTTATGTAATCCTCAAAATAACCATATTTATTCTATATTATTTATGCTTATCTGTATTATCATACTTAAAAGAAAACTAATGTCCAGAGAGATTCAACGACTTGAAACATTTCATGCAGGTGGTGAGCAGTCTGACACCATAGTCCAGCTGTCAACCTCCACAACCTGCAGGTCCATTCTAGTAACATAAAACTGCCTGGCACATAGTTACAAAGTGGGCACAAGATCGTATTCCAATGTTATGAATGAGTGAACACACTGGAGATATGTGGGGACTTGGATGTGCAGGTGGGTTGTAAAATGTGCCTGGGATTTGGTTTAAGCAGGTATGACAACACAGGCAGACACAGAAATGATTGTCATTAAGAAAGAAGTTGTAATATGCTCATGGTCCTGAGAAACAGGGAGCAGACTCAGTGTGTGGGGCCATAGGGAGAGGCACCAAGGGAGATGAGCGGGCAGTGGGAAGGAGCTGTGGTAAGAACCTTCACTGTGTTTTCACAGGAAGGAATGGGAGAAGCAAAGTGAGCAAGTGGGGCAGGCTTTGCATTGGAAGTTTCAGATCATTCTGGCAGGCTCTGAGCTATAGGAATGATAAGGTTTGGCTGCATTCCCACCCAAATCTCACCTCGAATTGTAATAATCTCCACCTGTCAAGGGCAGGGCCAGGTGGAGATGATTGAATCATGGAGGCGGTTCCCCCATACTGTTCTCATGGTAGTGAATAAGTCTCATGAGATCTGATGGTTTATAAATAAGAGTTCCTGTGTACACACTCTCTTGCCTGCTGCCATGTAAGATGTGACTTTGCTCTTCATCTGCCTTCTGCCATGATGATGAGGCCTCCACAGTCATGTGAAACTGTGAGTCCATGAAACCTCTGTCCTTCATAAATGAGCCAGTCTCAGGTATGTCTTTATTAGCAGTGTGAGAACAGACTACTATGAAGAGCTTATCCTAGTTGTTTGGTATCTAGCTCTGGGGTGATCAGGAGAGGAGAATTTTGTCTCAGACTTCAGGAGCTTAAGAAGGTGTGGGTATGAACTCTGACTGGTCTGCATATGCAAGGTGTACTCTCAGGCAAGACATTTGCTATCTGGGAATTAGCCAACCGTAGGAGAAGTGGTCCTTTTCCAGGTCCCCAAGGCCTCAGATGTCAGAGCATCAAGAATACAGAAAATAAGAAAACATAGTTAACATACGGTGCTATAATGCCATATGAGCTGTTGACAAAGCATTGGCAATAGGTAGGAGATCAGATTCTTTCTAAGTTATAAAACAGCACTGCAGAAAAGCTAATTCCTGGCTGGTCGTGGTGGTTCATGCCTATAATCCCAGCACTTTGGGAAGCTGAGACGGGTGGATTACCTGAGGTTGGGAGTTCAAGACCAGCCTGACCAACATGGATAAACCCCGTCTCTACTAAAAAAATAAAATCAGCCAGGCGTGGTGGTGCATGCCTGTAATCCTAGCTATGCAAGAGGCTGAGGCAGAAGAATCGCTTGAACCTGGGAGGTGGAGGTTGTGGTGAGCCGAGATCGTGCCATTGCATTCCAGGCTGGGCAACAAGAGCGAAACTCTGTTTAAAAAAAAAAAAAAAAAAAAAAAAAGTTAATTCCTTACAGATGAACTCGGGTCTTTGGGCCAAAGGCATCAGTGTGTCACTGTTATTCCAGGCACAGATAGTGAGATGAGAGATACCAACTCCTCCTTCCTCTGAAATAGTGACATTGTGCTTACATGTTTAGAAAAATACAGTGGATATCTCTGTTCTTAGGTAATGTGTGTTTAGTCTCTCTTGTTGTTTTTCTGTACTTAAATACAGTCATTGCTTTTAGGGACCCCCGATTGGCCCTTTGTCGTAACAAGCACTGACAATGATTTCTAAAGTATAGCGTCCTCTCACTTTAAGGGATTGAATGCTCTACATCAAATACTCTCCTGACTTACAGAGTTAGCCAGTGCATGCTTTGTTTTTGGTGCATCTTCCAGAAAACTCACCCATCTATTTACCCGTTGGGTTAGTTACATTCATCATGAACTGTGGAAGGTGGATGTTGAAAACCTACAAGATCCCTCTAAGAAGTCTATTATGAAGCCCGGCTTTTCTTCCCTTTCAAGTCTATAACCCATTATTATTATCTTTTTTTTACAAAGAAGAATACATCATTGTCTTTTTAATGTGGTGTGGATATGGAAATACTTGAAACTGTGTGAGCATCGTAACAAGAAAATCACCCTGCCTCCCATCCCCACCATCAGATAGCCTGTCATTTGCAGCAACATGGGTAAAACTGCAGGTCATTATGTTCGGTGAAATAAGGCAAGCACAGAAAGACAAATATTGCATGTTCTCACTCATACGTGAGAGCTACAAAAGCAGGTTTTGTGAAGATAATAGATTGGTGCTTACCAGAAGCCAGGAAGAGCTGGTGGGGGCAGGGGGGAAGGTTGAAGAGAGACTGATGAATAGGTATACCTACACAATTTGATAGAAGAAATAAGACCTAGTGTTTGATAGGTCAGTAGGGTGACTATAGTTTACAATAATCTATTGTATTTTTCAAAATAACTAGAAGAAAATAATTCCAATATTTCTAGCATGATGAAAAGACATTTAACATGTTGAATACCCCAATTACACTGATCTGATTTTTACAAATTATATGAATGCCTTAAGTTATATGTACCCCCCAAATAGGTACATTTTTTATGTATCAAAAAATAAAATAAAAAAGATAAGTCTCTAAGGTCTTCCCCATAAATATATTGCAAGGCATAGAAACATACAGTTAAGAAGCAAAAATGAAGTTCACAGAAAGATGCAACCATGTCAAATGCTTCCTGAATTAATCCACAAAATGTATGGAGATCTAAAAACTTAGAATGTCTTTTAGGGTAGACTGTTTTACCTGTAAGTCAGAGTGCTGATAAGATCCTGCCAGGCATTCTCCAACATGGTCTGTTCACATCCTATCTTCATTCATTCACTCATTTATTTACTCAGTTGACAAATGCTCATTGAGCACCAGCTGCATGCTTTACATGATTTAGGCGCTGAGGAGAAAGCAGCGAGCAATCATTTCCTACCTTCATGGGGCTTACATTCTGATGATGGGCACAGCCACTGGAATCTATTCTGCTCCAGGACCCCAAAGACCACCATTCTGCAAATTTCCTTGATACTTCTTGATGCACCATACCTACCTACGTGGGGCGCTCCTCCTTTTTAAAACACCATTCTCTTCTGGACCAAGGAGAAGGCAATGGTGTGATATAACTCTAGAGAGGTAGGTAGGATCCAGACCACTTGGGACATCATTGGTCAAAATGGAGATTTTTTTTTTTTTTTTGAAAAATAAATGGAAACTAAACTATCTTAATCAGGAGCATGTTTCTGTCTAATTTGTTTTTATTTAAAGACAAGATGGCTTTAATGTGGATGTGGTAAGGGAGGAGGAAGAAGGATCTCTTAAATGTCTTCTGGAGTACAAACCAGGCCAGAAGTAGTAGTAGTTTATCAGTAGAGGGAAGAAGGTGAGTAAATCTGAAAAAGATTCAGAAGCAGTGGCATGCTGGTAAATGTTAACAACCATTTCTCTAAGGGAAAAAAGATAGCAATTTCTGGCATTTACTAATTTCAAGCACCCAAGCTGACATCATTGAATGCAGGTTTCAGAAGAGATGCACAAAATAGCTGGAATGAGGCCAGACATGGTGGCTCACACCTGTAATCCTAGCACTTTGGGAGGCCGAGGCAGGCAGGTCACGAGGTCAGGAGATTGAGACCATCCTGGCTAACACGGTGAAACCCCGTCTCTACTAAAAAAAAAGAAACAACAACAAAAAATTAGCTGCACGTGGTGGCGGGTGCCTGTAGTCCCAGCTACTCAGGAGGCTGAGGCAGGAAAATAGCGTGAATCGGGGAGGCAGAGCTTGCAGTGAGCCGAGATCGCGCCACTGTACTCCAGCCTGGGCAACAGAGCGAGACTCTGTCTCAAAAAAAAAAAAAAAAAAAAAAAAAAAAGAAAAAGAAAAGAAAAGAAAAAAGAGAGAAAATAGCTGGAATGAGTCAGCTTCATCACAGCACTCTCTTAGAAGGGGAAATGGGGCCGGGTGCAGTGGCTCACGCCTGTAATCCCAGCACTTTGGGAGGCCGAGGCAGGTGGATCACGAGGTCAGGAGATCGAGACCATCCTGGTTCACACGGTGAAACCCCGTCTCTACTAAAAATACAAAAAAATTAGCCGGGCATGGTGGCGGGTGCCTGTAGTCCCAGCTACTCGGGAGGCTGAGGCAGGAGAATGGCGTGAACCCAGGAGACGGAGCTTGCAGTGAGCCACGACGGTGCCACTGCACTCCAGCCTGGGTGACAGAGCGAGACTCCGTCTCAAAAAAACAAAAAACAAAAACAAACAAACAAACAAACAGAAGGGAAAATGGACAACACATAGTGATGCACTGGGTGTGGGGAATGAAAGGGAGAAAGAGGTGCCAAGAATGATTGGTAGCCTCTGATTTGCTGAACAGGATGAAGGATGGGAATGTCCGCAGGTAGGAACAAGGAAGAGGAACAGATGCAGGGGAAAAGACCTGTGAAGCCGACAATAATGGGGGAGTATTAGTCAAAGTTATCAGGGACCGGCAATCTGAAGGGGGACTCAGAGCCTGAGTGGATGGTGTATCAATTCAAATTGTGTGTCAGCATTTTTAGGTCTACACTTAGCAAGAGCTCCGTGAATTTTTTTAAACCCAGGATGGAATTCTATTATGATCATTTTGCAAACCTATTGAATTTGAAGTTTTTGTGAGATGTCCTAGAGGGTGGGTCAAGGACGTAGTGGGATATGCCAGCTAAAAATCAGAGGAGTGTTCAGGCATGGTGGTTCATGCCTGTAACCCCAACACTTGAGGTCAAGAGTTTGAGACCAACCTGGACAACATAATGGGACCCCCGTTTATATAAGAAATTTTAAAAAATAGGCAGGCGTGGTGGTGCATGCCTGTAATTCCAGCTGAAAGGCTGAGGTGGGAGAATCAATTGAGCCTGAGAATTCGAAGCACTTGAGCCCAAGAATTTGAGTGTAGTGAGCTATAAGCATGCCACTGCACTCTAGCGGGCACAAGACCCTGTCTCCGTTTTTAAAAAAGAATAGAGAAAAAAAAAATGAGAGAGGTGTTCTTGGCTGAAGATATACATTTGAGAATCATACAGGTGTAAGTTAAATTGAGCGATTACCTAGCCTGAAAGTAAAAACTTCACCTGTGAATGGGGTCTCCAATCTCTTTTTTCTCTCCCTCTTTCTTCTATGAATGCAACATTTACTGTCTGGGTAAAAGAGGATGTGTCCTTAAAGAAGAATGAGAAAGAAAATGTGGAGAATATTGCTGACTGCAGCCAAAGGAAGAGAATGTTTCCAGAAGGAAGCTACCACTGAGAGGTCAAGTAAGGGACTGGAGAATGCTTCTGTATCTTGGCAGGTGGGGTCATTGGAGGGAGTAGTTGTGGCCAGGTGAAGAGCTGAGGGGCAGAGCAGAGTAGAGTGAGTAAATGTGAGATAAGAGAAAATGGATCGGGGAATAGTCTAATATTTCAAGAGATGAAAGCTAGATTGTACACTCAAGTAAAATGTGAGAAATTTTTTAAATAGAAAATACTTGAGCCATTTAACAGTTGATGAAAATGATCCAGTTAAAATACACAAGCAAGAAAGAGACATGAAAATCGCAGAGTAAAGACCTCTGAAAAGTCCCTCTTCCATAGAAAAGAAACTTGCGGAAAAGATCAGAATAAGCTTTTTCAGAATTCTAGAAATTAACCAAAGCTTGCAGCAATGCAGGAAGGATTTGTTTTTTCCCCAAGAAACGTGGCTGAATCTTACTAAGAAGAATAAGCTTTGTGATATTTTAATTTTCCATTGTCTCATCTCCCACTCTCCAATTCCATAATGATCTTGAAAAATAGCAGCTCACATCCCCAGTGCAAACTGAAAGTCACTAGAGAATGCAGAGGGGAGCTAGAACTCTTCAAAGCCTCATTCTCAAAGAATTGTCTTTTGTGACATGTCAGGTAATCCCTGGAAGACCCTACTTACAAGGCTGTATGTGATTGATTTGGAGCTTACACAGAGGGAAAAGCCTTCTCTCTAGGGGTGATTGTTTAAAATAATTACTGGCAGTTCTTTCAACTTTGTAGCTGCCTAAGGTGGTAGATAACCATTTATGTAAAAACATACTAACAAAAAACTTTAAAAGGAAATGCTAAAACTCCTAAAATTCAACATGGAGAAGACAAATAATTCAGTTAAAAAGAGGGCACAAGATTTGAACGAGCACTTCACAAAAGGAGATAAACAGATGGAAAAGAAGCAAACAAGAAGACGTTCAACATTGTATGTCATTAGGGAATTAAAAACGAAAAAAATGATGAGTTTCCACCGCACTCCTATTAGAATGGTTAAAATTCAAAATAACACCAACACCAAATGTTGGTGAGGCTATGGAGTAACAGGAATTCTCATTTATTTCCTAGGAGTAATGCGAATAAAAAACATTGGTACAGACACTTGGGAAGACAGTTTGGCAGTTTCTTACAAAAGAAGAAACTGACACAATGTGACAGTCGTGTCCTACCACCTGGCACTTGTATTACTAGGTATTTGCAAAATTGGTTTGAAAACTTATGTCCACACAGAAACATGCACACAGATGATTATAACAACTTTATTGGCTGGGTGCGGTGGCTCACGCTTGTAATCCCAGCACCTTGGGAGGCTGAGGCGAGCAGATCATGAGGTCAGGAGATCAAGACCATCCTGCCTAACATGGTGAAACCCCATCTCTACTAAAAAATAAAAAGAAAAAACTTAGCCGGGCGTGGTGGCGGGCGCCTGTAGTCCCAGCTACTCGGGAGGCTGAGGCAGGAGAATGGCGTGAACCCGGGAGGCGGAGCTTGCAGTGAGCCGAGATCACACCACTGCACTCCAGCCTGGGCGACAGAGCAAGACTCCGTCTCAAAAAAAAAACAAAAAACAAAAACTTTATTAATCATCACCAAAAATGGAAAGAAAGCAAGTTGTTCTTCAGTAGGTGAATGGGCAAAAATTGTGCTGCATCCATACAATGGAGTCTCATTCATCCGTAAAAGGAAGTGAGCTAACAAGCTATAAAAAAACAGGGGGGCATCGTAGATGCATATTACTAAGTGAAATAAGTCAGTCTAAAAAGGCTACATACCGTATGATTCCAACCGTATGACATTCTAAAATAGGAAGAACAATGGAGATGGTAAAAAGGATAGTAGATGCTGGGGGCTGGGGGCAGTATGAAGAGAGAAGATGAGTAAGTGGAGCGTGGGGGATTTTTAGGGAAGTAAAATTATTTGTATAATACTGTGATGGTGAATACATGATATTATGCATCTGACATTATGCAGAGGGCATATAGAAGCCCATCGACAATATAATATAAATGGTAAACCCCAGTGTAAACTATAGACTTTAGGTAATACTAATTATGTATCAATGTTGGTTCCCCAATTGTAACAAAACTACCACACTGATGCGATAAGTTAATAATTATGGAAAGTATGTGAGAAGAGCAGGAGGAGTATATGGGAACTCTGTACTTTTCTGGTCTATTTTTATATAAACTGAAACTGCTCTAAAAATAAAGCCTATTAAGTAAAAACATACAAAGGAAACATGGAGCAATGAGAAATCTATAGGGGTTTTGAAAAGCTCTGAAAATATTCCTGGAAAAATAGAGGACCACGCACATACATAGAGCATGTACATGCTTAGGAAAGACCTAAAAAGGCACTAGGGTCTCACTTCTGGCTGATCTTGAGAATATGTGTGAGCAGCAAGTGAAGGCTAAGGCAGAGTTGCTAATTACCTGGCTGAGTGTTGAAGGTATACTGCTACGAGTAAACAGTGGCTCTCAGCAACGCTTAGAGACATATTGGCTCCATCTATTTAAATATATCTATGTCCAGGTATGACCACTAAAGACTTCAGTGGTCAAACGCAACCATGAATACAGACTGTTCAGAATTAGTTCAGAAAAGTCACTACACTAAACAAAACAAACAAACCCAGCAGCTACAATAAGCAGCAATTGCATACCCTGGGGACCGAAAAGGGCAAAAAGAGAATCTGATATCTAGATTCTATTGCTACATTTTATTACTTAAACATCAAGTTTCAAAAAAATAAGAGAAAAAAGAATGTATGACCCATACACAGGAAGAAAAAAAGCAATCAATAGAAACTATCCCTGAACGAATGTAGATGTTGAATTTACTAAAGAGAGACTTTAAATTAGCTATTTAAAATAAGTTGAAAGTAATATAGAAAATAGCAAAATGGAAGATGCAAAATGGCAGAGGTAAATCCAATAGTATTAGTAATTACACTAATTGGAAATGGATTAAATTCTCTAATTAAAAGGCAGAGATTGACTTAATGGATAAAAAACTTAATCCAACTATATGCTTTCTACAGGAAACATAATTTAGATTGAAAGACAAAAGTTTGTTTAAAATAAAAAGATGAAAAAAGATCTATAATGCAAACAGTAACAAAAGGAGATCTGGAAAAGCGTATACCACGAAAACAGTAAGCAAAAGAGAGCTGGAAAAAGGTACATCATGCAAACAGTAACCAAAATAGAATTGAAGTGGATATACTAATATTAAAATAGATTTTAGGACAAATATTTGTAGTGTATACGAAGAAAAATACTTGATAATGATAAAAGAATGGATCCAAAAAGAAGATATAATAATTATAAATATATGAACCAAGTAACATAGTCTTAAAATACATGAAGGAAGAATTGATTGAATTGAAGGGAGAAATATAAAATTCAACAATAGTCAGAAACCTCAATACCCCACTTTCAATAATGGATATAACAATATAACAACTACACAGAACATCTAGGAAATAAAAGAGTTGAACAATACTATAAATGTTTATGCATAAGACATACCTATAGAAGAGTCCACCAAACAATAGCATAATATACATTCTTTCCAAGTGTATGTGGAAAATTCTTAAGGATAGATTACATTTTAGGCCATAAAACAAGTCTCAATATATTTAAAAGAATTGAAATCATAACAAGCATCTCCTTCAACCACAACGAGTGAAATTAGAAATGTAAACCACACACTCCTAAATAGCCAACAGGTTAAAGAAACAGTCACAGTGAAATTAGAAAATACTTTGAAATTAAAACTCTACATACCAAAATTTATGGAATGCAGTTGAAGTAGTGCTTAGAGAAAAATGTACAGAAATCAATGCCTACATTAGAAAAGAATAAAGGTCTCTCTTAAATCAATAACCTATATTACAGCTTAAAAAACCTAGGAAAACAAGAGCAAACTAATCAGAAAGCAGCAAAAAAGGAAATAATAAAAGAGGAAAATAAATAAAATGGGTCTTAGGACATTATGTGAAGTGAAATTGTCAGGCACAGAAAGACAAATAGTACATGATCTCACACATACTCATCTAAACAAGGTCAATATCAGTTAATATTATAGAAGTAGTGTGTGGAATGGTGGTAATCAGGGGTGTGGTGAAGGGTAGTGGTAGGGAGATGTTTGTCAAAGGAAACAAAATTTCAGTTTGATGGGAGGAATAAGTCCAAGAGATGTAGCGTACAACATGATGATGATAGTGAACAATATATTGTATTATTAAAAAATGCAAGAATGGATATAAAGTGTTCTCATCACAAAAATGACAGCTATATGAGGAATGTATGTCATTCCACAGTTTATTATATGCACTTCGAAACATTATGTTATACATGATAAATACATAAAAATTTTATTTGTTAATTAAAAATAGAGAATAACAAAACAACACGTGTTTTAAAATATTAACAAATTGATAATTTTCTAGCTAGACTAGCAAGAAACAGAGAGAAAAGACTCAAACTTACAGATATAAAAAGAATCATAAAGAAGTATTATGAACAGTTATTTGTATGCCAATAAAGTAGGTAACTCATATGAAATTAACAATTTCTGGAAAGACATCAACTATCAAAACTGACTCAAGAAAAAACAGACACCGAAGCAGACCTAAAACAAGTAAAGAGATTAAATTAGTAATCAAGAAACTATCCACAAAGACAGGTCCAGCAGATGGTTTCACCTCTTAATTCTACTAGACATTTAAATAATAATTAATACTAATTTTTCACAAACTTTTTCAAAAAATAGAAGAGGGAACAGTTCCCATCCACTCTATGAGACTATTACTATCTCAGTACTACACAGAAAAAGGCATCATAAGAAAAGAAAACTACAAAGCAATATCTCTTATAAAAAAATGCAAAAATCCTTAATAAAATATTTGTATATTAAATCTGGCAACATCAAAAATATTCTACACCATGACCAAGTGGGATTTATTACAGGATGCAAAGTTTGGTTTAATGTGTGAAAATTAACCTTTGTAATACACTAGTCAAATAAAATAAACAAAATCCACATGGTCATCTCAATAAATACCGAAGGCATCTGACAAAATATAGCATTCTTTTATGATGAAAACACTCAACTAACTAGCGACAGAAGGGAACCACCTCAGCTTGATAGAGAATATCCATGAAAAATCCACAACGAACATTATACTCAATGCGGAAAGACCCGACCTTCCCCCAAGACCAGGAAAAATACAAGGATGCCTGCCTGCTTTCCCCATTTCCATTCAACACCATACTGAACATTCTAGAGAGGAAAATTAGGCAAGAAAATGAAATAAAAGACATCTAGATTGGAAAGGAAGAAGTAAAAGCATCTCTACTTATAAAGGAGTTGATTTTATATGTAGAAAATCCTGAGGAATCCATAAAAAAACTCATAAACTAGTTAAGCGAGGTTTCAGAATACAAGATCAATATATGAAAACCTGTTGTACTTTTCATAAATTTTTATTTTAGATTCAGGGGCACATGTGCAGGTTTGTTATGTGGGTAAATTCATGTTATGGAGATTTTGTACAGATTATTTTGTCATCCAGTTACTAAGCCTAGTACCCAATAGTTATTTTTTCTGCTCCTGTCTCTCCTCCCACCCTTCACCCTCAAGTAGGCGCCAGTATCTGCTGTTTTCTTCTTTGTGTCCATGAGTTCTCATCATTTATCTCTCATTTATAAGCAAGAACATACAGTATTTGGTTTTCTGTTCCTGTGTTAGTTTGTTAAGCATAACAGCCTTCAACTCCATCTGTGTTCCAACAAAAGACACAGGTATTTTCATATACTTGCAATGAACAATCTAAAAATGAAATTAAGAAAACAATTCTGTGTGCAATACCACCAAAAATAATGAAATATTTAAGAATAATAACAAAAGAGGTATAAAACTCATACTCTGAAAACAACAAAACTTTGTCGAAGGAAATTTCAGAAGAGCCAAACAAATGGAAAAAAATATATGTTCATAGAAAGGAAGAAATGATATTGTTATGATGGAAATATGGCCCAAATTGATTTATAGGTTAAAAGCAATCCCAATCAGAATTCAAGCATACTTTTTTGTAGAAATTAATAAGCTGTTTGTAAACTTTATATGGAATTGTGACAAACCTTAAATATCAAAAATAGTTTTGAAGAAGAAGAATCAAATAGGCAGACTCACTTCTTGATTTCAAAACTAACTACAATGAAATGGTCATCAGGAAAGTATGGTTCTGGTATAAGGATAGACATACAGATAAATGGAGTAAAAGTGAGCATCCAGAAATAAAACCTTGCATCTATGGTCAACTGAATTTTAACAAGGATGTCAAGACTATTCAATAGAGAAAAAAGAGTCTTACCAACAAATGGTGTAGGGACAGCCATATGCAAAAGAATGAAATGGGATTCTTCCCTCTCACCAAACACAAATAGGAACTCAAAGTAGTTTAAAGGCCTAAATGAAAGAACTAAAGTTATAAATCTTTTAGAATAAGTCATAGGGGAAAATCTTCCCAATCTCAGATATGACAAATACTCTTAGATATGGCAATAAAAGCATGAGTAGCAAAAGAAAAAAATAGATAATTTGGACTTACCAAAATTCCAAAAGTTTGTGTGTCAAAAGATACTATCAAGAAAGTGAAAAGTCAATAAACAGTATGGGAGAAAATATTTGCAAATACTATATCTCATAAAGGACTTATATCTAGAATATATAAGAACACTTATAATCAAGAACAAGAATATCAATAACCCAATTTAAAAATGATCAAAATATGTAAATGCACATTTTTGCAAAGAAGATACAAAAATGTCCAATACGGACATGAAGGATACTTGACATCATTAGTAATCAAGGAAACACTAATCAAATCCACAATATGATACCACTTCACATCCACTAAGATGACTATAATCAAGAATCAGAAAATAACAAGTGTTACTGAGGATGTAGAAAAAGTAAAACCATCATATACTGCTGGTGTGGTGCAGCTCCTTGGAAAGTAGTCTGGAAACTCCTCAAATACTTAAACATAGAGTTACCTTATGATTTAGCAATTCCATCCTAAGTATATGCTCAAGAAACATAAAAACATATATCCATACAAAAACTTGTACACAAATGTTTAGCATAGCATCATTCCTAACAGTAAACAACTCAAATGTCCATCAACCGACACATGGATAAATAAAATGTGGCATATCCATACAACAGAATATTATTCAGCCATCAAAAGGAATGGAGTACTGATACATTCTTAATCATGGATGAAACTTGAAAGCATTATGCTAAGTGAAAGAATCTAGTCAGAAAATGTCACATAGTATGAGCTATTCGTTTGAAGTGTCCAGAATAGTAAAATTTATAGGGACATAAAGCAAAATAGTGGTTGCTTAGGGCTTGGGTGTGAGAAGGTATGGCGGTGATAGGTAAGGTCGTGGGGTTTCTTTCGGATGTGATGAAAATGTTCTAAATGGACTATATTGATGGCTGCACGTGTCTGTGAATATGCTAAAAATCTGACTGGAGCACTTTCAGTGGTTGAATTCTATGCTAAGTGAATTATGTTGCAATAAAACTGTTCATTTAAGAAGTATAAAATCTGAGTATACCTATAACAAGTAAAGAGATTTAATTAGCAGTAATAATAGTAATAATAAACAACTTATCACAAACAAAGCTCAGGTTTGGAGGGCTTCATGGGTAATTCTAGCAAATATTTAAAGAAGAATTGACATCAGAGTACTACACAAACTCTTCCAAGTATAGACAAGGAAGACACGCTTCGTATGTTGTTCCATGACGTCTATATTATGCTGACTCTAAACTGACAAATCACGAGAAAAGAAAATGATTTACCAATATCCCGTATCACCATATACACAAAAATCCAAAGACATGCTAGCATGCTGAATCTAGCACCATAGTAAAAACATTACATACCATCACTAAGTGAGATCTATCCCAGGATGCAAGGTTGGTTTGTTACATGAAAATTAATCAACGTAGTACACCATTTAATAGAATAAAGAACTAAAACAACGTGGTCATCTCAATAAATGTGCAAAAGCATTTGACAAAATTCAATACCTTTCCATGATATAACATTACAGAAATTAGGAATAGAAAAAACTTCCTCAGCAAGATAAAAGGTATTTATGAAAAATCCACAGCTAATGAAAATCCTCAGTGGTGAAAAACTGAAACTTTCTCTCTGAGATCATATACAATACAAGAATGACCACTCTCATCATTTGTATTTAACATTGAACTAGAATTTTTAGAGACGAAAATTAGGCAAAAAATAAAATTAAAGACATCCAGACCAGAAAGAAAGAAGTCAAACTATTTCCATTTGTAGATGGTATGATGTTATAAACAAAAAGTCCTAAGGAACACACACACACACACACACACACACACACACACACTTAGAACTAATGAATGACTTCAACAATGTTGCAGGTTATAAGATAAATATTAAAAATTAGTTGTATTTTTATACACTTGCAATCAACAATTAAAAAGTGAATTCAATAAAATTCCACTTATAATAGCATCAAAATGATAAAAATATTTAGGAATAAATTTAACAAAAGAACTGAAAACCATGAAACAGTGTTGAAATAATTTAAAGATGCAAATAAATGGATAAATATTCCATGTTCATGAATTGGTAGAATTAGTATTGTTAATACAAAAATACTCTCTGAACTAATCTTTAGAGCTGATGTAATCCCTGTACAAATTTCAACTGTGATTTTTATAGAAATTGAGAAGCTGATCTTAAAATTTATATAGAAATTCAAGGGATCTACAATAAACAAAACAATCTTGAAAAAGAAGGAAGTAGGAGAACTCACATTTCTCAATTCCAAAACTTAATACAAAGCTACAGTAATCAAGACAGTGTGGCATAAGCATAGACGGATAGATCAGCATACTAGAATTGGTAATCTAGAAGTAAACCCATACATCTATGTTCATTTATTTTTGGACAAGAATAATCTTTACAACACATGATGTTGGGACAATTGAATAGTTGCATGCCAAATAATGGAGTTGGGCCTTTACCTCTCCAATCATGTACAAAAATTAATTCAAGATCATTTAATTATCTTTTTTATTTATTTCCTTCTAGCAATTTTAGGTTTGGTTTGTTCTTGCTTTTCTAATTCCTTGAAGTGCATCATTGGGTTGTGTTTTGAAATCTTTCTAGATTTTCGATGTAGGCATTTGTTGCTATAAATTTGGCTCTTAACACTGCTTTTGCTGTGTCCCATAGGTTTTGGTATGATGTGCTTCTATTTCCATTTGTTTCAAGAAATTTTAAAATTTCATTCTTAATTTCTTCCTTCATCCATAGGTTGTTCAGGGGCCTGTTGTTGAATTGCATGTTCATAATCACATGTGGAAGCTAAACGAAAGTTGATCTCATAGAAATAAAATGAACATAGGATACCAGAGACTGGGAAGGGGCAAGGGAAGGGACACAGGAAGAGATTTGTTGCAGGACACGAAGTTACAGCTAGAGAGAAAGGATCAGTTCCAGTGTTCCATAATGCTGTAAGATGACTGTTGTTTTGTTTTGTTTTGTTTTGTTTTGTTTTTTTTTTTTTTGAGACGGAGTCTTGCTCTTTCGCCCGGGCTGGAGTGCAGTGGCCGGATCTCAGCTCACTGCAAGCTCCGCCTCCCGGGTTTACGCCATTCTCCTGCCTCAGCCTCCCGAGTAGCTGGGACTACAGGCGCCCGCCACCTCGCCCGGCTAGTTTTTTGTATTTTTAGTAGAGACGGGGTTTCACCGTGTTAGCCAGGATGGTCTCGATCTCCTGACCTCGTGATCCGCCCGTCTCGGCCTCCCAAAGTGCTGGGATTACAGGCTTGAGCCACCGCGCCCGGCCAAGATGACTGTTGTTAACAAAAGAAATTACATAGTTTCTTTTTTTTCTTCTATTTCTTTTTTTTCTTTTATAATATACTTTAAGTTCTAGGGTACATGTGTACAATGTGCAGTTTTGTTACATATGTACACATATGCCATGTTAGTGTGCTGCACCCATCAACTCGTCAGTACCCATCAAGTCGTCATTTACATCAGGTATGACTCCCAATGCAATTCCTCCTCCCTCCCCCTCCCCACAATAGGCCCTGGTGTGTGATGTCCCCCTTCCCGTGTCCAGGTGATCTCATTGTTCAATTCCCACCTATGAGTGAGAACATGTGGTGTTTGGTTTTCTGTTCTTGCAATAGTTTGCTGAGAATGATGGTTTCCAGCTGCATCCATGTCCCTACAAAGGACACAAACTCATCCTTTTTTATGGCTGCATAGGATTCCATGGTGTATATGTGCCACATTTTCTTAATCCAGTCTGTCACTGATGGACATTTGGGTTGATTCCAAGTCTTTGCTATTGTGAATAGTGCCACAATAAACATACGTGTGCATGTGTCTTTATAGTAGCATGATTTATAATCGTTTGGTTATAGACCCAGTAATGGGATGGCTGGGTCATATGGTATTTCTAGTTCTAGATCCTTGAGGAATCGCCACACTGTTTTCCACAATGGTTGAACTAGTTTACAGTCCCACCAACAGTGTAAAAGTGTTCCTATTTCTCCACATCCTCTCCAGCACCTGTTGTTTCCTGACTTTTTAATGAGTGCCATTCTAACTGGCGTGAGATGGTATCTCATTGTGGTTTTGATTTGCATTTCTCTGATGGCCAGTGATGATGAGCATTTTTTCATGTGTCTGTTGGCTGTATGAATGTCTTCTTTCAAATAGCTACAAGGAGGATATTGAATGTTCCTAACACAAAGCAATGACAAATGTTTCAGATGATGGCTATGCTAATTACCCTGGTCTGATTGCTGTACGTTATATGAATTGAAACATCACTATGTAAGCTGTGAATACATTCAATTATTATTTGTAAATTAAAAAATAAAGTACTAACTTTTAACAAATGGCTTATTGAATTTTATAGAGCTAAAATGATGAAATTCTGAGGAAAAAACAAGCACGTAAGTCTTTGTGAACTTGTGTCAGACAATGGTTTCTTAGATGTAACACCTAACAGAAAAGCAAGTAATAAAAGATTGTTAAGTTGGACTTCATCAAATTTTAAACTCTCATGTGTCAAAAATGCTATTATGAAAGTGAAAAAAGAACCCATATAGTAAGAGAGAAATATTTATGATTCTTATTTCTGATAAGAATCTAGTAGTCAGAATACAGAAAGCACTTTAAAAGCTCAACAATAAAAAGACAAATAATCCAATAAAAGTTGGGAAAATATCTAGAAAGACATGTCTTCAAAGAAATACACAAGTGGCAAACAAACACATGAAAGGATGCTCAACATCATTATTTTGGAAAAGCAAATCAATGTCTTCATGAGATTCCATTTCAAACCACTGCATGGGCATAATAGAAAACAAATGGCTGGGCACAGTGGCTCACGCCTATAATCCCAACTCTTTGGGAGGCCAAGGCAGCCAGATCACCTGAAGTCAGGAATTCAAGACCAGCCTGGCCAACATGGCAAAACACCATCTCTACTAAAAATACAAAAATTAGCCAGGCATGGTGGCACGCACCTGTAATCCCAGCTACTTGGGAGGCTGAGGCAGGAGAATCACTTGAAACCAGGAGGTGGAGGTTGCAGTGAGCTGAGATCATGCCACTGCACTCCAGTCTGGGGGATAGAGAGAGACTCTGTCTCAAAAAAAAAAAAAAAAAAAAAAAGAAAGGAAAATAACAAATGTTGGTGAGGATGTGAAGAAACTGGAACTCTCATACATTGCTGATGGGAATGTAAAATGGTACAAATGACTTTGGAAAACAGTCTGGAAGTTTTTGAAAAATGTTCAGCATAGAGTTACATCTGTGTAACCTGGCAATTTCACTCCTAGATATTTACACTAGAGAAATGAAATGAAAACATATGCTCACAAAAACTGGCACATGAATGTTCACAGCAACATTGTTGAAAATAGCCAAAATCCAGAAACTACACCAATGCTCCAAATGTCCATCGGCTGATGAATGTATAAATAAATGTGGATGTTCATACACTGAAATGTTATTTCACCAAAAATAAAGGAATGAATTCCTGGTACATGTTGCACCATGGATGAATCTTAAAAATACTATGCTGAGTAAAATAATCCAGACATAATAAGCCAAAAATTATTTAATTCCATTTATATCCAGACTAGGCAAAATACATAGAGACAGAAAGTCAATGATATGTTGCCACGGGTTGTGCGGAGGCGGAGAATGGGAGTTCCTACTCATGGATATAGGTTTCTTTTTTTTTTTTTTTTTTTTTTTTTTGAGACGGAGTCTTGCTCTGCCGCCCAGGCTGGAGTGCAGTGGCCGGGTCTCAGCTCACTGCAAGCTCCGCCTCCTGGGTTTACGCCATTCTCCTGCCTCAGCCTCCCAAGCAGCTGGGACTACAGGCGCCCGCCATGTCGCCCGGCTAGTTTTTTTTGTATTTTTTAGTAGAGACGGGGTTTCACCATGTTAGCCAGGATGGTCTCGATCTCCTGACCTCGTGATCCGCCCGTCTCGGCCTCCCAAAGTGCTGGGATTACAGGCTTGAGCCACCGCGCCCGGCCGGATATAGGTTTCTTTAACATGGGATGATGAAATGTTCTAGATTAAATAGCGGTGATGGTTGCACACCTTGTGAATTTACTAAGAGGCACTGAAATGTATATTTTCTAAGGGTGATTTTATGTTATGTGAATTATATGTTAATAAAATTAAATGTAGAAAGAAAGAAAAAGTAACAACATGCACCCAAGCTGGTCAGTTCTGCAAGGCTTCTGAATGAGCAGGAAGGGATAGACTCCAAGGTTTAGAGAGTCTGATGTAGGATATGCGTTCTGCCCCCTGCGCAGGGCTCTACATTTGAGGATGTGGAGGAGGAATGCCAGGGGGACTTGAGTACTGGTGGATTTTGGTATCTGAGGAGTCCTGGAACAAATCCCCCTGCATAAAGAGGGAAGAATGCACTCAGAGAAACATCAGAGAAAGTTTTAGGATACACAGAGAAACATCTCAATTTTAAACAAAAAGAGAAAAGAGGAATGAGTATGGATACCGCTACAAACATGATGGGAAAGATGGTTTCTATTCTAGTCTTTAAGATTAGAGATGATGTCATCTTTAAGGAAGAATAGAAAAGAGGGGAATGCATGGACATTTGGGGTACTGGTGAGCATTAGAAATAGATACTGTGGAGGTCGGGGCCAGAGCCAACCAGGAAGCAGGGTTGAGAACAGTTGAGTTGATGACTGTAAATTGATGATAACATCATTTTCCCTCCTATGTGACTTTCTGCAACAAGGCTTGGCTTTTTGGGTGTGGTCGTGGAGAAATGAAATGGTTCCCTTCATCAAGGACCAGTTTATCCAGACAAGTGAGGTGATGAGCACAGGGTCCAACTCACAGGTCCTAGAACGGATACTAAAAGAAACAAAGAGAGGAGAAGCCTGTGAGTCTGGCGAGTGGAAGAGTGGTCACAGTTGGAGTAATTAAGCAAACATGCTAGACAGAGAGGAAGTCAAAGAGTGGGCAGTAAGCTCAAAGACCCGATCTTGCAGCTGATGCAGTTACAAATGGCAGCAAGGTCAGTGGGAGGGTGTGAGTGTGTTAGCTCAGTGGGACAGAGAAGGAAAGGTGGAGGGAGGTGGACCCGGAGCTGGAGCAACAGGGCATTGGATGCAGCTCCCATGTGGGTGCTGAGGTCATCAGGTTTTCCCACTTCGGAGACTTGTTACTTTGTCTGGTGCTCTTCTCCCAAATTGGGGCATAGCTCATGGATCACTCCTTTTTATTATTCAGGATGTGGCACAAATATAACATTATCAGAGAGTAGCCTCCCTGTCTCTTTATTTGTTGCCCCCAGCAACATTCATTTGCTCTCAAAGCACCTGATTAATTTCATCTATGTTTTCTATTTGGCATACGTATTTAAGTATTTAAGTCTCTCCCTTCTTCCGTTCCCCTTCTGCTTCCCTTTCCCCTTGCATCCCCTCCCCTTCTTCCCTTCATTCATTCCTTTCTCTCTTCCTCCCTCCCTTTCCTTTCTTCCTCCCTCACTACTTTCCCTTCCCTTCCCTTCCCTTCCCTTCTCTTCTCTTCCCCCTTCCCCTTCCCCTTCCCCTTCCCCTCCTCTTCCCTTCCCTTCCCTTCCCTTCCCTTCCCTTCCCTTCCTTCCCTTCCCTTCCCTTCCCTTTATTGGCCACCCTTTATGCACCAGGCATAGTTGCAAGCAGTGGGAATAGAGCACAGGACAGACAGACTCCTTGCTTCTGTGGAGATTAGAATAGTAGGGGGTTGCTACTAAACGAAGTAAACATAAAAAACTTCTTTTAGATGGTGAAAAGCACGACAAAGGAAATAAAACAGGGTAAGGTGATTAAGAGCAAGTCAGTCCTACAGTGATGAAGCAAAGAGCATTTCAGGCAGAGGGAATAGCCAGTGCAAAGGCCCTGGGGTTAGAATGAATGGCACTGGGGGCCAAAGAAGATGTGTGTTTTGGAGGAGAGAGTGCCAGAGAGAGTGGACAAAGTGAAGATAGAGGGGAAGGTTGGAAAACCATGGATTGTAGAGCTGTTGGTGGGTGTTGGCAGGAGATGTCAAAAGTCACTCTGCAGTGGTGTACTTTTCTGTTTATGACCATGGACCTCATGGGAACAGGGACTGTGTGTCTCATTCCCTCGCAAGAGATTCTCATGGTCTGTTCCAGATCCTGACACATTCCCCATTAGTTGGAGATGAGTGGATGAACGAAAGGAGGAAAGTCGGCCAGAGCTCAAACAGTTGCATCTCTGCCTTTAGCATGCTGGTGGCGGTGCTTTGATTTGGGCTTTGGGGGACTTCCTGACTGTTTAGTTTAGTTTTTTTCATTTGCTATGTTTGACATGCCTCTAAATTTGATGTTCTTTTCTCCTCATATTTTATGCCAAATTTCCTTACCTTGGGAACTCTGGCTTTTTTCATCTGAGAAAAAAATGCATGTTTTGATGCTCTAAAATAAAATTTACTAAGAAGTAAAGAGGTTTTTTGCTCATTATTCATTTGTCTATTCAATTTTGCATTTTTTAAATTAATTTTTATCAATTTTTTTCGCATTTTAAATCAGAAACAGTCTGCATTCCAGGGATCCTTGGAGTCAGAATGCAGTAATAAGTTGTTTCCAAAGGCGAGTGGAGCTTGCCCGGTAGAAGCTGCCCCAGCATTTAGTGATGCACACAAGGATTCTCAAAAAATTCTCAAAAAAGTGAAATCCACTTACATAACTGACCAGGGAGTCCTCCATGGCCCTGTCATTTCTTGACCTCAAAGTGACTGCATTCACCTTCTGATGATATAGTTACTGCATCTGTTAAATAATGCAATCATTTTTATTAATTCTCAATCCATCTATGTAGGTGAAAGTACCATCTGAATGGCCATATGGTTGACTGTTTAATGAATGCAAAATACCTGCATGTCATAGGAGGGATTCTGGATGGGCGCACAAATTAGACATCATGATTTCCTGTTAAATACCAAACCCTGATAAAATCCTCTCCTAGGAGACCATTACTATGTGGTTGTATGTTTAAAAAAGGAAACGGTTCAGAGAGAAAGCGCAAAGCAGCAATGCATACTTAATAGCTTGTTCCAAGGAGTAAATTAAGCCTGGAACTGTCGAGGTATTAAACGTAGCAGAGCGGGTCCTGAGTATTAAAGAGAGAAGTTTCAGAGAGAGGGAGTTCATTCTTTTCCATTGACTCAATAGTAAAATAAAGTGAACTCTGACAATATGATTTAGCAACGACTCTAAAACATAACATGTTGGAATGACTGTGTATCAAAAGTTATTTTTCTGTTCTATTACCTTTAATGAATAGCTTAGATCACTGAATCTATTCACTGAGCTATGGCTCAGTGCATTTTTGATAAGGAGATAAAAAGCGCTATGGATTTTGGTGTAATTTTATTTATGACAGCAATGACAACATTACTCGTTTTGTATTCACACATGTTTGTTAACACATATGCTCACATGAATAGTTTACCTGTAGGCCTTCTATTGAGCTAGGATATGTTAGGTAATAAAGAATCTTATTGTATTTTTTAGATCTTAAAGAAATAGAAATTTAGAAAATCCTTTATTGGAAATTCACTGAAGGGAGACGTGTTATCAAATTAGTACCCAAATACCCAGCTGGTGATACACAATGATGATTGCATCTTCAGTTACTCACTGCTCTGTGAAAAGGGTTCAGATAATTTAGCCCATCATCTAGGAGCACTAAATGTCTCCCATTCCACGGTCTCAAGCAGAGTTCAAACCAACACATCCCTTATTTTTGGAGTTAAAATAGAAAGTTTCAACAAGCCTTCTGGACGAAGTCGCTTCTTACAAAGTGCTGTCATTTGGGTGCGGGGAGGGAAAGCCAGTCTTGGCTTCTCCACAGGTTCGGTCAGCTGATGGGTCCCCCACCTGTCCCACGTAGCACTTCATCTGTCGCCAGCATCCTTCATCCTCTGCGTGAAACTGTGACTGTGAAGTCTCTCCATGAGGTGGTGTGGAAGCCCCTGGCAGGTTTCTGCCTGGGTTTGGGATTACATGCCTCAGCTGGAACCAAAGCTTTGCCAACCTCATTCTCATCAGAGAGCAAGGTGCTTTCAGATCCACCTTCCTCTCACCTTGCCGGCCTTTTCTCAGACTGCTTACGACTCAATGCTTTTTCTCGTGCTTTGTGCTCTGTCTGGAACACTCAAGCTTACCTGAAAGAATCCAAATCTCATCAACTTCTCTATATCTCGCTGTCTTCTGAGTCTACACACATCCATTCACTCAACAAGTTTTTACGGATGTTCTCCAGGTATGAGGCACTGTCCTAAGTGCTAGGTATAGATGATCTTCTGAAAGAGACTGATGAGATCCCAGCACAAACAGAGCTTCCCCCAACCAGGGGACAGTACGTAATTATTGAGTTGGTGCAATACTTTTAATGGCCAAAACTGCAATTACTTTTACACCAACCTAATAATATGACGTGACATCATTCAGTTATTCCTTCTCTGCTTGGGATGAGCCACGTGCTACACAGGCTCAGAGGCCCTCATTCCAGCTTCCACAAACTTCTATCACAGCACATACCCATATCATATGAACAAAGACCTTTCCATTGACGTGTAGGCTCTCAAGGATGGGGACATGCTACTTTGATCTTTGCATTCACATCATGGTGCCTGCGAGGTGGTTTCCAGAAAGTAAATTCAGTAATTCATTCCACAAATGTTTACTGAACTCTTACCACGTGGCTTGCCTTGTTCTCACCACTAGTGGTCAAGTGGAGACAAGACAGGTGAGGTCCCTGCCTTCCTGGAGTTACCTGGATGTGTCAGGGCAGGGGAGAAAGCCCAGTATACAAGGAAGACAGCTGCTAAGGTAAGTGCGGCTTGCAGCTGGGCCCTGAAGACAATAATCAGTGTCATGCTTCCTGGACTTCAGGGAGCTTAGGAGTCATGGGGGCCCACCCCAGAGTTTCTGATTCAGCAAGTCTGGCATAGGGCCTAAGAATCTGCATGGAACAAGCTCTGAGGTGATGCTGTTGCTGCTAAACTGAACATGCTGAGATTTTTCATTGAGACCTAGGGGAAGAAGAGAAAGAGGTAGAAAGTTTCAGACAGAGGTGCTGCAGGGGCCAAGTCCCTGAGGCCAGGGTCACCCAGTTAAGGAACACAAGTGGCCCATAAGCCTGGGGTAGAATGAGTGAGGAGGAAGGTCACAGAGAGCTACAATTGGAGTCAGGTGGGTCCAGTTCACACGGGGAGCAGTAGGTCACAGGGAGGCACTTGGGTTTTCAACTGAAAGCAATTAAGAAGTGTTGGGCCATTTTAAGAGTTGAGTGACTTCACCTGGTGTATTAATTGCCTAGTGATTTTCTAACATTATACCAACACAGTGCTTTAAAACAATATAAATGTATTCTCTTTCAACTCTGAAGGTCAGAAGTCCTACAAGATCCCACAGGGATAAAGTCAAGGTGGCAGTGGGACTGAGTTTCATTCAAATGCTGTAGGGAAAATCAGTTTCTGCCTTTCCCAGCTTCTGGTGGCCCCTGCACTCCTTGGCTCATGCCCTTTCCTCCACCTTCAAAGCCAGCAACGGTGGGCCCAGTCCTTCTCTCCCTCCCTTCTTTCTGGTTCCATCTTCCACTATTAGGGATCCTTGTGTGTACATGGGAGCACGTTGGATAATCTAGGATACGCTCCCTATTTTAACGCCAGCTGATCAGCAATCTGAATTCTATTTCAACCTCAATACCTCTTTGCCATGGGACCTAATATAGTCACAGGTTCCAGGGAGCAGGATGTGGACATCTTTGCAAGGGAAATTGATCTGCGTGCCAATCTGATATGTTTAAAATGAACATGGCGATACTGTGCAGAGAGTGGCATGACCAGGGAGGGACTAAGGAGACCCACATCAAGGCCCTGTTTGCTGAAGGTGTGGAAGCAGCCTGGTTTGAACTAGGGTAGTGGTTGTGGAAAGGAAGAGACTCCAGTGGCTTGGAGGGACAACTGGGGGAGAGCTGAGGAATACATGGAGGAACTGCCCACTTTTTGGTTTGAGCCACGGGACTCGTGATGCCTTTAATTTGAGAGGGAGGAGGAAGACAAGAATCGGGAGTGAGGTTGATGTTTGTTTAACTGAACTGATTTACCAATTATACACTGGGCTTTGGAACAACACTAATTTTCTTTGGTTTTTGAACAAGAGGGTAAAGCTAGGGCTGTTGGTGTCTTAAGGAAGCTGTCATTCTGTGGGCTGGCACTTACTGACTTTACGGGGCCAAAGGAATATACATCAATTCTAGAATGTTCCATAAAGAAAAGCAAGATGTTTGGAGACCACGCTAAAAGTCAGTGTGGACTTCTGTGAGGAGTGCAGGGTGATCTGCGGTCCTGCGTTTGCATCCCAGCTGGATATGTGCTAGTTGGCTTATCCAAAGAACTTGCTTCACTTCTGAGTCGCTTTTGTCATCTGTGAAACCGGCCTGAGAAATCCACTTTGTGGGGTTGTAGGAAAGACTGGCTATGCCATGTGCAAATACTGCTCCTAAGAGCTCATTCCTGTAGCCTTGTGGTCTCTGTTGAGTTATAATGGGTTCAAAATCATTTGTTCTTTTATGAATGCTTTAAGGCAGTGACTATTCAGGCTGCTATTGACTTAGCGACCCGATTAACATGGTCCCATGTAAAGGCCCTTCCGAGCAGCCAAGAATTGTGAAAACAAAAGTTTTTGTTTTTAATTTCAGCATCATTAAAATTTATTTTTATTATTCACCCTTCTGGATGGGCCAGCAGACATTTAGAAAAGTTGTTCTAATTAAGTATTGGAACATCTCTGTAAAAGTTAAGCAGTTGTCTCTGAGAGGTAGAAAACATTAAATATTAAAACAGTATGTTATCTGATATTTTCTGAACTGAAAACCTCTCCTATCTTCCACGAACATTCTCCATTGTCTCTGTACATTACCATCTGGGTACACAAACAAAAACCTTGTAAAAAAATCAAAGTCCTATTAGTATGTTTGCTTTTTCAAATTGTTGGCAGTACGTAATTAATTAGCAGGTCTGATTTTGGTTTTAAATTCAATTCTGCTTCCTCATTAGCCAAGCATGGGAGGCTTCATAACCTGAAGACTTTTGGAATTTATTTTCCCATTTGTATTCATGACACTCATGATCTGAAATGACCACTCTAATGTCCCCCCAGCCTTCTTTGAAACAAGTTAGTGGAGTCAATGGCTTCTGGCCTGAGGTCTCCATCAATGAGCCAAACGTAGTCAGGATGCCAAGTTCCAGTCCAGCATGGGGCTTTATCGTACCCTGGATATAAAGAGACCCTGACAGGTCTTGTCCCAGCCTGGCAAGAGGCCAGCACGGAGCAGCTGCCCTGCTCTCGTCCTGAGATATTACATTCAGGGGATGGAAACAGCTGCACAGGGTCCCCCACACGGGAAGGAGCAACAGGAGAGGGCACAGCTCCACTGGGGCCCGATCGCAACACAGGGTGACTACTAAGATTGTCGTTATTTTATTTATTGGCAAAAAAATTCCAAATATCACTTTGATTATTTCTGCAGAGTATAAGGTTGTTGTATGTGGATTTTTATGTTTGACCGCTATTTAATAGAAATGATACAATGGACATTGGGGACTTGGGGGAAAGAGTGGGAGGGGAGTGAGGGATAAAAGACAACATAAATGGTGCAGTATATACTGCTTGGGTCATGGGTGCACCAGGATCTCACAAATCACCACTAAGGAACTTACTCATGTAACCAAATACCACCCGTACCCCAATAACTTATGGAAAAATAAAATAAATAATGTATTAAAAGTAAATGACACATACACGATTTGTACAGAGTAGATTAGAGAACATAGAAGGAATACATAATATAGAGGTAGATACACATATATGGCATTTACAGATTTTCAATACTACTACTTATCTTCTGATTATTATATAATTTAGACATTTATGTTAATTGTCTTTTCTACCAGAATGAAAGCTCCTACTAGAATTTTTGTTCAGTTTGCTTGTTTGTGGGAAATCGTGTTTATTTTCTGATGCATCTCTATGATCCCGGGGAGTTTCTGGCACCCGGCAGGTACTAAATCAATGTGTACTGTGTCACTGAATGAATTTATAAAAGTGGGTGTCCATCAGTGGGCAGAGGATGGAATTCCAGAAGGAGATGAGACGCATGGATGGTATTTGTGAGCAGGGCAGGGGATGAGGTCCCTCAGGAGGGATGGAGTAGACAGAGAGAAGAGAACAAAACGCAGTGACTGAGAAGGTCGGAGGAACCCCAGGTGAGTGCGGTATCAGGGGAGCCTAGGAAAGAAAGTGTAAGATCGATCCATGCGGTGAGGTTCAGGGCTGACTGTGAGATTTATTGACGTGGAGATCATTGTGATCTTTCTAGAGCAGCTGATACAGGGCTGAGGGGAGAAGCATCCAACTGAGAGAAGGTATAAAAGAGAATGGGAGCAACAGAAATGAAGACATCAAGTACAGCCACCCTTCCAGGATGCGTTTCCATACAGGGAGAAGGGAAATTGGCAGCTCGAGGAGGATATGAGCTCAAGCTCATTAAGACGAGAGAAATCTCAGCATACTGTCCATGGAGGGGGATGATTCTACAGAGGGGAGAAAGCTGATGATCCAGAAACAAAGGTGACAATTGCCGAATGACACTCTTGCATCAGTGACAGGGGCTGGGGTCCTTCCTGTATGTGCAGACACTCCAGGCTTGAGAAAGAGCATGGGGTGTCCAGTTATACTAATAAGAGGGCCACGAGAGAGATGTGGAGCTAGGTCAAGGTAAGAGAAGGACTGGCGAGGATGTGTAATTCTCTCCTGATTGCTTCTGCTTTTTCTCTGTGAACTAGGAAGGAAGGCCATGAGCTGAGAGCAAAGACAGGACATGGGGAGTTGGGGTTTGGAACGAGGAAAGTGTGAGTGAGTTATCTCGGAGAGTGGGTGGCGGTGGTCTGGAGAAATGCTGTAGGGTGTCCAGGGGCCACGCCCGAGGCCCTTATGAGGGCATTGGAACAGAACGTACAGTGAGACCAGGGAACCTGACTGCACAATTTTCTGGGATGGTACTGTTGGGCTTAGATGATGAAAGTGATGTGTTTTTATTGGCAATGACAGGATCTAGAAGAAGACCAGGTGTGTGAGTGGGGGCTGAGATAGGGAGAAGGTCCAAATTATTGGAAAAAAGGTAAAAGAATCATGAATCTGGGGTGTAAACACCGTCTACATAAATGCTGGGATTTTGAGAATGTTGGAGGGACAGGTGGCCAGTTAGTGCTGAGGCTTCCAATCCCAGGAGTTGATTTTTGTGGGTATTTGGGGCCTTAGCTGAAGGAGCTGGAGGCATAATTGTGTGCCCTGGTATTGGAGATTAAAGGAGGCTAAAATGAGGGCGACAGAGAGATGATAATAATGCAAATAACAATTGTGCTATTCATTGAAACACATTTTGCTCTCGCTGTGATTTAAATGCATTGGTATGGTGTGTTCTTCAGGACACCCTGATAAAGAAGGTACTGTCTTATGCACCTTCTACAAGCAAGGAAACTGTGGCACAGAGAAGTTAAATAACTTGCCCAGGCTCAAACAATCAGACACAGAACGAGTTCCCCAACCCAAACGATAGGGTTTTGCGACCAGTGCTCTCGTGTCCTGGCTCTGCCTGAAGCTCACCTGCTTGACTCTATTTCTTCACCCCTCTGACAAGCAGATGTCATCCAGGGACTGTGGAAGTGAGTTTCCGAATTGGTGTGATGCTCTCAGAGCCCGGGGAGCACTCAAGAGCACAGAGAAGCTGTCCTCTCCATACCCCAGACCGCAGTGCATCTTTGGTGAGCAGAAGGTTCAGGGTGACCCTCAGCAGGGCCAGTGGTGTCTGACAGAGCAGGGTCCAGCACTGTGCCATGAACTTGGCATCCACTCAGTACCACTTCATTTCCCTTTGATATTTATTAGAAACAAATTCAAACATACAGAAAATTGATAGAATTTATGAGGTACACCTTTACACACCACCCAGATTCTTCTATGACCATTTTAAAGAGTCTTGTTTTTTTGCTTTTTGGGGTTTTTTTTTTTTTTTTTGAGACGGAGTCTTACTCTGCCACCCAGGCTGCAGTGCAGCGGCATGATCTCTACTCACTGCAACCTCTGCCTCCTGAGTTTAAGCAATTCTCCTGTCTCAGCCTCCTGAGTTGCTGGGATTACAGGCGGCAGCACCACGCCCAGCTAAGTTTTGTATTTTTAGTAGAGACGGGGTCCCACCATGTTGACCAGGTTGGTCTTGAACTCCTAACTTCAGATGATCCACCTGCCTTGGCCTCCCAAAGTGCTGGGATGACAGACATGAGAGTAAGAGAGGCTCTGCTATTACCTCTGCCATGGGCTCTCCAAACAACAAACCTCCCTGTAATAATCAAATCATCAATAATATTAATCATTATTCTAACTCTCGGCCTAGCATACGAATGAACTCAAAAGGGGCTGGACTGAACCGAATTGGCAAGTAGTTTAAACAAAACAAATGATTTCGACTCATTTCTGACTTCTCCTACCATCATGACCTCTAGCCATAATATGATTTACCTCCACATTAGCAGAGACCAATCGGGCCCCTTTTGACCTAACAGAAGGAGAGTCCGAACTAGTCTCAGGCTTTAATACTGAATATGCTGCAGGCCCGTTTGCCCTTTTCTTCATAGCTGAGTACATAAATATCATTATAATAAATGCCCTAACAGCCACAATTTTCACCACACCTGGCCTACAGAGTCTTGTTTTATGGCATGTTCATCCATCCATCCTCTCCTCTCTCCAAGCATCAATCCATCATGTTTCTTATATATATTTAAAAGTAAGTTACAGGCAGTCGTGCCCCTTTTCCTACTTCAACATGTAGATCATAAACTCGAGTTAAATATTTATTTAGAGATTTTTTCCTTTATGATAATGTTTGCATAAGATTAAATGCACAAATTTTAGGCATATCATTTTATGAATTCTGAAATGCCTGCACGTATGTAATGGAAATCCCTGTGACGATACTGACCATTTCCATCCCCGCAGAAAATTTCCCTGGCCTCTTCCCTATTACCCACTCTCCACCCAATCCCAAGAGGCAACTCCTTTCTGATTATTTCTTATCATACATCATTTTTCCTTGTTCTAGAATGCATATAAATGAACCCATACACTATGTGCTTTCTGTGTAAGCTTCCTTGATGTAGCATCATGATTTTGAGATTCACTCATGTGTGCACCATAGATTGGTTCATTTCAGTTGCTGAGTACATTATTGTATAGACATACCACAGGGTATTTATCCACTCTCCTGTTGATTGCTATCAGGAATTTTTCCCCATTGTTTGACCATTGCAAATAAAGCTTCTAGGAACAATTATGTACTGTATAAGTCTTTTGTTGGCACATGCTTTTATTTTTCTTGGGAAAATAACTAGGAGTAGAATTGTTAGGTCATGGTGTAGTTCTGTGTTTAGCTTTATTAGAAACGTATACCAACCATGTGTGAGCATTCCAGTTCCTCCACATACTTACCAACATTTAGTGTTGTCAGTCTTCTTAATTTTAGTCGTTTCAATGGGGTCTGGCTATTTCTTATTGGAGTTTTAACTTGCCTTTTCAATATATCTAATGGTGTGTGCTTATTGACCAGCCATGTATCTTTGCTTGCAAAGTCTTTTCAAATGTGTTGACCAGCCAGTAAATTCTGTTGATTATCTTTTCACTATTGAGTTTCAAGAGTTCTGGGCTCTCTATTCTGTCCATTGGTCTATGTGTCACTTCTATCCCGGTATCACTCGGTTTTGATTATCACAGCTTTATCGTGAATCTTGAGGTCAGGTGTAAGTCCTCCAGCGTTTTTCTGATTTTTCAAATCTGTGTATAAATTTCTTGCATAGAAGTCTATTTAGACTTTCTGCACCTTCTTGGGTCAGTTTTAGTAAAAACAGTATTTTTCAAGAAATTTGTCCATCTAATCTAAATTTTCAAATTTTATTCATATAAAGTTATCCTAAGTATTTCTTCGTTTCCCACTTAAACTATGTAGAATATAGGTTGAGACCTCTCTTTCATTCCTGATATTAGAAATTCTCTCTCTTTCTCTAATCTTTCTTTCCTTTCCTGATTGTTATTTTTTTTCCTTGATCAGTTTAGATAGAGCTATGTTATTATGGCTTTGTTAAATTTCCCTGTCACTTATCTGTTTTGTTTCATTAATTTCTATTGCTTTCCTCATTATTTTAATTTTTCTACTTAGCTCTTTATTTGATAGCTTTTACAGGTGGAACTTTCAGTCATTGATGTGCACTTTTCTTCTTGTCTAATATAGACATTAAGGATACAAATTTCCCTCAAGTACTCCCTTAGTTGATAGGTTGCATTTTTGTTTCTATTTAGTTTGAAATGCTTTCTAATTTCTTCTTTTACCCATAGATTAATTAGGAGTGTGTTGTTTAATTTCCAAATAATTGTTTTTTCCCAGATATCTTATTGTGATTGATTTTTAATTAATTACACTATAGTCAGGTAATCTACTCTGTGTAATTTCAATACCTTTAAATTAATTGATATTTTATGGCTCGGTGTACAGTCTATCTTGTTAAATAGATCACGTGCACTTGGAAAGAATGCATAAGATGAAATGCATTCTACAGTTGTCAGGTACGGTGCTCTACAGTATCAGTTAGGTCAAGGTAGTTGCTAGTGCTGTTCATACTATTCCATGTCTTTCTTTCTTTCTATGGTTCTGCAGTTCCCTAAGGGTGCTCTGAGGCTCCCTGGGGTGCTGTAGTGAACTCACAGGGGCATCTGGGATATTTAAACTCAGTGACCTCTGTTCCACACTGTGTGAACTACTACTATTAAGTCTAGGCAGATCTTTCAAATGTTTATATATTCCATTCTATATAAAATAACCATATTCATTAATATCACCACTGATTTCATCAGAAAAATTATGAAATACTGGGAATCTGTAAAGTTCATGGTGTAAAATACAAACTTTTCAAATTCTAATACCAGTTCCAAATACCTAAGTCTAAAAAACCCATAGTTTGCCTGTCATTTTTTTTTCAAATAAGGACAGTGTTCCATGAATAAAGTGCTAGTTTAGTTAGCAATTCTAACAACTACAAAAATATATTTTCTTGACACAGACACCATTGTTTATGACGTAGTAGAAGTGCTTTATGGGAAGTTTTCATTTAATTACACAGAATATTAAAAAGATGTGTAATCAAATTTTGAGATGTAATGCAATTAATATATTCAATAATTAATAATTTTTACCACTGTATCAATAACATTTTTAAGTGAGATTGGCTGTTGTGCTTTTGTGTTTTGTTCAGCTGCAAGCAAGTGGCAGTGGGGAATGCAGGGACTGCTCGTAGTTAGTTGCTGGTGCCTTGATCCACGCTCACAGCTCTGGAAGGCTTACCCACCATAGCTGTCCTTCCATCAGTGTAAATGAGCTTTGCCTTTTCAGATTACCTTGAGGACTCTACTAGGGGAGAAGTCTGTGGACCAGAATGTAAGAACCATTGAATAAAGAGATTATTTCAATAATCCAGTCTCCAGAAATCCAACATTTCTGTTATATTGAACCCTGACTCTGCCCCAAATTACTCTCAGCTGATTCTTATGTAGTTTCAAAAATCATCTTCACAGAGTACAATGCAGCAAGTGCGAAGAAATCAAATGTGTTAGAAAGATCAATCTAAGCAGAGAGAAGAATCTAGTTATTCAGTCTTTAAGTATGCATATATTTTCTAAATACTAGGCAATTGGCAGCAAGGGGGAAATGAATTTGCCACAAGGTGAAGACAAGCTAGGGGTTTGCACACAGCCTGAGAGAGCAGGTCCTTACGCCCCACTTACTCCAGCCACCCAGGTGCTCAGCAGTTAAGAGCAGGCAGAAGAGCTGCATCAATCTGAGTCTGTTAGGGTCAGATTACCCAAATCACTCCTTGATATCAATTCCCCCCAAGTAGGAAAAGGCCAGGTGTAGAAGCCTTTCCTCTGGAGAGCTACATATAGCAAGGCAGAGTGGTGGAGTTAAGAGCTCTGAGCTCAAGACAAGAAGCTGAGATTCAAATCCTGGCCTTGCTGGTTAGAACTTGTGTCACCGTGGGTAGAATATTTCTTCCCTCAAAGTCTCAGCTTCCTCATTTGTAATACAGGGCTGTAAGTACTCACCCTGAACAACATTTGTGAATGTTAAAAGTGATAGAGTATGCCAAATATCCAGCATAACCTCTGATTCATATGAAACACTCAAGAAATGATTGTTCTTGCTAGTTTTCATATTAGCAGAGTAGTCAGGAGCCTTGACGTGGGACCCAGATAGTCAGGGGTTCAATCAAAACCCCTTTATTTATCAAGTGTGTGACTTAACTTACCTGAACCACACAATTCATTGGAAAATGAGGACAGTAATACCTATGGCATGTCCTTAGGGTTGAAGAGGCAGCGTTTGTAAAGGCTTAGAACAGGGCTGGCCCATAGCAAGTGTCACGCACATGTGAGCTATTGCTGTTTGTAATAATGCTATTATAACATTCATCATACTGTCATTATGATCTTTATCATGTAGGGTGACAAACAGTCCTGGTTTGCTCTAAACTCTCCTGGTGTTAGCACCAAGTCTCAGATCCTGGGAAACTCCTACGTTCTGGAAAAAAACACAACCAAGTCGAGCTCTCCCTTGGACTATGAGTCATCAGTCTGCCAGCATTGGTGTTAACGGCCTGCTCTCATAAGCCAGACTAGGTCATTACAGTCATCACAGTTTATGTGACCAGGCCAGCACCAATTCCACCCCCAACACATGGAAAGGTAAAGTTTTCATTCCTTTCTCGATAATTTCCAAGGAACTGGTCGTTCTAAGCAACTGGAGGAAAAACATTTCTACAAAGAAGAAGGATTTGAGTGTGAAAAACCTTTTGAGTCCCAGTTTCCGCTCTGCCTTGGAAGCACCGTGATTTGGAGGGGGCCCAACAGCTGTGAGTTTCACTCACAAACCAATCATTTCTAAATAGAGCAATACCACAATCTTAATTTTCCACTCAATGGTGAAAGCAGTCACATTATTCAAAATTATTCATCAGCACTTAGTAATTCACATTCTAGAGCAATCTCAGAGTGCTTTAATGTATATATTACAGGCGAGATTTATAGTGGGAATTACAGTACGGCAAATCATTCTTTAAAATGGTGCTTAAATCACACAACTTTAAAATACTAATTATGTAAAATATATTCTGAATTTTTAATTTCTACCTTTGTTTAACAATACTCTCATTACCAACTTCAGAAATGGGATAGCTATATCCTCAGAAACACTCACCCTGAATCCATCCATAATAGAAACAACCCAGTGTTTTTACAATGTCGCTTTCTCCCCAATGCCCCCATTACAACAAACAAAAGTGAATAATGATCATCTAAAAGTCACAATCATCGCAAGATAATGAAGCATGAAATTTCATTCTGAGACAAAATCCATCTCTACGAAGAGCTTGAGAAGCTTTTGATGGCCATGAAATAACTATTTAAGTTAAAAGATAAAATTTAAGAAATATTTCTGCTAATGATGTAGCTTGGGAAAAAGAGACATTATCACCATTTGGTTCCTCCCGTGTACCCATCGACACAGAAACTGGGGGAAGATTCTGCAGCCACATCAATTTTTTTGTTGTTTTGCCCATTTGAAAATCTTGATTGACCTCTTAGAACCCAGGAAGGTTGGCCACTGTTTCTTTGCTGGAGTCTGGCCAGAGGCCATGAAGAGTGGGGAGATGTCCCATTTACACAGCCTTGGTTCCAGAGAGCCACTCTCAGGATTCATTGAAGCACAGACTTTGTTTTAAGGTCGTTTAAAGTAGCTCTCCCTGGCTGGCCACGGTGGCTCATGCCTGTAATCCCAGCACTTTGGGAGGCTGAGGTGGGTGGATCACCTGAGGTCAGGAGTTCAAGACCAGCCGGGCCATCATAGTGAAACCCTGTCTCTACTAAAAATACAAAAATTAGCCAGGCATGGTGGTGGGCACCTGTAATCGCACCTACTCGAGAGGCTGAGGCAGGAGAATCACTTGAACCCGGGAAGCAGGGGTTGCAGTGAGCTGAGTTTGTGCCATTGCACTCTAGCCTGGGCAACGAAGAGAGACTCCATCTCAAAAAAAAAAAAAAAAAGCCCTCCCCATAGCCCCACACCAGGTGTGGCTCTCCCATCCTGCATAGAAGCCCACATCTGTGAGTGGTCCATCTCAAAGTAATCTTCCCAAAGTGCTGGGATTACAGTCATGAGCCACTGCACCTGGCCTAATAGCATTTTAGACTCCCTTTTGCCATATGCTTACAAATGAGCCAAAGCCCCTGATGTGCCTAGAACATTGTTCCTTTCTAGTTCTGAGGCACCCTTTCCACTAGGAGAAGACTGGTCCACAATGGTTCTTGGGTGGCTGGCCTGGCATTTCAAGTGTTTAACTGTTTTTATTTACTCCCCTCCTGCCCCTAGTCCAATCTCCATGTTTTACCTGAACTTCTTCCCTGGGGCAGTCTGCCATTTTCCAGTTCAGTCTTTCTTTCTGATTGTGATCATATGGGAGCCTTTGGAAGGCAAAGTAGAGGTGGGGGTGTGCACTGTCATGCACGCCACAGCTATAGTCGCTGTATCTGGCACTGCGGGTGGGAATGCTGACCCTGTTTTTTTCAGGAGTAGCTGATTCGGACTAATCAGTTAGCAGCTGCTACTTCATGCTGACTCTAGGAAGAGTTCCGAACATACAGGTTTGGACTGGAGAAGTGGGAGGGAGACAGGCTAAGTGGCAGAGGAGAAGGGAGGGAAGAGAAAGCTACTTCAAAAATTATTGTTGTTTCTCTCAGGCAGAGGTCACTTCTTAAAATCTCTGATGGTACTCAGTTCTGCACGCAGAAGATTTTCCTTTGCTTCTAGCCAAAAACAACAACAACAACAAAAAAGGCAAAAGCAATGAGATGCCACTTCTAAGATGAGGTTACAGAATGACCTGGGCTTTCTTCTTATTCACTGTCTGTTGCTCTCTCCAGCTCTCTCTGTCTCTCTGTTTTCATCTCTGCCTGTCTCTCACAACCAGCTGCTACGTCTTGAGGACATTCAGGCAATTTATGGAGGTGCCCAGATGGTGAGAAACTGATGTGAGCGGTCTTGGAGGTGAATTTCCTGAGACCCACCAACAGACTCTGAAATGACCACAGCCCTGGCTGACAACTTAGCTGCATTGTCATGCAAGACCCTGAGTCAAGACCCCTAGCTAAATGGTGTTCAGATGCCTAGGCCACAGAAGCTGAGATAATAAATGTCTGTTGTTTCGGGGTCACTAAGTGTTGGGGTAGTTTGTTATGCAGCAGGAGGTAACTGGTGCATCCTCCAGCCTACTGCTCCCTTTTCATGAGCTGCTCTGCCAGCATCTAGTTACCCAAGCCATCCAACCCTTTCTGGCTTCTGCCTCATGTCTACTGTGTATATCAGTGTGGTCATTTTGAGACTGTTATAGAAACTGAATCATCTAGTAAGTGACCTGTTGAGACGCCTTTTCCCCCTCACTCAGCACAATGCTCTTGAGATCCATCCAAATTGTGTGTATTCACAGGTTGTTCCTTTCTATGGCTGCATAGTGTCCTGTGATATAAACACACCTTGCATCTTCAAGGACCCAGGTATCAACACCAAGTCTAGTTGACTGCATTCCTTAATCTGTGCTGTGTCTTCACCCCCAGCTGTTACACTGAGTCAGGCCCTCGTAGCCTCTCTGTGCAGCACTACAGCAGGGTCCTGGCTAATCAGCAACTAGAGGTCCCAGATGCATGGATTTTAAATGAATATTGCAGCATTTTTTAGGTTAAAAAATGAGAAAAAAAAAAGTTGTTTATAAATAAATGATGACTATTTTGAAAAAATAAAGAGCAGGCTGAGCACAGTGCCTCACACCTGTAATCCCAGCACTTTGAGAGGCCGAGGTGAGTGGATCATGAGTTCAGGAGTTCAAGACCAGCCTGGCCAAGATGGTGAAACCCCATCTCTACTAAAAATATAAAAATTAGCTGGGCATGGTGGCAGGTGCCTGTAATCCCAGCTACTCAGGAGGCTGAGGCAGAGCAGAGAATTGCTTGAACCAGGGCGGCGGAGGTTGCAGTGAGCCAAGATCGTGCCACTGCACTCCAGCCTGGATGACAGAGCAAGACTCTATCTCAGGAAAAAAAAAAAAAAAAAAAGAGAGAGAGAGAGAGCGCTAGGTAATTTAAAGTTAAATATTATCACACAATGTCAATTGTGGCAACATGGCTCCCTGACCCAGCCCTGAGCCCTTGAGCCTTCCCATCACTCATCCCCATAGCAGCCAGAGTGACATGTCTCAAAGTGTCCTTCCTGCCATCAAATCTCCCCAAGGCCAGTCTGTTGTCCCCCGGCTGTTTCATGTGGCAAAATGAGGCCTCCCTGACTGGGCCTCTGCCTGCTTGCTCAGAGCTTGGCTTCCTCTATCACCAGTCTCCATACTCCCCATGCAAGCCTGGGCCTGCTCACACCCATGAGGGCCCAGGTCCTCTTCTCTGGACCTAAGAACCAAGCCATTCCCTCGGGCAGTGCCACTGCTACCTGTCTCTCAAGAGTTAGTACAGGCACCACCTCCTCTGGGAAGCCTCCTCTGCTTGTCCACTCTTCAGAGTTAAGTGCTCCTCCTTTAGCTCTTCTAGAAGCCTGTGTGCCTTCTACCATAGCATCACTTATGGTTTATTTATTTCAATAAGTTGATGCTCAGACGGCAGGCACTCAGTAATTGCCAACCACCGTTATTTCTACTACCATGGTGATGATGATGATGATGATGATGACAACCATCTGTTTTCTTCAAAAGCCCCAGAACCCCCAGAATACAAGGACTCCCTTGTCACCACCATATCCCCAGTGTTCCCCAGTGCCCAGGCAGTGCCTATGGCAAGTGCCCCGTGCATATGTGTAGCATGAAAAGGTCAGCATCCTGCTGTTTGGAAGTGGTCATGAATGAATGTTTTTTCATTTTATCAGATGTTTAGACTGAAAGTCTAAGGAGCCTAAAGTCGATATGAGCTCAGGTGCAGATTCCAGAAGCGGGGGGACAGGAAGAAAGTGGCAGCAACAGCTAGCTGCCCACTGTGTGTGCAAATGACGGAGTGGGAGGCCACACACCATGTTCTCAGCCTCTGAGTGCTGTCGCTTCTTGAGAAGGGAAGGCCCATTCTGCTTTGTTTCTGTGCAGAATTAGATGTGTCGGTGAATTGCTCTGAGGGGTAGATTAGTGTCGATTCCTTGGGTCGGTGCAGAGGGGCTTGTGTAAAAGAAGAAAGGATAAATAGCTAGCTCCCCACCCTGTCTTTGGGAATGCACTTTCTTTTTTTTTTTTTTTTTTTTTTTTTTTGAGACGGAGTCTCGCTCTGTCGCCCAGGCTGGAGTACAGTGGCCGGATCTCGGCTCACTGCAAGCTCCGCCTCCCGGGTTCACGCCATTCTCCTGCCTCAGCCTCCCGAGTAGCTGGGACCACAGGCGCCCGCCACCTCGCCCGGCTAGTTTTTTGTATTTTTTAGTAGAGACGGGGTTTCACCGTGTTAGCCAGGATGGTCTCGATCTCCTGACTTCGTGATCCGCCCGTCTCGGCCTCCCAAAGTGCTGGGATTACAGGCTTGAGCCACCGCGCCCGGCCGGGAATGCACTTTCGAACTCTCAAGTCAGAAAACCCATTTTCTGGGGAAACCAAACTCTCCGCAGACAGTTAATGCTCAACCAGTTTTCATAAACGCTGTTGTTTTTCATACTCTGGAGGCTCCAGTATTTTTAAGCTGGAGGGCTCCCCCGTGTGCGGACTGCACGCTGAGAGTTGTGCTTCACACTAATTGATCCATAAGCATCCTGCGGAGTAAATCTCCATAGCTCGTAAGAGACAACCTGGAGCCAAACATCAGTGCAATCCCAGTCTGGATGTGATAGGACATCAGTCAATGATGCTGAGTCTCCCAAGGTCCTCTGGGTGCTGGAGCACACAATGGGAGGCTTTTTGAGGTTGGCAGAGCTACAGGACGCAGCTGGAGGTTCCCAAATGGGACCCTTGCCCCCAGGAAAAGGTGTTCTTCAGAGCATGGAAGCCATGAGTTAGCAACAACATGAATCGGGGAGACAGAGAGAGCAGAGTCACTGCACTGCATGTTTTAAATCTCAGTGAGATGGCCTAATTCACCACATTCGATTTTGTAGAAAATCAACTCATTTGACAGAAGAACAAACCACGCATTGTTCAAGTATAAGAGGCCTGGACTGCAGGGAACCTGTCCTGACAAGGGAGTAATCATCTTAGCTCTGAGATAGGGAATGAACATCACAGCTTTTGTTCCAGTCAGATATGCACAAGCATTCCAGGTGTACTAAACCTGTGACATCTAATATGGCTGGATGTTATTATTGTGGTGAATTTCCCTGATTGTGCCTAAGGTCAGAGTGGATCATATACTTGTTCCATGAAACCTTCATCTGGTGATTTAAAAAATATGCTTCTTTTTAAAAATTGTCTGAAATGGATAAAGAAATGGTGTTCTGATTGAAACTGAATTTGGTTAAATTAAGATGAATCTCTGCATAGCTCCACAACCCCCTCAGATGGCCAGAATCTTATTGGAGTTGGGGTCGAAGCTGAGTTCAGAAGCCCCCGGGTCCCCATGGCACAACTCCTCATTTACTTTGTTGATGAAATTCCTGGCACCTGGGAAATGGCGTGGGCCTCTTCTGTTAAAGGATGTCTCTGAGGCATGACACTGATTGGCGTTTTTCTTCCAGTTTGGTATTATTGCAGTGAACAAAATAGACCAAAAATAGGTGCATGAGAGAGACGGGTGTGGGGAGAATACACCATGTACATGTGTGCATGGACGTAATATGTATACATATGTATACTCTACACATATCTGCTCGTAGAGAGGCTGCAGCCATCACACCAGCAGCAGCTCACAGCGGCTGTGTGTTTACTCTGTGCCAGGCGTTTCAGAGCTCTACACGCATGAGTTCTATTATCCTCATTAGCAACCTCTGACGGAGGGACACCTATCATTTCCCTTTACTGGAGAAGCAACTGAAAAAGAGCTTTATCAACTTGCCTAATGTCTTGTAGCCAGTAAGTGGTGACACGTGTGTGCACATGTACATGTACATGTGAACTGTGGACTGAAACACAGCATACATGCATAAAGGCACATGGAGCTTAAGTGCACAGCTCAGTGAATTTTCACCCTGAACACAGCCATGGAACCACCTCGAATCAAGAAAAAAACTTACCCCAGAATGACCCCTTGAGTCTCAGGCTTTACCTCCTGCTCAGAGGAACCCTCTGTATGAGTCTGTTCCAGCTCTTCAACAGAATATCACAGGCTGAGCAAGTTAAACCACAGAAGTTCATTTCTCACAGTTCTGGAGGCTGGAAGGCCACTCTCAAGGTGCCAGAGGGCTGGATTCTGGTGAAGGCCTTCTTCCTGTCTTGAAGATGGCCATCTCCTCTCCGCATCCACACATGGCAGGAAAAAGGAGAGAGAGAGAGAGAGAATGGGCACTCTCTGATCTTTTCTTATAAGGATGCTAATCCCATCACAAGGACCTCACCTTCATGGCCTTATCTCAACCTATTTACCTCCCAACAGCCCCATTGCCAAATACCATCTACCTTGGGAGGTAGGACTTTGACACATGAATTTGGAGGGTACACTACTCAGCCCATAGCACCCTCTTTTGTTTTCCTTCTAAACCATAGATCAGCTCTGCCTGTTCGTAAATGTGCATAAATAAAATCCACACTTAGTAAAGCACACATGGTTTTGTGTCTGCCTTCTTTTGCTCACCATCGCTGTGAGAGTCCAGCAGGTTAGTGCACAGGGAAATTGAGCATTTGCAATACTCTCTAGCACTGAAGTGTGTGACGGACCTTGGGGTTTTTTCCAGTTTGGGGCTGTTTCACACAGTGCTGCCAGGAAGCACTTTTTCTAGAGATTTTGGTAAATGCAGCCCTGCACTTCCACTGGGAATATACCCAGCTGTGGACTCACGTGGTCACTGGGTACGTGTAGGTCCTTTTGGAAAATACTGTTAGTTTTCCACAGGGCTGTTCCAATTTGCATTTCAGCCCACAGTGTATGAGAGTTTCCATAGATCCACACCCTCAGCAGTACTTGGACTTGTCAATCTTTTTCACTTCAGCTCATCAGATGGGTGTACGGTGGTATAGCGTGGTTACAGTTTGCATTTTCTGGAGGTAAAATGAAGGGAGGCTCCCTCCCATGTTTACTGGTCATTTGGAAGTCCAGAAGGCACTAAGTCAAGCCTTCCTGTTGCATTGTCTGCCTTTTCACTGTATCAGTCAGTGTTTGTTTACTGTTGGTGCTCTTGGTGCTCCATTTAGAAAATCATTGATGAACTCAATGTCAGGAAGACATTCTGTTATATTTTCCTCTATGAGTGTTGTGATTTTTCCCTTTCACAGTTAGATCCACAGTAGACTGGAATGGAGTCTTGCATATAATCTGAGGGAAGAGTGCAGGTCCAGTTTTTGCCCACGTAGAAATTCTATGGACCCAGCACATTAATTTAGAAGAAAGACTAACCCCACTGTATCACAGGATTACTTTTTCCATGGATCAGGTTGTTTCCATGTGTATCTGTTTCTGGACATGAGCCGTACTCTTCACCACCACAAAATGGGCCTAAGTGTTGCAGAGAGAGGGTTAGTGCTCTGACAGCATCATGGAGAGGGAGGCCACTTCCCTGTCTTCCTCCTGCCAATCTCCAGGTCTCAGCTGAAATGCTCCCTCCTCTAGGAAGCCTGTGATTTGGGGTACCCTGTGCAGTGGGTGGTCCTGCCTTTGAGAATCTTATTTACAGTTATAGAGTTCTAGGTAGCCTGGAAGAGTTAAGCTGCAACCAGAGTATTTAATGGCTGTACCCATGCTTATCAAGGGCTTTCTATCACTTATTTTAACTGTTATGTATTCTTTCCTTCGCAAAGGTTTGAAAACAGGATTTGGGTAAGTTACTCCAGATGGTGACTCTGGAGCCCACGTAGACAAATGTAAGGTTCATCATATTTTGCAAAATGCCAAGTTTTTGATTTTCTCTGCAATAGTCTAGTTACCTACTTTTTCTGTAAACATACACACATGCATGCAAACAAACATGCACATACACAGAATACACACATACACATGAACACACATATTTGAAGGCATATGCCCACACAAGTACACATGCACACACACAATCTTCTCTAATATTTGTACTGTTAAATATTTAGAAGTACAATCCCTTCTTAGAATATTCAGCAGGTTATTCATGCTAAAAACCCTGCAGCTTTTTAAAAGATGTATTTCATTTTTTTCCTGTGTGTCAGACAAAATTAATCAAGGTTCTAATGATTGTTCTGCAGGTGTTATTTCAAAAACAACCAATACTCCCCAAATCATTAAATTTACAGGGAAACTTTTGATTACAGAAGCTGATGACTATTATTTCTAAAATAGAAGAGATGCAGAGTGACAAAAATCAATGACATGGCCATTAGGTTAGAGCTAAATTTATCCAAGTTTTACGTTGCTGAGGTCTCACACCACTTTCTCTGCAAATACTCACTTTATAGTGTCTCTCCAGTATAGATACCTAGATATTTATAATTGTTACTCTGATGATTTTTTATTTATTTATATTTTTGCTTTTCTTTATTTTGTTTTATTTAATTATTTTTATTTCAGTGGCTTTACGGGAACAAGTTTTTTTTGTTACACAGATGAACTATATATTGGTGAAGTCTGGCATTTTAGCGCACCTGTCACCCAAGTAGTGTACATAGTACCCAACAGGCAGGTTTTTTGTTTTTGTTTTGTTTCTATTTTTGTTTTTATGAGATGGAGTCTTGCTCTGTTGCCCAGGCTGGAGTGCAGTGGCGTGATCCTGGCTCACTGCAACCTCCACCTCTCAGGTTCAAGTGATTCTCCTGCCTCAGCCTCCCGAGTAGCTGGGATAACAGGCACATGCCACCATGCTTGGCTAATTTTTGTATTTTTAGTAGAGATGGGGTTTTACCATGTTGGTCAGGCTGGTCTCAAACTCCTGACCTCATGATCTGCCCGCCTCAGCCTCCCAAAGTGCTGGGATTACAGGCGTGAGCCAATCCGCCCAGCTGACAGGCAGTTTTTAATCCCTCACTCCACCTCCCCCTTTCTGATTCTAAAGTGTGCATTATACCACTCTGTATGCCTTTGTATACTCATAACTTAGTTCCCACTTATAAGAGAGAACATGTGGTTTTTGGTTTTTGATCCCTGAGTTACTTCACTTAAAATAACAGCCTCTAGTTCCATCTAAATTGCTGCCTATTATTTTGTTCCTTTTTACGGCTGAGTAGTATTGCATGGTGTGTGTATAACATTTTCTTTATCAGCTCATCAGTTGATGGGCACTTCAGTTGGTTCCACATCTTTGCAATCACGAATTGTGCTGTGATAAACATTCACACACTGGTGTCTTCTTCGTACGGTAACTTTTCCTTGGAGTAGACAACCAGTAGTGGGATTGCTGGATCAAATTTCTGAGCATTGGCCGTAGTAAAGGCCTGGCTGTGTGGCAGTGAGGGTAGTTTGATTTAAGCGCCCAGGGACTGCATCTGTGTTGAGGCCCAGTGATGGGACAGTCCATGAGTGTAGAACATCTTCTAATGACACTAATATGCGAATAGGGATTTCTGTTGGGAGAGCTGCTCAGTTATCAACTTTGAGGAGTCATAGTTCTTCTGGTTTTAGGTCTGTTGTAGGGGCTACATGAGAATTGAAGCCTAGGTCTTCATAATCTGTATATTCATAGCTTCAGTGTCATTGGTGGCCAATTGTTTTGACAGTGAGAGACGGGTTGTTAATTTCATCTGTTACATACAGGATACGTAGGGTTGGGAGGGCGCTTACAATTAGGATTATAGCAGGCAAGAGAATAAGTTTCTTCTTAGGGATCTATAGTGCTAGTATGTGTTAATTTTGTTGTCAATATGAGGGAAACAATAAATCAATATGAGGGAAATAAACCTTCTTTGAGTTCTTCCTGACATCTCCATACTGTTTTCCACAAAGACTGTACTAACATTCCCATCCACAGTGTCTAAGCCTTCCCTTTTTACAGCTTTCATGAGAATATCTATTGTTTATTGACTTTTGAATAACGGCTATTCTGGCTGGGGAAAGGTGGTATCTCATTGAGGTTTTCATTTGCATTTCCCTGATGATGAGTGATGTCGAGCATTTGTTCATATGTTTCTTGGCCATTTGTATATCTTCTTTTAAGAAATGTCTATTTATGTTGTCTACTTTTTAATGGGGTTGTTTATCTTTTTCTTGCTGATTTGTTTGAGTTCTTTGTAGATTCTGGATATTAGTCCTTTCTTGGATGAATAATTTGCAAATATTTTTTCTCACTCTGTAGGTTATCTCTTTGCTCTGATGACCCTTTCTTTTGCTGTAAAGAAGCATTTTAGTTTATTTAGGTCCCATTTATTTATTTTTGCTTTTGTGGCATTTGCTTTTGGGGTCTTAGTCATAAATTCTTTGCCTCGGTCAATGTTTAGAATAATTTTTCCTAGGTTTTCTTCTAGAAATTTTATGGCTTCAGATCTTAGATTTAAGTCTTTAATTCTCCTTAATTTTTGTGTATGGTGAGAGATAGGGATCTAGTTTCATTCTTCTGCGTGTGAGTATCCAATATTCCTAGCACCATTTATTAAACAGGGTGTCCTTTCCCCAAATTTATATTTTTGTATGCTTTGTCAAAGATCCATAAGTATTTGGCTTTATTTCTGGGTTCTCTATTCTGTTTCATTGGTTTGTGTATCTACTTTTATACTAGTACTATGCTGTTTTGGTTACGATAGCCTTTTAGTACAGTTTGAAGTCAGTTAATGTGATGCCTCCAGGTTTGTTCTTTTTGTTTAGGATTGCCTTGCCTATTCAGGCTCTTTCTTGGTTCCGTGTGAATTTCGGAATTGTTTTTTCTAATTCTGTGGAAAATAATGTTGGTGTTTTGACAGGAGTTGCAATGAATCTGTAATTTCTCTGGGCACTATGTTCACATTCACAATATTGATTCTTTCAATCCGTAGGTATGGGATGTACTTCCATTTGTTTGTGTCACCTATGATTTCTTTCGGCAGTATTTTTTTTTTTTTTTTTTTTTGAGGCAGAGTCTCGCTCTGTCGCCCGGACTGGAGTGCAGTGGCCGGATCTCAGCTCACTGCAAGCTCCGCCTCCCGGGTTCACGCCATTCTCCTGCCTCAGCCTCCCGAGCAGCTGGGACTACAGGCGCCCGCCACCTCGCCCAGCTAGTTTTTTGTATTTTTAGTAGAGACGGGGTTTCACCGTGTTAGCCAGGATGGTCTCGATCTCCTGACCTCGTGATCCGCCCGTCTCGGCCTCCCAAAGTGCTGGGATTACAGGCTTGAGCCACCGCGCCCGGCCTCAGCAGTATTTTGTATTCTCCTGGTAGAAATCTTGTATTAATGCCTCCTTGGTTAAGCATATTCTTAGGTGTTTTATTTTATTTATATAGCTATTTTTAAAGGGATTGAGTTATTGATTTGTTTCTCAGTTTGGACATTGTTGGTGACTAGCAGTGCTACTAATTTGTGTACATTGATTTGGTAACCTGAGACTTTACTGAATTCATTTATCAGATTTGTAAGTCGTTTGGAGTAGTCTTTAGGGCTTTCTAGGTATAAGATCATATTATTGGCGAAGAACGATAGCTTGACTTCGTCTTTTCCAACTTGGATGTCCTTTACTTTTTTTTCTCTTGCCTGATTGCTCTGGCTAGGACTACCAGTAAAATGTTGAACAGGAGTGGTGAAACTGGGCATCCTTGTCTCATTCCAGTTCTTAGGAGGAATGCTTTCAACTTTTGTCCATCCAGGATGATGTTAGTTGTGGATCTGTCATATATAGCTTTTATTATTTAGAGGTATGTTCTGCCTATGCCTAGTTTGTTGAGGGTTTTTATCATAAAGGGATGCTGGACTGAATTGAATGCTTTTTCTGCCTTTATTGAAATTATCACAAGGTTTAATTTTTCATTCTGTTTTCGTGATGAATCACATTTATTGACTTTCCTATGTTGAACCATTCCTGCATCTCTGGGATAAAACCCACTTCATTATGGTGAAATAGTTTTTTTGATATGCTGATGGATTTGGTTTGCTAATATTTTGTTCAAGATTTTTCCATCTAATTCATCAGGGATATTGGTCTGTAGTTTTCTTTTTTTTGTTTTGTTATGTCCTTTCCTGGCTTTGGTATCAGAGTGACACTGGCTGGGTAGAATGAATTACAGAGGATTCCCTCCTCAACTTTTTGGAGTAGTTTCAGTAGAATTGGTACCAATTATCTGAATGCCTGCTAGAAATTGGCTGTGAATCTGTCTGGCCTTGGGCTTTTGTGTTGGTAGTTTTATCATTATTATTATTATTGTTATTGCTACTGATTCAATCTTACTGCTTGTTATTGGTCTATTCAGGATTTCTATTTCTTTTTCTCTTATTCAAGCTAAGGGCATTGTATGTTTCTAGGAATTTATCCATTTCATCTGGATTTTCTAGTTTATGTACATAGCTGTGTTCATAAAAGTCTTGAATGATCTTTAGTATTTCTGTGGTGTCAGTTGTAATGTCACCATTTTAATTTCTAGTTAAACTTATTTGAATCTTCTTTCTCCTTTTCTTAGTTAATCTAGGTCATGGTCTATTAATTTTGTTTATCTTTTCAAAAACCAACTTTTTGTTTCATCGATCTTTTGCATTGATTTTGGTTTCAATTTCATTTAGTTCTGCTCTGATCTTTGTTATTTCTTCTGCTGGCTTTGGGTTTGGTTTGTTCTTGTTTCTCTGTTTCCTTGAGGTGTTATCTTAGTTTATCAATCTGTGAGTTTTCAGACTTTTTGATGCAGATGTTTAGCACTATGAACTTTCCTCTTAGCACTGTTTTTGTTGTATACCAGAGGTTTTGATATCTTGTGTCACTGTTTTCATTTCAAAAAAAATTTTTAACTTCTGTCTTGATTTCATTCTTTTTTTTTATTATTATACTTTAAGTTCGAGGGTACATGTGCATAACGTGCAGGTTTGTTACATATGTATACTTGTGCCATGTTGGTGTGCTGCACCCATCAACTGGTCAGCACCCATCAACTCGTCATTTACATCAGGTATAACTCCCAGTGCAATCCCTCCCCCCTCCCCCTCCCCGTGATAGGCCCCAGTTTGTGATTTCATTCTTAACCCAAAAATCATTTGGGAGCATATTGCTTGATTTCCATATATTTCTACAGTTTAGAGGGTTCCTAGAATTGATTTCTAGTTTTATTCCTGTGTGGTCTGAGGAGATACTTGATATGATTTCACTTTTCAAAAATGTATTGAGACTCTCATATAGTCTATCTTGAAGAATTTTCCATGTGTTGATGAGAAGAATATATAATCTGTGGTTCTCGGGCAGAATGTTCTGTCTACACTTGTTAGGTTCATTTGTTCTAGAGTGCAGTTTAAGTTCAGTGTTTCTTTGTTGATTTTCTGCCTCAAGGATCTGTCTAGTGCTGTTAGTGGATTGTTGAAGCCCCCCCAGGCCCCGCCATTATTGTGTTGCTGTCTCTCTCTTTTCTTAGGTCTGGTAGTAATTGTTTTAGGAGTTTGGGAGCTCCAGAGTTAGCAGCATATGTATCTTATTGTTGGATTGATCCTTTTGTCATTATATAATGACCTTCTTTTTCTTTTTTCACTGTTACTGCTTTAAAGTCTGCTTTATCTGATACAAGAATAGCTACTCTTTTCACTTTTGATTTCCATTTGCATGAAATGTCTTATTTCACCCATTTACCTTGAGTCTATAAGAATCCTTATGTGTTAGGTCTGCCTCCTGAAGACAACAGATATTTGGTGGGTGATTTTTTTATCCATTCCACCAATCTGCATCTTTTAAGTGGAGCATTTAGATCATTTGCATTCAACATTAATATTGAGATGTGAGGAACTGTTTTAGTCATAGTGTTGATTGTTACCTAGTGACTTTGTTTTCTTCATTGTCTTACTGTTTTATAAACCTTGTGAATTTTATGCTTTCAGGAGTTTCTACTCTGCTGCATATCAACATTTTGTTACAAAATGTGGTACTCCTTTTAGCATTTTGTATAGGTTTGGTCTAGTATTGACAAAAATTCCTCAGCATTTGCTTGTTAGAGAAAGACTATTTCTCCTTCATTTATGAAACATAGTTTTCCTGGATACAAAATTCTTGAATGACAATTCTTCTGTTTAAGGAGATTAGAGATAGGACCCCAATCCCTTATGGCTTGTAAGGTTTCTGATGAGAAGTCTTCTGTTAGTCTGGTAGGTTTTCCTTTATAGGTGACCTAACGCTTTTTTCTCACTGCTCTTAGAATTCTTTCCTTCATGTTGACTTTAGATGGCCTGATGACTACATGCTTGGGTAATATTCTATTTGCAATAAATCTCTCAGGAGTTCTTTGAACTGTTGGTATTTGAATGTCTAAATCTCTAGCAAGGCTAGGGAAGTTTTCCTCAATTATTCAAATTATTCATTCAAATATGTTTTCCAAACTTTTTGCTTGTTCTTCTTCATGAAAACCTGTGACTCTGAGTTTTGGACATTTTACACAATCCCATGTTCCCTTCCCTCCCCTCCCCTCCTCTCCCCTCCCCTCCCCATCCCTTCCCTTCCCTTCCCTTCCTTTTCTTTCCTTTCCTTTCTTTTTTGACAGTCTCGCTCTTTCGCCAGGCTAGAGCTCAGTGCCATGATCTCGGCTCACTCTAACCTCCATCTCCTGGGTTCAAGCGATTCTCCCGCCTCAGCCTCCCTAGCAGCTGGTTCTACAATCGTGTGCCACCACACCCAGGTAATTTTTGTATTTTAGTAGAGATGAGGTTTCATCATGTTGGCCAAGATGGTCTCAATCTCTTGACTTTGTGATCTGCCCACCTCAGCCTCCCAAAGTGCTGGGATTACAAGCATGAGCCACCGCACCCATCCACAATCCCACATTTCTTGGAGACTTTGTTCATTTCTTCTCATTCTTTTTAAATTTTGTCTGATTAGGCTAATTTGAAAGCCTTGCTTCCAGCTCAAAACTTCTTTCCTCTACTTGGTTCAGTCTATGGTTAAAACTTTCCACTGCATTTTGTAGTTTCCTAAATCTGTCTTTCATTTCTGGAAATTCTGATTGGGTTCTCTTTAAAATATCTATCTCAGAAAAATTTTCATGTTTAGCCTGAATTATTTTTTAAAAATTTCTTTATATTTGTTTTCACTTTTCTCTTGTATCTCCTTGAGTAACTTAAAAATCAACATTTTGAATTCTTTATCTGATATTTCACAGATTTCATCTTGTTTGGATCCACTGCTGGAGAATTAGTGTGATCTTTTGGGAGTGTTATAGAACCCTGTTTTATATATATATATATATATATATATTGCCAGAATTATTTTTATCATTCCTTCTCATTTGGGTGGATTATTTCTTCTAATAATTTTGAATATTTATTTTTTATTTGACTGGGTTTTCAAAAATTAATTTCTTATTTTTCCCCTGGGAGATGTGACTTTAATGTTTAGTTTATTGTCACCTAGCTTTGGATCTGGGTGTTTTCAGTGGTGAAGGCTCTGTAAGAGTTCCTTGGTTATAGAGAATCTTTGTGCAATTGCTTCTCAGATGCTGGATGTAGTAACAATGTGCTGGGTATGTGAGAAGGTTCACTGTCTCCTGTGGGCTGGAAGGGAAGATGTCTCATGAAACATCTTGTTCCCCAGTAGTATGCACTTAAATTTTTTTTTTTTTTTTTTTGGTCCCAGTGTTTTAATCACTGGGTTGAACAGTTCAGACTTTAGATCAGTGAGAGGTGTCCATGGGTAAAACCGGCTGTGGCTAAAGCAGGTGGATAAATGCAGTAGCCCAATGGTGGGCAGAGGTCCTAGCCTTGACAAAGCAGCTGTGTAACCTCTTAGTGAAATGTGGCAGGGTGTTTTCAGGGGGAAGGGAGGGTGCCACCGCAGCTCCTTCCAGGCCAGCAGGAAAGTAATCCATGTCCCAGTCACTCCTGACCCAGCGTTCCAGCTATTCAGGTCAGACAAGCACCTCTTTTCATCTGCAGGAATGCTGATGTTCCATGTAGAGATGGATTATGACTCCATCTCTCATAGAAGCCTGAGCCTGGAGGACACCCCTCCTGTGAAGACACAATCACCCTGAAGCTTTTCAGAAGGGCTGTCAATGAACACACCCATACAGAGCTCCCATAAGAGAAGCCCCAGCTGTGTCTGCAGTGGTGGGCAAAAGGGAGAAGAAGCCCCTTATACAAGACCCTTCCTGAGCACCAGGGCTGCCTGACTGTCGTAGAGCTGCCGGCTTTCCCCACTGAGCTCAGCACTGCACCTGTGCCTCTGCTGAAAGAAACTTCCCACTGGAAGAAAGTTCAGGGACCCAAGGCCTGCAGTCTGGTTACTTTTGTCCCAGGGAGTGCTCCCTTAATGTCCTTCACTCCCTCTACCCCTGGAAGTAGCAGTCCCTGAGGGCCATACCACTGTGAACCCTGTTGTCCCTGGGTCTAGCCACCCAATGGGGCTGCCCCCTCCAGGCTGGTGCTGGAAATGTCTCCAAGGGATCCAGTGATGAGAACTGTCCTCTAGTCTCCCAACAGTGGGGACCAGCACCAGTTCTAATGGGGTGGGAGGGGAGTGGCATTGACTTTGTGAGACTTTCTTGGTTATAAATAGATTTAGTGTGTTAGCTTTCTCAAATTCCAGCTGTAGTCCTAATGTACTGGGCACCTAGACAGATTCCAGATCTTCCGGTGAGCCAGGGTGAGCAGGTGATGGCGATAGCTGAGGTTGTGCAAAAGATTTCTCCTTTCTGAGCATGGTGTTATTTTTTCACCTGGTTCACACTGTAGGCTGCTGCCCACCACTTCTTTCAAAGCATGTGTGGTTTCTTTCAGGTTTTCTGTTAAGTTCTTGTCTTGGTTCTGAACATTCTAGTCTTTTTCCTGCAGCTTTAGACATCCAACCTGCTATTACCAGGATGACTGGAGTTTGTGGCTGATGCCTACAGAACAAGAGATGCATCCCTTCCCAGACATCTTATCTGTTGCCCTGGGTAATAAAGACATTCAATTTTTAATTTTTTAAAATTATTATTATTTTTTGAAATGGAGTCTTGCTCTGTTGCCTATACTTGAGTACAGTGGCACAATTTTGGCTCACTCTAACTTCCGTCCCCTGGGTTCAACCGATTCTCCTGCCTCAGCCTCCCAAGTAGCTGGGACCACAGGTGTGTGCCACCATGCCTTGCTAATTTTTATAATTTTTAGTAGAGATGGGGTTTCACCACGTTGGCCAGGCTGGTCTCAAACTCCTGACCTCTAGTGATCTGCCTGCCTTGGCCTCCCAAAATGCTGGGATTAAAGGCATGAACTACTGCATCTGATTTCAATTTTTTATTTTTTCAAAAATTTTTATTTTTAATTATTATGGATACATAATAGTTGTACATTATCCTCATAATTTTTGAAAGATTTTGTAAGAATTAATACACACAAATGTATTCAACAATGTTTATTGAGGCACTAACAAATGCAAGGATCCAGGTTAGACCCGGGGTATATGAAGATGAATCAGGCAGACCTGTTCTTGCCTTTATGAACTTTTTATTTTCCAGAAGAGATGGACATTAAACTCATAACCATTTGCAGGCATGATTCATAAAACGTGCACGTGAGTACTTCCGTATGGACATCTTATGGGAAGAAGCCCCAAGAAAGAGTTTGTTAAGCTGAATTCTTGAAAGCATGGAGGACTCCCTCGGAAATTTGTTCTAGATACAGAAAAATAATGTTTCCTTTTTATAGCTCTCTCTACCCAAAGTCATGTTTCTTCGCTTCAATATTCAGTAAGCTGTGGAAAGCTCAAATGTTGAGTTAAAAGTTGTACCATCATAAGCTCAAAGCAGCTATATCAAGGAGCACAAGCAGGGACCATTTTGTAGAAAACCCCAGATGTTTGTTTCTACTTACATCTCCTTCATCTCCTGCAGTGAGGTAGGATTTTTGCATACATTTTCCTCCCCTCTATCAGGGGACTTAGGCAATGTCTGGAAAAATTTTTGGTTGTCACAATTGCAGGTGAAAGCATCTAATGAATAGAGACCAGGAATGCGGCTAAAAATCCTCCAATTGCCAGGATAGTAACCCCACCCTCCAGCTCCCCACAGAGAACCACAGAACCGGGTGAGAAGTGTCAGTAACTCTGCCTCCTCTGGTGTCCTCTGGACTTCAGGCTCCTCAGTGTCAGCGCAGGGTGGCAGCTGACCCTGCTCTGCACACACACGCTCTGTCCTGGATGCCCTGGAGGGGTGAGTCCTTGTCCTGCCAACTACCAGCTCTGCAGCTGGGAGGTCTCTTAAATTCCTTAAGCTTTAGTTTTCTCCTCTTGAAAACAGCAATGCCTTCCTCACACACTCATTTAAAGCCCTTATCAACCCTGAAGGAAGTTCAGAGCTTCTAAAATTTATATCCTAATTTATGTTATTTTTCCTTTTGAAGGTTCAAACAAAAGGAATACGTTCCCAAATTACAGCTTAAGTGACAATGTAAAAGGAGAGCGTATTGGCCTTTGAAATGGCCCTGGCACTGAACAATGGTACAGGTTAGATTATCAAGCCTTCACTGTCTCCAGCCTGAGACTGGGGCCATGCCTCCATCCTATGCCTGCATCTATCACGTCTATGGCCTGCATCAAACTTCTTTTTTCTCTTCTTTTTTTTTTTTTTTTTTTTTGAGACAGAGTCTCGCTCTGTCACCAGGCTGAATTGGAGTGGCACAATCTCGGCTCACTGCAACTTCTGCTTCCTGGGTTCAAGCGATTCTCCTGCCTCAGCCTCCCAAGCAGCTGAGACTACAGGCGCATGCCACCATGCCCAGCTAATTTGTGTATTTTTAGTACAGACGGGGGTTTCACCATATTGGCCAGACTGGTCTCAATCTCTTGACCTTGTGATATGCCTGCCTTGGCCTCCCAAAGTGCTGGGATTACAGGCGTGAGCCACTGCTCCCAGCTGCATCACACTTTTTAATGCATGGCAAATTGGCCTGTGATTTAGATTGCTTTCACTTGCTTTACCATGAGCCGGCGCTAAGATGCTACCATTGTTAATGACTGGGTGCCCTTCTGCTCTGCCCTATTCCTAGATTCCAGAGAGCTGTGGGCCCCCCACCCAGGCACAAGAGCAGCCTCTTCCTCCAAGTCTGAGCTATGGAGAGAGAAGTTCCAAGGGTGCTCGTGAGAGAAGCCCTGTCTTCCCCTGACGCCATATGTCATGTATGGTCATGTCAAGACCCTGGCACTCAACAATGAGCCTCCAGGGTGTTCCAGAATATATGCCTGATCACCTGCCCTATCTTCAGCTCACCCTGGGCCTGGCCTTGCCAGGTGAACCTCATTCCTACCTTTGCAGTGTGTAGAGTCCAGTGACTCTTTTTTTTTTTTTTTTTTTGAGACTGAGTCTTGCTCTGTCGCTAGGCTGGAGTGCAGTGAGTGCGGTGGCGCAATCTCGGCTCACTGCAACCTCCGACTTCCTGGTTCAAGTGATTCTTCTGCCTCAGCCTCCCAAGCAGCTGGGATGACAAGCACACGACACCATGCCAAGCTACTTTTTGTATTTTTAGTAGAGATGGGGTTTCACCATGTTGGCCAGGATGGTCTGAATCTCCTGAACTTGTGATCTGCCCACCTTGGCCTCCTAAAGTGTTGGGATTACAGGCATGAGCCACCGCACCCGGCTGAGGCTTTTTTTTTTTTTTTTTTAACTCGGGGTTGCCCAGGCTGCTCTCAAACTCCTGAGCTCAAGCGATCCTCCTGCCTTGGCCTTCCAAAGTGCTGGGATTACAGGTGTAAGCCAAAGTGCCTGGCCAAAGGGCATTAATTTTAAAATATACCCATAACAGTGAAATTAAACTGGGAAAAGAGCTGCAGAGAGGAAGAAAAGGCCAGTCCTACCGATGCAAATAAGTCAGGGTCTGGTGCAGCCAGGAGGCCACTGAAAGCTCAGCTGAGGCTGTGACAGTGAAGATGGGCCTGTCATGAAGGATGAAGGATTTCTCGAGGAGCTGTGGAGAGCTGGGTGGGAGAGGCCAAAGCTTGCAGGCTGGGGTGGAAGAAGATGACTCTGTGCTGGAGGGTAGGCCTAGGAGGAGAGTGCAATGACAGGAAACCGTGCACTTCACTCTAAGCATCCCAAGTGGGGCAGGGCCAAAAAGGCTGGGAGGTGGGACCCTATCTCTCCTTCCTAACTTAACTCTTTAACTGCCAGCAGTAGAGATCCCCCACCCATGATAGGAGTAAGCAAGTTTTCCACATCACAGCAGCACTCTCTGCAGAGCCTCCTGCCAACTATGTTGCATCACTCAACCCTCTCACCCCCCAGGATATCCTGGCAGCATCTCAGATCTCACAAGCAAAGAGAGACAGGAAAGTTTCTGCAGGAGAAGGATATGGTCAGGTACATGAATGGAAAACCTCTTGCCTCCTGCCAGGACAGTGTTGGAGTAGGCAGGGGACCCGTTTGAATTCTGCTGGGAAGTGAATGATGGTGGCATTGGCAAGGGGAGGGTGGATGCATTCCTGTGAAATCTCAGAACTGGGATGCAAAGGTCTCAGAGTTATAGTGTGGGGGCTGATTGAGAAGGAGCTGGCAGATGTGACTCCTGTGCTTCTGGCTATGCACTTTCATGGACAGTGGCTGCTCATGTGCAGAAGGGTTTGCTTAGCAAATCCCCTAGAATGGTGCCATGTTAGGGCAAGTGATGGAGGTGTTGTGTGTCCATGTGCCCTTGTCTCATCCTGAACACCTGTTTCCTAAATGTGGCCCATGCTCCCCAGCCTACACCTCCACTTGCAACACTCCACTCACCGTCTCCCTCTTCTCTTGGCCATCCCCGTGCCCCAAATCTTTACTCTTCCTTCAGTGTTTGGCTAAGTTGATTTGCCCTCCAAAAATGCATCTTCAGCATCCTTAGCCAGGCATAGAGTCAGAATTTCACTTATTTAAACAGAACCTCAGAGTCTGAAAGGAACTCACAGTCATCAGTTGCCATAAGCAATGGCAGTCTTTCAATCCTGAGTCAGTGACAAGGAGCCTTAGAGTAGTCTTCTATACTATTCCCCTTTCCCATGAGGGTACCTCAAGTCTTCTCTGCCAAGTGCTCTCACACCTCTCTTCCGTAGCTCTGAGTGCCAGAAACATCTGCCCATCAGGCTGCTGTAGCTGGAAGCTGGGTGGTCTGCCCTGGATGATTGTGGTGAAATGCAACTTCCACCAGATGTGTTCCCTTTTAGGATGTAATACATGAGGAGTTGGTTTCTGCGTGGCAGAACCCACCTTTCCCTGTCCAGTGTTGATGACTAGTGTTCACCAGTGTTGTCCATTAGCTCCTGTGCAGAAAACATCCCCTTTGTGTCTAGTGTTTGCTTCCGGGCTGTCCTTTGCCCACTGCTCCTAAGAAAGGGGGATAACCATGCACTCTTTCCTCTAGAGATGTACATCCTCCAGGCCCACAGGGGTCACCTGAGACATCTGTCTCATGACTGGTGATGATTGTTACACTATCTTCACCCTTCAATACCATCTGGAGAACAGGGGTCTTGTTGCAGTGAAGCACCTAGCACAGTTGCTGGCACAGAGGAGGTCCTCAGTCAATGTTTGCTGAGCCCATGTCTTATGAGGAAGGAGATTCCAGGAGACAGAAAGAAGCAGTCGAGCATGCCCTGGTGCCTTCACTGCTGTTGGACAGCTGACACTCCTGGAGCCCTCCTGGAGCTCCCGAGTAATTCAAACTTCTGACTTCTCACATTTTAAATAGTATTTCAGTTTCCAATCCTGATTGGAAAGGAAGGGAGGATGGGGGAGAGGGAGGCTGGGGGAGGGCCGTGAGCCCAGTGCAGTGATCAAGAACACACCCCCCACAGCAGGGCTGCCGGGGGTCTGATCATGGTTCTGCCACTCACCGGGTTGTTTTACCTCTCTGCACCTTGGTTTCCACATCTGAAAATGCAAATAATAACCCCCATTTCCTAAGCTATTAGGAGCATGCACTGAGTTAATATATGTGAGGACTTAAAATAGTGCCCATTGATGTGTTAGCTGTCATTGTGCTATAAGCAATAAAAAGATCTTAGAATTTTCAAAAATGCATCAAGGTGAGTCTTATGAAAAAACATCAGAGCTCTGTGTTGGATGTTTTGTACTTACTTTACAGTTTATTAGATGGATTTAATTTGAATTATAAATCGGATAGGGACACCATAGTCTCCTCTGTCCTTAGAGCGTCTGAAAACCTTAATGCAATGTTGATGGGGAAGACAGGGAAAGGAAGAGTCCTTGACAGAGAGAATGGAGGGGAGTGGCGACAGGGCATGGGAAGGCACAGGTGGGAAGCCTTCCCCTGAGAGAGGAGGAGCACTTGGTTTCACCCCTCCTTCCCTCCTGCTCCTCACTACATCCCCAGGATTAGCTCAGCATGGCTGAAAGGAGGTATCCAGGGTCCGTTCCTTGCAGGCACAGCTTACCATCACAGTGAGCTTTTATGCAGGAGACCTGGTGCTGACCGTCACCTGCCCACCAGAGAACATCTCTTGAACCAGCTACTTCCATTCATCTTGAGTGCTCCTTGCTACTGGATTCTGTTTGTATCTAATCCCACTTATTACTTTCCTAACAAACCTAGCTCTCATGTGGGTTTAATTTCGAGTGCAGGAAAACCCTTGGCTGGAGGGGGTCATGCAGTGCCAGCTCTGTTTCTACCACTTATCTGTGCCATGAATCCATTCTGTCAGGCATGTTGATGCCTCCTGTCTTATTTGGACACTGAAGATGAAGTGACATGCAAGGTAGATCCAGTCTCTCCTCTCCTGTGGGCAAATAAGCCAAGTGCAACCGTCAAGCAAAGAAATCGAACCCTTGAGATTTTTGGTAAGAGTCATGAGCTTGCAATCAGGCTCAGAGATGGAGAGCTATGATATTTGGGCGCGTTTCTTGGCATCACCTAGACTCGGTTTTCTCACTCTAAGATGGCTATAACTTTGCCTACATGGTAGAGTTGTCACGAAAAGAAACATTTCATACAATACTTGGTGCAGGGTCTAGCATGGAGTAAATGGTCAGTAAGAGTATGATTCTCCCTCTGAGAGAAGGACTTTCAAGAGTGAACATTCTATTGCTGTGTAAAAAAAAATCACCGTAGGTTACTTTAAAGAACCAACATTTAGTATCTGTCAATTACTGTGGGTCAAAAATTTGGGAGTGGCTCAGCTGGTGATGCAGGCTCAGGGCCTCTCAGGAGACTGCAGTCAGGATGTCAGCTGGGGCTGTAGCCCTCTGGAGGCTCAATTCCACCATGAGTCCGCCCCATGGCTGTAGGCTCGGGGCCTCAGCTCCTCAGCACAGTGAATTTCTCCGTAGAGCTACTTGAGTGTCCTTACAACATGGTGGCTGGCGACTTGCCCAAGAGAGAACAGGGAGAGGGGGGAGAGAACCAAGAGATAGAGTAGCCACAATGCCCCTTATGTACTAATCTTGGACATCACACATGCCCCTTTTACTATATTCTATTTGTTAGAAGCAAAGCACTAAGTATATCTCATACTTGAGGTGGGAGGAATTAGCCTCCACCTTTTAAAGTGACAATTATCCAAGAACTTGTGGACATCATAAAGAGAATGAACGATCCAGACACGGAGGGCCTTCCTAGTATATTTGTGTCTTGGTCTTCTGTCGTCTCTAGACTCTGAGCTCTCATGTAAATAAAAAATTAAACCTTCTCATCTTTCCAGTTGTGATTTATGAAAATTAAGCCTCCCCATCCTCTTCAGTCTGCCTGGTGGAGCTGAACTGTGAACTTTCCCTTTACTGACCATTTACACTGTGAGACCATTCCATCCATCCGTCAGTGTGGATGCACACTCTTCACCTACGTGGAGCTTAGTCGCTGAAATTTAGACAGGCTTGCCCAGGGACTTCAGCTCTGACATTAAGGTGTGTGTTTTAGCCTCACCAGAGGGGAGCAAGAGGATTTCTCCATCAAACAAAGAGGTCAGCTCTCCAAAGCATCTATAAAACCAAAGTCAAGCTTGCTATTTTGCTGGTCTGTTTAGCCAAGGCCTGTATGTTCTCTCAATTCCCACCAGAAAACACTGTATTTCTGGGAAATTGCACCATGGATTCTGTTGACTGCTGCAGTTTTTCTGCCTTGGCAATGTCCTGAAGGAACACAGAGATCCACAAAAAAGAGTTCAGATGCTTTCTGAAATTTTATGTGAAGCCAGTGGCCATACACGAGGTTTTTGGAGAGAGAGTCAAGAATTTTTTCAGACTCTCTCAAGGTATTCAATGACAGTCCCTCTGCCTCCCACTGAAGCAGAGATATGTCAACAGAAATGTTAAAACTCACAAGCTTTACTCCCTAGAGCAAAGGGTGTGGTTTTCTTCTGATGCTTGTGACTCTGGTATACCAGGTGAGTGGAAGGACAGATGCTTTGACTGTGTGATGGTGGCTGCATCTGCCCTCCCCCACCTGCAATTAAACTGAACTTCAAGATGGGAAGGGCCATGCCACCCTCTTCCGTTAGTAAACAGGGCTTTCTTAACAAATGGTTGTTGAATGGAGCTTTTGCATGCTTGCTAGAGCTTGGTTAAGGAGCCATTTCTGGGCAATAGTTCCTGTTGCTTTGTGCAGGTCTTGCCCAGAATAGAACTGAGTTTTGGCTAAACGGCCGCCATCAGTTTGTCATGTGCAAAATAAGCAAGGCAAGGTCCAAACAAAATTGAAGAAATAAATGCAATGCCTCTAACCCTGCCCTTTTTTGACTCCCTAGAGTCCTTGCCTTCTTCCTCTCTCCCTCCCTTAGCAAAGATTTAGCCCAGATTCACCACCTGGCTATCACTGTGCTGAGGGCCAGGAAATTGAGATGAATGGGATGCACTCACTACCTTGGAGCTCCATGTCTAGAAACGCTGGTGTTTAATAATCAAACACACTCAGAACCCACTGACACCATGGATCAGGAACAAGACGCCTCCCAACCCACCCCTATAGTCTGTTCTCAGCACAGCAGCCTGAGTAGTACTTTACAACATAGATGAGATTCACCACCTTCCTCCTCTGCTCCAAAATCCTTCACTGCCTGCCCGTTACACTCTGAGTAGAAGCCCACTCTCATTGACTTGCAGGACCCCACGTGATCTCCTCACCCCATATGTCTCCCCTCCACACTCTTCCCTCCTGCCTCTCTCACTCCTGCACAGCCTCACTCCCTTCCAGCCACGTGTGCCTTCATCTGGTTCTGGAAGCAAACATCATTGTGGGGCTTCTTCTCACCACAGGGCCTTTGCACTTACTGTTGTCTCTTCCTGGAATGCCTTTCTCAGTAGGTCCCGTGGGTGGCTTCTCCTAGTTGTTCTGGTCTCACTGCAATAGTCGCGTCTCATGGAATCTTTCCTTGTTTATGCTTTTCTGAACGGCCCTCTCACCCCATCACTCTACACCCGTCGACCTTCACCATGTCCTTTTGGCAGGTGTCCAGCCTTTTTGCCGTTGCATGTGTCCATCACTAGAAGGCCATGCAGTGGGGAGGGGCCAGCTCACCTCTGGGATCCTCAGTGCCCACCACACTGTGGCAGTGAGTTAGCGCCAGCTCGTGTTTGTTGGATGAACAAAGCCCAGATCTTTTTGATTCCAAACCTGATGTTCTTCCCACTACCCAGCCCACCCTGCCAGGATCTTACCCCACCTGCTATTCATCCCCACATGAGAGGAGCCTCCCTTTTGTATAGGTCTAATTTCCACGTATAATGGCATTGCACTGATAATATCAGCATCCAGAACGGTAGTAGGTGCTCAGTATACATGTGTAATTTGAATAAATGAATGAGTAAAGGGATGAATGAATGAATGAACAGATAGAGTTTAACCAGAGGTGGTAACTCTGGCTAGGAGGGTCGGGGGCCTTCCCAAAGGATGCAGATGTGAGCTCTTTCTGAGGACAACTGGAATCAGCGCAGGGAGGCAGGGCAGGGCATAGGTGGGCAAGAGTGTCCCCTCCTCCTTGGTCCCTGGCCCCTTCCATGTCCCGGTCTCCTGCTTCCTCTCCACTCTGCGCTTGAATAGGTTCAGGTGTGCCCTAGCTTAAAAAACACCCAATTCACCTGCCCCAGCTGTGCCTTTTAGCTCACATCTCCTTTCTTTTCCTTTCATGCCAACCTTCTCAAATGAGAGTTCCCTATTTCTTTCCCCTTTCTTCTCCACCGGCTCCCTCCTGAAACTTTTATAGCATTTGTCATGCAGAGCTATTATTCTCCTTTGGAAATGGAACTCTATTGAGTAAAGGGGGGCAAGACAGCTTAAGATCAAGAAGTCCTGTGAAAAAGGAGAGTGATTTTTGAAGACATTATGCCCGTGGTGGAGGATGGGATGGAGAGGAAGAATGCCACGGCCCTTTAGGAAGGTGGAGATGGGCCCGGTAAGCCCTGGGAGGCAGCCGCATCCCCATTCCTGAGAGATCATGCCATTCTTAGTGTGCTGTGATCATGGGCACCTCAGTGTTAGGACCTGTGAGAAAAATAAAATGAATTGTGCATATATTAGTGTATCTATGGATGCATACACACATATATGCATGTATAAACATGCAAACAAAACATAAATGTGTTCATCAAACACATTTTGATGCTCACATATGTATGCAAAGATGCATATTTCACAATATTCATTGCAGCGTGGTCTGTAATAGCCTTCTGCATGTCCGCGGACAGGAGACAGGGTAAATAAATTCAGGTAGAATGAGGTGAGTGCATATAAATAAACAAGCACTGTGAAAGAAGACAAATCTACACTTGCCGATGTGGGAAGATCACCAAGACTCACTGCTTTGTGAAAAATGTAAGGGGCATTGTATTTTGAAAAAGATGCTAGGGGTATGCATATATGCGTAAGTGTGCGTCCTTTTGTTATTTAAATTCTCACTGTGTTTCATTTTCATGATAATGTAAGATTGTCTGGTTTCATTCAATAATTTAAAATTGCTTCTTTAATGGCAAAGATAGTGCAGATAGCTGGGTCTAAGTCTCAAACTCTCAGGAGTTTAAACTGATGCATCTTATGTTGGTATGTTTTGCAAGCAGGAGGTGCGCAGGCTTTGGAAGTGAAGTGAAGTGAACTCTTTCCTGTCTGGGGAAGTGGCTCCACTTTGAGACCCTTTCATGACACGTCCCAACCTTTGAGTCTGACAGTCATTTGGCACCCTCATGCCAGTGATTCCTTCAGACCAGGTGACAACATGCCCCATTTTCTCCCAATGCTTCTATCTGCTGGGTATTTATTCAATATATGTTTTTCAGCACTTACCAGTAATGAAACACTGGGCTAGGAATATCAGGTGAGCAAAATTAGATATGACTCTGCCCTCCTGGAGCCCACAGTCCAGAGGGAAAGACAGATTTTCATCAAAGCACCTCACAAATAAAATGTCAATTGACAAGTGTGGGAATTGCTGCAAACAGGAAGGCCCAGGGCACTATGGAGATGTGTCATGGGGCTGCCTGCAGGCTTGTGCAGTCCATTCATTGACTAGGGGCTCCCTGTGTTTGTGGGGTGCGGTGAGAGGGACCTGCAATCTAGTCCACGCTTCACTGACCAAACTGCACTGGAGTGGAGAACTGTGTCTGCCTGGCAGGGGGCACTCTCTTCCCCTCCCTAGGCTGCAAGCCCTCAGCACTGTGCTGGCCCAGGACAATGCCCTTTCTAATTTTCTACACAGACAGGGAGCCACAGATTAATTCTCGAAGGATTGCCTCTAGGTTGGAGGTGTCCTTGGCTATGGCCTTACAGGGATACGAGAGGGCTTCCTGTAGGAAGTGACACATGAACTCTGAGGGGTGTCAGTTAGGTATGGAGAGGAGGGAAGAGTTCTCAAGCCCCAAAACAGCAAAGGCCCAGAGTGGAGAAAGTGTGGTAAGTGTGGAACGGTGGTGATGGGAGATATGCCAGGATGACGCAGTGAGCATCTTCGCAGATTCCCTTTTGCACACAGATGTGAATATTCTGTATGATAAATAAGAGTTTGACTTGCTAGGCCGGAGCTTGAACATACCCTTTGTCCATCTAACTAATAGAGAGAGGCTCTCTAAAAGACAATGGTATTTATTTGAGAATAGGGGGCTGCAACAGAAATAAGCTCACCTTAGTAAACTATGTGCGAATTCAGGGAGGTCAAAGAAGACAAAGGCTTTTTAAAGGAAAGATGAAAAGGATGACATAATTGTTTTCAGATACTCATCCTTGGCTGCAAGGATTCATAACAAGGGTGATACCAGTCCAAGGTTGGACAGGAAGTTGCTGGGCAGGTGTCCTTGCAGAAATATTTTTTTGTGTGTATGTAAAGTTACAAGGGCCTCTGGGCAAGATTGCGGGTTTTGCAGAGTCTTTTGTGATAGTTCCTGTCATTAGACAGTTACGCACAAGAACCCTTTTGTTTATGGCCTTCCATGGCTCTATTTTTCAGATTTTTTTTTTTTTTTTTTTGAGACGGAGTCTCGCTCTGCCGCCCAGGCTGGAGTGCAGTGGCCAGATCTCAGCTCACTACAAGCTCCGCCTCCCGGGTTCACGCCATTCTCCTGCCTCAGCCTCTGGAGTAGCTGGGACTACAGGCGCCCGCCACCTCGCCTGGCTAGCTTTTTGTATTTTTAGTAGAGACGGGGTTTCACCGTGTTAGCCAGGATGGTCTCGATCTCCTGACCTCGTGATCCGCCCGTCTCGGCCTCCCAAAGTGCTGGGATTACAGGCTTGAGCCACCGCGCCCGGCCTTTTTCAGATTTTTTAAAACACAAGTGACTCTATTTTGATTCTGAGTACTTTCACACTTTCAGTGAGACCCAAGCAAGAGGGGCCTCATTGGGCCACAAAGGAAGATTTCTCATCCTCACCTGTTCTGGCCAGAGCCAAGCTAACCTCACTGCTTACATAGAAAGGCCACCTTCATGTCCTTACTGGACTTCCAGCCAACTCCTTTTTTCTTAAGGACCTTCTCAGTATGGCTTGCAGGTATCACTGAAAGGAAAGAAATCTCTTGTTTTTTCTCAGCGATATGGTTAGGCTTTGTGTCCCCACCCAAATCTCACCTTGAATTATAATCCCCATAATCCCCCCATGTGAAGGGAGAGACCAGGTGGAGGTAATTGAATCATGGGGCAGTTTCTCCAATGCTGGTCTCATTATAGTGAGTTCTCACGAGATCTGGCGATTTTATAAGGGGCTCATCCGCCGTGCTCTGTCTCTTGTTGTCTGTGAAGAAGGTGCCTTGCTTTCTCTTCGCCTTCTGCCATGATTGTAAGCATCCTGAGGCCTCCCCAGCCATGTGAACTGTAAGTCAAACCTCTTTCCTTTCCTTTATAAATTATCCAGTTTGGGGCAGTTTTTTATAGCAGTGCGAGAACAGACTAATATAGTGAGGCAGCCACAGATGCCAACAACGGCTGGTTGCAGATGTCAGCCTGATCTTGCCTCAGGCTGGATGTATGTGGCTGTGTGAGGTGGACTGGATATGGGTGTTCCCATTTCACAAGAAGGACCCCACCAGTGGAAGAAAATGCTGAGTGACAATGCTACAAGGACTTTAGAGCTATCAAGCCAGTGACTCTCTAAGGGCCCTAGAGCTTTGCAAAAATGTTTCCAAGGAATACAGGAAGGGGAAGGAAAAGATGGAACCAGGACTTGCCATTTCTGCTTAATTACAGCTGCTCTTAATTTCTCTTTTCTCCATGATGGGGTCCCCTGGGCTATCATGTTTTTAAGTCTCACAGTACAGGCAACTTTGTAATGGGTTGAAAATTGCTGAAGAGATCCAACGCTATGATTTTGTATAGGTAAGAAAACTGAGGGACAGAAAACTCTCAGCTATACAGGAAATCAGTGGCAGATCCTAGGTTGGGATCTGGAGCTTTTTGTTCCCAACCCTTGCTCTGCCTCCTCTAGGCTGGGAGTTTTTTAAGTACAGCTGGGTTGTGAGCCCTGGCTGCAGATTAGAATCACCTGAGGAAGCACTTTAAACTTACCACACCTGAACCCCACCCAGTCATGCTATCAGAATCGTTAGCGGTGAGACGCAGGTGGCTGTAGTTTTGAAAGCTTCCCAGGTGATCTGAATGTGCAGAAAGTTTGGAGAACACTGCTGAGTAGAAACCTTTAATGGGAGTCATCAAAGTTGCCTTGGATGGAAAAATAAAACTGCAGTCGTTGTGCTGGACGTAAATTTTTCCATGTTGCTCTTCAATATTGTTATACTGTAGAAAACAAACCAGATTCAGAGGCAACCACACTTTCATGCATGGTGCAACATTGCCCCAAAACACGAGTCTACAGGGTTTCAAAGGGGCTCATGATCTTAGTGTCAACATTATGCATATATAATGACATGCATATAATCAAACACTTAAGATCTGTGCATTTCACTGTATGTACATTTTACTTTGGAAGAAAGTACTCAGGTGCTATTTTTACCTCCCCAGAGTGATCTGGTAGTAATGTCATTCTCTCCAAGTGGATTCTAGGGCACTTGAACCTGTTTCTGAAGTTTGGTGTTGACCCTGTGGTCATAAATCCAGGGATTGCTGACTGTGGACTGACTCTCCCCTGACATCTTCCTTTGGGCTATTGGCCAATTGAAAGCAGCTCCAGGGGGAACTTGTGTAAAGGACGTGTGTTCAGCGGATGCATTCAGATGCCTGCGATGTTGCAGAGGAGGATGTTTCATATCCTAATTCCATGAAGCTTGTTAAGCTGAAAGTGTTCAGATGTGCCTGGTTATGTCACTTAAGTGTCATCGGGGCATGACACAGAGCAGGGGCACAAAATGTGGGATCTCAGGATGTGGAGGGTCCCTAGGGGGCATTTCCTCATGTCTGCAAGGGGCTAGGTGTCTTGGTCTTCCAGTGCCCTGTTTATATCTACTGAGTACAACTCCTTAGGAAGATGCCGGAAGCTAAGGAGTCCTTTGTTGGAGCAAAGGCCCTTGTATACTTGGTCCTTTGCAAGAAATGCAATCATCGAGAAGAGACAAGGTCTTTCTACCCCCACTCTCCGGTGGAAGCCTATTTATCTCCGCGATAGACAGTTTGCTCTTCACTCACTTGTCTAATCTATCTCCCAGCAAACTAATCTTCTCACTGAAAAATGTTGAGCTGTTACAGTTTCAAAACTCTGAATGTCTCACATATTTGCTGAAATTTTCCCGTATCCCAGGGGTCTGGACAAGTCTCTAAGCCTTTGTTTTGTATCCTAGGCCTTGATACTATGAATAATAGCAAGAGCTACAATGTATTCATAGAGCTGACACAATGCACCAGGCTTTATGTTGGGTGTGTTGCCTGCACTATATGCTATTTTTATAAAAAGTAAGATTTACATTGAAATGTATTCATCTTAAATGTGTAATTATATGAGCGTTGACAAATGTTTAACAACCAAATGAAGATATGGAACTCGTTCTATCTAGATAAACAATAGCAAGACCATTCAGATTTTGTTTCTCCTTTTTTCCCAGTTCCTTTAAAGTAAGTGTTCTTATATTTTTAATCAGCAAATAACAATTATGTATATTTTGGGGATGATTCAATGCATGAACATATTGTGGAAATATCTAATCAGGCTAATTAGTGTATCCATCACTTCAAATATTTAGCATCTTTGTGGTAAGATTTTCTCTGTTCTCACATCAGTTTTGGTAAGTTGTGTTTTCCATTTCATCTAAGTTGTCGAGTTAATTGGCATAAGCTGTTTATAATAGTTTCTTGATATCTTTTTAATGTTTGTGGGATCTATCAGGATATATATTTTATTCTTTTTGTTGGTAATTTATCTTTTCTCTATCTTTTCTTGTTTAGTATTATTAGGGGTCTAAACATTTTATTGCTCTTTCCAAAGACATAACTTTTGGATGTGTTAATTTTTTTCCTACTTTTGTCTGTTTCCTATTTCAGTAATTACTACTCTTATAATTTCCAAAAGGTGATAAAATTAATTTCCTTGGTCACTTCCTGTTCCTCCCACTTCCCAGTCCCTGACAATCGCTGACCAATTTACTTTATATTTCTATGAATTTGATTATTCTGGACATTTTATTCTATAGTCACAGAATCTGTGGCCTTTCCTTTCCCACAACATGTTTTCAGAGTTTATTGACATTGTAGAAAATACTAGTACCTCCTTTCTTTTTATTGCCAAATTATATTCCATTGTATGAATAGACCACACTTTATCTTTCCAGTCATCAGCTGATGGACATTTGGGTGGTTTGTACTAGGAATACGATAGTTTTAAGAGTAGAATTGCTGAGTCATAAGTAACTATCTTAAGAAAATGTCAATAGGTTTTCCAAAGCGGCTGCCTCATTTTATAATCCCAGCAGCCAAGTAAATGGTTTCAACTTCTCCACATCCATGCCAACACTTGTTCCTTTCTTTTTTATTTTAGCCATCTTAGTGTGAAGTGGTGTCTCATTCAAAGTAATTTGTTTCCTTTGTGATTTCTGCCCTGACCTATGGCTTACATAGAAGTGCGTTCTTTAATTTCCAAATCTTCTGGGTGTTTCTAGGGTTATTTTGATATTAATTAACATTACTTTCTAATTTAGTTCCATTGTGATCAGAGAACATTGTAAGATCTATTTCTTTTGAAACTTACATATTTTGAAAAACTGTATATTAGTGGAGTAATTTAGTATGTAGTGTTTTGAAACTGGCTTCTTTCACTAAGCATAATGCATTTTAAATTCTTCCATGTTTTGTATGTATCAGTAGTTCCTTTGTTTTGCTGAATAGTTTTGTAAATATACTGCAATTCATTTCTCCATTTGGGTTACTTACAGTTTTTGACTGTTAATCATTTGTGTACAAAACTTTCTGTGGAGTGAAATAGCTGTGTCATTCACTGAGTGGATGTTTGACTTTATAGAATTTCCAAGGAATTTTCCAAAAATTTCCAAGGAATTTTTTAAAGTGACTGAAACATTTCTATCTACCTGGCAATGTATAAGGTTTTATTTGTTCCAATCCTGTCCCAAACTTGATATTCTTTTTTAATTTTTTTATTTTAAGCTCTGTGTCAGTTGCACAAAGGTGTCAATTGTTGTTTTAATTTGTATTTCCCTAATGACTAATTATATTTAACACTCTCTTATGTGCTCCTTGGGTAATAAATATCTTTGGTGAAGTGCCTGATTGTGTCTTTTCTTTTTAAATATCTTCGTATTGAGTTTTAAGGATTCTCTCTATGTTCGGGATACAAGCCTTGTGTTAGATGCATGTTTTAAATATCTTTGTATTGAGTTTTAAGGATTCTCTCTATGTTCGGGATACAAGCCTTGTGTTAGATGCATGTTTTGGCAATGCTTATCTCAGTCTGTGGCTTCCATTTTTATTTTCCTAATAAGTGTCTTAAAAAGAGCAAATGTTCTTAACTTTGAAGTCCAATATATTTCCATTTTTTTCTTTTTAAAATTAAGCTTTGTATTTTGAGATAAATGTAGATCCATATGCAGTTGTAGGGAATAACACAGAAGGACTCCATGTACCCATTGCTGTTTCCTTCAATGGTAACATTTTGCAAAATTTCAGTATTACCACCAGTATCTGATATTGATAAAACCAAATCCAGAACATTTTCATCACCACAGGGGGTCTCATGTTGTCCTTTATAGCCACACCTGCTTTCCTCCTGCTCCTATCACCCCCTGAAACCTTGCACAGGGGGTCTCATGTTGTCCTTTATAGCCACACCTGCTTTCCTCCTGCTCCTGTCACCCCCTGAAACCTTGCACAGGGGGTCTCATGTTGTCCTTTATGGCCACACCTACTTTCCTCCTGCTCCTGTCACCCCCTGAAACCTTGGACGCCACACATTTTTTTCTTTATTTCTATAATTTTATTTCAAGAATATTATATACATGGAATCATACAGGATGTAACCTTCAAAGATTGGCTTTTTTCACTCGACATAAATCCCGTGAGGTTAATCCAAATTATGGCATGTATCATTAGTTCATTCCTTTTTTATTTGAGTAGTATTCCCGGGTGAATGTGCTACAGTTAGCTCTGCCATTTGCCCACTGAAGGACATTTTCGTAGTTTTCAGCTTTTGGCTGTCACAGGCTGTGAGATTCCTGTACAAGTTTCTGCATAAACACAAGTTTCATTCTCCAGTATAATCGCCCAAGAGTATGATTGCTGGTAATTCTGTTATTAGTTTTAAAAGAAACTTTCAAACTATTCAGAATAACTATACCATTTTACATTTCATGAGCAATCTGGGAGCAATTTAGTTTCTCTGCAGCTTCACAGAATTTGGCGTAATCATTATTTTTAAAGATTTCTGCCCTGTTGAGAGGTGTGCAGTTAATTCTGGGTGTGGCCCTAATTTCCATATCCTAATGGCTAATGACATTGAACATCTTTCCAGATGCTTATCTGACATCCATGTCTCCTCTTCATTGAAACGTCTGTTCATGCCTTTTGCCCAATTTTTAGTTGAATTTTTTAATGTTGAGTTTTACAGATCCTTTATACATTTAAAAAATAAGGTTTTTTTTGAAAATATAATTTGCAAAAATGTTTCCTGTTCTCTCATTTGTCTTTTTATTTTCTTGACAGGCTCTTTTGCATAGCAAAATGATTCATTTCAATGAAGTTCACCAAGTGCTTTTAGTGTAAAGTGGAAAAACTCTTTGCCTAACCCTAGATCCCCAAGATTTTCACCTATGTGTATACGGCTATGTATATATATTTTTAAATTTGTAGTTTTTTGTTTTGTTTTGTTTTTGAGACGGAGTCTTGCTCTGTAGCCCAGGCTGTCAGACTCCCCAGCAGCTGGGACTACAGCTGTCCACCACCTCGCCCGGCTAGTTTTTTGTACTTTTAGTAGAGACGGGGTTTCACCGTGTTAGCCAGGATGGTCTCGATCTCCTGACCTTGTGATCTGCCCACCTCGGCCTCCCAAAGTACTGGGATTACAGGCGTGAGCCACCGTGTCTGGCCTAATTTGTAGTTTTATGTTTCACATTTATGTCCATTCATTTCAGGTTTTTAAAAAAATTGTTTAACTTAGATTGAGGTTCAGAAGTTTGATTATGGGTGTCCAATTGTTCCATCACCAGTTTTTGAAAATACTATAATGCCTTCATTGAACAGCTTTCATACCTTTGCCAAAAATAAATTAGGCATAATTGTGTTGGTCTGTTTCTGGATTCTCAGTTCTATTAATGTGTTCGTCTGTTCCTACACCAATATTACACCGTATTTGTCACTGTAGCTATACAGGAAGACTTACTGTAGGGCACAGTGGTACCGTATTTATCACTGTAGCCATACAGGAAGATTTATGGTAGGGCACAGTGATACCGTATGTATCACTGTAGCCATACAGGAAGATTTATGGTAGGACACAGTGGTACCGTATGTATCACTGTAGCCATACAGGAAGACTTACTGTTGGGCACAATGGTACCGTATTTATCACTGCAGCCATACAGGAAGACTTACTGTGGGGCAGAGTGGTACCTCCCCCTTTACTCTTCTTTTTCAGTCTTATTTTAGCTGTTCTAGAGCCTTTCCCTTTCTATGTGAAGTTTCTAATAAGCTTGTCTATTATGACCACCACCTTACTTGAATTTTGACAGGAATTTATTAAACCTCCATACCAATGTGGAAAGATTTCATACCTTTACGACACTGACTTTTCCAACCCATGAACACAGATGTCCCTCTAATTATTTAGGTCTTTGATGTCTTCTATTATATTTTGTAATTTTCAGCACCTAGATCATGGGTGTGTTTTGTTAGAATTATACGTGAGTATTTTACTTGAAGCATTTGTAAACGCTATTGTGTTTTTTATTTCAGAAACTTGTTTGTCCTTAGTATGTATATGGAAATGAAATTGATTTTTGTTGTTGATTTTTGTATCCTACAATCCTGCTGAACTTACGCACTAGTTCTAGGGGATTTTTGTAGATCTCTTGGAATTTTCTATGTGGTATAACAATAGTAAGAGCACACATACTTGCCTTTTTCCTAATCTTAAGAGGGATATATTCATTTTTTCACCATTAGATACGATGTTAGCTATAAAATTTCAATGATACCTTGCATCAATTAGAAATCGTCTTGCTAGACATGGTGGCTCACGCCTGTAATCCCAGAACTTTGGGAGGCCATGGTGGGCAGATCATGAGGTTACCTGGACGTGGCAGCACGCACCTGTAATCCCAGCTACTAGGGTGGCTGAGGCAGAAGAATTGCTTGAACCCGATAGGCGGAGGTTGCAGTGAGCCGAGATCACGCCATTGCACTCTAACCTGGGCAACAAGAGTGAAACTCCATCTCAAAAAAAAAAAAAAAAAAGGTTCTATTAAAAATCTGCTTAGACTGTTTATCTGAAATGGATGTTAGATTTTGTCAAATGTTGCTTCACCTATTGAAGATCATATGGATTTTATTTTTAGACTGTTAATGTGACATCAATTTATTCTTAAATTTTAAATCTTTCCTGCTTTCTTGGGATAAAACTGACTTAGCCGTGATGTATTTTGTATGTAATGTTGCATTTGATTTCCTGAAATAAAAATAATTTCTGCTGGTATATTTATGAGAGAGAATGGTTTGTAGTTTTATCTTACGTATTTGGGTTATGAGAGTAATGTTGCTTTCAGAGAATGGGTTGGAAAGTATTTCCCTCTTCTAGGATTTTCCGGATTATTTCATGTAGATTTGATTAAGTGTTTTGTGCTGTTCACTAGTGAAGCCCTCTGGACCTGGAATGTTTTTGTTGGAAGGTTTTAAAATACACCTTCAATTTCTTGAAAAGATATGTGGCTATATATATAGGTTATTCATTTCCTCTTGATGGAGTTTTATAGTTTGTTTCTTTTTTAAACTGCTTATTTCACCTAATTGGTTCAAATTTACTGACAAAGTTATTCATAGTATTTTCTTACATGTAGTGTCTGTGGTGAAAACACTGCTTTCAATTTGGATATTGGTAATGCGTGTCTTTACTCTTTGCTTCTTGCTCAGTTTGGCTATGGTTTTATCATTTCGTTGATCTTCTCAAAGACTCAGGTTTTGGTTTCATTGTTTTCTGTTTTTCTAATTCTTAAAATTCATTCCATTCTGTTTTTTTTCTGTTTACTTTGGATTTGAATCTTTTTACAATTCCTTAAAATGAGTGTTGCTCCAGTCATTGATGTGGAACATTTACCTTCTCTAATAGAGGCATTCAATACTATAAATTTGCCCCTAAATACTGCTTCAGCAGCATCCTACCAATTTTGTAATGTTATTTTAATTTTCATTCAGTTCAAAGTGCTTTATTATTACCATTTTGTGTTTTTGAAGTAGTTTTTAGAAATATTTCATCTCCAAATACGTGAAGACATTCTAGATATATTTCTGTAATTGATTTGTAGTTTAATTTTATTGTAGTCAAAGAACATATCTTGTATTATTTGAAAACTTTGAAATATATACAGACATGTTTTATTACTCAATTATAGTCTAACTTGATAAATCTGTGTGCATTTAAGAAGAACATGTATTCTGGCGTAGCTGGGTGAAATGTTCTATAAATGCCAATTAGATAATATTTGTTGATAGTATTGTTCCTTTTTCTTTTTTTTTTTTTTTTTTTTTTTGAGACGGAGTCTCGCTCTATCGCCCAGGCTGGAGTGCAGTGGCCGGATCTCAGCTCACTGCAAGCTCCGCCTCCCGGGTTTACGCCATTCTCTCGCCTCAGCCTCCCGAGTAGCTGGGACTACAGGAGCCCGCCATCTCGCCCGGCTAACTTTTTGTATTTTTTTAGTAGAGACGGGGTTTCACCGTGTTAGCCAGGATGGTCTCGATCTCCTGACCTCGTGATCCGCCCGTCTCGGCCTCCCAAAGTGCTGGGATTACAGGCTTGAGCCACCGTGCCCGGCCTATTGTTCCTTTTTCTATAATCTTACTGATATTCTGTGAACTTTATCAATTATTGAGAGATGTACTGAAATCTCTGAATATAATTGTGGATTTTTCTATTTTTTCCTGTATACTATTTTTAGTTTTTTCTTTTTTCTGAGAGTTTATTTAAATGTACAAACTTTTAGAATTTTTTTTTAGTGAATTGAACCCTTTGTCATCATTAAATGACCTTTTTTGTCCTTAATAATGTTCTTTGCTTGAAAATCTACTTGGTTTGACATGAATATAGATACTCCAACTTTCTTTTGATTATGTTAGCATGATATCTTTTCCATTATTTACATTAAACTTAGTTCTGTCTGTAGATTAAAGTACATCATTTCTTCTAGGCAACATATATTGGATATTACTTTTTAAATCAAATGTGACTTCTCTGCCTTTTATTTATATATATAGAATATTTATATCAATTATGATTATTGATAAGGTGAAGCTTAAATTTACCTCTCTATTCTGTATTTGTTTCATCTTTTGTCTTATTCTTTTACTTCCTGCTCCTCCTTCTTTTGCATTGAATGTTTTCATGATACAATTCACTTCCTTTAAAGGCTTATTACCTATAACTCTTTTGTTACATTAACGGTTGCTTTTGGCATTTATAGTATATAAAATTGATTTATCACAATCTACCTTTAAGCAATATGATGCCTCTTCACAGAGAGCATGTTATAGTAGGATATTTTCATTTCTCTTCTATTGGCCTTTGTACTAATGTTGTCTTACATTTTCTTTAACATATATTGCAAACACCATTCCACATTGCTGTTACATTCTACACTGTTGCTAATTATCTTTTGAAAATAATTAAAAAATAAGGAAATATTGTATATTGGCTCATGTATTTACGACTTCAGGTGCTCTTCATTCCTTTGTGAAAATCCGTATTTCCATCCATTGTCGTTTTTCTTCTGCCTAAATACCTTCTTTAACATTTCTTGTACTAAGTCTTCTCACATTGAATTCTTTCAGCTTCTTTATGTATGAAAGTCTTTATTTTACCTTCATTGTTGAAGTATATTTTGGATCTGAAGAGAATTCTGGGTTGACACATTGGTGGTTGGTTGTTTTCCCTCAGTGGAGTTTTTATTTCCACTGTCTTCTCACCTGTCGTCTTTTGGTGAGAAAACTGCTATCATCTTACCTTAATTTCCCTGTATGTAATATTTCTTTGGAACTAAATATTTTAAGTCACTTTCACACTTGAGTGCTGGTAGGTGGAAAAATAAGATCTTCAGACTGTGACATCTGCGTCTTCATCTCTAGACTCAGTCTAAATCCTGTGTATGAGGCACTATGCTGGACACAAGAGATATGCAGATACATAACATGTAGGTCCTAGGTCCTATTTTCAGGAAACTCAGTCTAATGAAGGAAATCCAGGTCACTTCCCAGTGCTGGAAGGTGGCCTCCTTTCTGTCTTCCTCTCTATCCTTCCAAATACACCTTTGACTTTGAAAGCTGATACCCCTTCTTAATAAGCCGGTCAATTGATTCCTCCAAGAATAGAAAAGGGCTTCAATAACAAAGCTGGTAAAAGTATCACTGTTTCTAACTGGAAGTGCCTTCCTCCCCACCACAGTAACTTTGATCTTCTGGGTTGTAAAGGTGTTAGACTTTTTCTTTTCATACCGGATATGGTTCGGCTTTGTGTCCCCACCCAAATCTCATCTTGATTTGTAGTTCCCATAATCCCCACATGTCATGGGAGGCAATTTAATCCTTGGGGCAGTTACCCTCATGTGAAAAAGATAAATTTGAATATCATGTGATAGTGAGTTCTCATAGGATCTGATGGCTTTATAAGAGACTTTTCTCCCCTTTACTTGGCATTTCTCCTTGCTGCAGCCACGTGAAGAAGGATGCGCTTGTTTCCCCTTCTGTTGTGATTTTAAGTTTTCTGGGGCTTCCCCAGCCCTGCAGAACTGAAATTCATTTCAACCTCTTTCATGTAGAAATTACCCAGTCCCAGGTATTCACAGCAGCATGAGAATGGACTAATACAACACCCAAGGTCCTGATTTGCAGAAAGGTAGGAGTTAGGCAGTAATATGAACCCACATGGAACTAAAAGTATGTTTTTGTTGAGCTTAGTAATGAGGGGTTACAATCACTAAGCCATTTTTTTTTCTTGTGTTGATCATCAAGGATCAGAGAGTTTACAGTTCTAGCTGGGATTATGGGCTCATCCCTTGAGTTGGGTTTACTCTGCGCACTGATTGATAATCCTACCAATAATGCCACAACAGTGCATGTGGTTCCCAGCGGGAGACAGAAGTGCTGGTATACAAAGGAGAAGGAACGGATGTCCACTAGATGAAAACACAGAAGCCCACGGCATTCACAAATATTATGACCAGTAAGATCATAATACTTCATAAGATCTCAGAGTAATTGAAATCTAAAACTAAATAAAACAAAGACTAAATATTCCATGAGCCCAGAGATGAACATGGTATATATTACTTAGAAGTCTTTATTAATATTAATATGCATTTTTAGGAACATTGTTTTAGTGACCTTCACATGTGGTGATGTTAGAATGTCACAAAGACAACTTTAAAAGAAAATATTTGCAAATCCTGTAAAAATAATTGTCTTATTACAGTTCAAATTATGTACTGTACATACATAATTGATCAGTGTGAAGACTTTCTTCCCTGTCCCTACTAAGCACCAGACAAAGTATTGATAACACACATATCTCAGCTCAACTTATGTCAAAGTTGCTGGTTTTCCCACAACTTCTCATCTCAGTAAGTGTGTTTGCAAAGAGTTGTTTAGAAGTATAAAGGAATGGTGATATTCATAATATTTCTACTTTTTGTAGCTTTATCTAGTTAATTTCTTCTTAAAAATAGAATCAACCTTGAAAGCTTGATTAATTATTTTTCCAGAAAATGTTAGATGCAAGGCACACAATATTACCCATGCTTGGAAAAGATAGATTTGAATATCAAAAGCATGTATGTAGTGAAGTGGCCCTATGCATTGGGAAGTGAATGCTGATGTATTTACTATGAAATGTGAAGCCCCTATTCTATTCTATAGTCTGCTGCAAAGCACTCCAGTTCTTGTGACTGTTCTGTACAGTACATAATTTGAACTGTAATAAGACAATTATTTTTACGGGATTTGCAAAAATTTTTTTTTAAAGTTGTCTTTGTGACATTCTAACATCACCACATGTGAAGGTCACTAAAACAATGTTCCTAAAAATGCATATTAATATTAATAAAGACTCCTAAGTAATATATACCATGTTCATCTCTGGGCTCATGGAATATTTAGTCTTTGTTTTATTTAGTTTTAGATTTCAATTACTCTGAGATGACTGGATGTAAACCCTACATAATAGTAAAATTCTATTCGGGAGCCTAGGATTTGCAGCCTAAGGCATTCCCTCTGGGAGTCTGCCCCCATCTTCTTTGTCTGCTCCACCCTTTTTTCCACTGCAAACAAGATAATAAGTACAACTCTTTGTTTTTTACTCTTTGTTTTAAAGTCAGAGAAAACGTAGAGTTGTCTTTTTCCCCCCCAATCCACTTCTTTTATATAAAGAACATGTTTTCCATTTAAGCTCTGTGAGGGCAAGAATTCTCTTCCTCACTCTGTCCCAGCATCTAAAACAGTACCTCACATGGATGCTCTTGGATATTGTTTAAAAATGCGTGCTTATGGCAACCAATGCGCAACGTCTTACCCAAAACCAATTATCTTAAAATCCTGGAATGCGAGCCTTGTCATGGTCCTGAGCAATGTCTGTCAGCCTCATTATAATAATGACTAATGAGCAATCTGCACAAGGACTTGGGTTCGCTCGTTATGTCTGAGGTTGCACAATGCGTTAATGATGGAGTGAGGAATTCAGTCTAGCTTGGATGATTCCAAGTCGATGAAAAGGATATATTTTTGTCATTCAGGAGAACCACCCTGGCAAACATACGACAATTCAAATTACCTCAAGACAACTAGAAATGATTATTTTCTTTGCAAAACAACAGAGGGACCTCCCTTTATCTGGTCCCAGCATTAACCACCAGATAGGAGGAAGTCTTTGAGGTTACTGCAGCCGCAGACACTGCAAACTCATGAGGAGCCCCAGATGAGAACTGCCTGGCTGACCAGGCTGACATTAGAAGCAAGAGAGCTCATCATAGCACGGCATTGTTGCTGTTTTACTTCACTGCATTTGTGGCTGTTGCTCATGCAACAAGAGGTAACTAGAACAGAACTGGTAACGGGCAGCATGGGGTGCTGACATAGGGACGCCAAGTACGTGCAGCACTGGCTTCAGAGCCAGGGGCCAGGGGGGACAAGGGAGGGTCATTTTTTACCAGCAGAGGCTGGAGGACTTGAGGGTGCTGTGAGTGAGGGTTAAAGGGAAAATGACTGAAGCTGGAGAAAGGAGATCCTTGATATGAGGTGGCAGGAGGTTTGGCCTCACTGCTGCTCATAGGAAAATAGTTAATGATGAATGAGATGATTTACTGAGAAAATGTCCAGGCAGTACGTCGAAGGTGCCACTTGGCCTTTTTCTAGTTGCCTATAACAAAATGAGAGAGGAAATAGATGAGCTAAAGAAGAGCCTATTAAATACAGAGGAGTCACTACCTGATGAGTCTAGAAATTAAACTATTTCTTATTCCCAGCTTGTTCAGAGAGCAGTGATTCTCAAATCATGGAACGGCCTCCAGGCAAAGCCCTGATCCAGGGCTCTGTGGGTAAAGCATGGTTGAAGAAGAAAGCATGGATTTGACTTTACTCTTCTGTAAAATCTCAGAAAGGTTTAGGGCGGCACCTGAAGATGCTTTCAAAAAAAAACAGAGGTCGTCTAAGCCCTGTCAGGGCAGGACTGCAGGACCCTCTCTGAATGAGTAGACAGGACTGCAGGAGCCTCTCTGAATGAGTAGACAGGACTGCAGGACCCTCTCTGAATGAATCAGTGTCTCCAGCCATCTCTGGGATGTTGTTCCTCAGTAGCATCCTGGGAAGCCTGGCCTAGAGGAGACGTGTGGGTGTGGCTTTCATCAAATGGCACGAAGTCCACTAAGTTTTAGAAAATACCTTCAGAGTTGTGAAGGAATCCTATTGACAGGAACACTGTCCGCTGGGACTAAAAGGGATGGAGACAGCAAACAGTGAAAGGAGGGTTTGGATTCTCAAATGTCTACACTTAAGAAGCAAGCAGAGAAAACAGCTCTGGTGCAGACAAGTACCACAAATTCGTGGTGAAGGAAGGACCGTTCAGAGAGTGGATTTCAGAGCCCAGGGTGGAGCCAAGAGCCATGGAAAGCTTTTCCGGGCAGTTGGACTTAGCTCTGCACAAAGAACTGCCACACAGGCCTGGCCAGACTGCAGGATCGCTGCGAACCAGTGACGCATGGGTCCCTTTCCTTTGGGAATGGGAATGTCTCCAGTGGTGGTTTTATGCCCGTCCTGCCACTGTGTTGAGTGTGTGGGTGGCAGGTGATGTGTTTTATTTCCATTCATGGGTCTTCAGATGGAGGGTAACGATGCTTCGAGAGCTGGACTCGAGCAACCCAGGAGCAGCCTCATCAGAACCTGAACTTGATCGAGAAGTTGACATCTTGTGTTCTCCAGCTTGAGCCCGGTGCGTAATACGCAGCCCTTTGGAGGTCTTGGAATGGGATGAATGGTTTGTGCATGTGGGAGAAATATGAATGTTTTGTGTCCAGAGGTAACACGGAGGAAGATTGAGAACATGCTCCCAAATTCTTTATGCTTCTTCCACCAAGCAGTGGAGTCTGATCCTGATCCCTTTCCCTTTAATAGGGACTAGCCTAGTGCCTTTCCTCTTGTGAATCAAATGTAGCCAAAGTGAACTTTGAGGCTAGGCTGGAAAAGGGAACATAGCTTTTCTGGCTCTCTCTAAAGATAGTTGCCCTTGGAAGCAAGTTGTTATTCTACAACCCCAGGCTGGTGCAGATCTCAAGTGCAGTGGCTCCAGCAAGGAGACTTGGCTGGGGTTCCTGTTGAGGACACATGTCCATCATCACCTGTAAGCCAGGAAGCTTCAGATTCCTCCATCCTCAGCCACTGTGTGGCTGCAACCATGTGAGAAACCCCAAGTGAGGAACACCTGGCTAGCTCCAACCACCCCCCAGGACTCACAACCACCAGGACTCATGAAAAATAATAATCTATGATAATAATAATAGGCTGGGTGTGGTGGCTCATGCCTCTAATCCCAGAACTTTGGGAGGCCGAGGCAGGCTGATCATCTGAGGTCAGGAGTTTGAGACCAGCCTGGCCAACATGGCAAAACACCCAAAAATTAGCCGGGAGTGGTGGGGCATGCCTGTAATCCCAGCTACTCAGGAGGCTGAGACAGGAGAATTGCTTGAACCCAGGAACCCAAGAGGGGGAGGTTGCAGTGAGCCAAGGTCATGCCACTGCACTCCAGCCTCAGTGACAGAGCAAGACTCTGTCTCAAAATAATAATAATAATAATAATAAATGACTAGTATTATTTCACACCATTAAGTTAGGGTTGGCTTATTATGCAAACCACCAGCAACTCTGTACAGGCCTAGGAGACAGGAGAGGATAGTGGGGACTGTGGGAGACCCCAGAAGGTGTGCTCTTCTGCTCGTCAAAGGATGTCACTGCCCTCAAGAAACTGGAAACAATTTCCTTATTTTGAAAACACTGGGATGAGCCAAACACAATTTCTGCGAGCAGGACTCCACACGTGCGCTGCCTGCATGCCACTCCAGGGGCAAGAGCTAGTCAGTCTGATTGACACTGGGATGCAGCAGAGCCCAAGCCACAGAAGGCATGCCCTCTTGCCAACCCGCTCTTCTCCCGGCTCTCGCTGCTTCCCATTCTGTTGGTGACTTCAAAAAAGAGCATTTCCATTCCACAGCTGTATGCAAAGCTATGAAGCCCAGCCAGGCTGACCTTCTGGTGGCACTGTTAGGAAACGATGTGTCTTATTTTCGGAAATTAGGAAGTGCTGACCAGAAAGCCCAAACAAAGACTGTAAATGCTAGAGACTGACAATGCTCAGAGGTTTTCGGGGTCTGACTCTGAGCTGCAAAGGCAATGCTTATTTATTCATTCTGTTTAATACAGTTCAGTAACCTTTAGAAATATTTTGAAAGTTGAAATATGCAGTACCTCCACTGGCGGCATCTAGACAACTTTATTTAGTCGGAGCTTGTAGCATTAATCAGTATCTGGAATGAAGGGCTTTTATCTCCAATCAGTTGTTCAGGGGATTGTTGGAAAAATTAAACATTTTGGTGAAATAATTTTTTGAAGAAGCATTTTTGACTCATACCATACAATCTGAGCAAGTGTTTTTGTAGAAGAGTTTTATTGTCAGGAACAGGGCTTTGGAAACCCTGACCAAGAAGGCCTTAACCTTCCCCTCGGCTTGATTAGACATTAAAGGAGCCTCTTCATGCCACTAGACCCTGACCTCCCTGTTTTTCTAGAGCATCTACTATGGGGAACTCATAATTGCAAATTCTTTCTCTGCCCCATTGAGATGTAAATATTTTTAAAAGTCTCTTGTCAATTTTACCACTCAGAAATGCCTTTTCCAAGATCCTGGGGGCCAACCCTTAGAAAGGAAACCATCAAAGGAGACGGCTTCCCTATCTCCCAGTTTCTGTGGGAGAGTAGGAACTTAACTTCGGTGGGCTCCAGTTAGCAGATACAGATGGCCCAATCATAGAGAAATGTGTACACTCAGGAATAAGTCAACGTGCTGGGCACATCTCATGGAGCAACTCTTCCCCACACCATCTTCCCCACCTTCTTTCCACCAGTGCAGCCCAGCGCCAAAATGTCTCCTGCCTTTTGTTTCAGTTGGGTTAAGCTCAGACTGAGTTCTGGCCTCTTCCCCAATTGCAATAGCCTTCAATAAATTCTTCCTTGCCTGTCACACTCTATCTGGTACATTTTTTCTGCTTTGAATCACACCATTGTTTTTCAGTTATTTATATTTTGATTTATTTAAGATTTTGTATACTTGTATTCTGAATTCTATAGGAGAGCCTGTTCACTTCTCACAGGAATTATGATGTGTGTGGGTTATCGTTGGTGTGAATTCCAAACCAAATGTTACATTATGATTGAGTGAAAGGGAGGCCACCCATCTTCCAGAACAGCCTCAAGTCCCACTGCTCAGTGTGCCCAGTGGGGGTGCTGGAAACAGAAAAGATACAAAGAAGTCGGTGGTTCAGAACCCAAGAGCTCCTCGAAAGGCTTGGTGTCATCTCTAATAAAACTCGGCTTTTGCTCAAGACCCCTTATGCTTCAACCTAACAGTCTCCCACAGTGTATTCTTGATTATTCCAGCCACAGGAGAGGCACAATGGGTGGCCTAGACACAGGTGATTTTCTGTGGCACTGTGCTGGGCCTTCTCTGGCCAAGTCTAGACTTGTTAGCTTTTGCCAGAATTTGTGATCTGAGCCACAGGAGCCTTTTTCCTCTCATTGTCTATCTGTCACTTCTGCTTCTCCAAAGAGAGTAAAATTCTGCAGGCAACAGCCACAGCTCCTGGTCCTTTTCTCACCTCACCCCGTAGTGCTGGGCACTGAGCAGATATTCAGTGCATATCTTTGTTGGCTGGGCTAGAAAGGTGTTTGTATCTGTTACTCACTGACCACATTTCCCATAGGCTAGCAGTGCTGGCCTTTGAGAATCTGTGGGTTTAGGGGAAGTTTCTTTTGAATCTTATCAGGTATAAGATCCCTTCCTTTATTACCCCAGCTTTCCCTTTTCCTCTCTACACACACGTTGGCCACCACTTATGCACAAATCACTGTGCCAGACACTGGGACAAAAATGTTAATTCAAGTTGCTAATCTGCACATTGAATTGAGAGTAGATTTCCTTCGTTAATAGATTTTGTCCACCTAAGAATTCATTTACTGAGTGAATATAAAATGTGATTTGATTCCTTCAAAGTCATTTTACATGAGCAACTCAGGCACACATCTACTGTATACAGCTGAATACCCAATTTACATCTGTAGAAGCAGAAATTAATTTCTCATGAATGGGAGGGGAAGTAAAGTTATTATCTTATGTATCCTGATTATGTGTTTGGCAGTTTGGCAATCTTTATATGTTTTCCTATTTAATTTTCACAACAGATCTTGGAGTTATGTAGAATCGTTATGCTTATTGGGTTGACAGGGACACGGAGGTTTATAACAATTAAATATCTCCAGTAAGTTCCCACGGTAGGGCAGCTGTCTCTGAACCCAGTTCTGTCTGACGTGGAACATGGAGTCCCATGAGGGGGGCAAGCCTTCCACAGATTCTTGGGTCAGTATTCTTTCCATGAGGATACATTGCCTCTTCCTCACTTTTAAGAAAGCAGATTGCAGGGAATATTATTCAGCCATAAAAGGAATGAGGTACAGATGCATACTGCGGTGCAGATGAATGCTGGAAACATTGTGCTAAGTAACAGAAGCCAGCACGAAAGGTTACATGTTGTGTCATTCCGTTGGAACAAAATAACAACAGGCAAATCCATAGGAGCAGGAAGAAGGTGAGTAGTGGCCCAGGACAGGATGAAAGTAAAAGTGGGTGGGGATGGCTAATGGATCTGAGGTTTCATTTTAGGGCGACGGGAATGTTTTTGAGCTACATGCTACTGAATTGTACTCTTTAAATGGTGGTTTTATGTTATGTGAAATTTACCTCAATTCAAAAGAAAAACAACCAACAGAACTCCCCACTAATCTGGTGAGTCAGAAGAAAGGGCAGCTGCTTTCTGCCCTGGCAGGGCCTGGGCCATGTTCTAACCTGTGATGCCATACTCTGGGATTTCAACAGGACCAGGTGGGCATCCCTGCGAATTTTGACTTGGGGTCTGAATTAGCCACTTATCGATCGAAGAGGGTCGTCAGGAACAAGTCCAATGTTATCACCTCCAAGGGTAGCACAGCTGTGGAGAGCTCAGGCTCTGGCTCTGGCTGGGATCCAGCTCAGACCCCTCCCAGATGAGCAATTCTTCCTAGGCTCTTCCAAGCCTCAGTTTCTCACCTGTGAGGCAGTATCTTCCTGATGTTGTGTGGGTTAAGAACCAAGGTATGTAAAGACCCAGCACGGTGCCTGACACATTCCCAGTGAGCCAGTAGGACCTCACAGGACAGTGTTCGCCATGGCACAGAGATCCTGCTGGTAAAGGTCGGGTTGTGCTTTACCCCACATAGCTCCAGAGCATGCAGATTACTCAGCAGGGCCGTAGGGATAAGCACATGGTCTTGAGGGACCTTCCCAAACTCCCCCATCCATAATTTCCCTAGCAAATGCCCTCTGCTTTCCCCGGGCCCTATGGCAGGTCTGATTTTGTTCCACTGATTCCCAATGGGTCACATGCATCAGCTTCAGAAACACAGGAGGTGGTGTTCACGCACACATAGAGTCCTTGGGGAGGCTCTCGAGCTCACAGGCAGTGAGATTCTCAGGTGCCTTGGAATTTATCAATCACACAGCGGCTTGTAGGAACCATGGCCATGACAGTCCCTTCCCTGAAGGACAAAAGTGCCTGGTGCGAGTTGCCTTGACCCAGAGAACAAAGCGCCCTTCTCCGAGTGCAGTGTGTTTACTTGCAATCCGGTGTTCGTTTTCAGAATGTCTGAAGCATCCTTTGGACCAAAGGCCGCTGCATAATAGAGGCCCACAGCTCTTCCAGGGCTCCTTGACATCTGGGAGGCAATAGCTCTATTGTTCTCTGCCTCAAAGATACTAAGCACAAGCCCTTGAGGATGCTTTCTCTAACTTTTTGCTTGAGGCAGGAGAAAAGCAAAACTTTGTCTTTTTCTCTTGAATGTGAACACTCAGGGGCTAAATCAAGAAACAACCAACACATAATCATATGCAGGAGGGTTGATAGAATTTGCTCGTTGGCTTAGGGACAGCTGCAGTAAGCTTTGTCACGAGCAATTTGAAGCCTGAAGAAAAAGTCGCGCTCAAGCCCCCGGCTTTATCCAGCTGAGCATGACTGAAATCCCAGCTGTCCTCCTCTCCACTTGAAGCTCAGCCTTGCATACCTGCTTTTGTAGCCAGAGCATTGTAATGAGAGGGAGGATGCCGCTCCAGGGTGGATTCAGGGTGGGATCATCCTCACCTTAGATTCCAGCTGGTCCAGCCTCTCCGCCTCCTGGCCGACAGGCTGTGCTGCTGTGGTTCTGGGGCCCGTGCACTACAGGGAGGTCTGTCCACTCCGATCCATTCCTGAACTTGAGAGTGGCTGTCCTTGTGACTGGAGTGCAGACTGAGGGGAACCTCTAGGGGTGCCAGTCATGTTGTGTTGCTTGATCTTGGGTGCTGGTTATACGAGTTAGTGCAGTTTGAGAAAATTCATCACACATGTGTTATCTCAATACACGTTTTAAAAGGTATCCCTGAACTGATCTGCAGTAGCTGCATTGATCCCTGTTCTTTTACACTGAATGATGAGTTGGACATGCCCATGATAAGTCTCTGAGCTCATGAGGCCTTAAGGAAAGGTTGCACGTGGGCAGTGAAGACCTTTGAGATGAAGCTGAGGAAGAGTGCTCCAGATGGAGGGAATAGGCATGTCGAAGCTCAGACCCCAGAGATACATTAGAAATGCTTGAAACCCCGTGGGAGGGCAGCGTCTGCATGCTATTGATGTGAGCTGAGGGGTCCAAGGGGTTCTTGTAAAATATACTGCCCCATATCTGGACCTGACCGTCTGACTTCGAGTCCCCTGTCCTTTCCACGTCTCCACCTGGCCCGCCTCAGGCCTCCCACCTACTTCCACTCCTGGGGGGACAGGCTCTCCACCCTGTGTTGGGTCCTGTCTGTGACTGAGCTCTATGCCTCGGGTCACACCTTTGTTCTCACCTTTATTTCCTGATCCTGTCCTTGCCCACATCCTGCACCCAGATCAGACCCCAAGCCTCCTCTGGTATCTGTCTTCACCAATGTCCTGGTGTGGGACAGCTGGTCTACCTGATGACAGCAAAGCCTGCCAGGCAACTATCCTGTCTCTATGAGCACTGCCTTTACCACAGCGGCGTTGTCCTGCTGCCTACCTAGCAGTGGAATGCGATATTTCAGAGAACTTTTTCCTCTTAAGAAGAAAGCCAGCCTGTAAAAACTATGCTCTTTTTTTTTCCTGCTCCATTTTCAGTGAAACCAGAGGACAGATGGTCATCGTCCCCCATGTTAAGGAAGAAAAAAACTCACTAACAATTAAAACTGAAATGACCAGCATGTAAAAATATCATCTCACCAGAATTCTAAAACACAAAATAAATAGCAACATTTCCTGGTTGCGGTAAAGCTCAATGGTGGAGTTCTCTTTTTCAGAGTAGGCCAAATAATATACGCTTTAAAAGAACATAAATGATTTCTTTTATTTCTTAACCAAGGATTGTGAGGCACTAATTTACATGACCTCTGTCTTTCTTCACGGCAGGGGACTTTAGTGCAGTTGTGTTCAGAAGGGAGTCTCATGAGGACCGGAGCCACTTGGAGCCTCAGTGCTATTTTCGTGTCAGCAGACAAAAGTAGGAACAAAGCCGGCCTTCATTACAGATGTGCAGGGGAGCTAGCTGCTGCACGAAGCTCTCAGAAACACTCGGAAGATGAACAATGGCTCCCAGAGAACATGAACAAGATACATTTCAATTTCAGAAACAAATGCACATGAAAGATCATCTTTTATTGGAGAACATACGTTAACTTATCCTCTTTTCAAAAACAACCAGGAAACAGTGACCTTTCTGATGCCTTCATGAGCTGCCGTTTTAGGAGAACACAATAAATGCCATTAGACACCGTGGAGCAGAAAACACAAGGATTCAACAAATTAAACTTTGGAACACATGCCGAAGACACCCGGAGTGGACCGATGTATACAGTCACTGCTATTGTATTATTTTTTCCATCAGAAAGTTGACATTCAGAATATTTAAGATATATGGCTGCCCTTTCAGACTTCAAATTTGGATTTATTTCCTGGTGATGCTGTGTTTATTTAGCCTTGTATTAATGTCATGCATCAGAAATGGGTTTTCATGAAAACAAAATTTCTTACTTGACTTTTTTGCTATCCAAATTCAGCATGGATGCCATTAAAATAATGAGATGTTAGGTTAGGTTTGATGCGCTTATAACTTTTTATATGTAAAAGTGTAGTCACTGAAATCTTTTCTGGTGTGATCTTGCTTCTATCATTTTGTCTATGAGAATGTATGAGTTAATAAGCTACAATGAGCTAGAAATTAAATTAGGTTTAAAATCCAGGGAAATGGAATAAAGAGAATAGGCTTACATATATATTGGGGAAATGATCAAATCTGGATGGTTTGGAGGCCTCAGGAGAAAAGCCAGTTTCCTATGCTAGAATTTATTCTCTTTCCTGCTCTTATGACTTGCACATAGGTTTGTATTGTCTTCCTGGGGTTTATTTAGGAGCAGGGTTTCATCACCACCAGCCTATTTTCAAACCAAGTATGATTGTTGTTACTTACAAAGTTTCTTGTCTGTTTCATGTTCCTACACTCACTTTCTTAGGCTTTGGGACTCTGGAAAGGGCAAATTACAACGGCCACGGGAGCTCACCTCAGTGCTAAAACACCTAATGGGGCCTCCTGTATACTGAGGGCAAAGCTAACCCTGTTTCCAAGTGACAGGACTATGCATGTCTCCTCGGACTTGATACTCAGAGATTCTTTTTTAAACTCAAAATATCAAGTAAAGTAAACCATTTAATCTTTCTTGGGAATGAACTGTTGTGTTGGCCAATAATGAACATGAAAATGATGCATCTGAAAGTAGAAGATGCTAATCTTGCAAATCTATTTTCTTTTTCTTAATGAGTACAAAGAGATTTTTTTTTTTTTTTTAGTCTGTGGTCCTGCAAAAACCAAAAGATTATGGCATACAATTATCTCACTGTCAAAAATTACACTTTGGTTGAAAATCAAATCTACATTCTTGAATATTTAGCCTTTAATTTTTTTTTTTTTTTTTTTGAGATGGAGTTTTGCTCTTGTTGCCCAGGCTGGAGTGCAATGGCATGATCTCGGCTCACCGCAACCTCCACGTAACAGATTCAAGCAGTTCTTCTGCCTCAGCCTCCTGACTACAGCTGGGATTATAGGCATGCGCCACCATGTTTGGCTAATTTTGTTTTTTGGTTTTTTTTGAGTACATATGAGGTTTCACCATGTTAGCCAGACTGGTCTGGAACTCCTGACCTCAGGTGATTCTTCCGCCTTGACCTCCCAAAGTGCTGAGATTACAGGTGTGAGCCACTGCACCCAGCCTAATTAATCTCTCTTTAATTTTCATTTAAGCTCATTCTCCATTACAAATTAAGATATGACAGCCAAGCATTTACTGAGGGCTAATAATGCAGATGTCTGACCCCAGTGGCAGCCACACCTGGAGAAGTGCCGAGTACTTGCAACTCTGGTCAGAGGCTTGCTCCAGGGGTGAGGGTAGGAGCAAATTCGTCCAGATGAGTGTTCATCTCTCAGGAAGATGAGGTCAGAGAGGGATCTCGGGATAAAGCAGAACCAAAGAAAGGCCTTCGAAGGTCAGGCAAGCTTCAGAGAGACTTAACACAGGTAGTTGCCCAGGGCAGAAACTCTCCTCTGTCTCTTTCATCCCATCCCAATTTATCTGTTAACTTTTATTTCTCAAACATCTCTTGACCACATCCACTTGTAAACTGCCCTCTTTCCACATCATGGCTCAGCTGCCACCACTCCTTCCTTCCTGGATGGTTGAAGCAGCCTTCTCTCCAGGCTCTGTTCCTATGTACTCACTGTTCTCTAACCCATTCTCCACGTGGCAGTCAGAGATGCAAAACTCATCCTGCCTTTCTCCATTGCAAACCTTCAAGGACTTCCATTGTCTCTAGGGTTGAGCCTAAACATTTTAACACTTATGTCCCAGGCCCTTCACAACCTGACTCCTACTTGCTGCTAACCTCATCTCATGATGCCCTGACTTGGTTCCCCTAGCACTGAAGCCTTGGTCGATCTGTTTAGCTCCTTAAGAACACATACTCTTCTGTCTCTTTCTGTCTCTGTCTCCCTCTGTTTCTCTGTCTCTCGTTTCCTCCATCTCCTGGCCTTCTACACACTATCCCCTTTGCCTAGAATTTGGTTATTCTCCTTCTTGCCTGGCTATCTCCTATTTATCCACCAAGAATCAGATTAAATATCGCTTCCCCTGGGAAGCCTTCCTTGACCCTTGTGGAGACCATCGGTATTTTTCATACTTTATTATCCCGATTTGATGTTTTTTTATTAGACTATATATAGAAGTCCATAAATTATGGACTTCAGCCAAATCTATTTTTATAAAGTCATATTCACCATGCCCATTTATGTTGTCAAAACTGCCTTTGTACTGCAGTGGCAGAGTAGTTGTGACAGGACACTTATGCCCCACAAATCTCAATAGTTATTATCTGGCCACTGACAGAATAAGTTTGCTGATCTCTGCTAGAAACAATTAGGTCAGATATCGTGGCATTATTCCATCCTTGTGACCTGGGACAATGCCCAGCAGTAATCATTTGTTAGATATTTGTTGAATGGGTGAATGAATGAATGACTGTTGCACACACAGACAGAGAAGCACAGCACTAAAGTCAGACAGTGGACACAACTGGATCACCTTTGCAGAAGGTTTGCTATGTAGAAAAATACTAAGCACTCAGGTTCTTACTGCTGCTGTTGCTGATACTGTTTCTCTCAGTTATGTATTGACTATTTACCACATGCCACATACAGAGCGAACTGACTTGCCTGGCTTTTCTCATTTAATGCTCTCCACAATCTAATATGACTGGTTCTAATGTTATACCTATTTTACAAAGAAAAAAACTGAGTCTGAGAAAATTCAAGTGACTGGCCATCATCATTCTACAGCTAGGAAGTGGGCCATGGGGAGCCCACCATTTTAATCTCTATGCTTCCAAATGTGTTATCTCACCTGTCTATTTGAGGATCATGTCTTTAGTTTCATTTTGCTTTGATGGAAAACATCTTCTTTTTGAGAAATTGGCTAGATAGCAAGATGATTTTTTTTAATTTTTATTTGAAGAAAATTAGCTTTCTGTATTGGAATTAGATTTCTTACAAATTTTATTGCAGCCAAAGGTATAAAATACATTTTCAAAATAGTTACATTTGAGCTGAAAAATGCCCTAGTATTGGGCTACTAAGAAAATTATAAAATCAGAAACTGCATAAGAGGGACTGGTAAGAACCACCATAACCAAACAATTTCAATTACAAACAGCAGCAGCAACATTGCTGAGAGGTGTTTTAATAGTTAAGGAATGTGAGTTTTCTCCTGTGTGTAAAGATCTGATGAGTGGTGGCGATTGGTTCAAGATGCCAAGGACATATCAGCTTTGCGCTGGATTATAAATAGCACAGGTATTTCAGCACAGTGTCTGTGGTACTCAGTAGAATAAATAGTTATATCCCACACTGACAGAGTGAAGTAGTGTTTACAATTTGACTTTGGCCTTCTTTTCGCTCCTAACTTCTCAAAGTTGGAATCACATTTTTATTCATTTATCTTCAATCCATGACATTATATGTGATTCATATTTTGTTTGTCTTTCTTTTTTCTTGCTTCATGAGTTATTTACTCTAAAACAGGTCCATAGAATGAAGAAGAATTGAGTGCAAAATAAAAAGCCAGAGAAAATTTATATTTCCAAAATTTGATGAATTAGTTGGAAAAGGCAATATTCATGATTGATAAGGAAGCTTGCTGGGTTGAAGGACGAGGTTGTCCATCCAAAGGGAAAAATAATTTGAGCTTAGAGTCATGGCCAAAGTTAGAAGTGATGGAATTGAACATTTGAAGTAAAATCTTCAGTTTCCCTTCTGATACAGTCCTTTAAAAAGTTTATTTGAATTATTAAACAAAAACCTCCAAAGAATAAAAAGCCCAGGACCAGATGGTCCTACTAGTGAATTCTGGCAAACATTTAAAGAAGAATCAATACCAATTCTTCTAAAAGTCTTCCAAAAAATAGAAGATAGGAGAGCATTCTTAGCTGCTTCTATGAGGACAGAACTACCTTGATACAAAAGTCAGGGGAAGACATCAAAAGAAAACAGACCAGTTTGCTCCATGAATATAGACACAAAATACCAACAAACTCAAGCTGGCAGCATATTGAAAGGGCTATGCACATAACCAAGTGGGAATCATTTCAGAAACACAAGGGGTGCTTCAACATATCCAACTCAATCAGTGTAAGGTGTACCACATTAGTAGAAGGAGGAGGGAGAAAAAACAAGATCATCTCAATAGATGTAAAAAAAAAAAAAAAGAAAAGAAAAACATTGATGAAATTCAACACCATGTCAAGGAAAAATAAAAACAAAAACTAATTTAATCTAGAACTAGAAAGGAACTCTCTCAACTTGATAAAGGCCGTTTATATAAAACTAAAGCTCATTCATACTCATGGTGAAAGACTGACAGCTTTCCCCTAAGATTAGGGACAAAGCAAGGGTGCCCACTTTCACCGTCTTTCCAGTATTGTTCTGGAATTCTGTCCAGACAAGCTAGGCAAGGAAAAGAAATTAAAAGACACCCAAATTAGATAGGAAAAATAAAACTATCTCAAATTACAGATGATGTAGTATTATATAAAAACCCTAAGGAACCCACACATACAAACTATTAGAACTACTTAATGATTTTATTAAGATCAACACAAAAATCAATGTAATAGCAATGAATCATCTGAAAGGAAATTAAGAAAAATAATTCCACTTACAATAGCATCAATAGAATGAAATACTTTAGAATCGATTTAACCAAGGAGGTGTAAGACATTACATTGAAAACTGTAAGATAATATGGAAATAAATTAAAGAAAATCTAAATAAATAGACATTCCATGTTCATGGGTAGGAATTTTAATATTAAGACGGTGACATGGTTTGGATGTTCGTCCCCTCTGAATCTCATGTTTAAATGTAATTCCCAAAGTTGGAGTTGGGACCTGGTAGAAGATGTTTGTGTCACAGGGGTGAATTCCCCATGAGGGGCCCTTACCAAGGTAATGAGCTCTCATTCTGTTAGTTCACAAGAGCTGGTCCTCTAAAACAGCCTGGCATCTCTCCTGCTCCCTCTCACCATGTGATACACCAGCTCTCCCTTTGCCTTCCACCATGATTGGAAGCTTCCTGAGGCCCTCACCAGCAGCAGATGACAGCACCATGCTTCCTGTAGAGTCTGCAGAACCATGAGCCAAAATCAAACTCTTTTTCTGTATAAATTAGCCGGCATCAGGTATTTCTTTATAGCAACCCCAAAATGGACTAACACAAATGGCAATACTCTCCAAATCAATCTATAGATTAATTGTAATCCCTATCAAAATCCTGATGGCTTTCTATAAAGATAGAAAAACGGAACCTACAATTGTTATAAAAATTCAAGGAACTCAGAATAGCCAAATCTGTCTTTAAATGGAAGAACAAAGGTGGAGGACTCACACTTCCCGACTTGGTACTGACTACAATTCTACGCTAATCAGGACATATAACACTGGCATAAGTATAGCCAGAGATCAAGGGGATACAATTGAGAAGATAGGGGAAAGAAAGCATAATATATGGTCAACTGATTTGCAACAAGGGTTTCAACATAATTCAGTGGGATGGAACAATCTTTTCAACAAATGGTGCAGAGGCAACTGGATATCGCATGCAAAAGAATGAAATTTCACCTGTCTTATGTCATATACAAAAACTAAGTTAAATTATATCAGAAACAAATTTATTGCTAAAACACTGCTGAATGAAAGCAAAGAAGATTTAAATAAATCAAAAGACATCCTGTGTCCATGGGTTGAAAGACTTAATGTTAAGACAAATTGTTAAGCTCTTAGAAAAAAAGGGGTAAATTTTTATGACCTTAGATTTTGCAATGGTTTCTCAGATGTGACATCAAAAGTACAAACAACAAAAACATAGATAATTTAGACTTCATCAATTTTAAAATCTTTTCTGCATAAAGGACACTATCAAGAGTAAAAAAAAAATCCACAGAATGAGAAAACACTCTCAAATCATATATCTGATAAGTGTCTAGCACCCAGAATACAAAGAATTAGAACTGGACAACAAAAAGACTAACCCAATTAAAAATGGGCAAAAGCCTTGAATAGACATTTCTACAAAGAAGATGTACAAATGATCAACAGGCATATGAACAAATGCTCACTATCAATATCATTTGCAAATTTCAAATCAAAATTACAATAAGATAATACTGTATACCCACTAAGATGGCAACAATAATAATGTAAGCAAAACATAAGTGTTGGTGAGAATGAGAAGCAACTGGAACTCTCACACCTTGCTGGTGGGAAAGTGAAGCTATATGGCCACTGTATAACAGTCCAGCAGTTTCTCAGTAAGTTAAGCACAGAATTACCATTTGAACCAGCAGAATCACTCCTGGGTATAAATCCAAAAGAATTGAAAGCAGGTGTTTGAACAAAAATTTGTATATATATATATAGTTGTGCAATTCACCATAGCTAAAGACAGAAACCCCAATTGTCCAATGGATGAATAAGTAAAATGTGGTATATCCCCAACATGGAATGGTATCCAGCCATAAGAAGGAATGAATTACTTATACATGCTAAAACATCAATGAACCTTCAATCCTTTGTGCTATATGAAAGTTGCCAGACTTGGAGGCCACATATGGCATGACTTCATTTTCATGAAATGTCCAGAATAGGCAAATCAATAGACAGAAAGTAGATGAGTGGTTACTAGAAACTAGGGATAGAGAGTGATGGTAAATGACAACTGCATAGGTACAGATTTCCTTTTAGGACAATAAAAGGTTCTAGAGCTAGAGAGTGATGATGGTAATGGTTGCACATGTGAACGTACTTAATATCACTGAAGTATATGTTTTACTGTTTACAAAAGCACTGTGTGTTCGCTACTAAAGGTTTCAGACACACAAAAACAGTAAGAAAAATGAAACGTACCTGTATTCCTAAAAATTAACTACAGTGACTTTTAAAAATGGTGATCCCTTCAGTCTGTCATGTGCATATGGGTGTGTGCACACAGACAGTATTTATTTTCTTTTCTAACAAAACTGTTACTATACAGCACATAATGCTGCATAATCTGTTTTCCCCCTTCCTATATCATGAACATTTTCCCATTGTCATTTTGTATTCTCCCACACCACATTAAATGTCTAGATAATATTCCATCTTATGGATGTAACATAATTTATTTAGCCAATTTCTATTGTTGGATGGATTCTAACATTTTAGAGTTGGAATACACTACAGACATTATCGCGTCCAACTTATTTCTTTCCCGAGCTTTATAGCTGTAAGCCTTAAACACATGGCACACAAAAACCATTCACATTTTGAAAACAGAGTTAATTTTCCACTTTCCAGCTGGATTTGGGTGTTGTGTGGGCTTTGGATTCACCATTCAGGAACCTGAAAGATGGAAATGGTGAGAAGGGGGAGGTTAGGAGGGGGGACGAGCCAGGTGTAAAATAGTGCCCAAACATCAAAATTCTATCCTGAATGGTTTTGTTTTCCTGAAAAATAGATATGGAAGATCACAAAATAGGTTGCATTGAATCTGTTGATGACAGTTCCATCATGCAAAATAGATAATACCTTCAGAGAGGAGCAAATAAGTAGCAGAGCCCATGGCAATGAATGCCTCCTGTACTGAAGCAGTACTTTACCTTACCCACAGTTCACAGAATGAGAACATCCTGTAGCTTGGTCACGCTGTGCTGAGCTTCCCTTTGTGTTTCCAGAGGCATGTGAGCCAGGCATGAGAAGCAGTTCTTTACTTTGTCATTTTCATTGATGGTCAGATTCAGAGAATTCAGGATATTATCCAACAGTGTCTTTAGATCCAGGTCACTCGTATAAGGGTAAAAGTAAATATGTTCATTCCTTGAGGTATATAAGAAACATAACACATATTTTGGATGCTTGAAAATCAGTGAAGCAGATATGTGTGTTTCCTGAGATGTTTCTCATGGTAGGTAAGCTTTTCTAGCTAGAGCCATTAGCCCTTACTTGTCACCAGGTAATTTCTTTTGTGGGTGACTTCTTACTCCTTCTGTTGGTTTAGTTGGGTATAGGAGGGTACAAATGAGGCCTCATTAAATTGGCTAGATTTAAGCTTAGGCATTAATCCAAGTTGGATTGGTTTTAAGAAGGATCGTTTCTTGACCTTTCTTCCTATTACATTGAGTGGATTTTTCTTACTGAGTTATAGGAGGAGGGCATACAACTCAGGCACCAATTATTTTCCTTTTCATATATATAAGTAAACAGGAAAATAGATATTTATTTGTGTTTAATGACTTGTGCCCCTTACAGAAGAATTTCTATATGGCCCCAGTATGTCTTGACTAAGTTGATGAGCTTTACAGAATAAATATTTATTTGTTTAGTGGCAAGTAAAAGACATAGAAATAATATGTAATATACATAACATATATATTAACAATATGTAATATATATATATGACATATTATTTCTATGTCTTTTGCTTCCCATTAGACTGTATTCATGGTACACAGAAATTTTGAAAGTTTGTTCAACTGAAAGATGAAATATTTATTTCCATGATGGTTTGTAGCCTTTGTGTTTTAATTAGTAAGACCTTTCATCTTCAACATTACTGTTTGTTTTTAATATTTCTTTGTATTCTGTTTCTACATGTATATATAGAGTGCCCCCTCTCCTACTTAGCTCTCTTAGCCACCTTGGATCTAGTAATATTTTTTATATGGTGTGAGGCAGGGGGATGAGGAATACTATTTCAAGGCCACCAGCTATAAAACCTTGTTTTTCAATAACAGATGACTACTCAGAATGCATTTTCTCTCCTTGGAAATAAAACATAAAAGAAGTCCTGCTTGTGGACAGTGGTAGAAACTTCATTTTATATGAACTCCTAATCACTGAACTCCAAACAGTCTTACTCCTAATCAAAGCTAACACAAAGCTTAGACACGTTTCTATAGGCCCTTGGTCACCCTTCTAAGGGAAGACATTCTAAAGTCATTCACAAGTTTATATGATGTTTTCTCATAACCACTTGCCAGTTACAGAAGAATTTCTGCATGGCCCCAGTATGTCTTGACTAGATGAACTTTGTGGAATAAATAGATACGTATAGGAGATAAGGTCAAAACCCCTAAGTCCAGAAAATTCTCCTAAGAAAGACTTCTCCTTTGTGCCTGGCCCAGGTAATTTGTTTTATATGCATTTGGCCATGGGGAAAAATCAGAGGACCACTGGTGGCATGAAGCTTCCCAAGGGGTAGGACTTACAAGCAAGTCATGGTGCTCAAGTTTTACAGGGAGGTTTGTGACCTAGAACCTCAGTGATCCTGGCTTCAGCCTTCTACTTTTTTGATAATTACTGTATGGTTTGGCTGTGTCCCCAACCAAATCTCCTCTTGAATTGTAGCTCCTATAATTCCCACATATCGTGGGAGGTAACTGAATCTTGGGAGTGGGTTTTTCCCATGCTCTTCTCATGATAGTTGAGTAAGTCTCACAAGATCTGATGGTTCTAAAGAGCGGTTCTCCCGTGCGTGTTCTCTTGCCTGCTGCCATGTAATATGTGCCTTTGCTCCTGCTTCACCTTCTGCCATGATTGTGAGGCCTCCCCAGCCATGTGGAACTGAGTCCATTAAGCCTCTTTCCTTTATAAATTGCCTAGTCTCAGGTATTTCTTCATAGCAGTATGAAAGTGAACTAACACAATTTCCTTGATGAGAGAGGGTTTTTCCTTTGCCAGCAAAGGGAACACAGTTCAAACCAGCATCTGTCAGCTGAGATACCTTGTTCCTTTTTTGTTTACCAGACCATAGACAAGTGCAAAGAGCCTCTTCTAAATGCAGTGGAGCTAGGTGAGTGAACCAGAAGGAAGGAAAAGCACACTGAGTGATCTGGGGCACAACGACCACTTAGTTATTCCAAAAGAACAAAATGTCCTCATTGATTGAATCACTTAGTCATTTCTTGCCCACGAATTTCTCCCACCAGTGCATGTTGACCTTCTGGTGGAAGCATCGCCGCCCACAGAAACTTTCTGCCCTTGTTCCCATAGCCTTTCTTCCCAGCATAGTAGCACTGGTAGTGTTGGCAAAAGACTAGAGGTGACTCAGTATGGAGGGGTGGACCATCCCACCCCACATCAGGTGCTGAACTGAGAAAACAGCAAAGGCCAGAGGACATTGCTGAGTGGAGGCTGGGATACTCTGTTTGCATTGATCTCTGATGCAATTAACAAATTCATAATGAACATATTCCACAAACCTCCCTTTGGAAACTTTTGGGAGCTATGCATGTTTTCTAGGAACCAGGTGAATTCAGGGAGGACTAAAGCTTTACAGAGTCCAATCCCCTCCTAGAGCTCAACTTGGCTTTTCCTTCTTACCCTCTTGAAATGTGTTCCTATTTAGGTCTTCAAGAGCATGAGACATGAGCCTGCCACACTAGCACCTGCTGGGAGATGAGAGGGGAGACTTGTTTCAGTTACAGTCTCTCCCTTATTCTTTTCATTGTCAGTGTCTGGCCAAATGGAAATTGTCAAATTCTGTCATAGCAGGAAGCTCTGACTATCCAGGGTCATGAATTATGGTTTTTGCCAAGCTAGAGACTGAACCATTCTCAGGTCTAGAGGTTCCTTATAGGGATGGAATTCCAGGATTCCAGAGGGCTCTTCTTGTCTTGCAAAAAGAAAAGATTGCTCAGGCACCAGTCCATTCGTGTGTTTGTGTGTTCTGGCAAAGTAAAGATGGTTTCTCGGAATTGGGTTCAGTGTCTTACACCTACTGGCACCTGAATGCCCATTTGTTGTTAAACACAGCCATAGATCTTTGTCTTTTCCAGGTTTTTGATCTCCCAGGAGTCCGAATGTACCATTAGGTGCAAAGGAACACCATATCTGCTTACAGCTCTGTGGTCATCACACAGAAAGTTAGTGGGAAAAGAGCCTGGAGCTGGCTGAAGGTGCATGCTGGCTTGAGGCTGGCACCTCTACCCTTGAGATGTTGGCATCTCACCTTGTAGCTGGGAATCTCGCCACAGAGAAGCAGATGGACCCTGGGGCTGGAGCAGCCAAGAGACTCTGCTTCTTCAGAGCATTTGTGGCCAAATGAGTCTCTAATTCACGATGTCAAATGAGCTTGCCTTCCACAGCCTCAACTCCCTTGGTGAAGGACAGGGGCTCTGCGCCAGATATGCTTCAGAATGTACAAAGTGGAGCCTCTGTCTGAGCCCCTTACTGAGAGCTGAGTGGATGCTCTACAAGGTGTGTCGACAGCTGGCTGCACTGGAGGCCTCTGCTGGGACCCTGGAGAAGTCCCTTTGGCTGAAGTGGAAGGAGGTGGCTCTGGGAGATGGTGATGTGTCCCCCTGATAGGCCTAAGTGACAGAGGGTTGCTCATTGCCTGGGCTTCAAACCAAATGCTTCCCCAGGGCCAAGCTATGCTGTTTAGCAGACTGGAAGCAAAAACTAGTATCAAGGGGGAGAAAAATCTGTGGAAGGGGTATTGGGTGCTAGCATGCTTTTTTAGCACTTCCTATCTACCAGCCTGTGAGCTAGGGCAGCCATCACAGGCTTATTGTTATGGTGCCCTTTTGATAGCTGAGACTGAAGGTTAGAGAGGTCATGACACTTGCCCCAAGTTACAATGTGAAGCCAAGGCTGTCTGAAAGGAGTCAAGACCCCAACTAAGTCTATCTGACTCAGCTGTATCAGGTAAATCCTTCAGACCTATGCAGTGAGTAGAGATGGTATTTAACACAATCCTCCCAAAATCAACTAGAGTCAGTGAGGAAAAAAACACAAAGTCCACCCTCCCACCTTGACTCTTGCAACTTGAGCTCCCTCCTCCTCGCGCCAGCAGCCTTGACCATGTGACAGCAAAACCAGGTTTGCTTTAGCAGATTCTGTCTCCTGACCTGTTGCAAAGATCTGGGGAGGAGGCTACTTTCTTATATGCCCTGCAACTATTTTCGGCATAAAGCCTTAGAAGATGAAGCCTGTCCTGATTCATTTATTCCCCAAATATCTGCTTTTCTTCTCTCCCGGGGTCTGAACTTCTCTTCTTTCTGCATAGTGTTGGCTGTCACAGATCGCAAATCTAAACGAGTCCTATAATTTCCCCAACAATGTCCAATTGGTGAACGTGGTGGCTGAATAGGCACTGTGTATGTGTGGAAAACCCGTAGGCAAGCAAAATGGCAGCTGCTTCTTTACAAATGTGACTGAAACTTCCCGTCTCCTCCCCCTTCCACCCTCGCTGGGGGTCTTACTATTTTCACAATTACTAGTTAGATAGAAAGCAGGTGTGGATGTGTGTGTGCGTATGTGTGTGCACGTGTGTGCGTATGTGTGTGCGCGTATGTGTGCGCACGTGTGTGTATGTGTGTGCGCACGTGTGTGTGCGTATGTGTGCGCACGTGTGTGTATGTGTGTGCGCACGTGTGTATGTGTGCGTATGTGTGCACGTGTATGTGTGTGCACACGTGTGTGTGCGTATGTGTGCGTATATGTGTGCACGTGTGTATGTGTGTGCACGTGTGTGTGTATGTGTGCACGTGTGTGTGTGTACGTGTGTATGTGTGCACGTGTGTGCGTATGTGTGTGCACGTGTGTGTGCGTATGTGTGTGCACGTGTGTGTGCGCACGTGTGTGTATGTGTGCGCACGTGTGTGCGTATGTGTGCACGTGTGTGTATGTGTGTGCACGTGTGTATGTGTGTGTGCGTATGTGTGTGCACGTGTGTGTATGTGTGTGCGTGTGTGCATATGTGTGTGCACGTGTGTGTATGTGTGTGCGTGTGTGTGCACGTGTGTATGTGTGTGCGTATGTGTGTGCACGTGTGTGTATGTGTGTGCGTGTGTGCGTATGTGTGTGCACGTGTGTGTATGTGTGTGCACGTGTGTGTATGTGTGCGTGTGTGCGCACGTGTGTGCACGTGTGTATGTGTGTGCACGTGTGTGTATGTGTGCGTGTGTGTGCGTATGTGTGTGCACGTGTGTGTGCGTATGTGTGTGTACGTGTGTGTGTGCACGTGTGTGTGTGTGCACGTGTGTGTGCGTATGTGTGTGCACGTGTGTATGTGTGTGTGCGTATGTGTGTGCACGTGTGTGTGTATGTGTGTGCATGTGTGTGTGTATGTGTGTGCACGTGTGTGTGCGTATGTGTGTGCACGTGTGTATGTGTGTGTGCGTATGTGTGTGCACGTGTGTGTGTGCACGTGTGTGTGAGGCTTCCTGGTTGCTCAGATACAAAAGGAGAACATGTTCTGTTTGTTGTTTTAAAATCTTAAAGAAGATAATGATTAGCTTTCTTGCCTTTACTCTCCAGCTCACAGCCTACAGGTGCGGGAAAACCCCAACTGTGGTCCCTACTTAGCCCTTTGTGCGAAGGGTGCAGACATTTCCTTCAAAAAGGTTAGGTGCTGATTTGCATGGGACTTACGTGTACTTAGCATATTGATTGCTCATTTCCAGCCCAAGGCTGAGCACCTAACCTCCGGCACCGCCTCTCCCCTTCTTCCACCCACCTCAGGCCTATCTGCTGCAGATGGATTTTTAACTACAAATCCAGCATGTATTTGGGGAGCTCCACCTTGAGGTGAGAAGCTCCTTCAGAGTGATGGTGAGTACCTAGGCCAGAAGGAATCCTCTCTCATATTTTAGAATATACAGTAATGAGGTTTCAGGAAAACTCATGTTGCTATAATTTTAGCATAATTTAAAGGCCAAGGTGGTATTCCTTAACATACAGAACTGTTTCTTTTTTTCTTTCTTTCACTCTGGTGGGAAGAATAAGTTGTATACTGACCAAGTGCAAGTTAGAAGGGGTAAAGATGAGACCGCCCCTAAAATTCCTTCTTAAGATCTGACATTTCCTTCCTATTCTGAAGGTTATCAGTCAGTGTATATCTGTTAAGATGACCACCAATGTTTTGTGCCACTGTTTTAGGGAGGTCTGCCTTCCTCGTCTTCCTGGCTGACATTCTGTATTAGGGCCCCACATTTGCTCACACTTTTCTCCATATACCCAGAGGCCATGTGGTTGCTCCATTTGTGTGTCAACTTTTTGTATACAACCGCTTCAGTCTTCCTCCTGAGCTGTCCCATTTGCTTTATAAGAAAGGGGAGAAAAATTCTAGTTCATGCCAATAATCTTGGAGTTAGTCTCATGAAATAATGTGTTTAGGATCGTCAACCTCAGTCGCAACTTTCAGATTTCTATCACCTTCTGTTTCTTTCCAAACCAAAAGATTAGGTGTAGGGGTACAGTGTGTTGTGTGTTTGTGGCAGGGAAAAGCAGGAAGCTGTAGATTTCCAGGGTACCTTGGGAACCTTCACACATCCCCTCCTCAGGTGTCTGCAGGGACGTCCATTGTCACCCTGGTTGCTGCAAGTCACATGGTCCTACTGAGATCATGTTTTCATTTCTATTGCTGAGTAACAAATTGTCCCCAAACTGAGAGGCTTAAGATTATTTTTCTCACAATGTTGTGGGTCAGAAATTTGGGAAGGGCTCAACCAGCCAGTCTTTATGTTATTCACACAAAATGTCAGCCAGGGCTGCCATCATTTGAAAAAGCTCAACTGGCCAAATGTTCAGAGTTGACTGGCTGGCGGTTGACACTGGTCATCAACTTGGAATTGAACTGGGCTGGCAGCCAAAGGAATGACATGGGGTCGAATCATGGTGGTTTCAGGATAATCGAGCTCCGTGCATAGCACCTAAAATGTCAGAGAGCAAGTGTCTCAGCCAACAAGGAAGAACCATGTTACCTTGTAGTACCAGGTTTCAAGAGTAACCCCTACCACTCCGGCATAACCTGTGGTTACAGATGACCTCAAACCTGCCTGTCTTCAAGGGTAGAAAGTCAACAGCGTTCTCAAAGAACATGTGTTGTGGCAGATATCATTCTGGACACATTTGGAAAATGCAGTCTGCCACAGCTGACCGGGTCTTGTTCTAGGTCTTTCTGTGCTAATGCCCTCTTTGATAAATTATCATAACCTTCATTTAACCACTAGCTTGGAATATGGGATCACCTTGTTCCTCGCCCCAGTTCACCCCTAACGTAGAATGTTTGCTGGATTTCAACTTAACTGCTTCCTCTATTTCCTCCTTTAGAGATCACCATGGCAGACACCCAGTGGTCTATATTCCTTCCCTTGAGTTTTGTAGGCGCTAGGAATTTAGGAAAGGAACCCTTTGTCACTTCTGAGATAAGTCATAAAAGGTGGTAGAGCTTGGGGTGCTCCCTCTTAGAGCACAGCCTCCATCCTATGATGAGGCTGCAGAGGCCACATGAGAAGGCCCTGAGGATGTTCTTGCTGATAGCTCCACTGCTGTCCCACCTGACAGGCAGCACCAATGGCCAGATGCAGGAGTGAGGATGGCCACTGATGTTTCCTGCTCCTGCTCTTGAGTTGCCCACAGGTTTAAAGTCCTCAGTTGAAGCTGTGGATGTTACTGAGTGGAGACGAACTGTTGCCTATCCTGAGTCCTGAGCCAACGACAGTAAGAGATAAGAAAATGGTTGCTGTTGTTTAAGCCACTAAATTTAGAGATGGTTTATTATGCAGCAATAGTAACTGGAACATCTGCTAACCCATTAGGATAAATACAAAGAAGGCAACATATAGATACATCATAATTAAACTGCCAAAAACCAAAGTCAAGGAGAAAAACATAGAAGGAGCCAGAGAAATTAACATGCTACATACAAGGAATTACAATTCAGAAAACTGATGATTTTATCTCAGAAAAAAAATGAAGGCCAGAAGACAGCAGAAAAATATTTTTAGACTAGGATTCATGGCTCAGAAGTCTGTATCCATCGTGGTATCAAATGATCTGACTTTGGAGAGAGAAAGATCGGATTAGAATCCTAGTTCCATTGCCCTATTTCCAATCCTACAATGTGGCATTAATATACAAAATATGACATTAATGTACAAAATATGACCCAGGCAAGAATTTACACCTCTGAGCTCCAGTTTCCATATATTTTCTTTACAAAGAAAAAGTCCTATTGCAGCCATTTGACAGCACCACTATGACATTCTATAAACAATAAACATGAAAATGCTTTGTAAACTGAACCAACACAAAGACTTAGTAGAATCTGAAACAGACGTACTCTTGGTTTCCTTTGTTTGAGCACACATGAAAGATATGTGTACAGCAGCGAAGACTGGAGTTCTAGAGTCAAATGTGTAAGGATTCGACGGCTCTTTCTTTTTACGACTTGCTAACTGAGCTGACATACTGATTGATCATTTACGCTCTCTCAACTTCATTTTTTATATCAATCAAATGGTAAAGTAATAGAATTACTTGAGAAAGCTGTTGCAAGGATTAAATGAGATACACAAAGACTTCACTATGCTTGGTATACAGAGTGGCTCAACAAAGAGTAGGTTTTCTACTTTAGTGAAGTATGTATTTAAATGCATGTGTTCATCATTGATTTGGGAAATGTATAAAAATGAGGCAATAGGACGATTCCCACTGTCAAACACTGGGCAGGTTGCTTCACCTCCCTGAACCTTAGTTCCCCAGTTGTGGAAATGAACGGGAAGAGTCACATTCACAGAGCAAATGTGAGGCTTGTGGAATGTGTACAGCACTCGTGTGCTCAAACAAAGGAAAGCAAAAGTAAGTCTGTTTCAGATTCTACTAAGTCTTTGCATTGGTTCAGTTTACAAAGGATCTTCATATTTATTGTCTATAGAATGTCATAATGGTGCTGTCAAATGGCTGCAGTGCGACTTTTCTCTTCGTGAAGAAAATATATGGAAACTGGAACTCAGAGGTGTAAATCCTTGCCTGGGTCATATTCGACGGGAACAGCTAGATGCTTACTGCCACTCTGAAGCTCTCTGTCCGTCCTGTGTAGACCCTCCCTCTCCACTTCCCTCATGTGATTTTCAATTGTTGGGAGCAGGTTTGTTATATTTATACCACATCCCAGTAGGTTTTAAGGTGGTGTATATGGTATCCGAATTTGCAAATTTGGCCAGTTGTGACATCAGAAAATGTTATGGTGTAGCACAGCCATGAGTCTTGGGTTCAAGCCCCCCAGGTCTACCACTTGGGTGATTTGGGACAAGAGGCTTAACCTCACCATTCTCAGTTGGTTCCTCATTTACAAAATAAGGATAATAGCAAAGTCTAGCTCATAGTGTTATGTGAAGGATTCATGAGTTAATATGTAAAAAGTGCTCAGCATAGTAGCTGGCATGTTCTCAGTGCCACGTGGTGGCTGTTATTATTTTTCTCTGAGACTGCAAGCTCCATAAAGGCAGGGATTCTTGTTCATTCTGTTCATTGCTCAGTACATTGTGATGTTCGACAAATATCTGCTAAAAGTTGCTGAGTAAATTCTGTCCTTAAGTGCCTTCCATGTTGCCAATAATAATAAAAAGAACGACACTAACTTCTAAAATAATTTTCACAGTAACGTGATCAATAATACGTGGTGTTCTCCTGTCTCTGCCCTGAGCTCAGTGCCCCTTTGGTGCTGGCACTACAGACCCTCACACTGCAGGATGCCAAGAACACTCATTCTGTTTTCTGTTTCTGCCTCCCCCTGCCCAGCCTGGCCTGACTGGGGAGATATCTATCTCCAGGTGTTTCCACCTGCTTCCCCTTGAAGACGCTGATCTCCTTCTCAAAGTCTCCCACTAGGATAAGCCCCTAAAGCATGCTAGTTATGAATCTTACCAGAGTGGGTCGATGCTTTAGGGACAGGGAACCTTCTCCAAACCCTGCAAATCACTCAGTTCCCCTTGAGAAAGAAATGGCTTGATTGGCACCATTTGTGGAAAGGGGCAGGGGTTATTGAGTCACAGAGTTGAAGTGAAAACACATAATTCAAAGTCTCAAATATTTTAAAACTTCCCTGGACTCACAGGCCTCCCTTCCACTCACAGCCTTTTGAAGTAGCTCTGTGGACTTGTACCAGAGAGATGACAAGTTGAAATCCAGCTGCTGTTCATTCCGGCTTTGAGATTAGGAAAGGTAGAGCTGAATTTGGGCAACGATACTCGGAAGCTTTTCCCCAGCTGTTGGAGGCCTGCCCTGGAGGTGCTCAGCTCCATCTCTGCTGTCCAGGCTGTGAGCAAGAACACCCAAGGAAAGCCAGCAGCCTCCTTCACTCTTCCTCCCCATCCATTCAGGTACAGGCCACAAGTCTGCAGCATCTCACTACAAATTTAGCACAGAGGCAGTGATCACACCATGATGGAAAAAAAAATAGATTAAAAAGAGAGGAAAAAAATCAGCTGCTAGAACAAAAGCCAAACAGAAATGTGTTCCTTAAATCAGTAGTGTATTAGAGGTGATTTAGCACCGCATAGCCATTCCTACAACTGCAGAGACCCCGCACCGTATCTTAGTCCCTTTGTAATGTGGATGGCACTGAGATTGCTCTCATCTTCTGGGCTTATAAGCAAATATATTTAATTTGGATGTAATACAGCCAGGAGGGTGATTTCTCTAGATGGCTTAAGCAACAGATCAAGAGAATGAATTAAGCACCTCATTCCTTCAGATTTTAGGAGATGTGCAGGTGCCAGGGATCCCGCCTCCAGCTTCGGTCTGGGGGAAATTCGGCCAAGATGAAGCCTCTTATTGGCTGCATGAATTCCACCCTCCTTCATTAACTTGGTAATTATTCAATTAGTTAATGCTCCCTTCTTGAGTTGAGTAAGCTCCTGAGGGGTAAAAATTGTAGGTGGAAGCTTAAGGCTATAATAGTGGTATTCTACTCCTTGAGGAGATGCATTTGATGGGTGTCCTTTCTACAGAACTTGATTCAGTTTAGAATATGAATCAAGGTGAAAACAAAACAAATCTAGTAGGAATCAATAGAATTTCTCTATGGTAGATCTGAGTAATTTGAGATTAATTAGCACAAACCAAACTAAAACCAATAAATGTTTAGTGTCTTTATGAGCAAGATCTCAAAAGGGGGCCTTTAAGGTAGCTATTAGCTGGAGACTCAGAGATAGTTTTAGGGGGTTTGTGTGCTTCTGCAGACAGGATTGCAAGGCTAGCTGGTATGTGCACTTTTGAGGGGTAAAGAGTCCTTATTTTTTTCATCAGATTCTTTACAGAAGAGTGCAGTGCTCCCCGCTGTCTTAGGAGTTACAGAACATTTAAAAGATGATTTGAGGACAGATTAAGGACTTCAGAAGGAGAGATGACACCAGACCCGGGACTTGTGGATGCCATGTGCAAGAGGAGAGGAGGGGAGTGTTATCCACCAATGGCAGATCTGGGCATCTGGGCAGAATAAGAGCTGTGGCCCTGCAACCACTCCCTGCATTTGCACCCTGAGTTTCCCATGAGCTGTGTGACCTTAGCCAAGTTTCTCAACATCTCTGTGCCTCAGCTTCTTTGAAAAATGAGGATAGTGTTTTGCACACAGCCCAACACACAGCAAATATTCAGTGACTGCTGCTGCTTTCTGCCATGGCTAAAGGTGGTGGTTTGGTTTTCCTCCCAGGTTTTGTAGGCTTCAATTCCCTAACTGTTCCTGCATTACTTAACAGGTGATGACGTGGGGGGCCAAGCTCTTGGTACAGATGAGCACAGTGGATATTCAAGGAGCATTAACTAGGGTCCATTTTTCTTTCCGTCAAACACAGCCTTCTGGTAAAAGAGCCATTCAGGATGCCTGGAGGAACCCAGATTTCAAATCTGATGAAGGCTGCAGTTCTATAAATTCCCTCCCTCTTTTGTGCTGATGGCAACGACTTTTATATGTATTTTCATGTCTTTCTCTCCAGAGATAAATTTTGTGGCCTGCCACTGAATCTGCTTCCTAAAATGTAGCTTGGAGATTTTATTTGAGATAAACTATCATGTGAATAAAGATAGATACTATATTTTAATCTGGGAGCATTCCATTTGGAACCTTTTTTTCTAAAGTCAACATTAGTGGTGCCATCATTCAAAGGATATGGACGTTTGGGGGAAATTTACGTCCAACTGTGACTGCGAACCTTTTGCCAGGATAATATTATCTGTTTCTCTGAAAATGACAATGGCTATGGATGTAAAGCATCATCTCAGATTGCAGTCCCCAAATCAGTAAGGTCCATTTCAACACGTCTCCTGGCCCCTGTGGCAAGCTATAGTGCTCGTATGCTTACATGGCAGGGCCTCTGCCTTGCAGGTAGCCTATCTGAGAATAGTAAAGGAGGTTCATTCGTTCATGTGCTGGTGGGGCTGAGGAGCCTCACAGAGGCTGGAAAACAGGGCCTGGCAATGGATTCCCCCAGAGCCCTCCATTTCACATTGCCCCACCCCAGAGACCATGGGAGATGACCATGGGAGAGGGAAGTGAACATGCATCAGTGCCGTGGGGGAGTGACGGGGTGAAGAACAGGAAACTGCGATCACTGCAGGATGTTGCCCTTTCTTCATGACCACAAAGATGCAAAATGTTGAGCCTTGTTATTTCTGGCCCACGTAGGCATGGGTGCTTCCATTTAATTAGCATTATATCGTAGAATCAGATTATTGACCCTGGGTTGGGTCCACACCAAAACCCCTGAGCGCCTAAGCCCGGGAGAGCCCTAAGCTCTCCTTGTCTGAGAGTCCTGAGCAAGGCACCCTAGGAGCCCCTGCAGGGTTCTAGGGGCCAACTGATCTCACAGCTTTTAGGAAGAAAATGCCCCTAACAATACTTTCTTTCTCATTTGTGCAATATGCGATAAATTCATCTACCCAGAAACTGAAACATGAACAACTGCTTAAGTATCACAAAGCAGTCCATGAGACACCTAAAAAGATACTGTTCCAGGAAAGTAACAAAATTGCACGTTCTCCATGCCTCATTCGTTTTATGGACTTTCAGTTCTCCGTGGTAATAGGGTGGGGGGTGGTGAACAAAGCGAGACCACACCAGAGGCTGTGATCTGTGGAAACTTTGAATGACACTCTCTTTTTATCCCAGTCCCCTTCCAGTGAAAGTCCATTTTATGATTTGTACAAACCAACATTGTTTTGCAGGAGGGCATGTCAACACCCCAAATGGCTGAAACTGACCCAGGAGTCAAACTAGCTGGAATTTAATCTGTAAAATAGATTCATTTACACCTCATTAGAACGTAAAAGCAAATCCAAGTTCACATGGGGAGGTAGAGGAGGGCAAGGCAGTACTAACAGAAGAAAAGACTTCGGCTGAAAACATGTTTTGAAAACAAGGTGTTAGACGATAAGATATGGCAAAAAAGCAAATGGAGAATCCACAAACACATTGGGTTAACTCTACTCCAGCACACTGGGCCTGGGAGAAACAGACTAAGCTTGCACCTTCAAAGCTGTTGTGACCAATGGGAGAGCAGACGTGCAAACAATGCAAGGTAAGGGGGCTGGTGTCACCTGAGGAGGAGGAGAAGGCTACACAGAGGCAGGAGAGAGCCTCTCTGATTAGAGAGGCAGAGATGGAATCTGGGAGCCTGGCATCCAGGGGAGCCTAGGGCATGAACAAGATGCTGTTCAGCTGTGTCTGTGTTCAGAGGCACCAAGATGGGTACCAGGGTGTAGATGCCAAGGACGGAGAACAGTTCAAGAAGGCAAGGACAGTTGGCAGAGGCAACTGAGGTGCTGAGTGGGAGCAGATGGGAGGGACGCTGGGGATGGAGGGGCACCTTGGGGCTCTGCAAGACTGGCTTTGAGGGCACTAGCCCTGCAGCCTATTCTGTGGGTTACAATCCAAGCCAAGTGGTATCTCCTTTAAAAAGGTGGCCAGATTCCTGATGGCATCTCTTCAAGGTATACATCCATGGTAGGGATGAGTCAGCACCCAGCCTTGCTGGACATGGAATCAGGCCACAGAGCTTGGCCACGTAGCGCCATGTAAGTGTCAGTGGGGAGCCTCTCTCTTACAGTTTACCTGGATGTTTCCTGTGTCTCCTCCCTGATATTTCTCTGAACAACTTCTGAAATGTCAGTGCTTCTCTAAAAGAAAGTGAGGAACCTCTGTAAACACCACTTTTTTTTTTTTGAGATGGGATCTCACTCTGTCTCCCAGGCTGAGTGCAGTGACTCTGTAACAGCTCACATAGATAGCCTCAACCTCCAGGGCTCAAGCAATCCTCCCACCTCAGCCTCTGGAGTAGCTGGGACTACAGGAATGTGCTACCAGGCCTAGCTATTTTTTTTTTCTTTTTTCTTTTTATAGAGACAGGGGTCTCCCTATGTTGCCCAGGCTGGCCTTGAACTCCTGAGCTCAAGCAATCCTCCCACCTCAGCCTCTCAAACTACTGGGCTTACAGGTACAAGCCACTGTGATTCTTAAACCCTGCCCATCTCTGCCTACTCCTCTCCCCCAAACCACAGCTCTCTAGGACTAACTGCTATTTAGGAAGCAGAGAGAAGAGTCTGGTAATTAAAAGTGTTTTGTTTGCTGGGTGATGAATTTCCAGTGCCTCCATCTACTGTGTAGCACTTAATCGTTACTTTTCGTAATATTGTGACTAACCGTCCTGGCCATGAGAACTAGGCTGTCTCTCTTTGATGTGCAGTGAGGATGCTGGAATTGTTTTTGCTAGGGCTGAAAATCCTGTGTGTCTCTAGATGTTAGATTTCCTTTGGAAAAAGGCTCTTATGGGGCTAGTACAAAGAGAATTTTTTATGCTTCTGTGAGGAGATGCCAAAAAATATATAAGAATAACAACAACAAAAAAATCTGTCATCAAATTTACTCCTTAAGTTTACTGACAGCCTGTCACAATGAAATAAAACATTGATACTCACTTTGTGGACTTAATTTAAAATGACTTAGTTGAAGAAAGCAGCCACTTGCTTTGAACTACCTGCAATCCGAACACGGAACTTGTCATGAGAATGTGGAAGGAGCCTGCAGGACGCTGCTGGCTGCCTTCCAGTGTCCACTTTCCCTTTTCTCTCTCCTGACACAGCTCTGTCGCGTATTTGGTTCCCAGCCCTGAGGCCCCTGTGCTGCCGGGGAAGCTGGCCATGCTAGTTCCAGTGGTGGTCTTGGTTTAGAAAATGCAAAGATCTCTGTAGGTCAAACAGCGATAAGGAAAGGTTAGCAGTGAGAATTCATCAGGCAAGAAGCCGCCTGAGTTGTGGCACAAGGAGGCCACGTTCACTCTCTGCTTTTGACTGTGCTGCATGTCCAGGCACAGAGATGCTGTGGTCAAGTGTCTTGCTGGTGGAGGTCGCACATGGAGTCCTGTGGGAGGTGGAGCCAGTACGGGCCGATGATGTTAGATGTGAAATGTGAGCACCTGCTGGACTTCCAGGAGGACTAGGCAGATAAATGCCCTGGTGTGTCAGGCACTTGGAGCTGGGGGTTCCGTTGTTTGTAGATGAGAGTCCCTGGATGCCAAGAGCTTTAGAGTGTCTTATTACTCATGTTGGAGTTGGGACAAAAGCGATTCAAAGGAGGCCACAGCCAGCTGTTCTTGGCATCTGAGACCCATGACTACATCTTTTCCAGAGGCAGCATCCCAGGCTGTGAGGGCCGGCCAGGCATCCCCGGCGTTCTCCCCATCCTGCCCCCCAGAAACGGCCCTGTGCACCTGCATGACACTCCCTCTTCCATCGTCCATGTTGCAGCCCCTCCAAGCTGGTTAACAGAGAAAAGGAATTTCAGAGGCTTAGGGGCTTGCTGCTTTGCCAGCATTTCTGAAAGGCTTCAGAGCAACTTTAAGGATTTTCACAACAACGGCAGTGCTTATTGAATGATCTTGTGCTTTTACCGACGCAGTGCTAAAGCCCTCCACATGCATCCCAGCATCATGGTTATGCTTCAGACAGCCCTGTGATGCGGGCCTCTGAGCTCTCCCTGCTGCATGAATGAGGAAACATGCCCAAGAGGGTACTGGCCTAAGGGGCAGCCTCTGGACTCGCACCCAGGTGCTGTCAAGCAGCTGCTCTGCGGTCTCAGCAGTGCCTACCCCAGCATGGCCGAGTTGGGCAGAAGTGCTGGAGGGCAGGTTTGCCTTCTGTGTGGCTGCTTCAGCCAGACCCAAGCATGACTCTGGAAGATTGTGTGGTGCTCCTGTGCTGTGCACCATGGTGTCTTCAATGTCAACAGCAATCTTTAATTATATTTATATTTTCTAGGCTCAGCAGGGCATAGCACACCCAGGAAGCATCTGATACTTTGGGAGAAATCTGGTTTGATGATTATTAGAATTGCAAGAGTAGCTGTCTTTTAGTAAGTTTCCCCCCCACTCCCATCAGCAAAGTGATAAGTGCTTTCCTTCATCATCTTTCTTCTTCCTCTCATCAATGCTATACAGCAGGCAGCAGTGTCTCCATATCCCAAGAGAAAACAGGAAAGGTCAGAGAGGTTATATTCAAGGTCACACAACCTGAATATTGTAGGCTCAAGATTTGAACCCAGATCTCTCTGAACGTCAGACAAGCCTGGACTCGTCACCATTACTGTATTTATTTAGACAAATACAGTTGTACATATTGATAGTGGACAAAGTATTTCTATCTATGCATAACATTGTGGGATGAGCAAACCAAGATGATTAACACAGGCATTACATTACATATGTATCTTGTGTATGTAGGTGTCTAGTGACTCTTAGCAATTTTCAAGTATCCAATTCATTGTTATTCACCATAATCCCTATGTTGTGGGATAACTCCCTAAGCTTATCCGTGCCCACCCCCCATCTAAATGACACTTTGAATCCTTTCAACATCACCCCGGTTTCTCTCCCTCAGCTCTAGACCCACAATCTGCTCCCATTAGTGAAGTGAAAGTGCCTGCAGGATTGAATTTACCCAGTAGGTTCTGCATGCTCACAGAACTACCCTACCCATCCTGCCTCCCCGCCTGGCTCTGCCTCATAACTAGATAGATGCATGCTGTTCTAAAGTTGGCCAAGCTCTATAGTCTCCTTGGGAAAACAGCAGCCTTAGAATATGGGACAGCCCTGTACTCACAAACTGATGTCATAGCCTAAGACAACCAAGGCAACAAAGGATCCTCAAGAAGGTTGTGGAGGGGACAAGTAACTTCTACCTCCGGAGACCAAAACGTGAAGACGCTGGTCACTATTCTGCTGGCCTGCACTGATGTTTACTCACCACGACATATTCATGAAAGACTTTGAATATCCGTCATTTCAATCACATATCCTTACAAAATAAGCAAAGTGTTACTCTAGCTCCATGAACAGGATACAGGGATTCCTCCTAAAATCACCCGAAGCTCAACCCTGACCTCACCTGCTTCAATTATGTGTGAAGTAAGTCAAACTGCTTTGCAACAAGCAGGCATCATTGTCGATAATTCCTATTTTATAACTTTTTTGTTTGATCTCTCCCAGAATTCATTCTGAAGAAATTCAACAGAATAAATGATCATTTTCCCCGGCCACTTGACGGCTGCTTTGAATATGTAATGTGGCTACACATGTATATTATTTATGAAAAATTGATTGCTGTAACATCTCAATATTCCTTTCATGCCCTGTGAATGTGGACTTAACACATTTCCTCTGAAACCCACGGCTGGTCTGGAGTACGTGACAGTGCCTTGGAGAGGCGAATGGATTTATTGGCTTGGGCAGCCTGTCCTCTGTGTGGGAATTAGGGAATTCCTGTGCATAGTCGGCTCTCGCCTGCACCTCAGGAGCTTCTGCTGATGTGGGGCGTGATGACTGTGCTGGCCCACAGGGCAGCCCCCAGTAAATTTGGAGGACAATATAGACCAGCATCCCAGCTGTGTTTCTCTAAGGACCATGGTCTAAAAACCACGCCCCACGAGGGAGACCCGGGAAGCAGGGATACACCCTTTCTCCAACTCTGACATGAGCCCTGCGGGGTAAGTGTTGGATTCCTCCAGATGCAGATCTAGTAGTCTCCTTAGGAGGCGATTCCAGGCAGAAGTGGGAGGGGCGTGTGGACATAAGACGGGGAGGCCGCAGGGGCCATGGGGATACCACTGAATGCTCTGGGACCGGGTCCTCCATGCAGGGGAAGGAGCCCCCGTGTGCATCTTCCGCCTCCCACGTGTCACTGCAGGGGCACGCACAGAGCCCAGGGTCCCTCCTCATTCCCTGCTGTGATGGTAGGGTGGGAGGAAGCCCTAGGGACTCGGAGTCCCTGAGACCCATAGAGGACAGAAAAGGGCATGAACTGGACCAGTGAATACTGCGGGGATAGCGTTTGCAGCAGGGAGGCGTTCCTGAGAGTTTACAAGTCCCTCGTCACCCTGTCCCTCATGACACACCCAGAGCCTGGGAATCAAGCCAGAGTGGCTGTGCAAAGCCATGCCTGCAATCACTGTCGCTGTTTCTCTGGATTCCGGATGAAAATGATCTACAGGCAGGGGTGAGACGCAGGGCAGGAGAACGACTTGAGGACACAAAGCCCTGGTGTCCTGGTGAACAACAAGATCTGGCCAACTGCTTTGCCTACAAGAAGAGCAATGCTGGTGTTGGATGTATGAGAGATTGATGAATCGTGAACAAGATGCACAGAAGGTAAAATAAAAACAGCCACGAGGGAGCTGTCCCCGCACCTCCACCACAACGGCAGGGACAGCAGCGAACCCAGCGAGGATCCCCTGCCTGCAGGGGAGCAATGACTGCTCAGAGACTTGCAGCTGCCTCTGTCTGAAGGTCTGGTTCCTGGAGGAGTTCTAGGATGGGGAGGGGGTCCAGGGTCAGGTCCAGCATTCCTCACTGCTGGCCCAGACATGAGGTAGCTCACACTTCTGCAGCCTGGAAAAACAGTGGATTTGGGCTGTGCACATCCCTGGTGCCCAAAGCGTGGCCTGTATCACCTGGGAGCCTGTGAGAAATCAGTCTCTGGCAGAGCCCCAGACCTGATGACTGGAAATGTATATGTTAATAAGGTCCCCCGGTGCTTCGTGCACACATGGCAGTTGAGAGGGCAGCAGCTACAGCTTCTGGCCCTGCACTCTGGGTCTTTGGGGACTGAGTCAAGAGGAGCCTGCATGGGCTCGGTGTTTCCCGTGGGCCCGACACAGCCTTGTCTCATTTCATTCACTAAATGAAGGTGCTCGGCAGGAGCACCAACGTCCTCCTCTTACGAATGAGGAGCTCAGAGCTGCCCCGTGATGCACTCAGATGCATTCTGCAGCAGTCGGCAGTCGGTGTGGACACGGGGCAGGTGCCTCTGGAGCTCACCCAACTCACCCCGGACTCTCCTGCCCTCCATCCCATGCGAGGTCCAAATGGCCCTGTCCAAAGAGTGACACCAGGCCACAGAGCAGCCCAGTCTTGTCCAATGTGGATGATTCTAGAAGATTTCCAAACAAGAAAATGTTTTGAGCCCAAACTGAAGGAGATGGCAAAAGAGACACAAAGCAATGAAGCGGGAGCCCAGATGGATTTCTTTTCCTGCACTGAGTATTTTTCATTTGGTATCAGATACTCTTTAAAGGTCAAATGTTACCGTGTTCATTTCCTCCTCAGTCAGCTAATCAAGTACTATGCAGTGGCTTAAGGTCACAAGCGTGAGTTCTTGATGAAAATAAAAGGCTGTTCTTGATTTTGTCAGGGAAACATATGAATTGAGTACACGCCTGTAGAAACAACTTTATGTTCAGGGCAAGCATGTTCCGCACGTATTTGAATTTGGGCAGATGATGTTCTGTCAGGTCAAGGATTTTGAGCGCAATCTCTGACCACTGAGTACAAGGGCCACCCTCACCAGTGCCAATCTAGGTGGGACAGTGTTGATAGGAAAGGCAGTGGTTTGCATCCTGACCAAGACAGACACCGAGTTCTGCATAAAGGACCAATAAGCTGCCTCAGTTTTCCCTCCTGTACAATGGGGATTATGAGCTGCCCGCCAGCACTGGAGTAAGGGGTAAGTGGGATAGGATGGTGCAAAGTGCCTGCCACATATTTTCCCAGACTGAGTTCCAGAAAATAGTAGATTAGGAAAAAAAAGACTGGAATAACTACCCATAATTGTGAGCCTCCTTCATGCTAGGGGCCTCATCAGACTTCTCATGAAACCCTCACAGCCACCAATGAGGAGGGGGCTGTATTCCCAATTTAACAGGAGAGAAAACTGCTGATCAGAGAGGTTAAGGGACTTACATGGGATGGCAGAGCTGCTGAGTCCCAGCATTTCCTGACCTGACATCATCCTGGAGTGGGAGTCTCCCCAAGGTCCTAAAGCATTGACAGCCTCACCCCTGGCCCTCCCCATGGTGGCTGTACAATGAGGAGAAATAGCCTCTGAGTCTTAGTTCCTGTCCCAAAGGGAGGTTTCATGTGCTGAGCTAATGGAGCGAGACCACAATAGCTTGGGGGACTGAATTAAAACCCTGGCTGGGGTCTGCTGGGTGCTGGGCAAATGATGGAGAAAGGAAGCTCTGGGTACAGGGGTCCCCTTTTGCCCAAACCTCCCCACCTTCCATTTCCATTCACTGTCATAGGATTTCTTTGGACATAAGAGAGAACCCACTCCAAGTAGTTTAACCAAAAAGGGGAGGAGAAGCATTCAGAAAACTCTCAGGAGACCCAGTTTGAGAGAGCAGAGCCACATCCCTTGGGAGCTGGGAGCAGGAGAGGAAGCAGGCATTGGGATGGGTAGGGGTGAGCAGGGAGGGCCAAGGTGACTCTTCTGTTAATGCTGCTTCACCCAGTACAGGCTCCGCGCCCCCCTCTTCCTGCCACTCCCCCTCTGCACTCTCCTCTCTTCCTCCCTACTGCAGGTGGTGAAAGTGGAGCAGCGTTCCTCCATACAGTTAGCAACGGTGGGGAACTGGGGGCTGGGGAGGAACACTCCACCTGAGGGAGGGGCGAAGACAGGAGGGCGCGGAAAGGATTTGCGAGACACAGTGGTCTATGGATTAGATTCTAACGAGGGATTTCAGGAATAAATGATGGAAGAACTCAATGAGAAAATACGCTTGGGTAAGGCAGAGCCTTGGAGGGAGCTGGGAATTGGGGAGCCAGGAATGAATGCCAGTTATGGGGACGGGGCTTCTCCCAGGGGTGCCTCATCCACCCTCCTTCCTTTCATGGACACCCTCCTCTGAAATGGGCGGATTGCACTTTTCCATCTTAGGCAACATGCTGTGCAAATACAGCTTTAAGCTGCTTTCCAATGAGGCTCTGCAGAAAGGCGTCCTGTGAGAATCAGAGGAGAGCTGAGGGCTGGAGGTCACTCAGCACTGCTGCTTCCACCCCTGGCCAGGGCTCCCCCTCCAAGCCCTGCATGGTCTCCCTGCTCTGCCCAGAGACACGCCTCCAGGGGTCGCTCTTGTTTCCTCCCCTTTTCTTTGGAATTCTCTTCAATCAGGCGTGTGTGCCCCTCAGCCTTCAGTCCCAGGCACGAGTAGCTCCTGGGATTTCCACATTCCCAGATCTAGGAAGCAATGCATCCTCATCTTCTCATGTTCTTGCAGCACTGGATGGGAGTCAACTGCCACCTTCTCCCTGAAGTGTTTTCTCATTGGGTTTCTGGAACATTCTGCCTTTGCTCTTCTCCCATCTCCCAGAAGCATGCACACCTGCAGTCCTTGGGCCTCTTTCCTCCCCCAGGTACCCCTGCTAGATGACCTCATCTGCATCATGGATTCCTATTTCATTCCAGGGACCTCCTCCCTGGTCTCCCAAGGTGCATTTCTGGCCACTTCCTTGGCAACTGCTTTGGAGAGGATAACAGGCTTCTCCCTAACAGGCACCTCTAGCCTTGCGCTGGCCAGCACTTCCAGCATTGCCTTTCTTCTGGGTGCTCGGATCAGTACTTTCAAGTGTCTTTTGTTCCAAGCTCGACTTCTCTGTTAGGAAGTCCTGCCAGCTCTACCTTCCAACCAGGGGCATTTCCAGCACCTCCACCACCGTCGCCAGGGGCCAAGCCACCATGCTGTTATCTGAAGGACTGCATGGGCCACCCAGCTGGGCCCCCTGCTTCCGGGTTTCTTCTCCTGCAGGAACACAGTGAACCTGTAGCCTTGATTCCACTTGATCAAAGCTCAGCGGCCTCCTGTCCACTTGACTGGAAGTCAGTGTCTACTCAGTGGCTGACAAGGCTCTGACCTTACCTCCTCCCCTCAGCCACAGGGCCATAGTGTCTGCCCTTCCTGCTGTCTCCTGAATGTGCCAGGCCAGCTCCGACCCAGAACATCTGCAGCTCCCTCTGCCCTCTTTGGGGAGTGCTCTTCAGAAAAGTCTGCACGGTTTACTGCCTGCCTCCTTCCTGCCTTCCCCCAAGGGGGTCTTCCTCTCCAGCAGCCTCTTTCTGAGCAATGCCTTTAAAATTGTGGCACCTGGCTTGTCTACTCATCATCCACAACATATTCACCCCAAGACACGTGTGCTGGTAAAAGGATGGACTCACGATTTATTCATGTATTTGTTTACTTGTACATTCATGTATTTTCTGTCTTCCATCACCAGAATACAAGTGTTATGAGGGCAGGACTTTTGTACTTTTTGTTCTCTGCCATTTTCCAGAACCAGAATCACTGCTTGGCTAGGATTGAGCACTCAGCTCAGTAAGTGTTTGTTGAATGACTAAATAAAAGCAGGCCTGGTGGAGAGAATGCGGGTGATGCCAATGTGACAAGCCTAAAGTTCTTTGTTTCGGGAGTTCTTTCGATGTGGAGAAATAGAGATATGTTCTCATAATTTGAGGAAACAGATTTTTTGGTCATATGATTGTCTTTTCTGTAAAAATGGGAGTTGTCACAATAAACAGAGGGGAAGACTGATTTTCCCAGTGGGAGTAGGAACTCCTGTGGGTTGTGGGAGATCCAGCGATGCAGCTGGGGGTGGGGCTGGGGCTGAGAGTCCAGAGGAGGCAGTGGGGCCCATCTCGTGCCAGGTTTCTCGCCTTCCAGGTGAAAGTCAATCATAGCTGGAAGCTTGGCCAGTGCCCTTTGTGTCTGGTTTTCTCCCATAAGTTATTGGGGTACGAGTGGTATTTGGTTACATGAGTAAGTTCTTCAGTGGTGATTTGTGAGACGTTGGTGTACCCATCACCCGAGCAGTATACATGGTACCATGTTTAAGCCTCCTGGCCTTGGTGTCTATTTTTATTGAAATCATTAGACTCCCGCTTTTGGCTTCTGGATGCACTGGTTACCATGAGAAGCTCTCTCCCGGACGTGCCTCTGACTTGTTAAATCAGTGGACTGCCAGATATAGCGGGAGCTCTTTCAAGCTATCTGCATGTGAGGGCTGGCTTGGGATGAGAAAATGTCCACTCATAATGACCCCAGTCTGGGCCGATTATGGATTCGATCTTCCCCTTGACATCCAGGGTTTTCAGTGCGTCACTGAGGCCAGCACATGCTCATCAGGGAAGCCTGGCCTGGGCTGAGAACTAGTGCTAGGGAAGGGACATGTTTAGGGCTTATGGCTTGAAAGGAGAGGCAGAGCTAATATATCAGTACAGGGCCTGTTGTCTGTCACCGCGGCTCCATAGGCCAGGGAACCTGTGGAGGAGGCCGGGTCTCTCCCACCTCCTCCCATCACTCTCCCTCACTCAGTTCTGGTCCCGTCACACTGACCTATTGCCAGTTTCTGATGTTGAGCTGCCCTGGTCTCTATCCTGGGAGGACCTCAAGGTGTGACATCCCCAGCTAACAGGCTCTCCCCCAACCCTTGCTGGACCACACCTGGCCCGACTGACCTATCTCAGGTCTTGGCTTTAATTCCAGGCCCAAGCTCTCTCAAGCAGCCTTCCCTTGCGATTCTCTGTCACCACACCTAGCTTATTTCTTTTGAAGCCCTAATTATGAGGCTTATGAAGATGTCGCGTGTCTGTCTGATCGCCCTGGGTGGTCTGCATCCAGATGGCCAAGGCAGGGTTGGCCGGTTCTTCATTAGCTATGCGGCAACCACACAGGGCGGGGCCTGGGAGGCTCTCAACCAGTGCTGCTGGATGGAGGGTAAGCACAGGCCCAGAGGAGGCCTATGCACCCCTGTATTGCCCAAGAATCTGAGAAGGGGAACAAGTGGTGGAGAAGGGGAAGAGGCTAGATTCCCACCAGGGTCTGTCTCACTCTGGGAAGAGTCTAGACTCCCACCGAGGTCGGTCTGGCTCTGGAAGCTGCAGTCTTGGAGCAAAGCCCCATAGCCTCCCAACCACTCAAGGGAGTGAGCGCTGGAGGGACTTTGGGGGCTGAACTGTCCAGGTTCTGACTGGCGGCTGCTCCGTGAGCATACTGCACTTGGGAAAGCTCATCCCACTGGACGAGGATGACACCTGTTCTTTTCTGCATTGCTGTTCCACATCAAAAGAGAGTTAAAACTCACTGCTGGCACCTGTAAGTGTCAAATGCTATGCTAGACAGTAGGGTGAGGGTGAAGAGACAAAACCCAAGCGCTGCCCCACACCAGGACATAGGGTTCACAGGGTAGTACACTAAGGGCCAGGTGGTTTCACAACCCAGGGCAGCAGGTGCGGTGATGATGGATGTATTAGTCAGGGTGCTTTAGAGGGACATTAAAAGAATAAATGTATACATCAAGGGGAGTTTATTAGGGAGACTTGATTCATACGATCACAAGGGGAAATCCCACAACAGGCCATCTGCAAGTTCGGGGGAAGGAAGCCAGGTCAAGTCCCAAAACCTCAAAACTAGGGAAGTCAACAGTGCAGCCTTCAGTCTGAGGCCAAAGGCCTGAGAGTCTCTGGCAAACTACTGGTGTAAGTCCAAGAGTCCCAAAGCTGAAGAACTTGGAGTCCAATGTTTGAGGGTAGGAAGCATCCAAGCATCCAGCACGGGAGGAAGATGGAGGCCAGAAGACTCAGCCAGTCTAGTCCTTCCACGTTCCTCTGCCTGCTTTATCCCAGCCTTGCTGGCAGCTGATTAGACGGCACCCACCACATTGACAGTGGGTCTGTCTTCCCAGTCCGCTGACTCAAATCTCCGGGGTACCTGGAGGAGCCTGAGGTCTGAGGAGGGAGGGAAGCGCTCCTGGAATTGGCAACTTCAGCATCCTAAGGCTTAAAGGCAGTGAGGCTGGAAGGGAGGAAGTGGCCTGGGGGTGGGGGATTAGCTCCTGTGGCCTGGGGGTGGGGGAGGGGGAAGGAAGTGGGCCAGAGGAGGGGGTTAGCTCCTGTGGCCTGGCAGGGGGTGGGGGCGGCGGGGAGGGGGGGAAGGAAGTGGCCTTGGGGGGTTAGCTCCTGTGACCTGGCGGGGGGTAGGGGGGAAGAAATGGCCTGGGGGGGTTAGCTCCTGCAGATTCAGGTAGTTTGTGTCCAGTCATCTAACTTCATGTCACGTGAAGAGAAAACAGAAGACCCTACTTGGCACATGAGGTCAGTTGGTGGCTGTATTAGGCAGGGTTCTCTAGAGGGACAGATCTAATAGGATAGACGTATATAAGGAAAGGGAGTTTATTAAGGAGAACTGACTCACACCATCACAAAGTAAAGTTCCACGATAGGCTGAATGCAGGTTGAGGAGCAAGGAAGCCAGTAGTAGTTCATTCCGAGTCCCAAAACCTCAAAAGTAGGGAGCCAACAGTCTGTGGCCGAAAGCCTGAGAACCCCTGGGAATCCACTAGTGTAAGCCCAAGAGTCCAAAAGCCAAAGAACTTGGAGTCTGATGTTTGGGGGCAGGAAGCGTCCAGTTCGGGAGAAAGATGAAGGTTGGACGACTCAGCAAGTCGGTTTCTTCCACCTTCTTCTGCCTGCTTTATTCTAGCCCCCTGGCAGCTGATTGAGTGGTACCCACCCATATAGAGGGGAGGTCTCTGTCTCTCTGTCCTCCTACTCAAATGTGAATCTCCTTTGGCAACACCGTCACAGACACACCCAGGAACAATCCTTTGTATCCTTTGATCCAATCAAGTTGACACTTAATATTGAACATCACAGTGGCCAAGGGTAGCAGAGGGGACCTGACCCTCATGGTGCTTGCAGAGGGACATGTGGGGTACAACAGAGGAGAAGTTGCATCCCCTCCCCTCCAGGAGTTGGCCCTTTGGTTCTGATAAGTGAGTGGACACAGATATGACACGGAAAAGTGCTATGGTGGCACTGTTTGGTGGTTGCAAGAGATGCTTCTGAGATAGTTGCCTGCCTCTGACTCTCCCTTATCTCCCCTGAGTCTCAGCTATCTCATCTGTGGAATGGGCATTTTCAGGTGCTGTTGTGAGCACTGAATGTGGTAGTAGATGGAACTTAGTAAGAGCTTGATGAACTCAGGCCATGGCTACCGAGTAGCAAATGAATAGCACCAGGGCAGCTGCCCTGAGGCCCAGCTGGGTGCCAAGGCAACAGGATGGGCAGGGAGCAGCAAAGCTCTAAGCTGTACTCAGGGAGAGCAATGCCTGCCGTGTCCATCAGGGAGGGCTTCCTGGGGAGGGTCCTGCAGAGTCAGCAGGGTTCCTGGAGGGAGCATGGGGCAGGGGCGGGGACCATATTATGGGCGGGTGAACACACCTAAAGGGTTGGGTTAGAGAGTCCGTGGCAATGGGTAAAGGAGCAGAAGGTGGAGATAGCAGGGTCAGGCCAGCTCAGTGAGGGCCCTGGAGTTCAGAGACAGAGGTGGAAGGAGGGGAGCAGAGGACTGTCTGGATGGAAGCAGGTTTGGAAATATTCTGGAAGCCTGAGTGGAGACAAGAAATTTTAACCGGCTGAGCCCGGGAACATCTCTGCAGTTGCTGACAATCAGCGCCTAGTCTCTCATCACAACCCCATCTCAAGGTCAGTGTGCCCTTGAAAAGACGGCTGCATATCACCAAGTGAGCAAAGCCAAGGGCCACCTCCCACATGTGCTCTTCATCCTCTTGGTGATGCTTCTGACTACCACCCTTTTCATTCACCTTTATGGATTCCTCATTCAAGGGAATGCACGAGCCGTGATGGTGCCCGTCCCCTTGGTTTTGGATTTATTTTGTTATTGTTGTTGATTTTGGCCTTCGTGATGCTCCTGGAATTCTGCTGTTGTAATCATTTCAGGTAAGGCTGATATTTTGAGTTTTTCCATTTGTTTGCTGCAGCAGCTTTGCATTTTAAAATGTGGGCATGTTCCCCAGGCTGTCCAACATCAAATGTGTTTTTTGGCCCCAGTGGGAGGCCCTGACCTTTCATTTGCATGCATCATAAATGTATGCATGTGCATGTTCTTTTGTGCACATACGATATCAAAACCCCCATCTTAGAGCCCCAGGCATTTATATAGACTGTCAATCGCCATGTTTCCCCTTCCCCTATCTGCTTTAACCAAAGCCACGGAGAAAAATTAATGCACAGACCTCTCTGCTCACAGTGCACAGACACACGTCACCCTTCCTGTTGGTATCGAGGGTCACAGAGATGTTGCAATTCATTAGTTATCAATATTGTGTTCAGCTGACTTCTTGAGAAGTATGACAGGCACCCTTCCTCCCCTGCAGCCGCAGCCAGGGCTGGTGCCGATCTTGGGGCTGGAGCTGTCTGCTCCCTTGGAAATCACAGTCTGTAATGACTGGTTAACATATTGACTGCCCCAAGAAACCCTGGAGTCATCTCTTGCAAAAGGCCAGCCTGAAGCCAGTGTATAATGACTGCTTCTCCAAGATAATTAGGTACTTTCCTTCAATTAAAATTGGAAAATGCACAGAGCAGAACATCTGTCACAGTTACCATCCAGTGAGATGCATCTTCAGAGCAATAATTACTCCCCAAAGATGGGAGGGCTGATGTGGGCGCCTATTGACAATTCTGGTCTGATGGGGTTGTTTCTCTGAAGATTGAGAAGGAGTGGTCTTTCTCACCCTGGGTGAACTAATTTTGGCACCAAGAGGACACAGGACCTTGGAGGGTTTTGGGGAGATGCGTGCAGTCTCCCTAGACACTAATCAACATCCCACACTGTCTGCACCACCAGAGTAGGGGTCTTCGATGTCCGTATCTGATCAGCAACTGACTCTTGCCTTCTGAACATGCCCGACAAACGTCTCATTATTCAAACAGATGTTTCTGTGTGTTTTGGATTGCTATTCCAGTGGGAATCTGGCTCTCTTATTTACAAAAGGAAAACTGTCCTTCAGTTTTTGCAAAATGTTAGGTTTCCCAAATACCCAGATTATTGTTGGAGAGGCTGATGGCTCAGAGAAGGGGTTAGGAAGAAAAATGATCATTCTGTACTCACTAAACATTTCCAGGTTGGGCCTCTGGTCCTATGTCTCTGTTTCTTGAATACTCAGAATCTGGACAGCTCTATGCTGGAAGATTCTCTCCACACAGGAAGCTGGTTAGGGACCCTGTAGTTCCCAGCCTGCAGGCTGCAAGACCGAATATCTATCCTATTGTTGCCAAACATACTTGATTCATTCCCTCAACACTCAGTATTTTTCCCTCTGATTGTATAACTAGTTGATGTTCATTAGTTTAAAAATTGCACAATATATAAATACAAAATAAAGCAAAAACCTCCTGAGTCCCCAACACCCTAATATAACCCCCTGCCAAACTTTTTGGTGACTATATTTTTTTCAAGCAAATCTTTCAACATATCACGTACACATATTATTTCTATGTATTAATTAATACTTTCCTCCATCTTTTTTTGAGTGTCAAACAGCATATTTCATTTAGAAATCCCTCCAAGTCAATCAAGTATAGATAAAATGTTCAAAATATTGTTGCATACTAATTTTTCTGTGAATATAGTTTAGCGACTTTTGGCCCTTTAATGGACATTCGCTTCATCTCCAGTTTGTTTGTTTGGCCAGGCAACAATGTCATAGTATATTTTTGTGTATATGTATCCTTATGTACGAGTTCATTCTTCATATACCCAAAGACTACAGGCTCCTATGCACTGGTAAGAAAGACTGACACTTCTTTGTAGCTTATTTAATGATGGATACACCATCAGGGAAAGAAGGCTATTTGCAATTCCATTGTCATCTTGTCCTGCAAGGAATTTTGCCCCAATTGCACCAGGAAGCCTTTTCTGGTTCTCAGAGCTCAGTGGGTTCTTGCAGACACTTGAGATCCTGGATCATTCCATTGGATATTTGAGGCTTTCAGCTGCCATCTCGTTTACCATATGTGTCCCTTCTCAATATCAACCATCCCACCAGCTGTTTGTGGGGGAACCCCAGGAATGAGTAGCAGATGGATCCATTGGAGAACAGGCCATAGAAGCCCCTCCAGATTCCTCCTGGATGTGGGGCCTCAATTTACTTCTGATAGTAATCCCGGCCTGGACCATGACTCCGATGGCGAGACCTCTGGTGGAGACACATTCCAGGCTAAGGAGAAGAGCACTCCTGTTTTCAGACATTCGCGTAGTCAGTGGACGGAATGGGAGTAGAAATTGCGTGCTGTTATTTCACATGGCAGAACTAAGAGTTCCAGAGGAGATTGGGGAAAGTAGTTTTCCATTGGTTAGAATGGAGACTTGCCTGTCTCCACTGTTGCAGAAAGTATTCTAAGTAGAGGGTTCTGATTTTAGAGCAAAGGCAGGGGGGCTAAATTACCTGGGGTTTGTGCAGAGGTGAAATTTAGATGCCATTTTAACATAGCCAGAACAGGGCTTAGGTCCAGCAGAATTAAATCCTTAGATATGATCTACGTAGCAACAGTCAGGACTGCAACAACTAGATTTTAAATGGGGATCTGGGTAAACTCTAGATACCTTGGTAGGCAGGAGGTCAGGTTCTGAGCCAGAGTCCTGGGAAATTCTAAGAACATCTATGTTCCAGCAAATCCAAGCATCCCCATGACTTCCACATATCTTGGATTTCTGGACTCTCATCTTTGCATCCTTATGGTAGATTATTTCTCCCCTGTGGTCACAATAAACCTCAAATCTTGGAGGATTGCTGTAAAGGGGTCATGGAAGAGGACAGCCCAGGTTTGACAAGCACATTCATTCACATAAGGGCAATGACAACTTCAGGTTTGGGCAGAAAATGCTGAAAATGACAAAGTTTTGTCAGGAACGCTGTTTTTGACTTTAAGATGCCTGAAAGGCATTTTAACACTAAGCTCCCATGTAGCTTTCCCGTGGATGATATATAACTCCATTTACAGCTGTAATCTGGGTAACAAAATGAATACTCCATCATTGTACTATGAATAGTAAATTAACCCAGATAAAAGTGTTCTACATCCAATCAAAACCATTAAGTAACTAGGAGACTAAGATTGGTGAGGACATTTTGGAGGCAATTATAACTAATGAATACATTAACTTCAAGAAGGAGGATGGTTCCAATGGCTTTCTGGTCTCTCCAAATAAAATTAGGGTAGGTGGGAACAAAGCTGAAATAATTTTGTGAAAAGGACAGATTTATTGATCTACACAGAGCCATTAGAAGGGGAAATGGTTTCTTAGGAGAGAGACTTGGGCATATTAGATTTCAGAATAATCATTAAGAAGAATGAAAGACATTTTCCCTTTTTACCACATTTACAACCCGTCTAGCTTAGACCAAAAGAGCTCACACTTTGCCCCCTATTCAGGGATTTTGGTGCGGAAATTTTTCACTTTCTTTTAAGATATATCATTTATTGTGTTTTAAAAGTGAAATTAATGCATACTAATTGTGAGCCATATGGAAAACACAAACAATGCAAAAATAAAACCATTTGTAGTCTTATCACCCAGCGTTGACCAATATTAACAATTTGGGGTAACCAGTCTTTTATTTTTCTATATTCATATATATTTGGGGATAGTTATAGATGATTCTTTACACTCAAGAATAACGGCTTTAATATTTTTATAAAAATGATAACTCATCCTATAAAATTCAAGTCATACAGAAAAATTCAAAGGAAGATACTAAAAATCATCATCTGAACTCTCACCCACAGTAATCATGCCCACTCCCAGCATCTCTCTCTAGCATATGTGCAGATAAAGGAGAAATAGATCAATTACCTTCTACAGAAAAACGATGACTCTGTGCATGCTTTTTCTTTTTTTTTGAGACTGAGTCTTGCTCTGTCATCTAGGCTGGAGTGCAGTGGCGCCATCTCGGCTCACTGCAACCTCCGCCTCCCAGGTTCAAACGATTCTTCCGCCTCAGCCTCCCAGTTAGCTGGGATTACAGGAATTTGCCACCATGCCTGAATAATTTTGTATTTTTAGTGGAGACGAGGTTTCACCTCATCGAACTCCTGACCTCAGGTGATCCGCCTGCCTCAACCTCCCAAAATGCTGGGATTACAGGCGTGAGCCACCACGCCCAGACATGCTATTTTCATGTAAAAAAATTTTGCTGTTTCATTTAAAACAGGGAAATCAGCAAAAATAAAATGGTAGGGGCTGCTGTATTACCTGAAACTGTCTCTGGAGGCCATGTTGGTCTTGGAGGTCTTGGCTGTTCTTACACTTTGTTTTCACTTCTTTGCCTTGAGACATCCCTGAGTTTTTGTCATTCGAGACAGCAGCGCACCTCTTAGTAAGGCTCTGAAGTCACAGCTGGCTGCTCTCATAGCACTGACCTCCTTTTCCACACCAGAAGCCAATTTCTTTAGCCTGGAGGCTCAAGCCCCAGCACCACAGAGGCCAAAAAGGGGGCCTCGGTGATCTTCTAGATCTTCTACTGTGGCACCAACTTGCTAAAGGGACATTCCTAGCTTCCTGCTACTGACTCACACCTGCAGATTCAAAGGAGAGATGTCCAAACACAATCAGAACAAACACTTCCAAGAGCTAAGTAGTAATGCAAATGAATTAGATGGGGCATGTATACTGAAAGCAAACAAGCAAACTTGAGCATGAAGATTACATTCAAAACGATGGTCAGAACTCCCCAGCCTGCTGGTGTCGTGCAGGAGTTGTGGCCCAGTGTGGGCATATTCTAAAATTTTTCAAAAGGAGCCAGAGATCTAAAGGATCTAAAGGTTTTGTTTTTGTTTTTTTGAGATGGAGTCTCACTCTGTCACTCAGGCTAGAGTGCAGTGGCACAATCTCAGCTCACTGCAACATCGGCCTCCCGGGTTCAAGTGATTCAGGGATTCTCCTGCCTCAGCCTCCTGAGTAGCTGGGATTACAGGCAAAGCCCACCATGCCCAGCTAATTTTAGTATTTTTAGTAGAGATGGGGTTTCACTATATTGGCCAGGTTGGTCTCGAATTCCTGACCTTAAGTGATCCGCCCACCTCAGCCTCCCAAAGTTCAGGGATTACAGGCGAGAGCCACCGTGTCTGGCTTAAATTTTTAAGTGAAATCTCTTTATTTATGTAGGTTGACAGTCAACTAAACAACTAAAAACACTATAAAACAAAGCCCATTGTTAATCAGTCCGATGTCTTCCTTTGCTGTAAACACAGTTTAATAAAGTGTGGAGACCAGTTAAATGTAAATATCAAATGATGAGCGAATACTTTTTGTGTCAGTATATCTCATGCAATAGTTGGTACATTGTTATACAAAAAATGCTTATTATCTGGAATTTAAATGTCACTAGGCATCTTGAATCTTTCCTGGCCAGCCCAGGTAAGGAGGCCCTCCGATTTGTCCTCACTGCTCTCAGGAAATCTAGGGGCTTGGGGGAGCTACGTTACCACCCACTGTCTACCTGTTCCTGTCCACATTTCAAAGTATTCAGCAGGTGTCTTGTTGGTATTTTGTCCTCCTTTTTCATTGATGATGTAGCTTTTTTCCCCCCTCGCTATTGTTTCTTATTTCAAGAAAATAGTGGGATAAAAATGCATTTTTTTAAACCATCTTGAGGGATAGTCTCCATAATCTGCTTTTTTGTTTAACTTTATGTAATTTTTTTCACCCTTAAATATTTTTAAAACATATTTTTCTTGGCTGCCTATAGGCCCTTTTGTGAATTTACCAAAATTAGCTGAAACTTAATTACATTTCATGCTCAGAAATCCTGTGTACAGCTATTTGAGCTAAAAAGAGAATTTAATTGAAGTAATAATTCACCATTCTCTTTGGTCAGTGCCTGGGCCAAGAGAAGAGGGAAAGAACCATCAACAGAAGGGTTATCTCTGACTATTCTTAGGAAACTCTAAAGAATTTCCCAGGGCTTTGAGGCAGCTCACCCCAAAACCCTGGTCCTTGGCTTGTGGGCAGCTCACCCCAAAACCCTGGTCCTTGGCTTTTCAGGATGCCAATGGGATCCATTATGTTTACCTTATACATACTGGTGACAGATTTATCTTTCTCTTCCACATCATCTGGGAATCCCTTCCTATTAGTTGTTTTTCTGTTGGCTTCTAATGAGCTTTGTAATTATTCATTTTATCTCAAGACAAACACTATTAACCAGGTTTGGTGTGATTAAGGAAAGTGCTTCTTCAAGCACTTATTTTTTCTGGTGGGGATGATTCTCATGTAATTAAACCACATTGTGAAGAAGCAACTTGATACATTGGCTTATTTTGGTTTTGACAACATGATTAAAGTACTTGGCTTTCCATCACAATTTGCTGCACAGAATGTTGATATTCCATCTGATACCCTTTAGAATCTAAAGTTGTGTCAGTGAGGAGTGGAAAAATACTGAATATCAGAGGTCAGAAAAGTCAGGAAACTCCCCTTAGTGCTAAAACAACAAGGTTATCTGGAAAGTCCCCAGCAGGGCAAGCGGCCCTTTGTGGTTTGGTCAAAGGGCGGGAACCAATGAACAACTGACTAATGTTTAACTTTAAATGTCAGCCAATTGTAAACCTACAACTGTAAAAATCCCCAGTGACTCTGTAACTTGCTGTAACTTGTTTGTGTCTGACTATAAAAGACGGCTGAACACCGAGCTCGGGGTCTCTCCCTAGGATCTGATACCTAGCTGGAGGGAACCGAGTTCGAATTCGAAATAAAGCGATCCCTGCCGCTTGGCTTTGTCTCTGGACTCTGGTGGTTGCTTTCGGGTCATCGCGGGTCTGGGCATTACATCAGACAAAAGCAACTTTACAACAAGTGAAGGCAGGTACTCCCGTGGCCTGTCTGAATAGTCCGTTTAGGGAGTAGCTTGCAGTGACCTGGGCTTGTTTAGATTATAAGGTCACTGCTGAGACCACATCCCACTTCCCAAGATAACCAGTTCCATAAAGAAGCCACGCAACATTGGTGCATTTTAATGGAATAAAACATTCTGGTGACTTCATTCCAGGTTCTGTGCCATGTAACACAGATTTGGTGAAACAAGTGTAGCATACTTTGTCACCTTTGTTTGCATTTTCGTTGCTGTTCTTTTAAATTTTGTGTGTGGCTTCAGTTGCCATTTTTCTGAATTTATGAACCCAGCTATGTAGGACACATGAGGCAATTTGTTCAGCATTTTGCGCATACTTAAGCAAGCTTTTAACTTCTTTGGGGAGGGTCAAATGGGCCTTTTAGCCTTTATCTAGCATGAGAGGCATCCACTGGGCAGAGCTCTTGCACCTGGCCACTCAGGGCTTGCTGACCAGATTATGGGGATCATCTTTGTTTCAGCAGTCAGTCCCTAGTCCAGTGAGTTCTGGCTAGGATATTAAAAAAGGAAAAGGAAGGAAGGAAGGGAGGGAGGGGGAAAAGAAGGAAGAAAGAGAAGGAAGAAAGGGAGGACAGAGAGAGGGAGGGAGGAGTAAAGAAGGAAGAAGAGAAGGAAGAAAGGAGGACAGAGAGAGGGAGGGAGGGAGGGAGGGAGGGAGGGAGTAAAGAAGGAAGAAAGAGAAGGAAGAAAGGGAGGACAGAGAGAGGGAGGGAGGGAGGGAGTAAAGAAGGAAGAAAGAGAAGGAAGAAAGGGAGGACAGAGAGAGGGAGGGAGGGAGGGAGGAGTAAAGAAGGAAGAAAGAGAAGGAAGAAAGGAGAAGCAAAAGAAGGGAGGGAGAGAACAGGAAGAAATCACTGTTTTATGATATTTACCATGCATAGAACGATGACCGAGATGTTATTCAGGAGGTGGGTAAGGGTGTGGCAGATACTCAGAACATCATTTAAACTTTAAAGTTTCATTCCCAAGAGAAATCAAATATGTAGTAGTTCTAAGACGCCAATCTATCCAATTACGATTTATACCGAAGATACCTCTCATATCTGAAGACATCAAGACAAAAAGACAGCTACATTTCTAGTGCCTCGTGGGGGGAAATTCAAGATAAAGAAGAAGAAGAAAAAGGTAAAACAAGCGTAGTCTCTTCTCTCCTGTGCATTACAAGCCCGTATGCCCCCCGCCCCCCAAAATGTCACCCTAGAGTCTTTCTTGCTAGCTGGAGCACAGCTTGATTTTCAGAGATGATTGAGTTGGCATGGCTGTTGCCAAAAGCTTGTTTTGACTCGTAAACAGTACAAGTTTGAGAAAAAACTCAGTGATAGAGGAGAAAAAGAGAATGCTAAGTTATCATTTTTACAATTGCACTTTAGAACCTGTAGCTGTGATTGGTGGCGGTGTTTTTTCTCTTAATTCTTTTGCCGGTGTGTTTTCTATTATTTTTGCCAACCTCTTGTTTCCACACCACTTGCCCAGTATATGCTGCCTCTATTCAAGTTATTGCAGGATTCACTGATGGAAAATGGAAGATTGTTTCAGCTCCCACAGATATGTATCCCATGAGATTTAAGATTGTCTTTCCTTTGCTTATTCTTTTCTTTCTTGAGTCAAATGATGCAACATTCTCAGCAGTAGCAGACAGAATACAAAATGAAAAATATACATATGAAATATGTTTATTTTATATAAATTAATATTTATATCTCATTCCACTTACAAAATAATTTTCTTTAGTCTCAATGTTTTTTCTCTTTCGTCAAAGTACTTCCTTCTACTTTAGCTACTAAGTCATTTAGGTCTAAATCGACACGGATTACACCTGCTTGAAATCTCTGGTGGGGTTAAAATTGCCAGATAATTAGAAGACCAGATTAGGACCTGAGCGCAACCTTGTCAACTTTGAGAAAACTTACCAAATCTTTATTAAGTTAAGAAGGGGGAACACAGTCATTTGTTTTTCCGGATGACATCACTTTTTATTACCAAGAATATGTTACGTGGATTGTTTTCTACAAGTGTTACCATCGACCACTTTGCAGTGCCATTTATGCTGGCAACTCTCAAATTTTTCTTTAGCATTTCTAAGATTGATTCCCCCATCTTCTATTAAAAACAAACATCTATTGAAAAATGTCCTATAGAAAAGAAGGAAATTGATTCCAGCTCTTGAATCGGGCTGACTGTACTTCGATCCATGTGATAGGAATGCTCCAGGGACATTTATAAACTGTTGAATTTCACACACAGAAAAATTGCATAGAACGTGTTTTTCCTGGTTGTAGCAGTAACAGCCTTCCGAGTCCCCCATTCTATATCTCTCTTCTTGACCCACCCTTGTTTTATGTACCTGCCTCCTGTATCAAATTACCTTGGAGCCTTTGAAGTTGCAGAAAATCAAAAGTTAGGAAGAGATGCATACACACCTTAGGATATTGCTCTGTGACTTAGGCATAAGCCCCTTAATGCCCATTTTATGAGTGGCTTAAACCACGTTCAAATATAGGTCAGAAAATCATTGAGGCTTTATTTACTCTCTCTCTTTTCAGGGTTGCTGGCTGACATACACCCCCTTCTGCTGAAAGGTGATAAAGAAATATGCCCAGAGCATAGTAGGCCCTCATCTCATCCTCCTTGATTTGACGTCAGAGAAAAAAAAATTAGCATTTTCAAAATTTGCGGTTGAAAACTTGAGACCTAAAAATATGTGTATAGATCAAGTTGTTGTTTTACAAAGCAATGGCCGGGGGAGGGCAGAATGCTGTAAGCATCAAACCACATGCGATCCATTCATCCATAATGATGGGCACCACTTTTTATGGACTTCCTTCTGCCTCCACATGCACTGCTTCATGTGAAATGCAAAAAACTCTGTGAGTTGTTCACTTTCCCTTCCCCTCGTTCATTCATCCACCCAACAGATATTTACTGAGCATCTGCTGTGTGTGCATACATGGGAACAGCACGTTGATGGAGACAAACTGACCCACGGCCACAAGGAGCATTATCTTAGCTCAAAGTGCTACAAGCTGTGACCTAAGGCCTCTTCCAGCTCCCTGTTGGTTGTCATATGATCTGCAAGCTAAGAATGTTTTTTACATTTTTTGATGGTTGAAGGAAGATCAGAGAAGAATCCTATTTGGTGATATGTGAAAAATATATGAAATTCAAATTTTAGTGTCCATAAGTAAAGGATTTATTGGTGTCCTAGCCCCATCCATTTGTTTATGTATTGTGTATGGCTGTTTTGCCATACAAGGACAGTCTAAGTGTGTGACAGAGATTCAGTGGACCTGACCCTGTACAGAAAAAACGTTCCCAACACCAGTCTTAGGGGATGAAAAAAACCAAGGTGAACTAGCTTTCCTTAGATGCTCTCTGACTCCAAAACCATTGTCTATATAACACACCACACCATCACCATTGCTCTGGCTGTGAAACCTGACTGTTCACAGGGCTTTTTACTTAACCAGGTTAAACAGAAAATTAAACTGGTTCTTATGGACATTGCCAGTCTACACGGCACCTTTTCAGACTGCATGGTCCTCTGACATTAAAACTGACAATTTTTTGAAATTTTTCAATGGGCAGTGGCATAGAATGGAACGTAATGCACTGAGGCTATGGGGATGGGGATGGGATGAGGTTAAGGAAGTGGAAACAGAATGAGGTTATGGGGATGAGGATGAGATGAGGTTATAAGGATGGGGATGCACTGAGATTGTGGGGATGAGATGAGGCTATGGGGATGAGATGAGGTTATGGGGACAGGGATGGGATGAGGTTATGGGGACAGGGATGGGATGAGGTTATGGGGATGGGATGAGGTTATGGGGATGGGGATGAGGATAAGGTTATGGGGATGGGATGAGGTTATGGGGATGGGGATGGGATGAGTTTATGGGGTTGGGATGAGGTTATAGGGATGAGATGAGGTTATGGAGATGAGATGAGGTTATAAGGATGGGGATGCACTGAGGTTATGGGGATGAGATGAGGTTATGGGGATGAGATGAGGTTATGGGGATGGGATGAGGTTATGGGGATGAGATGAGGTTATGGGGATGGGATGAGGTTATGAGGATGGGGATGAGATGAGGTTATGGGGATGGTGATGTGCTGAGGTTATGGGGACCAGATGAGGTTATGGGAATTGGGATGAGATAAGGTTATGGTGATGGGGAAGTGCTGAGGCTATGGGAATGGAGATGTGCTGAGGTTATGTGCATGGGGACAGATTGAAGTTATAGGGATTAGTATGTGCTGAGGTTATGAGGATGGTGATCAACTGAGGTTTTAGGAATGGGGATGGGATGAGGTTATGAGGATGGGGATGCACTGAGGTTATGGGGATAGGGATGCACTGAGGTTATAGGGATGGAGATGTGCTGAGGTTATAGGAATGGGGATGAGATGAGGTTATCAGGATAGGGGTGATACGAGGTTGTGGGGATGTGTTAGGTTATGGGGATGTGGAAGTGCTGAAGTTATGGGGATGGGGATAGGATGAGGTTACGGAGATAAAGATGGGATGAGGTTATGGGGACAGGGATGGGATGGGGGATGGGGATGAGGATGTGCTAAGGTTATGGGAATGAAGATGGGATAATGGGATGGGGATGGGATGAGGGTATGGGGCAGGGATGAGATGAAGGTGTGGGGAAAGAGATTGGGTGAGGGTATGGGGATGTGCTAAGGTTATGGGCATAAGGATGGGATGATGTTATAGGGATGGGGATGGGATGAGGTTATGGGGATGGGGATGGGATGAGGTTATGGGGATGGGGATGGGATGACGTGATGGGGATGGGATGAGGTTATGGGGATGGGATGAGGTTATGGGGATGCTGATGAGGACCAAGATCTCAACTGTTTCATAACCACAGGAGATGAATCCTCAGAAACTGAATTGCCCTGCACCACATGCTACCACTCCTAATTGTTTTCCTCCTAAGCAATATATTTTATCTTATAATAAAGATCACCATGATTGTCATATTTCTTTTTTCTGTGTATTTTCTGACTGTTTCCTTATATTTCAAACAAAAGATATTTTGTTCTTAAGTTGTTAAAATACAGCATTGTTTAAATCTCCAAATCCCAATATTCCGACTATTTATTGTTAACCATAATTGAGCAATTTCTGATAATATTTTCACTGGTATAAAGTAATCTTTCTACAACTCACATCATAAAGATTCTTAATGGATATTCTATCCTTGGACAAACACTGTGATATTATTCTCAGAATGAACTTGGTATTCGCACTCCTTTTCTTGTCCTTGCTAACACTGAGCTGATCTCGGAGACCCACTGGTTGGGCATGATGAGGATTTCAGTTCTTCCTTGGATAATGCTGAATGACAGACACTTAGAGAGACTTCACCTAAAATATGGAAATATTTTCTTATTTTGCTGTTCCTAACAAAACCCCTTTTATTTAGGCTCAAATTAAGTTTTGTTTTGCTAAGACCTAATACAATCCCATTAGTGTCTTTTCTAATTATTTTCTGTTTATCAGAATTACTGAATCATGACACTGAGTCTTAATCGTTTGGATTTCTGCTGCAGATTAATCCCAACTCAAACTCATCTGCATGTCCCCACATTTGTCTACATCTCTGACTGGGGAGTTGTGTGCTTAAGTCATTAACTCCAATTAGAGTGGAGAATCCATGGCCACCTGAGCCCAGGACTGTGGGCCATGGAGGCATCTTCAGAAGCTGTTGATTTCATTTTCTTTGGGGACCTGCACAAGGAGGGCACTGTTCCTGATGTCAGATCATGATTGTTACCCTAAGGCCCTGGTACCAGAAGGCCTGAGTTAAAATCCATGCTCTCCCTTTGACTCTATTGGTAACTTGGAGCAAGTGCTTCACCTTTTTAAAACTTCAGTTGCCTCATCTGTTAACCAAGATGCCCACAGTCCCCACCTCGTAGGGTGGTCCTACCCTTAAATGCCCATGAACATAAGAGTAATGGTACCGGCCAAGGGAAGCCCTTGGACGTAGTTATCGTAGTCAATATTACTTTGTCATTCTCATGACATTTAAAATTCTGAAGTGTAAAGTGACAAGCTCATCCTCACATTCCAGAGCTCTATGTTTTGTCATTCCTTCAACTTCGCCCTGTCTTTCCATTTCTTTAACCAATTATGTTTCACCCTGGGAACCCTCTGGGGGATGTTCTTTGTTCTTAGGCTGTTCTTCTCTGTCTTCTCTGCCTCAGTAACTCTCTCTGTTCCAAAACCATGTGGGATGCAGGCGCTCATCAAAACTTCCCAGGGAGGCTTTTCTTTCTTTCCCTTTTCATGCAGGCAGAGGCAGACAATAAAGGGTATCACCTCTCAAGACTCAGGCTTCTGCAGCTGTTGTTGGGAATCCCGTTGCCAGTCTAATGGTCCTGCCTTCATAGGAAAATGTCTTTTTTCTTAGGTCATTTTTAACCTGTTTAGGGGTGGACTTTCTTTTTAAAATGTATCCAGTAGGATGCCCATGCCGTCTGTTAATTATGGCTTCCCACCCTTTATCTCTGGTCCATCTTTCTGGAATTCCTATTCAATGTACATTGGACCTATTCTAATTTCCATGGTATTTTAATCTCAGCCCATTTTCCATCGCCCTTTTGCTCCAGGCTGCTTTCAGGGTAATTTCTGTATTATTAATTCTCCTTTCAGCAACTTACCTCTAGTTCATCCTTTCATTGACTGACTCTGTAATTCCTGTGACTACAGTTTCATTCTGTAAAGTTTGTCTAGTCCCCTTTTAAATCTGCCTGTGCGACTGTCATCATACTGCATTCATTTCTCGTACCTTTGCTGCTGCTTTTATGTTCTCTATCATTTTTAATTGTTTAGATTCATTTTTGTTTTGTTTTGTTTTGTTTTCTGAGACAGAGTCTCACTCTGTCACCCAGGCTGGAGTGCAGTAGTGCGATATCGGCTCACTGCAAGCTCTGCCTCCTGGGTTCAGGCCGTTCTCCTGCCTCAGCCTCCCGAGTAGCTGGGACGACAGGCATGAGCCACCACGCCTGGCTAATTTTTTTTTTTTTTTTTTTTGTATTTTTAGTAGAGACGGGGTTTCACCATGTTAGCTAGGGTGGTCTCAGTCTCCTGACCTCGAGATCCTCCCACCTCAGCCTCCCAAAGTGCTAGGATTACAGGCGTGAGCCACTGCGCCCAACTGATGCAGTTGTAATGTACTAAATGTATGATAGAATTTTCCCATTATCTGCAGTGCTTGGGTGTTCACCCTGCCGTTTGTCTGGCCTGTGGACACCCACCTATGGTGGAGGATTCCTTACACATTTTACGATTTGAATTGTGAATCTATGCTCAGCAGACTCTCGTGTGCCTGGGTTATAGGGGTGTTCCCCACAGCAATTTTGTGCATGTTTCTGTCAGATGTTCTAGGGTTATGGCCAGTTGTAGGCTACTTTTTATGTTAAAACGTTGACTTGAAAGTTTGGGGAGATGAGAGTTGAATTTTAAACCACAAGTCCATGTGAGATTCATGTCCCGACGATGAATTCTCAGGAGAGATCTTTTATGTTTCTTTCCCAAGTGAAGCCAGGCAGCAAAAAATAAGAGGCTGTGGCATTGTGGGTTGATGTGCTTTTCTGTTACTCTGAACTAACGGTGTGGCTTTGGAGGGTCCTAGTTTTATGGGGGTGTCGGTCCTACCTGCCCTCCTTGATCTGCTCTTGGGGGTACATAAACGTCTAAGTCAATGTTTTTAAATGCTGCTGGGATCCCCAAACCAGCTACTTAGACATCACTTGTAAGTTGTTAGAAATGCAAAATCTCACACCCAAACCAAGACCGACCGAATGAATCAGAAACTGGGCAGGTGGACTGGGTCTAGAAAAATGTGTTTTTAAGACCCCATCAGGTTCATGTGCATCTGGACGGCCACCACTCCGACTGGTGAGACTGAGTCTCTGCACGCACGCCTGTCCTCTCCAGGGCTGCTATAGCCCACCTGGTTAGACCCCTGCGGTTTTGAGCTTTTTCTCCTTTTCTGCACCTGGGAATTCTTCATTCTTTCCAGCTTGCTTAGTCATGCTTATAAAATAATGTTTATTATGTTTTATCATCTTTTAAAATAATATGCACACTAAGAGCCGCTGAATTTTTTAAAAAAGAAAAAAATAATAGCAGGAGTAATTTTGCTTATCTTCTCTGCCCTCTTGCTAGAATCAGAAGTCAGTAATTACATAATTTTTATTGTGAGTTTACTGCCATTCCTCACCCACGGACCGTCAGCTCTGTGAAGGCAGGCATTCATCCCCATTTTTGCTCTTGACGAAATATTCAGCTCCTACTCAGTGAGGGAAATGCAGCAGCGACCCAACAAATGTTTATTTGTAGGATGAGTACATAAATGAAAAAGGGAGACATTAAACTCTTTCTGTAAGAACATTCTATTTCAGTCATGTTGTTCAAAATCATACAACTGCCTGTATTCGTGCTTTTGGGGGATACCCCCTCCTGAGTGTGGACATTTTGCTGTGTTCTTTCTGCTCGTTCATGAAACTTAAAAGCCGTGAAGCCTCCACAAGCTTTTCTCACCAGAGTTGTCTTTTCTTTCTGAGTCTACCCACACTGCCTTGAGGAATCCCTTCTGCCTTTGTCCAGTGCTGTTTTTTATTTATCATTCTGTAGCCTGGCGGTAAATAGTCTGTAAAGTCAAAGTGCCTGGTTTTATTTCTTAGCTGTACCTCTTGACTACACGCATGACCTTAGCCTTTCCTCTTCCATTTCCTTGTCTGTGCAGCAGGGATAATAATAGCTCCGCCTCATGGTGTAGCAGGAGGATTCAGTGGATGCTGTGAAGCTCTTCGCATGGTACACGGCCCCTGACAAGCACTTGGAAGGGCCAGCTATTATTTTTATTTCCTGTGTATTTCTTTTCTCTCCAAGCAGCCTAGAAATTTGGTGTTTCCCGAGTACACATCCTATTGCTTGGCACACACAAAAAACTGTAGAATGAATAAATGAATGACCAGCATTTGAGAAAATGGTAAGCTGTCGTCGATACTGTGTATATAGAGCTATCCAGAGCAGTGGGTCCAGCTCTGGGCCCACTATATTCCTGAACACGATGCCCAGTATATGCACTTAATACCGTCATATTTGAATACTGCTATGTAATTTGCAAAGTGACCTCATATCTATCGTTTCACCAAACTAAAATGAATTACAAGATTACATGAGTATATAATCTGTGTTAAAAATATCACATATCACAACCAAGAATAAAGTCCTCTTGACCGCCAAAGCCAGACCTGGTTCTCCTTCCATCCTCATTAGTGATTGAGTGAGAATTCCTTCCAGACCTTTCTCTATGCATCTCTAAAACAGACACACAACCGTGGAAGGATAGGGTCCTGTGCCTGCGTGTGGAGCATAGATGTGGTCATGCTACAGGATTAGAGCTGCCACTCAGTGATGACATCTTGAAATCTCCCCATGTCAGTACACGGAACTGGCTTATTCCTGGCAACAACTTTGCATTCCACAGTGTGGAAATCCAATTGCAAGCACAGTTGTTTTCTTGTTCAACCCTTTGTTAGGCTGTTGCAATGTATCTTTATTATAAAGAATATCCTTAAAATGAAGAAGTGAAATTTCTCTGATTGTATATATATATGTACATATTTATAGACACAAATATCTGTAACATTATAAACGATATATTACATGATGTATATATAAATTATGTATAATACATTATGTAAATTATATACACACATATGAATTGTACGTCATAAAGAAATCATACACACAGATACATATTTTGTACCTGTGACTACCATGACTAGATCTCATTTTTAATCCTTTTGTAAATTCATCTGATCTTTGAAGTAGCCCTGAAAATGGGTTAGCATTGTTTCCTGGGCGTCTCACAGATCCTGATGAAGAAAGCTTTGCTGAGTGCTGACTACACACCATGTTACGTGCTAGTGGCTTTTGCATCTGCTGCTCTGTTTAAAATATGTCTTAGAGTGCACCAGCTCCTGGGCTTATGATGCCCACCTACCCTGGGGTGCCAACAGTGTGTTCATTTCCATCCAGGGATGCCTGGGCCCTCTCATTCAGGGACTCACTGTTCCTGTCTCAGCCACTGACTCTCCTTCAAGGCGTGCACTGAGACCCTTGCTCTCAGTTCACCTTATGCTTCAGTTTATTCCCAATTTACCTCCTGCTTAATTTCATTTTGAGAAAATAGATTTAAAACATCATAATCTACGTGTGTATTGTGTTTGCTTCAAGTGTTTCCACCTAATTTCCAAATTGGCTTAAAGCAAAACTCCTTCTTGCTGAGACCACTCCTCCTCACTCAAGGAATTGAATTCATTTCCTTCCACACTGAAGAGTGGATCTGTTTAAAAAGGACTCCCAAGATTGAACACACACACACACACACACACACACACACACAAGCACGCACACCCTTTCCCCTGTGAATACAATAACATGAGCAGGGCCGTATTGATCCCTGCAGTGCTTTAAAGAACTGCCTGGATAGCTAATCTATAAGTGACTAGTTACTTCTTCGCTCTGTTCACTGCAGCCTTGTTTCCCACCTCCCTCTTCTCCATGTAGTGGGTGGGGGCTGATTCTTCTGTCATCCTCTCCTGCTCTGTGCTGACACTTGGTGCTATGTAGCAGCCTCTGTACTATGCAATTGCTCTGAGTAAACAATAGAACATCACCCACGTTTAATGCTCATGGATTAATTAGAAATGCCTTGGATTCATCAGTGCAAAAGGAAAAGAAAAGAACGATATAGTCACAAATTATTAACAGTCACTTTTGCTGCTATCGTGCTTTCTTTGCATTAGATCATCTTTTTTTAATGTGGGGTGGGGTGAGGCTGAAAAACAATGTATGCCCATGATTTTTTTTTAAAAATCAAAGAGAACAATGGATATAAAGATGCACACCTCCCGGTTCGCTCAGATCTGAATGCTTTGTCTCTCAATCCAGAATCAACCATCATGACTAGCTTAGTGTAATTCTTCGGCTATATGTAGATTTCTCTCTCTGCTGTATTTAGCAATAATGGGAGAATACGATGCTTACTGTTTTGCAACTTGGTTTTTGCAGTTAATCCATATTCAGATATTATTTTTCACTGGTTCACATACACCTCCCTCATTTTTTTCACAGCCATATAATACCGCATGGTATAGGTGCCACTTAATGTATTTAAACAGAGTCATATTAAGTTGTTTCAATTGTCGGTGAAAATCATGCTGTAAAACAAACTAAAACAAAAACCCCACCTTCTTCGTGTATCCTTATTTCATGTGAGCATATCTATAGATTAAGTTCTAAGAGAAGAAATTCAGGGCCATGAGATAGGTGCATTTTTAAAGTAAGATTTTTACTGAAGTAAAACAATCATATAGAAAATGCATAAATCGTAAGTATGCAGATCAATGAGTTTTTACAAATAGCGCACAGAGATCACTCCCACCCAGATCCAAAAACAAAGACAACTGAAACTCCAGAAGGCCGCTGGTGCCCCACGGAGGTACCATCCTGTCTTCGATCACCATAGCCGACGTTTCCTTGTCTGTGGATTTCATGCCAGGGAAGCATGGAGCACACACTCTTTGTAACAGTCACCCATGCTATTGCATGTGCTGTGTGTACCTATTCATTATTGTGTAAGACTGCCTTATATCAATAGTATCCATTTATTCTACTTTTGATATACATTTGGGCTGTGTCCATGTTTTGTCTATTGCCAATAAAACTGCTATAAACATTTTTGACATATTTTTAGTGCACAGAAGTATGCATTTCTGCTAAGTATATCCCTGAAAGTTGATGTGTTTGGTCATAGATATCCAAGTGTTCTGCTTTGAAATCCCAAAGAGATTTTCAAAGTATTGTAACATCTATTCACCCACCAGCAGTTCACGACAGTTCAAGTTGCTCCACATTCCCACCAATATTTGGTATTTTCTGTCTTTTTATCTTTAGTCATTTTGTTGAGTCTGCAGTGGCATCACATTTTGGATTGAATTTGCATTTCTATGACAATGAATGCTAGAAATTACCTTTCCACATCTGTAATGGCCATTTGGCCTCCTCGTTGGTGGAGTGGCTGTTCAAGTCTTCTGTTTCCTGCTGGGACATCTGCTTTTTGTTTGTTTGTTTGTTTGTTTTCCTTATCAATTGTAGGCATTCTCTATTATATACTAGATCAAAGTCTTTTTTTGGATACAGGTATTCAAATATCTTCTCCCACATTGTAGCTTGCCTTGGCATGTGTGTAAGATGTCTTGTCAATTTTAAGGGCAATTAATTAATCACTCTTTCTTTTGTGCTCAGTGCCACTTGTCTCCTGTTTAAGAATATTTGCCTACCCCAAGGTAATGAAGATAGTCTCTTCTTTCTTCTAAAAGGTTTACTGTTTGACATTTCACATTTAGATCTACAATCCGTGTGGTCTGGCTTTGTGTATGGCATCTGTTAGGAGTCAAGATCCCTTGCTCTTCCCCTATGGATACTTAAATGACCCTCTGCCGTTTATCCACAGCAGCATCGTCTCCGCTGTGTACCACCGTTGTCTTACTCCTGCGATCGTCTGTGTGGGACAGCTTGTGCCTCACTGGTCCATTTGTTCACCTCTGCTTTAGTGCACACCTGCCCCCGAGGAACAGCCTCCAGTAGTCCCGAATGAGAGCCTGTTGTGCTTACTATGTATCTCCCTCCTTGGCAGAATATTCTTGATATAATTATTGTCTTTTAGCCCTAAAGGTTGCTGAAAACCCTGTTTTACTTTATCTGTTCTCCTTGTGGCTTTTCAGCCCATTACCCTGCACAGTTCAAGAGCAAGACTACAGGGAATTGTGTTCACCTCTTAATCTCCCTCTTTTTAAAAGACTCTGGGCACCTCATTTCCTGGCACCCCCCCCCCCATGCTTTGATTTTTGTCTCCCCAGTTCAAGGAGATGGCAGAAGGTTCCTCTAGCATTTCCCTCTGTGGCAGATCACACTGCCCAGCCTCTGCCCCACCTGTCACTCCCAACCCTGCACCAAGAACCTGTGGCTCTGCTGGAAAACCTGGAAACCTATGCTTACAGAAGGCAGGACTTAGGGAATCCTTGGGATTCCGGCTTCCCTGGATGCACTGGCCACTTGATGCTTTAATGCAGATGCCTCTTGGATTGTTTCCTCCATTTTTCCTTCTTGTTCTCAATGGTAGTGTTGTCTGCAACCAGCTACACCATTGTAACACAAATCAGAAACCCAGATATGGACATTTTAAATTTTGATAATTGTAATAATGTTATTCAACAATCTTCAAAGAGGTGGCCCAGTTTATATAGTATATACACCTTAGCTACAATTGTAAAAATCCAATATTTATCTGGAAATACAGTTGATCCTAAGATGAGGAATTGGTACTCTTCCAGCTATGCCTTTGGGCCCATTTATAACATTTAAGCTACCATCATGCATAGGAAATGCACTTGCAGGCCACATCAAAGGAACACAAATAAGCCTTTGATGGTTTAATAGGAGCCGGCAGTATAAAGGCAGGTGGCCTGACCATCTTCCTGATTTCAAATCCGCTGCAAACCCTGTTAATGACATTTGTCTCCTGGCTTCCTTTGAAGCATGATTCCTGGCCTTAGCTGGGAAATATGACCTCAAGGCTTACACACAGGGCAGCTTGGGAAGCCTGGCCTCAGAGGGAAGCTGCGGCTGCTTGAGCACGTTCAGGTCAGACAAGAAAGGTCTCTGTTTGATTCTTTTTTGAGGGGTGGGTTGGGGAGTGAGTTGGTGCAAGAGGGTTAATCAGTTGAAATAAAGGAATCTGTTAATGCAGATGTAAGCAACCTGCCTGTAGAATTCAGTAAGTGGAAAGAAGCTTGTTTTAGAGGCAGATGCTTGATTGGGGTGTGGTCCCTAACCCAACCGCTCCACATCAAAAGGAAGGTGAATATGCCCACTATCAACTTCTCCTGGCAGCTCTATACTACAAACCAGGGCAGTCTACTTGTGTCTGCAGTGGCTCTTAGCACAGAAGTTTACAAAGGATGAATAAAGCTAGAAAGAAGCCTCTGGAGTTGGTGAAAGATTATCTATGATGAAACAAAAAAATTCTCCCAGACAACTCATTTTAATCTAGCTGGATCCTTCCCTCATATCCCTTCTAAAACGATATATTCTCTTGACTTCCGTTTCTGTGCCAATATTCCTCCCAACCTTTGGGGAATTGTTTGGGCTTGACACATAGCAACACTTAGAAGTACATTTCAGAACCCTTATTTGGTTTTGTGTGGGAAGAATTTGACTCAAGGGATAAACTGGCTCAGGTGTGTCCATCTGCATAGAAACCTCCACTTGATTGTAAGCCTTTTACAAGATTTAGAAAGGCTGGAAACAAAGCATTTTTAGGCAGCACAAACTTTTAAGAGATTAATTTTAAAATTTATTTTTCCTCCACCTTGTTTGGATAAGAGTTTCCTTTTTTGAAAAGATTTTTAAAACAAAGGTGCTTCATGTGTGTGAACACGATCCATTGTTTCCTCTTTCTTCAAGAATGAATTTTCGACTCGTACCACACTAGAGCTAGTAAAGGCCTTGGGAAAGTGTTGAAAATCATTATCCATTTATAAATTGATGCACTTAAGACATCACATCTTGCTTTCCACCAAACATACCCAGTGCTCAAGCCCAATAGAGATTATAGATTCATGTGAAAAAAGAAAAGGAAGAAGAATTAAATTAATGCCTTTTGTCCTTTATTTACTAGGACATGTCAGAAAGCAGGATACCCAGTCTTCGAAGAGCACTCAGGAAGTCATCCTTGCTGTCCTTGATACTTTCATCTTTTCACTGTGCCCTGATACCCAATTTACTAACACGTCTATCCATTTTACCTCCAAACTTAGTTCCACTCCATTTACTCCATCCTTACCTTCCATACCATACCATTATCTTTGACCTAGATATTTAAGGACTTCTTAATAGGTCTCTCCAAATGAGAACGGTCTCACCCGCAATCTGGAACCGGAGTAATTTTCTTAAAATAATTTTACTTTGCATTCTCACTTCAATCTCTTCCCATTGGTTTCCCCTTACCTTTAAGAGAGAGTGTCCAGTCCTTGAACCAGTCTATATGGCTCTGTTTGACCTGGCTTTTGCCCATCTTTCCACCCTGAGGGTCTCAACCATCTTTGCTAAGGAGAAACAGCTAGAGCGCTTTTTCCCTCAAGAAGGCGCTTTTGATTTAGCCAACTGGAATAGGGCCTGCGCATAGATAATGTGTTCAAAGTGATCCATGGGATTTTCACACGCAAAGTGGAGAACTGCAGATCTGCCCTCGCTTCCTCACTTCTCAGTGTCTTTGCCGTTGCTTTCTCTGCTCCAGGCAGGCCAGTCTCTGAGATTTTCAAGGATGTCATGGTTTGCTTTTTTTTTTTTTTTTAATTGTTCCTTCAGCTTAGGATAATTTTTTTCCCGTTTTTACCTGACCAGTTTCCAATGACTCTTTAAGTCTCATTTTAAATGACGCATATTCCTGGAAACTTTCACAGTATTGCTCACTTTTTCATGGCAGTTAGCGTAATTGGAATTCTAAGAATTTGGAAGATTATCTGAGAATAGTTGATTCTCTGCATGAGTCATCTTCAGGAGTATGTGTCTGTTGTTTTCTGCCGTATCCTCAATGCCTGGCCCAGCGGCCAGCCCACAGTCGACCCTGACAGCACTGGGTGTTTAATAATGCCCTCTTCTGTTCCCAGTCTCCTGCCGTCCTTCCATCATTCAGTATTTATGGAGCAGGCAGAGTGCTGTCGGGACATGGCTGCTTATCTCCCCCAGAATCATTAAGGTCATTTCTAGCTCTTCTTCTGCTCGCTGAGAGCAAGGATTAATGGGCTGACATTGCTCAAGTGCTTGAAAGGTAATGAGGCTTCTAGGCTCCTAATCACAGTTTGCCTCTATTAAAATGGAGACAATCAGGATTTTCGTTTCTTTTTGTCATTATCTTCACATTATGGCTGGTTTCTTCCCCTCAGCATTATTTTGTGTTATTCAGGTTTATAGAATTACTATTGACATGCAATAAAATCCACCAATTTTAATCTACAATTTGTTGAGTTCTGACAAACGAATGCAGCCAGGTAACCACCACCGTGCTCACGATAGGGAACATGCTATCACCTCAAGACGTCCCCTGTTCCCTTTGCCGTCAATGCCCCACTCGACACCCTGCCCCGGCAAAGATCTGCTTTCATCACTGTAATTTTGCTTTTTCCTAGGATTCCATAGAGATGAAATCAAGCAGCATGCAGTTATCATTATTATTATTATTATTATTATTTTGCCTAGCTTCTTTCACTTAATGTATTTTTCAGCTCTATACAGGATGTATCGGTAGTTCAGTTTATTTTGGTTGCTAAGACACGATTCATTGTATGGATACATGATAGTTTATTGATTCACTCACTGGTGGGTGGGCATTTATGCTATTTTTAATTTGGGGCTATTATAAAGTTTTATAAATATTTGCATACAACACTGTGTGTACATATATGTTAACATTTTGCTTGAAGAAACAACTGGGCGTATAATTGCTGAGTCTTATGGTAGGTGATTGTTTATAAGAAGCAGTCAAAACATTTTCCAAAGTAGCTAGTTCTACCATTTTCCTGAGCAATGTATGAAAATTCTAGTTTTTCTATCTGCTTGCCAACACTTTTTGTTTTGGTCATTCTGGTGGGTGTGTAGTGATATGTAACTGTGATTTTAATTTGCATTTCCCTAATGACTAACGACATTGCATTTTGCCATATGCAGATAAGCCACTCATATATTTTCCTTGGTGAGCCATATGGTCAAGTCTTGGCTCAGTTTTTAAAAACGCGTTTTCTAATTAATGGATGTTAAGAATTCTTTATATATTCTGGACATAAATCTTTTATTAGATATATATTTTTCAATTTTTTCCTAGTTTCTGACTTGCCTTTGGATTTTCATTATGATGGCTTTTAAAGAATAGAAATTTTAAATTTTGCTTAGGTTTAAATTATCAAACATCTCTATTATAATTCGTGATTTTTAGAGTTCAATTGATAAAATCTTTGTATATGCCAGGGTAAATACAATTTTCTTCTATGTTTTTATCTAAAATATTATAGTTTTAGCTCATATATGTTGATCTGTAATCTGTTAATTTCTGTATATAGTGGGAGGTCAAGATTGAGGTTCATTTTCACCCGCATGGATTTCTAATTGTTCCAGGACTATTTGTGGGAAAGATTTCATCAGTTTTACATTTAATTTTTCCTTCTTTGCCTTCTTTTGTATCAATTAATTATTATTTTTGTGATTCAATTTTTTATCTATCTTGGTACTAAACCTTCTTTTTTAGCGTTTTCTCCAGGATTTATATTACATATTTATTTACATATGTACTATAATATAGTACATATTTACTATATATACCATAATATATGTACTATGTGTATTGTATGTACAATATAGTCCATATTTAGTATACCATAATATATACATATATTATGTACATAATATGTACATATGTATGTGTTTATGTATATGTACATATGTGTATGTACATATATGCTATTATGTATGCACATATATACATAATATATGTACATATGTACTATACCATAATATAGTACATATGTAAATATAGTACATATTTACCATAGTACATGCTCAAATATTATTTTATATCTATGATAATGACATTACAATGATGTACTTCCAGATCTACCCTCTCAGACTTTGTGCATTCTTGTCACATTATTTTTACAAATGTTATAAACCCTAGATTACATTGATATTATTTTTGTGTTAAATACTTACCTATAAAAGCTAAGAATCCTATGTCTTCAAAAATCAGTTGTATTTCCATGAATGCTGACTGAGCAAAAATCTTTGCATTAAAATGTGAGTTAGGGAGAATAGACAGATAGGTAGATATAGATATGTACGTACACACATGTGTGTATATAAAGCCTTAAATATATGTGTATATATTTGTATGTATGTATATAGACATAGAACCACACATATATTACTGACTTGCACTCTGGTTTACTAGCCATAATTTATAAAATAAATAATATGTGTAATACATTGGTATACAGATGAAAATATCCCCCAAACACATAAAATTATATTTAAAATATTAAAATGTTCTAAAAAGGTACTTTTTAATTTCTAAAAAAAGAACTCCTTTTTCTGGTACTCTAAAACACAGTTATTAACATCGACTATATCAAGTATCTTTCACTTCAGTATTTATTTTTTCTTTGACTAGGTTTATGGATATCAGCAGGGATTTTTTTTAAGCAAAGTTTTACAATTAACTCTGCCTTTTTTCACCTAAATAATACATCTGGATTCCAGATTTCCAACTTCTTATTCCTACAGATCACCTAGTCATTAACTGAAAAATTAAATAGGTTAACAGTACCAGATAAATACAATATTATTTATTTTTGTAGACCTACAAAATATTTAAAAGACTAATATAATAATAAAATAAATAAACTTGAATTTTGACTGTAAAACTAATAGAGCATGAAACACAGTATCTTTAATTTGGAAATATAATTCTCAGGGCAAAAGCAATTCTCCAGGAAAGTGAGGAAAACATTGCTCAGAATCTGCCTTCAGTAAATAGTCCAGGTGGAGGAATGAGCCAGTTGTATTAAAGTTTCTCCATTTGAAGCAGGTAGCCCTTATCAGCCATTTTAAATCCATAGAATAAATGGAGTTGGGTCTGCCAACTTATTTTCTGTCCTGGAAGAACTATCACATCCCAGTGGTTACCGGTTCTGACTGGCAATGCATGTAAAATGTAGTGATTAATTAACATTTTAAAACAGATGTGTACTCTCACTTTCTTAGAAACTTAACCTAAAAAGCCTAACGTTGCACAGGGGAAAGCAAAAATCATCATTAAAATAACCAAGCTGCTCCTAGACAGAAATGTTCTCATCAGGTTTGAGTAATACCAGAAGCTTTTCCCCACCTAGATACACTGCAAGTCTGTTTGATCACAAAAACTAGACATTTCTCCCCCAAGCCTCAGACTCCCTTACCCACACTTCTGTTTTGGTAGGGCTAGGGTTGAATCTGATTATCTGAAGGATTAACGGAGGTTCAGGTTACCGTCATGAGTAGTTTGCAATCAGTATTTTAGGGACTTGGCTCTTACATGGGCAGGAACCACATCAAGATTCCACTTGCCTTCTGAAATGTACAAATGAGCAATCCCAAACAAGAGTCTTTGCTCCTCAGTCAGCAGTCAGTAAAACTGCAACTCCTGAGTTGGGGATTTTCTAGATTATTTGTTACTCAGTCAGCAGTCTGTAAAACCGCAACTCCTGAGTTGGGGATTTTCTAGATTATTTGTTACTCAGTCAGCAGTCTGTAAAACCACAACTCTTGAGTTGGGGATTTTCTAGATTATTTGTTACTCAGTCAGCAGTCGGTAAAACCACAACTCCTGAGTCGGGGATTTTCTAGATTATTTGTTACTCAGTCAGCAGTCGGTAAAACCACAACTCCTGAGTCGGGGATTTTCTAGATTATTTGTTACTCGGTCAGCAGTCAGTAAAACCACAACTCTTGAGTTGGGGATTTTCTAGATTATTTGTTACTCAGTCAGCAGTCGGTAAAACCGCAACTCCTGAGTTGGGGATTTTCTAGATTATTTGCTACTCAGTCAGCAGTAGTAAAACCGCAACTTCCGGGTTGGGGATTTTCTAGATTAGAAGGTATTTCTCACTGGACCAAAGACTGCATTTATTGGGAAAAACAGTTTTTATTTTAGCTCTGGTCCTGGCTGAATGCACTGGTCTGAGTCACTCCCCTTGGACATACTTTGATTCCCTGAAAGTAACTCATTCTCCCTGGTAAAGCCGATGCTTGTGCAAGTTCATAGCTCCATAATGGTCAATCTGTTTATGTTATGGGGTAAGCAAAGCTGAAAACACAACAGTGGTTATTAAGGGCCTGCAAGAGTCCCTAGACATATGGTATCTGCTCACTGGAAATGTCCTTTTGGAAAGAGAGAAAGAGGTGAATGCTGTCATGGTAATAATGCATTTTTTACCAAGCATTTTGCAGTAGTGGAATTTGTTGACTGCTTTGGAGTTGAGCCACCTTTTTTAGAGAAATGCACAATGTGGAACAGATGAAGAAACATTTTCACCCATTATAGGGGTTGCAAGAAATAGATTCAAAATTCAGTCTGCATTCAGAATGAAGAGTAAAAATTTTCCAAGATTAATTGCTGGAGACAAGATATGCTGTTAATAAAAGTGCTGTAAATGAAAATTATCAGAGTATCAATTTCCTACTCTGCTTTAGAACTCAGCCCAAGGACACAAGCGGACTCCTAAAAATGAGTTTTAATAACTTTCTTTTTTGCTCGTGTTAGTCTGTAGGCAAAATTTTGTAGTTTTAATAATAATCTCTGACAGTAATAAGTTCCTCTAGTGTTTATACCTCCCTAACAATACATGGCTATAATTACTGTAGCAGGAAATTTAATAAGTCTCAGAAAGTGGAATAAATATGACATTGTGTTTTCTGAAAAATATGAATCCCCCTCTCTGTGTTTTTGTTATTTGAGAATGTTGATCTCTCCAGTGCCCCTTTGCCTGGCGAGGAGTGAGGTGTGTGGGCAGAGAGGCAGAGATGGAGTAGCACATCTTCACCACTGAAGACATTTCCTTTCTACTTTATTCTCTTTTTTTGTTGTTGTTTTGTTTTTTTTTTTAAGACGGAGTCTCGCTCTATCGCCCAGGCTGGAGTGCGGTGGCGCCATCTCAGCTCACTGCAAGCTCCGCTTCCCGGGTTCACACCATTCTCCTGCCTCAGCCTCCCGAGTAGCTGGGACTACAGGCGCCGCCACCTCGCCCGGCTAATTTTTTCGTTTTTAGTAGAGATGGGGTTTCACCATGTTAACCAGGATGGTCTTGATCTCCTGATCTTGTGATCTGCCCGCCTCGGCCTCCCAGAGTGCTGGGATTACAGGCGTGAGCCACCGCGCCCGGCCTTATTCCCTCTTTTAATGAAGGATTGCTTACCATTCTCACACAATTCAACATCTCCCCAGAGATTATCAGGCTAATTGTGAAATCCCTCGCATCTCTGTATTGGGTTAAAAAATGCATTATTTAGATTAATTTTGCCTGCTTCTTAGGCACTTAGAAAAGCTAAAGCTCCGCAGTCATCTCGCCCCCTTCTCCTCCGCAGAACATCGTTGTATATCAATCCTCAGGCATGGCTTTCCCATCCTCCCCACCTCACTGGCATCTGTTCTCAAACCCTTTTACTGACTTCTTCTCTATCCAACTTGTAAATCACTGAATCAGGGGCAAAATTTCCCCCAGGAGAAGTTTTATGGCAAGGCCTGGGACATTTTTGTGTTTGCTGTCACATTTCAGAATGGGGTGGAGAGGCACTCCTGGCATCTAATCGTGGAGGTCAGGGATGGTGTAGAGCATCTTGCAATGTACAGGACAGCACTCATCACAAAGAAATATCCACCCAAATATCAATCGCGCCATGGCTGAGAAATCATGCTGTAAATGTTGAACTCTCCCAGAGCTCTGTTCCAAGTCTTTCCCTACCTATACATTCTTCTATACTCTTTCCATTCTCCTGCTTTATGTATCACTCATTCATGGGTGACTCCCAAATATGTCTCCAGCCTTAGTCTCTCACAGATTGTTGGATTCTATATCCAACTCTATTCTTGTTATCTCCCTTTGTATGTCCATTAGGGACTTCAAACTTACAGTGACCAAAATAGATTCCTTAACTTTGACCTCACAATCCACATCTCCCTGGTATTCATCATTTTCATAAATGGCACCAACATTTACTCAGTTGCTCAAGCCTGAGCTATCCAATATGGCAGCCACCAGCCCTATGTAGACAACTGAACTCTTGAAATGTAGCTGGTCTGAATTGGGAGGAAATGTAAAATGATCATGGAATTTCAAAGACTTAGTATAAAAAAGAAGGTGATATATCTCATCAATAATTTTTATATATCAGTTGTATATTGGGATGATAATATGTTGTGTATGATGGATTAATAAAATATATTATTATACAGGTAGATTCAGAGGAGATAGCGGAGTAGGAAGCACCAGGAATCTGTCTCCCCATCTAGACAGCCTTGTATTGTCAGAATCTGTCTGATGTGACTATCTGGAGACTCTGGAGTTGAATGAAGGCTTGCAGCTTCCAGGGGAAGGCATAGATGGGAAAGTGCAGTTATTTTCAGTCAATTTGAGCTCTTAACACAGTACAGTATGAGGTACCCATTTCCCACTCTGAACTCCATGACAGGCAGATAGATATCATAAGAGTATCCTCTTTTACCAAAGTGGGATAACGTTAGAAATCAATACAGAAGTAAAATTGGAAAATTTGTAATTTTGTGGATTAAACACACAGACAACCAATGGATTACAAAGGAAATCACAAGATTCACTTATAAAAATACTTATAGATGAATGAAAATAAAAACACAACACACGAAACTGTGGAATGCAGGGAAAGTGCTGCTGTGGGGAAATTTATAGCTGTAGATGTTTACATAAAAAAAAAAAAAAACAAGACTTAAAATCAACACCCTAGCTTTAAAATGTAAGGAACTAGAAAAGAGAACAAACTAAATCCAAAGCTAGCATAGGGAAGAAAATTATAAAAGGGCAGAGATAAACAAAATAGAGACTAGAAAAATGATAAAGAAAATGAATAAGACCAAAAGTTTGTTATTTGGGAAGAGCAATAAAATTAACAAATTTTAGCAAGTTCAACTAAGAAAAAAAGAGAGTAGACTCAAATTACTAAAATCAGAAAGGAAAGTAAGGATACCACAACCAATTTTATAGAAATAAAAAAGATTATAACAAAGTATTGCATGGAAAATTGTATGCCAATAACTTGGTAACTTAGATGAAATGGACAAATTCCTAGAAACACAAAACTTGCCAAGACTAAATTATGAAGAAATAGAAAATCTGGGTAGACCTATAAGTAGTAAAGAGATTGAATCAGTAATCCCAAATTTTCTGACAAGTAAAAGCCCTGGATCTGATGACTTCACTGTTAACTTTTATCCAACATTTAAAGAAGAACTAACATCAGTCTTTATTAAACCTTTCTAAAATATTGAAGAGGAGAAAACATTTCCTAATTCATTATATGAAGCTAGTATTAACCTGATACTAAAGCCAGACAAAGAAATTACAAGAAAAAAACAACAATAAAAACAACAGACAACTATAGACCAATATGTCTTATAAACATTAGGGCAAACATCCTCAACAAAATACAGTCATACACCACTAAATAGTGAGCATACGTGCTGAGAAATGTGTCATTAGGTAATCTTGCCATTGTGCAAACATCATAGAATATACTTGTACAAACCTAGATTGCATGGCCTACTACACATCTTTGCTGTATGGAATAGCCTATTACTCCTGTGCTACAACCCTTTGCAGAATGTTACTGGACTGAATGCTGTAGGCAATTGTAACACAATGGTAAGTGTTTGTATATGTAAATGTAAAAAAGGTACAGTAAAAATATGACATTATAATCTTATGGGGCCACTGTTGTATATGTGATCCATTGTTGACCCAACTGTTATGATACACATGACTGTACTAGAAAAGTGACTTTATCAACAAATAAAAAGGTATGTAGACCATTACCAAATGGTATTTATTCCTGGAATGTAAGGATGTTTCAACATATGAAAATCCATCAATGTAGTAGTATACCACATTAACAGAATGAAGAGGAAAATACTCATCATCTTCTCAATTGATGAAGAGAAAACATTTGACAAAATTCAACATCCATTCATGATAAAAATGTTCAATAAACTAGGAATAGAGGAATCTACCTCAACGTAATAAAATTCAAATGTGAAAAACCCACAGCAAACATAATACTCAATGGTAAAAGACTGAAAGCTTTTCCTATAAGATCAGAAACAAGGCAAAAATTCCCATTCTCACCACTTCTATTCACCATAGTACTAGGATTTCTAGCCAGAACAATTAGGCAAGAAAAAGAAATAAAAGGCATTCAAAATGGAAAGGAAGAAGTAAAATTATCACTGTTCACAGATGGTATGATATTATTCATAGAAAACCCTGAAGATTCCACACACAAAAATGGTCAGAGCTAATAAATAAATTCAGCAAAGTAGCAGGATACAAAGACAACACACAAAAATCGTTTGCATTTTTATACACTAACAGTGAACAATCTAAAAAGCAAACTACAGAAACAATTCAATTTATAATCATATCAGAAAGAATAAAATGCTTAGAAATAAACTTAGGAGATAAAAGACTTGTACAATAAAAACTACAAAACATTACTGAAAGAAACTAAAGAAGACATAAAGGGAAATTCATCCTATTTTCATGAATTAGATCCTCAGGCAGAGAGCCTTGAAGGAAGTGAATGAGATCCCGTCTACCCACTCAAGTGTTCTTTTTGGCTCTGCTATTCTTTCTTGACACCCAAGGTAGCAGCTTGCTTCGATAATTTGTGGCTTGGTGTGAGCTGGCTTCCTTGTCCCACAGCTGGGCATTTGGTTCATGGCTCTCTACAGCAGTCTGGATGCTGATGTGACTTAATATTGTTAAGATGTCAATATTACCCAAAGCAATCTACAAATTCAATAAAATCCCTCGCAAAATTCCAAGTTTTTTCAGAACTAGAAAAACCCATCCTAAGATGTATATAGAATCTCAAGGAACTCCAGATAGACAAAACAATCTTGGCAAAGAGGAACAAAGCTAAAGGACCCAAACTTACATGAGTCAGGTGACAAGGGTCATTTTTGACAAGGGAGCCAAGACCATTCAATAGGGAAAGGACTACCTTTTCCACAAATGGTGCTGGGAAAGCTGGATATCCACATGCAAAAGAGTGAAACCTGTCTAACAGTATACATAAAAATTAACTGAAAACGGATGAAAGATTTAACTTAAAGACCTAAGACTATACAACTCTTAGAAGAAAACATGGGCCAAAAGCTTTGTGACAAAGGATTTAGCAATTATTTCATGGATATGATATCAAAGGCATAGACAAAGAAAAAATCAACAAATAGGATTTCCTGAGACAGAAATTATAATGATGGTTGATTGAAGCTGAGGGAAAGGAAAAATATTTTTTAAGGGGCATAGTCCCAGCACTTTGGGAGGCCGAGACGGGCGGATCACGAGGTCAGGAGATCGAGACCATCCTGGCTAACATGGTGAAACCCCGTCTCTACTAAAAAAAATACAAAAAACTAGCCGGGCGAGGTGGCGGGTGCCTGTAGTCCCAGCTACTCGGGAGGCTGAGGCGGGAGAATGGCGTAAACCCGGGAGGCGGAGCTTGCAGTGAGCTGAGATCCGGCCACTGCACTCCAGCCTGGGCGACAGAGCGAGACTCCGTCTCAAAAAAAAAAAAAAAAAAAAGGGGGCATAGATTTCAGTTTTACAAGATAAAGAGTTATAAAGATGGATGCTGGTCATGGCTGCACAACACTATAAATGTGTTTGATACCAATGAACTACACACTCAACGATAGCTAAGATGACAAAAATGGTATGTATTTTAACACAGTTAAACATTGGAAAAAATTAAATTCATAAGGCAACGTTATAAAAATACATTTATTACACTTTATTTCACCTGATTCTTTTTAATTTTCTTAATGTGGCTACTAACAAACATAATTACATTATATTCCTGTTGAACAGCTCTACTCCAACCAGTGCTCATACCATTTCATCAGCAAGTCATCAACTTCATTTCGGCTTCACCCCCCAAGCTCATCTTGAATGCCCCCCACTTCTGTATCCTTACCACCTCCACCAGGGCCAACACTAACATAATCTTCTGCTCAGCTATTGAAAGAGCCTAACAAACCTTCTCCTTGCTTTTCATTTTGTCCACATGCCAGCCAGAATGCTCTTTTAAAAGCTTATGTCAAGTAATGCCACTTTCCTGGTTAAAGCCCTCCGATGGCCTCACATAACACAAAATATCCAGTTACCTTGACTGGTGTCCAGAGTCCTACATTACCTGTTCTGCCTTATTCCCCCATCTCACCTCTCAACACTCTGCCTAATGCCCACATTATTCTAAACACCTTGGTCTTTTGCTTGCCTCCAGGACACACCAAAGAACATTAGCTTTTTCAAGTCTTTGCATTAGCTGATCTCTCTTCCTAAAATATTATTTTCCATGATCACTGAATGCTGGATCCATTTCCTTTCCAAATATCAGTTTAAATGACATATTAAAAACTGCACATTAAAGTCTAACTTGAACACCTGTAAGAAAATCACCACTCGACCACTCAAGTGCTCTCTGTGACATCAAATTGTCTTCTGTAGTGGTCACTGACACCTGTCATCATGTTTATTTCCTCCACAGAGGTCTAATGCCCTCTATGAGAATAAAAACTTCTTGCTCACCTCCATATTCCCAACATTAATTGGAACATAGAAGGCTTTTAAAAATACTTTCTATTTTTTAAATTATACTTTAAGTTCTGGGGTACATGTGCAGAACAGTGCAGTTTTCTTACATAGGCATTAAAAAACAGACGTGCAGTCAACAAACATATGAAAAAAGCTCATCATCACTGGTCATTAGAAAAATGCAAATCATAACCACAATGAGATACTATCTTACACAAGTTAGAGTGGTGATCATTAAAAAGTCAAGAAACAGCAGATGCTGGAGAGGATGTGGAGAAATAGGAATACTTTTACACTGTGGTTGGGAGTGTAAATTAGTTCAACCTTTATGGAAGACAGTATGGCGATTCCTCAAGGATCTAGAACCAGAAATACCATTTGACCCAGCAATTCCATTACTGGGTATATACCCAAAGGATTATAGATCCTTCTACTTTAAAGACACATGCACACATATGTTTATTGTGGCACTATTCACAACAGCAAAGACTTGGAACCAACCCAAATGCCCATCAATGATAGACTGGATAAAGAAAATGTGGCATATATACACCATGGAATACTATGCAGCCATAAAAAAGGATGAGTTCATGTCCTTTGCTGGCACATGGATGAAGCTGGAAGCCATCATTCTCAGCAAACTGACACAAGAACAGAAAACCAAACACCACATGTTCTCACTCATAAGTGGGAGCTGAACAATGAGAACACATGAACACAGGGAGGGGAACATCACACACCAGGGCCTGTCAGAGGGTGAGGGGCAAGGGGAGGGATAGCATTAGAATAAATACTTAATGTAGATGATGGGTTGATGGGTGCAGCAAACCAACATGGCACATGTATACCTATGTAACAAACCTGCACATGTATCCCAGAACTTAAAGTATAATGAAAAATTAAAAAAAAAAAAAACTTTCTAAAGCCACTTCCTTGTCAAATTGTAGTCAAACCCTGGGAAGTTTAGTAAACCCAGAATTTCCTTAAACAGAAATATGCCATCAAATATTTCACTCCCTTAATCCCCTTATAAACATGTTTCTATCTTTTTTTCTTAATCCTCTTCCCCTCCAGCTCTTACTTGATCTCTCTCCCTCCCACTCTGGGATAGCTTTCTCAAAGGGTAATCTACACTCTGCCTTCTCATCAATTTCCATTTTCTTCCTAGTTTGTTCCACTCTACTATTCTTCTGTCACCTAGGCTGCATCCCATAGGCATTTTGTTGAGTTTTTCGTTGCTTAATTCTTCTGCACCTCTTGTTGATCACTTCTTTTTTAAAATATTATTACCTCACTTTTGTTCTTCTCTACCTCTGTGCTTGAGATTCTCCATTTGCATCTTCTGATTCACTCTTTCTCTTTCTCCTCCTGCTTGGCCAGTGCCCCAAGTGCTGGCCCTATGGATGGCATCTACTGATCACTTTCCCTCTGGTCTCCTGTTGGGTTTAAGCCATGGGGGTGGGGGTACTAGTAGAAGGGATAGTGGGAGGAGGGAGAAGCTGAGGTATTGATCCTTCTGGTTCTGCCTAATCTGGTTCACAGCAGTGCCTGTTATCCTGCATCAAAGACCAACAGTTTTTGTGGGCTTTTCTCCCCAACATCTACATGTCTCTCTTGGTTCCAGGAGATGCCCCCTTTACCCTTCAGAATACTTGATGGGCATGCTTCCCTGCTGGTGCTCCCCAAAGCTTCCTCTTACCTTGCTCACATTCTTGCAGTCTCTTCATCAGCTCCATCTGTTTCCTGTGGGTATCTTGACTGATATAGTCTCCTTGACATGTTACTCTTTCTTCAAGACCCTGAAAGGCTGGTTTTCCCCAGTGTTTCATCTTCTGTCTTTCATAGTCCACAGGGTATCGAGTATTGTTTGTGACTCCTTGTCTCCTAAAGTTACAATGATCATGGATAAGCTGATGATTTTCAAATTTTTATTCTCTTTTCAAAACTCCCTTCTGTCATTCAGTCATTTGTATATGATTGTCAGGTACATTCCTTTAATGTGTCCTGAAGGGAGGATATGATAGGAAAACAGATATTTTTTCCAAAGTAAGTGTATTAGTCCATTTTCACACTGCTATAAAGAACTACCTGAGGCTGGATAATTTATAAAGAAAGAGGTTGAATTCACTCACCATTCCATATGACTGGGGAGGCCTCAGGAAACTTATAATCATGGCAGAAGGCAAAGGAGAAGCAAGGCATGTCTTAAAAGGCAGCACGAGGAGACAGCAGGTAAAGAGGGAAGTGCTATACTTTTAAACCATCAGATCTCATGAGAACTCACTATCATGAAAACAGCATGGGGGAACCCCCCCCCCGAAATCTAATCATCTCCCACCAGTCCCTCCCTTGACACATAGTGATTAAAATTCAAGATGTAATTTGGCTGGGGACACAGAGACAAACCATAGTAGTAAGGAAGGAAATTCTAAGGGTCTGTCTCAGGAGACGATGAATTCCACACACAGGAATTATTCATGACCAGATACAAGAGTTGAGATGACTCTGAGGATTCCTTCCAGGTCTTACCTTCAATAAGCTGGAAACATTGCACTGAGAACATCCCTAGTAGAACACTGCCAGAGGAGTTGGTTGGGAAAATATCTTTGTGTGTGTATATGGGAGTATATGTGGGCATGTATTTATATGTATCTGGAAGTGTGCATATGTATAAATAGAAGGAGATATTAATATATACATATCTGACATCTTTTTAATGCCTGCAACCCAAATAAAAATAAGCTCCATGAAGAATGGATGAGCTGACAACACACTATCCAATTCTGCATCTGGAGCGTGCACAGGAATTTATTACAAGCAGCAGCCAGATTTTTTTTTGGACATGTAATAATCTTTTATTCTGTTTTATGTGAAAGTTAAAAGCTAAAGAATGCCATTTGCAGACCTTCAGCAACTTCTAGCTTGGCTTTAGAAATTCATTGCAGAAGATGGAGATCTTTGATATAGGGCCAGGACAATGACATTCAGCACCCAGATCTTAATTTCTGAATTGATTCTCCAACTCAGCCCCTGTTCTGTTTGCAGAGATGACAGAAGAGACATCCAGGAGTAGATTTCAACACACAGCAGCATCTGAGAGAAGCCAGCTGTGAAAAAGTGAGTGAACCCCACATCCAGGCACATCATTTGTTATAAAGACACTGCCATCATTTTTATCATGAAACTTCTACTCGGACAAAAGATTTAACATCAAAGAAGAGCATTGCTGAGGCTTCAGGTTACTAAGATTATTGAGAAATCCTACAGTGGCTTGAATCAACTCCGGCAAGGTAAAGTCACTAAGATCCCAGGGGATACGTCGAATGTTTGTCCCACTTGTCAGAGGAGGTCAGGCAGGAAATGCCAAATGAGAGAAATTCTCCTAAATGAGGTCAACTAGCACACCGATTAGTGGGTAGGCAAACACTGATGATGCAGACGGGAAAGGGGGTGAGGAGAAAATATTACCCTTGACTAGAGGGGAGAGGAGGCCTTCCCTCCCAACCCTATTCAGTTGCAGACTTCACAGGACTGCCACAAGCGACACTGAATGGAGAGATAAAAAGATGATAAAAGTTGCAGGCTGCACTCCCGTCGGGCTTGGCGGCTGTGGGTTTCCAGAGCGACCACCCCTGCAGGCCCCTGAACCTGCCACCTTGTCAGCAGGTGTGTCTGACTGGCTGTGGCTAGGACAACTCAAGGAGGCCAAAACTGCCCCAAAAGGGATTGGTAAACACTTGGGTCAAATGAGAGAAAGAAGGGGATGACAGTGCTGTATTGTGGGTCTTCCACACCAATCTGGTCATTCCCATATTCAAGAATTGTCCATTACCTTCAGAACTGCTACAAGGCTGTCTTTGGGCAGTTTAGCCTCCCAGGTTCTTCTATACAGCTAAATATATACACAGAAAGCTTTTCTTGTGTCTGTCAAAAGAAAATCCCCAGCCAAATGCACACTCCTTGGGCCTGAAGAGGCTAACATTCTTGCATCCACTTAGCAGGCATTTACTGTGCACTGAGTCAGTGCCAAGGGCTCCAGAGTGAAGGACGCACAGCCCATCCCTCAGAAGATCAGCTCACGGTGGGTGAGGGGGAAAGACCAGCAGGCAATGAAGACGCAGCATGGCCCAGCTCCTCCCCGTGGACACACAGACCTAAATGTTGTGGATCCCACTGAGGTCCCTGAGCTCCTCCTCCGGATTCAGTCCTGATGGTCGGTCATCTTCCATGGCTGCTTGCCTCCAGGCCTCCGTACCTGCCTTCCTTCTGCCGCTTGCCCTCCCCATCTCTTTCTTGCATCCATCACTGCACCTGGCTCTAGTGACTTTCAGGTCTTTGTTTCCATGTCATCTTCTTGAGAAAGCCTTCCCTGCCTCCCTGGTCAGCTGTCTATTTTCTGGGTTCCTTCAAACCCCTGGTTTTCCTGTCATCTATCTGGCCATGTTGCATCTTCATTGCCTACTTGTCTCTCCCCCTCACTCACCATGAACTGGTCTTCTGAGGGCAGAGGCTGTGCATCCTTCACTCTGGAGCCCTCGGCACTGACTCAGTGCATAGTAAGTGGCTGCTAAGTGGATGGAAGAATGTTAGCCTGGCTGGGGGCTTTCTTTTGATAGACACCAGAAAAGCTTTCTGTTTTCATTTTTGGCTATATAGAAGAAGCTGGGAAGCTAAGTTGCCCAAAGACAGTCTTGCAGGAGGAAATCCCTCTTGATTTTTCAGGGTAATCTCTGGGCAGTGGCAGGGATGGAAATAGGGTCAGAGCTAGAAGAGTTTTGATGAGCAGAATAGAGAAATCATAAATCACCTCAGAAAATACTGAAGTCATCCTGAATAGGCGGTTGGTAGAAATATCAACATGAGGGGAGCTGTTTAGAACAAAGGCTCTGAATAAAGTGAGGAGGGTGGCATTGAGAAGTAGAAGAGGAGACCAGAATGGGAGATCAGAGAGACTTGAGGTCAAATGGCTGTAGAACGCCCGTACCAGTTTGAAGATCCAGGGCCATGCGGAGAAGGTGCTGATGCTGCCAGAAATCTGTTAGGGTGTGGAAGGGGTCCCCTCCAGAGTGCCCAGGTGACAGCTCCACCCAGCCAACACTTTGGTTTCCATATGTAAGAGCTGGAGCTGAGGATCAATAGAACCACTCTGTGCCTGAACTACAGACTTGTGAAATGTTGAGATGATAGATGGGTACTGTTTTCAGCTGTTAGTACTGTGGTAATTTGTTACGGCAGCGACAGAAATCTCATGCAGGTTTTCCTGAAGTTAAACAGGTGAGTCCTGGGGTCTCCCAGAGGGAGGGAGTTCAGTTCCCGGTTATGCCTCTTATTACCTGCCACCACCAGCCAGGGCTTCATTCCTCCTTTGTGAAACATGACAATAAGTGACACACGGCACTATGAGGACGTAAGGACATGTCACACATAAATCCAGGGAACAGTCCATTGCACAAACAAAGCCCACTATATATGTAAGCTGCTATGCAACTAAGTTAATGCAAATCCCTGTTTTCTTTGTTCCCATGGAAGATAAACCATAGACAGTCTAACCAGGCTGCTGCTTAAATAAAACCATGTGGCCCTGAGCAAAAGCCAGAGGTTGCATTTGGTGTGGAAAAGCCCTCTGTACCTCCTGCATCTACCCTGTCCTCTAACAGAAGCTGCCTTAACTCAAGGTGGTCAGGTTGCCTTGGCCAAAGCTGGCTGAGTTAGTGCTGGACACTTGACCCATGCTGAGCTTTCTGATTCTCTGTCCTGGGGACCCAGAGAGGGGACAGTGAGAGCCTTCTTCCTTAGCTGTGGGCAGTGGAACAGTCACAGTGGGGCATGGGGCCAGAGTCAAAGCCAAGGAGTGAGCTGATCAAAGGATGAGCTTGCAACACAGCAGAAATTAGAAGCCTCACAGAGGGCAAGTCTTGCTCTGCAGAGAAGGCCATGCTAATGCTGACATGCCATCATATCATCACAGGAGCTACATGGATTGTGCACTTCATCTGTGTAATGCACTATTCTGGGGCTTCCTGTGTGACATCTCTTTACATCCTCACAACACCGTGTGGTAATTTTTGTAGAGACAGGGTTTTACCATGTTGCCCAGGCTAATGATCGCTATTTTCTTCTAGTTTTTCCCTTGTGTCTGCCACCTAAACACTGATGTGGGGTAAGATGTGATCCTCAGGTCTCTTGTTTACCTCTTTCCTCTCGATGGTGAACCACACTTGTTCTGTGCAGCCAGCATCCCTTTCCTGCACCTTCTCACTGTCTCATTTCACAAAGGAGGAAAGAAGCCCTGGGAGGTGAGTGTCAGGTAATGGGAGGCAGAGGCAGGAGCTGAACTCCCTCTGGGAGACTCCAGGACTCACCTGCTTAACTTCATGAAACCCAGGAGCCCAGAGAAACAGACATCAACCCCCCAAGAACTGTTCCCACAAGATCTGTTCCCACAGACCCGGACTATACTTCCCACACTGGTATCCCTGAAGAGTGCCTACGTCTTTAAAAAGCTTCTTAAAGATTATTAAATTCCTTTGCAAAAGTTACAAAAGCAACACAATTGTTGACGGTATACGTATATAAGGAAAGCTTGAATAATGTCCCCAGCCCCATATTGATCACTCCTGACCCTGGGAGCCCCATCTTTGTTCACAGCCTGGGGTGTTCCTTCCGCACATTCTTGTGCTCACGTGTTTTTTGTTCTTTGATTTATTTGTTTCTACAAAATATATTCCATTCACCTACAACTAATCTTGTCCTTCACCTTCATTTTCTCACTTAATATTTCATTATGAACGTCCCTAAATCAACAGATAACAGATAGAGGCAGATAAAGCATGCTCTTTTGTAATAAAAGGAAACCACAATTTCTCACTCATAACTTTATAAAAGAATAGCACTTGAGTCCAGCATTTTTTTTCCCACACAATAATGTAAAACAAACAACTTCTTGCTCATATATCCTTGTATATGTTCCCTATATTTTAAAGAGGCTGGATGGAGAATGGCCAAGTGGCTAAGAAGTCCAAATGCTAAATATGTGGTATTATTTCTGAGGGCTCTGTTCTGTTCCATTGGTCTATATCTCTCTTTTGGTACCAGTACCATGCTGTTTTGGTTACTGTAGCGTTTTAGTATAGTTTGAAGTCAGGTGGCATGATGCCTCCAGCTTTGTTCTTTTTGCTTAGGATTGTCTTGGCAATGCGGGTTCTTTTTTGGTTCTATATGAACTTTAAAGTAGTTTTTTCCAATTCTGTGAAGAAAGTCATTGGTAGCTTGACGGGATTGGCATTTTTATTGTGGCACTATTCACAATAGCAAAGACTTGGAACCAACCCAAATGTCCATCAATGACAGACTGGATTAAGAAAATGTGGCACATATACACCATGGAATACTATGCAGCCATAAAAAGGGATGAGTTCATGTCCTTTGCAGGGACATGGATGAAGCTGGAAACCATCATTCTGAGCAAACTATTGCAAGGACAGAAAACCAAACACCGCATATTCTCACTCATAGGTGGGAACTGAACAATGAGAACACTTTGACATAGGATGGGGAACATCACACACTGGGCCTGTCGTGGGGTGCGGGGAGTGGGGAGGGATAGCATTAGGAGAAATACCTAATGTAAATGGCGAGTTAATGGGTGCAGCACACCAACATGGCACACGTATACATATGTAACAAATCTGCACGTTGTGCACATGTACCCTAGAACTTAAAGTATAATAAAAAATAAAAATAAATTAAAAAAAGAAGTCCAGATGCTAGAATCAAAATACCTAGATTCAACTTCCTGCCCTGCTGTTTGCTAAATGTATAACCTTGGCTAAGTTGCTTAATCTCTGCAAGGCTCAAGTCCCTCATATGTTAAACAGGCACAGTGCTGGAGACACTCCCTAGGATTGCTGTGAGGAGTTGTGCTAATCATTTACGACCCTTAGAACAGAGCTTGGCATACAGTAAGTACTTGGTCAGGGTTAGTTATCTTCATTATCAGATGATCATTTTCATTATTGTGGTGGCACAGAATCACTGGACGGATTCCCACATGAAGAATATTTTGTATTAATTCACTTTCTTTTTCACTAGACCCAGTCTCATGAGGTTTCTATAACTTTGTATCATAACACCCTAAGGCACTACTGAAATATGGATGCAATAAATTCAAATATGAACTATAACTAGGCATTATAAATCGAGTTGGCCCTAATAATCATCTTTGCAATGTTGACTTTTCTGGGAATAATAAGTCTTACTGCATATGCTAGCTCTGGGCCCATGTTGGGAGGGAGAACTTTGTAAGAAGATCATCATCTATCTCTCGCACTTTCATTAAACAGGATTGTTTTTGAGTCAAATCAATTTCCTACCTCCATGGTCCAAGCTTTTGGCAAATTTGCATCATAATCATCTTCTTCATCCACTTGGCAGATACTTAATGCAAGTCATCCTGTCCACAGGAAAACAGACATCATAGACATAAAATGTGTGTTCTCCATTTAATTTTTATGAGCACTTAGTGGATAACCCTTTGTTTTTATTCTCCCCCTTGATGTCAAATTACACCATATGTCTTTTCATAGTTTGTCTAATCTACAATTGTATTTCTCATTATCATTTTGTGGGTTGTGGTGCTATTTCCTCCAGTTTCATTCTCCCTCTTTTATGTTTCTCTTGTACAAAATTAATTACATTGTACCTTCAAGCATAATTTTAACACTGTCTCCATTGCACTGTGTCTGCTTTTAATTAATGCTCTTCTAATGTAGATTCTAAAGCCAAATGGTGCAATATTGTGAGCATCAAAGAAACAAAGAATCTAACAAAACTGAAATGAATGAGCAAGACAAAAACAGCTGACAATGTGTTCTCATTTGAAAATGTCACTTTCACCGTACATTGAAAGAATGGATTACTTGGAGCTTTCTCTTAAAAAAAAAAAAAAGACAAGAGATGTTGACTCTAGATTTCTGGTGCTGTTGGTCTGAGTTTTACCTAGACTCACACTGAGCAAATATCTCAAGAGGAATTAACCAAACACAGCATTCTCACAACTCAAGGAAAGGGGAGGTGAACCCCACAAATACATTTCTCAGAAGTTTTCTGTAAACCAGATATGGCAAAGCACTCGTCTCGAACTTCAGCCTGTGTTTTTCATGTCTCAAAGACTCTGATGATGCTGGGTCCTTTGGTGTCCCACACAACCCCACTCCAAAGGGGAAGGAATCTCTTTGGGTTTCTGTCAGTTTCACAGAAGAGAAAATCAAACACAGTAGAACTACATATACCGTGGCTCTGTGAATTAGTGAAATGTCCAAATAACACAATTTGGAAAACAACTGTCATCTTACTACTTTTTGATTAATGAATCAGCTTGAACTTCTACCTAACAAGCAGGACTGCTTTAAAAATTGTGTGTGTGTGTGTGCATGTGTGTTATGAATTTGCAGTAAAATGTGGATACATGAATGATGTATATACATTCTAAAATAGACAATTTATATTGGGTGGGTATATTGTGTGCAGTTTTATTTGTTGCCTTAAGTTACTCAATGTATCTTTTCTTATAAAAATTAGACGGAATGGGTAATAATTTTGAGGTAACAGAGGCTGAGTCCCTAATCTCAGACCATAGGGAGGAATTTGATTTGATTGAGACAATGTGATGTGAAACGAAGTCTGTAGGTTTGTATGTCAGAGTAATCTCAGCTCTAGTCCTGATTTGGTCAATAACTTTCTGTGGGAACGTGAAGTATGTCATTTACAACCATTATTTTCTTTGCCCACCCCTCCCAAATTTCTGCAAATTGTCATTGTCTTCTTCCTCCTGACACTTCTGTACTGATAGAATTGCAGCCTCCAAAGTGTGAAGATTATTACTCTGCCCATACCCAGATTTGTCATGGTAGCAGGTCTTGGCCTCTAAAAATATATTTTCCTATCTAATTCCTGGAACTTGTGAATATGACCATATGTGGAAAGCATCTTTGCAGATTAACTAGGGATTTTGAGATGAGATCATTCTGGATTATCCAGGTGGACCCTAAATCCAATGACAAGTGTTCTTATAAAATAGAAACAGAGGCAGACTTGAGACAGGAAGAAGAGAAGACCACACGAAGGTGGAGGCAGAGACGGGGGTGCTGGGGCCCTAGCCAGGAACTGCATGGAGTCACTGGAAACTGGAAGAGGCAAGAAATAAGTTCTCCCTTAGAGCCTCTGGTGGGAGCATGGCCCTGCCAACACCTTGATTTCAGACTTCCAGCCTTGAGAACTATGAATGAATAAATTCATGTTGTTTTAAGCCACCCAGTTTGTAGTGGTTTGCTATGGGAGCCCAGGGAAGAGTATTTGGTCACTGAATGAAATATAGGCCAATTTCCAGACATTCAATGTTGGGCTAAGAGTTTCCAGCCACAGCCCCACTGTTAGTTTGATCACAGGAATTATAAACTTGGGGAATATTGTTAATGACCATTTTGTGCCATGTGAACTGAAAACTGGAAAAGTCTATTTGGTGTGCACAGAAGGGGTGAGGCAGAGGTGAGAGAGAAAAATTCTCATGTGAGGTTTAGAGTCTGTCAGGAAAACAGAAAATCCTAGGGGTTTCAGAGAGAATTTAAGAAAGGTGATGGAAGGGTGAAGAATTAGGAGGCGGGAAGTCACCCCAGAGACTGGCAGTGGGGGAGCCTTCCACCACTCAGGAGTGGGAGACAAGGAAGGAGGCAGTTGTATCAGGGATGGGAGCCCCGGCAGAAGCTGGAAGCAGGGGTGTCTGTCCAGCAGGAGCTGAAGCCATGGGGGAGAATGAGCTGCTGTGGACGATGCCCCCCAGTGTGGAGAAAAGAGAATAAATAAACCAGTTTCTTCTTCCTGGACATTCCAGTCTCCTGCCTATGCCTCTCAGGGGCCACATGCAGCTGGAAGCCAGCTGAGAGGGAGGCTGGGAAGTGTCTGAGTGGGAGTCAGCTCCCTCCACAGAAGGGACCAGAGGAGGAGGAGGAGGAGTTTCTCTAAGAGCAAAACCAGATCTACTGGAAATCCACATCCTGGGCCATAAAACACACCTCGCAACTCTAAAACAATGGAAATCACACCAAGTGGATTCTCAGACCATCATGGAATTAAACTAGAAATCTACTATAGAAAGATAGCTAGAAAACACCAAGGTATTTGCAGATGAAACCATACACTTCTTTTTTTTTTTCTTTTGAGACAGAGTCTCATTCTGTCGCCCAGCCTGGAGTGCAGTGGCCGGATCTCAGCTCACTACAAGCTCCGCCTCCCGGGTTCACGCCATTCTCCTGCCTCAGCCTCCCGAGTAGCTGGGACTACAGGCGCCCACCACCTCGCCCAGCTCATTTTTTGTATTTTTTTAGTAGAGACGGGGGTTTCACTGTGTTAGCCAGGATGGTCTCGATCTCCTGACCTCGTGATCCGCCCGTCTCGGCCTCCCAAAGTGCTAGGATTACAGGCTTGAGCCACCGTGCCTGGCCCATACACTTCTAAATAACACATGGATCAAAGAAGAAGATTCCAGTGAAATTTAAAAATATTTTGAACTAAATGAAAATAAAAACCAAACTCATCAAAATTTGTGGGACGCAGTGAAAGCAGTGCTTACAGAGGCACTTCTAGCCTGAAACACATAGATCAGAAAAGAAAAAAGATCTGACATCATTACTCTATACTGCCACTCTAGGAAATGAGAGGAAAACGGACAACTTCAACCCGAAGCAAGCAGGAGAAATGAAACCATAAAAATCAGAGCAAAATCAATGAAATTAAAAACAGAAAATCAATAGAAAAAAAATCAATGAAACCAAAAGATGGTTGTTCAAAAATATAAATGCTATAGACTGAATGTTTGTGTCCCTCCCCATCCTAATCTCCAAGGTAATGGTATTGGGAGGTGTGGCCTTTGGGAGGTGATTAGGTCATGAGGGCAGAGCCATCCAAATGCACTTGTAAACAGGACTCCAGGGAGCTCCCTCTTGCCTTCCACCATGTGAGGACACAGTGAGATGTTCCATCTATGAACCAGGAAAAAGGCCCTTAGCAGACACCAAATCTGCAGACACTTGGATCTGGGACTTCCCACCTCCAGAACTGTGGGACATTTCTGTTGTTCGTAAGCCACCCAGCCTCTGGTATTTCGTTATTGCAGCCACTGTTAGCAGTGGAAGCTATCTGTATGGGTCTACAGCAACCTCAGGTCTTGCCTCCTGAGAAGAAAGAATTTGACTGAATGGCAGAAGACAGAAGGAGAGACCAAGGTAAGTTTTAGAGCAGGAGTGGAAGTTTACTAAAAACTTTTAGAACAGGAAGGAAAGGAAAGAAAGTACACTTGGAAGACGGCCACGCTGGCAACTTAAAAAACAAGTGCAGGCCAGCCGCGGTGGCTCATGCCTGTAATCCCAGCACTTTGGGAGGGCGAGGCGGGCGGATCGTCTGAGGTCAGAAGTTCGAGACCAGCCTGGCCAACGTGGCGAAACCCCGTCTCTACTAAAAATACAAAAATTAGCCAGGCATGATGGTGGGCGCCTGTAGTCCCAGTTACTCAGGAGGCTGATGTAGGAGAATAGCTTGAACCCGGGAGGCGGAGGCTGCAGTGAGCTGAGATTGCGCCATTGTACTCCAGCCTGGGCGACAGAGTGAGACTCTTTCTAAAAAAAAAAAAAAAAAAAAAAAAAAAAAAAAAAAAAAAGACTACCTTTCCCTGGTACCAGCTGTGACCAATTATTACTTTAGAGAGACAGTTAGCCACCTGACCATCACCTGATGGTCACCAGACTCTCCTGGTGTGTGTAGTGGGGGGGCCCTCTCCTGCCCTGCTCCTACCAGACTAGCTACCCACTGTAACATGAACAGACTAAGACAATGAACAAAGTGGATAAACCTGTAAGAGAGAAAGACACACATTGCTAGTATTAGAAATGAAAAAAGGGGTGGGCACAGTCGCTCATGTCTATAATCCCAGCACTTTGGGATACCAAGGCAGGTGGATCATCTGACGTCAGGAGTTTGAGACTAGCCTGGCCAAAATGGCAAAACCCTGTCTCTACTAAAAACACAAAAATTAGCGTGATGGCACGTGCCTGTAATTCCAGCTACTCGGGAGGCTGAGGCAGGAGAATCGCTTGAACCAGGAGGCAGAGGTTGCCATGAGCTGAAATTGCGCCACTGCACTCCAGCCTGGGCAACAGAACGAGAATTCATCTCAAAAAATAAATAAATAAATAAAAGAAAGAAATGAAAAAAGGAACCATTATTACTAATCCCATGGATGTTAAGATGATAATTTAAAAACTCGATCATGCTCTGCCTATAAATTTTATATCCTAGAAGAAATGGTCTAACTCCTTGAAAAACTGAGCAATCAAAGCTCATATAGGGAGAAATAAATGATCTTAATAGATTTCTATCTAGTAAAGAAATTGAATTTGTAATTACTAACCTTCTAAAAAAGAAAGCACCAGGCCCAGGTGGTTTCAATGGTGAATTTTACCTCACGCTTCAAGAAGAAATGATACCCATTTTCTACAATCTCTTTTGAAAAACATATGTAGAGGGATTACTTTTTAAACTCATCCTATGGGACCAGAATTACCCTATTACCAAAACCAGATAAAGACATTATAACAAAGAAAAACTACAAAACTAATATACCTCATTAATATACATGCAAAAATCTTCAACAAATATTAGCAAATCAAATCCAACAGTGTGATACAAGTAATTATATACTACAATCAAGTGGGATTTATTCCAAGTATGCAAAACTGATGGAACTGATGGACATATAATTAATATTATCCACACAACAGCAGGCTAAGCAAGGAAAGTTATATAATTGTATCAACAGATGTAGAAAAATCACTTGACAAATCCAACACCTATTTATGATTAAAAACTCACAGCAAAATAGAAACACAGGGGAAACTCCTCAACATATTTTTGTTAAAAACTCCATAAAACCTACAGCTAGCATTATGCTTAATGATGAGAAACCGCATGCTTTCCCCCTAAAGTTCGGGGGAAGACAAAAATGTTCCCTTTCACTACTTTTAATTAATTCAACCTCACGTTAGAAGCCCTAGCTAGTCCCATAAGACAAAGAAAGAAAACAAATACATACTGATTGAGAAGGAAGGAAAAAACTGTCCTTGTTTGCATATGACTTGATTGCCTATGTAGAAAATTCCAAAGAATTGACAAACCAACAACCTCATAAAACAAGTAATTATGTCAAAGTTGCAGGATATAAGGTTAGTATATAAAAGCTAATTTTCTGTGTACTAGCAATGAGGAATTAAAATCCAATGCCATTTACAGTAGCCCCAAGTAATGACATACTTAGTATAAATCTAAGAAAAATGTGTGGGATTTATATGCAGAAAACTCTGAGGAAAGAAATCAAGGACCTAAATGCAGAAGGAGATATTTCATGTTCATATATTTGAAGACTCAATATTGGTAGCATGTTAATTCTTCTGAACCTGATCTATAGCCTAGCCAAAATCCCAATCAAAAGTCTAGCATGCTATTTTGTGAATCTCCATTCACAAATATTTTGTGAATCCCTGTATGGGGATTGTACTTTTTACATGGAGAAAGGTTGAGTCTGTCTCTGGGGACCCCAAATGCTGTAAGTTATCCCTGAAACAGATTAATAGAACTTGACAGAATAGAAATAGTTTGGAGAAAACAAATCTGAAGTCATATTTGCTTCCATCACTTGAAAATGAATAGATCCAGAGAAAGTCAAGTAATAAAAATATGTATTTGTACTGTTCAGAGACATTCACATGGGTAATAAAATTAGGAGAAAATAGAAATGATCAACATAAAATTTAGGATAGCTATGATCTGAGAGTAGAAGAAGAGGAAAGTAATAGAAAGATAGTAGAACCATGGTTATCAGAGGATGGGAAGGGTAGTTGGGTGGGAGTAGGATGGGGTGGGGAGGGGATGGTTAATGGGTACAAAAATGATGTTAGATAGAATGAATACAATCTAGTATTTGGTAGCACAACAGAGTGGCTATTGTCAACAATGATTTATTGTGCATTTTAAAGTAACTAAAAGAGTATAATTGAATTATTTGTAACACAGTGAAAGAATAAATGCTTCAGGTGATGGATATTTCATTTGCCCTGATGTAGGCAAATCATGTAGGATTTCAGAGATGCTCCATTTCACTCCTGGGTGGTGAGTACTCTGGGGTCTGTTTTATTAATACTTTTAATCTGCTTATTCACATTTTATAAAGTGTCTTACAGCATTTTACAAACTGCACAGTTCAAGTTTTAAAAAAAAACTCTTCTTCCCTGAGACTGCCACAATATATTAGATTAAACGAAGTTTCCGCACACGAGTTAATTTTACATTGCAAAGGACATGCACATTTTCTACGTGTTGGAAATTCTTTCCTGTTTTTGATTGCATGTTTTCACCCATACGTTTTCTTCTTAATTCTTCAAGAGAATGTGGACTGCGGATGTGTTGCTTCTTTGTTTGGTTGCAGAGGTCTGAGTCTTCAACTGTGTTTTGAAGCGTACGCATAGCACAAACAGCATCGCAAATACTCTGCAACAAGACCCTGGGGGACAACAGTGCACCCTATCCCCATTCTACTCTTTTTTTAAAGAAGGGAGATTGACTAACTTTTGAGCTTCCCATCCCTACTGGAGGTTGGAGAAGTATCTGAGGACTTACAACTGTGCATTTTGTATGCTGCTGAAATGTCAAGGGAGTTTTGTTTCAAAAGTTGAGGGCTCTGTAAGTTGGGTCTTCTGAGGAACATGGCAAACTTTGATTCCAGCTAGAAATGAAATGGAACGTGTGAAATAAAGGAGTTGCCAACAGTCTTATTTTTCCTTCCATATATCGCGATGAAAAGGGAACCTGTTTGCAGTATTTAACATGAAGGAAACCAACGTTTCCATGTGTTATTGAGCACAAGGTAATGGAGAAAGGTTGAGTCTGTCTCTGGAGGCTCCAAACACTGTAAGTTATCCCTGAAACAGATTAATAGGAGTCGACAGAACAGAAATAGTGTGGAGGAAACAAATCTGAAGTCACATATTTGCTTCCATCACTTGAAAATGAATAGACCCAGAGAAAATCAAGTTCAGCTCATGTACTTAGCACCTACCTCAGCTCTGCATTCAAATTGGGCTTTATTTTCTACTAATATTTGTTCTTTTGACAAGGAATATTTCCTTACAATATTCAGTGTTATATCACTCAAAGTCCAGCATACATTTCCCTTAATGTGTTCATAATGAACACATTCACATAAATGAATTTCATGGGTGAATAGGTTTTATTGTTTATAGAACAGCTGTTAATAGAGTCTACAGTCCACAGGAAGAATGATGTTATTTGAATAATATTCTATTCTGTGTACACATTGAGTTTGTTTCCAAATAGATCTCAGGTGGAATATTTGATGCTTTCTTCTTCTTCCTGAATCATAGGAAAAGTATGCTGAATTATTATGTTGATGTCATGAAAATACATCTGTGTGTGTGTATGTGTATGTGTGTGTGTGTGTGTCTGGAAAAGAAAGGGAATAAACAAGCAAAAGCAAAAAAGTAAGTGAGCACAAAAGCACAATGTTGATTATATTAAATATTTTTCATTTTCTTTTGTTATTTGTTAATATATGCTTTGAAATTTCTGTATTAAGACCATTGCTAACACTAGAAGCAGAGTATCTGTATTATAAAAAATGTTAAGATTAAAAAAGATAAAGTAGGAAGGAACACACATGCATAAAATGTGGCATATCAGTGCTAATTAGATTTCATTTTTAAGAAACATAGCAATTTCTCATTGATGGATACATTTGTTTCATCTTCCTAATATTGTCTGTGAGTTTTTTTTTTAATAAGAGAATTTGATGTTGAGTACATAAACATATTTTGAATAAAAGGTCAGATTTCTGAATTCTCATTAAAAATTTGTTCTTTCGGCAAAATTGCATTTAAATTTCCGTGAAGCATCAACTGGCTAGAGGTCTCTCACAGCTGTGCCTTTAGAAGAGCTATCCACCGTCCTTCACCATAGTTCCCACCATTCCCTATGACTTACCAACACGCAGCCCTCATGTTAGTCTCCATCTCCTATCTCTTTTGCATTTCTGCTGCCAAAAGCACAGGGATGGGCAATTGTCTTGTAGCTGGCCCAAGGACAGGTTAAAAAAGGAGTTTGTCATCATGGAGGACTGTAAAGAAGAAATAGCCCTGGACAGAGATTTGGTGAGAAAGAGTATTGGTACATGTGGGCCTCTAATCCCTGCAGGGCACACAGACAACACTGGCATTGCGGTTCTACTAGGAATGATACTTGATTTTGGTGAGGGGTGTGTGTGTGTTCACATACATGCTTATGTATGTTATGTATGAGTCCCTGCTTCACAGGGTTTGGGGAGTAAGTGAGACAATTCCAGTAAAGAATTTAGAATAGAGCAAATGTCATAAACATTCACCAAAACAAACAAACCTGCGATTCATTGCTGCATCAAAAGATGGCAAAAGACTTTTGATAGCTCTATTGCCAGATTGTCTTCCAGGAACAACTTGCCAGTGTAAACATTTACCCGTCATGCGTCCAAGTTCTCTCTTTGCCATACATTCACCAACTCTTGAAAAGAGTTTTTAATGTACACATTTTTCAAAGTGGTAGTTTAACATATTTATTCAATGGCTGTTTCAACTTACTATGTTTTATCGTTACTAACTTCAACATTGTTATGTATTTTTAGCTATTTGTGTTTCTTCTCTTGTCATTGCTTTTTCTTATTCATCCTTATGATTTTTGTGTGGATTAATAAATTAATTTTATATGTAATGGGATTAATATATTCTGTCTTGTAAGGCAATTATTTTGCTAAGCGTGTGATATGCCTTTCCATTTTTATAGTATATAATAAAGTATTTTATCTTTAATATAATTAATATGAGGTTAATAATCTTACAATTTTTTTTCTTTTATACTAGGGAAATAATTTCTTGAGCTATGGAATATAAGCAGTCATAATTCTTTTTGGTTTCATTTTTATCATGAACCACAATCAAGTTACATGTTGATGTTTTCTCTCATCTTCTATTGGTTTTATTTTGCTTTGCTTTATTTGTTTATGCAAATTGAGAGGTCAGAACATTCCTTAATATTCCAAATAGTAAACAATAGCCCAGTTAACAATGTATTGGATAAATCTCCACTATCCTCTCCAAATTAAACACCACCCTTAAGCAAAAATCAATGGCTAATATAACCCTTTACTTCTTTAGCATCTTTAATTTTATAATTTTAAAAACTGAATATTTGGCTCTAAATTCCAATTTCTAAATTTTTATTAGCCATTTTCAACTATTCATCAACATAAGGTTTAAAACACTTTTATCTCCTTGCAAAAAAGTCCTATTTACTTTTAATTAATTAAATCTATAAATTAATCATTGTAAAATTATCATCTTTATAGTATTGTAAATTTCTTCCTAGAGAAAGAGGATGTAATGTCATTTATTTACTGATATTGACCTTGTAAACCTCTTATTAAATCTATTTTTCATTTTTTATTTTTGTGTTAACTGTAGTGTCTACATTTACTTCATTGTTAACTTCAAAAATTTTTTATTTTAAATTCTTATGGTTACATTGTAGGTGTATATGTTTATGAGGTACATGAGATATTTTGATACAGTCATATAATGTTTAATAATCACATCATGGCAAATGAAATATCCATCACCTCGAGCATTTATTCTTTCATTGTGTTACAAATAATTCAATTATATTCTTTTAGTTACTTTAAAATGCACAATAAATTATTGTTGATGACAGCCACTCTTTTGTGCTTTCAAATACTAGATTGTATTCATTCTATCTAACATCATTTTTATACCCATTAACTATCCTATCCCTACCCCACCCCACTGCCACCCAACTACCCTTCCCATCCTCTGATAACCATGGCTCTGCTATCTTCATGAGTTCAGTTGTTTTAATTTTTAGCTCGCAAATAAGTGAGAACATGCAAAGTCTGTCTTTCTGTGCCTGGCTAATTCTACTTAACATAATGACTTCCAGTTCTATCCATGTTTTTGCAAATGACAGGATCTCATTTTTTTATGACTGAGTATTACTCCATTGTGTCTATGTACCACAGTTTCTTTATCCATTTGTCTGTGGATAGACTTGTAGGCTGCTTCCACATCTTGGCTATTGTGAATAGTGCTGCCACAACCATGGGAATGCAGATATCTCTTTAATATACTTATTTCTTTTCTATTGGGTATACCTAGCATACCTAGCGATTGCTGTATCATACAGTAGTTCTATTTTTAGTTTGTAAATGAACCTCCAAATTATTCTCCACAGTGGTTGCACTAATTTACATTCCCACTAGCAGTATACAAGGGTTCCTTTCCCCCCACATCCTTACCAGCATTTGTTATTGCCTACATTTTGGATAAAAAAAAAAAAAAAAAAACATTTTAACTGAGGTCAGATGGTATCTCACTGTAGTTTTGATTTGTACTTCTCTGATGATCAATGATTTTGAGCACCTTCTTGTATACCTGTTTGTTATTTGCTTGTTGTCCTTTGAGAAACATCTATTCAGATCTTTTGCTTATTTTGTAATCAGATTATTAGGTTTTTCTTTTCCTATGGAGTTGTTTGAGCTCCTTATATATTCTAGTTATTCATCTCTTGTCAGAGAGGTAATTTGCAAACATTTCTCACATTTTATGGGTTAGCTGTCTACTTTGTTGATCTTTACTGTGCAAAAGCGTTTTAACTTCATGTGACTCCATCTGTCCATTTTTGCTTTGGTTCCCTGTGCTTGTGGGGTATTACTCAATAAATCTACACCCAGTTCAATGGCCTGAGGGTTTCCCCAAGTTTTCTTTTAGTAGTTTCATAGTTTGACGTCTTAGATTTAAGTCTTTAATCCATTTTATTTGGTTTTCATATATAGTGAGAGGTAGGAGTCTAGTTTCATTCTTCTGCATATGGAATTCCTGTTTTCTCAGCACCATTTATTGAAGAGAGTGTCCTTTCACTAATATATGTTCTCAGCACCTTCATCAAAATAAATTCAGTGTGGATGTAAGGATTTGTTTCCAAGTCCTTTATTATGTTCCATTGGCCTGTTTTTATGCCAGTCTGTTTTTATGCCAGTACCATGCTGTTTTAATTACTACAGTTTTATAGTATAATTTGAAGTCAGGTAATGTGATTCTTCCAGTTGTGTTTTTTAATTCAGGATAGCTTTGGCTCTTCAGGGTCTTTTGAGTTTCCACATAAATATTATGATTTTTTTTTTCTATTTCTGTGAAGAATGTCATTGGTATTTTAATAGAGATTGCATTGAATCTGTAGATTGTTTTAGGTAGTGTGGGCATTTTCAGAATATTCTTCCAATCTATGAACATAGACTGTTATTCATGTTTTTTGTGTCCTCTTCAATTTCTTTTATCAATGTTCTGTAGTTTTCATTGTAGAGGTCTTTCACTTCTTTGGTTAAGTTAATTCCTAGGTATTTTATTTTATTTGTAGCTATTGTGAATGGGATTTGTTTTTATTATTGTTATTATTTTATTATTATTTCTTTTTCAGATTGTTTGTTGCTGGCATATAGAATTGCTACTGATTTTGTATGTTGATTTTGTACCTTGCAACTTTACTGAATTTGCTTCAGTTCTAAAAATTGTTTGGTCGAGTCTTTTGTTTTCTCCAAATATAAGATTATATCATCTGCAAACAATGATAATTTGACTTCTCCTTTTCCAGTTTGGATGCCCTATATTTCCTTCTCTTGTCTGATTGCTCTAAGTAGGACTTCCTGTACTATGTTTAATAACAATGATAAAACTGGGCATCCTTGTCATATTCCAGATCTTAGAGGAAAGGCTTTCAGTTTTCCTCATTCGGTATAGTACTGGTTGTGGATTTGTCATATATAGCTTTTATTCTGTTGAGATGTATTTCTACTCTACCCAGTTTCTTCAGGTTTTTTTTTTTAATCCTGAAGCAATGTTGAATTTTATCAAATGCTTTTTCAGCATCTATTTAAATGACCATATGGCTTTTATCTTTCATTCTGTTGATATGATGTATCACATTGATTTGCGTATGTTGAACCATCCTAGCATCCCTGGCATAAGCACCACTTGATCATGATGAATTATTTTTTTAAAGTGTGTTGTTGAATATTCTGTTGAGGATTTTTTCATCAATGTTTATCAGGGATATTGGCTTGTAGTTTCCTTTATTCAATGTGTCTTTGGTTTGCTATAATGGCCTCATAAGATGAGTTTGAAAGTATTTCCTCCTTCTCTATTTTTTAGAATAGTTTGAATAGAATTGGTATTATTTATTCTTTAAATGTTTGGTAAAATCCAGCAGTGAAACCACTGGGTCTTGGACTTTACTTTAATGGAGACTTTTTTATTATTATGACTTCAATCTCATTATTTGTTATTGATCTATTCAGATTTTGGATTTCTTCATGGTTCAATTTTGCTAGGTTGTATGTGTCTAGGAATTTGTTCGTTTCTTCTAGATTTTTCAATTTATTGCCATATAGTTGCTCATAGTAGCCTCTAATGATCCTTTGAATTTCTGCAGTACCCGTTGTAATGTCTCATTTTTCATCTCTCATTTTACTTACTTGAGTCTTCTCTCTCTTTTGCTTGGTTACTCTGCCTAAAGGTTTGTCAGTTTTGTTTATCTTTCCAAGAAAACAACTTTTTGTTTTGTTGATCTCTCATATAGTTTTCTTTGTTTCAATTTTATTTAATTCTGCTCTGATCTTTACTATTTCTTCTACTAATTTTGTGTTTGGCTTGCTCTTTTCTAGTTCTTTCAGATGCATTGTTAGATTGTTTATTTGAAATTTTTCTACTTTTGTGATGTAGGCTCTTATAGCTATAAATGTCCTTAGTATTCCTTTCATTGTATCTGATAAGTTTTGGTATGTTGTGTTTCCATTATCATTTGTTTCCAGAAACTTAAATTTTTAAAAACTCACTTCATTGACAGCACTGATCATTGATCAGTATATTGTTTAATTTCCTTGTGTTTGTATAGTTTCCAAAATTCCTCGTTATTGATTTCTAGTTTTATTCCTTTGTGGCCAGATGAGATACTTGATACAATTTTATTTTCTTTGAATTTCTTAGGACGTGTTTTGTGGCCTAACATATAGTCTATCCTTGAGAATGACCCATGTACTAAGAAGAATGTGTATTCTGCAGTTGTCAGCTGAAATGTTCTGTAAATATTGATTAGATTCATTCAGTCTATAGTGCAGATTAAGTACAATGTTTCTTTCTTGACTTTCTATTGGCACAACCTGTCCAATGCTGAAAATGGAGTGTTGAAGTCTCCAGCTATTATTGTACTGGAGTCTTTCTCTTTAGCACTAATAATACTTGCTGTATATATCTGGGTGCTCTAGTATTGGGTGCATATATATTTACAACTGTTATATGAACTTGCTGAATTGACCCCTTTATCATTATCTAATGATCTTCTTTATCTCTTTTTATAGCTTTTGTCTTAGAATCTATTTTATCTGATATAGGTATAGCTACTTCTGCTCTTGTTTAATTTCCATTTGCATAGGATACCTTTTTCCATCCCTTTATTTTCAGTCTATGTGTGTCTTTATAGGTGAAGTGTGTTTCTTGTAGGCAACGGATAATTTGATCTTGTTTTTTCATCCATTAAGCCATTGTTTGTCTTTGAATTGGAGAGTTTAGTACATTTACATTCCATTGTTTGTCTTTTAATTGGAGAGTTTAGTACATTTACATTCAATGTTATGATTGGTAAGTAAGGACTTCCTCCTGCCATTTTGTTATTTGTTTTCTGGTGGTCTTCTCTTTCTTCTGTGGTCCTTTTAGTAAAGGTGATTTTCTCTGGTGGTATGTTTTAATTTCTTGCTATTTACTTTTTGGGTATCTGTTGTATGTATTATGATTTGTGGTTACCATAAAGCTTCCAAATATATCTTATAACTGATTATTTTAAACTGATGGCAAATTAACACTGTTTGCATAAACAAGCTAGCAAGCAAGCAAGGAAAAAAATGAATAAACACTCTACACTTTAACTTTATCCCCTGCTTTTAACTCATTTTTGTTTCTATTTATATCTTATTGTACTGTCTATGTCTTGAGACAGTATTGTAGTTATTGTTTTTGATTTATTCATTTTTTATCCTTTCTACTCAAGATATGAATAATTTACCCACCACAATTACAGTGTTATAATATTCTGTGTTTTTCTGTGCACTTTCTATTATCAATGAGTTTTGCACCTTTAGATGATTTGTTATTGTTCGTTAATGTCCATTTCTTTTCAATTGAAAAACTTTCTTTAGCATTTCTTATAGGGCAGGCCTGGTGTTGATAAAAATCCCTCAGTTTTTGTTTGTTTGGGAAAGTCTTCATGGCTCCTTCATGTCTGAAGTTTATTTTTGCTGGATATACAATTCTAGGATAAAAGTTTCTTTCTTTCTTTTTCCCTTTAGCACTTTAAATATGTTATGCCACTCTATCCTGGTCTGTGTGTTTTGAAGCTCCATTTTGTAGTATGTGTTTCTTTTCTTTTGCTGCTTTTAGGGTCATTTTTTATTATTTACCCTTGGAAATTTGATTATTGAATGTCTTGAGGTAGTCTTCTTTGGGTTAAATCCTGGTTTTCTATAATCTTCGTATTCTTAAATATTGATATCTTTCTCTAGGTTTGGGGATTTTTTGTTGTTATCCCTTTTAATAAAATTTCCATCCCTCTATCTCTCTACCTCCTCTTTAAGGCCAATAATTCTTATATTTGCCCTTTTGAGGCTATTTCCTAGGCCTTGTAGGTGTGCTTTATTCTTTTTTCTTTTGTGTTCTCTGACTGTATATTTTCAAACAGCCTATCTTCCGATTCATTAGTTCTTTTTCTGCTTGATCAATTCTGCTCTAATGAGATGTAATGCATTCTTCAGTATGTCAATTGCATTTTTCAACCCCAGAATTTGTTTGATTCTTTTTAATTATTTTAATATCTTTGTTAAATGCATCTGTTAGTATTCCGAATTTCTTCTTTGTGTTATCTTGAATTTCACTTTGTTTCCTCAATATGGCTATTTTGAAGTGTCTGTCTGAAAGCTCACGTATCTCTATCTTTCCAGGATTGGTCCCTGATGGTTTGTTTAGTTCATTTGTTGAGATCATGTTTTCCTGAATGATGTTGATGCTTGTGGATATTCACTGGTCTCTGGGCATTGAAAAGTTAAGTATTTATTACAGTCTTTATAGTCTGCACTTGTTTGTACCTATCCTACTTAGAAAGGCTTTCCAGGCATTTGAAGGGAGTTGGGTGTTGTAATCTAAATTTTTGATCACTGCAGTCATATCTGCATTAGAGAACACCCCAAGCCCAACAACACTGTGGCTCTTGCAGACTCGTAGAAGTACCACCTTGGTGGTCTTAGATAAGATCTGGAAGAATTTTCTGGATTACCAGGCAGAGACTCTTGTTCTCTTCCCTTACTTTCTTTCAAACAAATGGAGTCTCTCTGTGCCAAGCTGCCTGGAGCTGGGGCATGGGTGACACAAGCCATCACCTCTTGACCTCTGTGACCACCGTCTCTGGGACTGCACTACATCAGACCTGAAGCCAGCATGGTACTGGGTCTCACCCAAGGCCCATAGTAACCACTGCCTGGCTACCACTGATGTTTTCTCAAGGCCCTAGGGCTCTACAATCAGCATATGGGAAAGCCAGCCAGGCTTGTGTCCTCCCCTTCAGGACAGCAAGTTCCCCCCAGCCCTGGGCAGGTCTAGAAATGTTATCTAAGAGACAGGGTCTAGAGTCAGAAACCTTAGGGATCTAACTGTTGCTGTATTATATGGAGGTTGAGCTGGCACATAAGCCACAAGACAACCTCTTTCCTACTCTTTCCTCCTCTTTCTACAAGTTGAGGAGTCTCTCCCTGTGGCTGCCACCAGCCCAGGCCTGTGGTGAATACTGCTTGGCTATGCTGATGTTCACTCAAGGCCCAAGGACTCTTCAGTCAGCTTGTGATGAATGCTGCCAGGCCTGAGTCTCTTCCTTTAGGGCAGTGGGCTCCCTTCTGGCCCAGGGTAGGTTCAGAAATGTCACTTAGGAGCCAAGGCTTTGAATCAGGGACCCCCAAGTCCCCGCTTCGTCCTCTGCCTTACTGTGGCTGAGTTGGTACCTAAGCTGCATGACGAAGTCCCCTTTACTCTCTGCTCTCCTTTTCTCAGGCAGAAGAAAGCTTTCCTCACAGCCACCATAGTATGGGAATGTGCTGGGTCACATTTAACCCAGCGTGTCTCTGAGTCTTATCCAAGGCTCATAGTGAGTACTACCTGGGGATCGCTGCTGATTGTCTAGGGCCCAAGGGTTCTCTTGTCAGCAGATGATGAATCTTTCCAGAACTGGATCTTTTCCTTCAAGGCAGCAGGTTTCCTTCTGCCCCAGAGAGTACCTAGAAATCCTGTCATCCAAGAGCTGGGACTTGGAAAGGGGGCCTTAGGAGTCTAGCCGGTGCCCTGTCCCACCATGGCTGAGCTAGTATCCAAGTTTTCTTTACTCTTCCCTCTCCTCTCCTCAAGTGGAGGAAAGGAGCCTCTCCTGAAGCTGTGAGCTATGTTGTCTGGGATGGGGAAGAACAAGCTCTTCCTGAGCCACCCTGGCTGGTGTCTCTCTAGGTCATGTGTGCACCAACTTCACTGGCTCTGAGCCCAGCACAGCACCAAGACTTGCCCAGGAGGAATTGCAGTCCTTGTGGCCTAGGTTGCCTTTCAAGTTTATTTTGAACCCAAGATCAGGTTAGCTGGCAGGAACTCAGATTCTCACTGCTGGGAGGATGATTTCCCTCTCACTAAAGCTAGTCTAAATGCTTTATCCATGAGTGCTGTCTGAGTTCTGTCCCATGTTGCTTTCCACTGAGCCGGGAGAACACTGAGGTCCAACATAAAGTCCTACAAACACTGCACTCTCTCTCTCCCAAGCACACAGATTCTCTCTGTGCACCACACAGCCACTGCTGGGGGATAAAGGAGGGATGCTGTCAGCAATTCAAGACTGTAATTTCTACCCTCTTCAGTGCCTTTTTCTGTGATACACAGTTAAAACCAGGTACTATGATCACTCACTTGAGTTGGAGTTCTTACGAAGATGATAGTTTTTGTGGATAGTTGTTCAATCTGATGTTCCTATGAGAATGATGATTGATGGAGGCTTCTATTCAACTGCCTTGCTTTCCCTCTCCCTATATCTATTTTAAACATTTTATATTTCCATGTCCATTGTAAATATGACCTTTCTTCAGTCATATTTTATAACTGTTTTCGTTAATACTTGGTAGAACTATTAATTTTTATTTTTTACTTTTGTAACTCAATACATTAATGGACACTGTGATTTTATTGCCTTTTTAGATTGACAATGTCATCTGCAAAACTAATTTAGTCTTCTGTTCCTAATAATTACACCATATTGATTTTTTTCTTATTTTGTTGCATGGGATAGATTTTCTAAATGCTCTAAGGTAACAGTAGTAATAATGGGCATCATAGCTTTCCAGTTCATGTTTGAACTGAAAACATGGCACAATATGGCACAGATCAATCCAGGCCTAAAATCTGAAGTCAAATATGGTATCAACTGGCTGTGCATCAAGATTTAAGTATAGAGTATTATTTCCATTTTATTTGTAGTAACTAGAAATAGGGAACAATCAATATCAAATAACAATGGCTTGATTAAATTAAATTGTTGTTTAGACATAAGATGAAATTTTTCGTAGTCACTGTTAAGTATGGCTTTCAAAGAATTTGTCGTGCCACAGGTAAAACTTCTAGATTTGCAAGAAAAATTGAAATGTGAGCTATGACATAAGACCTTAGTTATAATCCTGTCCAGTCCTCAACAGCAGTCCACTTAACCCTCTGTGACTCGGTTTCCCCATTTGTTAAAAGGGGATAATAATAGTGTGTATAGTCTATGGTTCTCACAGCTACAAAATAATAATTGTGGGTATGCCTGACACATAGTAGATGCTCATTAAAACATTAGTTGATAACTATTCTTACCATCCTGTAATAGGCTTCAGATCTATGACAGAAAATGCAGTGACCTGGCAATTGAGTTTTGTTTTTCTTATTGATGGGAAGAAGGAGATGACTTTGAGTCAGAGGAAGGGGCTGGGACAAGGGGCAGAGTGCAGGGTGGAGGGGGTGAGGGAGATGTAGTGTGGATGTTGAGGCTTTATTCATTGGGTGGCCTGAGACTCAGTCTTCTGGCTTCAGGCACCCAATCCTGCACAGGCTGGGTGTGGCCAGCAGTGGAGCTCCTGAGGTCAGCAGGACCTCAGGGCACAGGTGGAGCTGAGCAGGGGTGTGATTAAAGCCCCAGCTCTGGATGCCAGGCTCCAGGCTTAGCATGGAGAGTATGGAGCCGCAGGAGTCCAACTCCCCAAAAGTCAATTGATGGGTATGCTGGATGATAATATTATCTGAATCTCTGTATTTATCCCATTGCTGACATTTTATCTGTGACAGAATGCTTTATGTTCTTTTGAGATTTTTTTTTGCATCCTTATTTGTCTTTTTCCTCTATTTATCTTCCCGTAGAGGATTTCAAGAAGTCTTTTCCCCTCTAAGAGTTATTCTGCTTTATTTTCATATTTCCAGTAATTATTTATCAAATATATGACACTTTTGATACAATCAGTTTCTTTATTTCTATTTGAATAGTCTTGTTTCTTTATAGCATGTTTTTCAGTTTTGGAGAATACTGTATACTAAAAGGCTATACCAAGTAAATTCACACATATCCAACATTTACTCATGTTTCGTCAGATATGGTTGCTTTGGAAACACAAAGGAAATGGCGTGGCAGACGCGTCAGAAATCCATTCGGCATCATTGCACTTAATGATTCAGATGCTGTGAAAAATGAGTTGCACTGATTACAAAACCCAATCAACACATACAATGTTGTTTTAACTGTATTTCTAAAATACTTAGTTCTTTTCGTGATAATGATAAACATTTTTATTGAAGAAAATTTGTGGTGCAAAAAATAAGTAAGAAAAAGTTGCTTATTATCCCAACATTCAAAGATAACCACTTTCATTATTTTATAAATTTGCTTTTTCCCATTCAAAAATACTTTGTGTAAATGTGTGTTTGCAATTTTTACATAATCAAAAACCATCCACAGTCTATGAGAGATCTGTGTGCCAGATTGAATGAATGTTTCATACAGAGTTTCAGTCATAGAAATTTTGCTAGATCTTAGACTGGTTCAAAGAGAGCCCCCACCCCCTGCTCCTGAACAGCAGCTAGAGCAGTGCCTGGCTGATGGTCTGGATTCAGGAAATGTCTGATGGAAGAATGAATGAATGAACCATGACACTGAAATCAGTAAAAGCAACGCAGCTAGATATTATCAAGAGTTTGTCAGTGCTGCCTTAAAAAGAGAGGCAACCCTTCAGAAAAAGCTGGCCTTTATCTTAGGTGAAAACATTAAGGTTAGTGAACAATGCTCGGACTTTCATAAAAGGCAGAGACAGAGGTTCTGGGAGTAACTCTGTTCCTGATTTTATGTCAGAGATGCCTGTGAGAACACAGAGAACAATGGTCTGGCTACTTTTTGGGATGAGGAGTCAGAAAATATGAAGAACAAAATACAAAGTAATACCTCAATAAATTGTCTGACCTCAGCAGTTCTCCAAACCATTTGGAATCTGTTTGTTTGAAGCTATGGGGAAAATCACAGCCTCTAAACTTACAAAACAGCGCTGAGATTTGGAAGCTCATCAGTCTTGACAGGCATGGTCCCTGCCTTGCTGGGATTCCAAAGAAGGAGAATTGATAAAGTTGACAACTCACTTGGCCATTTGCTCCTGAAGGAGCTGGTCCTGCTGTCCAGAGAAGATGAGCAAATGTGGACTACATTTTCTCAGAAGGAGGCTGCTGTGTGAAGGCTTTGGGGTTAGACTGATCAGGGTCACATTCAGTGATGTGTGACTTTGGACACATCTCTTGACACAGTCATACCTCAATATTCCCATCCACGTGACAGAATGTGCCCTCATGGCTCAGGCAGGATTCATGGGTGATGTATGGTTTGTAGGGCACATAGCAACCTTCCTTAAAGACCACTTCCTTCCTTCCCCTGAAATTCCTCTGTTTCAGTTCACAGTGATGGCTGGGGTTAGGGAAAATTCCTCAAGAGCCTGTGCTTTGTGATTTAAGCCACCAACTCTTGCAGACCTTCCAGATGCTTTTGCTTTGCAGGTACAACAAGACAGATGCCGTCTTGGGCAGCATCTCAAATTAGGTTTAATTTTGTTTATAGCAAATAAAGTGATGAGTTTTTTCCCCCCCGGTGGGATTCAAACCCACTTCAAACTGCCTGCAAATAGTGGACCCCAATCAAAGAGTGAAGTTTTTCCTTATAAAATAAGACTCCCAACACATCCCTCACTCTCTGTGTGGATGAGGAGTCTTAGTGGAAACTGTGTATGACATTCAGCCAGCCACGCTAGATTCAGAGAGATTTCATAGCAGTTGGACTCTCTCCTCATGACATCCATGCCTGAAAGCACAGATATCCATAGCTGGCTACAGGGCGGTACGCATTGCTTCTTCCAGGAAAAGGCCAACACCCCCCCATTGTTGAAACTATCTTCATGTTCTCAGTTCATCCTAATGCAAACTAGGACAGTGGCAGAGAATGCCAATAGCCCGGCCATCTTCCTGGAAAACTGGTCTGCATGGAAGGAGCATGATCTCCCCTCTTGTCAGAAGGGCTCATGGAGGTCAAAGGTACTTGGAGTTTGTGAGGTTCCCATAATCCTGTGTAAAGCAGGATGCTAATTCATTCCCAGTAAACCAAGCCTGAAGACATTCTGTGCCCTGTGTCTCCCTGCCAAGACAAGAGAGTTGAAACCAGATGGTGGTATGGGTGGGCTGTTGGCCTTGGCTGAACCAGTTGTCATTAGTGCCATGGTCATCATTATCTCATCATTGTCTTTGAAGCTGTCATTCATGGAACCAACTCTACATCAGATACTCTAGTGTTTTGCAAAATGCTTGGGCTCGAAAGCCCAACTGATGGTTAGAGTTCTGCCTTTGTTACCTGCTGTGTGACCTCAGGCAAGCTACTTACCCTCTCTGTGCAGCAATGCGCTCATCTGCAAAATGGACAAAGTAATAGTACTTAATCAGGCTACTATGATGGGATAAATGATACAAAGCCCACAAAACATGTAAAAAGGGGCAGTACACCAAAGAGTGATGATTTCTATAATCTTTGTATGATCTTATAACAGCCCCATGAGTTAAGGGCTATTTTTATTCCCATTTAAAGGTACATACTTAACACACTTGATTCCAGGGACTTGGGATACACTTATGAATCACACCAAGAGTCTTTGTCCTCACGGAGTTTTCATTCTAATCCATGAGAACAATCATCAACAGGAAGGCAGATGAGCTCATGGCACAATTTCAGCCCTTAAGAGGTGCCAGGAAGGAAGGTGGGGCAGGTGGTCTCCTGGGGAGTCACAGGAAGGGGGACCCGTCCAGCCCAGCAGTGCCATCGGAGGAATCTGAGGGTCACCCATGGGACTGTCAGCAGCATGTGAGCTCCAGGTGACAAGAGTGACACAGGAACCAGCACATCCTCTGTCCAGGTCAGGGGGACCCTGGGGCTGAGCTTGGGGATCTGGGGGAGAGTCTTGGAAAATAAATGGGGAGAGAGGCCAGGAGCAAATCAGAGGGTTCCCACCCAGGCCAAGGCATGCAGACTTTATTCTATGTGCGATGGGAAGCCACTGGAGGGTTTGAGCCATGGTCAGGGTGTTAAAAAGAACCCCCTATTTTCTTGGGAACGGAGGGCCTGAGTGATACCTGCACCAATGATGGTGGACCCTGGAGAGGAAAGAAAGACTCAGTACTGAAGACACATTTTAGCTGCAGAACTGAGAGGTCTTTGGCTTTACTGGATGCAGACAGGGAGGAAAGGTGAGGTTTCCAGAGTCCTCCCAGCTTTTTACCTTCAGCAGGTGAAACACTTCTGATCTCTACGATGACCTTTGCTCTTGTTAGAGGTTTCAGCCACAATCCAGGATTCTGTGAAAGTGTTGATATATATGTAACAAAACATTTTGTACTGCCCCTTCTCTATCCTGAGATAAAATCCATAGATAATGCACAATACCTATTACGTGTAATTTCAAAAAAAAAAAAAAATTGAAACCCTAACTGTGATGTAAGGAAGAAACGAAAGGAACATAATGTTAATAAAACAATAGGTATTCAATATTTAAATGCTTGGTATGAGGGCATGAGAATTTTAACATGCTCCCACCCTCCACAGATGTCAAAATCACCTCCTGGGATGTAACATGCCATTGGGAGTGGTCGATGCCAACGAAGAATAAAACAGCAAAGCAGGACACCCAGTGGGGTGAGCACCGCATCTGGTCACATTCAGGGCAGTGAAAGTCATTGCAGCAGCAGCTTCCAGAGCTCTGGGTTGGCCCCGCCTCCCTGCTCACTCGCTTTGGTGGAAGAATGGCTGCCTCCGACCAGTTAGTGTGTTGAACATGTTCTGTGCCCTGCAGGATGTGTGGATGACAGGCATGGCGGTGGCTGAGAGCACTGGAGAGGTTTATTCACAGCACTGCTCTCAACCTGCATCCTCTCCTCAACTGAATGTGGAGAGTTGAAGATTTGAATGCGGCTCTTCCCACCACCCTGGAGATTCCCCTGTGTAACAAGGAGCTCCCACATTTTCAAGATAGAAAGATACAGTCCTCAAATGCATACCTGTGCTGGGGCCTTCCCCCAAATGCATACCCAGGCTGGGGGCTTCTCCCAAATGCATACCCATACTGCGGGCTTCCCCCGTGGTCTGTCAACTGGGCCACAGAGACTCAGTTGTCAAGACTCCATCCACAACATCCACCCAGGTCTCTGCCCACTCGGGAACATTGTTCCCCTGATTTTCTCAGACAACCTTAAGTTTTTGAGTTTCTTTTTTAAAACCTTGCACTAAACATCCCTTTTGTTCTCAGTGTTTATTCACATGTGTTTATTCGGGTTCCCGTGTTGTCTTGTTGATTACGTTCTGCTTAGCAAATATTTACTGAGTGCTTATTCTGGAAGAATAAGGCAAGCACGGACCTAGGAGCAAATAAGGAGATGTCTCCTCACTAAAGGCAGGTCACAATTCCCAGGCCAATCCTGGCAGGAATGCACATTACAAGGAAGGATGGCTGAGCACGGAGTGTCGGCCGGGCTCTCCAGGTACCAGCTCCCACACGGGATGTGCCCGTTCCTGTGAGCAGGTTTGCCCCCTTCCCATCCCAACACAGGATGACAAGTCTTTTGGGGTTGGGATCAAGGAAGCAAGTTTTAAATGAAGTGGACTTACTCTTTCTTCTTCTCCCTCCTTCATCCTCTTCCTCCCTCCCTTCCTGTTTTCCTTCCTTCCTCCTTCCTTTATTATTTTCCTTTATTTGTTTTTCCTTAGAAGCAGAATTGAGTTTATCAGATTCTTCAGCTCATATCATGTTTACCAATTCATGAAAGTCTATTTTTATTTTATTATCTCTTATCATCTAAGAACCCTGCCTCTGTCCCTCTTCTCCTTTTCAGCACCCCCTGTAATGTGTGGGATGCATGCCCATAAACTGGCCATGCAGCCTTATCAAATACAGGGGGTTATTGTGCTAGGGCATTGTGCTCTAAATGTCATTTTGTTTCTGATATTTTTCAATCAGCACAACATCTTAGAACAATAAAACATAGCTGCTTGCGTGCATATCTATCTGCTGCTCCTAACTGCTGCCTAGCATTCCTGATACATATCCTGTATATTACACAGCCCCAAAAATGGATCTCTAGTTCACCTTCAGTTCTCTAGTACCCCAAACAATGTAGACGGAGCACCTTTGTGACTTTTTAAGAACCTTTCTGTGAATATACTGGAACAGCCAGTTTACATGTGATCCCAGGACAGGGACAGGGGAGTAAATTCCTTCTCACCTGGAGCAGGTGGCCCGGAGGGAGCAGGCATGGCTGTTGCTGCAGCTGCTTTCTCCTCGTACTCATGCTATGCTGTGTCTGTTTGCTTGTGTGATCCCTGCCCTCCCAAGATGAAAATGTACAATTCCATGAGAACCCTGACTTCAGTGGTTCACAGTGGATAAAGAAATTTCAGTTCTTTAGAAGGCAGGGATCTCTCCGATAAGTGGCATTTTTAGGAGCTGAGCTCTAAATCTTATTTTGTTTCTTCAAAGAAATGCCCCAGCACAATAACCCCATATATTTGATAAGGCTGCAAGACTAGTTTATGGGCATGCATCCAACACATTAGAGGGGGTGCTGAAAGGAGAAGAGGGACAGAGGCAGGGTTCTTGGATGGTAGAGATAACAAAGAAAGACTTTTGTGAACTGGTAAAGATGATATGGGCTGAAGAATCTGATAAACTAAGAGAATAAACATGAGAGGATCCTGGTGTGGTGCTCTGATCCCCGAAGTCTATCTTTGAAGAAATGAAGGAAGAAATGCATGAGGGATCTGGGGAACACTTGTGGAGGAGGCGAGACCTCGAAGAAAGCCAGCTGCACTCCTGAGTCCACCTCCTTGGAAAGCACTCGAGGAGCTGACCTCGCCCTCCTTCGCCTACACCCACCCACCCTGCAACACACAGCGCAGAGAGCCTGGTGGGCCAGCCACGTGCAATCCTCTCTCCTTGGTGAGGAGGGGAGCCCCTGACCACCAGATCTTCTTCTGACACATCTCTTATGACTCCAGCATATGGGCAGTTTCCATAACCTCCCATCGAAGCATGGAGCCTTTGGATCAATTAGTGCCCTTCAGTTAGAGATTTTTAAAAGAGCTGTTCACATGTGTTTTCCAGGCTGCCAGGAGCAAAGCTACTGAGGCCCTGAAGAGCTCATCAGGTGATGACAGCACCTGCTAGGGTGTCAGGGAAAAGAGAGGAGCTGGGGCCACTGTGCCTCTCTGACAAACAAACCAGGCCTGAAACCCGAGTGGGGTTTGTATCAACCTCCCTCGGCCCACGTGTGGCCGCCTGGCCTGCTGCTGTCTTCATTCCTCCATGTGGAACTTGTTGAGCACCTGTCTCTGTGGCTGGAATGCCAGGTGCCAGAAGAAACTCTGCAAGTAAAACTCATCCCTACCAGGACACTGGAAAATCACCACTGTAACGAGACAACTCTGGTTCCCACTGACACTGGAAGTTGCTCCCGAATCGCCTTTTCCAAGGCTTCATCGGCTGAAGTCGATATGCAGAAACTTATCAACAGAACTTTCAGAAAGGAGAAGGGAAAGTGGGCTGCCCCTGAAGAGGAGGTCTTGCACCTCACCAAGTGGCTCCTAAAGGCCACTTATTGGAAGAATCCCTGCCTTCTAAAGAATTGAAATTTCTTGGCCGGGCATGTTGGCTCATGCCTGTAATCCCAGCAATTTGGGAGGCCAAGGCGGGTGGATCACCTGAGGTCAGGAGTTCAAGACCAGCCTGGCCAACATGGTGAAACCCCAGCTCTACTAAAAATACAAAAATTAGCCAGTCCTGCTGGCAGGTGCCTGTAATCCTAGCTAAGGAGGCTGAGACAGGAGAATTGCTTGAACCCGGGAGGCAGAGGTTGCAGGGAACTGAGATTGTGCCATTGCACTCCAGCCTAGGCTAAACTCTGTCTCGAAAAAAAAAAAAAAAAAGAAAAGAAAAGAAAATCTCTTTATTTATCCACTGTCAACAACCAAAGTCACCATGGAATTTTACATTTTCATGTTGGGGGTGTGGGGCAGGGATCACACAACTAAACAGACACAGAATAAAATGAGTATGACAGGAAAACAGCCGCAGCAAAAAGGCAAGCAGGATCCAATGCTAGAGGGTGACAGGCAGCCACTGTCCCAGGGCATCTAGGGAAGACTTCTTCGGAAAGGCGAGGTTAGAGCAGAGGCTGGGAGTTGAGAGAGTAAGCCGCGAATCTAGGGCAAGACGCCCCAGAAAGGAGAAGAGATGTGCAAAGATCGGAACATCAGGTACCAGAAGGAGGCCAACGCTGTTGGGCAGGATGATTGAGAGGGGCTGGCAGGGCAGGGAGGGGTCAAGGGCAGCCGGATCACTGGGAGTCTGTGGACCACGGCTTGGGCTTTGGATAGGGTTTGATGAACAGCCCACAAAAGGTCCCGAGAAGAGGGTGATGCTGGTCTAGCTGCTGAGTGGTGGGATGGCTGTAATAGCATGAGAACATTTCAGGGAGCTGTGGAAGCACAGGGCACAGATGATGGAGGCTCACACTAAGGTGGGGAGAGCGGTTGGATGTGGATGACTTTTGAGGATAAATCTGACTTCAAGAGAGCAGGAGATACAACGTCTTCATTTCTGCAGAATCTGAATTTAGAGACAAACAGCAAAACAAGCCCAGCTAGATGGTTTGTAACTTGAAAGGTAAAACTCCGGATGCTGTGGTTCATGGCCCAGACCGTCCCTTCAAGACCAAGCCCCGATGTCCCTCTGCAGGGCTTGTGGCTGCTGACAGCTGACAGCTGCATTTCTCTAGGCATTGGATCTACCCAAGGCAATGGCCTCGCCCTAGCCTCTATCCCCTCCCTGGTACAACACAGGCTCAGTGGCTGGTCTACTCAGTGGTAAAAAGGCCCAGCCATCCTGCCTCAGTTCGAGTGAGAAAGAAGTGCCTTCCATCCCCAGGGTCCCCTTGGAGATTGGCGAGGCCTCCTGAGCAACTGCAATGCACTTTAGCTTCTCCCTTCGCCCAGCCCTTCTCCTCCACTGTCAGGTGTTGCTGAGAACACTCCCTGTGAACCTGCCACAGGAAAATCTCCACCTCCCAGTCTGTTTTCCTGAAACCTGACTTCAGATATAATCACCTCCTCGGCGGCTACAATGCAGGTAAAGGCCCATCTAATTACATCTTCTGATGGAAGGTGTTGGTGGGGAGTGGGGGAGATTCACATTTCAAATGGCAAAATCTAGAGAAAGAGGAAAAGCATCTCATAGCTGTGAACGAATAAGAAGCACCTAAGATGAGTTTTCAAATGTGATTCAGTGGTAGAGAAGAACAAGCTGTAGAACTTTCTAGTACACAGCTAGCAGGGTTGAGGAAATAGGATGACTTGTAACAGAGCCAAAAGTGTTTGGCCATCACAAAGCTCTCTGACATCTGAAGTCCAGATATTTGGCCACCCATTTCCGAGTCATGAAAATCCTAAACGTGGTTGAATGTGCCTGCCTGTCCTTTATCCCTGCTCCCAGGAGCGTCTTCCTTGTTCCTTTTGCAGTATTCTTCAGGGACTGACTCTCCACCCCCGAAAAAAGATAGACCCGGTATCAGCAAACCGTGTGGGCAGTGTAGCCTCCTTGGGTCTGGGGGTCTTGCCGTCCTGTAAGTGGGCTGGGGAGCTCTTGGGAGACTGAATGTGCCAAGCGAATGAAAGTCCTGTGGATCACAGTGGCATGGACGTCCCCAAATACTCGGTGGAGAGAAGGAAGAGGGAGTTGTTCATAGAGATGTTGTTTTCACTCACAGAGAAGAGAAGGGGGCAAGAGGACAGGTAAGAAGCACCTGTCAGTGACAAGGGATGGGAGAGCATGGGGAGCACACAGATAACAAGGAAAATCAAAGACCTGCAGGGAAAGCATTAATGCTGAAACCCAAAGCCTCCTTCCCCAGGTTATGGCTCCCAGCAGAGAGCAGGTCAGTTTTGTACCACCTTTCTTCTCTAAGCAGCAGCGAGCACTGGTGCCAGAGCCCTTGATGGTGGCTTGTCCAGGGGAGGCCCTGCCCTTGGCCTTAGGCGAGACCCCCAAGTGCTATTTGGAAAGCTAAGGATTTGGGTTTCATATCCAGGAGAAAGGGCCCTGTTCAATGGCCGTGGTTGGATTAATGCTTAGGGCTGTGGTGATGGAGGGGAGGAGCCAGCAGTGTGCCTGACAGAGCAAATCACCCACCTCAAGGGATTCTGAAGGAAAGGATAGAGCCATTAAAGTAAGCACAGCCAGCATAGCCTGCGCTGCAGTCTCCTGGGATCCCGTCCAGGAAGACACGTTTTTAGCAAGATCCCCAGATGATTCTGGGGCACACCATGTTTGAGAACTGCTAGATGAAGGGCTCTCTCCCATCTCGTGGGTCTTCACCTTATCCCATAAAAAAACGAGATTGTTTTGTTCTTCTCTCTCCGTTCTCCCTATTAGGATTACCTTGAGCCATGGATTTTTGCCATAATTTATATCCAAGGTACACAACCCCTTTGGGAATTTAACCAACTGAGGAAACCCTCAAATTCCATTTCAAATCTTTCTTATTTATTTGCTTCAGGAAGGTAGGCCCTAATTGGCCATTAACAAAGTATGGTGTCATTTACTTTATGGATCCCCCAGATTTATCTAGCTGGCTTTCCAGTTAGATAGAACCGGAAGTTTTCATTCAACGTCACAGTACATTTAACAGTTTCATTTCTTCCCAGACCTAAAGGAACTAATGTATTTATTAAAGCATTTTGATCCTTTGGAGACAGATCAATCAGAAGCTTGTGTCAGTTTTGTATGATAAAATGAGTCAATAAGCAGAAATAGGCATGACCATTATATACACTGAGACACGAGTGATACAATGCATCACAGAGAAAACTTATCTAGGAAAAAAATTTGCAGTATTCCATTATCATTATTAAATGATTACTCTAAATCTCAATTTTCAGGCTGTGTGTGTGCAGGTGGTGGTATGCTTGTTTGTATGTATTTGTTTGGGGGCAGATCTATTTTTAAAAAAAGAATAGTGAATGAATTTGAATATGGACTTTGGAATTAAAGGCTAATGCTGTAATACACTTCTCCTTAGCTTTGCTGTGGCTTTGAGGGCCACAGTTTCAGTCACAGTGTCAAAGCAACCATAGACAGCACCTAAGCAAATAGGTGAGGCTGTTTTCCAATAAAACTTTATCACATTGAAACTCATAAGCGGTCAGCCCTTTGGTCTAGAGAAATGAAACAAAAAGCTGACATCTGTTTGTCTCCACAGAAACCATCTCCTTATCACAGGACTGTTTATTCATTGGCAGTCTATTTTCACTTTGGATTTTAGTGTTTTTTAGTATTTTGAGTATTTCAGTATTTAGCATTTAGGATTAGTTCAACTTTCAGGAATTCATTTGGGAAGTAGGTTTTGTGTGTTACACTTCTCGTGATGAGAGCCTCTTCCAGGCAGATGTTTCATTCTAATGCATACCTGTCCTTCCAGGCAATCACAGAGATGGTAGTTTACAGCCAACAGCTTCGTAGTGGAGAACGGTCACTGGTTTTAAACACTAGTCAGTCCCTGACATTTTTCTCACTTTTTAAAAAATTAAACAATTTGAGTAAAATTTAATTGTGTTAAAATGGAGATTAGCATGATCATTTAATATAAGTAGGGAAAGGTCTTTTATTTTCACTAGGGAACTCTGAAATTCAATAAATGACAAAGTTAATTAGATAACAAGGGTGAATGGCTGATTTGTTAATCCTGTAACTGAAATGAGACTTGATGGGAACACGATCAAAGTGGTGTTTTTGAACTTCCAAGAAACACGTTCCTCCTGTTCCTAACTTAAGAAAAAACAAATTGGGGCCCAGAGTTACTAGAGAAAGCCAAGTCTCTCTTTTGTTGTGCTAATAATGAAGTATTATTCATGGTCAAAGCCAAAATTATTAGCCTCTTAAATTATATGCATAAAAAGGAGATGACTCTATCTAAAACCAGGAACAAAATTAGATATGGGTGATAGTGTCTGTGGCCATCTAATTACAACCCACTCCCTTCCTAATTTAAGGAACCCACTCTCAGGAACCAGGAGTCGCCAAGCTGAGGAGCTGTGTGTGGAGACTTCTCCGTAAATGGGAGACAAATAACATATTAGGTTGGTGCAAAGGTAACTGCAGTTTCTGCCATGGAAAGTAAAGACAAGAACCTCAGTTGCCTTTGCAGCAACCTAATATGTGCCTACCATGGGTTTCCTCCCGGGGACATACAGCTGCTTAGCAGCCCAGCGTTTGCTTTTAGTTAGGAGCTTAGGGAAGAAAGTAGGAGAAGGCTGCGCGAAACAGAAAAAGAGAGAGTTTCATCCATCTGGAATTCAGGCAGCCCCTTGCCTTTCTATGGATAAACCACACCGGTCCTCCTTCTGCAGGTTGAGGCGGAATCTATGCACCAACAAATAGTGACAACAAATATCTGGCTCTCAGAATGCTCTCACGGATATACTGTTGAAGGCCCATGAACACTTCATCCAGGAGTTATTATTGTGCCTGACTTACAGAGGGAGAAAAAGAGGCTTAGAGAATTTGGGGGGTTTTTTGGGGATTGTAAAGAAAATCCCAGAAAATCTAATGCAGCTGGGTACAAAGACACTGGGTACGTTTTAATCATGATTGGGTTTGGCCAAGCGCTCCCTGGGTTCAAGTGTGCTGATGACAATGACTTAAATGAACAGAGTCTGCCTGCTTGTTGGCTTGTTTGTTTTCCAGGCAGTTGCTTTCATGGTGCCAGCAGCTCCCACACTAGCATTCTGGGCCTTTATTTTTCCTCTTGATTACAAGGCTGGATGCATTACTGTCCTGGACTACATTAGAGTTGCTTAGCAAGCAGGAGGACAAGGGCGGGGAGGGTTCCTATCCAGTCAGCAGCAATCAGTGCTCGCCAGAACACAACACTAGCCTTTTAACCTGGGATGGTGTCATTGGTGGAAGCCTTGGATTGAAGCTACTTCCAACAGCATGCCATCTCCTGATCACAGGCAGCATCTGTGGGCTAAGGACTGAAGTCTCTTTGGCACAAAAGTCACGAACATGCTCTCCATTTATGATATACGAAAGTTCTATATTTTGTGCAATATAAAGCAACAGACATAGAAACAGGTTTCCTGAGAAACAAGCTCTTTGAAGAACAAGTTCCTGAAAGAAAGCTGAAAGTTTGTCATCAAGCAAACCTGCAGAATTTGTGTTTTTATAGAAATTACATGTCTGGGCAGAACCTGAGGAGGAACAGCAAGGTCATTGCATCCCTCGGCTCTTCCCAACGGGGCTGGTTGGCAAATGAAAAACGAGATGAGGAAGGGTCGGGACGCTGCGTTCTCCATCTGTACCTCACAGTGCAGGGCTAATGTATGACCAGGCTTTGGTGGGAACCCAGCCCAGGACACACGCTGCCTGTCATGTCCCTCTGTGGGCAGAGGCCAACAAGGATCCAGACCTCTGGACTGGAAAGGCAGATGTGGAAGAAGCGGAAGAATTGTGACGTCCTCAAGCATTTTGTCATGCAGGGCTGGCTGTCTCTTTTCCCTGTTCAGTGACCATGGATCAGACACGGCTCTGTATTGACGGCACTGCGAGCACGTAGGCTTCGTCATCATGTGAACAGATCCCTCTTTCCTCAGTTTTCCTTCCTTATTTGCTGTAAGAGCATAATTAAAAAGTAACAATGCCTCCTGGATATTTAATGATGTGGCACCAACACTCATGATATATGATGTTACAGATACTTATTAGAGACCACACACTTTACACCCCTTTCTATTTTTTTTTTTTTTTTAGTAGAGACGGGGTTTCACCGTGTTAACCAGGATGGTCTCGATCTCCTGACCTCGTGATCTGCCCGTCTCGGCCTCCCAAAGTGACACCCCTTTCTTAATGTTGTTGGATACTTGCAAGGGCCCTCTGAGGAAGAGGGTACATCGCAATCATAGGACTGCCCATAGCACCCAGTTAGTCTGGAACCTGTTTCCACGTGTTGCTATGACATAATGACGCATTGTCCCTTTGTGCTCTCAAAAGCACCCCAGTTTGAAAAACAACATGCATGTTTACCCTATTGTGGCCACACTTTGTGTGCCAGGAAGTTGAAGGCCAGAGAGGCTCACTGCCCAGAGATTCATAGGGTAAGAGGGGCCAAGCTTGCGGGTTTTAGCTCAGGGGTTCCTGGTGTCACAAGCAAGACCCTGAGCCAGGCATGGTGCTCCCCTGCATGTCCCATGATGGCATGTGAAGCAGGGTAGCTTGCAGATGATTGTGGACATCCCAGGAAGGCCTGCCTGCAGATGGCTAAAGACAAGCCTGAGGGTCCTGAGAATTCACATTTTTAACAAAACTAAATAAAAAGCAAATGACAATTTTGAGAAATTGTGATAGCGTGCAAAACACCAGCAGCACCCACCTGCATGGCCTTGTCCTTGCCGTCCCCCCATTTGGCTCTGCACCCAGGCTCGGGGCTGGATGCAGCCATAGGGCAGCCACACCTGCTTGGGCTACCAGCCAGGTGGAGAAATGTGGGGAAGAAAAGTGTTTCAAAGGCTGTTCCTCTTTCACAAAAGCATAAAGTCCTACTTAGGAGAAAATAAAATCTGTGATGGACTTCCTTAGGTTTATTTTATGGTTTCATCTTCTTTAATTTTGAAATATGTATGGAGGAGTGAGGGGTCCTGTATTCTTTCCCTACAGTGCAGATTCTGTAGGTCTTTGTGAAACCCAATCTATATCTCAGTGAAGGGAGAAAATCCTACCAAGAGAAATTTGTACTCCACAGAAGGTTGCGTCTACGTCAACTCAAGTCAACTGGTGAAGGCTCCTCAGCCCATCAACAGTGAGCACAGCAGCTATGTGTGCCCTGGCTGCTCTGGCTCAGCTTGAGGACTGCTGATCCGATGGCTGCACTCAGCGGGACACTTAGCAGACCAAAGGGTGTGAGGAAGCTCCCTCAGGGTGGGGCCCCAATGAGAAAGGCTATCCTTTAAGACAGAACACATAAAATAACAGGGCTATTGGTGGCAATGGGGCATCTTGCCTTGGAGTTCGTATGTTTGAGTCCATAACTGGCCTTTGAACAAGGCAGGGCCTCCAGCTTTAGACTGCACCTGCCTAATTCAAGACAAATCCTGCTGAGGTGTGTCAGGGCCTCCTGCTTCCTGGCTGGGGCAGTGACCACACAAACACAGGTTGCAGTTTTTCAACTTGTGCAAAATTATGTGACTTTCGGCTGCATTTTAACTAGGAGAAATTGCCAACATTTTGAATTCTGTGCCTAAACCTAGAGTTGACTTACTGTTAACGCTGCGTCATTCAAATGCATGGGAACACCTACTCTGAGAGACGCTATACATTTTTTAAGGTGTTTTATCTGGAAATGTCAACACAGAACTACATGGATTTTCTCTGAGTAATTAAATTATTACCTTGACTATTGCTCAGGAAAAAGCAAACACTAGGAAAGGAGCTGATTAAAAACACTTTCTTCTCAAGAAAATGCCGAGAAGCCAGAAAGAGAACTCGATGCATTCCTTGAGTCACTAAGAACAATCCACACGATCCGTCAGACACTGCCAGGAGACCCCAAGTGTTTCCCACGGAGGGTTTCCCTGGACAAGTCTGAAGGGCCTCTAGGGTGTCGACCGTTGCTCTAATACATGCATGTGTGATTTTCTGCAGGATCCCTGACATGCCACTCCTGTCTCAAGACCCCAGAAGATAGACACAGCTTCTTTAGCTGCTGCTTTCAGCTGAGCTCCAGATCTACAAATGTAAGCTCATGTTAATTTGGAAACAGAATGTGTTCATTTCTACAGATCTGCTCTGCTGGGCCGCAGCACCCAGATCATGGGTGCTGTTATATCATGGGTCACATGTTATTCTGTGTGTTTCATGAGGGTGTTTTGAGGTGGGATTAGTATTAAAATCGCTAGAGTTGGAACAAAGCAGATATTACCCTCCTTAATATGGGTGGGCCAAATCCAGTCAGCAGCAGCTTTTGCAGAATAAAGTTTGGTGTCTACCCTGGGCAAGAAGGAATTCTGCCAGCAGATGGCTCAAACTGCAAGTCTTTCCTGAGTCTCCAGCCTGCTGGCCCATTGCATCAGATTTAGGACTCTCTAAGCTTCCACAATTGAGACAATTCCTTAAAATAAATTTCCCTGTCTCTCTCCCTCTCTTTCTTTCAAGGTAGAGTATGGCACGAAGGAAGGAGTTATCAACTTTACAAGAAAAAGTCAGGAAATTCTCACTTGAGTGTAGAATGTGCTTATTAGACAGGGAGGAAGACATTCCAAGCCAGGATACTGAGGCACGATCAGGAAGCTGTGAGGCCTTTGGTGGTTGATAGGTGGGGTGAAGGTGGAAGAAATTGCAGACATTAAGGCATGAAAATCAGCTGAAGCAAGATCTTAGCAATCCTTATATGTAGAAGACAAACTCATCCTAACTTGTGCCTGACTTCTCTGCTTTTTAGCCCTGAAAATCCCATGTCTGAGAAGCCCCTTGTGCCTGAAACTGTCTTGGTTTTAAAGCAGAGTCCTACATCCCAGTCCTCCGTCCCCGATTCCTGGGGCACTTGGCTACCCCATTATTCACATTAATGTGAATACACGTTAATGTGTATTCAGTCAGTAATCTTTATGAAGTACCTACTGTGTAGAAGAAACTATGGATGTAGGCCCAATCCCTGCTCTTTTGTTGCTGACATCTACAGACTTCTAAAATTATCTGTTTATGGGTGTATGGGAAAATGAAAGGAATCCCATGGGGAGGAAAGTAGTGTGAGGTGAGGCAAAGACAAGTGCATTGCCTCTGAAGATCATGGCAAGGATTTAGGTTTTTATTCCCAAGGAACTAGGAAGACAAGAAGGGTGTTAAGCAGGGACATGACATAGATACTTGTCAATGTTGTGGGTGGGAGTGCTGCCCAGTGCCCGTCCCAGTAAGCATGAGGGGAAAGGGCCCTTTGAGTGCCTTTTGCATGGAGTGATGGGTGATGAGATCCACACTTGCTTCCCCAGTGCAGGGAAGGCTGTGGGGAGGATGGAGAAGAGCGTCCTGGCATATGTGACATGGATGAACCCAAACCTGGAGGTGATAAGGCCCCGACCTCGGGCTTGCTGGACCAGGGCTCTGAGCCAGCCGGCCTTCTTGGGGCTTCAGATATTCCAAACAGAGGACAAGGCAATGGAGTCCACCAGGCCTGGGTCTAATTCTAGCCTGGCCACCTCTTGCCTGTGTTGGCTTCACGTTTCTGACCCTCAGCGTTCTCCCCTGCCCCACAGCCTTGCTGAGAAGCTCATACTAGTATGTGTGGAGACCACCCACACAGTAGCTCTCCTTCTGCAATCCTTCGACACACCACTATTTTATCATCAGTTGCGAAATGGCCCTTACGTGGCCTCTCGCCAGGTTCTTCCATGGCATTATCTGACATGAGGCTTCCAATACTTGGCTGAGTTTTAAGCAGATGATTCTCATTTTGCAGGAGTGAAAACTGTGGCCCTTGGGAGGTAAGTATCTGCCTGGGTCTTGGAAGTAGCAAGATGGGAAGCCCCCAATTTAGCTCTAACGTCAAAGCCTGAGCACCTTCCCATACACTAACCATGTCTCATGGTAGAATCCATGGAAATGATTTGCAGGGTCTCAGCTACACAGGGGATGAATCTCACCTTCTAGCCACCATAGGCGTTTCCCTGTGTGTGTGGAAAGCTGCAAAGGCAACTGGAGCAAACCATCCAGGCTGTACTGGGGCTGGAAGAGTTCTTCACGGCGACCTGTGGATTCAGGGCAGGGGACCCTGGCCCCACACAAAGCACCCCTTCAGAAACAACCTCCCTCTGAGCATCTTTCTCAAAGGCAAAGGTTGGAAGGGCAAGAACCCACGTACTTACTGCATCGCCTTTTTGCGTCTAAACATTCATGAGGACTTTTATGTAAAAGAATTTGGAATTGAATGCAGGCATTCAACCCAAAATGTGTGCATAAATGCTCATAATAACACTATTCACAAGAGCCAAAAGGTGGAAACCAAAGGGTTCATCAACTGATGAAGGGATCAACAGTGTGGTGTGTCGGTAGGACAGAATAATGGCCATGAACAGGAATAACGTCCCAATGCATGCAAATCATGGGTAAGCCTCAGAAACATGCTGAGTGCAGTAAGCTGGAGGCAATGGGCCACATAGTGCATGATTTCATTTATAGCAAATGTCCAGAATAGGCAAAGCTTTAGAGGCAGAGAGTAGATCAGTAGTTGCCAATGGCTAAGGTAGAGGGAGGATGAGGGAGTGACTGCTTAAGGGATACAGAGTTTCCATTTAGGGCAATGAAAGTGTTCTGAAACTGAATAAACATGATAGTTGCACAACAATGGGAATGTACTAAATGTCACTAATGGAAATTTTATATTATGCATATTTTACCACAATGAAAATAAAAGAGTATTGGCCTGAGGTCCAGGGTGACTCTGAATATCCAAGGCCATTTTTTATGTCTCTCTAAACTGGGTTGATTGCTTAATTTAATTTTTAATTTTTGTTTTTCTTTACATTAAAAACCCATCTGTGAACCTCAGGCCTATTTTCCTTTGAAAATGACTAATTTCATATTTTGTACACGCACAATGAATGCTGATGAGTTTTCATTTGTCACCAGGCGTCTGTGACTGTCACAATGGTTCCCCTAATATACCTTGCAAAAGAGCCAATGGGATCACTAATAACAGTCACACACAAATGAGGTTGTTTCGCACTCCACGTCCATCTGGCTTAGTGACCTCCTTTGTGCTGCAGGTGTGCCAGTGTGATTTATGCTCACACTTCATGCAGTTCTTTGCCAATCTAATTGCCTGGCCATTAAAGAGGATGAGAAAATTATGTAGCAACCCAGACACATCCATTTCAGGATATATGGCCGATCAGCTGCTGGTGGCTAAAATAATACAGATGCCTAATACCATTTTGAATATTAATATCCACCCCAACTTTTAGGAACATTATAATTTGGCAGTGCTCAGTGGCACTTCTGCCTTTCCAGCCAAATGACATTTGTCACACTCAAGTAGGAGGAATTATTAATAATTTTCATTTCATTAGAAGCACTACAATAAAATGTCAACAGCCTTAAAAGTGCATCAGAAGTGTACAAATTAATTTTGATTTTCTGAAGTGTAATTACTTTTGTAAGTACTAGACTGTGTAATCACTTTGGGCGTTATTACTTGTGCAATCAATTATGCTTAAATGCACTTATCTGTTTTCAAACATGATTTTCAGAGGTCACCTGTTGGTGGGCTTTTTTTTTTTTTTTTTTGCGATTATAATAAGAAGAGGCTATCATTCATATTGGACATGCAGTGACTAAAAGATAGGTAAGGCAGTGATGAGATAAATTAAAATAGAATAGCAAATGTTGTTTTAGAAGAGACCACTTCCTTCTTCCTATGAATTTTGGGCTTCATTGGTTCTACTTTAATTGTAGGTGGGGTATTATTACACACAGTGAGTAAAAAATATTTTCACATGGGACAAGAGTAAGGGAGGTAGTTTGTATCTACTTTTGATTGTGGGTGTTAAAATCTTGGGTTCCTGTATCTAACTTTCTGCCTAGCTAGCTGCTTACCATTGCTTGTGTACCATTTGTGAACCAAAAGCTTCGGTTCCCGTGTCTGACTTTCTGCCCAGCTAGCCGCGTACCATTGCTTGTGTACCATTTGTGAACCAAAAGCTTGGGTTCCCGTGTCTGACTTTCTACCCAGCTAGCCATGTACCATTGCTTGTGTACCATTTGTGAACCAAAATCTTGGGTTCCTATGTCTGACTTTCTGCCCAGCTAGCCATGTACCATTGCTCCAAGCCTTCTAGCTGCAGTCTATTTCATTCCCATGCAGGTGATACAGTGCCTGCTTCCCGGAGGCCATGGCCTTCTTTCCATCATTGGTTATTTCATCTTTATTGTGAAGCACAGCGCAGAGTAGATACTTAATAAATATGTTTTGAATGAGTAAATAAATAAGCATTGTCATAAAAATTCAATGATAAAATGTAGAAGTACTCATGAACTGTTAGAAAGTATTGCTGTTAATCATCCTACTCAATCTAGTATTAATAATAATCTTTAAAAACTCAGAAAAATCAATTGATTCTCTTCATTTTGGCCAGGAAAAAGAGCAAACTCAATAAACCCATGGAAAGAGTCTACCCACTACGAATCATTAAATACATGCAAAATAAAATATGAAATGAGTAATTTCACTGCCTAAATAGCCACACACAAAAAATCACTAACTTCCTGAGATATCAAGGGGTAGGGACATGGGTACCTGTGCACACAGCTGGCAGGAGTGTAAATCAGCTCAATCCTTCTGAAGAGTGATTCGACCAAATATACAAAAATTAAACATGCAAACTCTGTGACCAAGGAATTCTACTTTTGGTGTTTAAGTTACAGAAATGACAACTAGGCAGACAAAGATATATAAACAAAAGATTCTTTTCAGTATTGTTTAAGCTTGTAAAAGGAAATCACCATACATGCCTTTCAATAGGACACTACTAAATACGTTATGATACATCCATAGAACAGAATTCTAGGTAGCCATTAAGAAGAAGAATCTTTGTGGATTGACATGTAAAATTTTCTAAGATATAGTCTTAAGTGATAGAAAAAAATTACAATCCAACATATATAGCAGGTCTGTACAGCATTTTGAACAAATAATAGACTAGATTGCATAAACCTAAGAAGAAATCTAAAAAGTAAATTATAGATCAACCATAAACTGAGTTATGAAAAAATTAGGAAATGGTTGTTACTTATTTCTTAACATATTTTAAGGCTGGCTTTATGTGTGGTTTTGATTTTTTGTGTTCATAAGAAATTTAAAATAAATGCATCAAATTTATTTAAAAATAGTTTTGAATGTGTGAGAGCTCTCTTGGTAAGTAACCAATCAAGTCAATAAATGACGGATAGCCAAGTCCATCTGACTCAACCCCCTTGTTCATTTGGGCTGTGTTCCCAGGCTTGCTACTTAATTGGCTACTAGCTGGAATTGATTAGCAAATGTACCAGTATAAATGGAAGCCTCAGGAAAGGGATTGTTAAATTCATATAATTTATATGAAGTATCATTTTCTTAAACTTCAACATTCTCAGGAGCTTCCAGTAATATAATTCTAATAAACAGGACTGATTGACTTTCCAAAAATATGGACAAAGTCAACAAAATTACATCCTTACCTCAAAATGATTTCTGTAGCTGTTAGCTAAATGGCTGCCAAAAAGTTATTATAATGAAATGTTGAAGGCCTGCTTCCATGGATATGAAAATAATGACTCTAGCTCTTTGGAACTAGGAACGGAAGTGGTGGTTTGTTTTACTTTTTAGAATCAATTCCATTTGATGTCCATGAATGAGGTGTCCATCTCGCTTTTACTGTGTTGACTTTTAAGAATCTCATTTTAAAACATCATATTAGCAAGTAAAATTGTAATTACAAGAAAAATGATGAAATCATAAAATTAAAAAGTAAGCTCTATTTAAAAAAATTAATCTACTGCTTTAAGTAAAATAAAACCTTGCATTGACCTGAGAACTTGGTTAATGAGGCATTTGCCAAATTGTTTAGTTTTATGGCTTGCCAAGTGTGTAATTACTTTGCTTGGCACTTTTTAAAAATGTTATTATAAACTCTTCTTCCAAAGAAAATTATGCAACATAATTATTAACTCTAAAATTACACACACATTTATCTGCTAGTATTTGCTTTCATGCTTCAGCTGTCATTTAGACAGCGGCTGCTTGAATCATGCACCTGTTCACAATGATGTTTTCAATGTGTTTCTACTAATTTCCCATTATATGGTAGAAAGCCAAACACTGGGAAAGATAAAGTAACAAAAACTGGGCTTTAATAGGAAATCACTTCTCACAAAATTGGAGACCGTGATCACATTCACATGGAAGGGGCGTGCTGGATCTGCATCCATCTAGGTCATGCTACTCATGACCTGCACAATCCATTTTCATCCACGGTGAATATTTCGACCAGAACCACACTTCAAACCTGGACACACAGCGGCAAAGCTGGCCTACATGGGGGTAGATTTTGTTGTTGCTTTCTCTTGGATGTTGCCTTTGAAAAGGGCAAAAAGAATACCTTTTATGTAATAGAACTGTCTGCTAACCAGGAAGCTCCCGGAGCTGGGCCTCACGACTGTCCAGCCTCCACACCTGCACAACACTCTGCTCCAAAGACACCCGTCAGCTATTCATAAATGGGCTGAAATACTGTATTCTCTTTTCCCTTCAGTTCATCAGTGAAACAGAATGGAAGGACTCTTATGGGCTGAACTGTGCTCCTCCAAATTCATATGTTGATATGCTAACCCCTCGTCTCTCAGAGTGTGACTGTAGTTGCAGAAAAGGCCTTGAAGGAGGTGATAAGGGTTAAATGAAGTCATTAGGTTAGGTCCTATTCCAATATGACTGGTGTTCTTATAAGAAGAGCAGATTAGGACAGAAACTCTACAGAGAAAAGAGCATGTGATAACATAGGGAAGAGACGAAACATATACAGAGAAAAGACCACGTGATGACATAGGGAAGAGACGAAACATCTACAGAGAAAACACCACGTGATGACATAGGGAAGAGACGAAACATCTACAGAGGAAAGAGCACGTGATGACATAGGGAAGAGATGAAACATCTACAGAGGAAAGAGCACGTGATGACATAGGGAAGAGACGAAACATCTACAGAGGAAAGAGCACGTGATGACATAGGGAAGAGACGAAACATCTACAGAGAAAAGACCACGTGATGACATAGGGAAGAGACGAAACATCTACAGAGGAAAGAGCACGTGATGACATAGGGAAGAGACGAAACATCTACAGAGGAAAGAGCACGTGATGACATAGGGAAGAGACGAAACATATACAGAGAAAGAGCACGTGATGACATAGGGAAGAGACGAAACATCTACAGAGGAAAGAGCACGTGATGACATAGGGAAGAGACGAAACATCTACAGAGGAAAGAGCACGTGATGACATAGGGAAGAGACGAAACATCTACAGAGAAAACACCACGTGATGACATAGGGAAGAGACGAAACATCTACAGAGGAAAGAGCACGTGATGACATAGGGAAGAGACGAAACATCTACAGAGGAAAGAGCACGTGATGACATAGGGAAGAGACGAAACATATACAGAGAAAAGACCACGTGATGACATAGGGAAGAGACGAAACATCTACAGAGAAAAGACCACGTGATGACATAGGGAAGAGACGAAACATCTACAGAGGAAAGAGCATGTGATGACATAGGGAAGAGACGAAACATCTACAGAGGAAAGAGCATGTGATGACATAGGGAAGAGACGGTCTCTGCAAGCCAAGAAGTGAGACTTCGGATGACCTGGCCCTGGAGATACCTGGATCTCAGCTTGTTATGGTAGCCCTAGTGAATGAATAGCCCTTGTCTCCACTTTGTAGAGACCTCTTCATGAGAAACTGTGGGATAAGTTGAACTAACTCCATTGAACCATCACTCGGAATTCCAAGACAGAAGAGAAATGGATTTAACTGTGACAGCATGGTGGAAATCATCCATAGAGCAGTGCCAGCTCCCAAACTCCTGGAGATTCTGGTTGTCTGGATGACCATCCCCAAGGAAAATGGGAAATGCATAGCCTATGGATTAGGGTGACATGGTTTGGCTCTGTGTCCCCACCCAAATCTCGTGTCAAATTGTAATTCCTAATGTTGAGGAGGGACCTAGTAGGAGGTGATCGGACCATGGGGGTGGATTTCCCCTTGCTGTACTCACAATAGTGAGCTCTCATGAGATCTAGTTGTTTAAAAGTGTGTAGCACTTCCCCCTTTGCTATCTCTCTCCTGCTCTGCCATGTGAAGTTTGTGCCTGCTTCCCCTTTGCCTTCTGCCACCACTGTAAGTTTCCAGAGGCCTCACAGCCATGCTTGTTGTACAGCCTGCAGAACTGTGAGTAAACTAAGCCTCTTTTCTTTATAAATTACCCAGTCTCAGGTAGTTTTTATAGCAGTGTGAGAATAAACTAACATATGGGGCAACCACAGCTTTCTTTGTAAGAGAATGTGCTCACCTGGACAACTTAGACAGCTTTGTGGTCATATACTGATCCCTCTCCATGAATCAGACCTCCCAAAATGTCAAACTTCCCAAAATGTCAGATTAAAGATCTGCTGAAATTTTCTGGAAATTTTATAATTATTGGGCACAGGATTCTAAAAATGCACAAATCTGTGCACATTCGTGTTGGCCTCCCAAGACTGCAGAAGCAACTGTTATCTTCTAAAGTATCAAGCTCCAGATGTTGGATTAGTTGCCCTCCTTTTGCAGAAGGGTGACGGTGGGTCAAACTTCAGCCCCAGGAGTGTTCCATGTCAACTGATCATCTGAGGCTGAACAGGAAAGTATTTGCACTGAAACAGGTTTTATTGAACCTTTAGATGTTGAACTAGGATGTATATCATTCAAACAAATAAAAAAAAGCAAACAGTATTAGAATTCTTGAGGCACAGTGCTGAGTTATTTTTACTTTTACTGAACCTACACTTCCTAAATTGATTGCTTCTTTTGCTTCTGATTTAGCAGTAGAGATTCATATTTACTTCTCTGGAGGAAAAGGACACAAATAAGGAGGCTTTGAAAACATAACCTTTTCTTTCCTGTGACAAGTGCGAGTTTATCAGTACAGACCCACTGTGACCAGGCTTTCTTGTGTTTCCTAAGATATTATTTTGCTTTTTTGCTATGCCTCCATAGATAATCCAATGAAAATCACATGCAAATCTGCATGGTGCATTCTTAGAAAACATTTTTAGGTCCCATTTGAAGAAAGAGAGAGACATATTTTCACTTTTACACCTTCTGTTCCCAAATGAAAACATTGACTTGAAAGCCAGGCTTGCAAACAGCTTTCCACTTAAACAATAAAAATGCACAGAAATCCTTCCAGTGCTACCAGAAGTTATGTATCCGCTATATAATTCAGGTGTTTGTAGCCATATAGGATATATGAAAATACATAAAATCAAATCAAAGAACTATATTACTTTTCATATTCAAACTGATACAGTAAATAAAAATATCAAGATTTTCTATTAGAATGTTCCCTTAGCACTTGCAGAAAAACCAAATTAAGCAACAAAGGAAAAGATAATTCTGCTTATTTGCTGTTAGGTAATGAAAGCAGACTGATGGAAGAAAATCATATGACTCTCTACATTTTATTCACAAGGGGGACCTGCATTTTTGCAGAAAGAAGTCACCCTTTTAACTGTAGGCAAATGTTAACAGTGACAGTACTGGTTCATAGGAATAGTGGAACATTCAAATAGCAAGACTTAGGGCCTCATCATTGGAGATCTGAGAGTGACTACAAACTATAAACCATGAGTGTGCATTCCACTTTGCCAAATGTGTTATTTTTTTAGAGATTAACTGGAAAAAAAAGATAAAGTCAGGCACATATTAATTTCTGAATTCAAATAAAGTGGTATAATGCTATACCTGGAACAACCTCATTTTAATTTCCACTTGGTAAGACAACATGCTCTCAGACCTGCACCTTACAGTTCTCTTTTATTATGGCTCAAATCTCACGACGTGCAGAGAGATCATGCTGCTCATCAGATAGAGCTGCTCTAATATAATCCCAGCTCTGGAGGTGTCTCACACTAACACTTCACAAAACTCATCAGTTTCTGCTCTCCAGTTGAACTCAGGCACAAAAAGATACACCATTTCTTTTAGTTCGTATTTAATACGTTTACTGTAAAACTCACTGTCTGAATTAAAAGAATGCAGAAATTATATCATGTGCTTATAATTCCTGGAAAACTTTTTTGTTTTAAATCAGCATCATATACTTCAAGTTATAGATGGAGAATAAATGGAGTCTGGGATGCAACAGGAGCATTTGCAGCTGTTTTTTTCTCAAAAGCAACAGGAGTGAAATTTTCCCGATTTTCTAAATCATGTTGAGGTCACACAGTTTTCAGGTAAGACAATGAATCTTCCTTTTAACTAATAACTTTTCCTTTAGGAAAAACAATTCTGGGGATGTATTATCCCATTGTTGCCAGAAAGGGGTCCCAATCCAGACCTCAAGAGAGGGTTCTTGGGTCTTACACAAGAAAGGATTCAAGGAGAATCCATGCAGCCTTGTGAAGGCAAGTTTATTAAGAAACTTAATAAACTAAATTGAAAGCAAGTTTTTTTAAGAGAGTAAAGGAATAAAAGAATGAGTTCTCCATAGACAGAGCAGCAGCATGGGCTGTTCAGCTGCTGGTACTTATTGTTACTTCTTGATTACATGCTAAACAAGGGGCAGATTATTCATGAGTTTTCCAGAAAAAGGGTGGACAATTCCTGGAACCTGAGGGTTCTTCCCCTTTCTGGATCATATAGGGTAACTTCCTGATGTTGCCATGGCATTTGTAAGCTGTCATGGCACTGGTGGGAGTGTTTTTGAGCAGCTAATGCATTATAATTAGCGTATAATGAACAGTGAAGACGACTGTAGGTCACTTTCATTGTCGTCTTGGTTTTGGTCAGCTTCTTTACTGAAAATATTTTTATCAGCAAGGTCTTCGTTACCTGTATCTTGTGCTGACCTCCTATCTCATCCTGTGACTTAGAACGCCTAACCTCCTTGGAATGCATCCCATTAGGGCTCAGCCTTATTTCATCCAGCCCCTAATCAAGATGGAGTCACTCATGTTTAAATATCTCTGACACAATGGGGAATTACCACAGTGAATTTCCATGGTATCACAGAGGAGTGTGAGAATGAGAAAGAAAAATCTCATCAAGGTGGTGCCCAAGTCCCTGGGATGGAGAGGAGTACTTTAACCTCTCAACAAAAAGAACCAAACTCTGTAAAATAGTAAACCAGATTTATTCTGAGCCAAATATGAGTGACCAAATCCCATGATGCAGCCCCAGGAGCCTCAGGAGGTCCTGAGAACATGTGTCCAAGGCAGCTGGGTTCAACTTGATTTGATACATTGTAGGCAGGCAGAAGTTACAGGCAGACATACATCAATGCATGTAAGTCTTACACTGGTTCAGTCTGGAAAGGCAGAACACCTCGAAGTGGAGGTGGGGCAGGGAACTTTCAGGTCATAGGTGGATTCAAAGATTTTCTGATTGTCAGTTGCTTGAAAGAGTTAAGTTATTATCTAAAGACCTGGAAACAATAAAAAAGAAGTGTCTGGGTTAAGATAAGAGGTTGTAGAGACCAAAGTTTTTATTATGCAGATAAAGCCTCTGGGTAGCCAGCTTCCGAGAGAATAGAAGGTAGCTGTCTCTTATCAGAACTAAAAGGTGCCAGACTCTTAGTTAAGTCTCTCCTGGTTCCAGAAAGACCTGAAAAGGGAAGAGGATTCTCTACAGAATGTAGATTTTCCCCACAAGAGACAGCTGTGTAGGGCCATTTCAAAATATGCCCAAGAAATGTATTTTGGGGTAAAAATACTTTGATTTCTTTTAGGGCCTGCCATCTGTCATGTGATACTGTGCTAGAGTCAGGTTGGGATTTGATATTTTATTGCTACAAAGGGTCTGTTTTGTCAGTCTTAAGATCTCTTTTTTAATGTTAATACTGGTCAGTTGTGCCTGAATTCCAAAGGAAGGAGGGCATAATGAGGTGTGTCCAACCCATCCTTTCTATCATGGCCTGCACTAGTTTTCAGGTTTACTTTGGAATACCCTTGGCCAAGAGTGGGGCCTCTTCTGCTGGTTAGGAGGTCTCCAATTTTATTTTTGGCGTATAAAGCCAAAGATGGACAGAAAGTATGCTGGAGGAGTGGGAGGGCTGTGCATTGCCTTGAGGTCTGAAACAGGCGTCAGGAGGATCCTCTCGTTGCTGCCCCAAAGAAGAGTCTTCTAAACATCATCCCTTGTCACTGATCCCACTGAGTTCAGGAAATGAACCAAGTGAGGAAATGTGGAGTGAGGAAATATGGAGTAAGCAGACCCCCAGTGGATAATACTTTTTGTCCATTTAGCACCTTGCTCCTCGTCAGATTCAAAACAGCTTCCTCAGTAGGGTCAAGGATCCACTCAGCCTGAACCAGGATGTGTGATGAAGTGCAGGCTTTTACATCTGCATATGAATCACTTAAACTTGTTCACCCACTGCTTAGCAGGAAATGGACTTTCCAATTAACACTGACTTTGCTCTCCCTAGTTAACTAGCTGCCTTTGTGTACCTTTCATGAGAACACTGTTTTCAGGTCAGAGCCTTCCGCCTTCCTTTCCCCATGGTGGTATGGGGTGGACAGGAGCTCCTGGCAGTGGGGAGAGGACACTGCTAAGGTGTGTGTGTGAGTCCTGGGCCACCCCTGGGTTTTGGCTGCCTGAGGAAGTGCTGTCTCTTGTGCTTGACCAGGCTGCTGTCCAGTCCCCACTCCTCTTTGACTGCTGAGGCTACAGCCAAAGAACTCGCAGCTGATTTTGCTCAGCTTCCTAGAGCCTCACCGTCCTTCCCTTGGCCCACTTCATGGGCCCCTTTGGGTCTGGCTGGGGCTCATTTTCACTTCCTCGCTGGGTGGCTTACCCTGCACCTGTCACAGCATCACTTCTGAATGGCTGCCACCCTCCTGGAACCCATGGAGACCTCGAGGGGAACCTCGACCCTCCCTCTGCCTCACTTTCCCACTCAGATGACTTAATTTAGATGTGACCACTTCTCCTGGGGTCAGGGACACCTGCAAAATGGTGTTCTTATAGCATGCCAAGTGGAAATTACATTCCCTATATCAAGGCAGCCTAATTTGGTGGGAGAGATCATGGATTTAGATTTCTAATTGCCCGTCTTGGAATCTGGCCACTTACAAATCTCTGAGAACTTGGCCTAATTGCTTAAATGTATGATGCCTCAGTTTCCTCACTTGCAAATTGAGAATGATGAAAATAGTAGCTTCTATCTCTTGGATTAGTACTCTTGCAGCACTTAGAATAGTGAATACCATGTTAAGCCTCAAAAAATTACTGGCTGTCATTATTAATATAACCTTGAATTTATTGTGGTAAATGAGGTACAGTGAGAAAGTAAATGTCTTACTGCTGAGCCAATAAGATTCCAAAGATACTTCAAAGACGTGCCACTACTATGACTATCTGCTATGTGCCAAATATGGTGATAACCGAATCATAACGCCTAGAAGCTCATCTAATTTAGACCAGTTCTACAGCTAGGGAAAAAATAGATTAGAGAAATTGTGTTACCTGCCCTAAGTAGAGAAATTCATCTTAATTTTAATTTGTAATTGGCTCAGTACCTTCAAATTAAGTTGTACCTAACTTAGTGCACATGTATGTATTCATTTATTGAATATACACATGTATTCATAAATATGTACATATATATGTATGTATTAAAATTGGTATTCTGCACTGTTTATACTGATGTGTAGAATATAGATGGAAGTTTTAAAAATAAGCATATTTTCAAAAGATAATAAAGTCCAACCTGCCATTGTACAAGTATAACGGCATGTGTACTGGTTATCTCTTACTGTGTAATAAGTGATCCCCACATATAATAAATGATCCCTTCTAGTCTTAGAATGTCAGAACAACAAACATTATCTCATATGGCTTCTGAAGGTTGGGAACCTAGGAGCAGTTTAGTGAGTTGATTCTGGCTGAGGATCTTCATTCAGTGGCTGCATTCCTGTTGTTAGCCAGGGCCGATGTTATCTGAAGGTGTGACTGGGGTTTGAGAAGCCACTTGCAAGAGTCTCACTCAGTTGTATATGGACTGGAGGCCTCAGTTTCCCCCCATATGGGCCTCTGCACAGGACTTCTGGAGGGCTCTCATAGAATAGCAGCTGGCTTCCCCTAGAGAGTGATCCAAGAGGGACAGAGCATGCACAGAGCAGCAGTTGGCAATCTAGTCCCAGAAGTCCCCAATGGCTTCTTCTGTTTATTAGAAGTGAGTCCGTAAGTCCAGCTCACACTGAAGGGGAGGAGAGTTAGGCTCTGCCTCTTGAAGAGAGGACATGGATGAATTTGTGGATGTTTTAATATCTCTACACACTGCATCCGCTTCCTACCCCTCTGCAGCAAAAGAGTGCTGTGGTTTGCAGAGCTGCTTCCCTGGGATGTTTTGGGTGTAGCTTCAGGCAGTGGGCATTTTCTATGCACATTAGTTACAGTAGCCACCACCACAGGAAGGGTGCACACTTGGAGAGCTGCTGTGAAGGAGGCACCTCGCTTTCCACCATCTATGCATGCCCAAAGCATTCATATTGTGCAATGATCAAAAACATGATGGGGCATAATTCATCTGGAGGGAGTGTGCAATTAGAAAAGCCAGATGATCCTTTGGTAGAAGAAGCCTACTTCTTTGGCCTTCAACCAGTCATGTTGGCTTATGTTCATTCCCTATGAGTGCTTCTCTAAGAGATTTTCTCTAAATATTTAACCTTTCTATGGCTTTAGATCTCTTTCCATCATCAAAGTCTTCATCTTTGCAGTTACCTGCATCTGAAATACTGTCACTGTCTCCTCATGGGGCTGCCTCTTCATTGTACAGTCTTGGTTTAAATGCTACCTCCTCAGAGTCCCCTTGCCAGACCAGTCTATCCCCAAAGAATCTACAATCTGTTAGATTAGAGGTTATGCTTTGGTTTTATTTTCCTTGATAGAACTCAGCACACTTTGCACTTGATAGAACTCAGAACTTACCATTTGCAAGTTTGCTTGTCTATCCACCTTGTTAGACTGTAAATGTGATAAAGGTGGTTTTGTTGCAAATATTCAGGTTTTGGATGCTTTTAGTTGCCATTGATACACACCTATATACATGTGAGTGTGTGTGTGTGTGTGTGCAGTCAGGCATTTCTACAGATTATAGATGAGAAAATGGGAAGTAGGGGGAAGACTGTGCAGACTTTGTCAATTCCAATTACATTTCCCAGAACTTGTAGCTAAAAGATAATAAAATCCAGCATCTTTTTTAGTATCCAGAATTGTTAATTCATGGGCAAGCAATTTAGATGAATTTTAGATGAGAAATTGAATTTTCAGCAGCACAGCAGGAAAATCATCACTTACTATAGTTGAAAATAGTTAGCAGTGATTAGTGTTCCTGTGTTTGATATGGTAGCTCTTCTGCTGTGTGCAGCATGGGGTGAAGTAGCCAGGTCTGTAGACAAGACTTTTAATCAATGAAACAAAGCCATGTGTAACAGTGTCTACATGAAAAGGCATTGAGGACAGGTACAAGATGCTTCTTCAACTGTGAAGAAGAGAAATGTGCTTCTGGCCAGGTCTGGGTGCCAAGGGTAGAACACTTCAATCAGGAAATGAAATGCTTACTGGAAGAAGACCATGAACAGGGCACAGTCTCTACACAGGCTTAGCTGCACATCTACGGACAGATGAATGTCCAGGTCGTATTTCTATCCTTCTAATAGTTCCCGCATGAAGCCAAAATACTCAGCTGAAAGGTGAGAATGTTAACCATCAACATAAAAATAAGCTTCTCTGTATTGAAAATATGTACAATTAGTGTTTTGCTGAACTGTGGACTAGCAGATTGGGGTTTTCAGTGTGTCTCATGAGCCCACTGCACAGGTGCTGTGAGTGGTCCTAGAAACTCAGTCAGTAAATCCTAATCTCTATGACTGTGTTTTTCTCTTGAAACACACTGTGATCAGTGCTTCTAGTCCTTCTGCAAACTAAACCATGAGAGTTGCTCTACACACACGTGCACCCCATATATTCTGTAAAATATGTGTATGGGCAGGTGAATCATGATATAGAACCCAGGCTTTCAGAGCTTCTGTTAATCTCTGTAGGATTAAGGGATTTTGGACAATACACTGAATTTTTGTTAGAGAATGTCTGTGCAAAACTCACTCCATAGAGAAGACACAATGAGATCCTTCTAAATGGGTAAATTAAGGAAGAGCGTAGGCATCTATGACTCATTGACAGTTTGGTGCATAATTATGACTCGGGGTTGCTCCAGGCATTTGCATCATCTATTAGACAATAAGCCCACATGGCTTCTTAAAGTGCTTAATCATCATCCACAAGTGGCCATAAAATTTCTCAGCTTTATAAGCATGGTGAACTTGGTTGCTTTTAAAAATACATATACCACAGAAATTTATTTGGGAAACTGACAATTTCTCTGAAGCTTGTTCAATTCTAATATTTACTGCAGCATGTAACCAGCTTATAAATAATTATATTTCCTATAAATTTATTTGCCTCAGGAAAATACAAAATTTAGTTTAAATATCCCAAATCTGTGATTGCTCTTGGATTATAAATATTCTCTCTGCTATGAAATACGCATGAATCATCAAGTTCTAGCAAAAAATATTACATAGTCATAATGCAGCCTCCAAAGGTGACTGATGACTGCTTCTCATAGTTGCTACTGAGAAGTATCTGGCATCAAATGATTCATCAGTCGTATTCCAGAGTCTGTTTAACTAAAAGGGGTAGAAGCATCTAAAACGTACAGCAAGGACTTTACATCAAGTATACCTCCCACACTTACCCTACCTTAAAAACTATTTAGAATCCAAATGTGAAACAGAATATGTGAGCGCACATAATTATCCATGCCTATTTTCACATTTACATAGCTTCTGTAAAAACCACTTCTATCTCTTTTACATGCACTTAATTAAGTCTGCCATCTTGCTGGCCTATAATGTTTGACATGCTCAACTGAAAGCAAATGATGAAAATGCTAAATGACATTTCCATTTTCTTATTTAAAAGACTTATTTTTTAACACTATCTGTGTGGCATTTCTTCACTTGCTTATAAATATTTTACAAATTTCGATAGCTTCAAATTTAAAAGACTGATTAGTTACATTAACAACCCAAATAATTGAAGAACAGCATACTTAAAGTTCCAGGCATTAAATTTTTATTTTTGATCATCATTGGATTTTAATTGTATAAAATTAAGCATTGTATGCAAATCTAGCTCTGCAGGGGAAACTTAGCCACTTTGCTTTTTAAGAGTGGCCAAACTTGGTTGCCCTAATAGTATCTGAAAAAAATTAATTATTGAGAACTCACCACTCAATCTGAATAGTGAAAACATTTTGGAAGATGCCTTTCTCTACCTCCATTTCTAGGGTCACTGGCTATTCCCACCTACTGGGAACACTCCTCCCCCAGGTAACCGCATATCACAACTGGTAATCACTTCCAAGTCCTGTCCAAATATTTGCGCAAACTTTCACCTTCAAATGTGTCCTATAGAGATTGTGTTACTTAAAATGGTAACCAGCCTCCTTTCTTAACCCCTCCCCAGACCTCCTGATTTATTTTGCCCGCTACATTTTTTTCCTGGCCCTTATCACTTTCTGACACATGATATAAAGTGTTTCTGTTCAAGATATTGTTATTTCTGGACCATCTTCCCCTACAGGCAGCCAAGCTCCACGAGGGCATCTGTTTTGTTCATCTCTGTACCCCCAACCACTAGGATGGTGTTTGTCTCCAAGTAGACACCCAGTTAATACTGGCAAACCAGGGGCGACCTTTGCATTACACCAAACGCCTGGACAGTTTGCTAGAATAGCCTACTTTATTGACGTTTCTCTCTTTGGACTGCTTGGATGTCTCACACACATTTTTTGATTGAGAACAAAAATTGGGAACTCGAACCTTTGGTTAGGAGTAATTCACTTCCACACTTTCCACTCCTCAGAGGGTACACAGCCATCTCAAAAATGTTGCTACTAACGCTTTGGTAAATAAATTTCTACCCAAACGCTGAAAGCTGTTAAGTTATGCGAAAACATTAGATGTGAATAAAATCAATTTTTGTATTTAAGGTTCTGAAATGGAATTTGGGCACCACACTCAGACCTTTTACAAAAGAGAACATTTTCCCCTCTTGTTATTGTAGGCAGATCTGGAACTAGAACTCATCATTTTCAAATCGTTCTCATGGCACTGAAAATACAATTCTCCTTCCCACGGCTGCTTCTATTGTGAGTGGCCAGTGAAAAACATTGCCCCTCAATTCCTTTCTTCTTTCCGCATTTTGATCCATAATGCAACCTCTTAAAACGTGTGAATTAACCTTAGGTTATGTGCTTAGCCTGAGGTCAAGACAAACTCCGTATAAAATGACTACCGTTAGAAATATTTTAAATATGCTATTATAGAATATTCCACTTTAAGGGATTTTTTCATTTATAGATAAATGGGTCCATTTGAGGAACGTGAAATTATGATTTTGCTTTCTCACAAAGCTTTCTTTAATCCTGTTGCTAGCCAGCTGACCTGTAAAGATAGTATCCTACATCTACCTTAACCTTCTTCCATTTCTGTTTCATTCTGATTCCTTTTCCTGCAACCCAGCATTTGCAGTCTCTAGAGGAAATAAAAGTCAATCAAGTTTAAAAGTGCTGAGGCAGCCCAGAGGTGATCTGTGTGTGCTTCCCACCCAGGCCACTTTCTTGGAGCCTCCCCACGGGTCCCTCGGGGCCTGGGCGGTTGTACCTGCTCTCTGGTGTCAGCAATGGGTTGTCGCCGATCCACAGTGGACGCGCCTGATCCGCCTTCACTGCCTCTCCTTGTAGTTGCCTCTATAAGAAGCTTCTGGTCTTGTTGGCTTGATGCTGTGGCCGTTTTCCCCCTCGTTATCTCTGACACATTGGTGGGCGTTATTTCACAAACCTGTGGTGCTAATTTTGTGTCAAGCACAGCTCTAAGCACTTTACAAAGATGACCCCATTGAAGACCTCATAAAACAGACCTATGAGGCCGGCACTGTGGGGATGCCCATTATACAAAAGAGGAAAGGGAGGTGAGGATGGGGTGAGGGATTTGGCCTCCCCCAGCTGATCATGGAGCCAGAATGGGAAGCCACAACAGATGTCCATTTTTTTCCTGCCAGCAGCGGCCCCTCCTGATTCTGGAGCGGAGCAGGAAGGGCGTAATCACACTCTGGCTGATAACTAAGATAACTCTGGGAATTCCACGGAGAGAGACCCTGGCACTCCTTCTTTGGACAGTGGCCCCAGGCCAACCGTGTCCTAATAAGGGCCTGACTACAGCAGCTTACCTGCAGTCAAAGAGAGAGCAACTGGGAGAGGTTTGCAAAGGTGGCTGTTTAAATGGGGGAAGGCAGAAGAGGAGCAAGGCTAGCTGGCAATTCCTGACCACTTCCCATTTGTTATCTCATCTAATTCGGCCAGGCCTCTGGATAATGAAGTGGTATCATTGTTATTCCCTTTTACATACACAAAATCCAAAGCTCAGAAGAAGTTGAAGGAATTGTGTTAGGTTATACGGCTAACACAGGGTTTCTCAGGCGTGGCATGGTGGACATTTGAGGTAGAACGTTCTTTGTGGTGTGCACTGCCCTGGGCATCACAAGGTGTTTAACAGAGGCCCTGGCCTCTCCTTGGTCCATAGATGCCAGTAGTATCACCTGGTCGTGACAAGCAAGTCTCTGGACATTGACCAGTGTCCTCTGGGAGGCAGAATCTGGATACCCTACCCCCAAAGCTTGAGCTCTTAGCTATGATGCCTCCCCATATAACCCTGGAGATGACCCCCCGACTCTCTGGCTTTAGTGATAAAGGGTTGAACTAGATATCTTTTAATCACCTTATGGCCCTAATGGCCTTCATTCAAGAAGTGTATAACCTGGTGGAAGACCTAAGGTGAGGACAAAATCAGTTGCCAGTATCTTCTCATTGTTTTAATTCCTGTCTTCACCCACCCTGGTGGCCCCAGGAAACACCGAACTGAGAAAGTAGAAGGTAGGGATGGCTTCCACAGAACTTCTCTGTTTTGGAGAAGCAAGCACACTTTGTCCTCTTTTATTATTTATTTTATTATTGTTTAGTATTTTATGTATTTTTGGCACACAATAATCGCACACATTTATGGGATAAGAGTGATATTTTGAAATGTGCACACAATGTATAATGTTTTAAGGGGCCAACTACCTCTGGCCGCTGTGAATTCAGGCCGTCGAAGGCCTGGCCAGCTCTGTGCCCACGTGCCTCGGGGCAGCCTTTCCCTTGCAGGGCTGAAAGGATTCCCTGGTCCCGAGTTGGCCTTGATGGCTCCACTAGCAACAGTTTCCCAGACAGGAAGGCCTGTATGAGCCATGGGCCCGTTCTGGAAGTCACATTTCAGTGGCACCCAGACGTTTTCAGTAAAGGGGCCGCCTGCTGGCTCTGACTGATGGGAGGTATTCTGAAACCAACTACATATTCAAAAGATGAAACTAAATACATGAGGATTAAGTACTTCAGTGAAACAGAAATTACAATTATAATATATTTTTTAACAGAAGTGAACAGGTGGTGCTTTAAATCTATCCGAGATTAACCCATATTCAACACGTTAAGCACCCAGGCTGTCATAATAAACGTTGTCTAATTATGTATTCTTAGGAGTGCATTTTATGTTGGGTTTTCAAATTGGAATTTGTATCCAGCTGAAGTTATCTACACAGTGCAGTTTTTGTGTGTAACAAAGTGAGGATTCAAAATATTAAGTATTTTTTGAGTAACTTCACTTCACTTTGAGGTCTTAGTGTCTGACACATAAAATACGGGGAGTACACATTCTCTGATATTATTTTTGTGAACGTTGTTGTTGTTGTTGTTGTTATAATTTGTATGCCCAATTGATTCCATTGCATAATCTAGAGAATGAGATCCATCTAAACCCCCCAGCAGCATCCATCCTCAGAACCTCCCCTCCCTAGGCCAGGCAGCAGAAGGAATGTCCCCCTTCCCTTGAAATCAGAATCTGCTGTCTCCCCAGGAGGTGCCTGCGTGGAGCTGTGCCTCTTCAGATTAAATGCTGCTGTTGGCATTGAAGCACACAGATTTATTTAGTCATCATATTTGTTGGGCTGCTCTACTGAAAAATGATGGTTCCTAATTAACATATCAACACATGAATCATTTCTAGAGTTCTAGCTGCACAAACTGCCCAGCTGCTGGTCATTTCTCCCAGAAAACAATCAAGGGAAATATACCAAGCTGTGGTTCTCCATCTTGCCCTCTATCCTCCCCCACCCATGCCCATGTCTCCCCTGCTGTTCCCATGAGCGTGACAGGCTCCATGGGACAGGAGAGGTGCCAGCTGAGAGCAGACTGGGGGCTGCAGGGAATGACTTGATCTTTTCATGACAATTGTTCTCAACCAGATCAGAGGACTCTAACGGAGGCAGGGGTGCGGTTTCAAGAGATTATTCTGTCTTGAATACAGAATTGAGTCTTTTGTTACTGAGGAACCGTTTCTACGTATCTAAATCATAGAATTGGCTCAAAAGTCTCTCCCTCTCTTCCCAAGCATGTGAACCAGGTCCTCATCTTGGCCTGTGAGTACTGTCTCCACAGGCATCAGTCACCAGCCAGCATGCAGGACTTCACAAGATGGAAACAGCCAATCTGGGCTGGAATGGGCTCTTGGTCGGGGTAGTGGGGAAGGGTATCTTAACACAGAGTAAGGTTGTGTTTCTGCCTGTGTCTCAAAATGTGCATTCCTACATGTGTGGCAATTAGAAAAGACACATGTGTTTGAATTCCCATTCTTACATTTAAATTTCTCAAGTCTTCTAGTACCCAGGAGGACACAAGTCAAGCCCAGACTTTCATTCAGTCTCACGTACAATCCAGGCACACACTGCTTTTGCTGTTTTGGTCATCTCACAGTTAAATTTGTGAAGACAATCACAAGCCATGAGGACCATTGTTTTTTTTTCTGCCACAGATTCCTCCCAGTGCTTGGGCACTTGTTAAATCGTATACATACCTAATTTCCATTTCTAGATTCTACAATAGGTGTGTCTTTTTTTAAGCCAGTAGACTTATTTTAAGCATTGTTTTGTGGCACTCTAGTATTTCAGCACGTTCAGCTCCAATGCCAATCATTACATTGAAGGACACAATCATGAAAGCCATCACTGCAAATGTTGAAATCCTGAAAAGTTTAAATCCCTAGAGTCTAAAATCCCTAACGTCTAAAACCCTTCCAAATCACCAACCTGAAAGACTAAAGTCTCAGATGGTGAAATTCTGAAAGTTGAATCTTGCGGAAGGAATTCGCGTGCTTTCATCTGTACACAGGATGGCTGCGTTGTGTTGGTTGCATCATGTTAGGTGAAACTATTGTTTTATTGTTTCAAACAACAAACTTGTTGATGTCTTTATTGGGAAATTGAGTACGGTTTAAGGAGAGGCATATGGGAGCCAAGTGAATAAGGGGTGGACTTGTGGGCTTTATTCCACATGTCGACTGGACTGGAATAAGGAATGCCTAGAAACCCAGTAAAGCATTATTTGAGGTGTGACTGTGACGATGTTTCCAGAGGAGACTGGGGTGTGAGTCTGAGTGGCCTGATGAGAAAGATCTGCCCTCATTCTTGGCAGTCATGATCCAATCTGCTGGAGGCCTGGAGCGAACAAAGACGGAAGGCAAGAAGGCAGATGGGTCTGTCTGAGAGCTGGTTCAGACTTTTCTTCTGCTGCCTTGGACATCGCAACTCCGGGGTCCCTGGCCTTTGGATTCTGGCACTTCCACGAGCACCCCCAGGTCCTGAGGCTTTTGGCCTTGGGCTGAGAGTTGCACCATTGGTTTTCCTGGTTCTGAGGCCTTCAGACTGACTGAACCAGGAAGCTACCATTATCCCAACATCCTAGCTTGCAAACAGCTTGTCATGGAATTTCTCAGCCACCATAGTTGTATGAGCCAATTCTCCTAATAAATCTCCTCTTCTATATCGATTGTATATATACATATCTTATCAGTATCATCTCTCTGAGAACTCTGGCTAATTTGGTGTTGGGGAAGCTGCATATCCTTCCTTCTTACTGTATCCTTCACAACACAATGGAAGAAATCTGTGAAATTCTTCCCTTGAAAAAAGGCTGCGATAAGTTTAGTGTACGAGGCTACCTAAGGTGAAATATAAAATATTAAAAGCTAATGATTATTGATGCTGTCAAAGCAGAAAGTCTCTCTTAATTGCAATGGCCATGCAATAATCAGACTTTCCAATGAACAAGCACATACTTATAAAATGTGCAGGCCGGGCACGGTGGCTCATGCCTGTTATCCCAGCACTTTGGGAGGCCAAAGTGGACAGATCACCTGAGGTTAGGAGTTTGAAACCAGCCTGCCCAACATGGTGAAGTCCCATCTCTACTAAAAATACCAAGAATTAGCTGGGCATGGTGGCAGGCACCTGTAATCTCAGCTATTTGGGAGGCTGAGGCAGGAGTATCGCTTGAACCAGGGAGGCGGAGGTTCAAGTGATCTCGGCAGTGAGCCGAGGTCACACCATTGCACTCCAGCCTGGATGACAAGAGTGAAACTCTGTCTCAAAAAAAAAAAAGAAAAGAAAAGTACAGATCACAAACACTCTCCAAATACGAGCGCACGAAGTGTTTGGAAGATCATAGAAGTGAAAATGCAGGTGAAAAATGCAAGAAAAATTTTCTCCCAAATTATTCAATTATGTATGACTACTTCCCTTTCACACATAGCACCAACCCACTATGCTCCGTATTTCACCTTCACGTCATTTCCGACACTGAAGGTTTGAATCATGTAAAGACTTTTAGAGAGTTCTAATTCATATTACGCATTTTTGCAAATTGACTCCATGAAAACGCCTTGTCACAAAGTTGACTTTGTATGTAAGCATTGTGCATGTGTGTGAAATTAATTAATTTTAATTAATGAATAATGAGATGTCTTTTTAAATAATAAGAGATGTCTTTCGTACATTTGCATTTGTGAAAGATAATATTGCTTGACATTTCTTTAGCCGTCTGCACATGTGGTGGTAACTTATCAGTTTTTCATCAATCTCCTCAAAAAATATAGGTTATCTGTCATGATAATTCAGATAACTACAGTCATGAGCCTGGGTGCATGCAGTCACCAATCATAATCATACACATTCATATATCTTGATTTTTTATCTATTTCTTTATGAACAGAGCTTGCCTGCTTATAACTGTTATACCCATGTGAATGTCTTTAGTATACCTGAGTGTTTATGCTTGCAAAAATATGTGTGTTATTATTGCCTATTTTATTGCATAACATGGCCAATCAAGTATTCTGTCCTATTTTTATGCTTCTCAAAAATATTCCCTTTTAAAATATAAATAAATGTTTTCATTAAAGATTTAGTTTAAATTTTTTTCCAGAATTGTATTTTGAGGATTTTGATATTTCAAAACTGTAATTTTCTGGATTATAGGCCTTAGGGGTTTTCAATTTTTCAGGATTTCAACACTCAAAATCGTGTCTTTTGAGATTATGGCCCAAACCTATTAAACTCATATAGACTTTTCAATGTACATGTTACAGTATGTATGTCATTGCTATGATGAGCAACGCCTCTGATAAATGTGGGCAATATCTTTATCTACTATAACTAAAAAATCAAAAGTCCTATTGTAACTTTTAATCTATACTTATATTGTCCTATATACTCTGATTGTCTGTGTATATTGTGTTCTATTAGAAGATAAACAATATTGGGCTTCACAGTTCCTATTATTGAAAACTCCAAGAGGTCCTGAAAAAATATTTAAAATAAAATTTTAAGAGATGATGACTTACATTTTTAAAAGAGGATTTGTTTTTGAGTAACATATAAATAGTACAGAACCCTTCGTACGCCCCTTTACACAACAAAATAGGCAATAATTCAGGATCTCTTGGAGTTTTCGTGATTCCTGTTATTGAAAACGCCAGTTGCTGCTCCCTGGTGAATCCCTGGGCCTTCACGGTTAGTAAATAACGAGTGACACATTTCATACATACATATACATTACATATATATTTTACGTATGTATTACATATATGTATCAGTTAGTCAAATATTATTTGAATGGATAAATAAATAAATACTAAGATAGGGACTTTGAGATAGATGTTTGGGTTTTATTAGCTTACGTGCAATCTTTCATTGGTCTTCTTCAACCACTAAGAGTTTCAGAACACAGGCACGTGGTATCTATATACCTTGACTATTGTCTTTCATCACACATGCAATGCATGGTCAAAGCATAAAGAAATAATGTTTTTACTGCTGATCTCAATCCTGGCTACACACTGGGATCACCTAGGAAGCATTTGGGAAGGATGAAAATGTAATTAGGATGATGGTTGCACAATTCTATATGCTAAAAACCATTGAGTTGTATACTTAAAGCAAGTGAAATTTATGATATGTGAATTATATCTATGTAAAGCAGTTAAAAGATAGTGAATCCCTCACCCAGAGATTCAAATTCACCTTGTCCCAAATGCACCTGATAAAATCTCCCCAGGTGGTTCTAATGTGCAGCCAGGGCTGACAATCACTAGTTTATAATCAGTTCAGAACTCTACGGCCAATCAATTCCTGCAGACACCTGGAATCCCAGACCCACTACGGAGACAATTGATTATTCTGTTTGTGTAGACCTGGCTACCCAGGGACCCACCTCAAATGCCACATATTATCAATAACACCTTAACTCTGTTGTTCCCAAACTTAACCAAACAATATATAAAACAGGGAGATTTTAAAGCAGACAACATCTTTTGGTTCACCTGCCAAGCTTCCGCATCACCATCCCCTGTGTTGGTGCCTGGAAATCTAAATTTGTAAAGGCTCCGTAGAGTCTGAGTTCCCTGACCAACATTCATGGGGCTATGTTAACGTCTTGTGTTAAAATCCAGTACCCAAGTTCTCAAGTAAACAGCAGATATTACCAGGAGGCTCATGTCCCAAAATAGTTTGGGGGAACTATTTGCACTCAAAGTCACAAGACTGATAAATGACAATTAATGTAGTCATGTCATAAGGGAGAGTGACATTCATGTAAGAACAGCCCGAGAGTGAGATTAGCCCCTGTTACTTCTTGGCTGGCCGACCATGGGCGATACCTTCTAATCCATTGGCACTCCCTTTCCTCCCCTTCTCCTGTTATGGAGAAAGGGCTGACCCTCCTTAGGCTGAGGTTAACTCTTCCATCACTGTTCTGAAGCCCATTTCACAGAGAACCAAGATTCTCAATTAGACTTTATTCCCTTTTATAACCTCAACCTCTCAGTTGCCATTCTTTCTTTCAGTTCTTAAATATGCTTCTCGCTCATCTTAATAACAAACAAGCAAAATCCTCAGGACTCCCTTCTCCCGCTTCCCTCTCCTGGCCAGCCATGTCCTATCCATGTCTCCATTTTGCATTCATCCTTGACTTGACTCCACCATCTGCCGCTATTGCTTGGCTAACACACCACTTGTGTCCTGGGCCATCCACGCCAGCACAGCCCCAGCATGGACCCCACCTCCTGATCTGCCTTCCTCGTGCTCGCCTACATGGCTTTGCAATGTGGGCATTCTCAAGGCTCTGTTCTTACCCTCTAGTTCTTACTTGCCCCACCCTTTGTCTTTATTAGTATTTGCCCTAGTGTTCCTCTTTCTTTCCTAGAAGTTCTCCTCTACTTTGATGCTTCAAATTGCTACATATAAACTGAAGGCTCCCAGAAGATTGCTCTCTACCAGATCTATTCAGCAGAACACTCAACAACCCCAGCTTTCAAGTCTCTCTCAAATTCAATATACCCAAGCTGAAATCACGATCTCCCCTACAGGACCTCTGTCTATGGTCTCCATGTTGGTGACTAGTGTCATGCCCCATCTAGTGGGTTAGCTCAAGCCCTGGCCATCACCCTTGGTCTCTTCCCTCTTCATCCCCCTTAAGCAAGGTTGCCCACATCTTCAAGGATTTTTACCCTCAAGTATTTCTCAAATCCCTTTGGTGAACTGTATCTCTGCAATCTCACATTATTCCAAATTGTCCATCAAAAGTGCAATTCTTGTCACCACCTTCTCTTAAACCCATAAATGATCCTCCACAGATCTGGTGATAAAAACCACAATTCCCGGTAGCCTCGTTAAAGCCCCTGGATAATCTTGCCCTCTCCATCTCCCCAGCAGTGGTCATGACTCACTCCCCTTTTCCTCTACTCTCCAGCCACGCTAGCCTCTGTCCTCCATGGAGGGAAATGAGTGTCGTTTTCTTTGGATGCTCTGTTCTCAATGCACAGCACAGTTGCTGCCACATCATAGGCACTGGAACAATATCTGTTGATCAAATGAATCTGAATTCCCGAAGCCTCAGTTTGCCCGTTTAGAAACTGGAGCTGATGATAGCAGCTAATATTTAGAATGACTTTATGAAGATGCTACCGGATGGCACTGGCAAGATACTCAGTGGAGTCTAGCACATCACTGGGGCACTGAACAAAGGTAATTATTTAAATGATGATGATCCTGTGGTCCAAGCTCCTTGGGAGGCTGAGTCAGGAGGATTGCTTGAGCCCAGAATTCAAAACTTCAGTGAGCTAGGATCACACCACTGCACTCCAGTCTGAGTGACAGCCTCAAAAAAATGATGATACTGATTAAGAATAAAGAAAAATCGATCAGGTGCACAAATTCATAGGACAAAATCCAATTTATACCAGATGATCAATTAATGTTATTGCAAGCAGAAGCAGAATCTTACAGGGTTTGTGAATATCACCCCCATATTTGTATATTTGAGAGGATAAAAAAGAAGTCCATTTTGATAGGGAAAAGAACAGATTTGGCACTTAAAGAACACCCCGGCTCTGGTTCAAATGGTCTTTGTGACCCCTGGCAAGTTGCTAACCCTTAGTGGGCCTCCATTTCCTTGAACACTAATCGGGTGTATTGGTCTGGAGAGGTATCTGAATTCTCTAAAGACTTCTAGGAGTGATCCCTTAATCCTGGGTAGGATTGGCCATGACTGGGGCTGGGGCAGTCAGGGCCTCCCCTCTGCTTCACTCAGAGCAGCTCCCATTTTATGTTTCTATATTAAATTCTGGAACAAAGGGTTCTGTGTCTAAAAACCCAATGGTGATACATAAAATGTGGGATTGAGGGGTGTTTGCTTCTGTCAGGATTCTGTGTGCTGCAAGTCAAAGAAAGCCCCACCCAAACCTGCCTCAACAGGAAGAAAATGGCCACTCACAAGACCTCTCCCAGGCTCAGGTTCATGTCTGCGCGGCTCCTGCACCTGCTTCCTTCCCGCCTGTCTCTCGCCAGGTGCGGCTGTGGCACCCACTGACACCTGCCCCTCAGTCCTCCTACCCACGGTCGGCCTTCTGGTCAGGCAACATCTGCGGAGGAGCCAGTCCTGGCACCGTAATCCCAAGGTGGCCCTGAGTCACGCGTCCACCCCTGATCCAGCCACGGAGCCCTGGGGTGCACAAGGTGCTGCTCACGTCAGCTCGGGGTTCTGCTCCCCACTTTAGGGCTGAGGATTGAGCCTCATGTGGGTTATGTGACCTGAGGGTGTGAGGAACAGGGCTCCTCAAGGGAAGTTAGAAAATGGTGACTAGACGGATAAAGAAATGCTGCGAGTGAAACCAAAGCTCAAACATTCTGATGCCTGGATGACTTTAAATCCTCAGAAGAATCTCAATTCCCTCAGGCAACTTCAGTGGAAATTGCTGCTTCAGCTCCAGCCACCAAATAAAGCCTCCCCCTGACCCACGAGCACCTCTGGACTAAAAAATTTAAACTTAAATCTCCAGGCCCTCGGAAAAAGCCAACCAGCCTTCTCTTAACTCAAACCCCGCTAAGGAATAGTCAGGAAATGAACAAAGCCCTCCGGAGTGCTGCTGTCGGCAGAATTCCGACTGTCACATCTTCCCTTCTCCGGGCTGTTTGCTCTGACTCTTATCCGCTCTATCTTGAAGAGCTTGACAAGTTCCTTACCCATTCAAGCAGCTCCCTCGCCATTACATACTTGCTGACCTAGAATATTAGTCTTTTGTGTGCTGCTATATCAAAAGCTTTCTTGAAGTCCAAGTAAATTATAGCCAGGCTTCCTCCTGTTGACTCAGTGCTGTTTCCCTTGAAAAATTCTATCAGATCAACCACGCGTGATTTTTCTTTGGCGAGTTCATGCTGACTACCTGTAATTAAGCCAGGGCGGGCGCGGCACCTGCCCGATGTGTGGAGTCCCTGTTCCCCTTTGGCTCCCTCTGAAGCCAAGATGAAGCCAAGAATGCTCCCGAGTAGCATGGAGACCTCTGTGGCCCCTTCTCCGGGGATTCGCCAAGCAGCTCTAGTTCCTCTTACATTTTTATCATACATTTAAAGGTGTCCTCAGAAATGGTCATTTCAGTTGAAGCAGGAGAAAGCACATGGAATTTGGAAGGTGCAGCCTTCAATCCGAATCCCTTCTCTGCCTTTTAGTAGCTGTGTGCATGGCTATAAAGGAATACCTGAGGCTGTGTCATTTATAAAGAAAGGAGGTTGATTTTGGCTCACGGTTCTCAAGTCTGTACAGGAAGTGTGGTGCTGGCATCTGCTTCCAGTGAGGGCCTCAGGAAGCTTCCAATTACGGCAAAAGGTGAAGGGAGAAACAGGCATATCACGTGGCAAAAGAGGGAGCGAGAGAGGTGAGGGAGATTCTAAGCTCTTTTAAACAGTGAGCTCTCATGCGAACTCATCACCACTCATGACATGGGGAGGGCACAAGCCACTCCCGAGGGAACTGCCCTCATGATCCAAACACCTCCCATCAGGCCCGCCTCCAACACTGGGGATCACATTTCCACGTGAGATTTGGGTGGGGACATACATCCCGGTCACTTCATTATTCTGGGCAAGTCCCCAAATGTCTCCGAACCTTGGGTTTCTGCCTGTCAAGTGGCACTGATAATGACACCTGGTGTGTGGGGTCATTCCCAGAGTTGAATGAGTTAATGAAGTTATGCAAAGCGTCTTATCGAGTCATTCATTTAACAGTCTGCCACATTATAAGGACTCAATCAGTGGTGGCATTTACTTATTTCTGCAAGTCAGATGCCTCCCCAGGCCATTTCTAATCTTATTTCCCATTGCCATTTTTTTCACTGCATATGACCTTAAACATCCCACCCCCTCCTCCGTTTTGTGTCACGTTTAATGGAGAGAACATTTATTCCACAATCTTTGCATTTGCTAGGAAAGAACTGCCCAAACCCTTCGGTTTCACTCTCCACCACGTATCCTCAGGGAGGAACAAGGTTTTCTGAATAATGAGTTTGGATCTTGGCATGTTCAGGTCAAGCCCTCTTTGTCTTTGTAATCGCCTCCCTGCAGCAGCAGGAAAGCTTGGGTCTACTCTTGGTGTGCCCAGAGTAGTCTCAATTTTTGGCTTTTTTCTGGAATAATTCTTACTAGCACCTTCTTTTGGTCTCAGTGTGCCCCATTTTGGGTGGTAAACTCCAGTCACCATGTATCTTTGTCATGCGTTAAAAGTGTCTCTGTTTCTGGCACAGCGGGCAGCTATCCAGTTGTGTCTGTGACCAGGAAGGCAACTATTCTTAACTCAGAGGTGGGTAGTACTGTGCTTACTAGGATTCTGTAAAAATGGTGACCTTATTTTTTTAAGTCTCTAGCTGCCCAGCTCCTGTGTAGCTCTTTATTGGGGTAGGACTCGGGCAGGAAGAGAATGCTAGCAATCCTCCTACACTGTCTGGAATTCATGTCCTCCAATTCCTATCTTATCCTACTCTTTAATTAGACTAAATAAAATGCTACCCATGATGTCTTTCCTATGCCATGCCTCCATTGTCCATCAGCTTGGAGTAGCACCTACTTCCTCTGAACTCCCAGGCGGCCTCTGAACTCTCTTCCTCTGGGTGATACTTGTCCACTTATCCTACACAGCTATACTCATTCATGCATATACAGTTAAATTTGTTCACTTGCTCTTTCAGGGCCAGTCCTGTCGTGGTCCACTTGTAAATTCTGTATAGTCATCATGAGTATTTTGCTGATGGAATGCAGTGGAAAACAATTTCTTTATGTGAATAAGTGAATGAATCAATGAATGAACTGATTTGGTTTCCAGGAGTTGTGATTACAGCAGTACACGTTACCACTAGCTTTGTCCTTGGGTAGCAGGCTGGTGCTTCATTCTAGTCCATCTGGGGACTTGCAATTGTGCCTACCTCAGCTCTGCAATTTATAAAAGTTAGACTTATGAATAAATACCATGAATAAGGTCTAACTGTTTTAAAGATTGCTAGCTACAGAAAATGCTCTGTGTTCATTAGGAGTTGTTAGGTGGGAGTAATAGCAGCTCAGATCCAGCTAGCTAACCGAAAAGGGTGTATCAGTTGACAGTGCATCCAGGGAGTACTGTGCAAGAGAAGGATGCGAGGTAATTGGATGTCAGGAGTAACTGGACGTGAGCTGCCAGGAGGCACACCCCTTCATTGTTCCCCACAGGCTTTGGTTTCACTCTTTCTCATCGCAGACTCTCTTTCTCCAAACGGGGGGGAGAATGGCTACCAACTACCCCAGGTTTTAAGGTGTCTGCCACTCAGTCATAGGAGAGATTGCTCAGGTTCTAGCAGTGTAGGAAGGACTCTGATGGTCCCAACCAGTGTTGCACCCACTTCCAGACTATCACCTGTGGTGGAGGGTGGAATCTGGGAAGGAAGTAAAAGGAGCTTGGGAAGGGCCTGGCAGCTCTAGTGGGGACCAAGCAGATAGGAGAGGGGTGGGTGTGGAGGAGCAGTTCTCAGAAGGTGGTGCTGGGGAAATGGAACAAGGGATGCCAACAACAGATTCTTCAATAACAGCATTTATGCCATTGTACTCTTCAGTGCCGTGCATTGGGCATTTGCTCCGGAGTGCTGGGAGTGAAGGAGGGGCAAGAAGGACAAGAAGGAGACAGAAGAGCACAAAGCTAAGGAGGTAAGAACTGATACCCATTGAAGATGAATGGCCCTGAGAGCAGTGGGTCTTGGAAATGACAGGGTAAATCAGGACTCTCTTTAGGACATAACTAAGGCCACCTGAGGGTGAATATGTCATCATCCTTACAAGTTTGCATTACAGCCTCTCAATCAGCCGGTGTTGTAAGACATTAGGGCTGGAAATCCAAAACTCAACCTCATAGACACCACCTCATGTTATTCAAGCCCTCCCACGTCCCTTTGCACAACTTGGTTGAATGCACCAAAAGCTATCATTTGTATAGATAGCACAATGCACTCCACGCAGGGCCTTCCTATATCAGTCCATTTGGGATCTGGTTCCATGTAATGGGCAGGAAGAGCAGGCATCATTAGCCCCATTTTACAGACAGGGAAACCAAGGCTCTGGAGATGAATGACTTGCAGAGGGACAGAGAGCAGGAGAACCACATAGTGTGGATGAAAGAACCCACATCTTTCCACTTGGATAGGCACAATAATGCTAATAGAATGAATTAGTGAATAAGAACAACATGGGTTTTGGAATCACCTATTAGCTGGACAACTTTGGACAGGCTACTCGATTCTCCTTCCTTGGAACCTCAGTTTCTCCAACACCAAACAATGGAGATGGCATCTAATTAGCAGGATAGGGTGATGCTCAACAAGGGTGGCATCAAGTGCCTGGATCACTCAGGCTCAATAACTGGTGGCTTCAGGTTTAAGTGATGGAAACTGGATTAAAATCCAGGTCTTTCACCTAGTGGACCTGTTGTTTCCACTTCGCTCTTCCTCCTGCATTTTATCCTTCCTCCTCGCAAGCAATGAGTATGATTCTTCAGTGAGGCTTTAGATGCGAATAATCATGGTGTCTGACTCTGTGCACCTGAGAACATCTGACCCACCCCTCTGCACCCTCCTTGTATCATCACTTGCTGAGGGACAGTACACAGACCCCAAGACCATTCCTTTCCTGGCCAAAGACAAACCTCAGAAGTTGTGTGCATGGTTTATCACTGTGGATCCTGGACCAGAAACACCAGTTATGCAGTGTTGAGCCCTGAGAATGTGGCAACATGATTCTCAGACAGCACATAAGTTCATCCCGACAACGGTTCTCAAAAGAAGTTACCTTTTTTTTTTTTGAGACGGATTCTTGCTCTGTCACCCCGGCTGGAGTGCAGTGGTGCAGTCTCAGCTCACTGCAAGCTCGGGCTCCCAGATTCACGCCATTCTCCGGCTTCAGCCTCCTGAGTAGCTGGGACTACAGGCACCTGCCCCCCGCCCCCCGACTGATTTTTGTATTTTTAGTAGAGACGGGGTTTCACCGTGTTAGCCAGGATGGCCTCGATCTCCTGACCTCGTGATCCGCCCACCTCGGCCTCCCAAAGTGCTGGGATTACAGGCACGAGCCACTGTGCCCGGCCAGAAGTTAACATTTTTATCTTGATTTTTTAGATTATATAACTAGTAACCAGCCAAGGTACAGTGTGAACCCTGACATTCAATTCAACCAGCTGTGTTTTAACCACTCTGTCATTCTGCGTTCAAGGACTTTGTGTCCTGGGACAATAGATACTTGGCTGCCAACCAGGGAGGACTCTTCTAATAAGGAAGAGCCATTCTCTGCTTTGGTGCTGGTGGGTAGGGGCAGTAGAGAGCCTCTGTAATGGCTGAGTTGAGTGTCCTGTCTGCCAGGAGGGAGGGGGACAGCTCAGAGCATAGTTAAAATCCTAGCCAAAACTAAAAATGAGGCTGGTGTTTCCTGTACATCGAGCACATGGGCTTAAGCTTCTTTCTTGTCACATGCTACATCTAGTCATTCAAGCTCTGATGTTTGCATGTGGCTGGTCACACTCAACTTACCCTTGCTATACCTGAATGTTGCTTTTAATCAATGGCTATGTCACTGAAAACTTGAACACGTTTATAAATTTAATCTATAGCTAAACGGTATTAAAATGGGCAATACCGTGGCAAGAAATTATTTTTAAATCCCCATAGTGATAATTTTAGAAAGTGATAAATTCGGCTCTTATAAAAATGCGTGCCTTGTAATATATATAATGCAGCTTCATAAACACACATGAAAAGTGCTTAATACATATATGTGTTGAATGAACAAAGGAAAACATGAATGCTTTAAATTTTCTTATTCAACTTGCTCACCCTGTTTTCCAACATCTACTAAGATTTTCACACATACCATTTTTTTCAAATCTAATAAAGGTTCTTGTTTATGGTTTGAGTCACTGTGTCTTTGCAAAAGTGAGATCTGTTGGTATCTTAAAGAAACATATATGCTCCTTGGAAACAAAATGAATCTCTTAATCTGAACACCAAGTGTTAATTCATGACAGCCTAGAAAAAAAAGAAAGAAAAAGAGAAGAAAAAACATACACATAGCATTAAAGTCAACACTAAGGGTTACTTCACTGAAGGCAAATTCCACTGCATGTGACATTATCTTCTGTCTTATGAATGGCAGTCAGACCTTGAACATGGAACAGAAGCAAAGGTGATTTATAGATTGCTAGTGTTGTTTATTGTCATGTTAGGAATTCTCTCTGCATAGTGGGATTATTGCACTTCTTGTTGATTAAAGGTTCAAGACATCATCTCAGAGTCGTAATGGTATCAGTCAGGCTGAGCTGAATTCATACAGAAATTCAGTTACCATCAAATTTGCAATTGTAAATATTTTCAGAAAGAATTGGGTGAAATGAGTAGCACCGTTTTTCATTATCTGTGTGAACTAACGTGCCCTGTGCTGCAGAACAAAGTCTGTGGTAAGAGGATTCCAAATGAAACCCACAGCAAGTGCGTCTACCACACTTCCAGAAGTGTCACATGCAAGGTTTGCTAGCACAGTGTTTGAAAGCCACCTAAGCTGACAGCTGACACCTAAGCCCATAGCATGACAGGTTCTCTTGGCCTAGAACAGTTTGTCAGCTGGGACATTGTAGGCATCTGGGCTCAGATGCCCCGTTTTGGGGGCTGTCCTGTGCACTATAGGATATAAAACCGCATCCCTGGCTTTCATTCGCCAGATGCTGGCAGCAGCTGCCCTGCACTTGCGGCAACCAAAACTGTCTCCAGCCATTGCCAAATGCCCCTTGGGGCAGAATTGCCCAAGGTAAGACCCGCTGGTTTAGTCACACATCCTTTCACCCTGTCCTGGTGTTGCTGGACATTGGGCCTCAGCATCGGCTGACCCAAAATGAAGGCAGAGTACAAATATAAAGTCACCCTGAACCAACGAGTCTGCACTCGGCAAGCGGGGTTTTCTCTGTTCCCATGCAGAGAAATGGACCACGGAGGTAACTCCAGATCACCCAGTGCCCCTCTTCTTCCTCACTGCCTGCCTCTGAAACAAGGACATTCTCGGTGCCACACAAGTTGCCAAAGGTCTCCTGTGCCCTTGCACTTCGCACGTGTTGAGGCTATCAACGCTCAGAACTCACCCCGCATAGGGCTGCTCACTGCAGTCTCCAGCACCCAGCACAGACCTTGGCACTTATGGCTACTCTGCAAACCTTCTCTGAATGAATATGGCACCTGAATATGGCAGTCAGGGACCCTTTAAGATCCTCTTTTACCCCTTCATCACTTTACCTTGACAACTGTGTTAAGCCAGGATGAATGGAAAGTCCAGAAATTTTGCAAACTACTTTCCATTTACTCCTTCCTTTCACCTGGTGCTTCTCAATCTATCCTATCAACCTATCTGTGGTGAGAAAGCTTTTTTTTTTTTTTATTTTTTAACAATTTCCAATCCTTCATGGATCAATACTTTTCAGAAATACAATCAGTCAATCGATTACTATAAAATAGAATGGTAAAATAAAACTGTAAAAACAAAAGCCCATTTTAAATATTAGTAGATTCAAAAGAAACAAAAAGCTCAGTCAATTTGTTATAATAGTTCCTAAACTCCTACTCTGAATTTCTGTGCCTGTCTCCCTTGGATAGTAAGAAACAGTTTGCAGATCCCAGCAGGTCGGGGACCACACTTAAGCAGTCTTTCTTTAACTGACTTTGCTGGTTGGGAACATCTAACTAGCCAATGTCTCCAGTACTTTTGATTAATGGCCATATATGGCCCCAATCAAGATCCAGATTTCTGTTTGGTGTGCAAAAGACTAGGATCCTTTTGTTTTTCTTGATATTTGAAATGTTTCAACCATAGAAAAGTTTAAATAACAGTAATAATAACAGTAAAATAAACATGCAGGCAGATGCCCTTCCTACAGATTCAGCAATTGTTAATATTTTATCATACCCTCCCCCTGCCAGCCCCCTGCATCCCAGGAAACTTGTCAGTCCCAGTCTACTTCTAGTACTTACCTCTAGCAATTTTTGTCATTAAAGCAATTCTCCACTCACTTGTCTACCATCTCTATTGTTTCTGCTCCATACCCTACATGGGCACAGGATGTGGACAGGAAATTCAGAAAAGAAATCTAAACAGTCAGCAACTGCAAAAAATGGTTACTCCACCTCAGAAGGGGTCAGGGACCCACAGGTGAAAACAGCAATTTTGGCACACAATACTGACAATATGAATTGAAGATGGATGTCTCTGAGAGCGGGGAGCATTTGAGCACAGGGCAGTGTCCAGAGCCGTTCAGGAGTAGTTAAATTGGCACACACGTGTGCAGGGCAGATTACTGACATGTTTCAGATTCAAGTGTATGTATGCTCCAACCCAGCCATCCAGTCCCCAGAAAACCTCTGAAGGAAGATACTTTATGTTCTCAATAGCAATTATTTGCTGGAAGAGAAAGATGAATAGAAGAGAATGAAGAAAGAATACATTTTATGCTCTACATTTCCTGAAGTTGGGAACTTTCTATCCTGAGCGTGAATGTATTACTGTGTAAGTTTAAAAATAAATAAATGTATAGGGAGGTGGCTAATGGACTATTGCTAATAATTCAAAAAAGAAGAAGTAAAAATTATTTCTTAAAAATCAAAAACAACACTAGTTTAAAAATATAAATGAAGATATTTAAAAACGTGACTGAACAAAGGCTAAAATATATTCATATTTATATGTTAATATAATATATATATATAATTAAATTTATTTATAACTTGTAAAAGTTTGAGGCAGTTGTGGTAGGGAGAAGGACGTTTAACAACTGTTTGTGAAAATTTAAATGGATACCATATACCTGCCGGGCCACATAGAAATACAAATTAAAATGTTTAAAAATGCCCATAGCTTTCCCCCCAGAAATTTATCTAAGATTAGAGTCTAAGAAATAATTATAGAATATAACATGTACAAAGATTTATGTTAGAAGATATATGTGGCATTATTATTTATAATAGAAACAAATGGGAACCATCGAATATTCTTTATTAAGAAGTTGGTTAAACACATGATGGTATTATATTATGATTGAATATTACACTGTAAGTCATTAGGAATAATATAAGAAATATGTATGACATTGGAAAATGCACAGTATTTTTTTTAAAGAAAAGAGCTATGGAGCTGAAGTGGTAGGATAATCTGTTAGTAATCCATGGTCATCTATAGGGAAAGGGACTAGGGGTGGCCTCTATTTTACTGTTGTGGCCTCTGTATATACAATATTTGTGTTCAGGATAAAATATAAAGCTTCAAAACAAACTTGGAAGCAGGAATCAACCTTCTTAGTCATCAAGCTTCCCCACAGATGGCACCCCGGCTGGCTTTGGCTCATTTACCCCAAGGAAAGTCCTGATGCTGAGCAGCGAGGAACAGGTGGATGAGAGGAGCCCCAGTCTCAGAGAATCCAAGAAAAGACCCCACATCTCTGAGACACCTAGGGTCATCCTCCTTTTTCTTTTGCAGTGTGTATGTGGGGCTGCTTGTGAGTAGGAATTACAGGCAAATGTAGAGTTTGGTGTATAATATGTTTTAGTTAAGGGCTGGAGAAGAAAAAAAACAAGATTCACTCTCTCTGGTTTCAGAGATACCAGGAGATAAGAATGATGGAGTCTGGAGTCATAGGTAAGGAATGAGGGCCTTTCAAAAGATAGACTGAATCTTCAGGATGGCTCCCAAACCTTAGGTTTCTCTCATGAGACTCTTGCCAGTTACTCCAGTCCAGGAGCCCTCTTTCTGGTCCACAGGTCCTCCTGTCCCTTCACCAGGAGCAGCGAGACTCCTGACCTTGGTATCGGCCTTTGAAATCCTCAAGCAGCAGACCCAGAGCTGCTTCTGACCTCTTGCCTGTCTCTGACCCCAACCCTCATAAGCCCTTTCCTTTGAACTCGTTTTAATGGCATCTTTGGTCATCCCTAAATAGCCATCTTTTCTTGCCCTCTTTCTTGTCAACACATTTTATGTCTGGTTGTTTATAGTCCCCTAAGTATCCAGGGATGGCAGGACCCAGGGGAAGGAATTGGGCTTGGGACACGGCAGCCTGAACCCATGCCGGGTCCCCGTCACCAGCCCCAAGGTGTCAAGGTCAATTAATCTCTACTACACATTTTCCTCGCCAGGCAAATGGGGACTTGGTGTTGCTTTGCAGTACTGTTTTAGGAATTGGAGGTAAAGCATAGTGCTTGGATGATAAATCGTAGTTATTGTTATGATCACTATTTCCAGATGAATGTCCTGTGGGAAGTTCAATACAGTGCCCGATGCTAGAAGCAAGTCTGACCGTATCAACTATTCCAGGAAGATGTTTCCCCATATGCAATCCATGGAACATGTTAATGGCTGTTGCCTTGGGGCACTGGGAGAATTATACTTCCAGCTTTCACTTTGTAAAATGTATTTTACACATGTTTGTACACAGACACCAAACACTGTTGTTCCTGTCACTATATGACCATCTATATTAGAAAACTAATCGAATGCTCACAGAAGGCTTACTATGTGCCAGGTTCTATTCGAATGCTTTATATATTTAATCTTTATTTAATCCTTTAGGACTACTATTGTTCCCATCTTACAGATAAAATGGCTGAGGTACAGAGATGTTAAAGCATTTTCCCTGGCACACAGCCACTATATGACAGAGCCAAGATTTGGATAGAGGCGTCCGGCTCGTGCCCACCACACTCCACCACATCCCAGTTACCCAATAGTGAACCTCATTGATTCCAGACGGCATTGACCAATGGCCCACAAGTGGATGCTGCCTGCTGATTGACCACTGCTCTGCATTGTGTATTTTGTCTGAATATTTCAACATATGTTTGTGGCATTATTCAACATTTATGGTGTCTTAAATATTTATACTGCACAAATTGGTTCCCCACAGACCTAAGGCTGGAGGGAGGCAGTTTTATCAAAACAACAGCAACTGCAAATGACAAAAATTCTTAAGGTTCTCTGGAACTTCTACAGTGAAAGCTTCTAAGTGAAGAGAATTATGTACAGATTCATTTTCAAAAATATCAAGAGAAGATGGATGAATAAGCAACATCCAAGGTAAAGGCTGCTTTGGAGGAGTTTAATTTTGCTCCTGAATATTGTGAAATGTATAGTTTACATGCTTTTTGTCATATTATGCATGAAGAGGCAGAATGTTTATACCCTTCTCAAATTAAAACAAAATTTAGAAATAGATTTATTTCATCCTGTACTACATATGAGAATAACACTTAGCAAAATCATTTCTAATTTTAAGAAGCTATGTGTTTTAGAAGAGACCCCCAAAAGCAATGCTTAATAAAACATTTTTGGAGCATGTCCTCTTTTACAACAAAGCACAAAACCTAAAATATTTCTTTATGCTTATATATTTTATTCTCATTAACTTATGCCTAAGCAGATTTCTCTAATTCGGTTTTTTGTTCTGTAATAAAGCAAAGTGCATATAAATCAAATTTTTACCATTTATTCAAGTAATTGATTCACCTTTTTTGGTGCTGTCTACTTTAATCTAAGCCCGCATTTATATTTCATGAGCTCCTCTTGGTGTTCCATCCACATGCCATAATTTTAAAATGTTTCATGGTCAAGTAGGTTTAGAAAATGCTGATCTAGAACTATCTAAAAATGTTTTCATACCTTGTAAAAAAGAGGAATAATTTTTGTTCGCTGAGAACAATTCCACCATCTGTTTTGATGATGTCTAGTTACCAATGGCATAAAATGGCCCATAGACAAAAAAATGATTAAGAAAAGCTCCCTCCGAAGAAAATGATGCCCTTGGGTTTTACCCTTGGAAAGATCAGAAGCCACTGGAAGGTTTGGGCAGGGGAGAAACAAGGGCTGACTTAGGTTTTGAAAGAGAACTCTGGCTCTGTCGGAAGGGCATGTGGGAGGGCAAGTTCAAGCACGAGGGACACAGCAACAACCATTGAGGCAGGAGAGGATTGTAGCTCGGTTCAGTGGAGGGACCAAGGAAGTGGTGAGAAGCAGGCAGGTGATAGGGATGGTCTGAAGTATGGGATTGGCTGCAAATTGAATGTGAGATGTGAGAGGGAGAGTGGAGTTGGGGGCACCTAGGATCTTTGCCTTAAGAACTTGGAAATATGGAGTTTCCATTTGCTAAGACAAAAAAAGTCTATGGTTGAATTTTTTAGCTTCAAAAGCTCAATTGGAACATTTTAAGTTTGAGTTGCATCTTAGCTACCTGATTGGGAGCACTGAGTAGGCATCTGCATTGTAAAGGAGAAGGACTTGCCATAGCTATAAAATTGGGGTAGTCAGTATGTAGATGATTTGCCAATAAACTGGATGAGATCCCTCAGGGAAATGACTCGCAAACTTGACTGCATGTAGCAATCACCTGGGAAGCTATGACAACAGACTGAGGCCTCTGTCCCCCCCAGGAGACTGACTGCACTGATCTACAGTGCACTGAGAGTTTTCAAGGATGCCCAAGTGATTCTGATGTGCAGCCAAAGTTGAGAATCACAACCTTTGGGATCCAATAGAAATGGAGAAGTGAACAGATCTGAGCTCTGAGCCCCAGGCAATCCAACATTTTTAGGTTAGAGAGATGAGGAGTAACCAGTAAAGAGACTGAAAAGGAGCATCAGTGAGGAGAGAGGATGAGAAACACTGGTGTCCCAGAAGCCAAGTGAAGAAAGAAGGGTGCCATCAGCTGTTGACAATGCTGGGGGCAAAGATATAAAATGAGAACTAAAACCAGACCATTGGATTTAGCAGTGGGGGTGTTGATACCTTCCTTTACAAGAACTGTTTTGGTGAGTGGTAGGGATAAAGGCTTGATTGGATAGGTTCAACTGGAAAAAAGAACCGAGGAACTTGGCACGAGTATAGACAACTTTTTGAAGAAAATTAATATAAAGGGGAACAAAGAAATGGGCTGGAGGGGATGTAGCATCCACAGAGTTTGGATTTGGGTCTGTTCCTTGAATTTACATGGGGATTACGCTGCAGTAGGATGCAAAGGAAGGAGAGAAATTTGTGAACTGCTGGGGCCATGTTGCCCTTGAGCATTTCAAAGGAGAGAAACTAGGGCCAGAGTGGAGGGGGTGGCCTTGGACGAGAACAGCAGTAACAACAGGGAAAGAAGAGCATACGGTCAAGCTGTACACAGGCTGGCAGGAGTGGGGACGGCAGAATGTGACAGTCCTCTCCTTTCTGCTTCTGTGTTCTTACGGGAAAATGAAACAAGATTTTCTGTGAGGGGGGATGGAGGAAAGGACATCACTGCTTTAGGGAGAGAAAACCAACAGTGGACTAATCCTCTTGAAGCAATGGAGGAGTCAAAGAATTTGCAGTGAGTCCAAACTACAGCACACAACAGAATCACCTGGCATGCTGGTTAAAGGTGAGATTGTGGGGTTTCAGCTCCAGGGTTTCAGGTTTCATAGGTGATGCCTGTACTGTGGCCAGGGGACTTCCCCTGGAGAACCACTGGGATGGGAGGCTGCAGACACCTGCTCGGCTCAAAGAGGGCTCTCTTAAGGGGAACTTATGTTTTCTGGTTGTATCCAGGTAGCCTGGCTGTGTTTTCCTCCAATTACTTTCAGCTGTGAATGTGGAGGTGGAAGTAAAGATTTAATTTGACCAATTGAGACTTTGCCAGGTAAGTTCAAGTAAATGACAAATATCCTCTGTTCCCAGAAATCCTTGAAAACGTTTTCTTTGAAAACCAAATGAAAATAGCTCACCACGAATAAGAACTTTTCCAGACAGGGCCACGTAGTAAATATGCATTGGCATGTATGTTAAGAAATACTGTTTCATAATTTCAGGGACCACCAGATACAACAAGTCATAACAGTCTTATCCATTTGTTGTTCTTAGGAATTGCTGGGTTCCATGTGAGTTTTCTTGGACTTTATCAACTATGTAAAGGTGATGTTTATATGGATATATAGATATGTAGATGAGTATGTGCCCATTATGTAGTTTTCCATAGTACAAAAAGCTATGGAAGAATCATGTAAAACCTCAGATTTACCTGCCTGAGTTTCCACTTCTCTATCAATAAAGTGTGCATAATAATGTCTGTTCCAAAGAATTATAATGATTTAAAAGTCAATGTTTGTGGAAGTTCAAGGCTAGGCACTTGGAAGTTAGTATATCCTGATACGTTTAAGTTACATGGTTTTGATGACCTTGCATCACTCTGGGTCCTGTGCTTCTTGGGGTCTTTCTTGACAACCTTGCTCAGTGGTATCAGAAGGTGGTCAGTATCCAAGAGTGGGCTCTAATTTCCTATCTGCTCTTTCTCAGGAAGCTGATGAAGGCTTCCAGCAAAATGGCAGCTGGAGAAGAGAAGAGAGAAACTTCTGAGAAATACATATGTGTATATATATGTGTGTGTATATATATATACACACACACATACACACACAAACACATCCACATACATATATACATATATACTTTAAAATTTCCATGTATAGACACATGTATTTTTTTGTTTATGCATGTATGGAGATATATATCTCCAATAAATGGTGCCTAACTTGTTAATGGCCAAAGCACCTTCCCAGCTTTTAGATGAATAAATGGATATTAAATTCTACCCCCAACATGCTGTCTCTGGTAAGCAGAGAGCTTTTGAGTAAGTTCGTTTTGGAGTCTTAAGCTGTCTCCTAGGGTAAGTCCATTAGTTATCAGATAGGATGGAGCACCAGAGACATCGCCTGACTCCTTAATGAGTTTCCCGTAAATCTGGGCTATTCAGTAGAGGTCGAATTGATAACCACTAAGAATGAATATCAATGCCTTCTAGAGTTCTACATGGAAAGTGATTATAACTACCAAATGGCCTCTACCTTATCGCGCTTTCAGGAAAATTGGTACTTCAGATGCTCATAATGGCTAACTTGAAAATCAGGAATTTTTTATTCTAGTTATTGTCAGTGAACCAAGACATAGAGCCCTCTGACAACACGCTTTATGCGTCAGAGAACTAATTCTTAATTATTTGTTCCCTTAAATGTACAGTTAAATTATTTTTCCTGAAGTCATTTTTGTGGTGTTTTGTTCTGGATCTGGAATTTTCAGATTTAAAAACTTTTGAAACTCTTCTCTTTCCCCTCAGTCTATTCCACCTTAAGACCTGAAGTGCAGGCCGGGCGCGGTGGCTCAAGCCTGTAATCCCAGCACTTTGGGAGGCCGAGACGGGCGGATCACGAGGTCAGGAGATCGAGACCATCCTGGCTAACACGGTGAAATCCCGTCTCTACTAAAAAAAATACAAAAAACTAGCCGGGCGAGGTGGTGGGCGCCTGTAGTCCCAGCTGCTCGGGAGGCTGAGGCAGGAGAATGGCATAAACCCGGGAGGCGGAGCTTGCAGTGAGCTGAGATCCGGCCACTGCACTCCAGCCTGGGCGACAGAGCGAGACTCCGTCTCAAAAAAAAAAAAAAAGACCTGAAGTGCAACGTAGTTGTATTTCTGGCTTTCCTGTAGATGAAAGCACTGACTCATTGGAATATGGCCCAGAGTAAGGATTTGAGAGGACTTGATGTTCTCTCTGTGCAAAAAGTGCTAGAGGATCCACAATACTTCAGAACTATTCCATCTGATTTGTGTTTAACTGGGCAAGAGAAGACAGGCTCTCCCATACTCAAATAACTGTCCAGTACACATGCACACTGGGCTATATTCTAGCCCCTCCCCTTCTGAAACAAAAGCCATCACACCTTGTCATGAAACTGTTCTATGATGATCTTTCCCAACGTTTTGTCTCAGTGATGTCTGTAATTTTTTAAATTTTCATTTTTGAGATGGAATCTCACTCTTCCCCCCAGGCTGGAGTGCAGTGGCATGATCTTGGCTCACCACAACCTCCACCTCCTTAGTTCAAGCGATTCTCCTGTCTCAGCCTCCCAAGCAGCTGGGATAACAGGCACCCACCACTACAGCTGGCTATTTTTTGTATTTTTGGTAGAGACGGGGTTTCACCATGTTGGCCAGGCTGGTCTCGAACTCCTGACCTCAGGTGGTTCACCTGCCTCGGCCTCCCAAAGTGCTGGGATTACAGATGTGAGCCACTGTGCCGGGCTGATGCCTGTTGTTTTAAAAATAAGTTCTGAGAAGGTGTCTTATTCAAATGTTGTATACCTTCTTTAGTGATTGGATGGAAAAATCCATGCAGAAGAGGAAAGCTGTTTTATGCAAATTGCAACTTCTACTAATAGGACTTAAGGGAAAGGGACGCCCTTTGTAAAAAGAAAAAAAAAAAGTAAAAAGAGAATTACCATATTCTTTGATTGCAAAGAACCAGCTTTGGGGATTTGCACTTATAAGTCTAATCATGATAATATTTAATCATAAGAGTTGCGGTCGATCGTTTTATTGCTCCCAATTATTCACTGCCCTCCCTGTAGTGGGATTACACTTTCCTGCCCTTACTAACACCAAGCTTATCCACTGGACTTGCGTGGCTTAATAAAATGTGAGTGGAAATTGTGCGCGCCATCCTCCTAACCACGGCACAGAGTCCAACGGGATGCCCCAATCCTACGCCAGGCCCCAGGTCTCACTGCACTTTTCCGCACACACAACTAGCCAGAGAAAGAGCCAAGCCGCAGATGGTTTCTGGCGACGTGAGTGAGAGCTGAGCCTTATCACTACTAGGCCCAGAAGCTGGAGGTGTTTGTCACCATAGCATAGCCGAAAGGAAACCAATAGAACAATAACATTAATTTATATTGAACCAGATATTCTTTCCAGTGTGTTTTCTGTATTAATTCACTTAATCCTCACAGCAGCTCCATTACTATTTGTATTTTGGAGATGAGGAGGCTGCGGCCTGGAGAGTAGCCAACAGCAGGGCCATTACCATCACACAGGCTGGAGAGTGTCACATCTACCATCTGAGCCACCAGCCTGTCCTTTGAAGCAGGGCAGGACACCTGCTGGAACAAACAGCAACCTCTGCCTTTGACTCTTTCAAATACAAGAGATGTTCTCGTGGAGGAATGAAGTCACTGGCAAAGCAGGAAAACCAGACACGGAAAGCCAAACGTCTGGAGCCTAGCACTGAATTTGGGAAATGTTTTGTACCTTAAACTATATGTGCCAGGATACATTAAAAAGGAAAAAATTAAAGGGTGGAAAACTTTGTGGGTCTCTTCCAGTTCCCAGCATCCATATATCAAGAACCTTGAAATTTAAATTAAAATCCAGTGGATGTAGGTGACCAAGAAAGGTACCAAATTATACCCAGGTGTTTTATCTTTTGCTAATTGATGAGTTTGTCATAAGGGTTTTCTTCTCAATAAAAAGAGCTCTATATTTTAAAATAAACTTTTAATTTTAGAGTAATTGTCGATTTAATGAAAAGTTGCAAAGAGAGTACAGAGGGTTCCTGTTTATCTATACCCCGGCTTCTACAGTGTTAGCACCTTACATGCCTGTGGAATGCTGATGAAAACTAAGATATTGCTATTGGTGCATTACCCACGCTTTGGGCAGATTACAACAGTTTCTCCAGTAATGGCCTTTCCTGCTCCAGATGCAGTTCAGTGTCCTACTTTACTGGTAGTCCTCACAGCTCCTTTGTCTCTGGGTTCTTTCCCTCTGCTCTGTGGGCATGTGGTGGGTTTCTGGAGAAAAATCCAGGGCTGAGCGTGGTGGCTCACAACCGTAATCCCAACACTTTGGGAGGCCGAGGTAGGCGGATCACCTGAGGTCAGGATTTCGAGACCAACCTGGCCAATATGGTGAAACCCCGTATCTACTAAAAATACAAAAGTTAGCTGGGCATAGTGGCGCTTGCCTGTAGTCCCAGCTACTGGGGAGGCTGAGGCAGAAAAATCACTTGAACCTGGGAGGCAGAAGTTGCAGTGAGCCGAAATCACACCACTGCACTCCAGCCTGGGTGACAGAGCGAGACTCCGTCTCAAAACAAAAACAAAAACAAAAAAAACCCTGAAAAAACCAGCAAGAGCGTTCCTACCAGCTTTTACAGAAATCGTTTGCCCCAGGTAAGCAAAGGTTCACGTAGTTTTCTCCCTGAAGGCACCTGTCTCTCCAAACTTCAGGTTGGCTACTTGCTTTTTTTGTTTGTTTGTTTTTTGGTTTGTTTGTGTTTGTTTTTTGAGACAAAGTCTCGCTGTGTTGCCTAGGCTGGAGTGCAGTGGTGTGATCTCAGCTCACTGCAACCTCCACCTCCCGGGTTCAAGCAATTTTCCTGCTTCAGCCTCCTGAGTAGCTGGGACTACAGGCATGCACTACCATGCCCAGCTAATTTTTGTATTTTTAGTAGAGACAGGGTTTCACCATGTTGGCCAGGCTGGTCTCGAACTCCTGACCTGAGGTGATCTGCCAACCTAGGCCTTCCAAGTGCTGGGATTACAGGCATGAGCCACCACGCTGAGCTGCTTGCTTTTTGACCTCAGTTCTCTGATGGGTTCAATCAAAAGCGTGTACTTGTAGTGTGTCCAGTTTTATTTCTTATAAAAATGGGAGTGATGCTTATTCTAGCTCTCCACAACTTCAAACTGAAACCAGCACCACTCTACCTCTTTTTTGTAAAAACAAGCACATGTTTGGTCTAGAAACGTCAGTCCTAGAGAATGTAAGTGGACAAATGCTGAAAATATATGTAGAAAGTTGTTCATTATAAGTCATAAAGTATAATAAAAAAGTTATTATAATAGTAAAGAACTAGAAACAACTTAAATGTTAATGAATAAGAGGCTAGATTGATAAATTATGACACAATTATATATTTGCTGTATGTCACTCACAGTAACGTGTAGCTCTGTGACTATCAACATGGACAAATACTTCTGACAGATTATCAGGTGAAAATTTAGACTCCAAATTGCACACCTGTCTCCTAAGCCCAATGGCATGTACTTGAATGGGTTCATGCGTGACTGTGTGCTCATGTTTGTAGGCAGCAGTTATTTGCAGAGGGTGAGAAATATAACAATCCACTTACTGAAACGCTAAAAGCAATTGCCAATTTATGATAGGATTCTACAGAAAATTTTACTTTATGCTTTTCTTCATTGTTCAGTTTTTTAGAATATGTATTTAGAAATGAGTGTGTGGTTTAAAATGAGTGTCTATAGAAAAAATCAATTTTCATTTTCAAAAAGAGGGGAAGGGAAAGCCTGTTAGTGTGTCAGCCTGCACAGGAGTTCGGGTGCATGTTTCAGAGGAGTGCAGATGAGCATGCCTTAGCTGCAGTAAATGTATCTACAAGGAATTCAAAAGCCTCTTGGCATAAAGTTTCCAAAGCCAAACTTACAGAAGGGGGCCGAGCAGGGTTGTGATTCTGAGTGCAGGCTCTGGAGTCCACAAGACCCTGGTTCAAAATGTAGCTTTGCCAGTTACGAGCCAATAGCTTTAGGTAAGTGTCTGGAAAAACTGAAATCATTTTTCTATCCTCTTGTTCAACACCGCAATTATTAACACAGAAGACTTTTGCGCCCAATGTGTGAGGGTTTCTCCTGATTACCAAGCAATCAATTGATTCTTCAGCAGACACCAGGTGGGTGTCCTCCAATTCAATTATGACACCATCTACCCAGAGATAGCGTCAGACCCCACAAGGTGAGGACTCAGCTGCTAAAACTTCCCCGACTCCTTCAGAATCAGTCGTAAGTCCAGGCCTTTGGAACTTCTGACAACAGACCCCAAGTTGGGATTTCTAGGACCTTCTCTTTTGTGTTCAGTTACTTTGCTAGACTGAATCACAGAACTCAAGGAAACACTTATGTTTACTAGCTTATTCATGTTATAAAGGATATTGCAAAGGATCCCGATGAAGAGATGTGTAGGATGAGGTACGGGGGAAGGAGCGCAGAGCTTCCGTGCCCTCCCTGAGTGCCACTCTTCAGGACCCTCCATGTGTTCAGCTACCCAAAAGCTCTCCAAACCCAGTTCTCTTAGGGTTTTACAGAGGCTTCATACATAGGCATGATCAATTAAACCCTTGGTTGTTGGTCATCAACCTGACCTTTAGTCTCTCTCCCCTCCCTAGAAGTTGGGGATGGGTTTTAAAGTCACAACCCTTGAATTATGTCTTGGTCTTCAGCAACCAGCTCCCTCTGGAAGCTACTGTTACATGCTTATGTGCTTATATCATTATAGGTTATCTATCTATATGTAGTTATGTATATTATATCATAAATATATATGTTATATACATATATATCATATATGTTATATGCTTATTATATCATATAGATATATAGCATATAATGCATTATATAATCATGTGCTAGATATCATATCTAATAGATATATACATCTATATCATATATAATAATATATAGTTATGTGCTTAGGCACTTATACGCTCTCTGTATACAGAGAGCTCTATGTATACATACATTAAAAAGGAAAAAATTAAAGGGTAGAAAACCTTGTAGGTCTCTTCCAGTTCCCAATATCCATATATCAAGAACCTTGAAATTTAAATTAAAATCCAGTGGATGTAGGTGACCAAGAAAGGTACCAAATTTTACCCAGGTGTTTTATCTTTTGCTAATTGATGAGTTTGTCATAAGGGTTTTCTTCTCAATAAAAAGAGCTCTATATTTTAAAATAAACTTTTAATTTTAGAGTAATTGTAGATTTAATGAAAAGTTGCAAAGATACTACAGAGGGTTCCTGTATACAGAGAGTGTATAATGATATATATGCGATATATAGTATATATAGTATGCATTAGCATACAAATGATACACAGATACACATACAAAAAGATTTGCATTAGCATATAAAAGGATAGTATGTTGAAGACTCCAAGGATTTCAGGAATTGCATGCCAGAAACCTAAACAAAAAACAAATACGTATTTCACAATATCACAGTAAATTACTTAAGTTCTTGGAGCTTCAGTTTTGTCATCCTTAACTAGCAAGCATAAAGCTTTCCTCATGAGGTTACTTTGCAGATGCAATGAAATAATGTATGTTCCGCACAGTCCCTGGCACATAGTAAGTGCTCAACAAATGTGCATGAGAGTTCATATTAGCACTAGGTGGTGAGGCCCATTTGTTGTAAATATGGTTTGTGAGATGATGTCACACCTTTCCTCTAAAGGATGGATTTCCTGGCTTGATTTCTGGCTTGTACACTTGTGCAACTTCTAAAAACCCTCCACCAGGGGCACTTGCCTGTGCTCAGTGAAAGTGGCTTTAACTCATTCAAGCCTGTCTGGCAGTGCATCCTCCCACTGCAGGCTCAAGGTGGGAAGTTGGAGGACAGCCTCTTTCATAGGCTGCACAGCACATCTAAGGAATAAACAGTCTGAATGTTCTCCCCTATAGAAAAGGAAGCCACAGCTACCATGGTCTCCCCACACCAGTGTATCAATTAAACCCAAAAAAACTACTTCAGGAGGCAAAGAGATGGTGAACAGCACTCTGGCTTGAACCCGTCAGCAAGAGCCACTGCTGACAGCTATGAGAGTGGCAACACAAGTGTGGCTGAAAGACACCCACCGAGGAGGCTTGTGGACTTCTACTCTAAAGGACAGTAAGACATAGATCAGGCTGTATCATCACAGAAATCCACAGCACAGCCTTCCCTCTCCCTCCATCTCACATGAGTGAGAAACCACATTCGTGAAAACAATTAGACAAATCGGGTTTGCAGAATCTTACCCGGACATGGTCATTTTGTCATTTTCCATCTGAAATGCAAGTAGCTAGTGGAGACAGCAGTGTAAGTGGTTGGCTAACTCCTACAGTGCTCATAAGTTAACTAATTATTTCCATGGTCATTAAATCACTCTTTTCCATCTGTAAAGCGCTCATTAAGGCAAGTTGGGGATGGGGACCACCCTCTTTGCTATGCAGATTTTCCAGCCCCAATGAGCAGATCAGGCCACAGCTGAGGTGGCGATGCCATGTGACAACTCTGCAGAGCGTGAATGATGTCAGCATGTGGGACTCAGCTGGCAGGGACAGCGTGGCACGGGGCGGGGGGCACGACCTCTCGTCCCGGGGACCTCTGCACATTAGCCGCCTTCACCACTGGATGGCTGCCTGACGGTGGACGTGTGGACCTTTCTGGTCTCCGTGTCCTCCTCTGTGAAGAGTTTAGAGTTCTTCACTCTTAGGGCCATGGCCTGCAGTGGATGAATGAGCTCCGTGAGGTTCAATGCCCAGCACAAGTAGGCTCAATGCATGCCAGTGTTACTCTGTTTGCAGCGAGAAGCACAGGAGATCCCAGTGGGCCCCAGGTCCCGGTGAGCCTTTGACAACCTTGAAGAATGTAGAGGGACATCCTGTGGCAGTGGGATGGGAACACAAGGATTCCAGAGTAAGATTAGCAAGGGGAGGTGGTGAGGCCTGCCTCCCTGAGAAGCTGGGTAGGAGTCCAACGGAAGAGAAGTGGAAGATGGCTGCATGAGTAGTATGAAGCAGGGTCACCAGTGAAGGAGGCCTTCAAATACAGGATGAAGACCTTGGTATGGGAGCTGGGCAAGGTGGGGTATGCTTGCAGTCCCAGCACTTTGAGAGGTGGAGGTGGGAGGATCACTTGAAGCCAAGGGCCTGAGACTAGCCTGGGCAAGACACCGAGATCCCGTCTCTAAAAAAGCAAAAAATATCAGGTGTGTTTGTGCATACCAGTAGTCTCAGCTACTCAAGAAGCTGAGGTGAGAGGATCCATTGAGCCCAGAAGGTCAAGGTTGCAGTGATCCGTGATTGCACCACTTTGCTCCAGCCTGGGATACAGAGCAAGACCCTGTATCATTAATTAATGAACAAATAAATAAATAAATATTGTCATGGGGACTGGCAAGATAGACTAGTTAGAAGGCCATTAAAGTAAACCACAAACCGAGGGCTCAGGGCTGGTCCAGGAAAGCAAGACGTGTGAGAAGGGAAAGGCCCAAGAGCTAAGGCAGTGAGCAGTAGAAGAATGAACCTCAATTGAAAACCTCTGTGAACTATGGAACATCAACAAAAGAAGTCTTTGCATATTTGTTTTGTCCCCAAAGCAGACATATACAAGAGCACTGTGACTGTCACCAAAAAGATAGCCAGTATAGGAAATACATGTTGGGTGATGCAACCGATGGAGAAAACCCTTCAAGATGCTTATGAACTTTGCTCCAAATCTTACAACACAACTGAAGGGAACCACAACTCAAATGGAGTTACATACGATTTCACTGTCCGTTTGTGCTTTAAATGCATTCCATCATAGAAGTCAGAAAAGCTCAAATATTTTAAAATGCGAAGTATTTTTTTTCTTCAATTGTACTTCATTAATCCCTTCCAAAAAGTCTACTTTCAAAGGCTCAAGAAATTAGGTCTCACTTTTAAAGAATGCAGAAAGGGCGGGACTGCCCTCAGAAGCCTCTATGGCCAAACACCAATATTGTCAGATACGAAAACACTGATGAATCAAAGGCTGTTCGAAGCATCTGCCAATTTTGAGGCAAAGCCCTCTTTCTGTACTGATAAGCCTGCTTGACTGACAATACAGTAACTTTTTTTTTTCCTCAGGTGAACGCCTTGCACCAGCATCTTAAAATCGTTAGAAGAAATGGGATGAAAATGTTCATTAAAGGTGATGAGGAAATTTGGACGAGACGGAAAACCACCCTGATAAGAAGGGACCGAATCAAAAGCATCAAAGGTAGGGCAGCCGCTCCCTGCAAGGTTGCAGCTGGAAGGAGCCTGTTCAGGTAAGAGCTTAATTAGGGCTGTCAGTCACACTAATTGCCTGTGATTAAATGGTGTGAGTCAGCAGAGCTGGGCATTGGCCCAGAGGTAAGCCTGCTTCATCCATTGTGAACTGGGGACCTGGGATTGGGAGGCTTACCAGTGACGGGCAAGTGACACACGGTGTGCACTCCCAGATCCTTCCACCAACACGCACCCTAAGCACTTGCTTTCTTCAAACAACAGCACTTTGTTTTAGCATCATCAAATCATGTGCTGGAAAAAACTTCCAAATAGCCCTTACTTGATGTCCATATTTCCAAGGTTGGGCTCAGATTTCAATGAATAATAAGCAAGCCCCTTGCGATCAGCTATGAAAGATTGGTCGCCTTTGAATGGCAAAGGTTTTCTTGTTTCTTGATTTCTTCACTATCCTGCCTCTTGATAGCCCATGCCCACTCAAATTGCCCAGCTGGTGTTTGATGACGAGTATTTCTGCCTGAGATCTCTTTCTGTGTTTGTTTTCCCTTCCAAAACCAGTTCTACCTTTTCCCAAGAAATCCCTTGACCGCCATCACTTATCTTATCTCCATCAGGTTCCTTATTTCCAAATAGAACCCATATTTGGGGGGAATGCCAGTGTCACTATATCTAATATTGTATTATCCAAGAGATATTCCATCACTTATCTTATCTCCATCGGGTTCCTTATTTCCAAATAGAACCCACATATGGGGGGAATAGGGCCACTTCAAATCCTTTAGGTGGCTCCTTCCTCACCCTGCCTCTCCCCATCCATCCCTCCTTAGCTGCTCCCTGTTTATTTCACCTCTGTCTAGCACTTAACACACCCTGCCTGAGGACCGCTGGAATCCAACTGGACGACCTGCTCTTTGAAAGGCAAATGTCTGTGCTTGGTTCCTGTCTGTGGCCCCACGTTTTAAAAAAATATGCTACATTAAAAATATTTTTAAAATATCTAGAGTCAATGCTCAGGAAATTGTTATGGGGGAACATGAGTACGTACGTTTTTCTGGGCAGAATAGAAAGTCCTGGAGAGGGACGCTGCAAAGGATCTAAAAATGTCTGTGTCTGTTTGCATCTGCTTGTCTTTGATAGGACACCAAGTAAAGCAATAAAAATGTTAATCTTCTCAGTCCCGCCTCTGCCTCATGGAGCCTCTGAGGCTGTGACAGCAATAAGGTAGGTGGAGAAGTTAAAGGGGAAAACATAAATTAGGTCATGAGAGGATAAAGAGACGGATTTCCAATAGGCTTCAACCTTCAGAGATGGGAGGGCCTAAATTAAATGGATCATACAAAATTCAATAAACAAGGATTGGAGATGGCAGATAATTTATCCCATTATAATTTGAATTAAGCTGGAGCATCAATAACACCCCTGACCCGAAGATTATTAAGAGACAGCTAATAACAGGAACAGAACCAGCACACAGAGCCGTTGATGACTGCTCAGAATTTAGGGCTCAGGCATTTAGGGCTGGGGGATTGATTGCTTGAAAGATAAATTTCATCCTTGGTGCTGCAGAGCAGAGCATGGTGGGGATGAGCAACTAGTGGTGTCCCAGAGCCACCAGCCCACAGCCCACTCACATGTGACCAAGACAGCATCACCTTCCCCTAGGCTAGTGGTGTCCCAGAGCACAGCGTCACCTTCCCTAGGCTTGGTGAAACTTTAGACAGATTCCATCTTGACTGTCAGCCCCTCACCTCCCTTTTCATAGAGCATGTACTTTAGAAAACGTGCAATTGTAAATCCTTTGGAGCTACAAATCTTCCCCCAGATTCTGGCTCATTTTACAATCCAGAAAAGACCTGGAAATTGTCTGGAAATTGTCTCTGTGAAATGTGAATGATGAAGGAGACGGCACTCCAAGCTCCCAGTTTCTGAGAATAGGAGCCTTCTCTGATGGATGCACATTAGAAAACACAGGTGGCCTAATCCGAAAAGAACGTTTGCAAGCTCAGGAATAACTCGGCCTGCTGGTCACATCTCGTTGACCAACCTCCCGTCTGCTGGCATCCTCCCATCCTTTCCACTATCTCATGCCTGCATTGGAAAACTCTCCCACCTTTTGTATCATGGAAGTTGAGCTCAGGTTCTCTCCTCTATTGCAATAGTCTTTAGAGAAGTCTTCCTGGCCTGTTTAACTTTGTTCCGTACAGTTTTTACTTTTACTTTGACAAGCCATCAGTGGAACCATTTGCTCCAAACCCAGATCGCTGGTTCTCAAGTCAGTCATCCTGTACATGTAGCAGGTGGGTGAGAGCCAGTTAAGCCAGTGTCATTATTTCTGCTGCTATCAGATGACTCAGACTGTTCCAACATGAAAAACAGACCAAATCAATCACATAACTGGGTTTTGTGAGTCTCAGAGGAACTGGTTTGATGGAAGTTCAGTTCCAAGGCCACTTTCTTCTTCACACAAGTCTAATTCCACCCTCCCTGACATCTGGTTTGAGTTAGTCATCTTAGCTATTTGGCTTGATGGAATTTTTGCTTTTCAACACCATTTGGGCATTGTCAAATTACATCATAATTGCATCAGCAGAGGCTAATTGCATCATAGCAACAGGGACACTTTTGAGCAACGTTCTGGGCTCCTTCATGCACATGTTCCTTTATTCATACAGGAACGCCCCTCCCCCATGACTTTCTTCCCTCACCAGGGAAAATACTGTTGTCTCCATTTCATTGATAAGGAAGCAAGGCATAGACTGAGTGTCTTGCCCAAGGTCACCTGCACGGATGGTGCCAGAGCTGGAATTGGAGTCCATGCAGCCTGCATGATTTTACAATGGAATGTAACAAGGATTTTATTTTATACATTGGGAGTCCCAGGATGAACACACACACAGGGAGAATATCTAGAGAGCTGTCAGGACCCCTGGGGTAGAAACCTGAGGGACCAAAGGGGACTTCTGCTGGAAGGAGATCCATCCTGGTAGAAGAAACAGAGGAAAAGCACTGTGTGTGTCCAGGGACCAGCAGGGCATGGGCTGGGGAGTCAGGAGTGGAGGGGCCATGGCAGGACCGATGAACTCAACCACCTCACTAAATTCTGCAGGGCTTCAGGACCCCTGTGAAGCACACAAGACAGTGCCACCGCCCCCCCTCTTCTAACAACTTAGACATTTGAGGACATCGCTGAACCTCGAATGTCAAGGGTTTCAGTGCCATAGTGATTGGGTGAGAACCAGTCCACACAAACACAGACATGGGCAGCAGAGGCACATTGGGGGCAACAATGGAGCAGTGGCAGTGCACGAGCACACATGAACACCCACCCATCTCTGGATTTTCAGATATTCTTTGAGAGGAACTTTCCAGGGAGCCGAGGGGAGGACGCATACCACTGAAGATTGCTTTGCAGTGGCGTATGTCTCTCCTGCACTCACCAGCCAGTGAGGTCTGGGGAATGCCTGGCCTTGCTTTACCAGCGCATTCACCATCCCCACCAAGAGCAGGAGCCATCCTTGCCAGTTTCCGCTCGTTCACCATCCCAAACGAGAGCAGGAACCATCCATGCCAGTGTCTCCCGTAGGTTCTATCAAAACCACCATTTCTCATGCACTGCCTTTCCGCGCTTTGGATGGCATGAAATCTGCACATGCAAGTCTTGAAAGCTGCCAGGAGAATTGTGTGTTAGTCAGTGAAACTATTACCTGTTCATTTGATAAGAGAAAATTAAATTATTTAGTTCCCAATAACACAAGCAACATCCCAGCCGTAATAGTGGAGTAATTGTTTTACAATTAAGGCGTGCCCAGAATGTACATTACCAACTCATTTAATAATGTGCACATTGAGTCGCTTATTTTTTTCCAAAGAGGCAATTCAAATAAGTAATTTAGTGGTAGAAATAAACTATGAATTTAATTTATATGTTCATTAATTATACAATTAAACAGAATACTAATTGACTGTAGAATTATAGCTAAATGGGACACTGCACCCAGGTAATTAGTTCTTGTTCTGTTTTTCATTGCGAACACAATTTTTGGTGGTCTCACCCTACCCAATTAGGTTTTGTTTGGCTTTATTGGAGCATAAACCATTCTTCTAGCACAAAGATTTAATCCTCACAGTACAGTGGGTGTGTTACACTCCTGTCCCAAAAGGTTATCTCTTTACTTGAAGAGAAAGGACATCTGATTACCGTCGTCGCGAATGGGAGGATGTTGTGCCCGTCTGCAATTTGCAGTGTCTTCTCTGCAGAAGGAAGAGAGAAGGCAGACAGAGTAGGTTAGTGCCAGTAGCATTTGGACTCCCCGGAAGGTTCCGCCTAAGGGGGACTGGGATCTGGACAAGGGGTTCACCACCTCTACAGTCTTCACTCACCGAATTGATCAATTTTATATTACCCAGAACTGCCACTTCTAACAGGTGATCTCCGCATAGGCAGTCAGCTCCAAGACTAAGGAGAACAGACATGCAGGAAAGATGCCCATGCAGGGAACGAGGTGCCTTCCCATATAATCAAGACGCCTCTGCAGTCGACACACCACTCCCGTCTCTCCTGAGGGCAGCATCCTCAGATGCTCTCTCCTTGCTCTGATTCAGTAGCTGGAGGGTCCGACGGCTCACAAGGAATTCCTGGTTCAATTCTCAGATACACACAGGCAGGTTTTGCTTTTCTCAGCTGCTCAGAAAGAAAGCAGGGACAATGTGAAATGGTGGTTCCCTTATGACATACATGTTATACCAGGATAGAGTGAGCACCAGGGTCACAGGACTCGGGGTCACAGGACTTGCAGCCACGCGGCCAAAGCAGCTGCAGAGCAGCAATCCCTATGACTTCAGAGGCATTGGAATCCCCCAGGAGTGTGGGGAGCATGCTAAAATGCAGATTCCCAGGCAGAGGGGCTCCCCTGTGATGCTAAAGAAGCTTAAACTACAGGGCTTGTCTTGGGCGTAGTTCTCTGGTAGGCAGTGTGGGAAATTCCAAAGCTACCCTTTGAAAGGCCAAGCCTGGCATGAAGTCAGATGTGAAGACGGGCTCTTTCCCAGTATCCTTCTCTTAACACAGTGCTTCTGTCCAACCACATTTATCTGAATAAATCCACAAATATTGAGATCTGCCCCAGAAATAAAGGGCACCGCTACAGCAGACGGCAAGGCAGACTCAAATCCCAGAGTACGGGATGCAGGCCTTTAGCTGAGCTCAGGGACCATAAGAAACGTGCCTCAGTGCCCAGTGTGCATTTCTAAGGACCCTCCAACGAGTCTCCCGTGCCTAACACAGCCGAGCTCCTAGTGTTCAGAAGTCTCCTGTGGCTTCTCTAACAAATTGCCACCCTCTTGGTGGTTTAAAACAACACAAATTCAATCTCTTACAGTTCTGGGGGTTAGACATCTGGAGGTTCCAGGGGGAAAATCTGTTTCCTTGCCTTTCCCAGCTTCCAGAGGCCACCTGCACACCTTGGCTCATGGCCCCTTCCTCCATCTTCACAGGCAGCAATGACATCACTGCCACCTCTGCTTCCATCCTCACATCGCCTACTCTGATTCCCTCTTCCCCGATCAAGATTCCTATGATTACCTGGAGCCCACCCAGATAGCTCATGGTGCCCCAAATTCTTAAACTTTATCATGTCTACAAAGGCCCTTTCACCGTGTATGGTGACATTTCAGGTTCCCAGCATTAGAGTGCAGACATTTGGGTGGAGGGATCATTCTGCTAATATTCCCCAGGCAGAAAAAAAAAAAAAACATGTGCAATATTGCCCAGATCGCCAACACTAGGAAAAACAAACGCTCTTTCTGGGATCCTTTAGCATGCTTGGTGTTCACTGCTTGTTGAACTTCCCAACCCACTCTCAGGCAACACAACCTTGAGAAAAGGGGAGCTTAGGAGCAGCTGGGATGCCCTACAGCCGACATCCTTCTTGCCGCTGGTAGAGAGGATAAGGGTGGAACAGATATTTTTGCTTTGTTTGTTTGTTGCATTATTTAGATTATGCAAAGGCATATTCCCATGAAAGCTCATTGACATAGCAGTGGAAGTTGGAAGGGAAGAGCCTCAAGGTGATTGCTTAATCCAGGGAAGGAGCGATTGCTCAGAGCGTCCCTCATTTTGCCGTAAAGTTGTTGATGTGACAAGGTCTCAAACTAGATAATTTCAGAAATGATGACTTGACACGAAAGGCAAAGTTGTACAGGCAGCGTAATCAAACAGGCGGTTGGTCTTGGTTCCTGAGTGTCAGTAACTAAAAACCGAACCAAGAGCACAAACCAACACCTCCTAAAGTCTGTTCTTTGCACACACTGGCTTCTGCGCCTCTCCCTGCCTGGCCCCTTGGATCCTTTTTCTTTATTTTGTTCCGAAGTACTGAGTGCCTTTTAACATCCTCTGTAACGTATTTATTTTGTTTCTCATCTGCCTCCTCCATGAGATCAGGGATTCTGTTCTTTGTTTTCTATCCCAAGAACAGATACGTGCCTGGTCTGCAGGTGACTGATAAATATTTACAGAATGAATGAGTGTGAAATGCCATATGATTAGTAGACTGCATTTACTTAGCATAAGGGAAATAGCCGCTCTATTACACTGTTAAAACTGGGTTCTTATTGCTGCTTAGAGAGTAGGATTTGTTTAAGGTGCAAGTCAAGCGGGGATTCCTTAGGGCTCTCTCAAGTCCCCAAATCAAGCCAAGCAATGGAGTTTTCAGATAAGATCTGGTCAGCATCCTGCCCTAAATCAGTATCTCCCAAGTTTCCACTAAAATATTTATAGAGGCACAGAGAAAAGTTGAAAAATTGAGAAGCCCTCACACAATACTGATGAAAAAGTTAACGATGTGCTATTATAAACGGATAATTATAGATAAGAAAACCCTTGCTAGGAATTATAGATATTTTCTAAGGAGACTATCAGAGCTACCAAAATAGAATCAATCATCAATGACATAATTATAGAAAAATTGCTGGAACTGTAACAAAGATCTGAGAACACAGGCGGCAAGCGTTCACCAAATTTCAAAGAAAACCAGTAAAAAAATGGGCCAGATTTGGGCCAGATTTAGACACATCTTGGAAAGTATTTAAAATAATAAAGTAAGGGTAAATGCAAAATACTAGATCATTTTTAGGAAGAGAAAAATATGGCTACCTAAAAACAAATACAAATCAGCATGACCCCAGCTTGCTTTTTTGTCACACTCCTGCCCAAAGGAAATAGAGCAGCAACTGCAAAGGTTCTGAAGCAGACGGAGCGATCCGAGGACCCCACTCCCACATGTGTGGGAGTGACACACGCTCCTGAGATTTACCTCCCAGATATGCTTTCTTGGTGTTACAAAAATGTAGCCTTCAGCCTTAATAAGAGCTACGCTTAAGAATTTAAGGTATTGGCCTGGTGCAGCGGCTCACACCTGTCATCCCAGCACGTTGGGAGGCCTAGGCAGGTGGGTCCCCTGAGGTCAGGAGTTTGAGACCAGCCTGACCAACATGGTGAAACCCAGTCTCTACTGAAAATACAAAATGAGCCGGGCGTGGTGGTGCATGCCTGCAATCCCAGCTCCTCAGGAGGAGGCTGAGGCAGGAGAATCACTTGGACATCAGAGTCTTTAAAAGAACCGTATTAGATAAGCACCCCACATCTAACTGCATTCTAACTGGATATGCTGCACAGTTGAATCTAGGATGGTTCTCAGCGCTGCATTCTTCTGGGGGGGGCTGGCCCATGCCCAGAGATTCTGACTCTATTCCACAGTCAGGACTGAGAGCAACTCTCACAGCTAATGAATGATTATCAAAATGAAATAATTTTATCATAAATTATCCCTCATCCATACAGTGGGGAAAAGGCACAAAAACGTGAGGCCCACTGCATCTGCCTCGCAGACACTGGGTGAGTATTCCCTTCTTTCTTCTCTTTTGCATTTTCCAGGTTTTTAAAAGAAAAAGACATTTTTTTTCAGTGAAAACAATAACAGCGAAAACTTTCTATAAAGAGCTGAGTTTTATGGGTCACAGTGACCTGCTACCAATTCATTCTGACATTCGGCTCTAATTAGAAAAGAAAGCCCTGTAGTTTTATCTTATTCTTACAAATCTTATCAAACGTGAACTGCGAAATCTTTTCCGAAACTTTTCTCCTAGGTCCCACTTGGTCGAAATAAGACTTTAATAAAAAGACCAAAAATTAGTTTGTAGCCAGGAGACTCCTGGAAGTTTGGAAGTTAATCTGTAGTTGAAAAAACAAACAAACAAAAGGCTTTCACATTTGTTTAGCTCTGGGCTTTTCTGGTTCTGCTACTTACTGACCTTGAAATTAAGGCAGGCTATCTAACTTCTCTTAGCTTCAGTTTCCTCATCTTTAAAATGGAAGTGATGGGCTGGCCACAGGGACTCACACTTGTAATTCCAGCACTTTAAGAAACTGAAGCAGGTGGATTGCTTGAGCCCAGGAGTTTGAGATCACCCCTGGGCAACTTATTAAAAAAACCATCTTTATAAAAATTACTAAAATTAGCCAGACGTAGTGGTGTGGGACTTTAGTCTCTGCTACCTGGGAGGCTGAGGTGGGAGGATCACCTGACACTGAGAGGCTGAGGTTGCAGTGAGCTGTGATCACACCATTCCACTCTATCATCAGTGAGATACCTGAACAAGACCCTGTCTCAAAGACAAAAAAAGGAAATAAAATGGAAGTGATGATATCTACTTCAAAACAGCAAAGACAAAAATAAACTAAGGAAAGGAGAGAGAGTCTCCTTCTCACAATATGGACAGCAGAGATAGATGGCAGTAGGAGGCTCTACTTGTATGACCTGGAGAGGACCTTCCCCTTTGCCACCCCCAGTAGAGATGATTTTGGAACGCTCTGCCACTAAGCATGCTGCTTCATGTCTGATTAACTTCACAGTTCAACAACACAACAATCAAAACAACAACCTTTAGTGTATGGGGTGCTCCCCAAGACCACGCTCAGAATTAATAATTCACTAGACAAATTCACGGAATGTGAGCTGTCATGCTCATGGTTTAGCAGGATGAAGGGACTCAGGTTAAAATCAGCCCGGAGAAGACAGGCATAGATAGGGCAGGGTCCAGAGGACTCCGGTGCGAGCTCCATTTGTCCCTCTCGATGGAATCATGCCAGACAGAATTTACTCCTCTGGCGAGGATATTGGATAGCGCTTAGTCAGTGTCACCAACCAGCAAAGTCTGCCTGAGCCTTGGGGTTCAGGTACTTACCGAGGATGGTCCCTTAGCCTTTGGTTTCCAGGCTCTCCAGAGGGAGGGTGAGCTGTTACCATGTGGCTCAAGGTCCCCCAGTAAACGACAACACTCTTACCAAACAGTATATGACCCGGGCTCAGAGCTGGCCATCAAGAAGCTGGGTGAGGGCCTGTCTTTTCTCTGGGCAAAGTTAATCCTCTAGGCTCACCTCTCATCGAAGGTTCACTGTTTGAAGAAATCAAGACGTCAGTCAAGAATAAACACCCATCAGAAAAATGGTAGAAGGGATTCTAGGACTCTGGGAGACAGCTGACAATGGAAACAATTGTTAACATTTCTTTTTTTTTTTTTTTTTTGAGATGGAGTCTCGCTCTGTCACCCAAGCTGGAGTGCACTGGCCAGATCTCAGCTCACTGCAAGCTCCGCCTCCCGGGTTCACGCCATTCTCCTGCCTCAGCCTCCCGAGTAGCTGGGACTACAGGCGCCCGCCACCTTGCCCGGCTAGTTTTTTGTATTTTTAGTAGAGACGGGGTTTCACCGTGTTAGCCAGGATGGTCTCGATCTCCTGACCTCGTGATCCGCCCGCCTCGGCCTCCCAAAGTGCTGGGATTACAGGCATGAGCCACCGCGCCCGGCCAATTGTTAACATTTCTAAGAGGAGGTTTTGGATCTTAAATTAGGAAACTGACTGCAATCAAATCCCCTCACTAAGTGCTGAGAGGTGACAAATTGGACTTTCCAGAACTGACGGTCTTGACAAGGGGTCAGGGAACATTTCCTGCAAAGGGCCGGAGAGTAAACATTTTTGGCTTTTGCAGGCCACATGGTCTCTGTTGCAAGTACCCAAATCTGCTGAGTAGAGCGGAAGCCGCCATTGACAATATGTTAACAGAGGTGCCGGGTTTCAATAAAACTATTTATGGACATTGCAATATAAATGTGATATAATTTTCACATGCCATGAAATATTAGGGGCCTTTTGGTTTATTGCATAAGTGAAGCTCAGGGGACTTGGGGAGTGATGGAAGTACCTTCCTCGATACTGTAACGGTAGATACATGTCATCATACATTTGTCAAAACCCATAGAAGGTACGGTGCCAAGAGTGAACCCTAATGTCAAGTATGGACTTTGGTTCATAATAATGTATCAGTGCTGGTTTGTTAGTTTTAGAAAACGTCCAACACTAGTGTAAGATGTAATAGGAAAATGTGTGTGCCAGGCCCCATGGTAGCAGGGAAAGATAGGTGGAACTCTGTGTACTACCTGCCAAATCATTCCATAAATCTAAAGGTGTATTAAAAATATAAAGTATTTTAAAAAGTATAAAAAACATTCTTAGCTCACAGGTAATAGGAAATCAAGTGGTGGGTTGGGTTTGGCCTGTGTGCTGTCATTGTACTTGAACCCTCAGACAAGCTGGGACAAAAGCTCACGTGTGTGGCCCTCACATGGTGCAGAAACGATGCTGTGGGTCGGTCCCAGGGGCAGTGGCAACAAGTGAGCAGAGTCAACATGGGCCAGAGGAGGGTTGTTGACGGGAAACTCGGGTGGGAGCCTTAAGGAATGGGTAATTCCCACTACTTCTTTATGCTGTTTGCTCAGGATCTAATTTAGAAACATGAGCAGGACCTAGAAGCAACCTGAGAATCCACAGGGCATGCATGAATGATTTTGACTTCCCTGAGCTTGGAAAAGCCATTCTTCATACTTGCTGTTGGTCTAAATAGCTGTATTATTTGCAGCAGAAACTTTGCAAATCAGGCCTAGAGGGAGACAGGAATTTCTCCAGATATTGTGCTGCCCTTAATAAACTGCTCACCCTCCTAGCTTCTTGAAGATGGAGTAATCAATAAGGCATCACTTTGAACAGTGTAACCAGCACAATTTATTTGGCAAACACATATGAGTGCCCACTGTGTGCTCATGGCTCTCTTGGCTGTAAGAGCTTATGGCAATTATGAGGTGATGTTGGAAACGGCTGGTCGAAACCTCCAAGTAAGAGAAGAAACAAGTGGTGTCATATTGATCTCATGGAATGGATTTTAATGCTAATAGATTTTAATGCAACCCAATGTGCTCCCTGTGTGGCAGTTTAGTGCCTGGTTAACAGTCGTCTGTGACTGTTTCAGCTGAGCCTCACTGTGCATCCAATTATGAGAACACATTAATCCACCACTTGACAAGATATTTATTTATTGCTTCTGATATTTTCATTATGCCGGCCAAGGCTCAACCTAGTTTTGTAAAGAAAAAGCAATGAGCCGGTCGCCCACAGGGATGTTGAGAATGGAGACCCCTCTGGTTTCCCACCTGGAGATGGTCAGCAGAAACCAAGGCATATCCTAAAATGTTGGTCTCTGCATTCTCACTATTCTCTCTCCTTGGAATTCAGAAGGAGTCAAGGCCTAATTACTACCTCTACTCCTGTGTCGAGTGTTTACCGTGATTAGCTGGTCAATAACTCATTGTTTATAGGTTTCAATACAGCTTGGGGATTTTCCATTACTCTCCATCTACAGCAGTGAGAACTGTGCTGTGTTCCACAGGACCCCCTTTCTAGGATTTGCCTTCTACCTGGAGGCTTAAAAGAAGAAATGAGTTGGCTTAGCAAATGGCTCAAGGTGTGGGAGCGTGAGTCAGATTTCAGGGATCCACAACGCATCCCCAGCTCTGTGATCTTATCTGTGAAGTTATCTAACTTCTTGCGCCTTCCTGCAAGTCAGCCCACCTGCAACATGGAGAAGTGCTTAAGATGATTCCTGGCTCAAAGTGTGCAGTAAATGAATGACATCAATAAAGAGACCAGAGCAGTGAGAACTAGTCATGTCCAGAGCACTTTTGGGAAAGAGGAGAAAACGTGAGAGGCGGCCTGCTCTGGGGACCGAGTTCAGCATGAATCTCACAGCTGAAAATGCGTACCCGGCTTCCAAACCACATTTTCCATGACTGTCTGCCCCAGAAATTGTGGTGCCTTCTGCTAATGATCTTTGGGTTCCATGGCTACTTTTAACACAGACATTTGCTGCCATCTTGAATATTAAAAACATCCCGACAAAGGGCCTGCATCTGCATCCTTATGCTCCAAGTCCACATGGTCATTAAGAACTGAACCAGTTGGAGACCCTGGGCAGGTGGGAAATTATGCAATGGGGAGTGTTTCTCTGTGTGGATCTGGGGCCCCACACCCACAGCCCCTTCCTTGCTCAGCCTGTTGGCTCCTTCATTCTGGCCACATAGCACAACAGTCCATGAATGCAGCAGTGACAGGGCTGGTGGCCTCTCCGAGTCATCGTTCTTGCTCCAGGACCCCTCACCAGCCTCCCCCTGTGGCTGTTCTCATCTCCCATAAGAGTGACGGCTGATAGCTCCAAACTCAGCCTGTAGGACAGGCTGGGCAGATCTCACCTCCTGCCTGCTTCTTTCCCTAGCTAGTCTTCTCCATCCACTGCAGCACTTGGCTTCCGCACCATCCTTCTATGACACTGAAGAGTTTACAGACTGATGTCAAGGGCTCCTTTGACACTCAGTGTGGCGGGCAGGGGGTTCTCGCTGGGCATGGAGAGTAGGAGGCCAAGGCCACTAGCAAACTAACAAAGTGTACTACGGGAGCCCTGCGTGCTCTACCTCTGAGGGTCAGTGTGAGTCCTTTCTATTTGACGATCAGAACCATCTCCACCAACATATTGTTACACAAGCATGGGTCCTAAATGAGGATCAGCTCAAGAGCTGCACTTCTGGGTTGCAGATCAACTCATGTGGTCTCTGGGAAAGTAAGTACGAGAAGTTCAGGGGACCCTCTCTTTCTCTCATCTTCACTCCCACCAGTGATCACAGCTTAACCTGCCACTGTGGCAGGTTAGAATAAAAAAGGATGGGGTTTGTTCCTACCTTTGAAAACATCACAGAGAGTCAAAGGGAATGTTTCCAGGCTGAACTAGACCCCGCTGAGTGACACAAGCAACAGGAAAACACATCAAGACCATCAGCGATGGCATTTGAAAAGCAAATTTGATCCATGGTAGTGGAAGAGCCAGCAAGTCCCCATCATTGAAAGCAAGCTCGCCTTTTAACTAAAGGTCTAGCGAGGGTCAGGCATGGGGAGATCTTGGAGAAGGGACATCTTCAGGGAAAAAGTAAGGAAGAGTAATGATTTGAATTCTGCCATTAAACTCCGCACAGGGAAGACTGGTTATCAGCCGAGAGGCAGTAATGGATGTGTCCTTCCCCTCGTTGGGTCAGACATCCATGTTGATCCTCAACAGGGATTCAGTGAGGCAACTAAGACAGGGAACCACGAAAAGAAAGTGGAGACTGATGACAAACTATGGAAGAATGCCATAGGATCCAGCCAGTTCCACTTCGTCCCGCCATCTGTGGGCAGGAGGCAACAGAGCCGGCCAGATTCCATGCCACTCCCCAGCAATACTCAACCAATCCTTGCTATCATTTTTGGTACCATTTGTAATTTGTGGGTTTGTATTGCTAAGTCAGTCTCATGGAGAGAAGACAGAGGAAATGGGGCAAATCATCAACATAATAACAATGAAAGGGAGAGGCAAGAAGGAGGCCACTTCAGTCCTTTCACTGCCAAGAGCCACTGTCCATGTGAACAGATGACTTGAATATGATCACATTTTGTCAAAGCCCCAGATAATTCAGTGTGGAATACACATTCCATAGTTTACCTTTGCTGCAATGAATAACCTATGCAGGAACCACATTCTGGAGACACTGTCTATCGATCTGCCTTCTTTTACAATCAAGAATCAAATACAGGTGATGGGCATCATTTTCCTTTCAATTATATCGTTAAAAATGACATTTTCAATTGTGCTGCTGTAATAGTGGCCTGATTTTCACTGCAGATCTCATGAAGCATATGGCAAACTTACAGATAAAAACTTACGCTCTAAGAGATAACCCATCTCTCTGATGTCTTGTTTTTCTGTAGACTCAGAAATGTTTCGTACCATGGAGCTTCACTACCAAAAGTGTGGCCCCAGGGCCAGCAGCACTCTCATGGCAAGTGAGCTTTTTAGGAAGACAGAATCTTGGGCTTCACCCAGACCAGCTAAAGTCACCTGCATGTTTTATTTAGATCTCTAGGTGATTTGTGTGCTCTTTAACATTTGAGAAGCTCTGCTATAGTGCAGATTGATAGCAACTGCACTGCACTACGTGTGGCATCTTGTCCACATGATGTCATTCCCGATGGAACAACCCCTGCTGCAGCTAGACACCTGGCTGATGCCCCTTAAGCCAATGAGGCAGAAGCTCACAGAGGCCAATGGTTTATCAGAGGCAAACACAGGCAAAGCATTACCTCCAATTGGATATTTTGGAGCTCACTTAGAATGTGTTGGCTTATTTTCCACTCTAGTCACTAAAATGCCTTACAAAGAGCCCCTCTAAGAAAGTTTAATTTCAACAGGGATGATGTCAGGGAACTTTGGGAGAATGTAGATTAGTTCAAGTTTGTTCTTCTGCTTCCTCTCCACACCTCCTGGCCTTTGCCTTACAATGTGTGGTGTTTTATTTAACATTTTGTAATTGCAGAATGCATTTATGCTTTGTTTATCGGATGTCTCTCTATACCTTCTGCCTGATGAAAAATGACGGAGGTGATGCAATTGTGGAAAGCGGAGGAAATGAATTTTAGGTAATGTGTTTTTATTTGACATCCAATACATTGTTTTATTTTACTATCAAGACATACACCTGCTTAGCTGGCCATTTAGAATTACCAGTAATTTTGATATTTTCTATTTGACATTTCAGGGCGTGGAGCAACTCTGGGAGGGAGAACATTAGTATTTTGAAATCAAATGTGATACAGGAATGTAGTTTGGCTCTTTGCTTTGTGCTGATGTTTATGCTACCTGCAGGCAAAAACAGAGGTCTTTTTGAAAAAGAAAAGCACACTTACATTCTTTATTGAAACATATAATTGAGTTCTTTATATATCAGAGAAGCCTATTCATTTGTATTGAATGGTCACTGAGATATTCTGTCTATTGAAAATTCACATAGCCTCTGTGCAAATGCAGAATGTACTCTTGCAATGCCTCCCCCACCAAAAAGTAATCCTTTTTGGAACAACAGTTTTGATCAATTATTTTAGATGAATATTTGGACAGTTCCGGTTCAGAAAAGATGATCGACAAAAAACCAAAAGGATTCTGGCTACTTTGGATTGTGTGAGTATCTTAGGTTCGTGGCTCTGATGGCAGTGAAGGGAGGTTCCATCTCTGTCAATTATCTGTTAAAGATATCCACCTATGAATGCTTTGAAGTAGAAAAGTGTGTTCAATGTAAATTAACTTTAACATTCAAAGATGATGGTTCATGATTTATTTTCAAAATAGTGTATCTGTGAAAAATTAACAGCCACAAGGTTCCAATTATCTCAATGGCAGTCAAATTTATGTGGCATGAAGTACTTTAAAAAAATCGGGAGGTGTGTTTAGTAAGGCTAAATTGGTGTTGGCTTGCTGGGTCACAGCTTGAAGTCTATCTGAACGACGTGGATCTCATTAAACATCATCAATTTAAAATCGCTTAGGTGATAAGGATGAAGATGTAGTTTGGGGCTCAACAGACATTTTTCTTTTGTTCATAAATGTATACCCTCTAGGAGCAGCTCTGACTTCTTCAAGCAGACAGTACCTTGGAAGGCAAGCTGTGAAGGCAGTCAGGTGGGCACATCCCTCAGCCTGGACACCCAGTTCTCTGGCAGCCTGACTGTTAAAAGGAGGTTCAGATCATCAACTCCCTCTTGCCCAGAGCCTCGAGTCCTGGCTGTGTGCAGGTATTGATTTTGGGAAGGAGCTCCAAAATTGATCAATATCTGGTGGCAGCTGAAATCTTCAGATATTTGTTAAAGAACCAGATAGTCATGTTTCTGTGGACAGAGAGGGTGGCTGGTGCTCAGGGTTCCATGATTAAATAATGCCTCATTTAGCTGTTGTTGATAAGTGATGGGTCAACGCAGGAGCGGGTATTTACTGTGATTAATCTAAACAGGAGCAAGCCACAATGACCTGTTCCTTTGGCACCTGTATAAGTGAAGAAAATTTGTCATTTGCTAGTTGAGAAGCAGTTTCTCACTTCTAATGAGCTCTGCAGATAGAGGGGACTTCAAACGGGCCTGCAACCACAACCAAAAATACTGAGCTGCTGGAGGAGGTGGAAGACCCTCAGAACACCGTGAGCTTTCCAAGTGTTCTTCCCACACTCAGAAGGATTGCAGGAAATGAAGTCGTACCATTAGCAGGCAGCCACATGCTTCAGCAGTTCACAGCATCCTGGAGATACACCAAGACCGTTCTCTCCCGTAGACGTAATGCCTGGGGGAACATATGACTTTACAAATTTGTCTAACTAGCTCCATTGCCTAGTGGCACAAGGCACTCTGGATTCAGAGTGGACACACAAATTTCTTTCACTAGTAAGAAAGAATTCCCAAATAACTCCCCTTTTACCATTCCATGTTCTTTGGAACATATTTTGGGAAGCACTGTTAAAATAATCTATACTGGCCCTCACCAGTATAGGATTGTTTCTAGGATTGTTGACCCATTCTGGCATGTCTTAGAGAAGAGGGTAAGCTGCTGATTACACAATTATAGCTGCAAGGGAAGCAGATTAAGATAACCAGAAAACAGCCACATCCAGTCAGATGATAGCCACATTAAGGTGAAAAAGTTAAGATTTCAGTGAGTCAAGATAAGATACCCAGAAATCCTTGGCTGTAACCAGAATCCTTATATTTTAGGTACAGACTTTTATTTTTAATAGTTTTCCTATTAAGACTTCTGGATTCTCCAAAACACAGCTTAATGAAGTGAGGAGACACTCATGTTTGAGTTTCTGCTGGTCTCAGCAGGCAAATACCAGTGTGCACTGAGTCTGTTTACTTACCTGAAAAAGGAAAAATGACCATCCCTAGCTTACAGGACCCTTGTGTAGAATAATGAAATATAAAATGTGGCGTACAGTGAATGACTTGTCAATAAATAGTATGTGAAATGGCAAATTGACCTGATGGGAATATGTTGACCACACGGCTATATTATATACAGAGAGTGGATACACACAGGGGTTTGCATAAATCTTTCTGTGTGTGTGTGTCTGTCTGTCTGTCTGAGTAGTCTCAGAACCTTGGCACTGAATGAGGCTTCTGTCAAACCCTTAAGAACTTATCTTTTTTTCTGATCTGAAATTGACTTGCTCAAACTGAGATCCTATGTGATCTTCTTATAAAATTCTTGGGACTCATTCGTCTTGTGCCAACTCTGAATAAAATATATTGAGGAAGCCCCTGAGGAGACAGAGGGATAGTTGTTATTCCTATAGTTTCGCAAATACACCCAGCTCATCGATTTAAGCATAGTTCAACCTTTGAAGAATGTGGGTTCTCCCTAGCAGTAGCATTCTCCAGCAAGCTCAGAGTAGGCAGCAAAATTAGAGCTTGACCATGTACAAAGGACTTTCCTACGTATCACTCAGCTCAGTGGCTTTCTGCCTGGGGTTCAGTGACCAAGAACTGTGTCCATCATCATCATGATCATTGCCAAGTCTTTTCTTTCATTTATTCCCGGGATCAAAAGTCACATGGGTCAGATTTGAATTTCTCAGTGTCAAAGAATTAACCAGTACCCTCTGGTGGAGGGCAGCTAGAAGACACTGCAAGGCAAGAAGAGAAAAGCAAGATCTGAAGACATCAATAGAAAACAGGACCATGAGAATTTGCTCCATTTCCTGTGAGTCCCTCGGTGTTTGAGGCAGTACCTTCTGACATATTAAAGGACCTGTTAAGTATTTTTTAATAGGATGGAGAACAAGCCCCTTATTACCTGGTGTCAGGATAAATTATAGGAATATCAGGCACCCGAAAATAAAATTCCACTAAAGTGTGCTACGTTTTCACCCTTAAAATTACCTTTGAAAACATGTGCATTTACTTGGGCTAAAGAATTTCATTTTCTGTGCAAAGTTTCTCAACTTCACAACACTCTTGACATTTGGTGGGGAGAGTCAGATGATCTCTGTTGTGAGGGCTGTCCAAAGCACTGCAGGATGGTTAGCAGCACTCCTGATCCCAACCCACTAGACGCCAGCACCTCCCCACCCCAGTCACAACCCAATGTCTCTCTAGACATTGCCAAATGCCCCCTGCCAAATGCTATTGCCAAATCTCTCTCCAGACATTGCCAAATGCCCCTTCTCTCTCCTCCCCTCCTCTTCCCCACTGTGGGGTCAAACCACGCCTGTTTGAGAAATGCTGTGCTAGAGTTTACAACTTGAGCTCAAGGATCCATTCCTGGGGAAGTCTATTGAGTGGAGCCATTCCTTCCTAGGGACTAGGCTGCTGCATTCTGTTCCTGTGGCTGAAACAGGTGACCACAGACTCAGTGGTTTAAACAGTACAATGTTACTACCTAGTCGTTTTAGAAACCAAAGTCCAACATGGGTCTCACTGGGCTAAAATCAAGGGGATTTCAGGGTTGGTTTCTTCAGGAGGCTCCAGGGTGGAAGCCAATTCCTGCCTTTCCCAGCTTCTGGAGGCCTCCATGCTCCTAGACTTGTGGCCACTTTCTTCGTTTCCAAAGCAATCAGCAGTGAAGGGCCGCATCTTCTCAGGCCACATCACTTGGATTCCCTCTCCTGCCTTTCGCTTCTGCTCTCAAGGACCTGCAATGACACGGCCCACCTGGGAAATCCAGGAGAATCTCCCTTTCTTAGGGTCAGCAGGCAGCAGCCTAAATTCCCTCTGCAACCTGCCTTCCCCTTTGCTGTGGAAACTCACAGCCTCGCGTTCTGGGATTGGATATGGATAGCCATGGTGGGAGGCGGAGGGAGATGATTCTGACCACCCAGATGCCAAGAAGACTCTTGGAATAAAATCCAAACTCTATAACGTGGTCCATGAGCCCTGCCTTGTAGAACCTGCTCACTGCAGGCGCCTTTCTCACTCCCACAGCCACGCGTCCTTTCTGATCCTCAAACATGCCCCTTTCCAAGGCCTTTGCCTTTGTGGCTTTGGTTCATTGTTGAAAACTTTAGGGAATAAAGGGGAGAGCTGGTGCTACTCTAAGAAACGCATGCCCATTGTCAAGAATTCAGTGGTACTTCTGGTTTCTTATGTTTGATTAGGATTCCATAGTGTCCTGCCTCTTGCTGGGCTCCTGGCACAACATGTGTGGGTGTGTAAGTATGCTTGTGAATGTGTTCATGTGTGTGTGCATGTTCATGTGTCTGTAAGTGCACGTGTGTGTAGGTATGTGTGTATGAGTGTGTATGAGTGTGTATGTCTGTGTGAGTGGGTATATGTGATGTGAGTGTATGTGTGTGCATGTGTGTATATGTGTGAGCGTGTGTGCAAGTGTGTGCATGAGTATGTACGTGTGCAAATGTGTTTGTGTGTTTCTCCGTGTGTGTGTACAGTGTGTGTGTTTGTATATGAGTGTGTGTATGTGTACGAGTGTGTGTATATGTGTGAATGTATGTGTGTGTGTATCTGTGTGAGTATGAGTGTATGTGTGCTTGTGCGTGTATGTGTGCAAGTGTGAGTACACGTGTGCATATGTATATGTGTGTGTGAGTGTACGTGGGGTGTATGTGTTGAGTGTGTGTGCCTGTATGTGTGCAAGTGTGTCTACATGCGTGTGTGGATGTGTGCATGTATGTGTGCAAGTGTGAGTGTCTACATGCGTGTGTGGATGTGTGCATGTATGTGTGTGTGGAAGTGTGTATGTGTGTATATGAGTTTGTGTTTCTCCCGGATCTTGCTCCCTTGGAGCTGCCTCGCTGTCATCTGGCAAGTCTCAGCTTAAAGTCACCCCCTCGTGCGGTCTTTTCTGCACAGCATCCACAGAGCAGCAGTCCTGCGCCTCCTGCTACTGAGATGGAGCGAGATTCTCAGCATCTCATTTACTTTCCTCACACATTTATCAGAATTTGTAATTTCTTTATTAGATTATTCCCTGCCTCCACCAAAGAAGTGCATCTCATCGAAGAAGGAATCAAAGGAAGCTGGTCGATGAGCTCAGCATCGGTGCCTGGCAGTGAGCAGTGAGCTGCGTGGCACCCCTGGCAGACGTGTGTTACTGAGCAAACCAGAGATTGAGAAGCAGAGGGCAGGGAAACAGTGTCATGTATTTCTCATGAGTTCTGTGATTGCTCACAGGCTGAGCAGGAAGGGAAGTTAGAAAGGAAAAAAAAAAATGAAGGGATGATACATGAAATTGTGTGAGCATTCAGTAGCTGCCAGGCCTCCTTTAGTAACACCATGGGTTGAAGGACAGGTGTCCTTGTCTGCCATGCAGAGAGGAGAGGTTTCAAGCTCAGAGACAGTAAGCAGTTCTAAGCTGTCCAGTCAGGATTCAAACACAGCACATTATGAGGGTGGGCCTTGAGTCTGGCCGAGGAACAAGGGTTAGGCTTTCAGGCATGGGACTCCCTCTAAGGCAACCTCTGGTTCACCTTGCTCTCATCTTTCTGGTGCTAAGACTGCCACCTGAGCTTGGACACCTGGAAGCCTTGTTCCTCAAAAACAGGAGAGAATGAGGGGAATTCCTTGACCCCTTCTGCAACTCGAGGCACAGACCATCTTCCCAGGATGACTGAGGGGGCTCCACGCTAAGAATCTGCCCTTCGGCACATGCCAACCACAAGCACGAAGGCTTCTTTTTTAAGACCATTGTGAGAAAAAAAAATGCTGCCATCATCGGAGGCAGCATTTCTGCCTTTGATTCCTTAACGAAAATGACTTCAGTCTCTGCCCTTGTTCGTTTCTTGTTACTACAATTATAAATGCCTCCGTGGCTTTGGGGAGAGTTTTCTGGAAGCAAGGAGGCAGAAAATCTATTTTTCTGAAAGCTTTTCTTTTTAAATTAGGCAGTTGTTTCTTGTGTCCCTAATGCCAACCTAATAACCTTTCCTGATGAGATGACGGTGTCTGAATTGCTGCAATTGCTTCTCTGCAGAAGGCGCTTTCTTGGGCTGTCCTTCTGAGTGGGTAGAGCAGGGGTCCTTTGTCTTGGCTAGGGCTCTGCTGTACAGTCACCAGTGTTGACTGAGTATGTTGTAAAAGTTTTGTCTCTGCTCACCTCGTGAAGGTCTCACAGAAATTCCCTGTAAGATAGATACAATTGTTCTTTTAGTTATATGGTAACCAGTGCAATGTTCCAAGAGCTTTACCTACACTTTACCTCTTGCAGGTCTCACAGGAACCCTCCATGAGATAGATACTGTCATTGTCCCCATTTTACAGATGAGGAAACTAAGGCACCGAGAGATTAAATAACAAATCCACAGGCAGACAACTCGTAGGTCACTGAAACCAGATTTGAATCACGTATATTCTGGCAAACCAGCTCTCTGGAGTGAGCAAACAAACAAAAAAAAGGTGAAGGAATAGACTTTTTAGCATTTGCCAATTTCCATGGTGTAAATAGTCCTGCCATGGCTGACTGAAAGCTACCAATGATTTAATAGCTGACTTGCTAAATTCCTGAATATTTAACCACATGCTCTTGCCAACCAGAGAGTGCTGGCTCAGACTCTGACTGGATCTTAGACTCTTGGCTACTGGGTTTTGCAATGCTTAAAAAAGGTCTTTAGGAGAAAAAAAAAAACGCACATGCATTTTGATATTCTCACATTCAAGGTGTGGGGATGGGGAGTCATACCTTTGGATGTTACTGGAAATACTATGCATTTGGGGAAGTCTTCTGAAACGTACGAAAGAAAGCTAATTCCAATTTTAAATCTTTAGGGAGTGAGTGGGAAGAAGTTTCTAGAATTAGCCTATCATAAGAAAGTTCTGCAACTTTGCAAAGCTAGGAGATCTCTGACTTAAATTATTTCCAGCTTAGCAGATGTTCTTCTATTTTTTCTTCTCTTTTTATCATCTTTGATTTGGACCATAGCTACACTCCAGTGGTCTGTCGTCTTGGCTCCGTGAGGTCAGAGGAGTGCTCATTTTGGAGAAGCTGGCTTAGCAACAAGCCCCTTCTCTGAGAACTGGCCTGGGAACAGCCCTGCTGGAGGAGCAGCCACACTAACCACATCCGGTCCTGGACCAGCGGGGCACTAGCTGCCACTACCCACTCATCTCCAGAATTGCAACCCAAAGAGGTGGAGACAGCATTTCCTGGTGGTGGGCTTCTGGCTTTCATTCATGTGATTTGAGGTATCGTGGTTACGAGTGCTGTATGTGAGCAGGGGAAGTCAGTGAAAAAATAAAGGAGACAGTGAATCCCAAAGATGCAGATATTCTGGCTCTTGAGAGACAGAAAGAGGGTCTTTGATTCCTGGTAGAAGCTCCAGCTTTCCCCTACTATTCACCTGCTATCGGGGTCCCCCTTCCAAAGATCACCCATGTAAGGGCATTTGAAAGGGGCCACACAGCCTATATGTATTTTCTCATTAAGCAGGTGAACTCCAAAGTCATGCTATATCTTAGTCCAAAAGTCTGCCAAAAACTTAAAATATTTCAAATTAATGTTCAGCCAAGTTCTCCAGCATAGCTTACTAGAAGTTATGCAATAAATCCAAATAATGCAATGAAGAATGGCTTCAGATTCAAACCACATATGGCCAGATTCTGATGGAGAAATTTCAACCCAAAAGAGAAGTTTCTTTTCCTTCCCAAATAAGGATTCCAATGTGTATTTTTCTTTCTTTTCTGGATTGATGCATAATAGGAATCTTCAGGAGGGACAATATGATCTTCTGAGAAGAGGGAGCTCATTGGCACAGTTAGTTATAGACACGGCAGGTTGAGCCCAGGTTCAGAGTCTTTGGTGCAAGCTGAAGGAGGCCTTGCAAGGAGACAACCAGTGCTAAGAGTGTGAAAAGTGACACGTGGGGCCTACTGTCCTTCCTGAAGCACGAGACAGTTAAATGGTGCAATACTAAAGCAGTCTTAGCTAAGATAATGGTGATGGTTGCACAACTATATGAATTTACTCAATACCACTTAATTGTCCAGTGTAAATGGGTGAATTCTAGAAGACATAAATTATCTCTCAATAAATGTGTTTCAAAAAGGCTCATTATTGGCCATGTGCAGTGACTCATGCCTGTAACTTCAGGGCTTTGGGGTACCAAAGTAGGAGGATCACTTGAGCTGAGGATATAGCCTGGCCACCTACTGAGACTCCATCTCTACAAAAATATAACACCAAAAAATAGCCAGATATAGTGGGACATGTTTGTAATCCCAGAGGCTGGGGAGGCTGAGGCAGAGGGATCGAAGGATCAAGTGAGCCCAGAAGTTCAAAGCTGCAGTGAGCTATGATGATGCCACTGCCCTCCAGCCTGGGCAACACAGTGAGATCCTGTCTCTAAAAATAAACAAAAAGACACATTGCTGAGGAGGCCACTTCCTGCTCCTTCTACTATGGTTGTATTGTTTAATTTGGATTAAATGTGTCAAAAAAAAAAAAAAGTAAAACTTGTTCCTACAAGAAGCAATTATGTTAGCTTAGAATTTGGAACATCAGGCCAAGGAACTTTTAGTCTAAGGTAGACTGAATAGCTCAATGAGGTTATGCAGTAGCTAGCTCTCTCCCCCTTGTTCACCTCACCCTGTTCTATTACAGTTGAATTCTTCACCATGGCTGGGAAAATGAACCACCATGTCAGACAGGTGGCTTCCAGCGTGGCAGTTACCAGAGAGAGAGCCAATGTTTTCATTCACTTTCCATAGAGGATGTTGGTTTGGCTAACCTCTTCAGTGTGCCCTTCTTGAGATATTGACTCTGGCCAGGGAAAAGAGTCCTGCAACTGCTTGTGCCTGGTCAGAAGACCCGCCTCTGTGGCCAAGTAAGAAGCAGCATCCTGGTTGACAAAGTCCGCCAGGACTATGTGGAGAGGGCAGGGGACATTTCCCCAAACACAAAACAAGGTGCAGTTACCATAAAAAAAAAAAAAAAAAAAAAAAGAACAGACAGCAAAGTAAACTGAATAGATAAAACGCAGAGCTGTCATGGGTTGTCTAAACTCAGCCTCCTTGTCCATATTATCTGGTGGATCCCAAATCATGCATCAGATGTACATCAGACGTAGACTGAATGCATCAGACATGGACTGAACTCACAGCCTGGAGCTGAATCCAGCCACAATCAGCTGAATTGCAACTGACCTGCAGACACACGAGTGAAAAAAATCAAGGTTTCTTGTAAGCCATTTAGTTATGGAGTCGTTTGTTATGCAGCATTGGTGTGGCAGTAGCTGACTGACGTACTCCCTTTTTTGCAGAGCAAGGAGTTGGTATTTTCTCCCAATCAGAAACCTCTCCACAAAAATACAAAACAAAACAAAAAAGCAACATGAAATCCTTCACACAACAAAGTACCTGACATAGCCATAAACTCTTAGCTCATTAATGAAACTATGTCTCAGCTTTTAAAACCCAGCCACACAGCTACATGGCCAGATGTCTTTGTCTTTAAGATTGCTTTTTATATCTGTACAACAGAATGCTGAGCTTACTTGGACACACTTCTATTCTTTGTAACCAGACCAGAACTGTCATCCACAGAATGGTGAATGTCCATCCCTCTTACATCCCTCTTGATGAACCATAGCAGTGACCTACATGAACAGTCAATCTCCAATAGCCATTCTGACCTCCACCTTCCCTAAGGACACCATACAGCATTTACAGTGAATGAGATGCAGACATTCCTTGAACCATGGGAAAATGAAACAGTCCTCTTAGAGTATACATTTGGTAATTTATTTATGAGATTTCAGCTGTGCCCAGTGTCCTATGTCCTTGGGGCACACTGATGACTTCCATGTGCATGATTAAAATATGAATAAGGAGTCAAAGAGAAAAGTCAGACATCTTTGTGGATAGAAGTTATGAGACATTCTTGGATATCAGCCAGGGAACACCTCTGAACATGCTACTTTTTTCTAACAGTTAATTTTTTTTGAGAGACAGAGAGTTCTAAACCTACAGAAAATTTGCAAAAATAATAGAGCATTCAACTACCCTTCGCCCAGCTTCCCCTTACGTTACCATCTCAGAGAGCCATCACACGTTCATCAAAACTAAGAAGTTATTCTTGCCGCAATACTGTTAACTAGAATATGGAAATTATTTGAAAATCCCCAGTTTTCCTGCTAATGTCCTTTTTCTATTCCAGGATCCATCCCAGGACCCCACATTGTATTTGGTCATCTGTGTCCTTTTGGTCTCTTCCAATTTTGGGCAGTCTTCTTTAGTCTTCCCTTGTCTTTCATGACCTTGACACTGTGGAATAATATTAGTCAGTTATTTTGTAGAAAATAACAGAATTGGAGTTTGTTGTTTACTCGTGATTAAAGATACATGTTATTCAGAGGGATACTCCTGAAGTAATGTGCCTTCCCAGTGCACCCTAGAAGGATCCCATGATATCACTATGTATTTCTGTGATGTTAACCTTGAACTAAGGCTCGTGTAGTGCATGCCAAGATTCTCCACTGTAAACTTACTACTTGTCCCTTTGTAATTATCAAACATTTGGAGGGCGATACTGAAGACTCTGCAAGTATCCCCTTTCTGCTTAAACTCTGAAGGAAGCACAATAAATGAAAATAAATTAATGGCTCATCTGTTCCAATTCATAAACTGAAGTGACTACCTGTAAAGGCAAGGAAACCACACATCTATTCTAGGTACTGCTCCATGCCAACCCTTCATTTCAAACTCTTGAAAGTATTTTTAGGCACCTATATGGCAGACAGCAATGGAGCATGCTGTGGGCAGGCAGATGAGAGGGCTCCTTTAGCACAGATGCCAGGGTTCCAGTGTGTGGGAAAGAGCCACAGCTGGCACACAGTGATGCCCAGGTGTTTCCATGAGCCATGTCTTAGCCCCCTCATGGACACACAGTCGTTTTTACCAGGGGTCTCCCTGGGCCCCAGGCCCTTGACCTCGCAGCTGTCCTGCCCACAGCATCCTTACCTTCCTCTTCAATTGCCCGGCCTCCTCTTGTCCCTGTGGGAAGGAGCATGTATTTACAGATGGGGCCACTGGGAGGTGAAAATAGCACAACTCTGGGTTCTTTCTAAAGAACCAGAACAGAGTTTTGGGCTTCCTCTATTTCCTTATGAATGTACAAACCCATGCATCAGTTTCCTAGGCTAATCTGCCATGACAGTTCCAGTTGGCTGGTTGGATTCTCTCTTTCCTTTTTTTTTTTTTTCCTCCTCAACTGAACATAAGTTAAGGTCTCCAAACAGAGAAATTGATCCAAGATTTCATTTTCCTCCTCTGCTGTTTCAGCTTTATGAAGACCCAAGTGGTTACTGTAGAAACTTTTGACAGGCCCAGCAGTCTGGCAAATTAAATCTTCCAGCCCAAGCAAATCCTGACCTGGAATTTCCGCACAATCCCCCTGCCTGTTTCCTGGGTTTGTCTGTCTCTTCCCTGATAGGGTATCAGTTTACCTCCCTGTGGGTGAGGGTTAAATAATAAAAAGGTTGAAAACAAAACAAGCTTATCTTACAGGCAACCCACTGCTACTATTGCTTTTTCATTACAGAAGAGAGAAATGGGACCAGGAAGAAATAAAAGAAGAAGGTATTGTGGAGGAAGAGAAAAAAAACACACACACAAGGTGGAGAGTGAGATGGGAGTCTCTTGGTAGGTGGATAGGCAGCTCCGAGCCGATGCTGCTAGAAAAGAACCTGCAGTTAGATTTCTTTCCGTTCTACTGGGGCAGAAAAAAATATTGTAAATGTTACATTATGAATGGGAGAACTGGCCTGGAAAAAATACGAATCTCCCATGACCTGCCCCAACCTCACAGCTACCCAGGGCCGTGCACTTAGCTGAGCTGATTTCCCTCCAGTCCACCCAGCACATTTCTTTTTCATTCACATTTGCATTCCCCATTCTCAGTAGAGCCGGGAAGCAGAAGGTAACCTGAAAACGGGCTGCTGGCCCCAGCCTTCCGGTCAGAGTCAAAGTCAGAACCCTCCTTTCTTATAGTGCATTTCAGCTACCTCTGGCCTGGTTAGAGGAGACCTGGGGCCTCTTGCAGGGCTGGTACAAGCAGGTGAGGGCAAGGGTCGCCAATGGGCAGCCTGGGCCAGAGAGAGCCTCCATCTGCCAGATCCGGACAGAACCTGCTCCAAAGTTCCTGCAAGGAGAGGGTGAGATACCACAGCAGAACGATACCTTTAACTTATCGGCAACATTTTTAAAAATAAGTCACATAAAAGTCAGTATGCCCAGGTTTTGCGGGCAGTGATATGATTCAGTATCAAGGGGCTCCTGTTCCCAGATGGACGCAAACGGGCAGGGCCGCCCTTCACACACGGTTGCTCCGTCCAGCTGCTCCCTCCCTTGGAACTCCTCATAACCCATCCTCTCACACGAGATCCCTGTTCCCTTCGCTGGTCACCGCCAGTCCCTGGAGGTATCTGCCTGCACTGGAGAATAATGGGCTTGGGATGGAGGGAGAGGCAGAGATCAATCCACAGGGCAGAAGAGACACTCTCTATCCTGGAACCCGAGGCTACCCAGGCTCACCATTTTTTTGGTCCGATAGTCACAGTTTGATGAAGATTTACCAACGAAAGAGAAATTAGAGCAGATTCCAGCTTCCATCTGCAGAAGTGTCCCTCCAGCATGGAAGGCAGTGTGATAGGATGCTGGGAACCCAGGCTTAGAGCTGGATGGCTGCTGCTCCCTGAGATTGGGAAAGTTGCCCTTTGGATGCCTCAGTTTCTCCATCTGGAAAACAGGAATTGGGACAGAACCTGCTCCAAAGTTCCTGCAAGGAGAGGGTGAGATACCACAGCAGAACGGTACCTAACACAGAGGGTGCAGCCAGGAAGCACACGCTGTTGTCCTTTTACGACCTGTGCTTCTGAAATGCTTTTCTGAAGAAAGGGAGGAGAGGGATTGGATGGTGGGGAGATTGTAGAACAGCCTTCCTCATCTGAGCTCGGGATAGAGAGCGGGGCAGCCATCCTTCCTTCATGAGGGTCTCGGAGGAAATGGGACTGAAGACAGGACTGTCAGCAGGGCCCTCACGCCCCACTCCTTCCACAGCTGCCAGCAGCGGGGCTGTGATGGTCGGGGAGCAGCAGGGGGAGGGGGAGGGGGAGTTGGCAAAGTGCAAGGCCCAGAGCAGGGCCCATTTGTCCAGGTTTGAGGGCAGTGCCTGGTCTACAAATCCTACTTCCGTCCAAGGTGCAGGATGGACTTGCCCTGCAGACGTGCTTAGCTGCTGCTGGGCCTGCTCCTGGCCTCCGTGGCACTTCCGAGACTGTCCACCAAGGTATGCAGCACTCGTGGCTGTAACTTCTTAAAGGGTCTTCCTTCCCTGCTGGTCTGTTAGTCTCAAGAGGCTCAGGCAGTTTCTCTCTGTCCATATCTCACCCCCAGAGTTGAGTCCTGTGCCCAACATACATCAGAACCCTGATGACTGTCCCTTGAATGACCAAACCAGAGACCCTGCTGGACACAGGCAGGATCCTTCTGGTGCCCACACCCCCTCAGGGTGTTTGAAGGGAAGACTTTTATAGAAGCAAAGTCTGCCCAAACAGCATTTCCATGGGGACCTACAGTGTGCTGCCCAGTCTTTACCTTCATCAGGTCACAGCCAACATTGGGTAGTGTGCTACCACGATCACAGACCCACCCCGGCCCAGCCACGATCACAGACCCACCCCGGCCCAGCAAGGCTAACTACGTGAGCACTGGGTGAGCTGAGCCTGCAGCTGCAAATCGTCATGGACGTGGTGTGTGCAAGCTGCTTCTGTTTTCTCAAATTACTTTTCTCTCCTACTGCAAGCAAATCAGAGTGAAGCTGACATATTAATGTTTCAGTCTCAAAAGTAAGAAGAGATATACCCAATCCCCTTTTTTTTAAAATCAAGAGAAGGTCCAATTCAAGAACTAGAGCCTGATAATGGAAAAAACATACATCATTTTTAAAAAATCAACATATGGAGCAATTGTTAGTAAAAGGTGACAGTCTACTTCGTCCCACTTAACGGAGTAAACGGGCAAACACTCTTTCTGCTTAGTTTTACTTATAAGCAGGAAACAACACAACTTCAGAGTCCTTGGACTTTAGAGTAGACCATGGATAGTTGGAAGAAAGCTAGATACTTGTTTTTGACCAAAATGGAATGAACTTATGGAGAGAGAGACTGTCAGAAGTTGGATGATGCTACACCTACAGAGAAAAAACAAAATCCATAAACTTCAAAGAATATAGGAGAGGGAATACCTCTTTCTTCCCCAAAGGAGAAAAAGCAAGGATTTTTACCCCTGATTTTAAAGTAAATCACACCAGGGCCCCAATCCCCACTCTTCACACTTCCAACCTAACCCTGTAGTCTGTCCTCATAAAGAACTCCAGGTGGGGTGCAGTGGCTGATGCCTGGAATCCCAGCACTTTGGGAGGCCAAGGTGGGTGAATTGCTTGAGCTCAGGAGTTTGAGACCATCTTGGGTGACATGGCAAAACTCTGTCTCTACAAAAATATGAAAGTTACCAGGCATGGTCATGTGCACCTCTGGTCCCAGCTACTCTGGAGGTGGAGGTTGGAGGATCGCTTGAACCCAGGAAGTTGAGGCTGCAGTGAGCCATGATCATGCTACTGTATTCCAGCCAGGGTGACATAGGAAGACTCTCTCAAAAAACAAACAAACAAAAAAAAAAACCCCAGAACTCCAGGATGGTAACTTGGTCAGGCTGTATGCCACAATGCTTAAACACTGAGCCAGGTGTTGCTCTGAAAGTATTTTGCAGATATAATTAAATCCCTGATTTGACCACTTTACTGAGACATTACCCTCTACAGTGGATGGGACTGAGTGAATCAGTTGTAAGGCCTTAAAAGTCACACTGAGGTGTAGAGCTTGGCCTGTGCCTGTGGGTTTCCACCCGGTGCGGTCTTCCCTTCTGGACTGCCTGCCCTATGGGTTTAGAACTTGCTTGGGAAGCCCCTACAATAAAATGAGCCCATTTCTTGTCATCAATGTCTCCAGATATATAGATAGATGGGTAAATAGATAGATAGATATAGATAGATGATAGAAAGATAGATAGATAGGTAGGTAGGTAATAGATAGATAGATAGATAGATAGATAGATAGATAGATAGATAGGGAGATATACTCTTCTACTAGTTATACTTCTCTTGTTGAACACTGACTGATACCAACTCGTAAGTGGGTTTATTTGCAACCTGTTGATGGTCTCTCAGATGATATTTTAGCTTGTATTCATTATATCCCAACCAAGCAATCTTTAACATTGCAAAGCGGAAGCATCATTAAATTTAAATACCTGACCCATTATCTGTCTCTGCCTTATCCTCTCTTCTTCCAACCTTGGTTGGAAACAAAACCAAGGTTATATGTACCTTTTTATATTATATATGTAAATATATATGTACATATATATGTGTATATACATATTTTCTTCATTTTTTATTGTGAGAGAAACTTTCATAAAATAAAATGTTAACGCCATAAAAAAGGTATGTTGGATCTGAGATGTTGCTAGCAAAAATATCATAGTTCTTATTTGAAGTATTCAGTGAGTATCTGTGTTTGAGTGTGCAGCAACCTGACATGGGGCCACCTCTGAAGAATTCACCTTTTCAGGCAGATAGTCTTATTTAGACTCCCAGTGCCATTTGTGAGATTGCAGTCTAGAGACTCCTGGAAATACAAAGCCTTTGACCTGGGATAGGTGGAGAAATGATCGCAAACATGAAATTCAATACAGAGAATGGAGCAGCGGTTAGCGTGTGTCTACCGGCTATTCTCTTTCGACCTTGACCAGCACCAGTGGCTTGGAGGGAAGGGGGCAGGCAATGGGTTTCTCGGGGGGCGAGGTGCCTGCTCAACCACTGGACAAGGGAGCAAGTCCCGGCAGTGTGACTTGAGCTGACATTTGGCTAAGAGCTCCTGACTGGGTCTGAATTCTTACAGCTCACTATCCGGATGACACAGTCCTTGCTTTTTACCCGCAGTCTCCAGCCTCCTCACATTTGAGTCTAGCGGGATCTCACATTCCAGTCCATCTTAAATCATCATTTAACATAGGTCTCTGTGCTCCGAGGTCCCCAGGGTACACCTCAGATGAGGCATCTTAGTTGTCCAGTTTGAAACGTCTGAAACATTTTGCTGACTGGCATGAGATATTTTGTGGGAAAAGGAGTTGTGAGTTGAATACACCCATAGGAAGCCTGGATTCCTGTTTGAACCTCCCCTCTCAGAGACTCACAGTGAGTACTGATATATTAAAGTCCTGCAGGAGAGACACTTGCTTTGCTTCGTTCAACCCACCTTTCTTGGACTTTTTAGCCCAGGGAACCTCTTTGCAAAAGAACACTTGTAACACCCAGGGAGCTACTGTGCTGATGAATATGGTTTGAGGACGCCTCATCTACAGAAGAGAGATAGTCCATTGCGTGCAGAAACTGTAAATGAAAAAGTAAGAGCAAATGAAAACTTTGTTCCATTGTAAAACAATTGAAAAGTAAGAGGGTGCATTTGAGCTGAATTTTTAAGATGAACAAAGGTCTAAGATATTGATATTGATTGATATTGGCATCTCTCCATCCTTCCTTCCCTCCTCCACTCAGGAATGCGAATATGAAATAGTCCATCAGTCATGAAGCCCTCTCTTAACTTCAGACTCTCTCTTGCTTTGCAATGCTCACTGCTTTCTGTAATAAGTCCCTTAGTGTTAGAGGGTGCCCCTTTAACTCTGCTTCTGCCAAATTGAGAACCAACTCTAGCACGTCTGCCCATCTCAAATGCAAACCGCCACCTTGTTTATTCTGAAAAGCTGTCAGAAGGACACTGCTTCTTGTCTGCTTGGCATTTTAATAGGAGGGCCTCTGCCAGCCAGTATGCATATTGCAGGGGCTCTCTGCCCATCAGGTGCTCACACCCTTTGGTGCTAGGGAAGGAGATCTCTCCTTTCTGATTCCAATTTTCCCCCAAAGAACAGTTCTTCCCCAGTTTGACTTATAAAAGGCAGAACCACTTGCAGCTGCCGAAACAGCCCAGAGATGGTGTTTCCTGATCTCGCTTCCCTTCTGTAGGATCTGCTCTTTGTTAAGCTCTGACCCCTAGTGTCATTAGAGAGAAATGTTTGCCCCTCCCCACTCCCAGAACACAGGGAACCTTGCAATACCCCAGCATGAGTGAAAGCAAGCAGGGACATCTCCCCAGTTGTCTACGCTGACTTACCAGAAGGCTCTGGATCCAATGCCTCAGTGCCTGGCTCCTGCCCCTCACTGATTTTCCTGAGTTTTTCTGTTGGCTAGAAAGAGTAGATGCTCCAGAGTCAATGAGGCAGGGCTGAGCTGTTCCCACAACATCAGTATAGAGTCCAGCATTTTCTTCCGTTAGGCACTTAGCTCTCCAAGCAAGAGTGCTGCAATGAGAGGCTGTGGCTTTCCAGAAAGTGAATCAAATTCTCTCAGCTCCTGGAGGAGGTTCTGATTCTGCATATGTATATAACCCATAGAAAATAATCCCCAGAGAGACTCAGCATTTTGGAATCCCCAAATACCTCTCTCTACACTGCATCACCTCTAACATGGATTAATGTAACCAAATGATGGCTAGAAACCATCAGGGCTTCCTATCAAGCGGTGCAAGAATCTGCATCATTAGCAACTCTAATGCAGAAGCACATTACCCTGCAGAGGTTTCCTGAGCACCTACTATGTGTAAGACACTGTGGTCAGTGATGTGGGGACATCAAGCACTGTTCTCATCCTCACAGACTTTGGAATATGATTGAAGAGGCAAGCCTAAAAAATACACAACAGTACAAAATTATAACAAATAGTGTCTAATTAGGGGCTCATTTGCTTGGGTGGAAGTACAGGAGGCATTTGTTGCTTTTGTGCTTTGGGGTGCTGCTTCTCCCCGATTCCATTTGATTCTCCGGGGACCATGAATCAGATTGCCTGGCTCTCCCAGGCTCCAGGGATGCAGGTGATTCAGCTCTGGTCAATTGAGTGCTCCATCCCCAGCAACAGGGATTGGTTCAAAATGAGACCAGGTGCCCAAGCAGGGCCAATCAATCATTGTTGCTGGAATTGGTTTACAACCTATGAAAACTGTGAGAGAAGGAAGCTCTTTCTGCTGGGATTGCCAAGCTGAGCTGATGGTTCCTGAATTCTGTGCAGAGCTGGGCCTAAGGGAAGGGTGCTGGGGCAAGGGTCATGAAACGTAGCAGGTACTTAGTCCTGCACAGCCCTGAGAGCCAGAACCTCCTTGAATTTGGCCTGAGCTGCCTCACTCACCTCTCCCTGCAGCATGTACTTCCAGTCATAGAGCTGATAAGTTGAGTATTTGCATTGCTAAATATGTCTTTGTTGGGCCGGGCGCGGTGGCTCAAGCCTGTAATCCCAGCACTTTGGGAGGCCGAGACGGGCGGATCACGAGGTCAGGCGATCAAAACCATCCTGGCTAACACGGTGAAACCCCATCTCTACTAAAAAATACAAAAAACTAGCCGGGCGAGGTGGCGGGCGCCTGTAGTCCCAGCTACTCGGGAGGCTGAGGCAGGAGAATGGCGTAAACCCGGGAGGCGGAGCTTGCAGTGAGCTGAGATCCGGCCACTGCACTCCAGCCTGGGCGACAGAGCGAGACTCCGTCTCAAAAAAAAAAAAAAAAAAAAAGTCTTTGTTACAATAGACACTGGTACCTTCACATAAAATGGACATTTGGTTGAAGTGATGTGGCAAGGAGGGCCAGTGGGACCCATGTCCCATTCTGGGGATGTGACTGGCCATGCCACGCTGTCTTGAAGCAGTACATGGACGAGGACGTTACAAACTTGGGGAATCAGACCCTATGCCTCTCTAGATGTGAGATCCAAGGGCTCAGGGGAAAACAGGCAGGTTGTTGGAGAGTTATTATTGACCTTGTGGAATGTTTAGTAACATCCTAGAACAAAGGACACTTAGCCTGCCCATCTGAAATCAGAACAGGAACAGAAAACGTCTTTATTTATTGATTATTTATCAAGAGACAAAGCTCTGGATCCAACTACACCTGAAGGGAGCTCCTGCCTTGCTTTCTAAGTCAGGAAAACCAACTATGATTGCTAAGAAATTGCCCTTTTTCTTGAGCCAGTTCAAGATGGGTAATGTCCATTGAAACTAAAGGACTTCTGGTGAAGGTAGGATTGGAACCCAGCCCCTCTCTGACCACAGTCTAAACTATAAGCTCCTTGGGAGCAGGTGCCTTGAGCCCTCCACTGTGTCCTCATTGCCGGTGCAGCCTGACACCTGGCAGGCCTGGTCCAACGTGAAAAGCGAACGAGTGAATGAGTGTGCAGTAAAGAGGCAGCTGGACTCCCTTTAGAGGAGGGAAGGGTCACTTTGCTGGGCACACCTACTTGGCATGCAGCCACTGTTAACCTCGGAACAGCTAGATAGTGAGACAAGGCGAGAGGGTTCTAGGAAGGACCACCTGGGGCCCTGGGCCCTGGTGCTGACAAGCCCCACCCTCAGCAAAAGGCAAACTTTCCTGGGCCTCCTTCAACCTCCCTGCCTTGTCCATGAAAGGATCGGAGGGTTGGGGCGAGGAGGGTGTAATAGTCGGTTCTTACATTTCTATAAAGAAATACCTCATGTTATCTTCTAGAATTTTTATAGTTTCAGGCCTTAGATTTAAGTCTTTGATCCCTCTTGAGTTGATCCTCATATAAGGTGAGAGATGAGGATCCAGTTACATTCTCCTACATGTGGCTTGCCAGTTATCCCAGGATGGCTGTATTTTGGTTTATTTCTGGGTTCTCTATTCTGTTCCACTAGTCTATGTGCCTATTTTTATACCATTTGATCCAGCAATCCCACTACTGGGTATCTACCCAGAGGAAAAGAAGTCATTGTACGAAAAAGATACTTGCTCACGCATGTTTATTGCAACACAATTCACAATTGCAAAAATGTGGAGCCAACCCAAATGCCCATCAATCAAGGAGTGGATAAAGAAATTGGTATATATATACACACATACATACATGCATGTATACAAAATATATAATTGGTATACATATATACCATATATTGGGGTGTGTGTGTGTATGTGTGTATGTGTGTGTGTGTGTGTGTGTGTATATATATATATAATGGAATACCACTCAGTCATTAAAAGGAATGAATTAATGGCATTTGCAGCAACCTGGATGGGATTGGAGACTATTATTCTACGTGAAGTAACTCAAGAATGGAAAACCAAACATCATATGTTCTCACTCATAAGTGGGAGCTAAGCTATGAGGATGCAAAGACATAAGAATGACACAATGGACTTTGGGGATTCAGGGGGAAAGGGTGGGAAGGAGGTGGTAGATAAAAGATTACAAATTGTGTCCAGTGTATACTGCTCGGGAGATGGGTGCACCAAAGTCTCAGAAATCATCACTAAATAATTTACTCATGTAATCAAATACCACCTGTTCCCCAAAACCTACGGACATTAAAAAAAAAAATTAAAAAGAGGAAACAGGCCGGGCATGGTGGCTCATGCCTGTAATCACAGCAGTTTGGGAGGCCAAGGTGGGTGGATCACCAGAGGTCGGGAGTTTGAGACCAGCCTGGCCAACATGGTGAAGCCCCATCTCTACTAAAAATACAAAAATTAGCCGGGTGTGGTGGTGCATGCCTGTAGTCCCAGCTACTCAGGAGGCTGAGGCACAAGAATCACTTAAACCCGAGAGGTGGAGGTTGCAGTCAGCTGAAATTGCACCACTGCAATCCAGCTTGGGCAACAGAGTGAGACTCCATCTCACAAAGAAAAGAAAAGAAAAGAAAAGAGAGAGAGAGAGAGAGAGAAAGAGGACAGAAAAAGAAAGAGAAAGAAAGAAAGAAAAGAAAGAAAGAAAGAAAGAAAGAAAGAAAAGAAAGAAAGAAGGAAGAAAGAAAGAGACCTGAGACTTGGGGGTTTATAAGGAAAGGGGTTAAACTGGCTCACAGTTCTGCAGGCTGTAGAGTAAGCATGTTGCCAGCACCTGCTCAACTTCTGGAGAGGCCTCAGGGAGCTACAATCATGGCAGAAGGCAAGAAGGGAGCCCATGCATCACACAGTGAGAGGAGGGGCAAGTGAGAGTGTGAGGGGGAAGGTCTCACACCCTTTTACACAGCCAGATGTTGTGAGAACTCACTATAGTGAAGAAAGCACCAAGTCATGAGGGATCACCCCCATGAGCCAATCACCTCCACCAGGCCCCACCTCCAACACTGGGGATTCCAATTCAATGTGAGATTCAGAGGGGACAACATCCAAACCATGTCGAGGGTGTGCAGAACACAGCCAAGGAGACTCTGAACCAAACACGTCAGGGGGTGTGCAGAACACAGCCAAGGAGACTCTGAATGAGTCACAACCCGAAGAATTCCCTCCCCCAGCCCCTGCGACTGGCTTATAACCAATGGTATATGACAAGCGCAGGGATTTTATGGACATAATAAAGGTCTTAGTTTAATTAGTTTATGATGATCACAAAGAGATTATCTTGGGTGGGCCTGACCCAATCCAGTGGTGGGGCACCCTGTTAAAGAGGCCTCTATCCTTCCCTGATATCAGAGACATCAAGCAGAGACATATCCTCCTGTGGCCCTGAAGAGGCAAACGCCGGTGCTGTGAACCACCCGTGGAGAGGGCTGGCTTGCAGGAACTGCAGGCTTGGAGAACTCCAGGCACCCCCTGAGATGGCAGCCCACGTGGCATCTTGACTGTAGCCTTGGGAGTCCCCGAGTCAAGGGCACAGCAAGGCCTTGCGTGGACCCGAGAGGCACAGCAACCCTGTGGTAATAAATGTGTGCTGTCTCGAATGGCTATGTTTATGGGAATCTGTCAGGCAACATTAGGAGACGAATGTCGTGGAGTAGGGAGGTGAGAGGAACTGCTAGGTGAAGGGGATAATCCTCTGTGATCTAAAATGAAGAGTCTTTTGCTGTGCAATTAAAAAATGAAAAAAGAGGCTTTGTTCTTTGCCTTTCCTTCATTTAAGTGTGGCAAATAATCTGCAAGGAGTCCCTGAACTTGTGCAGAAAATGGGGTTGGGAGCACATCCGAGAAGAAGCTTGCCCTGTTGTGGCCTCTCGGAGGAAAGCAGGCTGGGAAGGAAGAAGGTCTTTCATGCTGTCTAGATGAGCTGATTTCATTTCTGTTCTGAATATCCATGAGCTCATTTACACATGTGCATTCAGCCACATTTCCCTCACTCGAATTTATTAAACATTTCCGTTCGTGCCCTTTGTTCCCAAGATTTCCTCTTGCCTCTGTTTTCCCACTTAGCTCTCCGGGAAACCTCAGCCTCGCTATAACATAATGTCCTCAGCTATCTTAAGAACTGTGTCATTAAATAGCAGAGTGGATGAAACGTTCTAATTCCCTTACTCAATTATATTAAATTATACATTCCCACAAAAATCTCTCCCATCACTGCATTATTTAAGTAGAAAGAGCTAAATAAAGAAGACCTCTATTTTTCATTCCTAATTCTCAGATAATTATAAATATACTGACTTTTTTTAAAAATCATGGATTAACTTTTATGGAAATGGTTGATTTCCTTTTTGTGGAGACTTGATTTTGATGGAAGCCCAAAACTAGTAATAAAGATAATGCTGAAAGTATCAGCCATTGTGTTCACGAGAACACCTCACCTGGGCATTTCTATAGCAACTATCATTACAGAGCAATAGGCCAAGGTGGAACGCACTGAAGAACTCATTTTCTTTGTTTTTTGTTTTTTGTTTTTTCTTGAACCCAGCTGTTTTATGTGACCCAAGCAATGTTTCTGAATCCAGGCTGTGCCCTTTGTGGAAAATGTGTTCATTATTTTATGCAGGGATTTGCAAATGCTCACAAACTGAATTTTAGCAAGTGGAGCTCTAGTTCCCCATTGACTTAACTTTTGTTTTCCCGAATGGGTTTTCTGTGGGTGTTGAATGAATATATGATGTTTCCTTGCTCACTTTCTGTCCTTCAGAGTCTTTCTAACTCATTGTAATAAACCAACAAAGAGAAGAGGTAACTATTCAAAGAAACGAATTAATCAATATTGACCTAAAACCCAGATTCATTTAAATAATGCAGATCATCAGACTGTATCCTTTTTAATATTGGGAAAATGCGGTACACATTTAAGAGCATGGCCTCCAGAGACCAATGTCCAGGGTCTGAATCCCAACGTTTTCATTTACTAGCTCTGTGACCTGGGCCAAGTAACTTAACTGCTCTGTGCCTCAGTTTCCTCGTCTTCAAAACAGTATAATAATAGTACCCAGTGTACAGGGTTATTATGAGGGTTAAATGAGTTAATGTACTTAAAGCACTTAAAATGGTGCTGAGCCCAGGATAAACATTGTATGTATTTGCTATATTATTGTTGTCATTATGTTTATTTTTATAAGATAGATTTTGTTGAAATGGACATCACAAGTGATTTGCTGATTTTATTTATTCACTCCCTTGCTCCTTTATTCAGTCATCCCACAAGCATTACTTCTGTGTTCTCAGGATAGGGCCAGATGCTGTTGCCTTAAGATGTAAATTTTCTGTAGCATTTTTCTCATAAATGGAAAAGAGCTTAAGTTCTCCTGTCCAGGTTGAGCTGACTTATTCTTGCCAACACTGAGTCTTTTCCAGTGTGTTTTCTACAAGTGAATACAGACCATAATTGTTTTTCATGGGCTCTAGATGCATCTGCCGAGAAAATGTCACACAAATGAGGTCAGTGGAAAAAAATAAGCCGCCTATACCGTGTAGGCGTTCCGTTGAGCAACTGACGTTTTCCTGTTCACTCAGCTTTCTTGTTACTTGAGAATCTTTGCAAGTCCTGGGTTTTGTGCAATCGAAATATAGGAATAACATATTCAGGATTTTGTTATTCTCTTCTGCAAGCTTATTTAAGAACACTGAGCACAGGTAAGTTTTCAGTGGGCAATATCTAGCGCACGGAAGGAATACCTGCATTGTCATCTCACAGATTGTGCTAAATCTATTTTAGTGGGGCAGGACTCAACTGCTGTGGTCATACAGGTTACCACAAATGCATCCCTAAGAAAACATTAAAGCAAGAAAAAGATGTAACCAGCCTTCTATTCAGACAGCATCATTAATTTCTATCACACTACACTGCCTTCAGCCAAACATTTATTCTTCTTTTTACTTATTGCAGCAATTCTTCCATTTGAGAAAATAAGATTATCTATGCTGCACCCACTTGGTGAAGATAATCAAATTACATGTTTTCTTTCTTCTTCAAATTTAATCAGTGGCAACATCTGTCTTCCCAAGATGAGACAAACTTGCTCAATGCCACCCTTTAAGCCAAGGTGTCCTCTCCAGTTCACAAAGGATCTGAGAACCCCAATTCATCACCCCATCCACCCATCCAGACACAATGCCCATCAATGTCAGCACAGTCACATTCAGTGGACACAAATGGAATGGTAACACAGCAAAACTTTTAAAGAAATAATTTTTTTAGGCATTTGGATAACATCTTTCTGTTGGGATACAAAATTTTAATTAAAAACAGAAACAACCATCTATCAAAGCCTTCAAACTTGACGCATTCTAAGTTTCAGGTCATTGATCCAAGGCAGTGATTCTCCACTGGGGGCACGTTTACCCCCAGGGGACACTTGATGTTTGCAGACATTTTTGGTTGTCACAATGCGGGAGGGTGCCGTGGCATCGACTGGGTGGAGGGCAGAGATTGTGCTAGGCCACTATGCCCAGGACAGCTCACAACAAGGAAGTGTCTGCCCAAAATGTCAATAAGTCCCAAGGCTGAGAAATCCTGTTACAAGGGTTGATGTGGGGATAGAGCAAGTTAAGCAAGTTACTTTTCTTTTTATTCTTTTCTTTCTTTCTTTCTTTCTTTTTTTTGAGACAGTCTTGCTCTGTCACCCAGGCTGAAGTGCAGTAGCGTTCTGCTCACTGCAACTTCTGCCTCCCAGGTTCAAGCGATTCTCCTGCCTCAGCCTCCCAAGTAACTGGATTAGAGGCAGCTGCCACCATGCTCAGCTAATGTTTATATTTTTAGTAGAGACAGGGTTCCACTATGTTGGCCAGACTGGTCTCAAACTTCTGATCTCAAGTGATCTGCCTGTCTCCACCTCCCAAAGTGCTGGGATTACAGGCAGGAGCCATCTCACCTGGGCTAACAAGTTACTTTTCTAGGACATTTAAAACAGCAACTTGCTAAGCTAAGTCATAATGTAGATATACCTTAAAGTGGAATATTTTAATGCAGTGTCAAGCTGTAAGTTCTTGAGTTACCACCCATCTGACTAAAATTATTAAGGTTTTTTTAAGCCACAAATCTGCCCTAAAATGTCACTTTTTGGTGTCATGCTTGTAATTACCATTGTTGTAAATAGAAAAATAAATGTTTATTGAGCAGATATTACTTTCTATCCAGTGGGAATACCAGCCTCGTAGCAGTTGTGGGAGCGAAAGAGCAAATGTATAGGTGCTTGGTTCAGTAAACGTCCAGGACTCTCCGTGCGGGCAGATGGTGCATGGCCAGCAAGGGGCAGTTGCTATCAGGCACTGCTGCTCCAAAGTTGTGCTCACTTCTCAACTTAGAAATGTGCATATAAGAGAGTTCAGGGACTCACTGAGGTCACCCAGGTAGTTAGCTCAAAAGCTGAATCTAGACGGTACTTCTCACCTCCTTATCTCCACAGAGAATTTTCCACAGAGAAAATTCTCCCTCAAATTAGCAGAATTAGCACGATCCCATCTGCGCAGAGACAGAGTCCATTTTGCCCAACCTCTGGGTTCTCACTCACCCGGCTGTGAGTTTGTGACTCAAGCTTTTCTGAGCCCGTGGACCTTGTTCCTTTTAAATAATTGAAATGTCACAGCAAGAGATGCATATCTCTTCCTCATCTCTTCAGGGGCCAGAAAGTTAAATCTCAAGAGAGTAGGAAGGTAGGGAAGCAGAGAAAGAAAAGGAACGCTTAGAGTCAACAGAACTGGCAGCACACCCCCATCTGACCACGGGATCGGGGCTGGTATCCCTCTTACAGAAAAGAAAGCTCGGGCACAGAGACATTAAGTGACTGAGCCAGGTCTTCTAACTCTTTAGTGGAGAAACTGGGGTTAGTCCCAGACAGAGAGCATAGCCCAAAGCCTCAGCTGTGGGTCAGTGCTGCTTGGGAGCCAGTGCACTGGATTGAAAGTCCAACACCTCAGCAATCACTAGGCTGTGTGATGTTGGAAGAGCAATTTAGTCTCTGAGCCTGAGTTTTCTCATCTGTAATTTGACGATAGCACTAAGGTGAGGATTAAATCTGACAGTTGGAATATGGTGCCCAGGTCAGAGCCAAGCACATAGTAAGTGCGTTGGGAAGGCGAAAAGGTGGGCCCTGTCACCATGCCTACTGGCCCAGGTGCTTAATGAAGTTTGCCATATGGAGGCTCCATGTGTAGGAGATGAAACACCAGCCCAGTATGCAATCCAACTGTTCATTGAATTGAGTGGAGCTTAACACAGTTGAGCCGTGCGGTCTGTTTCACCTTGAACTCCGGGTTAGCTAGAGCAATCTAGGATACCTGTTCAGTCTCGCTCCTCTGTAAATGTTGCCCCACTTCCATGAGATTGTACAAACATGCCCTAAATTGCCTGCTCTAATGCATTTATGTAGTTTCCCCATGGATGGTGTTAAACAACACAGCCTCTATTTCACACTTGAACTACAATTCTTCAGCCTTTTAGCTCCACCACAGTTGTGAAAATTGGGGCATGTTATCTGGCTGCCCATAGAAAGAGCCAGAACATCTCTTCTCCACACACGGTGAATTCCTGTCTAATGTAAAAAGCAGGGTGACCCGCAGCAGCCTAATTTCTTTAATCATTCTACTTAACAAGTGTATAGGGTTTTATCTAAATACACTTTAAAAATGCAGTAATGACAGATACAGTAGGCAATTAACAATACAAGGTCTAGAAAGCTGACTGGAAAGCCCTGAGCTCTTTTGTTATTTCTCCTTTCTTAAAATAGACTCTGGCCATATTATAATACTGAAAAAAGAGAAGAAAAATATCGAAGCAAAGGCCAAAGTGAGTTGCCACGTGCATTCCATTCTCTTTGAGGATTCTTGTCAGTCTTCCACTCTGGAATTTATGGCTCTTCATCCCCACAAATTAGACTCAGTATCAAGGTTTTGCCGATGATTTTACCTTGCCCCTCCTAAATAGGAGTTCACCAAAAAAACACTTAGAATTAAGGCCAAACATGCCTTCCGCATCTTCATGGCTGATGACGGTGTGAACCCCGAAAATCTGAGACAGGTCTCAGTTCATTTAGAAAGTTTACTTTGCCAAGCTTGAAGATGCCCACCTGTGGCAGAGCCGCAGAAGGTCCTGATGACATGTGTCCAAGGTGTTCAGAGCACATTTTGGTTTGGTCTGGATCTGGAAGCAGGGAGGGGGCTTCCAGCGCATAGGTAGATGAGAGACAAATGACTGCATTCTTTTGAGTTTCTGATGAGCCTCTCCAGCGGAGGCAGTCAGGTTTGCATTTATCTCAGTGAGCAGAGGGGTGACTTTGAATACAATGGGAGGCAGGTTTGCCCAAGGCAGTTCCCGGTTTGACTTCTCCCTTTAGCTTAGTGATTTGGGGGCCTAAGATATTTCCCTTTCACAAAGGAAGCACCAACTCTCTGTTGACTCTGCCAATGAGTGGCAGCCTCAGCACCACTGTCTACAGCCACCAGGCGTGGCCTCAGCGTGGGGACTCAAGGAGCACTGCAGTCACATCTGCATCAAAAGACCCTGGAAGATAGCACCCACCTTCCAATCCCAAGTCTCTGGAATTCCACTTTTCTCATCTAATTTTTAAAAAGCATATAGGGATTTTTTTTTTTTAACTAGCAGAAGAAAATAAAGGAAACTGAATATGGATTTACATACGTTACTTGTCATGATTGAGGGATGAATGACCAGAGAGGTTGCTGTGCCAGGAACACTTTCAGATTGTGGGTTTCAGGAAGGTCCTCGGCTTGTAGGGACCTGTAATTTGGCTGAGGCAGGACACTGAATTAAAAACTCCATGAGATGAGGCAGGAGATCCTTTTTCGCCTGGTGCTGTGCAGCTCCCCTCCCACCTCCCACAGCTTGATGGCTCTCTGACATCCTGTAGGAATCTCTCTCTAGAAGCCAAAGGACATACAGGAGAATGGATGAGTGTGTAGATGAGAAGCCAGGCCACCTGTTTTTGACTCCTGACTTAAAGCCATTGACTTTACCAGTCTCTACCTGAACTCTTGCATGGATGAAAGGAAGAGAAGAAGAACATCTCTGTGAGTTTAATCTGAACAAGAGATGAGACGGTGTTTGCTGGGTACTTGGCACATGGTAAGCAAATGTCCATTTCAGCTTGTGTTATTATAAACAAAACTATCTTTTGTTTATATACAGATTTTTCATTGTAAAAGCTATCTTTAAGAAAATAGTGGAATTGGCCAGGCGCAGTGGCTCACTCCTGTAATCCCAGCACTTCAGGAGGCCAAGGCGGGTGGATCACGAGGTCAGGAGATCAAGACCATCCTGGCTAACACGGTGAAACCTCGTCTCTGCTAAAATACAAAAAATTAGCTGCGCGTGATGGCGGGTGCCTGTAGTCCCAGCTACTTGGGAGGCTGAGGCAGGAGAATGGCGTTAACCTGGGAGGTGGAGCTTGCAGTGAGCCGAGATCACACCACTGCACTTACGTCTGGGCGACAGAGTGAGACTCCGTCTCAAAAAAAAAAAAAAAAAAAGAAAATAGTGAAATACTAAAACTACTGATAAAAATGAGGCAAAAGTGAAGTTGTCCAAAAATGAGATGTTTCTGGGAAATTTCAGACTTTACAAATTCACAGTATAATAAAACCAAGGTCTGTTGTATTATCATTCCTGATAATTTAGTGGAATAACATGGCAATAAATAAAGAGGCATTTAGTGCTCAAAAGAAATGCAGCACTTTATTTCTGTAATGATAACTATTATTTGTATAAACTCTTTGTTTCCCAGGGAACAGCCATTGTAGGAATTGAAGTGTCATGTGTCATAGAGTAAGACAAGCATGGGCTCTGGCCTCGTGACGGCCATTCACAATCGTGGAACCTTGAGCAGGGTGCTTAACCTGTGTAAGCCTTGGTTTCCTCTTCTGTAAAATGAGGATAATACTATCCACTCTTTAGAGCCATTGCCAGAAATACATGAATGAATGACTCCAAAATGTCTCCCATATTTGCCTCTTCAACCAATGTGTCATTCTCTCTTTGCTAACAGGGAAAATGTCCCTTTACTGCTTAAGGGAGAGAGAATAAAGGCAGAAGCACCAGATTAAGAAATTCTGATGTTTTCACACATTAGCTGCTGCTCCTAGCTTTCTGATTTCCATTTCTAGATAAGCCTTTAAGGATCAATTTTTCCTTAAAAGAATAAACATTCATTCTCATCATATTTGGTTCTTTTTTTGTCTGTTTTTGTTTACTATTTAAAATATTAATTCTCGCTTTGCTCACCAAAAAGAAAGAATGCACTATTGTGGTTTCAGTAATAAAATAATAACTCCCTTCTCTCACTTTGATTTCTTGCACTGTGTGCTTTCCTTATTTTTACATGAATGATGGAACCATTCACAGAGTTTGATTACAGCGGTGGGCAGGTTGGTGAGCAATTTTTCTTTTCTCTGATTTCAATTGCCTTGAAGTAGCAATAGGTGAATTGAGGGGAAAGAATAAGAAAAAACAAGTATGGGTAAATAAAGGTAGAATATAAGTGTCCAAGAGAGAATACAGGTTATTTATATTGTGCCCTTTTAGCTGAATACACTACAAGAAAAAAAAAAAAGTTCTGGACTTAAAAAAAAGGATTTGAAGGCTCAATTCCTGTGGCTAAATGAAAGTATATGAAATATTATAAACTAAAAATAACATCTTGAATGTGTATGCCATTTTCAGTGTGTACAATGCTTTTATACCTGCCAGCTTATTTTTCTTCTAAATGATTCTGTCTGTTCAGCGTCATTCACTCCCTCCTTGATGAAAATTCTGACACCTGGAGGTAAAATAGCTTTCTCCATAGCCAGGTAGCAGTGCTGGCTAGAACCTAGACGTTTTCACCCCAACCCTACGTCTTCTCCAAGAACCACAGCTGCTTTCCAAACACCAGGACAGTCATTCTCACTCTCCAGGATTTTAAGATGTACCTGATGTCTGGTGCGCTGTCTTGGAGGAGCACATAAAAGGGAGAAGGCATGTCCCTCTGATCTGCTATTTCTTACTCCAGGGTTCCACAACCTTGACGCTATTGATAAGTGGCAGATAGTGGGCTGAAGAATTCTTTCTTGTGGGGAGCTGGTCTCTGCACTGAGGGATTTTTAGCAACACTCCTGGTCTCCACCCAATAGATGCCATTAGCACTTTCACGCAGTTGTGACAACCAAAAATGTCTCTAGACATCACCACGTGTCCCATATGTCACACAACTGTCCTGGCTGACAACCATTGCCTTATCTTATTCAGAATATTACTTATAATTACACGTTACCACTGTTTAATTATTTGTTTTACATTTTCATGAAAAATTGAGAACTTTCTTGCAATTTTAAGTCATCTCTCCAAATTTCGAGGGAAACGAGAACACAAAACTTTTTCGAACCTGGCATACCAAGAGTAAATAACCATTATGCCATATGGGTTTATGTCTGGGTACAGAATTTTTACAAGTATATTTCAGATTCAAATGTTCAAAAATATCTGCCTAATGATATCTAGTTGCAGAGTAAACACTTCATTTTTCTTGTAAATGAGCATTCAGTTTGTAGAAATGGAGAACTAATGTATTTTCTGCTGCCAGAAACAATCTCCATGGTATTCAGAGACCTTTGCTGATTACTTTTTAGCTACATGTTTACATTATTCAAACCAAAAATACCAAAATGATGGGTGTATGGATCATCTTGGATTTGCTTTCTCATCCAGCTTTCAAATCCAGTTTCCCGTGTAATCATAACATAAAAGGAGAGATAATTTGATAAAACGGAGACCTGATTGTCGGTAGCTTGTCTCAGTAACCCAATTCTTATTGAGAGGAGCAAAGACATGAAAAACTGGGGGAAATGACAATAGCATTGAAAAGGAAAGTATCTCTTCATGGCACAAAATCAGGACTTTCTGCTGGATGATGTGCATGTGAGACCGCCTTTGAGGAAGACAGGGAGGAGCCAGATTGCAGCTGAGGAACTAGAGAAGGCCACATAGGCCAAGGGGAATGGAAAGAAGAGACCCCATGTGTGAGAGCAGCATTCTGGGAGGGGGTTTCTGCAGGAGCCACAGATAGTCCAGCTGGGCGGTCTGGGAGGTCGGCCCCCAAATGCAAAGCAGGGAAGAGCACGGTTGTCACTTGACTCTTGGTGGTAGCTCCAGAAAGGCAGTGATGCCCGTTCACCAACCAGGAATGAAGACCTTCCAATCAAAAAAAAAAAAGATAAGAAAAGCCTCCCCTGATGGAACATCTTCAGGAAACACAGAGAAGTCATTATATACCCAGAAGATTTTTCCCCGGGCCTCCTCTCAGCCTCGTGGATCACTTTGGCATGAGATCAAGAGAAAGAATTCCAACAAAATCCAGGATGACACTAAAACAACGTGAAGAAATTCAGCTATCAACACTGTTTGGGGGAGAATATCCTAGATTGAAAGAGACCACCTCTTACTTAATGATGTCTAATGATGTCTAAATTTAAAAAGTGACCCACGCCGGAGTTCTTGACATGGCTTTCTTAACACCATTATGGAGATTGTAGTTCATGCAATGACTGGTTGATTGGTTGATTGATTTGCCTATCAGGAAAGCCAAGAAAGTCAGCTGAAAACAGAAGAGAAGCAAGACAGAGCTCTAAGATGGGGATATTTACAAATAACATTTATAACACAATAGCCATTTAATATCAGCTGCATGCCAAGCACTGTGCTAAATATTTTTTTAATCTCTTTTAATTAAATTCTACTTCTTGCTAGCTGTGTAAACTTACACAATTTATTTAACCTCTCTGGGTCAGTACATCATCGATTCTTTTGTATTTGTTGAAACTCGCTGTGTGGCTTAGAATACACTGAGTGTATTTTCAAGCCATCCTTCTTGAAAAGCATGTATATGCTCCACCCGTTACTTTCAGCAACCCACGACCTCCACCAAATTGTGATGGGTACATTGCCATAAATTGCATTGTTATCCGTATCCATGTGTTGTAATCACATTAACTGATCATTTTTTGCAACGTGCGTTACTTTCCTTAGTACTGCAGATTTGTTGTTTTGTTTCTGTCAATATTTGGTTTATGTATTATGAAGTGATGTTATTTGGTGAGTACAAATTCAGGATTTTTTATATTCATGGTGAATTATCTCCTTTCCCATGATACAATAAACTTTTCATCCCTAATAATCCCTTTACCCTAAAGCCCTCTGTGTGTGGTTCACATGGCCACCTCCGTTTTCTTTTGCTTTGTGTGGTATTATATATCTTTTTAAATCTTTTAACTTTCAGTCTTTTTTTACCTTTTAGGTTCAATTTCTTTCTTGTAAATAGCATATTGTTGGATGTTTTGAAATTCAAAATGAAAATTTCTTACTTTTAACTGAACAATAAAATTTATTTTTGCTGATTATGATTTTTAAAATATTTGAATTTGTTTGAATAATGTTAATGTCTTAATGATTCTTTTCCTTCCTATGTCATAATAAGTTGAGGAGTCTTTATTTCTTTTATATCTTCCTTTTTTTTTTTTTTTTACCCTTACATCAGATTTGGAACTTTTGCCTTGTATTTCTATCCCTTTACTGGGAACTCCTAAAAACTTAATGTTAGGTATTTAACTTTTCAAAGTCTAAAATTAATAAATATTTATATTCTTTTTTCAAAGAACATGTAGACTTTAGAACTCTTTAACTCTGATCATTCACTCCTTAAATCTCCCCTGTTCTTGTTATGTGGTATTTAGTTTCCACCTTCTTTGTAAGTCACCCACATTAGGCAGTTTCTCAGGATGCACCTCAGGAAATGAAAAATAAGAAGTAGAAATTATGAGACTAGGAAGGTAAAATGAGAAGGTTTAAGAATATAAAATAAGACTTTAGGCATGACAAAAAAGAGAATGAAGGAAAAGCAGCCACCAGAAAGATAATCTTCAAAAATTGCCAGAACTGAAGAATAAGAGTCTGTACATTTTTGAAGCACAACAGGCCCTGTACAACGTAAGTAATATCAGTCCCAATTAATCTGATTGCAATGAAACAGTGGGATCCCAAAGATAACAAGGAAATCTCAAAAGCAATCATAAGAAAAATAGGTTATTTAAAAAATAACAATTAATTGCCGGAGGTTGTTTTTAATCAAGCACAAGAGAAGCTAGAAGAAAAGAGAATAAAAACTTCAGATTGCTAAACAATAAATATTTATCAATCTATACCCAGATAAACTATTAATCAAGATAAAGGTAGATAAATAACCTTTCAGATATAAAGAAACTAAGTGTTTTACATTTACAGATTATCGTCAAAAGAAAAAGATTAGATTTTTTCAGCATAATCTGTGTATTACTATGATTACAAATTAAATCTGAAATCTCAATGGATTATATAAAATCCCACGAAGGTTTCTTTTCTTGCCCTGATTGCACTGGCCAGGACAGAACCAACACGCTTGATTTTTCTGCTCACATAAAGTCTACTGTAGGTTGAACAACTCTCTCTTTCAATTCACAGAAAAGGAACTCAAAGGCATTAATACTCAAATGAGTAATTTCTGAATATAGACACTGAAGAGCATCATACACATGCACAAGAAGACGATGTACACACATGTTTATTGCTGCATTTCTAAATAATACCAACACATTGAAAGCAATTTTTAAAAAGTCCATAAATTAAGAAATGGATACAAATTATGGCCTACCATGAAATAACACAAATCAGGAGTTGACATATTCCACCTGGCTTATAAAGTCTGAAATATTTACTGTCCAGCTCTTTTAGAGAAAGTTTGCCAACCCCTGGGATAGAGCACTTAAAGTATATCAATGTAGATAGATCTAAAAACATACAAAATTATCATTTGGCATAGAAGAAAATGTGAAATTCAAAAAGATATGTACACCTTGAGACACTGTGTTTTATTTAAATATGAAGCACACAAAATAATGACATGCATACGTGTACCTGTATATTAAAAAAAGACAGAATCCTAAAGAGGAAAGATCTATATAAACATCAGAGCCCTGGTTGCCTCCACAGAGGGCAGGGAAAGGATTGAGCTGTGTTTTGGCCGGGCATGGTGGCTCACACTTATAATCCTAGCACTGTGGGAGGCCAAGACAGGTGGATCACCTGAGGTCGGGAATTCAAGACCAGCCTGACCAACATGGAGAAAGCCCATGTTTCTGCTACTCGGCAGGCTGAGGCAGGAGAATCGCTTGAACCCAGGAGGTGGAGGCTGTGGTGAGCCGAGATCGTGCCGTGCACTCCAGCCTGGGCAACAAGAGTGGAACTCCATCTCAAAAAAAAAAAAAAATTGAGTTTTATTAATTTGAGGTATGCCATAATTTAGATTTTTTTTTAAACATTATGAAATACAACAGTAACAACAACAACAAAAATTCTCCAATAGGAAAACAGCCTGTGAATGTGAGCAGAGCTAAACAAATACAGGAGGAAAGTGTGTCCTGACCAGGAATCAAACACACATTCGTTTTTAAGTTGATTTTTTTTTTTCAATTTTACTTTAAGTTCTGAGGTCCATGTACAGAACACGCAGGTTTGTTACATAGATATGCATGTGTTATGGTGGTTTGCTGTACTCATCAACCTGTCATCTAGGTTTTAAGCCCCGCATGCATTAGGTATTTGCCCTAATGCTCTCCCTTCCCTCATCCCCCGCCTCACAACAGGCCCTGGTGTGTGATGCCCCCCTCCCTGTGTCCATGTGTTCTCACTGTTCAACTCCCACTAATGAATGAGAACATGAGGTGTTTGGTTTCCTGCTTCTGTGTTCGTTTGCTGAGGATGATGGCATCCAGCTTCATCCGTACATTCATTTTTAAAGGAGCAGGCTTTTCACACACGAATGATGTCTCAAGATGGCACCTCGTCATGTCAAGGGTGTGGGACTATGACCCCTTCGGTGTCCCATGCATTCCATTGTGGACTGTATTATCTGTCTTCCCCAACCACTGCAGCCGCCACTCACAAGCCAGATGATAAATCCTCTGAGGGCAGGATCCATGTCTTTCTCCACCTTGGAATCCTTGGTGCCTGTCACTGTACCCAGGGCTAACTGGCTATTTATCAGATCCTTGCTGCAATAAATGCACGACTCTGTGTTCTCCATGTTAGGCTTAAAATATTGATTTTTAAAATGTCAGTTGTACGGAAAGAAAAAAAAAAAAGTACTCCAACAATCTGGTGCTTTCCATCCCCAGAGTTTAGAACTCTGGTGAACTCTCAAAGGAGACAGACTTGAGTAGAAGAACAGAAATAAGGCCTTCGTTTCCCAATACGGGAGCACATGTCAGGAGACATTTGAATGCCAAACAGGTCAATCAGGATAGGATTGCCTCTGAGAGACACTCTAGAAATCAGAGACGTTCTTCACCCGGAGCTGAGTGCCACTTGAAAAGATGACAGTCTTTCACGCCTTTGAAAACATCAAAGAGAATCAAAGCACCAGCTCCAAACCTGATCCTCACAATCCAACACCAGCCTACGAGTCAGGAATGAAGGCAGCAGCAACAGGGGGAAAACCACGTTGTGTACATAAATCTAAGTCACAGGAAACACAAATTCCAGTGACCGCCTGTGTTAGGTGGCCCTCGAGTAGGACTCGGAGTGGTTCTGATCAGCGCGGCCGAATTTACAAGGAGGGTGGGTTTGCAGCAGAGAATGCCATCTCTGTGGGCTTTCAGGGGCATTGAAGAAGGAGACCCTTTTCCTTCCCTGTGGTTCCACAGGAACACTCTCTTGGGTTGACCTTACGTTTTACCAGTAAATGTAAATAATACCTGGAAGAGATAACACTCTTTTTTCAGATCAAACACTAACACTTAATTTGAATTAACTTTAGCAGTTGAGGAACATTGAGACCATTAGGAAACAATGCTATTTTTCTGGTTAAAGCTGGTTCTTACTTCCAATGACATGTTTTGGAAAACGCTCTTCGATGGACGAACATATGCGTCCTTCCTTCAAGATTAAACAGTTTGAGTTAGTCTTAAGTTTGTCTTCTCCATTGTTGTTTGGCAAGAAAACTTGCTACCTCCTTTCAGAAAACAATTTGTCAACGCATTTTTAATTAAACTCTTATTTTGAGATACTTGTAGATTCACATATTTATAAGAAATAATGCAAAGAGATCCTACATACTCTACCCAGTTTCCCCCAATTATAATATCTTTCAAAACCATGGTACAAACTCACAATGAGGATATTGGCATTAGTACAGTCAAGATACAGAACATTCTCATCAACACAAGAAGCCTTTATATTGTCCTCTTATAGCCACACCTACCTCTTCCCCCAAGCCTCATCCCTGTGACCACGGATCTGTTCTCCATCTCCAAATGTTATCACTTTAAGAATGTTATGTAAATGGAAATACTGTACGCCATCTTTTGAGACTGTCTTTTTTCGTACAACAGAATTCCCTTAAGATTCCTCTCAATTCTTGTTCTTATCAATTGCTTGTTCCTTTTGATTGCTGAGTAATATTCCAAAAGATGGATTACACTGCACTTTGTTTAAACTTTCATCTCCTGAAGGAGATCTCGGTTGTTTCCACTTTTTGGCTATTAGAAATGAAGCTGTTATGAACATTCATGCACAGGATTTTACAAAACCTGGGATAAATGTCCAAGAGTACTATTGCTGTGTTGTATGGTAGTTGCATGTTCACTTTTATAAGAAATTGCTGAACTATTTTTCAAAGCGGCTATAGCATTTTACATTTCCACATGCAGTATATGAGTTTGTCAATGTATTTCACGAAATATGTAAACCCTTGTGCCCTTTAACTAATAATTACCCTTTAGGGAATCTATCCTCTGAGGATAGCTCAACATATAGAAATATATATATGTGTGTGTGTGTGCTTTATATAGTCTATTTTTTGGCTTTAAGGAAAGCTAAAGGGTAAGCTAGATGGGATTTTATATTTAAGCCTAGAAGAAAAACATGTTAAAATTGTATTTATGGAAAAATATAATCAAGTGGAAAAACACATTGCCCTATGTTTCTCAGGCAACAATGCTTCTAATATGCCTATTTGTTTTGAACATATGGTCATATCCTTTGCACCACTGTACACACTTGCTCTCCAGGGAGAAAAATAAGTCTGGAACATTGACTGAGAGAACCTTAACCAACAGAAGCTTAATTAGGTGGTGAGGAGTAGGAAACCATGAGCGTCTGAACAATTCCTTAGACTGGTAGATGGTGGTTGAGGGTCACTGAGAGGCTTTTGCTTGTATTGTCAGGAGAAGGTCAGAGGTCAGCAAGAGGCATAGGAGGTGACCACAGCGAGGGAAAAGGGGGCGTGGAGGAGCCTCCAGTCCACTTCACAGTTGATGGACGCCCTAGCCATGGTTGAGAATTAGCAGCTCCTTGTTCCTCAAGGCAAAACCCAAACCAAAACAAAACCTTTCCCAGAAATTATATTTTTCAAAGACTGTTTGAAATAATATCACATAGACATATAGGTATTTTTAAAAGAGAAAACAATAACCTATCTAGCTAACATCAAGGGGAAAAGATCTTAATAACATCGCCTGTATCTTTAGGGTCTTTGGAGTTTGTTGCTGTTATGTTTTCAAGAAACCCAATATACAAAGAGATCAGAGCAAGTGAACACTTGGGTCTTGCATGATATGTCTGGAGAACTGGCCTGCAGAAGTGTCAATCAAATCTTAACACAGAATTTAGTTCATTTCTAAAAGATTACAAATATGAAGTGACTTCTCAATTAAATCTGTTAACCACAGGAAAAAAACAAAAACAAAAACAAAACAGCACTTCAGTTTAGTTTAGTTTAATTGCGATTGCCTTTTCAAATGCCAGCCATGCTGGTGGCAGGAGAAATGGAGGTGCCTCCAGAGACCACCGGGTGTGAGTCCTCAGAACCTGTGGATATCTGGAAACTTGTGGTCTTGTCACAGAGAGGGATGGAGACATGAAAGCAACTTAAACCCTTGGGAACCATTCCTGAAATTATGAGACCCTCTTAAACTTAGTTAACATCTCCCCTCCAGGTGGAGAAAGAAAAGCTTAGGGGTCATATTTTGGAATTCACTGGACCTGGATTCAAATCCTGTTTCTGTTACAGACCATGTGGCCTAGGGAAGTCATGAGCAATTCTTTTTTTTTTTTTGGAAATGGAGTTTTACTCTTATTGCCCAAGCTGGAGCGCAATGGCACGATCTCTGCTCACTGCAACTTCTGCCTCCTAGGTTCAAGCAATTCTCCTGCCTCAGCCTCCCAAGCAGCTGGGATTACAGGCATGCACCACCATGCCTGGTTAATTTTGTATTTTTAGTAGAGGCGGGGTTTTACCATGTTGGTCAGGCTGGTCTCAAACTCCTGACTTCAGGTGATCCACCAACCTCGGAATGTCAAAGTGCTGGGCTTACAGGTGTGAGCCACCGTGCCCAGCCTCCATGAGCAATTCTTGAGCAAGTCACTCAATCCTATTGAGCCTTAAACACTCCCCTGGGAATGAGGACTCTCGTACCCGCTTGCAAGGCTGTGTGGGCATGACGTAAACTTCTGACTGTGGATCATTAGCTGCAGGCCCACATGGATGACATACTGGCTGCTCCTGGGTGGTTGCTGAGATGTGAGGGGTTATTTCCCTGTCATGGCTGGGATTTGCCCATTGTCGGTGAGTTCACAAGCATGCTGTTTTCTTTGATGCATTCACTGATTCTGCAAGTATTTGTTGACACAGGCACAGTTCTAGGCGCTGTGGAGACAGCAAGGAGTGAAAGGGAGCCTGGCTGGTGAGGAGGGCACCCTCTGTTACAGGGAGAGATGGTAAACAATTCCTTATGCCCGGTAGGTGGGATGGACACTGGGGAGAAAGCTAAAGCGTTGTACAGGGACAGAGAGCAAACACGAGGGTGGAGAAGGAGGCCCTGTTAATAGCTTGTCAGGATAGGCCTCTGTGATAAGGAGATATTTAAGCACAGCCCTGAAAACGCAAGGTGACAAGGGGAAATGGGAGACAACTATTATGGGATTGGTCAAACACACGTTTAAAAATATTTTCTGGCCTCAGCTTCTGCTTGTTTCTGCTAATGTACTGAGATCCAGAAGCTGGATCTGCCCTTCCTCGGGAGTGCTCTGTGGCTTTCCTGTTTGCTGCTGGGAGGCCTCAGCTGCCACAGCAGTGAGCTGGGATCCTGCAGCCCTTGAGGGCCTTCCTCCTGGGGGCTGCCCTCCACGCCCCATCTGTCTTCACTCCCTCTGGCTCCCACGGGCTCCTGGACCTCACTGTACCTGATCTCTTGTGCTTGTCTACCTGCCCATCTCCTCCAACTTGGGTCTAGACCTCCAGGTTGGGACTGTGACCTCAGCCATCTTTGTTTCCTCTGGTGTCTAGAGTGGCGTTTATTTCACAGTAGATCCTTCCTCGGCACAAGTTAGGTGAGTCGCTGAGGGACAAAGAAAATAAAAAAAAAACTAAGTAGGTTTGCCATTTAAAAAAAAAAAAATCTTATACTGACTAGCCCTTCTGCAATAACAGAGGTATTTGATTTAGACAAGACAGAAACCCACCCTAATTAGTTTAAGAAAAAGGGGGGAAAGGTGGCCTATAGAACAGTGAGACTCAGGCCCATAGGGCGCTGCCATTGGAAAGTCAGGGGTTTCAACTTGTCCCCCTCCCTGCAGGTCCCAGGTCCCGCCTCCTAGTCATCCTTTCCTTCCCCTGCAATTCCCAGCATGTGGGCACCACTGGCTGGCCCGGGCAGTGACTTGAGTCATGATGTTTTGTGACTACCTGGCTTCTTCAAGTCTCCTTGGTCTCACGTTTCCAACTTTCCATCCCGGAGACAGATCTCAATGGCTCAGGCTGGTCTGGGGTCTGCCTCTGGGCCCAGCAGCTACAGACCCTGGAGTGGAAGTGTTCAGTGCCCAGATCTGCCCCACAAGCTCCCTGCGATGATTTCCCACCTGTTCGTTAGTAAGTTCCGCAGTGCCTCCTGCAGAGCTGGGCCCACAGTGCCAGTGAGGGTCTAAAGTCAAGGTGGGGCTCAATAACTACTTGGAAAATGTTGACTGAATGCTGAAGGTGAGAGCAGGGCAATGGTTAGAACACCTTCCACATCCATGAAAAATTTACAATAAATGTGAAATATGTAAAATAAATGTGCTTCTGTTTCCTTATCAGGGGCTGGTTTTGCACTTACCTGCCTCCATCCCGGTGATTAACCCCAACCAGGTATCCTCACTTTCAAATCACAGGACTAAAAAATAATTACTTTGCTCAACATTCTAAGTGAAGAACAGTGTTTGTGATTTTCATACCCTGAGATGGACACATTGCTGTGTGTGTCCATTTTCTGAACCTACTTTTCTTCTCTATACAATGGAGATGGTAGTAATAATAACAGTAGTAGTAGTAGTAGTCATCTTAGTATACTCCATATGGCTGTGGTGAGAATTAAAGAAAATCATGTGAGCAAAGTGACCAGTGACCAGCATGGTACCAAAAAAAAAAAAAAAAAAAAAAATCAGCCCTAAATGGATGGTGGCTACATCTTTTGCAAATACCACCCCCGCCACCCCCCTGCACTGTCATCGTTGTCAGGAGCATCGCCGTCACCAGGGAGCAGCACCTGCGTCACCCTCTCACCCCCCGCACTCCCACCAGGTGCCTCCTAAGGGCGACTGCAGAGAAATCACTTGTTGTTTTCCAATGTGGACAAAAAGATTCAACAAGCTCTGTTTCTATTATATGAGAGGCAATGTGAGAAAGACAAGCAAAAAAAAACCAAAAAAATCACTTGGAAAAAGTTTGATTTATGCCTGCAATCGCACACAGTCAACTTTTAAACTATATTCATTAGCTTGTGGAATCTGCTGTATTCCTCGGCATGTAAGACACAGTTCTGAACCCTGCAAAGACTTCAGCTCACCTTGGAGATGAAATGTGAAGCATGATCAAGATGAAACACAGTTTGCAAGAAGCATGGACACAGAAATTGTTTGCAATTTAGCCATTCTTCATTTTGTGTGATTGGAAGTGCTAGCCCACTTACAAATGACAATCGAATAAAGAGTTTTAAACAAGCATTTTCTAGAATGTTGATTTACTGGAGGAGGAAAAAAAAATTGTTGTATCCTGCCAAATGATTGCAGCACCTATAAAATGGTAAGGTCATTTTTCTGCTGAAATGTCACAGTGAGATTTTTAAAATAGATTCTTGGTGCAGTTTTAATAATGTCGAGGTTAAAGATAAGGGGAAAAAAGTATTTAACAATGAAAGTGAAGCAAAAATATTGCTGTTTAAAGTGGATTTTAGGAGTAGCCTTTTATGATGTCAGGGCAAAATATAACCTTGTATACTGCTAATATTTTTCTAATTGTTTTATTCATAATTAATAACAATCAGCTCAACTACACTGAGCTGATGAACCTGCTTTGACTCTCATGCTGAATATCATAAAAGCAGTCCCCGGGGAGGTCTGGAGGAGGGAAAAGGAACAGGGAATGCATGAAGCCCTGTGAGTTTCGCAAAATAAAAATGGAAGAGTTGGCCGGGTGCGGTGGCTCATGCCTGTAATCCCAGCACTTTGGGAGGCCAAGGTGGGTGGGTCACCTGAGGTCAGGAGTTCAAGACCAGCCTGGTCAACATGGTGAAACCCCGTGTCTACTAAAATTAAAAAATCGGCCGGGCGTGGTGGCAGGCACCTGTTGTTCCAGCTACTTGGGAGGCTGAGGCAGAAAAATCGCTTGAAACTGGGAGGCAGAGGTCGCAGTGAGCCAAGATTGGGCCATTGTACTCTAGAAAAAAAAAAAAAATTGCAGAATCTGTTCTGCAGTGGAATTGGTGGAGAGTGTCCATCTGGCTCGCTTCTCTTGACCTGAACCCCATGACTCAAAGCTGCCAGTGAGCAAGGTTGTATCACGTGACCCGAATGCATCCATTGTTGGAGATCAGTGTCGGAAATGTGAACCAAGCTGGGCCAGGTCCTTTGTCCCTAGCATTTGTGCTGAGGAAAGGAACCTGGGAGATGGGGGTTGAGGGTATTTTTGGCAGCATGCCCACTTGCTCCTCAATGGGAGACTTGCCTTCTATGTTCATCTCAGTAAGCGTCTAGTAAATTGACTTTTTAAACCTAAATTGAATGTATTAATGAAGACGGTTTTTCATAACAATCAGTAGAGAGGTTATTTCTCCTACTTAGGATGTAAGGAAGGAGGGAGCCAGGGTGAGTTAGGGAACTCTGCACTCTCTGTAAATCTCTTCCTCTCTCTCTCTCTTTTTTTTTTTTTTTTGAGATGGAGTCTCGCTCTGTCGCCCAGGCTGAAGTGCAGTGGCCGGATCTCAGCTCACTGCAAGCTCCGCCTCCTGGGTTCAGGCCATTCTCCTGCCTCAGCCTCCCGTGTAACTGGGACTACAGGCGCCCACCACCTCACCCAGCTAGTTTTTTGTATTTTTTAGTAGAGACGGGGTTTCACCGTGTTAGCCAGGATGGTCTTGATCTCCTGACCTCGTGATCCGCCCATCTCAGCCTCCCAAAGTGCTGGGATTACAGGTGTGAGCCACCATGCCCAGCCTCTTCCTCTCTCTTTTACATTACACACGAGTTTCTCTGGATGAGAACAGAGCAGTTCAGCAGCCATTTATCCAGCCCGGGAGGCGGAGAAAAGTTTCTTCTTTGCCTGCATCTTCTCTCTTCCTGCCTTTCCTAGAAGTACCCAGACATTTTCCTCCTTGGCCAGTTCTGAATCCACAAGCTACCTCTAACTGCAAGGAAAACTGGGAAGGCATTTTTTTTCCCTTAGTGGGAGGAATAGGGGGACAGGGGGCTGGTATGACTGTGGGATCAGCGGCCCATATTGTCTGCCCCGCTGGCCTGTGTGGCTTTCAGCTGGTGACCCAAGGGTCCAATTCTGACAACGTAAGCCAAGAGACTAGGGCCTTCCAGATTCTGAGTTCACATTCTAACATCTACCATACTCAAGCCTACAAGAAGGAGGAATGTGTGATTCAGCCTCAAATCCGCCTTCTCTGAGACATTCATGGGCAGCTTTAAGTGCTGAGATGCCGCAGGACCACACGTGTCCACCAAATACACCAGATCTTTGCTTCAGTATTGTTTTTCCTATTTGGAGATGTCCTTCCATCCTCCCTGTCTTTCTTTCCCCTTCTCCCTCCCTCTTTCTCTCCCCAGAGGGCAGGCTGTCATGACGGGGAGTACCATGTCCATGTTTGGCTTTTGAATATATTCTTTTACATGTAAGTGTTCATAGCAATATACAGCATGATATTTCATATTAATCTCAAATATTACACAAATGATGTCATATTGCTCACATGATCCAGCAACTTTCTCTTTTTTCCACATGGCATTAACTCTCTGAGATCTATCCATGTTGGCATGCGTAGCTGCAGCTCATCTCTCTTAGCCACTGTGTTCTCTTCTACCCTGTGGCTCAATCTTTTTTGAGCAGTGTTGCCCAGGCTGATCTCAAACTCCTCGTAATTACAAGCCATTGTAATTATTTATAATTACATCCTACTACTATAAGCCAATTAGGAAAGTGATCAAAGGAAAATTAAAACCTTTCTATGAAAAACTAAATCTCGTTGAAATCTTAGCTGTAGTAGCTAACTATGCCAGCATGTACTTTGGAGAGATAAGGATGCCAATCTTGCATCTTCCTACTCATGGACTGTTAGATTGTTTCTACTTTATGGTCATTGCGAACAATGCAGGAAGGGACATTTGTCTTCTTAGGTTTAGAAGCAAGCACTGCCATGTAACTATTTGCTAGGAGTTGAATTTATAGAACAAATGGTATCCATGTACCAGCATCTTTTACCAGTTTTGCCAAATTATTCTCTACTTCCAATTGCAGTCCTGGCAGCATACAGATGTTCCATTTTCCACATCTTTAGCCATTCTTCCCATAAAACACAAATGTTTTTGCTGTTCTGATGGATGACGAGAAAGGGTCTATCTTTGTGATTTTGATTTGTGCTTTCTTAATTACCAGCGAGTTTGAGCATCTTGTTCTGTTGCATACTCACCTGCGCTCCTGTTCTCTGAATTGTCCTTCCACAGCTCTTGTTTAGAGCAGGACCTTGCTCTATAAACACTCCAGACTCATCCTTCATCAATTATGTGTGCCGTCCACGTGTAGTCTCAGTTTCTAGCTGTCCTTGGCTTTAAGGTATCTCGTATTTTACAGATGTTTTAAATTTAAATGTGGTACATCTATCAGTTGTTTCCATTGTGGTTTGTACCTTTGAGTCTATTTCAAGACATTTTTCTCTATTCAGAATCATAAAATAGTCTTTTATAATCTATTCTAAGAGTTTTATTGTTTCACCTTCTTGCATTGAAGTCTGCAGTCAACTTTGGATTTACTTTTGCATATGAAGAAAAGCATATGGTGCATATAATTTACTTTTATATATGAAAGAAAAGCATCTGATGGTGCGTATTTCAAATAGGCAGGCAGATATACTAGTGACATTGGCAGAATGTCCTATCACTTCTCAGCTTTTGTACAGGACACTTTGGTGCCCCGTGTGTGGGGTCTTTCTGGGCTCCCTTTCGTTGTTGTTGTTGTTTTTTTTTGTTTGTTTTTTTGCAGAAACCTGTTTTTTAAATCCCTGATTTAATTCCCCAAGGGTTTTATTTTCAATACAGTGAATAATAAGCAGGGCATTTTGCTTTGATGTTGCTTGTAAATTATTTTATCATATTAATAAAGCTCCTTTTATTCCAATTTTGCTAGGAGGGTTTTAAAATGACTGTATTTATTTGGATGTTGAATTTAGTAACATAAGTTTGTGTATCTGTTGACATGACTATTCTTTAAGTTATTAGTGTGTTGAATTACATTCATAGATTTCTTAATATCAAAATAAGAAATAAGTGAACAATGTCTGTCTTATGATTTAATTGCATGTGTGTGTGTGTGCACGCATGCACATGTGTGGGAATATTCAGCTTGCTGATATTTAATTTAGGTTTCTGTATCTATGCTCAAAAGTGAGAGAATGTATCTCTGGTCAATGCTATAAATAATTCCATCTTTTTACTTCCAATTCTTTTTCTTTATTTTTCTTTCCAATTCTTTTTCTTTCTTTTCCTCTTTTCAGAAAGAGAAAGTCTCACTCTGCTGTTCAAGCTAGACTCAAACTCCTGGCCTCAAGAGATCCTCCCTCCTGTGCCAAATTCTTTTGTGATATGAAAGTTGATTTTTTTGGAGTAGGGCAATTATCTAATATGGGAATATTTGTGTTTTAAAAACACAAATATGGGGGCCAGGCGCGGTGGCTCACGCCTGTAATCCCAGCACTTTGGGAGGCTGAGGTGGGCGGATCACTTGAGCTCAGGAGTTTGGAACCAGCCTGGCCAACATGGTGAAACCCTGTCTCTAGTAAAAAATTAAAAAATTAGCTGGGCGTGGTGGCCAGCGTCTGTAATCCCAGCTACTCGGGAGGCTGAAGCAGGAGAATCACTTGAATCCAGGAGGCAGAGGTGGCAGTGGGCCAAGATCATGCCATTGCACTCCAGCCTGGGTGGGTGACAAGGTGAAACTCTGTCTCAAAATAAATAACTAACTAAATAAAAACAGTTATGGTATTTAAGTAAGAATACAGTGAGCCTTTCCTGGGACTGACTTCGACCCTCTTAGTTTTGTTGTTGGTTTTATTCATCAGGAGTAACTAGTGTTATGCCCAGACCGTTTGTTCCCCGAAGAAGACCACCAGAGTCCAGAGTCAAAGCCAAGCGGCAAGGATCTTTAATGCAAGTTCGAACTTGGTCCCTCCATTCTATAACGTACAAGAGGGCCCCGAATGATGCATGTGCCCGCTTTTTATAGCCCGATGCATACAGGATATGTAAGGTTACAGAGGTACAAAGGAATTCTTTTGGTTGCAGCATCACAACTGTAATTTGGTTAATACAATTAACAGTTTCTATTTGTTCCCGCGCATTTAGTAAAACTACAAACGGTTGTGACCTTATCAGGGGCTCTCTAGGTGGTGTTTCTGAGATGTGTGGGGAGGGGGATGTGTTTGCGTTGGGCTCAGGAAGTTGGGACAAAATAGAGGATTGTGTTTGTACTGGGCCCAGGACTAAGATATGTGGCAGACACTGGTAATTAGAGCAGGACAGAGACTTTCACAACGTTTGTCCTTACAATGTCTGGAGTCTATAGATAACCTTAATCGGTTAGGTCCGGGGTCGATCTTTAACTAGGCTCAGGGCGCCTCCCGGGCTGTCAGGGCGCCGCCCGGGCTGTTTGCCTGTGGACTTCATTTCTGCCTTTTAGTCTTTTCATTTGATCTCTTTCACTAGCACTGTTTCTTGCTGAGCTGAGATGAACCATTCAGGGTGGTGCCCACGGCACCCCCAATGGACAGGCTTCACCGGTAAGCAAGTCTGCATCCCATGCCAGTTCTGCTAAGAACATTCTTACATATTTTGGCAAATGTTCACCAAACACTAGAACTGGCAAGCAGCTTAGAGTGAGACAGCTGTCCTTCTTGAAGCTCAAGATTAAATGTACACAATCCAAGCCAAGCAGACAGTAAATCTATTTCAGAATCAGAGCTTCAGGAAGGATTTTCAAATACTGTACAATGGGAAAAAAGGAATCACTGATGAAACCTATTAAAATATCCTTAGAAAACACAGCTAAAATGTAGTCAAAAGATCCAAAAGAAAAGATGACCTCAGCAACTTTTGTCTCAACATTGGATAGCCTTGCAGAGATGATAGAACATCTTAGTGATGTCATATGGCAAAGGGAGGCTTGTCATGGCAATATTTTGCATTAACTCCATTTAAAGTGCAATTCTAGGATATACACAAGAGACACAATAATGTTAGTTATGCAGGAAGAAGCTCAGAGTCAGAATAATTTGAATAAAAGGTATGGTTCTAAAATACTAATTCTGATGTGTCTAATATAAATTAAAAAATGGTTCCAAGGATAATCCAAAAGTGATTTGGAATAGTTGGAGAACATTCCAACATTACTCATTTATATGTGCATTTTCGCAGCATCTTTAAAAAGAAAAACTTATTCCATTTGTTTATAATTACATCCTATTACTACAAGCCAATTGAGAAAGTGATCAAAGAAGAATTATAACATTTCTAGGAAAAATTAAATCTCATTGAAATGTTAGATGTAGTCCCTACCTATTCTGGCCTGTACTTTGGTGTAACAAGGATGCCCGTCTTGTCTTGGGCCCCGTAGTTGGTTGAATGGTGGCCCCAGAAAGATACGTACACCTTATAACCCTTGGAACCTGTGAATTATGCCTTATTTGGAAAAGGAGTCCTTGCGGATATAACTAAGCTAAGGATCATGAAATGAGATCCCACAGGGTTATCTGAGTGGACACTTTCACTCGTGTCCATGTAAAGAGACCACCAAACAGGCTTTGTGTGGGCAACAAGGCTGTTTATTTCACTTAAGTGCAGGTGGGCTGAGTCCGAAAAGAGGGTTAGTGAAGGGAGATAGGGGTGGGGCCGTTTTATAGGATTTGGGTAGGTAAAGGAAAATTACAGTCCAAGGGCGTTGTTCTCTGGTGGACACGGGCGGGGGACACAAAGTGCTCAGTGGGGGAGCTTTTGAGGCAGGATGAGTCAAGAGAAGGACTTTCACAAGGTTATGACATCAGGTAAGGCAGGAACAGGCCATTTTCACTTCTTTTGTAATTCTTCAGTTACTTCAGGCCATCTGGATGTATATGTGCAGGTTGCAGGGGATATATGGCTTAGCTTGGGCTCAGAGGCTTGACAGACACTAAATCCAAGGACAAATGTCCTGATACATGTCAACCTGAAATAGTCAGAAGGTCAGAATCTAATTCAAAGCGAGTTTACTCCAGCATAAATTGGTGTGAGGCTGCCACCCCACCCCTCCGAGAAACACCAGATCCAAAGGAATGGAGTCAGCCTGCCCAAGTAGGGAAGCGAAGGTTCCGCTTATAGCAGCAGAGACAGAAGGATGAAAACTCATTCACATAAGTTTGGTGCATAGTTACAGCAATTTGGTTGGTTATAGGCAGTGTTTCTTTTGGGAAAGGGTGCATTTAACATTTCTTACAGAGGGTGTGAGAGTCATGGGTTTTCTGTCATCTGGTCTTAGCAAAGCAGGACAGCAAGGGGAAGTTAATCGATAAAAGTGTCATTAATTTAAAAGGCAGGAGGTTTCTGTCCTGGACGTCATTTGATTCTTTCTAGTCATTGTACAGAACAAGAAAAATAAGAAAGCGAATTAATCTATAATCTGAGAAGACAAGTTGTGCCCATAGGTGACTGAGCTCACAATCACATCTCTGTCAAGGCTTAAAGTGTTTCTGGGGGTTCCAACAGCTTTTGAATTGTATTTATTTTCACATAAAAGACAAAAAAGGGGAAGATGAGACTCATAGAGGAAGGAGAGAGAAGACATTGGAGTGATGCAGCAAAAAAAAAAAAAGGCAAAAAATGTGTGGAGCCACCAGAAGCTGAGAACCGCAGGGAAGGATTCTCCCCTAGAGCCTTCAGAGCAAGGACAACCCTATTGAGACCTTGATTTGGAACTTCTGCCCTCCAGAGAAGACATTCCTGTTCTTTGAAGGCACCGACTTTGCGGTGATTTGTTATGGCAGCCCCTGGAAGTGAACACAGTTCCCATCTTGAACCACATCACGACCCGTGGGTGATGCCAAGCCAAGAAGAGCGATCATGACTTTGTCGACAGATCATGATCAAAACCCAAACAAAACAACTACAGCCCAAAATGCTGGGATGACTTCAACAAGATTTATTAAGGGTATATAGAATGATAAGCCAAAGCACAGGACAGGCAAACGTGACAACCTGTGGAGAGCGACCCTGAAGCAAAGGCAATGCAAACTTCTGCAAGGGGCTGCCACAGACGTGTGGTGACTCTGCAGGACTTTAACACGAGCATTGATCGCTTCCCAGAACTGGGAACACCTGCAGGGCTCCGACCCCACAGAAGCACCCTGCTGAGTCGCGTGGCTCCACTTTAGGGTGGATGCAGGCACGTCTGGCAGAACAGCCTCCAGGATGGAAAAATGATTGAAATCCTGCTCAAAGAAGATGTGAGCAGAGCAGGAGAACTTCCTGCAGAGACCCAGAAGCTACAGGAGGTGTTAGTCTCATCTGGGAGCTGCCAGGGGGAGGTTCTGAAACCAGTGAAATGATGGAGTTTCAGGTCAATGTCAGCCAGACCTAACCAAATGCTGGGGCATCCTGGGGCCAGAGGCCTCTTCCCATTGTTGGCGGTTGAAAAGGGAAGAGAAAATTTTTAGGGAGGCTCAGGGAGTGACCCAGCATCTGAATACATTGTAGTAAGGAGGGAGAAAAATGGTAAATTTCCATAATAAAGAAGTGGGTATGTGGAGGAGGAGGTGAGGGGGAAGTGGCCCATTAGTTTCAAACCCCTGTGGGTCTCTTGAGGGTAGAAGCTCCATTTCATCACTTTTATTCTCAAGAAATCCCTTGGAACACTGACTTGATATTTGTTAGCTGAATTTTTTTCTGTAGCTTAATGTTAGTTTTCCATACATGGTTATCTTTTATGGATAGCAGTAAGAAACTGACATTGTTTTGCCCCAGGGACTAGGAATGTCCCAGGTACTGGACCCACAGCTTCAGCTGGGAAATCTGTGTAATTGACATGATTTAGGGAAGGATTTTTTTTTTTATTGTTTAAACAAGTTTTTCCCTTATAATATTATTGATTCACTCATCAACAAATATTTAATAAATGCTCACTGTGCTACACAATAGGATGGTGAGCACAGACTTCCACCCACTCTGCGCCACGCAGCATCCGACCACCCTCTAGCCACCAACTCACTACTACTCTTGGCAACCCTGTCAAGTAGGTTCTTATTTCCATGTTGCATGTGAGACCACTGAAACAATGAATAATGTAATTAGAAATGAATTGAATTTATTTGCAACGGCAAAATAATTTGAAATAGAATGAAATAAGAAAAACTGAAATAATTTGCTCCAATTACGTGGTGGTTGTGGGGAGGGTGAGAACGAACCCAGGCAGTCTGGCTCCAGCCAGATCCTGGGCTCCTCAACAGACTCCGCACTCTTAGATGTACGATGACAGGCAGAAGGACACCAGCTCATCCTCACGTCACAGGCAGAGTGGTGGGAGAGAGTTTTTAATCAAATAATCAAATCATGAATCAAATAATGCCAAGTAAATATACAATTACAGTTGCAATTAGTCGTACAGATTCATCACCAAGGGGTTTGCTGTAGCAAAGGCCTGAAAAGCTTTCCCCTGGAAAGCCATCCTTAAGCTTATACCTAAATGATGTCATAAATTTGGTTAAGAAGGTGGGGGATGCTTCAGGCCAAAGTGAGTCACAGGCACAGATATGACTTTATGTCTTGTACAAGGTCCAGGTATTTCCTAGCACCAGATGTATCTACTTTGTAGATCGGTGGTCTTAAAATGTGGTGCATAGCTCAGAAGCAGCAGCAGCGCCTGGAAACTTACTGGACTCATGCACGTTCAGCCTCATCCCCCTCCACAGAAAAATTTGCCTGTGTCCATGAAAAGAGTCAAACTCTGTAAAATATTTGAAGAGATTTCTCCTGAGCCAAATATGAGTGACCCTGACCCATGATGCAGCCCTCAGGAGATCATGAGAACATGTGCCCAAGGTGGTCAGGGTGCAGCTTGGTTTTATAGGTTTTAGGCAGACATGATTCTTGGGCTCCACCCCGTCACGACTGAGTGGGGGATTCTGGAGGGTGGACCCACTGCTGTTTTAAACAGCCCTCCAGTTGATCCTGAGCTCACTCAAGTTTGGGATCAGCTGCTGTGGAAGATACAGTGGGCACATGCCCAGACCCCTTCCCCAGCAGATGTTCCCATTCCCCGCAGCTGAGTATTGGCCCCTGACAGCTCACAGCCACCGACTACCCACTCAGGAAGGCTGAGTCAGCACTGCTGAGTCAGCCTCACAGGAGCCTTTTGCTCCCGGATGCTGAGCTGCCTGTAGCCTCCACTCTCCCACCAGACCCCGATGACACATGACTCACATCATGCTTGCTCCCTGTCTCAAAGTGAGAATTGTGTTGAAGTTGTGTAATCACCCAATGGGTTCCTCCTACTCACTGCACAGGCAAAACCGATTCACTGAGACCATGGCATTGCAAGAAAGAAAGAGGGTAGCTGACACGAGGCTGGCCACATTAGGTGGGAGATGAAGTTATTACTCAAAATCAATCTCCCCCAAAATTCAGAGGTGAGGGTTTCTCAAGGACTGTTTGGTGAGCAGGGGTTAGGAAATGGGTGCTGCTGATTGATTGGGGATGCACTCAATGAGATGTGGAAATCGGTCCTCCTGCACTGAGTCCACTTTTGGGTGGGGCCACAGGACTGTATGAGTCACAGCTCTGGGTGGGGCCAACTGGTGGTCAGAAATCAAAGGCCGTAAAAGACATCTCAAAAGGCCGATCTTAGGTTCTAAAATAGTGACACTAATTATAGGAGTAATTGGGGGAAGTGAACATCTTACCCCCTCTGAAACAATGGCTGGCAACTGTTTCACTATGCCTACATCTTAGCAGAATGTGGCCCCTCTTATCCTCCCAATCTGGTGGCCTTCCGTGAGGTTTATAAAGGTGGTTTCATTTTGGGGAAAGGCTACATCATTTAAACTATAAACTAAATTTCTCCCAAAGTCTGTCCCAAGCTCAGGAATGACCAAGGGCAGTTTGGAGTTGAAGGCAAGATGAGGGTTGATTAGATCAGATCTCTTTCGTTGTCATAATTTTCTCACTGTTATAATTTTTGCAAAGATAGTTTCAGTTGTGCCCCAGAGCTGTCAGTGAGCCATATTCTAGTTTAGACACGTTTCCCATCTCCTTGCCCTCTCTGGCCTCCTTCTGTCTTCTTCTCCCAGGGACAATTTCCCAATAAACCTCTTGAACAAGAATCCCCATCTCAGGCTCTGTTTCTGGGAAAGCTTATCTGGTGTAGGCACTGTCATTCTGGAGGCAGACAGAGCTGGAAGAAAACTGAGACGGAGGTTCACCATGTTGGCCAGGCTGGTCTTGAACTCCTGACCTCAGGTGATCTGCCTGCCTCAGCCTCCCAAAGTATTGGGATTACAGGCATGAGCCACTGCGCCCAACCTGAAACCATTCTCTTGACATCATTGAGAACCTCCCTGATCCTTGCTCCCTCACCGAGGGTCTTCCCTCGGTTTCTTATCTGCCTGCCCTTCCCTACAGTATTTGAGGTTTCCGCCATCCCTTCCTCCGAAGAGCTCTCTGTTCCCTTGAAATGTGTAATAGTGCCCTAGTCTGACCTGGTAGACACCTTTTCCTATCTCTATATCCTATTTTACTTTTTATTCCTGACCCCTAAGTATAGTTCTTCAAATTTATAAACTAAACTCTCTCCTTTCTCTTTATAGTTTTAGAAGCTCCATCTAGTTTCATAATTTGAGTTACCACCTCTCTGAAAGTAATTCCTAAATGGTAATACTTAATCCTGATACTGACTCAGAACTTCCTGCAGAAATGCAAGTCCATCTGGTCTCTGAAAAGATCTACCTCCAGATGTTCATATCCCAGATAATGATGCAACTGTCTTCCTATCTAGCGGTGAATCCACTAAGCTAGGTCCCTTTGGCCTTGGGTGCTGCTGATGCTCACTTCTCTCCTAGGCTGCCCTGAATTTCATGACCATGCTAACCCAAGCAACCTCTTTCCATTTCCAGAAGACTGCACTGTTTAGGTTTTAGTGAATTTTGGCTGGATTATAAATACATTCTCCTGCTTGGTTTTTCCTTCAGGATCTTTCATTTCCTCGCTGTTCCCTGTGGTGCTAGATTAGTCTCCTTAAACTGCTATCAAAGAAAAACTGCATGAGGTGGGATAAACAGGCAAAGAAGACTTTATTCAAGACTGGGGCAATAGGGGAGAGAGATTGAACTCAACTCCACTGAAATAAACGGTAAGATAGTGTTTAAGTGCTGGGGTGAGCCAGTGGAGAGGGATGGGAAGACGTCAGGAGTGAGGTTGGTCAATGCAATTAAGCCATCTGGATTTTCTGATTGGTGCTTATAAAACTAGGCTCCCTTTCTCCCACAGAGATGATTGCATTTCAAAGGAATTGCTTCCAGCTCCTTGAGAAAGATATTCCTGAGTGTAAAACTGACAAGAATCTAGGAGAAGAATTGTATCTCACATGGGCAGAGAAATGATTTGCAGCTTCAGGTCTTTCTAAAGTTAATGCTCTAAGCAAAGGAAGGTCAGAAATAAGTCTGTCTGGAGTCCAGTGAAGATGAGGGTTATGTTAGGTTCACATGGTCACTGCAGGGCTGACCTGGCCACTGGCCTGCTGGAGTCTATGCAAAGCCCCTCTGCCATCCAGTGACCCTGCAGATTCCCTGCGAGGGACACAGGGTTCCAGGACCTTGGCTCCATCCTTAGCACTCATTCCTGGCCTCATTTCCATTCCTGATCACACCCCCCAGAGGGCCTGTCCTAAATATTTCTGTGCACATGTCTCCCTCATTCCCTGTCATTCCCTTTCTCCATGGCCAAACATTGAATTTTCAAACAACCTTCAAGGCCCAAATCAAATGAACTTTTCATAAAATTTCCCTAAATGCCACCCTTGGGCCTACACCATGAAGTATTAGTTTTCCATTCTCGTTGTCTTCATGGCAGGACTAAATGAATGAACGAGTGAAGAACAAATGAAGGAGTGAAATACATGATATGGAGAAGTCTTCCTCTCTGTGTTTCAACTTCAAAGTTGGATTTAAGTTGTCAATACCAGTTTTAGAAAGTGGAATTTACAAATACTTTAAAATATCAAAAATTTGCCAGTTCAAGTAATGTTCTTCTGAAGCAAAATGTATCGTCATGTAGCTCTTACTTCAAAAGGCTTAAGAACAAAATCCATGTGGCTACTATTTCAGAGTCTCTCGTAGCAAGTGGGTAAAGTACTATCTCTTGTTGAGTTTGGGCAATTGCTTTTGCATATCAGAGGACTAGTCATTAACCAGCAGAATTTTCTGTGATACCTACATGTTTCCCCCTACAGTTAATTCTCCCTTAATTCAGAATATCCTTCAGTAAGATTTTAAAGCTCAGGAATTTGTGCAAGTGGAATTTCTTTCACGAATAACATTACCTTATAAACAACAGCACATGTACGGCCACTTTTTCCAATATTCATGTAAATTTTTATGGACAACAATACATCAAGGCTAAGGAAAATACAAATTTCGAAATAGAAAAGTGTTACACCTACATTCTCGACAGGAAAACATTGTAAGTGCATTTAGATTTCGCATCTATATTAGCAGAGAAGTAAGTGCCTTGCTAGCCCTGGCTTAATGGTGACCATGGGATTTGTTCCTTTCCCGAACCTCTTCTATTCTAAGGTGAAGATGATTAATAGGTTGCCAAAGGAATCGTACATTAAGCTTTTCTGATCCGAGTATTCCTTGAGCTAACCGTGTAACAGCTCACTGCTGTGCAACTGCGGATATTGATGAATAGTTTTATGATTCATCTGGGCAGATCCATGAAGCCAATTACTTCATAAGGTGGCATTTCATCACAGTTGCCTTCGATCCTCTGTGGCTGGCTCATTGATTAGAGCTTGCCAAGGAAAGCAAGTGTAACAGTCTGGGATCCAAAATTGCTGACAGCCATATCTGGACTTCAGCATGGGTGTTCTGACAATGTGCTTGTAATTTCTCTAGGCTGGCTTAATTATTCTACCCTTACATAAGGTTTAGTAACTTGACATAAAGTGGAAGAAAATCCACAGTAACATTAGACAGAATCTGCAGTTCCTAGATTCGGATAGGACTCATCTGGAACTGCCTTCCCATCCACCCTCCCTTTTATTGAAGAATTTGATCATTGAATCTGGTCACGCATCTATGCATCATTTGCTCAATTTGGAGGAGTCAGTTAAATTAAAAATTCAAGCTGAAAAAATGTGCATTAGTAGGTGGTTTTGATTTTTCTAGCTTAAATACAGTAGAATTATATCTGGGTACAATTTCATTGATGCACTATGCTGTTAACAAGAGGAACAATTTGCAGCTAGCAAATGGTATGTGGATCCACGCACATGCATAATTGAAAAATTAGGTGCAAATAAAATATTTTTTCAAATGCTGTATTTTTGCACAGTTTGCTCTCCTTTAACCCCATGCTGATGCATAATTAATACAGAGATGTATTCACTTAACTACTGACTTCTAGAGACTGCCCGCAGGCATCTATTCCATCTCAGAGACCCAATGCAGTGTGACATCCAATGACATTTTTGCCATTGGAATGCAGAGTAGTTAATGATGAGAAAGAAGCTTCTCGTCTAGCAAAAAAGTAGGAGGCAGGCAGTAGTTTCCTCTAGTGAGGGACACAGAACTTCCTTGGGATCGCTGCCATTTAGTGGGACGGCACACGAGAACTCTGGAGCTGGGAATCAGAGCTGGTATGCCTTTCAAAAAGTAAATGTTTCACTGTGTTTTAAGAGTCTTAAAATTACAAAAATAAATGTGAAGATATGTTATAGTTTGAATATCTGTCCCCACCAAGTCTCATGTTGAATTTTAATCCCCAGTGTTGGAGGTGGGGATCCAATCACCTGGTGGGAAGTGTACTGGATCCTGGGGGTGGGGATCCAATCACCTGGTGGGAAGTGTACTGGATCCTGGGGGTGGGGATCCAATCACCTGGTGGGAAGTGTACTGGATCCTGGGGGTGGGGATCCAATCACCTGGTGGGAAGTGTACTGGATCCTGGAGGTGGGGATCCAATCACCTGGTGGGAAGTGTACTGGATCCTGGGGGCAGGCTTCTCATGAATGGTTTAGCACCATCCTCTTGGTGCTGTCCTTGCAATAGTGAGTCCTCAGGAGATGTGGTTGTTTGAAAATGTGTGGCAACTCACCACTACTCTTTCGCTCCTGCTCTGGCTATGTGATGTGCCTGCTTCTGCTTTACCTTCTGCCATGAGTAAAAGCTCCCTGAGGCCTCCCCAGAAGCTGAGATATGGGCACCATGCTTGTACAGCCTGCAGTACCGTGAGCCAACTAAATCTCTTTTCTTTATAAATTGCCCAGCCTCAGGAATTTCCTTATAGCAATGCAAGAACAGCCTAATGCAAGATGGTACAGAGTTCCCATATGTCCTACACCCTGGCTCTTGTTATTTTAACTGCTTTATTGAGATGTAATTCATATACCATAAAATTCACTTATATAGACCATACAATTAAATGGATTTTGGTGTATTTGGAGTTAAGCAACTATCATCACAATTAGAGCATTTTCATTATCCCAAGAAGAAACTCAGTACCCAACGTCAGTCACTCCTCTTGCTTCCAAACCCCTCAGCCCTAGTCAGCCTCTGATTGACACATGTCTATCACTGTAGATTTGCCTATTCTGGACATTTGTATGAATGGAATGATACATGATGTGGTCCTTCACGACTGGCTTCTTTCTTTTAATGACATGCTTTCAAGGTTCAGCCATGTGGTAGCCAGTATCAGAACTTCTTTCCTTTTTGTTGCCAAATTAGTTTATAGTATGAAGATGCCGCATTTTATTTCACTGTTTATTAGTTGCTGGACATGGTATTGTTTCTATGTTTTGGCTACTATGGATACTACTGTCATGAACATTCAGGGACAAGTTTTTGTGTGGCTGTGTATTTTTATTTCTCTTGGTTAAACACCTAGGAGTGGAATTGCCAGGTCATATGGTAACTGCATGTTGAATCTTTTGAGGAGCTTCCAGAACGTTTTACAAAGTGATGGCACAATTTTACTTTCCCTCCGATAATGTATGAGGGTTGCACTGTCGCTACATATTACCAACATTTGTCATTGTCTTTCTTTTTTTTCTTTTCTTTTTTTTTTTTGAGATGGAGTCTCACTCCGTCACCCAGGCTGGAGTGCAGTGGCACAATCTTGGTTCACTGCATCCTCCACCTCCTGGGTTCAAGCAATTGAACTCACCACCTCAGCCTCCCAAGTAGCTGGGACTGGAGGTGTGTGCCACCACACCCAGCTAATTTTTTTGTATTTTTAGTAGAGGGGGGGTTTCACCGTGTTAGCCAGGATGGTCTCGATCTCCTAACCTTGTGATCCACCCTCCTTGGCCTCCGAAAGTGCTGGGATTACAGGTGTGAGTCACTGCGCCCAGCCATCTGTCTTTTTGATGATAGACATCACAGGAGTGTAAAGTGATATTTACCTATATTGGCTTTGTATTTCCCTGATGGTTAATGACTTTGAACACTGTTTAATGTGTTTATTGACCATTTTTAAATCTTCTTTAAAGAAAGTCTACTCATACAATTTGCTCATTTTAGAGTGAGACATTTTATTTTTATTCTTGAGTTTGAAGGGTTCTTTCCTTATCAGACAAATGATTTGTATGTGATGCTGCTATGTAAATTGTTTTCTCAAATTTTCTTCCACCCTGTGGCTTGTCTTTATTTTCTTGGTGCTGCCCTTTGAAGCATAACAACGTTAATTTTCACAAAGTCAAATTGATCCTTTGTGCTTCTAGTATCTCATTTAAGGGAATTTTGACTAATTCAAGGTCACAATGACAGACATCGATGCCTCCTTCTAAAAGTTTTATAGGTTGGTTCCTACATATAGGTATTTAATCCATTGTGAATCAATTTTTGTACATGGTGGAAGGAAGGGCTCTAATTTAATTCTTTTGTAGGTGGATATCCAGTTGTCCCAGCACCATTTGTTCAAAAGACCCACTTCTGTTTAACTCAGCTGTCTTGACACCCTTGTCAAAAAACAATAAATATATGTGTTTCTTTCCATGCTCTCAGTTTTATCCCACTAGTCTATATGTCTGTCCTATTAACAATACCACACTGTTTTAACCTTGTATCTGTAAATTTGGGTAGTATTGTCATTTACAAAACACTAGGTTTTTTGATTTATGAACATAGGGTATTCTAAAATTTATTTAAGTTTTTTGAAATTTATTCAACAGTGTTTTGCTGTTTTTCAGAGTACAGTTGCCCCTCAGTACCCATGGGGGATTGGATCCAGGACCCACATGCAAACCAAAATACATATGCAAATGGATGATCAAGTCCCTGACATAAAATGGTTAGTAAATTTGCATATAACTCCATGAACAACCTCTTGAATATCTTAAATCATCTCTAGATTACTGGTAATACCTAATACAATGTAAATGCTATGTAAATAGTTATACTGCGTTGTTTAGGGAATAATGACAAGAAAAAATGTTGTACACTCAGTACAGACACACTCATCCTTTAAAAAAAAATTCTCCATCTGCAGTTGGTTAAACCCACAGACGCAAAACCCACAAATGCAAAGGGACAACTGTGTAAGTTTTGCACTTGTTTTGTTAAATTTATTCCTAAGTGTCTCTTTATTTTTGCTACTATTGTAAATTGCTTTCTTAAATTTTATGTTTGTAGTGTTCATTGGTAATGCACAGAAATACAATTAAGTTTTGTATGTTTATCTTGTACCCTGGAACATGCTGAATTTGATTATTAGTTTAAACAATGTTTTAATAGATTAATTAAAATTTTCTGTATGAAAGATCATATTATCTTCAAAGAGAGATAGTTTTACTTCTTCCTTTCCATTCTGGATGGTTTTTTTCATTTCATATCTTATCCTATCTACACCTCCACTACAACTCCAATTGAATAAAAATGGCAAGAATGGGAATCTATGCTTCATTCTTGATCTTAGGGAAAATTTTCATCTTTTTCATTAAGTTTGAAGTTAACTATGGGATTTTTCATAGGTGCCTTTTTTCGTGTTGAGGAAGTCCTCTTTTATTTCTAGTTTGCTGACTGTTTTATCATGAAGGGATGTTGTGCTTTGTCAAATTATCTGTGTAAATTGGGATAATAATGAAGTTTTTCACCTCCTTGATTCTATTGATATGGTGTAATTTTTTTTTTTTTTTGACAGAGTCTCACTCTGTCACCTAGGCTGGAGTGCAGTGGTACAATCTCAGCTCATTGCAACCTCTGCTTCCCCAGCTCAAGCGATCCTCCCACCTCAGCCTCCAGACTCCTATATTACATTATTTATTTTATTCTTCTAATTTTGACCATTGGGAGTTTTTTCTGCTGGCTCATGTGTTCCTTGGACATGCCACATCATCATGTGCGTGTGTGTATTTGTGTTTGGTTAGCACTATATCACTTATTGATCCTAAATTGATGATCTAGGATAATCATATCTTTTCTAACTTAATTCTAGAATCAGTCATTTCTCCAAGAAGCCCTACTTCCTTTCACTGGAGAATAGTGTTAGAAATCAAAATATTATCACTTCCTATTCTTGTTGTTAATGAGGTATCATTACTTCTAGGAAATCTCAGGTAACTGAGCAAGAAAACATGTGTAAATACCAACCCATGTCTACACATATCTATAAATATTTCTAGATCTATCTCTCCCTCACTCTCAAGCTAAACATGAGTTCGTACAGAAGTCTCTTACCCACTACCACATGGATGATTCTAGCCTTCTCTCATTGTGTATCTGTAAAGCCCCACACTAACAGTGAGTAACCTGGCTTCAATCACCCACCATCCACTTACTTAATTATTCATCTCTATTTACATAGATGGCAGTATAGAATTGTTAAAACATACTCCCCTGGGAAACAACATTATCAACTAGACTATAGTGCTTATGTGCAGATTTTTTGTTTAAAGTTTTTCATATTCCACTCAATTCCAAAGCTACACAGGTCAGCAGCATTTTCCCCACTCCCGTCAGTGGCATTATGTCATATCACAGCAATGTAGTCAGATGTTTTGTCACCTTCCGCGTTCCATCTCAGAATTCCCCCAGTCACCTAAACGCTTTTCATTTATATTTGTGCTATACTGTTCTACAGGTGTTAAGAGATAAATAATACCGTATATACACTATTAGAGTGCCACAGAGGGTAGTTTCACCATCTTAAAGAGAAATCCCTGTATTCCACATATTCAACATTCTCCTCCTGGCATAAATGCCTCCAGATCTGTTCTGTTTTTTAATGTTGTGCTGGCTAGTCTATGTTTTTTGACTTTTCGTATAGATGTTAGAGTCAAGTTATTTATAGTTACATAGTGGCTTGCTGAGACTTTTATTAGTATTGCATTGAATTTATAGGTCAATTTGGAAAAAAACAGACACTTTAATAATATTAAATCCTCCAGTTCATGAACATGGACTATATCTCTATTTATTTAGATTTTATTTTATTTTCTCTTTTTTTTTTATTTTCAACTTCATTGATTTCTGCTCTTATTTTATTCATTACATGTTTTCCTCATGCTATAGGGTTAAATTGTACATCTTTTTCTGGATTCCTAAGGTGAAATATTATATTGATTTACATTTTTCATCTTTCTAATACATTCATTTCATGCTATGCATTTTCTTTTAAATAATGCTTTCACTTTCTTCCACTTTTTAAAATAATTTTATCTTTATTTAGTTCAAATTACTTTTTACATTTCTCTTGAGACTTTTACTTTGATCTATATGTTATTTAGAAATGTGCTATTTAATCTCCAAATAGTTGGAAATTTTCTAGTTATTTTTGCTATTATTCAGTTCCTGGTTTAGTTCCATTGGGATCTGAAATATATTTTTATGATTGTTAAAAATTTATTAAATGTAATAATTTATGACACAGAAAGTGAATTATTTTGGTGCATGCTCCATGTGAACTTCAGAAGAAAGCATATCCTTCTGTTGTTGGATAGTGTTTTACAAATGTCAATTAAATCAAGTTGATTGATAGCACTGTCACATCAACTACTGATTTTCTGCTTGCTAAATCTATCAATTACTGACAAGAGGTCTGTTGATATCTCCAATTAGTATAGTGGATTTGTCTATTTCTCCTTGCAGTTCTATCCGTTTTGCCTCATGTATTTGGATCCTCTCTTGTTAAGAATATGCAGGTATACCCATTTCACTGCACTTTGTTTTATTGCACTCTGCAGATACTGCAGGGACTTTTTTGTTTCTTATTTTTTTATTTTTTTATTTTTTTTGAGATGGATTCTCGTTCTGTCACCCAGGCTGGAGTGTAGTGGTGTGATCTCGCTCACTGCAACCTCTGCCTCTTGGGTTCAAGCAATTCTCTGCCTCAGCCTCCCAAGTAGCTGGGATTATAGGCACCCACCAATTGCATGCTACACCCGGCTAATTTTTGTAGTTCTAATAGACACAGGGTTTCACCATCTTGGCCAGGCTGGTCTTGAACTCCGGACCTCATGATCTACCCTCCTTGGCCTCCCAAAGTGTTGGGATTACAGGCATGAGCCACCATGCCCTGCTGATACTGCATTTTTTACATAAATTATAGTGTCGTGGCAACCCTGCACTGAGCGAGTCTATCAGCACCATTTTTTTCCCCAATAATTTGTGCTCACTTTGTGTCTCTGTGTCACATTTTGGTAACTCTCTCAATACTTTAGACTTCTAATCTTTATTATATCTGTCATGGTAATCTGTGATCAGTGATCTTTGATGTTACTATTGTCATTATTTGAGGAAACAGAAACTGCACCCATATAGGACTGCAAACAATCAATAAATGTGATCCACTGACCGGCCATCCAATCTCCCATCGCTCTCCCTCTCCTCAAGCCCCCCATTCTCTGATCCACAACATTATTGAAATTAGGGCAATTAATAAACCTACAGTGACTTCCAGGTGTTTAAGTGAAAAGAAAAGTCACACGTCTTTCACCTGAAATTAAAAGCCTGACATGACAAAGCTTAGTGAGGGAGGCATGTGGAAAGCCAAGACAGGCCTCTTGTGCTAAACAATTAACCAAGTTGTGAATGCCAAGAAAAGTTCTTGAAGGAATTTCCAAGTGCAACTCTAGTAAACACACAAGTGATAACAAAGCAAAACAGCCTCATTGCTGATGTGGGGGAAGCTTTAGTGGTCTGGATAGAAGATCAAACCTGCCACAACCTTCCCGTAAGCCAAAGCCTAATCTAGAGCAAGACCCTAACCACCTCCAATTCTAGGAAGGCTAAGAGAGGCAAGGAAGCTGCACAATAAAAAAGTTTGAAGCTTGCAGTGGTTGGTTAATGAGGTTTCAGAAAAGCAGTAATCTCCACTGCATGAAAGTGCACGGTGGCCGGGCGCGGTGGCTCAAGCCTGTAATCCCAGCACTTTGGGAGGCCGAGACGGGCGGATCACGAGGTCAGGAGATCGAGACCATCCTGGCTAATACGCTGAAACCCCGTCTCTACTAAAAATACAAAAACTAGCCGGGCGAGGTGGCGGGCGCCTGTAGTCCCAGCTACTCGGGAGGCTGAGGCAAGAGAATGGCGTAAACCCAGGAGGCAGAGCTTGCAGTGAGCTGAGATCTGGCCACTGCACTCCAGTCCGGGCGACAGAGCAAGACTCCGTCTCAAAAAAAAAAAAAAAAAAAAAAAAAAGAAAGTGCACGGTGAAGGAGCACGTGCTGATGGAGAAGCTGCAGCAGGTTATCCAGATCCAGCTAAAATAGTTCATGAAGGTGGCTACACTAAACAAAGGAATTTTAATGTAGATGAAACAGCCTTCAATTGAAAGAAGATGCTATTTAGGACAGGCTGACTCTTGTTAGGGTCTAATGCAACTGGTGATTTTAAGTTGAAACCAAGGCCGATTGACCCTTCTGAAAATCCTAGGGCTCTTAAGACCTATGCTAGATCTACTCTGCCTGTGCTCTAGAATGAAACAAAGCCCAAATGACAACACATCTATTGATAGCATGGTTACTGACCTATGCTAGATCTACTCTGCCTGTGCTCAAAAATGAAACAATAAAGCCCAAATGACAACACATCTATTTACAGCACGGTTACTGACTGTTGTAAGCCCACTGTTGAGATCTACTGCTTAGAAAAAAGATTCCTCTTAAAATATTGTTTCTCATCGAAAATATACCTTGTCACCAAAGAGCTCTGATGGAGATGTACAAGGAGATTAACACTGTTCTCATGTCAACACAACATCCATTCTGCAGCCCAAAGATCAAGGATTAATTTCAACTTTCAAATCCTACTGTTTAAGAATTATATTTTGTCAGGCTACAGCTTCCACAGACAGTGATTCCTCTGATGGATCTGGGCAAATTGAAACTTTCTGGAAAAGATTCATCGTTCTACATGCCATTAAGAATAGTCATGATTCATGGGAAGAGGTCAGCATATCAACACTAGAGGAAGTTGGAAGAAGTTGATTCCAATCTTCCTGGATGACTTTAAGGGGTTCAAGATTTCAGTGGAGAAAGTAACCTCAATGTGGTAAAAACAGCAAGACAACTAGAATTAGAAGTGGAGTCTGTAGCTGTCTTTGAATTGCTGCAATCTCATGATAAAACTTGAAATGCATAAGGAGTTGCTTCTTATGGGTTAGCAAATAAAGTGGTTTGTTGACATGGAATCTACTCTCGGTGAAGATACTGTGAACATTGTTAAACGACAATAAAGGATTTAGAATATTACATAAAGTTGGTTGATAAAGCGGCAACAGGGTTTGAGAGGACTGACCTCAGTCTTGAAAGAAGTTCTACTGTGGGTAAAATGATATAAAACAGGATTGCATGCTACAGGGAAATCTTTCATGAAAGGAGGAGTCAATCCATGCAGCAAACTTCATCTATGTTTCATTTTAAGAAATTGCCAAAGCCACCCCAACCTTCAGCAACTACCACCTTGATCAGTCAGCAGCCTTCAACATTGAGGCAAGACCTTCCCCCAGCAAAGAGATTATGACTTGCTGTAGGTTCAGATGGTTTTTAGCACTTTTTGTCAGTATTTTTAATGAAGGTATGTACATTATCTTTTTAGACATAATGCTATTGCACACTTAATAGCATTATATACACTGAGAAACCAAAAAATTTGTGTGGCTCACTTTATTACAATGTTCATTTTATTGTGGCGGTCTGGAACCAAACCTCCAATATCTCCAAGGTATGCATGTACATACTCACGGTTGCGAATTTTTCTTTCTTAGAAAATTGACACTTTATTATAATATGAAGCTTCTTTTTATCCTCGATAGTTTTCCTTTCTCTGAACTCTGCTTAGTTTGAAATCACTATAGCTACCCCAGATAATTTTCACTGGTGTTAGTGTGAGGTATCTTTTTTTTCCCCATCCCTTTGTGTTGAATTTATCTGAGTGTTTATATTTAAAGTGGATTTCTTGTGGACAACATGTAGTCAGGTCTTGTTTATTTATCTTTTCCACTCTAGTGGTCTTATTTTTAAATCCACTCAACAATCTTCTTTTAACTAGTGTATTTAGACCATTCATATTTACAGTGGTTATTGATATGGTTGGATGAATGTCTACCACGTTTGTATGTGTTTTCTTTTTATTGCAGTTGTTGCTGGTTTCTTTATAATCCCTCCACTTTTCTTTCTCAATTAAATTGAGAATTTCATACGATTATGTTTTATCACCTGTCTTAGAATGTTAGCGATACTTCTTTTTAATATGCTTAGTGTTCACTCTAGTTTTCTATGTACATTTTTAACTAATATAAGTCCACCTCCAAATAACACTATGCCGTGTCACGTGTCCTATAGGCAACTTATAGCATTTCCACTTTCTCCCTTGCATCCCATAAGATGTTTCTGTTCTTTATCTTCCCCACATGCTATATTCATTACCTGTCTGATCAATTGAGAATGAGAAACATACAATATTTTATTGTATTTTCATTAACTTTTCTCTGAAGCTCTTCCTTTCTGTATGTAGATATGAATTTTGGTTCTAAAGCATTTGCATTTTTCTGAAGAACTTATTTTACAATTTCAGGTAGGGAAAAGCTGTAGCCAATGAACTCCTTCAGATTCTGTTTGTTAGAGAAAGTCTTTATTTCTACTCACTTGTGAATAACAATTTTGTGGCTATAGAATGCTAGGTGAGTAGGGTTTTTTTTTTTCTGTCAACAATTTAAACACTTATCTCTGCTCTTTGCTTATTTTATTTTTTTGCATGATTTCTGATGATAAATCCACTGTAAATTAAGTCCTTATTCTTCTAGGTTTGCTCCTCAGTGAGTAAAACAAATTTTGTTTTTTGTCTCTAGCTTCTTTTGATTTTCTTTTCATTTTTTTGTTTTCTGCAGTTTAAATATGCTATGTGTAAGTGTATATTTATTGATCATTAACTTTCTTGCTATTGTGTGACCTTTCTGGATCCACGTTTGGTGTCTATCATTAACTTTGGAAATTCCTTGGCAATTATTACTTCACAATTTCTTCTGATCTGTCTCTCTTTAATTTCCTTTCAGTAATCCAAATATGCATGTTTTTCACCTTTTAAAATTGTCCTAGAGATCTTTGATGCCCCGTTCCTGCTGTCGCTGTTGGCACTGTTTTCAACTGTTTTTCTTTCCATCTCAGTTTGGGAAGTTTCTGTTGCCATATTTCAGGCTCATCAACTCTTTCTTCCAGTCTCTCCCATCTATGGTGAGCTCATCAAAGGACATGTTTTATTTGTGTTACAGTATTTTTTTTTTTGAGTTCTACTATTTCTGTTTCGTTCTTTCCCCGAGTTTCCATCTCTCTTCTTACCTTACCCATCTGTTCTTGCATATTACGTACTTTTTTTAACATTAAAGCCTTCAACATGTCAATCATCATTTTATAATTCCAGTATCTGAATCAGGTTATTTGTTTTATCAGTGGTTTGGGGCACTGTGGTTTAGCTTGATCAACATTTCCTCAAGTGAAGCAAATGAAACATTAGCCCTCTAGAATTATTTTCCTAGAAAAAAACTGTGCATATCTATTTATCAGATATATACTTACAAGCAATCTACCCTAGACATTAGTATATTAAGGATTTATTGAAAGTAGAATTAATTTTACAGGGCTACAGTAGAGAAACTAATTTGCCTAACAAAGAGATTTCTCAATGTATTTGAATTTAGAGACATTTGTGGATACTTGTTAACCTTTCCTATGTCTTGTATTCCCTGGAATATGCTTTGGTAAACAATATTGTAATTGAAATATATTTCTCCACCAGTCCTTTACTCTTTTCTAGATTTTGTTAGACTACACATGTTTTTGCATTTTTTGCATATAATAGGTTCAAAAACATTTGATTTGATATTTATTACGGTATTCACTGTGAAACTGTCCCAGAATTCTTAGGTGTTCATTAAGTCTTTTATTCATATATTTTTAGTTATGTGTTTTTTAAACTCAGAAGGCAAAACAAATGTATAGAATATCTTTACCTAGTCAGCATCTATGAAACCTCCAGTTCCGAAAGAAAGCAAAAGTGTATTGTTTTCATATACCAAATGCTATTACGTGCCAAGATGTGCCAGGTATGGTTCTGAATGTTCTGTCTCAGTTGAGGAAACAGAAAAGGTCCTGTGTGACGGGGAGTATAGTCTAAGTTCTATGACACTGTGTTCTTGAACCAGCCCTTCCCTAAGAGACACACAGATCACGGCTTGTACTGTTTCTTATTTGTTAAGGCCTATGAATCATAATGAAGATGTGTCATGAGAAGGTCTGTCAATTCTAACGTTTCCTTAGAACAAGCTGCATTTAAATCAGGGATTTCTAAAGTGTATGCCATGAAGCCCTGTGGAGTGTTAACGTGTGCAATGAAAAATATGTTCCAAGATGGAATAATCACAGCACTTTGTGTTTAAGAAAATGAAACCTATTTACTTAGCGAAGGCACTCTTAGTACCTTTAACATATGTTCAAGGCTGTTATGCCAGATTCATCTATCTGTGTATGAGGAGGTATCTACAAAGTTTCCCAAACTAGCTGTCCAGGGAATAGCTCATAAATGTGATGTTTCATAAGTTATGTTTGGGGAAATACCTTTCTATTCCCTGTGTATGTAAGAAATGCCAATGTACCCAGATAAGAAATTTGTAAATGTGCCAATTTTATAAGCCCCCTTACTAAGGAAGCAAAAAATCTCATTGGGAAATATACCAAAGTTATAATTCGGAATGATCTGAACTTTAAAGATGCTTTACATGTTCAAAAAAAAGTCAAAAAAGGAGAAAAAAATCACATTGCAAACCGAAAACAAGCTGAAACAAATGGACCTATTTTTATATCAAAGTGATAACATAATAAAACCAAGAAAAATCATTAAAATTATTTCAGGTAATCTTTGAAAACAGCAACCTGACTTTAAATCCTTGGTGGTTATATTCAAAAGATGAAGGGAACAGAGAAATCTTGCAATTCACTCAGTAGTTTTATTGTTAGTAGTAATTTGGGTATCATAATTTTGACATCATTTAATGTATCTTTTAGAATAAATAACTGTTAATGTTATTAGGACAAACATATACATAGCTATACACACATAAAATCAAAAAGGATAAGAAAATAAACCGTCTTCATGAAATTTGCCCATGAAACAGCAATAAAACAGGGATTTAAAGCACACACACACGCACACACACACAGACAAACACACATCCTAGCTCTACCTACTCAGAGGGTTTTGAAAGCAGGGCTGTCTCGGAGGTGATAGCATACAAGCTTAGCTCTCGGCTTCTACGCAGCATTTCCCATTAAAAGAAAGGAGAACTCAAAGACATACAATGGTGTATCAAAGGTGAATTCATTGGATAAATGTGGGATAATTTAAGCATCAAAAACAAACAAACAAAAAAACCCACAACGTGAGTTTCTGTTTTTATTTTTGAGACAGGATGTGGCTCTGTGGCCCAGGTTGGAGTGCAGTGGTGCAATCACGGCTTACTGCAGCCTCGACCTCCCAGGCTCAAGCAATCCTCCTGCCTTGGCCTCCTGAATATCTGGGACCATAGGTTGTGTGTGTGTTTGTGTGTGTGTGTGTGTGTGCATGTGTGCACGAGTGTGTGTGTGTGTGTGTGTGTTTTAAAACATTTTTAAAGTTTTCTTTTGTAGAAATGTGATCTCACTGTGTTGCCCAGGCTGGTCTCAAACTATCAAACTCCTGGCCTCAAGTGATCCTTCCACCTCTGCTTTCCAAAGTGCTGGTGGGATTACAGGTACCAGTCACTGTGCCCGATCACCAATGGTTTTAATTGTAAACACATGAGCCAATAATAATATTAAAATACAAAACAAACCAGAGCAGACACAAAATGGGAAACCCAAAACAGAGAGTGTGGGAGAGGAGGGGATGTGTCCCCCAGGTTCCTCTTCAGAAAAGCCTCTGCAGGGCAGCAGGGGGCGCAGGCCGCAGGCAATGCCTGAGCTTCAGCTCCTCCCACCAGGCTCTGCCTGGGATCCAGGGAGCACCTCCCTCAGGCTAGTGCTCTTTGGGGTGGCAGGAGCTCTGGGTGAGGCAGGATGGAAAGGCCTGGCCACTTCAATCCCGCACAGCGCCCCTGGGCAGCTGACCCGTTCTGAAGGCAATGCCGGCCCCAGAGTTTTCCTCCAGGTTGGCCAGGGCTTGCTCTGTCTGCCCTACAGTTCAGCTTCTCCCTCTGCCCAGTTCTCCCCTTCCTTCATAGGTGAGCATCTCTAATACACATCCTGCAGCCCAAACTCCATCTTCGCAGTAGATGGGGAGGGGGAAATCCAAACTGTGACAAGGAAACAGAAAAAGAAAACTCACTTGTCACTATTGAAGGTGACAATTAGGACCACATTTTACCCTGAAAAGTGGGAAAGAATTAAGCATTTACCCAGAACCAGTTTATCCTCAGTGTGAGAAAACATTTTAAATGGTCCGTTTTCAGGGCATGATAAATCTGAGCACTGGCAGCCAGTCTGCCAATGTAACAAGCTGCACGGCTCATGCACCTAGAAGGTCACAATAAGTGAACAGAATAGAGAGGAGGGGTCAGCCCATAAAAGGGAAGAAAGTTTCATTATTGGGAAACCGAAACATAAGCAGGGAAGGAGACGGGGTATAACCTTACAAGGGGGATGAAATTTAGGTGACGTCCAGGAAGATTGTAACTCCATAGTACTCAACCAATGAAGAAGTGGGGGAGGGACTTGTGTGCTAGGAGACAAATCACCTGTTGTGACTGCCCTGGGGGTGCCTGCCTACCAGACAGTCCACCTTGCAAGACTGCTATTAAAAGTCTCCGTTTCGCTGATCTTCGTGCCTCCAAGTCCATCTTTTGGGTTTGGGTAGATGAGTGCGTTTCTCACATCAGTTAGTAAGAAAAGCTGTTCTTTATAGTAACATAGCGAGTAATAAGTGAAGAAAGAGGGATTCAATTAGAAAACCACTCTTTCACCAGCTCTAAAGAAATCATTCATCCTGACAGACAGATTATCGGTGATGGCTAAAATCATTCGGGAGAAGATTTTGGGGAAAGGGACATAGTCTCTGAAAAATTGTTATTTTAGAAAAACAAAACAACATGGCGGTAAGGGAGGTGGGGTAAGAACTGTAGAAAAGAGGGGACAGATTGAAGGCCATCCCCACCAAAGCCATGTGTAAATGTGTAAATGTTGACAGCTTGCTGGACAGTGGAAAGCCAGCCTGGAACAGTAACTAACTCCCCCTTAAACTGTGGGAAGAACATGCCGGAGTTCAACATGGGAATGCAGATTGACGGGTATATTTCCCATCCTTGTGTCCTATGACTGAGGAGTGAGCGGGGAGTAGAGATTCGTGAACGAACATTTGCCGTAGTGGCTTTTTTGCCCCCGCGTTCATTTTCTCTTAGGATAAAGGGATCTACGATCTCATTTGCTGAATCATTTACATCCCACTCATCGATCCCCGGGTTTGGGTGGAAGTAGACACAGGACCAACCCCAAGAATTGTGTCTTCAGGCACAGGGACTGGACAGGGGTAACCACATGACAGAGGAAGCCCTAGTGCTTTTTCTGAAACCACCGGGAAAGAGTTATAGACTCTTCATTAAAAGGTTAGTAAATGAGTAGGTGGTCAGCCTGGAGCTACACCTACATCTATACCACAGCAATGGCGGCCCTGCCTGAGAACAGAGCAAATGTAGACGCAACCAAAGGCAGAGAAGGAGACAGACAGCATCTTCTGGCTCCCTAGATCTGGCCATAACTGAAAGCAACCCCAGAACTTTCCAGAAATAGAAGCCAGTAAGTTCCCTATTTGTCTAAAGCCAGTCTGGATTGCATTTCTTTTCTTTGCAACTAATAAAGTGCTGAATAAAATAGATGTAATAGTCAAAAATCTGGGCAAATTTAGGTGTATATGTGTGGGAATCTTTTAAAATTTTTCATAGAAAAAAAGCATGCAAATTTTATTTTTAAATTTTAATTATGAAACATTTCAAATAAGCATAAAAGTGCAGAAACGAACAGATTATCCGTGTACCCACCTCTGAACAGATATTAACATTTTGTCATATTTGCTTCTGAGTTCTTTACTGAAGCATCTGCGTGGTTTGAAATGTGAGGTAGGAAGAGTATAAAGTGTTCTATCTGCTCTTTCTGTCTCCTGAGATCTTTTCCCTTAACAGCTTTCAGGATTCATGGATTTCAGTGAATCTTTTCATAACTATTCAAGTACATCCATTGGCTATACATTTTACCACAAATTACAACATTTATATAATTAGACTTATCCTTTGCATTTTCCAAATAATATATGTTAGAGATTGTTTCTTTATAGTACATATAGAGCTGCTGCATTTCTTTAGCAGCTGTGAAGCATTCCTAAATCTAAGTCAAACATTTTGTATAATTGTAGTTCTGATAGCTTTTACAAAAGGTCCAACGTAGAGGTCATATCAATTTATACTCCCACTGATTATGTATGAAAATCTATGCCACAAAGGCTGGTCAAGTTCGAATAATCAAATCTTTGCCAATGTGATCAGTGAAAAAATGGTATTCCGATGTTGTTGAAAGTTGCATTTTATGCTGAGCATCACTGCATCTATATAAGGGCCACTTGTATTTCATTTGTATTTTGCGCCTATTTTTTTATGTGTTGTTTTTAAATTGGACACACACACATACACACACATTGGCCATTTGTGACGTAAATAGCCAATGTATTTTCCAGTTTCTTATTGGCCTTCTTACTTTTCATTATGGTGATTTTTCTCATATAGAATCTGTAAAATTTTATTTCTGTGTCACCAACCCTAATCTATTTTAGGGTTTTGTGTCATTTTTAGCAAAGTATTATGGGTTGACCTGTGTCCTCCCCAGCTTCATCTGTTGAAGCCCTAACCCCTGATACTTCAGTATGTGACTGTTTTTGGAGACAGGACTTTTAACAAGGTAATTAAGTTAAAATGAGGTCATATCTGTGACTTTTGATCCAATATGACTGGTGTCCTTATAAGAAAAAGCTACAGAGGGACACACACAATGGCAAGACCACATGAGGACACAGGGAGAAGATGGCCCTCTGCAAGAAGTGGAGAGAGGCCTAAAACATGTCCTGCCCTCATGGCCTCCCAAGAAACAAACCCTACTGACATCTTGATCTTGGACTTCCAGCCTCCAGAACTGTGAAAAATAAATTGCTGTTGGTTAAACCCTGTTGTCCGCAGTACTTTGTTACTGCACCTCAAGCTGACTGAGACACAAGGATTTCTTACAGTAATATTTTTAACACGCAAAGAGTTCCATTATCCTCCAGGCAAATACGTTACTTTATTGTTAACATTTATATGCATTTTTTATTTTTTGCATCTTCTGCAGTGGATAAACTCCATTTCAGAGAGATGCTACCACTTCTAAAAGAAGGGTGAGGAGAGGAGATCCCAGCACTGGGTGATGACTGGGCCTCCCCCATGCATCGTTTCTTACCCATCTCAGCCACCACCCCCATAGGGGGCACTGACCCCTGAAAACAGGTATGGTAGCAACTATGATGAGACTTAGCTCTCCCCAAAGAAAACAGAGTGGGCTGGAGGTGTGTTCACTCCATTCAGTCATCATGCAACATATCCAGTAATGACGATCTCTCAGACATGGCAAGAGAACCTTTCCTTTCTGCAGCAGCCTGTCTGCCCTGCTGGGGAAGCACACTCAGCAGTAGCCCCAGGCCACAGGTGCTCCAGCAGGTCTTCCTCAAGCACTGGTGAGCAGCAGAGAATTCTTACAGGCTAATATCCTATCCAACAAGCTGTGCTTGTGTCCCCAGGGAGAGATCAAGTTAGAAAAACTCATCTTGAACAGAATTGTATTCACAGCTCTGGCTTGTGCAGAGCTGGTTTTGTTTTCTAATCAAGTTTCTGGGCTGAATATTTATTCACTTTTGCCTGCTAAACTCATTGTATGGCTTTTAAGTGGGGGAAAGTGTCCTGTTTCATTGTTAGTTGATACTGAAAGTGTTTGATAAAAGAGCCAATTTGTCCTTTTCCCCATTGGATTTAGATTTGAGTTAACAAAAAGTCAGGACTGAAGTGGTTGGTCATACATCAAAGAGTTTAGATCTAATGGGCTTTTGAAGAGATAGTGTAAACATGTGGGAATAGTGTTCTAAGGCAGTAATGTTGCTTTAGAACACCATGAGGCTTTTATGACTATGAACAGCGTTTAAATTTTAAATGACTTTTAAATACGTTCTTTCAACTTCTCTCTTTCTTTCCTCTTGCCACAATTGGACCTTAAGTACATCTTGTCAGTATTGTACCAAGCATAGGTATTGTGGTTAGCACGCAGCAGTGCTGCATGGGAGGCCAGAAGACACACTGGACTTTCCATGCTATACATTTGTCATCATATGAGCAGGGCTTTTCTGTGTATATTGGTCACAAGATCACTTAACACTCTTCCAGGACTCTTCTCACAGCCTCAGATTGGTCAGTTCTGTGGACCGTGCTGGTATTTTCTGGATTCATCTTCAACGTTCCCTGGTAAGGTGCTATAGATCCAAAGGTCAGGTAATGGAACGCTAGACTATTAACATTATAATAGACTGGTTCACCGCTGGATGTCCAGCACGTGATATAGTGCCTGGTACCTAGGAAGCCTCAACAAATATTTATTTAATGAATGGGTAATCTTTTAAAAATTGTGAACTGAGTAAATAAGACCAACCTTCAAAATAAAGACAGCTAGAAAAATCATACAACATATTAAAAATGTTGCAAGAATGCGATAAAAAGCAAACACGATAGTGATGGGTTACCGGGATAAGAGGCCGGAAAGATGTCCTCACATTAAACACAATAGTGATGGGTTACCGGGATAAGAGGCCGGAAAGATGTCTTCACATTAAACACGATAGTGATGGGTTACTGGGATAAGAGGCCGGGAAGATGCCCTCATATTAAACACGATAGTGATGGGTTACCGGGATAGGAGGCCGGGAAGATGCCCTCACATTAAGGGGTGCTACTCTTCTGTGGTCATTGATGTGAGCCAGAAGCAGCCAGGCCATTACAGACTCTGAAGCTCAGCTTCTAATGATCTCAGTCATTGAAAAGGGATAAAGTTGAACCCAGATTACTATAGGAAAGATAAATGGCATCAGTTGGGACCCAAGTCATTTCTGCAAACAATGGTAAAAATAAAATGTCCAGGACATTATATAAAATAGCCAGGCACATGAGATGTAAAGATAACATATTTAAAAACCAATAGAAAATACAGGTAACAGGGACAAATTGAAAGGGAATCCAAAAAACCTGAGTTGTGGACCTAACAAAATCCCAACAACTGTTATTATCATTCATGTGCAAGGAAGTAAAACCCATTGAGAATTTTTGCAAAGAACCCAGAAACTGCTAAAAAAGAGAATCAATTGAAAATAATGAAACAAAGAAAAGAAAAGAAAAGAAAAGAATGAAACAGAAAAAAATAAACAAACATTTAGAACTTGGTAGATTTAACACAAATTAGATGCAGAAAGAGTGAGATGGAAGACAGGTTAAATGTCAATGTCAAGAGTAAATCACAGAGTGACAAATTATGGAAAGTACAGAAAAGGGCACAAAAGACACTGCAGATACCAAGAGAAGGACTGGCACATGTGTAATTGGAATTCCAAAAGAGAAGAGAGAGAAAATTGAACAGAAACAATATCATATTGGCAGATAACTTTTCAAAGCTAAAAAAAGACAAAAATTACAAATCTAAGGAGCTTTATAAATCCAAACATAGTAAAATTTTTAAAAAGCCTATGCACTAAGGTATATTACAGTAAAACATTTGGGAAAAAAAGGTAAAGGGAATTTTAAACATTCTCAAAAACAGTCAGAGGAAAGGGGTCGGGTTCCTGCAAAAGAACAATAGGAGCTGAAACCCACAACTCTCTTCTCAACAGAAGAAATACAAGCCCAAGGCAATGAGACTATGAAAAGGTATTAAAGGGCTAAAAGAAAGTAACTACCAAGCTGGAATTCTGCCCAGCACAATAATAACTTTTAGTGATGGAGAGGAAATACATACATTTTCAGACAAATATATGAGCAATTTCAGCATCACCAAGCCAGCACTAAAGGAAATACTGAAGTTGTTCATCAAGCAGAAGGAACCTGGATCAGACAGAGCAGAGAAAGTAACAAAGAACAAAAAAATGGCAAAGGTGAAGGCAAACCTAAATAATATGGGCTGTATAAATTACCATAATAAAATCCTATAAAATAATACAGCTTAGGCCGGACGCAGTGGCTCATGCCTGTAATCCCAGCACTTTGGAAGGCCGAGGTGGGTGGATCACCCGAAGTCAGGAGTTCGAGACCAGCCTGGCCAGTATGGTGAAACCCTGTCTCTACTAAAAACAGAAAAAGTTAGCTGGGCGTGGTGGTGGGTGCCTATAATCCCAGCTACTCGGGAGGCTGAGGCAGGAGAATCGCTTGAACCTGGGAGGCGGAGATTGCAGTGAACTGAGCTTGCACCATTGCACTCCAGCCTGGGCAACAAGAGCAAAACTCTAAATAAATAAATAAATAAAATAATATAGTTTACCCAAGGAGTTGTTCCTTGTTCAATTTTGTGGCCTTTCATCATACATATACATATTCTGTTCTCAGCCAAATTCTCAGGGGAACCTCTCTGCAGATTTCCGGACCTCTTCTGTGTGCAGCTCCCTTCTCTCAAGTCCTCTGCCCCTCAGTTTCAAGCCAGTTACATCCCCACCAACTCTGTCTCCTCAACTTAGCAAAATCATCAAGCTAGGTGTGAGCCACTCCTCCCCAGGGGAACCTCTCTGCAGATTTCCGGACCTCTTCTGTGTGCAGCTCCCTTCTCTCAAGTCCTCTGCCCCTCAATTTCAAGCCGGTTACATCCCCACCAACTCTGTCTCCTCAACTTAGCAAAATCATCAAGCTAGCTGTGAGCCACTCCTCCCTGTTTCATCCTCTGGGATTTGCTTCTAGCAGAGAGCCTGGGCAATTTTAGGGCTCATCTTGCTAACACCTCTTCTTGTGGGGCTCATTTTCCTACCCTATTGTACAATATCCAGTTTTCTATCTATTAGTTCAGAAATTATATTCACTTTCCTTCATTCACTGAAAATCTTGTAAGGATAATTAACAAATGCCCCTCCCATCATTCATATACAGTTCATCTATATTTTAAACTTTAATCTAAAATGATGAACACTAACAAAACTTATTAGACACCCAGAGGAGCAGACAAGGTGGCCTGTAACCAAGAGAAAGCTCAGTCAATAGAAACAGAACCCAGAATGACAATGATGATAAGATTTGCATGCAGGGAGGTTAATACAACTATTACAAACATGCTTCAGTTGCTCGAGAATGTAAGAAAAATATGAGAAGAGAAGTGGTCAATATTGAAAAAAAGAATGGAAACTTCTAGAAAGATAGACAAACAGGCCACTGGACACAATCTATAGTCCGGAGCATGCCCCAGCTATGTGGACAGTGAGCTTAAAGTAAAGGTGGCATTACAGAGCTGAGTCTAGTCAAATACACAGTGGTGGATAAAGCGTATGTCCACATAAGGCACAAAGGAAGCATGATTTCTATATTATGCCACACTAAAAACCAGCCCAAGTGGATCACAGACCTAAATGTCAAAGGTAGAACCATGGAGACCCTCAAACATATAAGGAGAATATTTTCATGACCTCAGAAGTCAGGACATTGTTTTTCAAACCCCAGAGTACTAAACAAACACACCAGTCATAAAGGAAAAGATTTCTAAATTTGATTACATTAAAATTAAGAACTTCATTCTTTCAAAAGACACGCTTAAATAAGTGAAGCCCCTAGGTTGAAAAATCTATTTACTGTACATCTCACCTATGAAGAGGTACTATTCTAGAAGAAGTAGGAGATACATAAAGACTTGTTTCAAATCAACATTGAAATGGACAACCTAGCAGAAAAGCAGGCAGAAGACTTGAATCGGCTTCTCCAAGAGGATATTAGTCAAATGGCTAATAAATGTATGAAAAGGTCTCAACAGTCAAAAATGCAAAATGAGCCCAAAATGACGCACACCTCTTCCACTTACCAGAAGGGCTAAAATTAAACTAAAATACAAAGATACAGGTCAGGATATAGGGGAAGAGGAACTCACACACTACTGGTAGGGATATAAATGGAAACAACCACTTTGTAATAGTGTTCTGTATTTGAAGCTACACCAATATTATGACTACTATTTTACTCTTCCTCAAGTAGGTATCTTTTATATATTAAAGAAAAAGAATGAACTATAGCAGTGTGCAACAGCATGGATGATGGATGAATCTCAAAAATGAACACTGAGCAGGCCAGGTGCCGTGGCTCACGCCTGTAATCTCAGCACTTCGGGAGGCCGAGGTGGGCGGATCACGAGGCCAGGAGATTGCTACCATCCTGGCTAACACGGTGAAACCTCGTCTCTACTAAAAATACAAACACAAAATTAGCCGGGCGTGGTGGCGGGCACCTGTGGTCCCAGCTACTTGGGAGGCTGAGGCGGGAGAATGGCGTGAACCTGTGAGGCAGAATCTGAAGTGAGCTGTGATCATGCCATTGCACTCCAACCTGAGTGACAGAGCAAGACTCTGTCTCAAAAAAAAAAGAAAACTGAGCCAATGAAGCCAGACTCAAAAAGAATATGAACTATGCTATTCTTTTCATCTCGTATGTTTAAAACTTAACTGTAATATTACAAAAGAAAAGGAAATAAGGGATTATCATAAAAGATGGGATAGCAAAATCACCCCTGAGAGTGGGGAGAAAGTGATTTGGTGGGGCGAGAGGGGACTTCTGGGGTGTAGAAATATCCTATGTCTTTATCTGGATGCTGATGTACTGGGGGCTCATTTTGTGACGAAACACTGAGACACACACTTAAAATTTTTCCTCTTTTCTGTATGTGTCATATTCATAATAGCAAAAATGTTACACAAAGAAAAGAAAAAGCAATTCAGGTTTGAGTTAGATGTCCTTTCAGGCAAATGGTTCCCACAAGAAAAAGTCTTAGACAAGAAGATCAAGGAAAATGTGAAGTATGTATCACCAGATTCCAGAGCAGAGCATAAATATAACAGGACAGTTCCCATTACGTTCCCAGAGCAAATTCAGGAAGTAGAATTTACTAAAATATGCTGATGCAGAATCTGATTCTAGCCCATTGTAGTGTGGGAGAAGGAAGGAGAAGAGAGGAGAGGAGAGAGAGGAGAGGAGAGGAGAGGAGAGGAGAGGAGAGGAGAGGAGAGGAGAGGATGGAAGGAAGGATGGAAATGGAGGGGAGGAAGGGGGAAGGAGGGAAGGAAGGAAGGATGGAAGGAAGGAAGGAAGGAAAGAAGGAGGGGTATTTCAATAACAGTGCATGTTCATTAGAAACTTTTTTGAAAGGAAATATAGTTTATCAAGTGAAAGAGATAACCAGCTACAATGCCACCGTTTAGAAATAATCACCTGACACTGTGGTATATGTTTTGTATCTCTGCATCTATATATGGATATTTATCTATCTATATCAACACAATGCAAGGCATATAGGAAGTATTCAATAAATGCTATTTTCCTTCTTACCTACATCATAGGAAATTGCTTTTATTATTCTGTTTGAAACCTGTGATTTTGATCCAATGTTATAATATAAAGGAAGAACAAGTTTCTTTTTTTATTCTAAAACTTTGAAATTATAGAATTCAATAGCTGCTGGTTTTCCACACAGTGCTGTTTTTGTGATGCATATAATTATTATCATCTAACATTTATTGAGCACCCTCCAATGAAAAGACACTGTACTAGATACAGTATGAACAATATTTAAAAGAAGTCGGCAACTATAGCAACTTGCAGGAAAGAAAACAATTGATTTTTAAAAAGTAATTTGACTTTCTTTGGGAAATATTTAATTACATGTGGACATATTTGCATATTTTCCTTGTGACATGCTTATTTTAAAAGCAATGGAAGATCTATTAAATTGTTGCAGGCTAGAGGGACAGGAAAAAATCCAGTTGTTTATAGTTTAGGGGAAAATGCAAAAGTGCAAATGCCGTTCTCTACTCTTTTTCTATTCATCTCTCCCTTTTATCTTCTTTAATCTTATAACAATGACAGAAACCTCCATGCTGCTAATTTTCACTTTAGATCTTAAGTAATAAGATTTTAACCTCAAACTGTTATTTCTAACTACCCACGGACCACCTTTACCTGGTCCTCCCACAGGAAGTTTAAAGGCATCTACGGAAACCTACACTTATTATCCTCCCCTCCTCCTCCAAAAAGATTCCATACTAATTTACTAAGTGAGACTTGCAGCATCATCAGTCTCTCCAGCTTAAGTCTTCAGATAAATCTTTGACATTTCACTCTTCCTCACCCACACTGTATGAGTCAACAATCCTTGATTACGCCTCCTTAATCTTTCAATTCCATTTCCCCCCACCGTCTCTTTACTCACTGAGTCAGCATCTTTCACCTTTACTCTTGTAGGAGCCTCTAAAAGATCTTACGCTCATCATCTGTTAGTCTTCTCTATGCAATAGTCATAACATTCTTTTTAACACTGATCATATCATGTTATATCAAAGATGAAACGCATTTATGATTCCCCAGTGCCTGCAGGACAATGTCAAAATCCCTAAACAAGATAGCCAAGCCCTCTCATTACATGCCCCAATCCAAGCTAACAGCAACTCCTCTTATATTTGAGGCATGTTTCAGTAACCAGGGCTTCTTATAATCCTTTTACACACTATTGGATTTCATGTCTCTATGTCTTTGCCTGAAATAGACTGTTTTTTTTTTTTTTTGCATCAGTTACAGCAAACTTCTTTTTATCTTCTAAAGTCAAACACAAAATTTATCCTTAGTTTTTTTTTCTTACCTACAAAATTTAACATATAGTTTTTCTGTTAAGGTCCTGAGTAGGAACTGCTTTATCCAGTCACTTTCATGCATAATTCACTTGACACAGGGCTCATTCATTCTTTCAATACATTGGTGAGTACTCAATATTTGTGTTTGAGATGCAAGTCACAATTCAGGCACTGGGGATACCAGGTAAATAAGACAGGCTTCTGTTTGACCCCTTTGGATCTTCCCTTCTCATGGTGGGAAGCAGCAGAACGGAAGTAAATAAATAAAGTTATGAAGAAAATAAAACAGGGTCATGGGATAGAATATGATTGGTGGGATCTACTTAGATAATGTAGCCTGGAAAGTCACTTCTAATGAGATGATATGATAACACATCTGAATTATGACAAAGAACTAGGCATGTGAAGAGGCAATAAAGTTTGTTGCAGAAAAAGAGAATGGTAGTTGCGATGACCTGAGCTTGGAATATACTGGTGGCGTGCACAGAAGACGAGTGTGCCCGGACCGTGGCCAGCAAGGAGTCGGTGGCACGAGGTCAGTCCAAGGCTGGATTGCAGGGTTTTTCTTTTGTAACTCTTTTTAAAAAGTTTTAATGATAGCCCTAAGGATTACAATACATACCTTTAATTAATTACAGTCTACCTTCTAATAATGTTACAGTGCTTCACATGCTGTATAAGAATTTTACAGCTGTATAATTCCAATGTCTCCTCTCCATCTTTTGTGATAATATGAAGTGTTTTGTCACACATTTTACTTTTACATAGTTATAAATCCATAATGCACTGCTACTGTTTTTGTTTTCGACAATTACCTTTTAGAGTGATTAAAACTAAGAAAAATATATTTTATATCTCTATTTATTTTAACCTTTTCTGGAGGTTTTCATTTCTTTCTGTAGATCCAAGTTTGTAAGTCATATTCCCATTGCCTGAAGAACTTCCTGCCACACTAATCTTACTGCAAGATAGCTGATAATCAGGTCTCTGAGTTTTTTTATTGGTTCAAGAAATATTTCTCCCTCATTACTGAAAGCCATCTATACTAGGTGTAGAATTTTGGGTTGACAATTTTCTTTCCAGCTTTTTAAGAATTTTACTCTATTGTTTTCTGGCTTGCACAGTTTCCAATAATAAGTCTTATGTATTTTCTCTTTATTTCCCCCTCTTTATAAGGTGTCAATTTTTCTTTGGATTCCTCTAAGATTTTCTATTTATCTTTGGTTTTCAGCAGTTTGAGTATAATACATGTATTTCTTTTTAAATAATTTTTTTTATCTTCAGATATTTACCATGCTAGGGATTATCTGAGTTTCTTGAGCCTGTAGTTTTATGTCTTTAATTATTTTTGGAAGATTATCAGTCATTATCTCTTCAAGCATATCTTATGCCACATTCTTTCTCTATCTTCCTTCTGGGATTCAGTTTATATCTCTGTTTGGCCATTTGATCTTTCCTCACATCTCTGGGCTGTTCTGTCATATTGGTTTTTATCTTTGTGCTTCAGTTTAGGCAGTTTGTATTGATCTATATCCAAATTCACTGATGGTTTTTCCTCTTATAGGTATTAAGTCTATTGGTGAGTTTACTCAAGGCATTTTTCATCTCTATTATCGTGATTTTTATTTCGAATCTCCCTGCTGAAATCCACCATATGCTTCTGCATGTTGTCTCCCTTTTCTAACAAAGCCTTTGACATATTAACCACAGTTATGATAAATCTCTTTTATATTTACATCTGAGTCACTCCTGAGCCTAGTTCAGTTGATTTTTTTTTTTTCTTGGTAGTGTCCTTTGTGTGTCTCATAACATTTTTTTTTTTTTTTTTTTTTACACTTGAATGCTGTTTACTTGTAAATGGCATGTGTAGAACAATGGAGACTGATGTAAATAATATTTATGTCTGATGTGGACATGCAACTTTTATAGGCTGTTGGGGCTGGAGTTGAGCCTCTCTAGCCAGGAGTTGAGCTAAGTGTGGGTTTTGTTGCTACTATGGTTACTGGCTTTACATAACTCTGGCATTACCTCATGCTTCCGATGGGAGCTGGTTTACTGGAGGGATTTTCTTAATGATACTACTCCACCCTCAACTTTGGGACTTCCCTGGATGCCTGCACATCTCAAAGAGTCTCCTCCATGCCCTTACCCCTCCCTGATGGTAGATTTCTATTGCTTGTTTCTCTGTGCTTGTTAGCCAGGGAAGGGGGGCAGTTGTGCTGTCCTGGTCAACCCGTAGTCTCAGAAAATCTCAATATCCCTAGATTTTGGGGGTGGGGCTTTCTCAGAGATCCTGCCCCTCTCTTACCACTAGAAGGCCTGTTATGGTCTGTGCCTAGGATGGATGCCTGCCACTTCCCAAAGGGTAATAGGTTTCTTATTTTCTCTTCCTCCCAGCCACAATGAGTTTTCACCTGTACTCAAGGGTCAACAAGGTTTGCTGCCCCTCCTGCAGCATCTTAAGACATTTGTAGAGGAAGAGGGTTCAGGTGGGACATTGTGCCACTCCATGGTGACCATTCCACTTCTACAAGCCTGCACCCCTAAGGGAGGCTTTCTCTAGCCTCTCTCTCCCAATCTTTCTCCTGAGCTCCTGGTGGAGGTCAATGGAAAGGAATCTGCAAGTAAGCGCATGCCCATTGTGTCCCTCCGGTGAGTCCACGCTTGGTTTTTAGCAATTTACGCTCAATTCTGCTCACCTGTTTGCACAACAGCCCTACCTTATCCTGTGCTCTGCCACAGTTGAGCCAGGAATCGTGTCTCATCTCTCTCGGATTTGACTTTTTGTCCCTCGTATTTCAGGCTACTTGATCGCCCTGCAATCTCAGTTCTCTGATGGGTTGAAGTAACGTTCTGACTTTGTAGATTGTTGGGCTTTTACCTCTTGTGTGATGCGTGTGAGCAACCTTCTTTTCAGCCTTCTGCTGGAAGAGCTATATAGTCTATGAAGTCATGGCAAGAAGTGTGATTGGCACATAGTCAATCCTCAGGAAGAATGTATGAATTAAACTCATAATTCAGAAGTCGTCTGTTATTCCACGGGTGGGTTATATTGATTCACGTAGTTTATTCTCCAAACTCAGCCAGAGGCATCCTTTTGGAACACAAATACTTCAGAGGCTTCCAGTGCCCGTAAAATAAAACATAAACCTCATTGCTTACTTACTCGGCCAATGTAAGTCTGAACCTCATTACTCTTTCCTTTGTGCAGTGAGCGGTAACAAGCCTGATCTTATTCCTTAAATAAAACACAACAATTCCCATTTCATGCCCTTGAGTGTGCTGCTCTTTCTGTCCTGAAGAATCCCAGTATCCCACATTTGCAAGGCTAGTTTCCTCTCTCCTCTCCTCAATGGCATTTCTGTGGTGAGGCCTTCCTTGAATAGGACCTCTATGGTCTAATACAGTACCTGGGATTTATATTCTTCTTCTTCACACTGATACATGCTTGTTTGTGTCTCCAGCACTTCACATGCATGCTTGTGACTTTCCCCATTGTGAAATATGAGTTCAACGGAAGCATGAACTCAGTTTATTCCCTGGCTGTGTCCCTGGGACATAGCACTTCTCAGGTGCTCAACATAGCAAAAACAACTAGATCAATGGAAATCTGCATTAACTATTGTTAAACAAATAAATCCCCTCTGCTGCTCATCCTAAAACACCCTACGTGGAGTTGCCCAATTGAGAAGCAACTCAACTGCAAGGCATGGCCTGCAAAAAGGAACGTCTGGGGCTCCCACTTTAATAAACCAACCCTTACATACCTGTCCACAGTGGTTAAGCCTGCAGGGCTCGTTTCCCCGGTTAGCAGTGACCAGCCTTTAATTCTGCTCCAGTCTCTGTTGTGCCATAGGAGAGGACAGCAAACTGTAAATGGCCAGAGAGTAAATGTTTTTGGCTTTGAATGCCATATGGCTACAAGGTCATAACTACTCATCTCTGCAATGTAGCACAAAAGCAACCATAGATCATACGCGAATGAATGAACATGGCTGCGTTCCAATGAAACTTTATTTACAAAAACAGACATTAATCCTATTTGGCCCACAAGCTGTGGTATGCAGATCGCTGGGCTGCTGACCAGTACCAGTCTGAGGCCTGCTAGGAACAGAGCCACACAGCAGGAGGTGAGTGGCAGGTGAGTGAGGATTACTTCCTGAGCTCCATCTCTTATCAGATCAGCAGTAGCATTAGATTCTCACAGGGGCATGAGCCCTATTGTGAACTGCATATGCAAGGGATCTAGGTTGTGCGCTCCTCATGCGAATCTAACTAATGCCTGGTGATCTGAGGTGAAACAGTTTCATCCCGAAACCATCCTCCCCAACCCCGTCCATGGAAAAATTGTCTTCCATGAAACTGGTCCCTGGTGCCAAAAAGCTTGGGGACCACTGCTCTATAGGATCACCACCTTCCTCCTTGGGTGCTATCTCCAAGTAAGGTGCCTGCATTTTTAAAAATCCATCACATGGCTTCTATTTTAACTCAGACTATTCCAAATATATTTGAAATTTTCTGAAAATGAGTTCAGCCATGTTTGCATGATGAATTATCAGATTGAAAAAAACTTAATTTTGTTATGTAATCATTTACTGAGTTATTCCTACTTGCCAGGCATGGTGTGGTGCAGTTTCCATTCATCCTGTCACTTGATCTCCCGACAGCATCATGTGTGCATCACTATTTCTATCTGGCAGTGAAAGAAATGTCTCAGTGTGTTCTTTTTTTTCTCAGTGTGTTCTTTTTCTTTTTTAGATGGAGTTTCACTCTTGTTGCCCAGCCTGGAGTGCAATGGTGCGATGCAACCTCCGCCTCCCGGGTTCAAGCAATTCTCCTGCCTCAGCCTCTGGAGTAGCTGGGATTACAGGCATGCACCACCACACCTGGCTAATTTTGTATTTTCTGTAGAGACATGGTTTCTCCATGTTGGTCACGCTGGTCTCGAACTTCTGACCTCAGATGATCCACCCGCCACGGCCTCCCAAAGTGCTGGGATTAGAGGCGTGAGCCACCGCACCTGGCATCAGTGTGTTCTTATAGTTAGTTATGGTGTTCAGAGAGAGTGGACCATGTGAGATCACAGTTGGTTCTTTACGTTTACAAATACTGGCTGGCACTGAGCTTGTTCCTCAACACATGCTAAATGAGTTTCTACTAAGTCTAACTGAAGTGGACGTTTACGCTTTGACATCAATGTTGCAGTTCTCTATCATTCAGAACAGATGCATCTCTGCAGCTGCCTACTCTGGAGTTTGTGCTTGTCCAATCTTCCTGCTGCATGAGACCCCAGAGTGAGTCTACTCATAGGATGAAAAAGCACTCTGAAAGGGCCCTGGCCTGAGGAATATCTGTCCAAGGAGAGGCTCTTATTTTCATTCAAAGGATAATTGCATGGAGACACTGACTTAACCAACACTGAGATTGAGCCAAACAGTTATTGAATCATCTGTTGATCCAGTTCCAATGGTAAATATGATCAGCCTGTGTAGACAAGAGATTAGAAAAATAGCTTTTTCTTTTCCCTCTAAAAGGAGTTACACAGGTTGCTGTGAGAACTGCCATCTAATTTCTGAATGGTGTCATGGGGAAGAGTGTGCATTTCTTTCATGCAAATGCCAGGTTACAGAGTGGTCAATAGGTAGAAGCCACCATAGGCACCATCATCATTCATCATCACTCGTTTCAGGTTTATTGTAGAGCTATTTGAGCACTGGTTGGGTGCATGATTAAGTTATGGTTGCCAATATTCACAGAAATTCAAGGTGAGCACCCACTGAGGATATTCTAGAGAGCACTCTAATGATGCAGGCAGAGTGGATCTAAACTCTTTTGTGTTCTTTTCCTTATGCAAGGACATAATATTCTATTAGGACCATTACTTCAATTACAGAGAAGTATTTCTCATTAAAATATGACTGTTGAATGAGGACAGCTGGCAGGAAGAGCCACCTGTCCAATTAGCAGCAGCCCAGCCATGCCTCTCCCAGATCCTTTGGCTCCCCGTAACAATCTTGGGAGCTTTCATTTATGTCTATAACAGTGTTCCTCATTGTTTTCTACAAAGCAAAATATGTCTTGAGAGACAGCTGGTTCAAGACATCTTACCTGTATAAACAATATCTTTGCTTTCCAATCTGCTGTGGCATTGTTCTGTCCCTGGTTGAATACATTATGTTTGAAGACATTCAAGTTGTAAACACAGAGCCATCCATCCTTCAGCTAGGCAGGGGTTTGAGTAATTAACAACAATCAAAGGTGCTGTGTTTAGAAGTTGGAAGAAGATCTGGAGGAAAGATTCTCACTCTTGTTTTAATTTGCTGATGAAAATGTTGGATGAAGAAGAAACTTTAGTCTGGTCCTCCCATCTTGCAGGTTGAGAAACAGGGGCTGGATCAATGTAGGTGGCAAGACAAGAACTCACTATTCACTTTCCTTCTCCAAGACCAGCATAACTGCATTTATGCGGCACAGGAGAAGACTGAAAGTTTGAGGGGAGAGAATGGCTTTCCTTTGGTTGGAGTTCTTGAGAAATCCATTTCTGACTTATAGGCCTACTGTCATTTTATTCCATTCTTCCAACCTCGCCAGTCTTCACAAACATTTGTACCACTACTGAAGGAGTGGCAAAACCTTAACCTGCTTTTGGACTCTACTTGGACAGTTTGACAAAGGGCTGTACTGAATACAAAAGTGCTCAACAAAACAAGAGTGTGTACCTGGGAACCCTAGAAGCCTTTCTTCACTCTTCTAAATTAGATCCACTGGATTATGAACTTTTGACTGGGTTGGAATTGCCCTATACGGCTCCGAAGGCATGCCTCTTTATCTTCCTGTCCTAAATTGGAAGCAGGATTAGAGAAGGCATATTAACTAAGAGAATAAAAATATTCTCAAACAGATTAGATTGGAGGGAGTTCATACTACTTTTAAGGCCATTGGAGAAACATTCATCACATATAGAACTGTGTTGCACTTGGTATTTCCTGAATCAGCTCTCATTTCAAACATTCTGCCTTAACTACCCATGTAAGTAAATTCATACATACAAGAAAGTCTTTCCTCATGCTGATTTCTGGAATAGGATCCCTGTTACTTTACGGAGTATGAATATACTAAATCCAAGTCCTCGTCCTCAAGAAGCTTTCTGTCTGGTTGAAGAGCTCTACATATATGAAAAATGAGCCAAACGATTCAAGAAATATTTGTCTGCAGGGAAGGATTAAGGGCCAAGTGAGTGGAACAGGAGACAAATGGTGGGCAGAGTCCTCAGGTGCTTGTCCCTGTTGCAGGTTTTGCATTTGGAGAAAGACTGTGTGTTTTCCCTCATGAGACAGAGAATGTCTGGCTCAGCCTGGTGACACTGCATTGAAGGTCTGTGTGGCTTTGTCTGTCCATGCAACAGGAGCAGTGCAGATGAGCTTAGATTATTTTTGTTTTACTGCTATCATATTGGCATTTTATATTCTTATTTCATACTCAGCGACTGAGCAAGGCGGAGTTCATTCCAAACACTGCAGCTGAAAGACTAACTTGTTTCCTAGAGGACAATAGTAAAATACATTCTCAACTCCCAAGTCCTCCCAATTGAAGCTCTGGTGCCTACACTGGTGCCCACACTGGTGCCCACACTGGCGGTTGATGCATATGTGAATCCCTTTATCTGTTTTCATGGAGAGCTGTGTTCATGCTTGCACGGCATGGTCTGAATTCTTCCATCATAAGGATATTGGGCAAAATATTCTTTGTGCACCTGTACCCACCTATTTAATTTGCTCCAGTTAAAAGAAAAACAGTTTGAGTGAAAGGGCTAGTATCATTTATTTTAGCGAGACATTTTAGTTTGTTCTAAGACTTCCAAAAGTCACACTCATTTTTCACATACATTTGAATATGTAAAAGAAACATATACTTATGAAAAAAATGTTAAAGAGGATATATCTTGTTAAAAAGCAGTTATTTATTAAAGGTAATTGTAGCTATTTCATTTGGTGGAAATAAAACTTTATACACTTCAAAAATCCTTGGGGGAAAATTACTGAATGCCTTATCTGGCTATGACGTCCTTGGAACTATTGACTATTGAAGTCCTCTGACTATGGACTATTGAAATACCTGGTGGTGTGTGCCAGGAGGCCGCTGTCTCACAGCCATAGGAGGAAGGAAAATCTGCCTGATTCCGCTGTGGTCTCCTCTTCTCTTCTCTTATTTGCTCCCTGAAGACTCACAGCAGGTAGAGGTGCACACACTACTTGTTTTCCAGGAAAAGCTGAGGAATGTTTAGGGAGCAAATGAGTGAGAGAAAGGTGACTTCATCTCCCGAGAAAGCAAGGCCGAAGGAAGGAAGTGACGCTGGAAATGTCTCTGAATATGCATTCTTCTGGAACCTGAGTCCTGTTCCCTAGGACTGAGCCTTGCACAGGAAGGGGCAGAGATTAATTGTGCTGGAGTGCAGTAGATTTTTGGCTAGAGAGCTTTCTAAACACAGGACTGTTTAACACAAGCTGAGAAGGAAATGCTCTGTGGCCCTGGCTACTCAAAGTGTGGTCCATGGACCAGGAGCATCAGCATCACCTGCTGGATTGGAAGAATGCAAGGTCCTAGGCTCCACCCAGGCCGGCTGGGCCAGATCACAGGTCTTACCCACTGGGGATTTCATATGCACAGTAAGGATTAGGAGGCACACTGCTGTGGGTGACATGAGAACAAGATTTGTCTCCCAGGTGAACAGTGCAGTGCAGACTGGAGGTCAGGGTTTGGCTTCTCCCACATCAATACAAAAAGTCATTTACTGTTAGCAAAAACTAGCATCAGTTTTTCTAAGGTGATATTACAAAAATGTATGAATTAATCTGTTCTTTTATCAAGAGACATGCACATGTACAGGCCCACAGCTCCCAGTCTCCTTCCTCCAGGGTCTCCACTGCCAGCAGCAGAGGCCTGTGCATGCCAGCTCACCTCAATCCAGACTGCTCAGTGCGAGCTTTGAAAATGCACCTGTCCAGGCCCTGCCTAAGAAGAATGAAGTCAGAAGATCCGGGAATGAGGCTCAGGCACTGGTACACTAGAAAAATGTTCCCAGCCATTCATGAAAATTGCTGGACAAAGTTAAGTTTTAGAAGAGAGTTAACTCAGGGGTATTTGAAAAGATGAGGCCAACTTTTCTACAATCTTCAAATAAACCAAGGTCACTTGTAATAGTGTGGCTTTCATCAGAGTCCTGAGTAGGAACAGCAATTAATAGGCACACACATACATACATATGGGTGTGTGTATGTCTAGGTGCACGTGTATATCTGTGTGTGTGTGCGTGTGTAAAACCTCCATCTCCATCCCAGGCCTTAACCCCTTTTTTTTTTTCTTTTGCTTCACTGTAAGGACACAGTACAATTATGTAAGTTACCTGAGCTGGGCCACCTAAAAATTAAAATATTCATGAAAGATTGACTGACTGGCTCCATTAAAGCATTTTTTTAGGACTCTGTTATGCATACTTAATTTTAAAACACATGCATATTTAATTTTCTCTTCATGAGAATGTTTTATAAAAATAATAATAAGCAGCATCCTCAGAAGACAGAGGAAGTGAGACAGATGGGAAGAGAAGCATCAGAACTGTCGATTGGAGGAAGGACTACCCTGATGTGTCTTTAGAACTGCTGATTATGTGTTCTTTGCTGGAATATGGATAAGACCCTATGTCCTCTGCATGGAATTTATCAACACCCCAGACCCTGAGGTCTCATTTCCATGATGAGGCCTTTGTCCAGCACACCACCAACAGTAAAATCCTAGGAAATACTGTTCGTGTCCAGGGTGCGGACTAAAAATACTGGGTCTACTGTCATATAGGCGGTGTGGTTCCTACTCACCAGACTAGAGTGTGGAAGACAAATTACTTTGCTTTATTTTCTCTTAATCCGATTGACTCTCACACCAAGCCACTGACACATCAGGTTGGTAGGAAAATCAGTCTGCACAATCAGTGGGCTACATTTCCCCTGAACTGGGACCAAGTTCTGCAGACATTGGAGAGGTCACTGACATTTTGGTCTACCCGGTTTTGGTTATCACCGAGCCATCTGTTTCCCTGGCTGTGTGAGTGTGTGATATCCAAATGGTACTGGCTTTTCTAATCTACTGGGAGTGTAGCATAATAAATCTCTGCAGAGCTGGGAGGGCCCAGCCTGGGCCCCTGTGGCTGTATCCCACCTCTATGGGTAGGACCTAGGTCCCTCCCATGAGCCATCTCCTTCCTGCCATCTCCCAGACCTCAGCACACACTCTCCCTCTCTTCTTCCCTCTATCCATCTCTACCTCTCTCCCCACGTTCCTAGAAGTCACTCTCTAGGGTTAAGCTTTTCATCTCCTAGAAGACACCTGGAAAACTCAGGCTTTCAGAAAAAGACAACTAGGGCTTACCCTCAAACAACTTCTGCACATAGCCCTGCAAAAACCTTCAGACCACCTGAAAGGGTGGGGGATATTGGGAGGGAAAAGTGGAGGAACAATACAGTGCCTGGGGTATCAATTAAAATCTCAGTGAGTGAATCAGCTACAGATTTGGAAAATATTAGTATCTCCTAAGGCAGGCATTTGTCTCAGGGTTAGCTGCAACCAGGCACTCATGTAAGTCAGTTAGAGGACTCAGAAATGAGATGCCCTCAGCCCTCCTGGCTCCTGTTCCTCCATTGCTCCTGCACAACCCTGGCTGATGTGGCTTCCTCGGCCATTGTCGTGTTTTCACCATGTTAACTGGCTCCCCAGTGGGTAAAAGTGGACAGAAAATGAGCCAGGGAAGGACAAAAACCAGTGTGTCTGAAGAACTATCCTTGCTACTCTTGGTAGACAGGAGAATCCAAATAGAAGCAAAATTCCTGGGAGAAGCTGACGCAACTTCATCAAAGGATTCACCACTACATTCCAACCACAGGTGTGATGGGCCATCCGGACGATGGCTGGGCGCTGTGCTGGGATGGACTCAGACTTATTCATGTTGTGCATGAATGTCACATGAATGTTACATTCAGTACAGTTGTAAAATCCCAAAGGAAATTCTGAAAATTTTACAAAGTTAATTACAATGTGCACAAAGTATAGTGCACAGAGGCAGAGATCAGTTTCCAAGGGAACTCACCTATTTATCTGGCAATTTTGCCAATAAACAGAATATCACCAGGCTAGATTTCCACAGCTGCTAATCTGGTCCCCTAAAGGAAACCGTTATCCAGCTTTCTAGTATTTATCCAGCTTTCTAGTATTGCATATTCAATACTAAGTTCAGTACTGCTTCTGAACTTAGTGTACGAGGATTCAGATGGTATTTACTTTCTATGACTGGCTTCTTTCATTCACGGCTTATAAAGTTCACCCATGTTGTTGTGTTAGCTGTAGTTTGCTCTTTCTCATTGATATATAATACTCCCTTGTGTGAATATTATATTATGTGTTTATTCATCCTACGTGTTGATGCGCTATCTTTGGTTTAGCTCCATTCCAAGTAAAGTTGATATACACATTTTTGTACATATATTTTGGTGTAAATATATATGCATTTAAAAAAAAAGATGCATTTCTTTTGAGTGTGTAACTAGTAATAGAATGTTCGGGTCAATTTTGGTAGCGATGTGGTTTGAATTTGTGTCCCCTCCCAAGTGTTGGAGGGGACGCCTGGTGGACTGGATCATGAGAGTGGACTCCCCCCTTGCTCTTCTCATGATAGTGAGTGAGTTCTCAGGAGATCCGGTTGTTTAAAAGTGAGTGGCCCCTCCCCCTTTGCTCTCTTCCTCCTACTCCAGTCACGTAAAATGAGCCTGCTTCCCCTTTGCCTTCCACCACGATTGCCAAGGCACCCCCAGCCATGCTTCCTGTACAGCCTGCAGAACCATGAGCCAATCAAGCCTCTTCTCTTTATAAATTACTAATTCTCAGGCAGTTCTTTATAGCAGTGTGAGAATGGACTAATACAGGTAGATACAACCAGTTTTCCAAAGCAGCTAAGATCATGTCTGCTCCCACCCCAGTGTGTGAGAGTTTTAGATGTTCCACATCTTAGCCTACACCAGGCAACGACAGTCTTTTTTACCTTTGGCTGTTATGGTGGCATAAATAGTAAATTGTGGTGGTTTGAATATATATTTTCCTGTTGATTAATGCTGCTGAACACCTTTTCATATGTGCACTGTAAAAGCGAAAACATTCATTAGTTAAGTACCTTCCTGGTATTTTTCTCATCGAAATTTACTTTTTCTACATTTTTTATTGCATTGTTGTTCTTTATATGCTCAGATATGTTATGAGCTTTCTGCATTTCAGATGTCTCCTTCCCCTCTGTAGCTTATCACTCTTTTAATGGTATTTTTTGATAAGCATTTCTTAATCTTAATGAAGTCAAGTTTATCTTTTTTTTTTAAAAGCTAGGGATGTGCATATGTGTGTGTATGTGTGTGTGTGTGTCCTGTTTAAAATCCTTTGGCTTCCCTAAGGCTGTGAAATACTCTCATGTTATCTTCTAGAGGCTTGTGTTTATTTTTATATTCCTATCTCTAACCCAGGTGGATTTGACTTTTTGCATATGTGAGATGGATGGTCAAGATTCAATTTGTTAAAGTTGAATTCATTGAGGTATGATATATATACACGCAATAAAATTCACCTCTTTTACACGTTCAGTTTGATGGATTTTGGCAAATACGTGCAGTCATACAATTATAACCAAACTGAGATATTTAGAATAGTTCCACCACCCCAAAAGCTTCTGTATGCCCCCTTGGTAATTGATTCCTCCCTCCATACCCTAGCCCCAATTAAGCACTCACCTGATTTCTCCCAGACATAATATAAATGGAATCATACAGTATGTAGCATTTTGAGTCTAGATACTTGAACTTAGCAGAGTACTTTTAAGATTCATTTCTTTGGAAGGTTGAGGCAGACGGATCACTTGAGGCCAGGACTTTGAGACCAGCCTGGCCAACAGGGTGAAACCCTGTTTCTACTAAAAATACAAAAATTAGTCGGGCATGGTGGCGTGCACCTGTAATCCCAGCTGAGGGAAGACTGAGGAAGGAGAATCCCTTGAACCCAGGAGGCGGAGGTTGTAGTGAGCAGAGACGGCGCCACTGCACTTCAGCCTGGACAACCGAGTGAGACTCTGTCTCGAATAAATAAATAATAAATAAATAAATATTTAAAATGAGATTGATTTCTTTGGATTGCTGAGTGGTGTTCCATTGTATGGACAGATGACAGTTTATCCCTTTATCGGTAATGGGAATGTGGATTGTTTCCAGTTTGGGGAGATTATAAATCATGCTATATAAATCATGTCCACTTGTGTGGACATAAGTTTTGATTTCTTTTTATTCTTTTTTTGATAAATCCCTAGAAACGAGATTGCTGGATTTTGTAGTAGGCTTATGTTTAACTTAAAAAAAAAATACTGCCAAAATGTTTTCCAAAATGTGTCTACCATTTTATTTTCCACCAGCAGTACTCCAGGACGTCTCTCAGCACTGTCATTTTTTTTTTTATCCCACTGCAGTTGGTGTACAGTGGTATCTCACTGTAGTGTTAATTTATAATTCTCTAATGACTGATGATGTCAAGCAGCCACATCTTTTACTTGGTATAGCATCTGCTAAAATATTTTGTACATTTTTTTATTTGCTTTATTTTTAAAGCTGCGGCAGTTATTTATATATTCTGGATGCATATCTTTCACCAAATATGTGTTGCAAATATTTTCAACCCTTCAGTGGTGGAAAATTTTCAGTTTTCACTTTTTAACAGTGTTTTGAGAAGAACAGAAGTTTTTAATTTTGGCGAAGTTCAATTTATTCATGTTTTTGTTTATGGTTTGGGCTGATTCCTAAGAAATCTGTCAAGTTTCAAAAATAGTTTCCCTTGTATTTTACTTGAGAATGTTTATGCTTTTAGATTTGACACTTACGCCTATGTTGCATTTCAAGGTAATTTTTATATAAACTGAATATTGATGTCCAATTGTTCAAGCAGCATTTGTTGAAATCCTTCACTATTCTTTCTCCATTGAGTTACTGGTACTTTTGTTGAAAGTCAATTGACCGTACGATTCTATTTAAGAAACTCTATTTCTGCCTTGTTGATACATATGTCTATCCTTATGTCAATACTATAATAACTTCTAAGAAATCTTATTAAGATATGTTTTACATGCCGTAAAATCCACCTATCTAAAGTTTAGTGACTTTTTAATATATTCATATTCACACGATCTGATGTTGGAATGTTTTTATCACTCCCAAAAGAAACCCCATAATGAATTCTCACTTCCCCATTCCACCCTCCCAGTCTCTGTCAATCTACCACTAATCTACCACTAAACTCCCACTAATCTGTCTCTGTGCATCTGCCTGTTCTGGACATTTTGCATAAATGAAAGTGCATAAAACATGATCTGTTGCATCTGGCTTATTGTACTCAGTGTATTGTTTTCAACAGTCATCTATTTTGTCACATGTGTTAGTGCATCATTTCCCTTTGTGACTGAATTTTATCCATTTGACAGTTGTTAGGCACTGGAGTTGTGTCCCCCTTTGGGCTATCATGAATAATGCTGCCATGAACATTCATGTAAAAATTTTGGTGTGAATATATATTTTTATATCTCCTGGGTATGTATATAGGACTGGAATTGCTGGGTCATATGGTAGCTATATGGTTAGCATCTTGGAAAACTGTCAAACTGTTTTCCAAAGTCGTTCCAGTATTTTACATTTCCACCAGCAATATATACAAGTTTGGACTTTTTCACATTCCTGTCAACACTTGTTATTATCTGTTTGTTTGTTTTTTTTAATTATAGCCATCTCAGTGGGTGTGAAATAGGCCTCATTATGGTTCTGATCGGCATTTCCCTAACGACTAATGATGGTAGCATCTTTTCGGGTGTTGGCTATTAGTATGTCTTCTTTGGAAAAATCAGTACTCAAACCCCTCGCCCCTTTTAAAAATGCATTTGTGTCATTTTATTATTGAGGTTTAAGAATTCTTTGTATATTCTAGACACAAGTTCATTATTAATTACATAAAATGCAAATATTTTCTCCCATTCTGTGGACTGCCTTTTCACTTCCTTGATGGTGTCCTTGAGGCAAACTTCCATTTTGATCAAGTCCACTTCATCCAGCTTTTGTTTTTTGTCACTAGTGCTTTGATGCCAAAGAAACCATTGCCTAACCCAGTATGATGGAGATAAAGTCCTATATTTTCTTCTGGGAGATTTACAGTTTTAGCTCTTACATTTAGTTGTGTGATTCATTTCAAGATAATTTTTTGCATAATGTGAGGCTGGGAACAACTGCTTTCTTTTGCATATGTATATCTACTTTTCTCAGCAACATTGGTTGAAAAGACCATTTTCCTTCATGGGTTTTATTTTTTGGCACCCTCATCAAAAATCAATTGACCATGAATGTGACGATGTATTTTTGAACTCTTCATTCTATTCCACTGATCCGTATGTCTATCATAATGTCACTGCCATCATATCTTAATTACTGTAGTTTTTAAGTTTTAAAACTGAGAAATGTGAGTACCCCAACTTTGCTCTTTTTTTTCAAGTTTGCTTTGACTATTCTAGGTCTGTTCCTTGTATTTCCTAAATACTTACAGTCATTGCTGCTGGGTAGAGTGTCCATATATAGATGTCCATTAGCTGTGGTTGGTACAAGTGTGCAAAAGTCTTCTATTTCTTTGTGGATCTTTAACTTTGCTGGACTACCCACTGAAAATGGGATATTAAGGTCTCCAAATATTATTGTTGAATTGTTTATTTTTTCTTTCAATTATGTCAGCTTTTGCTTTGTTTATTTTGAGACTGTGTTGCTAGGTACATATCTGTTTATAATTGTTATATCTTCTTCATCAATGGCATCTTTATCATTTAAGATATCTTTTTTGTCCTCAGCATTTGTTTTTCCTTACATTTTTTTCCATCTGATATTAATATACCTATCCCAGTTTTTTTTATTACTGTTTGAAACCAAGCAATATGTTCTTTTCATTCTTTTATATTCAAGCTGTTTATTTATTTAAACCTACAGTGTGTGTCTTTTAGGCAGCACATAGCTGGATCAAGTAATTTTATCCATTCTCTTAATCTCTGCCTTTTGACTGTTGTGCCTAATTGACTTTTATACAAAGTAATTACTGATAAGGGAGGATTTACATTTTCCATTTTGCCACTTGGAAATTCCAAAACAGAGGGAAAAAAACCACACAGATTGTAGAAAACAAGGGTCTGTGTCTCTACATATCTGTGTCTCTTTTGTTTCTGTTTTGAGATTCTCACATTTTGTGTTAGACAGATACTTTCTAGTCTACCTTTTAATCCTTTTTCTGCTGTTGTTTACTATTTTCTGTGATATCTTCTTAGTGGTTGACCCAGTGATTACAATTAACATATTAACATATAACAATCTGGTTCAAATTAGTATGAGTTCAATTTCAATAATGTACAAATCTTTGCTCCAAGTTGCTCTGTTCCCTCCTTTTTGTGGTACTATTATTGTCATATGCAAACTTAATACATTACAAAGCCATAAGTACAGTTTTATAATAGTTGCCTTATGCAATTGTCTTTTAAAACAGATGGGGGAGAAAAGATTTAGAAGCGAATGTGTATTTATCCTGACTTTCATAACATCTATAACTGCATTTAGCAATTCTTTTTACTTCTTTTATAGTTTTGAGCTACTATCTAGTGACCTTTCATTTCAGCTAAAGAGCTCTGCTTAGACTTTCTTGCATGAAGTGTCTACTAGTAACACAGTTTTTCAGTTTAGTTTATCTGGGAGTGTCTTACTACTTTTTTTGGTTGGGGGAGCGATGTTAAGCTGCATATACCTTTTTGGTTGAGTTTTTTACTTTCAACACTTTGAAGATATCATCCCATGTCTTTGGCTTTCATGTTTTCTGACTTTTGTCATCACTTAGCAGTAATGAGTGGAAAGGTTCTCTCCTTTCTCATGGTCTCAGGGGCAGCCTTTTGGGGAGCAGTAATGAGACACTTCTACAACTTACACTAGCCACGTGCCAGAGGAGAATAAATAGGGAGCCAGAACTTTCACACTGGATGGCAGGAACTAGACCCCCAGCTTCCTGGTGTCAACAAAAGCCAGTAGAGAACATGGTCTTCTAACACCTCTTGGTAGTGACAACACAATACTCTCTCTCTCTCTCTCTGTCTACCCTAAAAGATCTGTGCCAGAGAAAGACAGCTAAACCAAGAAGTTTAAATAAGATCCAAGGTGTCATAACATAATACCTGTAATGCCCAGATTTCAACAGAAAATCATTCATCATAGAAAGAACAAGAAGATTTAAAGTTAAACAAACAAACAAAACACAACAAAAAAACCCACAATGAATCAAGTCAACATCAAGATACAAGAGATGTTAGAATTATCTGACAAAATATTAAATCACTCATGGTAAAAGTGCTTCAATGAGCAATTATAAATAAATTTTAAACAAGTGGAAAAATAGAGTATCAGCAAAAAGAAAAATAGAAGATTTAAAGGAGAATGAAATAGGAATTTTAGAACTGAAAAGTGCGATCAACAAAATTAAAAATTCCATGCCTGAACTCAACAGACGAATTGAGAGGAAAGGAAATATAGTCACACAGTGCATAGCATTTCAGTTAATGACAGACCACATATAAGACTGTGGTCCTGCATGATTATAATGGAGCTGAAAGATTCCTATTGCCTAGTGACATTGTGACCATTATACTCTCATAGCATAACACACCACCCATGTGTTTGTGGTGATGCCAGTGTAAACAAGTCTGCTGTGCTGTCATTTGTATAAAAGTCTAACACATACAAATACGTACAGTACATCATACTTGATACTGATAATTAACAACTATGTTACTGGCTTATGTATTTACTATCCTCTGCTTTTATCATTATTTTAGAGTATACTGCTTGTACTTACTAACAAAAAAGTTAACTGTAAAACGGTCAAAGGCAGGTCCTTCAGGGGGTATCCAGAAGAAGGCATTGTTATCATAAGAGATGATAGCTCCATGGGTATTACTGCCCCTGAAAACCTTCCAGTGGGAAAAGATGTGAAGGCAGAAGACAGTGATATTGGTGATCTTGAACTTGGGGAGACCTAGGCTAACATGTGTGCTTGTGTCCTAGTTTTAAACAAAGTTTAAAAAGTAAAAAATAAATAAATAAATAAAAACAAATAGAATAAAAGCTTCTAGAGTAAGGATATAAGGAAAATATTCTTATACAGCTGTACAATGTGTTTGTGTTATTATAAAAGGTCAAAAAGTTTTGAAAACATTAAAATTTTGTAAGGTTAAAAAGTTACAATAAGCTAAGTTTAATTTATTATTGAGAACATAAAAATAGTTAAAAATAAATGTGGTGTAGCCTAAGTGTATAGTGTTATTATAAAGTCTCTAGTAGTGTACAGTAATGTCTGACGGCTTCACATTGTCTCACCACTCATTCACTGGCTCATTCAGAGAAACTTCCAGTTCTGCAAGCACCATTCACAGTAAATGCCCTATAAAGGGGTCTCATTTTTACAATTTTTTATATTTACTGTACCCTTTCTATATTCAGATATGTTTAGAGACACAATTAATCACCATTGTGTTATAATCACCTACAGTATTCAATACAGTCACATGCTATACAGCCTCTTGCTCCTTGTAGTCTGGGAGTAAGAGGCTCTACCATGTAGCCAGGTGTGTAGTAGACTGCGCCATCTTGGTTTGTCTAAGTGCATTCTGTGATATTCACATAATGACACAATTGCCTAAGGATGCGTTTCTGAGAATGAATCCCTATCGCTGAGCAACACATGACTGTAATAAGGAAAAGTGAAGATGGAAATTATCCAAGATGAACAACAGAAATAAAACAGACTGGGAAAAAAATGAACAGGGCCTCCTGAACCTGTAGGACTATAGCAACAATACATCTAATATCACATTATCAAAGTCCCAGAAGGGGAGAAGAAAAAGGGTAGAGCTGAAAAACCCTTCACAACTCATTTTTTAATGTTTCACATCATCAAAGTTTGTTTATATTTGCACCTACATTTGAGATCTTCTCTTTGCTATTTTTTTTTCCATTTCAGGTCATCCACCCGGGATCATTTTACTTCGGTCTGAATTATAATCTCTCTCAGTTTGCCTATGTGAAGATAGATTTACTTTTCCTTCCTTCTGAAGACATACTTTGCCCTCCTCAGTCTGCTTAGGATTGATTTTACTTGTTCTGGAGAATTTTGATTACACCTTTCAAAATACTGCCTCTTACCCTTTCTCCTTCCTTCCCATCTTTAGTATAGTTGGACATTCTCAGTCTTTCCTTTCATTCTTCCCCCCTCTTTCATATTTGCCATCTATTAGTATTTTTGTGTTGTATTCTGTTTAACATACTCAGAATTATCTTCCACTTCAGTAATTTTCCCTACACCTTTATTTACTCTATTTCATCCAATTAGTTATTTAAAAAATAGGCACTGTGTGCATGCATGTGTGTGTGTGTGTGTTTCTAGAAGTTCTGTTTATTCTTTTTTCATGTGACCATTTAAAAATGCTTGCTTGCTTTACACCTTACCCATATTTTCAAACTTCTATTTCTTTAAACCTATTAAACAGATTTATTTTGTATTCTGAATCTGATAATTCTGATATCAGAATTCCCATGGGCATATCAGTTCTCACATTGCTATAAAGAACTACCTGAGAAAGGTCAGTTTATAAAGAAAATGAGCTTTAATTGACTCACAGTTCTGCAGCCTGTACAGGAAGCACGGTTAAGGAGGCCTCAGGAAACTTACAATCATGGAGGGTGGGTGAAGGGGAAGCAAGAACCTTCCTCACATGGTGACGGGAGAGAGACAGAGAGTGAAGGGCGAAGTGCCACACATTTTTAAAGCATCAGATCTCTTGAGAACTCACTCACTATCACAAGAACAGCAAGGGGAAAATCTGCCCCCATGATCCAATCACCTTCTACCAGGTCCCTCCCCCAACAACGCGATTTACAATTCAACATGAGATTTGGATGGGGACACAGAGCCAAACCATGTCAGCATGAATCTCCTATTATTTCTTCCATCTTCCATTCATGGTTTGTTTTCTCTATGCCCATTTGTGATGTTTGATTGCAAGTTTTAATATTTTTGGAACTGCATCTTTTCATTGTTATCTGAGCTTTAATTTAACGATGATTCCTTTGAAAGGGACTTGGGCATGCTCCTGTGGCACCACAGTCAGCACCACCCTGCACTATTTGACATTAAATTACCAGTTTGAGGTTACTTTGGGTGATGAAGAGTGTGAAATTGGGCTACAAATCTGCTTGAAGTCTGGCTTATGATAATATGTTATCAGGAGAGATATTTTGCCTGCACTCTGCCTTAAGTAAATTGTCCTCCTGCAGGGGAGAGTAGCAGGGACAGGCTTACTCTTAGTGAAAGTGTATCCTGATGTTGAGTGTGCAGCCCATTAGCTGCAGCCATATGCAGGAGTCTTTCATCGCCTTTCTTTGCGGGGGAGAGTCCTGTTCCTTGATTCCTACCCCATTGACCATTTGCCCTGTGAAGCCACAGAAACTGAACTCCTAGCCACCGTCACCAGATTTGCCAATGCCCTCGAGGGAAATGGCTTTAGTGATGCTCTGTTCCACTCCCTTGATTTCCACTTCCACTGAAGTTTGTACTTATCAGTTGTTTTTCTGTTGCTTTGTATTGTTTTTGCTTTATTTGCAGACCAAAGAATGTAAAATTTAAAATTTTTTAAAGTATGTAATTCAGCATTATTCAGAAAGATGTTCATTCCCTGTATCTAGTTCAGCATGCAGTTGAAAATAAGAGCTCCGGCCTTTCTCTGTCCCTCGCATACACCAAGCTCAACCACCCATCCCATTCAGACTCATGGGACACTCTTTGTCCAATTCCTTCTATGCCTGATGATACCTGGTCTCGCATGTCTCGGCTCACATCCTCCTTTCTCAGAGCAGTCTTTCTAACCTTGTATTACAAACAAACCATGACACTGAGAAAGTCTATTTTCCTGCTTTTTTTCCTTATCCATACCATTTCTCATTGTCTGAAATTAATGTGTGGAGATATGTTGTAGCTTCTTCTTGTGTGTCTTCAGCCACTAGAATCAAAACTCTACAAGGGCAGGGACGTTGTGCCTTTTACTAACTGCTTTTGTGGTGCTAAGGGCATATGCCAGCCGTCAATATGTGTTTGCTGAATGAATGAATGAATGAATGAATGGATGAATAACTGGGACTCTGGGGGGACTGAAGAACTCTTGATGGAAGGAAGCCACACTTTCTCCTACGTCTCATTCCACGTTTACTTTCGTTTGGGGAAATTTAAGTGTTCAGCTGGTGAAATACAAGAATTGGTCTCTGTGCATTCTCACGGGCATGCTTGTTCCTTTTCTTCTCTACTTCTACTGTGCACATTTCACATTGGTGGAACATTATGAATAACCCACGCTGACAGTTGGTGACTTCAGCTCACCTTCTATTGCCCTGCTTCTGGCCCTAATATCTACATATATAGAACCTTAGGGTCAGAAAGTGCCTTTGGGTCTTCTAGGTTGCAAATTCCTTTGAACACCTATTGATGAGCTGCACCATTTCTCCAGAAAAGAAAATGTGGGTGTGGCGTGCGGTGTAATAATAAAACACCTTTCTGGTGAAACTGACCCCATCCAAAATGGCTTCAATAAAAAGTAATTGTTTGGGTCAATATCTGAAATGTCAGTGGAAGAGCTGGCTTCAGGGGCAACTTTAACTTCATGGGGTTACAATTCCACTTTACCCCCAGCCGCAGCAGTTCTTTTCACAGTGTGGCCCTTGGCTGTATCAGGGCCTTCCCACATAATTCCACGAGACAGCTCCAGTCTCCTTCCACTGACAGTCAGTTTTAGCCCAGCAGGCAAGAACAAGTCTCTTCTAGTAATGTTCCTAAATTCCTGCCATTCACTGGGATCAGACTGGCCAAGACCTGCATCACTGCAGAACCCTGCAGAACCAACCAACCACAACAATGTGGGATTCTGTCTGGGTCACATCCAGCCATCCCTGCAGTGCGGGGGGCCCAGAAATCAGGAGTAAGCCACACCCGCAACTCACACACATGGTGGGGGAGTTAAAAGTGAGGCTGAAGATTTTTCATGTAAATATAATTCAGAGATAGAGATATTCAAAAGCATTTGATACAAGCAAGGGTGCCTGACATCTAGAAGAAATTGGAGAAACAGAACTGAACTCATCCCCTCTGTCAGAGATTAAAACCTGGCTGGGGGATGGTGGTTATCTCAGGATATAAAACTTAAGGGGGTTGGGAGTTGTTTATTCAACAAATATGTGTTGAGCAGATCGTCCATGTCAGTCACAGTGCCATGACGCTGGGGTGAGTTCTGGACCATCCATTTCAGTGAGGAACAAACACAATGCGAATCCATATTTAAATGAGATCATTTCAGGTCAATTAAGTGTATTAAAGGCAATAAGACAGGGTGTTACACAGAATGACAGAGGTGATGGAGAGCTTCTTTAACTGGAGGAGTCAAGGAGGGCTTCTTAGAGGAGGTGGCATTTGGGCAGTGCCTGAGTGAGCAGGACAAACCCAGGTAAAGTGTAGAGGGCAGAGCGTTCCAACTAATGGCAGTAGATGAGTCCAGAAGCCTGATCCAGGATATGTTTAGTGTGTCTGAGAACTGAAGGAATACCTGTATTGGCCAGAGTGTAGCAGGTGGGACAGAGGGGGCATGGTCCAGTCTTGCATATGAATGGGCTAGGCTGAGGAGTTTGGGTTTTGGTCCCAGTGCTACATGGAACCCTTGTAGTATTTTAATTAAGCAGGGGGTTTATGTTTTTAAATGATCTAGCGAGAAACAATGTGTAGCCTGAACTGGAAAGAAACAAATTGGAATCTGGCCACAAGTGAGGAGATGGGCAGAGGTGGATGCTTGTGTGAAAAATCTGAAGATGGAACTGCCAGGACGTGTCAGTGGGTGGGATATGTGCAGTCGGGGAGAGAGGCTTTTGGCTTAAGCAACTGGTGGATGGTGTGTCTTTTACTGAGATGGAGGACTTGGGAGGCGAATCTGGAAGTACACTGGTCTGGGAGGGAGGAGTCAGTGGAATCCATTACCTTCCAAGAAATTGCTAGGACAGGAGATGACCCACAAGCCAAGCCAGCAAAGACAGGGCTGAGACGGGTGGAGTGAGTCTTGTCAGTTAACGCAGTGTCAATGTTCCTATATTCAGCTTCAACTTCGCAACACATGCGTTCATTTTAAAGGGACATTTTAACCCTGACTTACTACTTGATCAGGTTTGGATCTTTCTAGAGAAAAACTGGGCAACTTTTCTGGACACTTCTCAGCTCTCTCCTGTTGTAAGAACTAAGTGGCCAAACTCTCCCCAGCAGGGACTGCAAAGATGTAAATGCTGCAGCCGTGAGACTCACCTCTATCAAGCCGAAGCTTTGGGAGCGTGGAGGCTGGAGCAAGGCCATGCAAGGCGTCCTCTGAACCTGGGATTCTAACATGCTCTGGGAACAGACTCAAGGGACGTGTCCAGGCCTCTCTGCAAGGGAATGGCAGGGTGAGCTAATTCAGAGGCACTTCTGCCACCCCCATGGATGGCCCTATTGACAGAGCCGAAGATTTTTTGGACAAAAGTAAAAGAACCATGCTCAAAGTAGTTGAAGAAATAGAAGCGTGTATTTATTGAAATGCTGAAGGAAAATCTTACCAAAGCCAAGGACAGGGTGTGCCCTGGACAAGGGCAGGGTGGGAGCAAGAGAGATGTTCTGCTGAGAAGAAGGTCCCATGGTTTCTGGTCAATTTTGCTGGAGGTCCTGCTCCATGTCTCTGTCTCTGTCTCTTCATCTCTCTGTCCCTTGCTGTGAGTCTGAGTGCTTACCTCTGTCTCTTTGTGGTTTGAGTGTGTCAGGGGGTGCACACCTACCTCCATTTCTCTGGATGTCTCCATGCGTCTTTCTATTTCTCTGTGTCACTGTTCATCTCCTGTTTCCTTCTCCTCCTTTCTCTGTGTTTCCTTTCCATGTAACTGGAGACGGCTCAGCCAACATGGCAGCCTCTGGCCTAAGAGGTAAAATTACTTCCAGGTTAAGCTCCTTGCAGAAGCTAAGTGCAACCTGATTGTATGAGTGAGAGTCAGTCATCCACCCTGGTCCAATCAGCAATTGCTAATGGGAGGGCTGATGCCATCCTCCCATGATTGCAAGGGGCAGGCCTGTGTTTGGAACAGGAAGGAATCCCTTGTAGATGGGATGATTGTGAGAGAGACAGAAACTCCACCACAAGGGTCCTGGGGGTACTACAGGGACTAAAGGAAGCAGTGTGATCAGTGTGAAAGCAGCAAAGCCATGATTTATTTCTTGGGCATGCAGTTTTCTCCCGAGGCTTCTGCTTGGTTGTTTTACCCAGCATCGGTGCCAAAGGAGATTTCCCTAAAGGGAAAAGTACTGCAGTGGTCGACGCATTACAGTCCTTTCCCATTTGCAAGCTCTCCCACGCATTCCTTCTTCTGTTCCCAAACCACAGGAGATGACGAGAAAGAGAACAGACAACCGATCCAGATAATTTGCCTTTGGAGTCTGCAGGGCTGATGAAGGCATCCTGAGATGCGGGAGGCCCCTGGGGACCCCCACAGTCAGGGCTCCCACCTCCTCTCCCACGCCACTCTGCCTCATGCCCTGGGCTGCCTGTGTGACTGTCTCAAGACTGGGGGTTCTACGGTGAGCAGATGGCTGCTTAGTGTAAGTAGAACAACATATTTTTAAAATAATATTTGACAGAAGGGAAGAAGGAGGCCTTACCACAGTCAAACCACCCTTCCTAGCTTGAATCCAATGCATCCTCCCATAATGTAAAGGCCACCCCCGCACTCTCTCGTGACAACTATGGGGTGTGGGGTGTGTTGCTAAATTCAAAGACAGGAAAGCAGCTTGGGTGCATCTTTAGAAGCGTGAGCACCCCCAGTATCCACTCTAGATATTTCTCCAGATCCTCCTTCCTCAGGAACCTTTCCCTGCCTGTCCATTTACTTTTATTGTTCAATTTTCCCTCATTCTACTCTTTGGACCCTTTCCTTTATATGGTCTTTTATTCTCTCTAATTTTGAGCCTTATTCTTCAGCTACTGAATTCCTTACACATGATATTATTTATTTCTCACTCTCTGTGTCAGCCCCTCCTCTCCCTCATTCAGAATCTATCCCCTGTTGACTTCTTTGTCACTCCAGGCTCTAGGTAGAGGAAGTGACTGAATTTCCAAGTGAGTTGTATCCGTAATGAAAAGGGAGGACCTCTCCATACATTTTGCATTTCTGTTCACATTTTTTTTTAAACAGGAAAGAAAGAAAATAAAGGCAACTCACCAAATTCAGCCACTTATTTAATTTGTGCTTTCTTTAAGCAAATCACTTTCATATTCTAAAGTAAGTAGTGTCAAAAAGAGATTGTATACCATTACCATAAGTGGCAAAGCAGTTAGTATCTCTTTGCCATGAGAAGAAAGTAAATGTAAAACAAAATTCAGTGGACAAGAGCTATTCCTATGATGAAATCCCAGCTCCATGAGGCTACTTGAAGAAGCCTCTGAGCCTGAAGCCCCTGGGCTCCTGGTTAAAAGGAAGAATTATCCGGTGCTAAAAAGGCATGGAAGCCTCACAGACAGCAGGCTGGAGCTTTCTTCTTGAAGTACTGGCAGTCCTTTCTCTGTGTGATTGAGTTGATATTTCACGCTTCGTCTGTAAACAGGGAAGGCCTTCTCCGGCTTGTCTTCTCCCTCCGAGACCAGCTGGGAACCGAACCTGAATCATGGATGTTTATTGCTGGAAAGGTCTTCAGCCACCCCCTAATCCCTTCATTTCACACTTGGAGTGACTAGGGCTCAGAGAGGTTAAGTGTCTTTTTGGCTGTCTCACCGTTCGTTAGTGCTGGAGGCCAGCCTGCAGCTGAGGAGCGGGTTTCTCAACGCAGACTTGCCCGTATGCAAATGACAATGGCTCAGGCTTCAGGAGTGTAGGGACTTTTGGGACCACCATGTTAGGGTCTCATTTGTCAAAGGGCTCGGTTTTCAGGGCTGTCTGTCATTTTCAGCAAAGGTGAGAGCTGCATTTGCATAAAACCAGGTCTCCGATTCTGCATTTTGACAGCACAGGGGCAAGACTGAGCCTCTACCTGGAGGTGCAGCCACGGCCAGGCTCCAGTTTCAAGGTTTTCTGAGATTTCCTGAGCACTTCCAGCCAGTTTATCATCTCGTTTATGAGGAAGAAGAAGCGATTCAAAACCATCACATCCACATTATTCAAAGTCTCTCTAGCCTGGGTTGGTGTAGCTCAGGACCCTCGCAACCCGATGGTATTGGAAATGAAAACCCAAGCGATTTGTCAACTGTCAAGCTTAATACAAGATCTTTGTGCTAATGGCATTGTACTGACCTGAGCATTATCAGAAGAAGAGGTTGATGGAATGCTAGGACAAAATGAAGACATGACACACATTTTGGGTGCATCCCCCAGGCCCTATAAATTTGGGTATGACATTGGAAGCATAGCAGTTCATTGGCCATGACTGCAGCTCACTGTGGCCATGCCCAGCTATGCTCAGTGTGCACAGCGAGGAGAAATTTGAGGTTTGGCATCCCAATACAGGCAGGAAGCATGAGCGTGTACAGTGTGTGTTCATCCCATACACATGTCCCTGGCCTCTTGCCAGGTCCCCTTTCTCTCCTGTTCCCTCCCACCTGAAGCTCCAGCAGCCAGCTCTGTTTTGCGCCAGATGCAGACCAAATGCTGTGAGGACACTCTGCTCAGTGGAAGATGGCTCAGGGCTCAGGAGGCCGCATGTAGGAGCCAGTAAAAAGGGCGAATGTGCGTTTGCCTTCCTCCTTCTCCTTCTCAAACAGCTCCCTCACCACCCAGCAGGTCTGGCTCTGCCTTCATGCAGAAAAAGTCGATTCTGGCTTTCCAAGGCCCTCAGGCAGCCACAGCCCTACATGGCCTCATTCCAGCAGGAAGTGTCAAAGGAATTCTGCCCTGGGACATCTCACTTCTTTCCTGATAAAGGGGCCAGCACCATCCTTCCTCCCCTTCTCGGGTCTCAGGGGCAGACACCATGCCATGGTGACAGGGTGTTCCCTTGATAGAAAGGCCACCAGAAGCACTGGTGATCCAGCTGGACACTGCCGAGCCCTGGGACCACACTCACTGCCTGCCTCCAGACTCCTTAAGATAAATGGAGCCCAGCTGGCTGAAGACTTTTGATTAGTGAAGCAAGATTCTTGTTGCTCACAGTCCCAAGTGTAGCAAGCTGAGATGCTGTGCAGACCTCAGAGCAGGGCAACCATCCACAGGGCATGTTCGGTCTTCACGGCTCGTGTCTCAGCAGTGGCTCACAGCTTCATGGCTCACATCTCATGGCCCCACAACTTATGCCATCGTGCTGCACATGAGTGCTGAGTTGAGCAAGTAGTATCTTCTGCCTCAGTGTTCCGTCTCCCAGTGAGACATGGCTGTGCTTTGGTACCCACTCACTGTTGGTTTTGGACCTAGAAATCAGTTTCTGAAATGCCACATCCTGGTGCAGTTGGGTAGAAACATGCACAGGAAAATCAAGCTACTGAAGGTCTGAGCACATCTGGCAACGTGCACAGATTTTGCTGTCCTCCTGGGCCCATCTCCTCCAATAGGACCAGGAAACCTCCCACACCTGATGCTGGGGCATGGCCTTTGGACAGCGCCTTTCTGGTCTCTAGGATTGAAAGTCCATGTATCAGTCGGGCAGGAAGATGGGGTCAAAAGGCTGTGGCAACTCGAGAGAGATCTGCCTCGTTTCTGTGAAGATGGCCCTGCTGGCTACACGTTTAGGAAGGACAGGATGGGAAGGGCCTCTTTGTGAAAAACGGAACTGGACAGACTCACTGTTTCCTAGTGGAGTTTGCAGTATTGATGAGAACTAAGAACCAGCTCAACAGTTCCTCTCTTAAAAACTTGCTTTCCTTACTAATATTCAGAATGTTAGTACCAAAAAGCCTATAATTTCATCAGAAAATATTTAAAAATGTTAACATCATGTAAGTCAGGAGAGAGAGCTGTCTTTCCATATGGAAGCTCTCCCTGAGGGACAGTAAGGACACTGATCTCCTCCAGTTTCTTCTTGTATATGTCACACATTGAAGCCTCACGGGGCCCCAGGAGGCAGCAAAACTCCTGACAACAGGGTAAAGATCCTCACCTCTTGTTGGTTGGCCCAAGGTCTTACAATTTTGGTTTTAAAATGTAGAGTTAGGCCAGACGCAGTGGCTCATGCCTATAATCCCAGCCCTTTGGGAGGCTGAGGCGGGCGGATTATGAGGTCAGGAGATTGAGACCACCCTGGCCAATATGGTGAAACCCCTGTCTCTACCTACTAAAATAAAAAAATTAGCTGGGTATGGTGGTACGTGCCTGTAATCCTAGCTACTCGGGAGGCTGAAGCAGGGGAATTGCTTGAACCCAGAAGGCAGAGGTTGCAGTGAGCTGGGATTGTGCCACTGCACTCCAGCCTGGCAACAGAGCAAGACTGTGTCTCAAAAAAATTGTAGAGTTTAGAAATTAATTTGTATTATAGAAAGAGTTTTCATTGTGTGTGGATTTGACCAAGGATTAAATTCTGTACCCCTTTTCACATCACAGGTCTACACCATGTGTTTGGCATTTTCCAGTCACACTGAATTGGTCATCTCCTAATGACCACATGGCTCGGAACCTCACAGCACCTCCTTCTGGGGGCCTCTTTCTCCCAGTTCCTCCCAGGGACTTGGCAGCTTCATCCGTAAGGCCTGCAGAGGCTGGCGATGGCTGTCCATTGTTTTCCTCCTTGGCTTCAGTTCAGAGCCATCAAATCCCTGCAGCTCGCACACTAGAACATTCATATTTTGGATAAGGTAAGTTAAAAAATAATTTACTAAAAGTCAGTGCGTCATCTTTGTAACAATTTTCAGCATCTTGGCAAAAGTGAGAAGTCATTCTCAATGATAAAGATGGTTTTGCCAAGTACTTTTTCCCCAATATTCTGAAATTTTTTTTTTTATTTAGGAAACTGGTCAATAAACACTAATTCTGGTGAAAGAAAATGCATGCTACATAATTCATTAAATGCCACGGGTTCTCTGCATACCCCGCCACTCAGAACTGTTTCCATGCGGAGCAAATGATTTTCAGTGTAATTAAAGAAATGAATTGTGGCTGGAGACTGCAGGACTCTGATCACCAAACTTCTTTCCAGCCACCTCTTTTGTTTGTTTGTTTGTTTGTTTTTGAGACAGAGTCTTGCTCTGTCACCCAGGCAGGAGTGCAGTGGCACCATCTCAGCTCACTGCAACCTCTGTCTCCTGGGTTCACATCATTCTACCTCAGCCTCCTGAGTAGCTGGGACTACAGGTGCCGCCACCACACCTGGCTAACATTTTTGTATTTTTAGTAGAGATAGGGTTTCACCATGTTAGCCAGGATGGTCTCGATCTCCTGACCTCGTGTTCCGCCCGCCTCGGCCTCCCAAACTGCTGGGATTACAGGCAAGAGCCACTGCACCCAGCCCTTTCTAGCCACCTCTTACCTTATTATTGGTTTTATACTCAAATGTCACCCTGGGAGTGGCACAGGGAGGGAGGGAGCCTACGGCATGGGAAGCCTCAAGAGATCCCAGCATTTGGAGAAGGTGGGTGAGCCTCGAGTTCACCTGGAGAGATTTTTACTTTCTTCCACTTCTAGAAACAGTGCCCCCCCCCCCTTTTTTTGGTAGGCTTTATTGTGTTTTGGATAACTTTTAAAGTAGTCAACAAAATAGTTTCTAGAAAATGGAAAACTCAGAGTGTAATCTACCGGGAGCTCCTGGTTTTGACCAGTTCCTTGCTTTACCTGCTGGGCCTGTGATACGAAGAAACATCATGGCTTCAACGGCAACGTTGGAAATGAACTTCATTGGAGGGGAATGCACATTGAGGTTTATGATTGCTGCTATGAAAAGAGTCCACACCCTTTCCTTCAAAACACAAGTAATGTGTAAGAGCCACACGTTACTGTGTCAGGGCAGCAATTTAAGGATAAAGAAAAATTAGAACTATTTTAGTCTTCACTAGAGTATACACACAAACACACATATATAGTTTGACCATTGATGGAATAATATGCAGCAAATAAAATGAATAAATTAGAGCTAAATACATCTAAATTAATAAATTTCAAAAACATAATGGTATAGTGGTGAATGAAAGTAACATGTTTTGAAAGGGTATATGAAACATGATCAAATTACAATGTTCTAAAAACCAAGGATAATACTATGTATCATTACTGGTCAATGCATGTTTAATAGAAATGTGAAAACATGAATCAAAGGATATCACCAAATTTGAGAAGTGGAAAGTAGAATGGACACAGATTCGAGATGTTTTCCATAAAGAATTGTTCTTTCTGGCCGGGCGCGGTGGCTCAAGCCTGTAATCCCAGCACTTTGGGAGGCCGAGGCGGGCGGATCACGAGGTCAGGAGATCGAGACCATCCTGGCTAACACTGTGAAACCCCGTCTCTACTAAAAAATACAAAAAACTAGCCGGGCGAGGTGGCGGGCGCCTGTAGTCCCAGCTACTCGGGAGGCTGAGGCAGGAGAATGGCGTGAACCCGGGAGGCGGGGCTTGCAGTGAGCTGAGATCCGGCCACTGCACTCCAGCCTGGGCGACAGAGCGAGACTCCGTCTCAAAAAAAAAAAAGAATTGTTCTTTCTCTGCACCATTCTATTTCTTTAAAAATATCTGAAGGAAAATGAAAAAAATGTAATATTTGCTAAGTTGTGGTCTCAGATCCATGGGTCTTTTTGACATTATTCTCCATACTTTTCTTTATATTAATCTTTCATATAATCAATGGGGCAAATTTTTGTCTAAGAAAAAAGGGATCCAATTGACCTTTATTTAACTCTTTGGAATAAAAATACGAAGCCAGGTCAACCTGTAAGAATGTGAATCAATTCCCATCTCAGATTCCTCATCACAAAGGCCTAAAGATCATGGGAGTGGGGAAAAGGTTGCACAAAAGGACACGATTTGTTCACTTCACACAAGTGTTCTTTGAAAATAGAAGCACAAGTTAAATATTTTTAAAAGACATTTTTTGTTTTAATTTCAACTACTTTTTCAGTGCTGTGAATGTTCCATATGAAATGCTTTTCATGGTAGAAATTTCTTTTTTTATTGTATATATTTATGGTAAACAACATGGTGTTTACCATATCTCACTATATATATGTTACTATACACGTAATGAAATTATTACCATGGTCAAGCAAATTAACAAAGCCATCATCTCCTATAGTTACTTGTGTGTGTTTAAGAGACAGGAAAGAGCATCTAAAATCTATTCTCTTAGCAAATTTCCAGTACAACACGATATTATTAACTGCAATAGTCATGCTGGACATTAGATATCTAGACTTACTCATCATATATGACTGCAACTTTGTACCCATGACCTACATCTTCCCATTTTCCCTTCATCCCACTCCTGGTAACCATCATTTTACTTTCTGTTTCTAAGTATGTGACTTTTTTTAGACTCTACTTATCATTGAGGTTCCTGCAACATTTTTCTTTTTGTGCCTGGCTTAATGTCCTACAGTTTCACATATGTTGTCACAAATGGCAGGATCTTCTTTCCTAAGGCTGAATAGTATTATTCCATTATACACACACACACACACACACACACACACACAGAGCAATTTCTTTATCCATTTACTTAGGTTGTTTTCATATCTTGGCTATTTTCTGTGATGCCGCCGTGAGCATGGGAGCACAGATACCTCCATACGATGCTGATTTCATTGCCTTTGGATGCATATCTCGAAGAGGGATTGTTGGACCATAAGGTATTTAGTTCTAGTTTTAATTTTTTGAGGAAACGCCATACTGTTTTCCATGATGTCTGCATCAATATACATTCCCACCAACAGTGGGTGGTGGTTCCTTTTCTCCAGACCATCAGCAACACTCATCATTTCTTGTCTTTTTGATAATAGCCATTCGAACAGTTGTGAGGTGATATCTTATTGTAGTTTTGATTTGCATGTCTCTGATGTTTTCTGATATTGCTCTGATGTTGAGCATCTTTTTGTAAGCCTGTAGGCCACTTGTATGTCTCCTTTGGAGAAATGTCTATATAGGTCTGTTGCTCCTTTTTAATGAGGTTTTGGGTTTTTTTGGTATTAAGTTGTAGCATTTCCTTATACAATTTTGATAGTAACTCTTCATCAGATATATGGCTCACAAATATTTTCTCACAATCTGTAATCTGCCTTTGATTTTGTTGATTGTTTCCTTTGTTGTGAAGAAGCTTTTAAGTTTGATACAGTCCCATCTGTTTATTTTTGTTTTTGTTAGTACTGGAAGTGCTAGCAAGAACAGACAGACAAGAAAAATAAATAAAAGGAAACTAAATTGGAAAGGAAGAAGTAAAATTGTCTTTATTTGCAGATGACTTCATTCTATATGTAGAAAACCCTAAAGACCACCCACACCCACACACATGTGTGTATGCATGTGTGTGCACACACACACCCCCCTGTTAGAAATAAGAAATGAATTCAGTAATGTTGCAGGATACAAAATCAACATACAAAAATCAATCGCAGTTTTTACTTTAATAATGACCTATCTGAAAAGAAGATAGAAAATAATCCCATTTACGATAACATCAGAAAGCATACAATACTTAGAAATAAATTTAACCAAGGAAATGAAATATTTGTACCCTGAAAACTATAAAACATCAATGAAAGAAATTGAAGACAACACAAATAAATAAACAACTGTCCAGTGTTAATGGATTGGAAGAATTCATATAGTTAAAATGCCCATACTACCCAAAGCAATGTACAGATTTAATGCAATCCTTATCAAAATTTTATTTACAGAAAAAGAAAAAAAACTCTAACATTCATATGGAACCACAGAAGACCCTGAATAGCCAAAGCAAGCTTGAGGAAAAAGATTTAAAAGAAAAGCTGGAGACATTACATCTCTTATGACAAATTATACTACAAAACTATGGTAATCAAAACACTAAGGTACTGGCATAAAAACAGATATATAGACAAATGGAACAAAACAGCCCAGAAATAACGCCCAACCATACATGGTCAACTAGTTTTCCACAAAGCACCAAAGAATCATGAGGAAAGGATGGTCTCTCCAATAAATGACCTTGAGAAAACTATATATCCACATGCCAAAAAAAAAAAAAAAGAAAAAGAAAAAGAAAAAAAATTGGTCCCTTATCTTCCAACATGCACAAATATCAACTCAAGATGGACTAAAGACCTAAATGTAACACCTGAAACCATAAAAGTCCTAAAGGAAAACACACAGGAAAAATTGCATGACATTGACCTTGGCAAGTGATGTTTTAGATATTTCAAGTTAATGCTATTACTCGTCATTCACTGACCCCACATACAATCCGTCCCTCAAATATTCTCAGAACATATCACCAAGACTGTGATCACTTCTTTGGGATGCTTTAAAGTTAATTAGGAAAAAATAAAACTGGGTTTTACCTTTGAAAAACTTTCTTTTTTTTTTTTTTTTTTTTTTTTTTTTGAGACGGAGTCTCCCTCTGTCACCCAGGCTGGAGTGCAGTGGCCATATCTCAGCTCACTGCAAGCTCCGCCTCGCGGGTTTACGCCATTCTCCTGCCTCAGCCTCCCGAGTAGCTGGGACTACAGGCGCCCGCCACCTCGCCCGGCTAGTTTTTTGTATTTTTTAGTAGAGACGGGGTTTCACCATCTTAGCCAGGATGGTCTCGATCTCCTGACCTCATGATCCGCCCGTCTCGGCCTCCCAAAGTGCTGGGATGACAGGCTTGAGCCACCGCACCCGGCCTGAAAAACTTTCTAACGGTACCAATGTGCTTAGACAAATAGACGGACACATGAATGAAAAATCCAGACTTGTTCTTTCCATGTTGTCTCGGTCCCTCCGTATATTTCTCTGGATTTTGCCATTCACTGAATGCACACGAACACTGAATTTACTATCTATTGCTGAGTAACAAGTGATTTTAAAATGTATTGGCTTAAAATAACAAATATTTATCCTTTTGCAGCTTCTGTGGATCAGGAATCATGAAGCAGCTTAGTCGGGTATTTCAGGCTCAGGATCTCTGATGAGTTTGCACTGTAGATGTGAGCCAATGCTGCCGTCATCTGAAGACTGGACTAGGGATGGAAGCTCTGCATTTGGGATCATACTCATGGCTGTCACCTGAAGTCCTCGTTTTTTCACCCTTGGGCCCCTCCGTGGGGCTGCTCCCAACAGGGCCTCCCTAGAAAGAATGACTCAGGAAGGAGAAATAAAGACCAAGCTAGAAACCACCATGTCTTTCATAACCCAATATCAGGAACGATGAAACACCTCTTCTGTGTTATTTTCATCTCGCAAGCCAACCCTGGTACCATGTGGAAGAAAATTACAGAAGAGTGTGAATATCAGGAATTGGGGATCACCGGGGCACCTGGAGGCTGGAGCCTACAGGTACTTTATGGCGGGTCATGGCTATGGTGAGGAAGCAGCTACTTTCATCACAGGTAAAAACTGATACACAAAACACACAAGCAGAGAGGAGCCCTATATGTCTGCTTCTCCTTCAGGGTTTTACTTCAGGGTGAATAGCAGCCACCATTCACCCTACCAGAGAGATGTGCTTTACTTTTTTTGTTGCTGGCTGTATCTTAGGCAAAATAAGCCTCTCCTGTTTCCCCAGTTGAGGACAATTGAGAAAGGCTTATGTTTGCCAAAGAATATCTCATGCTAGTAACAAAACTTTTAAGGAAATAATTACAGAAAGCACAATCAGCAGTTCTGAAACCTGGGCTTATAATTTCCACACTAACTCTTTTCTAGTCCTACAGGAAGCATCAGGCAACTGGGCTGACTTCTTGCCTTAAAAACACCCCACTGCACCGGAAAGATGCCAGCATATTTGCTGCTCACGGCTGGGATCACCGATCACTGCTGTTACTCGGACCTCTTCAGCTCCAGCATTGTCTGTGTCAAGACCAAGCTGTCAATGCCACCATGAAAGACTTTTCCCTTCTTAATAATAGGCCAGTGCTTTGCTCAGCACTGACCAGCGTAGAAGAACCCGTGTTCTTCAAGTTCTGTGGCTTTCCCCATGTTAGCTCTCAGTCTCCATCAATGTGGGGTTTGCTGGAGAAGAGGCCCCCAGTCCAGAAAGAAGGACAGTGGCTCACTGAAGGCCACAGGGCTTGAGGTTGTCAACAGGACTGAAGCCTTTGCTGAGTGTGGATGGAGTGTCAGTCCTGAGCAACTTGGCTTTGATTCTGAGGTTGCATTTGACAGAGAGCAGGGAAAGTGGAGCATACAATGGGCCACGTGTTTGTGAGGAGGGGCCCTGGGAGATTTTGAGCACTTGGGCCTGGTGGGGTTTGGGGTGGGCTAAGATACTCGGTGGGACTGAGTTGAAACGCATGACACTCTGGGCTATGTGTATAGTGACAGCTCTAAGGGCACAGCAAAGGGTACAGGGAGGCAATACTGGAACATCTTATAGGGCACTGCTCACAGCCCACCACTGTCTTCCTTCCCACTGCCCTCAGGAGAATCCCAGAACCTCTGCTTGCTTGTGAAGCTCTGCTTGCCTGCCAGTGCACACCTGCTCACACCTCCAGGCTGCCCTTCTGCCCAGCTCTCAGGGCTGGGTCCTCCTCCATGAAGTAGCCGTACCTAAATACCACTTGGCCTGGGATAACCTCCTACCTCCCTACCCACTTCACCTGGTTAACAACTAGGGAACCTTTCAGATCAGTGGCCCTCCACCAAGGGCGAGTTAGCACCCAAGAGACATTTTACAACCTCTGGAGACCTTTTTGCTTATTAAAACAAAGAGATTGTGACTGGCCTGTGGTGGGTAGAGGCCAGGAATGCTGCTCAACACCCTACAGTGCTCAGCACACAGCCCCTTCCCTCCATCCACCTCCCCACTACAGAGAACGATTCAGCCCAATGCCAAAAGCACTGAAGCCCTGAAGCCGGGAAACCTGAGTGAGATCTCAGCTTCAATGCCCCCTCCTCAGAGACCTTTTTGTCCCTGACCTTTCTGACTAGTATACCCCCTTTTTATGGGCCCTCAAAGCCCTCTCCTGTGGCATTTGTTTTAGTTAACAGTTCTACACTTATGCATGTGAATTTGTGATAAACATCCGTCTCCTGCATCACAGTTCCATGAGGGCGAGAGCTAGTTTCCTCCCTGCTGTGCAGGGCACGTAGCACCATGCCTGACCCTGTAGCCAGGCTCACTAAATATTTGCTGAAGGTAGAAATGAATAAACAGGACTATAGCTTCTAGGGGCTTCTGTGGGAGCCAGTATCACCATTCACACCTGGGGATTATGGGACATTTTCAGCAAAAACATGCACTTTGCACAAAGTGAAAGTCAGAGCCTGGAGCCTGTGCAAACGGTGCCTTGAGTAGCTCTACAGCGAGTGTGAGGATGCAGGCAGGGGTCCTTCAACAGGAGCCAGGGCATCCCGCAGAACACAGGGCTGGGATCCTTGGATGCGCAGTAGGGAGGGGGCTTGGCACAGCCCCATGAGTTTGAGAAGTTTGAGGCATTAAGGTGAGTTTCTTATGGTGCAGCTCGCTGGCAGTGAAGGGAAGTGGCTCTCTCTCCCACCTTGCACAGACATGCAAAATGTCCAGGATCCAGCTAGAGAAGCTCCATCAAGGTTGTCTGTGTTTTGCTGCAGCCTAATAAAAGCTGTAGGCTTTTCTAAGAAGGGTTATAAAAGGGAGCAGCAGTGAAGTCCGAGGACAAGTCATCAATTACAGCAATTACAGTAGCACCGTAACATTCCTAGGTTTGCTGGAGAGAGGTCGCTCTGTCCACAGGAGGTGTACCATGGATTACAGGACTAAAGGCCTTCTCTGCTTCTTCACAGTGATCCATCTCTGCCCAGCACCCAAGTACTGAATTAACCTACAACGTGGTTCAGAATTAAAACATAAAATGCCAGGGGCCTCCCCCAATGAGCAGTATTGGTCAGAAACATGTTCAGCAGTGAGTAACAGAAGTCTCAAGAAATAATGGCTAAAACAAACAAGAGTGTGTGTCTCCACATAGTCAGCTGTCAAGAAGTGGCTGTCACTTTAAATTCACTTTCTCATGGATGCCACCAACACCAGGTTTATTCAGCCTTCATACGCTGCCATCATCTTCCCGTCCATGGCCTTTTTGACATCTGCTGAACATAATCACAAGGTGGCTGCCAAAACTCCACCCATTGTATCAACATTCAGGGAAAGAGGACAGTGCCAACAATATGTCTGCTCATTTTTTTTAAAGGAGGAAAAAACTCTCCTGGAAGTTCATGGTAGCATTTTGCTTACTTCTGACCTGCCAGAACTTTGTCACGTGGTCAGACTTTAAGGTAGAGAGGTAAGAAAATAAATATTCCAGCTTCAAGTCTCTAGAGTGGATGGCATCAAAAAATGGGGCAGGGATGCCTGTTTTATAAGTCAACTCACATTTTCTGCTGCATCAGCCAACTTAATAATTAATCTACATTGCCCCCCCACTTCCATTTATTGTAAAGAAAAAATGGCAGACTTACACTGCCATGCATGACACCATGCATGTTTTCATTCATTCCTTCATGCTTCCATTCCCTAATTCATTCATTCATATCACAGATATGTGTTGGTGGCCTCCTGTGTTTCAGGCCCTTGCTGTCAGTGGAATACAGCAGCACACAAGACAGACACAGTTCCCTTCCCGCTGAGGCTGGACATCTACCAAGAAACTCTGGACAGCTGTCTGCCAAGGCAATGGGCACTACAGAGGAGACGCACAAATGATGTGACTCCTGGGTGACGCTGGACAAACCTTGGTGGTTGAGTCCTGTTAGGTTTTCTCATAGGAGGTGAGTTGTAAGCAAAGACCTACAAGTAGGTCAGATAGGATGTGTGAAAAGAGCCCCACCCACCCTACAGGGAGCACATGCAGGATAAAGAAAAGAGCAGGATCATTTCCAAGGGCTAGAATCCCAGCTTGGCTGGAGTCCAGAGCCTGAGAGCAGAATTTTCTGCAGAAGGAACTTGCAGGAAGCTTCTCCAATCACCCCTGCTCCCCACTCCTGCGGAGATTAAATGAAGAGATCTGTTTCTTAAGCACCTGTACCCCCACCACAGCCTCTGGAATGTGATAGGCATGTAGTTGATGAATGAATGAATGAATGAATTTCACTCAGCTGACTCTCTCTTAATTCCAGCTTTCTGTCTGCCTCTTCTGCTGCACAGGAAGCTTTGAGAACCCAGGCTAAGTTTACCATTTGTTTCTTCTGAGTCTGACACAAAAGACATGCTTAGTAATAGCTGTGGAATTGATCTGAATTACATGCAAACTCCCTCAGAAAAAGACCCATGTCTAACTGATCTTTGTATCCTTCATCCTTGCACTTCAAAGCCTTGTACACATGCGTCTTCCATGCACACTGGGTTGGGAGGTGGTGAAAAAGAGTGAAGGAAGCCATCCGCACGCAACCCGGCTTCCACACTTTCTCCTTCACTCCTTAGCAGCCACTGGGTGCATAGGAAAGGGCGGGCTCGCTCTCCCCTGAAGCCGCTGAAGCCCGTGTTCGTTTAGAGCCCGGTTTCTGACACAGGCAGACCCCTCTGAAGAACCATTGAGTTCTGAGTAATGAGTATCATACCATGTAGCAGAGACAGCGCCCACTACTTCAAACTTCCTGCCAAAACATGCCAATGCACTGGAAGCCAATGTATTCTAAATTACCAAACTACACACTGCAGGTAATGAAAAGGCTATTTCTGAAGATGTGTGCGTGCACACTGATATATTCAAAAGCAAATGACACCCGTGCTGGTGGATACACGTTGGTATTTCACACAACCTCACTTAAAACCTACAAGGGACTCAGCCTAGATTAACTGCGGACTTCAGCAGTCATGAGGGATGTGATCGAAAGCCCTTTGAGAGGAAATCCTGTTAATAATATTGCTCTGCCTTGCTGAGAAGAGACGGGGTGAGCTGGCACCTGCCTGTCTCCTCTCTTGTCTTGCCCTCTCCTCTGCCTCCCTCTGACAGTGGAGGGGCTGCAGGCTGCATGAGTTGGTGGACTCTCTACGGTCGACGAGAAACCTGGGAATTTAGGTGGCTGTCTTAGACCCACTTCTCCTACCTAGGTGGGCCAGACTCAGCCTCTGTCCTTCCTGACCCTGGGTCTCTCTTCTGAAAGCTCACAGCTAGGTCAGCAGGGCCGGCCTGAGCATCAAGTGGAGACCATGGAAGAAAGAGTCAAGCACACACAGGCCACAGTCAAGCTCAACCTAGCCCTGGAACTAGAACCCCGAGTCCTATTCCAGGACAGCATCCTCCCAGCGCCCTCCTTCCCCAGACCCAGTTGGCATCGTTGGTGTCCAACTCTGCTTCCTGATCCCAGGTCTTCAGTGCTTTCCTCACTCTCACTCACATACCCTCTCTCTCACACACACCTCACACAAACATGCATACACACGCATACACACATACACACCTATACACACATTCACACGCGTGCACATATACACACATACACACCCAGCTATGCACATACACACACACTTGTACACACATTCACATGCACATATACACACATTCACACACACATCCCTGTAGGTATATTCACACATTTACATGCACACACCTGTACGCATCCACACACACATTCCTATACATATATTCACACACATCTGTACGCACATTCCCACACTCTTTCTCACATCTATGCACACATTCACATACTCTCACACACATAAACACACCTGTACACTCATTTGCACTTAATGTCACACACACAGGCCCGCACACCCATTCACCCACTCACACAACTGGGACACTCTCACACACACCTATACACACATTCACACACACACCTGTACACACATTCACACGCAGATATACACACATCCACATACACCTACACACACTTATATATACATTCACACACATGCATACTCACACCTATACACATCCACACACACCCTTGTACATACATTCACACACACCTATACACACATTCCCACACTTTCTCACATACATGTCCATGCACACATTCACACACTCATTCTCACACACAAATACACCTACACACTCATTTGCACTTATTGTCACACATACACCTATACACACATTCACACACTCACACACTTGCACACTATCTCACACACACCTATACACACATTCACACACTCTCACACAAACACATACACTCCCCTTAACATAGGCAACACAGTGTCCACCACCTCCCCTCTTCAGCAGGGGCAAATCCAGGTTTTGTGGGACCTAAAACTCATAATACAACTTTTGGAGCCTTCTTTAAAAAGAAAAATAGGCTTAAAAATAAATGTTAATTTAAAATTGGAAAATAAGTCACAATACATTCTGGTAGCCCTTGGCGTTTAGGCTCTTTCTTCTAAGATTCCTTGGGACTTGCTATCAGGAATATGAGTCCCGATTGCAATCTGGCTTTCCCTCCCCAGCCAGGACATTCTATGGCTCCCAGTAGCTCCAGCCCTCACAAGTCACCCGCCCTGGGGCTTCAGCTTTGTTAGCCTCGGGGTAAATCCCACTCTGTGATTCCCTCCCTGAAAGTGGACCTTGGTGGAGGTGAACCTCCCCAGATAACACTGGGCCACGCACTGCAAGGAGAACGCCGTTCTCTGGAGGACGTATTCCTCACACACGCGCACACACGCACGCATCAGAGTGTGGTCGGGCCTCCAGATCTGATTTCTGTTAACCTGTCTGCAGGAAATACAGGGAATACAGAAACCATGTCACATGACACCAGGGGGGTTTTACTCTGCAAAATCCAGAATGCAGGAAACTCTACAGGACAAATGGCCCAGATTCCTCAATAAATAAATATCAGGAGCTGAAACGGGGAGAGGGGAGGATGCAACAGATGGAAAGAGATGTGAGAAAGAGCAGCCACATGCACTATGGATGATTAGGATCATGGTGCATATCAATTAAACATAAATACATAGACATTGACCAGTAGGACATTTTAGCATTTAATGAATATTTGATTTTGAAACTTATTAACAGTATTAGGTTAATGATGTTGTTGTTAGATTGAGTTAAGAAAAAGAGGGTTAATTTTTCAGAGACGTCAACTGAAAAATTTAGGGTGAAATATAATGGTATGAAGGATTTGTTTCTAAATAACCCAGTGGAGGAGGTGGCAGGAGAAAGGGAAGGGAAAAGAAAGCTAAAGATGATACCAGATTGGCCACATGTTAGTGTTGACTCGGGGTGTTGGACACAGGAGGCTTTATTGTGTTATTGTGTCTGTTTGAAAACTTCCATAGTAAAAATAAAACCAAAGTGAGTGCTATAGCCTCAGTTTCCCCAAAAGCAGAGGTGGAGAGGAAGGCATGCAGAGAGCAGTACTGAGTGGTAAGGAACAGGACCAGGGACGTGGGCACAAGGCTGCTGCTATGATCACAGTTCCCTCCTAGGTCTCAGTGAACCTTGTTTGAGGCCTAATTAAATGGATTTCACAACAGTTTGCTGAGAAGTCTGAGGGGAGAAACACTGATTCTTCAGCTGCCTGCCTGCTCAAGGGTGACTCCGTGAGTGCTGTCTCCCAGCACTTCTAGCTCACACCTGATGAGCACCCAGGTGTGTGCAGGCATTGTACACGGCCATGAAACAAGAGGCACACTAGCGACGAAGGTTCAGAAGCTGCTCCAAACCTGAGAGCAGCTGGTCACTGCAGCAGGGTTGAAATAAGACACACTGCAGAGGAGATATGCAGATGTGCACAGGGAGTGGAGCCAGAGAGAGGCTGGGGACACAGGCTCCAAATACAGAGTGATGCAGGGAAGTGGAACGGGAATCAGGGTTCTGCTACACAGAGATGGATGCGGGGAAGTGGATCGGGATTAGAGCTCTTTGGTTACAAGTAACACAATCAGACTGTGGCTAAACTACATGAAAAAGAAAATTAAAGCTGAGAGAATCAGAGGGACAGTGAAAACTCAGGAGTGGTCAGGGACCAGAGCTGCTCTGGCCGTCTAGTGGTGGAAACCTCTGGTTAGATTCCTCAGAGCATCTCCACAGGATAGGCCTGCACTAATCATTCTCCATCCTGGGTCATTCTGTGCTAGACTCACCACTCTAGGGGCCAAAGCATGGGTTGTGGGATGCAGAAATTGGCTGGGAAAGGCAGGCCAAGGGCTCATTTGTCAGAAGAAAAACTGGGTGCTGTAAATAGAGGAAACGTAGTGGATGCCGGGCAGCGTGCAGGATGAGCCTGGTGCATTCTAACAGCATTGTTAGCACAGATGCAGGATGAGCCTGGTGCATTCTAACAGTATTGTTAGCACAGATGAATCCACACTTGATGCAGTTAAAGGAAGGGATACTTTTCAATAATAGACCTTCAGGCTCACCTGTTTCATTTTTTATTTTTTGAATTTATGAGCCATTAGAGGAAAGTTTAAACAGCAATATAATAGAGACCCATGTCACCAAGATTAAAAGAGAAAATGCCATCATTTTCCCATTCTAATGAAACAGGATGGAAAGCTCAACCCCAATTTCTGATTTCTCTCCCCTAACACTCTCTCTAAAAATAATCACTTCTGAAATCCTTGTTCATCCTTCCTTGGATTATTAGACTAACAACATATGTATGCATCCATTAACAATATCCACATTTCTTGTGTGTTTTTAATATTACTGTGTACAATAATATTCTTTCTTTTGCAAGATACTTTTTGCATTTATAATGCATTTGATACGTATTATTGATACATGTTGCTATTATTTTCACTACCGCACAGGGTCCTACTATAAATAAACCCACTATTCATTTTTCCATGACATTTCTGAAAGTCAGCTTTTTTCTTCCTTTTTTTTTAATTTGCTATTTCAAAAGGTGCTTCCAGGAACATTCTTGTGCAAGACTGTGTGAGAGTATCTCCAAGACAGACAAGTAGAAGTGGAATTCTGGGCCACAGGGGGATGAACACTTGCCAAGGGGTGTTGACAAGTTATTCTCAAATGAAACTGTACTGTATTTTAAGGCATGGGAGTTCTTAGTGGCCCCATCCTTTCCCAAGCTTGTGTGGTTGGCTGAGTAATACCTTCCAAGATGTCCAGTTCCCAATCCCTGGAACTTCTGAATGCTAGCCTGTACGACAAAAGGGACTCTGAAGTTGGGATTAAGTTAAGAGTCTTGATGGGGAGACTATCCTGGATTATCCAAATGGGTCTGATGGAATCACAGGGGTCCTTATAAAAGAGAGGCATGAGATCAGAGAATCAGAAGGTGATGTGAGGATGGAATCTGAGAGAGAGTTGAAGATGCTATGGCTGCTGGCTTTGAAGGTGCAGGAAGGGCCATGAGCCAAGGAATGTGAGAAATGGAGCTCGAGTTGCCAGAAAAGGCAAGAACAGGGAATCTTCCTGAGAGCCTGCAGAAGGAACCAGCTGTGCAACACCTTGACTTTAGCCCAGTGAGACTGTTTTCCAACTTCTGAGCTCCAAAACTGTAAGAGAACAAATTCAGTTTGTTTTAAGCTACTAAATTTACAGCAATTTGTTACTGCAGCAATAGGAATCTAATACAGCGTGGTATTGTCCTTAATATTTTTCTGCCAGCCTGGTAGAAAGTGATATGCTAATGTTTTGGTTTGCATTTTCATCCTTACCAGACCAAGCATTTTTGTATCATATGTTCATTGCATATTTAGGTTTTCTACCCTAGACAGTTCTTGTTAAAATATTTTTACCAGATTTTTCTCCCTTTATTATTTTAAAAATTAATCTTTTTTTCTGAATATTCTGGATATCAAACTTTGTCCCTGGTACATATTACAGATACTGTCTCCCAATTTGTGAAACTGATTTTCATCTTTCAAATATTTTAAATTTTGTCGTTGTCAAATTTATCACTTTTTTCTTGAGAAATTCTTTACTATTCCAATGAGTTAAAGATATTATTCTATATTTTCTTTTTAAACATTTGCCTTCCACTGTAGGACTTTAATCCATCTGGAATATATTTTTGTATATGGTGTTATGTAGGGATCTAAATATATATTTTTCCATATGTCTAGCCAATTGTCTGTGTACCGGTTATTACAGTCCATCCTTTCCCATTGACTTGAGATACTGCTTCTCTCATGCACAAATCTCCTACAGCTGTTGTGATTTCTACTGAGGTTAATCCTGCTTCTCTCTCACAATTGTCTTATCCATCTTTGGCCCTTTACTCTGTTACATGACTTTTAGAATCAGCTGTCAAGCTCTGTTAACTTCTGAGATTTTGTTTGGGATTGCATTTAATCTGTGCTTTATCAGAGGAGAATTCCCACCTTCCTGGTATTACTTTGCTTGCTCTTCTTTGCAGTCTCTTTGGCTGGTTTCCTTCTTATCTCCATGTCTTGCCCTCAGTGCCTCAGCAGGTCCCAAGGCTCCTTAGTTGGAACAAGCGTCTTCTCTCTCCATGCAGAATTACCAGAGCAAGGTTCACAGATTCCAGCATGTTTCACATCACCTAGATTCCTTGTTAAACACGGACTGTAGGACCCCATCCCTGAAGCTTCTAACTCAGTAGGTCGGAGGTTAGGCCCAAGCATTTGTCTAACAAATCAATGCTGCTATTCCTGGGACCACCCTTTGAGAAGAGCTGTTCACAGAGCCTCTTAAAAATACTATCATCTATATACTGATACATTTTTATGTTCAGCCTAAACTTCATCCACTTTCCTCTGAACTTCAAAATTCCATGTGCAACTAACTTTAATAATCACCTGAGACTTTATAGATTCCAGACCTAACTCCTCATTCCTTTCCTCCTACACCACACTTCATAACAGTTGATCAGCAAATCCTACTGGCTGCACTTTCAAATCTATCCAGAATTTGTTCTCAGTTCTCACCACCTCCACCATGACTGCCACTTGGATTATAGCGATAACCTCAAACTTGTATTATGTTTTCCACCATGGTGTTCTTTCAATTTATTGACACACAGTAGCTATGTGAGCCATTTAAAGCCTAAGTTGATAATCTCTCTCCCTTGCTTAAGAATTATCCAAAGATTCCCATCCTACTAGTCGTAAGAGTCAAACTTCTTACAGTATCCAGCAGGGCACTTCCTGACTGCACCTGCCTAATTCTCTTGCCTCAAATTCCACCATTCCCATCACACACACCCACACTCCCCACTCCAGCCATGCTGAGATACTAATTTGTCATCTCTCAGCACACCAAGCATGCACCTTCTCTGGACGTTGGTATCATTTTTTTTTCCCCTGGCTGAAATAACTTCCTGCAATATCCTCATGGCTCATGACCTCACTTCCTACTCCAATGTCACATTATCAGCATTCATTATCCCTGAGTTTCATATAAAAACTAGAAATTCCCTCCACTCCTACATTCCTGATGTCCCTCATTTTGCTTTATTTTTTCTCCATATGATTTATTAACATCAGATATGCTATGCATAATATTATAAGCTCCATTAAGTATGAAATTCATTCACAGAATACCACCTGACCTATGAAAATTGCTGAATGTATATTTGTTGAATTAATTAAAAGATTAAGTCTTTTGTTCATGAACATGGTACACCTCATTGTCTAGTTGAAACTTATTTTATGGCCTTACTAACCTTTTATTATTTTCTCTCTAAAGGACTTCTTTGTCTTTCATTAGTTTTATTTTTAACTATTTCTACAGTTTTTAATGTTGTGAATATCATTTAAAAAATATGGCATGGTCTAATTGTATTCTTTATTGTTAGGAATACAACTAATTTTTCTTCACTGTTCTTGTACCTGTCTACCTTGTTTAACTGTTTTATTAGTTCCCATAGATTTTCTGTCAATTTTTAAAGTTTTCTTTGTAGACAATCATACCATCTACAATTAATGGTATTCCAGTCCTTTAGTTTTTATTCCTTTTCCTTGTTGTTCTGCATTACTAGGGCATCCAGAGTCATGATGAATAATGTGGTGATAATCAGCCTCCTTCTGATTTCAATATGGAAATTAAAACCCAAGATCCCAAATCAACCTGACTGCATATTAGAATCACGTTGAGGAACTTAATAATAATGCTGATGGCTGAGCCCCATGCACACAGATACTTAATGAGACAGGGCATTAGTGTGGTTTAATATTTCCCTAGGCAATTCTTATTTGTACCTAGAATTAAGAGTCTCTTCCCTAGATTATTGAGATTGTACCCTTCCTCCCTTTCTTACACCTAGACGTCACATCGTGTAGATATGCAAACTGCCTTTTAGTTCTCTCTGTTTTTTATTGCACTTGGGGAATTTGTTTCCTTTCTTGCATAATCAATTGTACATTTAAAAGCACATTTGTCATATTTAATATGCCGTTTCTTGATTTTGTAGGTAATGGGATATAAAAGTATCTATGCCATCAGATGTTCCAAATCAAAAATCTCTTCACAGACTTCCTTGTGTACTCTGTCTCATGACAGGCAAAGCTCTGGGCTGCTGTCTTCTTAAGTAATTATAAAAACCACTTGAGACACTTGCTACTCTCGCAGCCACGTCTCTCACACTCCCCTGCACACTACAATAACCCAGAGAAGTTTTAAAAATCCCTATGCCACGGCATTATGGCACATACCATTTAGTTAGAAGCCCTAATTGTGGGGGCTAAGTATAATCATTTTTCAAGCTTTCTAGGTGGTACCAGTGTGTGGACAAGTTTGAGAACCAGAGGTATACAGCATGCTGGCAGCCTCACTCAAACAGAATCTCCAGGGTGGCAGGGGGCATCATCATGTTTTGCAAGCATGTCAGGTGAACACCATACATCCAAAAAGTGAGGCTGTCTCTGAGCTTGCCTGGACCACTATCTCCTTGCCAAGTTATGAGAACAAGAATCAGCATTGCAGAAATAATGCACTCTCATTACAGCTTAACCAGGCTAGGTCGTTTCTTGATGGTTTGATTGAACAACTGGAAAATCATTCATTGTTTTGTGCATCGGTTCATTCATTCATGCTTTTATTCAGCAAACTTTTACTGAGCTCCCGCTATGTCATAACCTGCTCCCTTGTTTTTTTTTTTTTTCAGAGATTTTTTCCTTACCTAAGAATAGTTGAGTTATTAATTTGTTGGCTTTTTTTTATCTGAAGCCTCCATATTCATAGCAGAAAATAAAACTGTTTCAATTTCAAGCCAAATTGGGATTTTTTCAAATAAAGAGAGTAAAAGTATGTCAGGAACCCATTCCCCTGTTTTGTATGGTGATGCCTTCTGAGTTTTAATCCAACAGGTGATGTTGTCTATGGATCTTGCTACCTGTACACAGAGGCAAGATAAAAGATACATGGTCCTCATACATACAGAAACAGCCCTCAGGCACAGAGAAGAGGGCACTT